>NC_064931.1:797107238-798355572 GCF_023897955.1 Schistocerca gregaria | reverse complement strand
GGTAGAGCACTTGCCCGCGAAAGGCAAAGGTCCCGAGTTCGAGTCTCGGTCGGGCACACAGTTTTAATCTGCCAGGAAGTTTCATATCAGCGCACACTCCGCTGCAGAGTGAAAATCTCATTCTGGAAACATCCCCCAGGCTGTGGCTAAGCCATGTCTCCACAGTATCCTTTCTTTCAGGAGTGCTAGTTCTGCATGTTTCACAGAAGAGCTTCTGTAAAGTTTGGAAGGTAGGAGACGGATACTGGCAGAAGTGAAGCTGTTAGTACCGGTCGTGAGTCGTGCTTCGGTAGCTCAGTTGGTAGAGCACTTGCCCGCGAAAGGCAAAGGTCCCGATTTCGAGTCTCGGTCGGGCACACAGTTTTAATCTGCCAGTAAGTTTCATATCAGCGCACACTCCGCTGCAGAGTGAAAATCTCATTCTGGAAGCACCTCTGATGCTCAGCATGGATACGTGAAATTTTGCACAAACAGAAGTTATCTGCCGCAGGCATGTAATTAGTAGAGCAGATATGAAAGCTAGACCTGTGAAATTATTATCGAAAGTTCTTCCATAATTTTGCAAAGTCGACTGGGGTGGCCGAGCGGTTCTAGGCGCTACAGTCTGGTAGTGCGTGACAGCTGCGGTCGCAGGTTCGAATCCTGCCTCGGGCATGGGTGTGTGTGATGTTCTTAGGTTAGTTAGGTTTAAGTAGTTCTAAGTTCTAGGGGACTGATGACCTCAGAAGTTAAGTCCCATAGTGCTCAGAACCATTTTAACCATTTTGATTTTGAAAAAATCGCAGAACAACTGAATCGTTTATTGAGGAATGGTGTAAAATTTGAGTGGTCAGCAGAGTGCCAAACAGCATTTGAGACATTGAAAAAGGTGCTGATATTCAATCCAGTACTGATATCTCCTGATTTCGAGAAAGATATCATCCTGTCATGTGATGCCAACGATAGCCGACTGGATTGTATTTTGAGCCAAAATATCAATGCTAAAGAACACCCAGTGGCTTATGCATCTAGATAACTAAACAGAACAGAACGGAACCACTCCGCTGCAGAAAAGCATAATAGCAGTTATTTATGGAATCAGATAATGACGCTGCTGTTTGTACAGTCAGAAATTTCAGGTGAAAACATATTACACATCGTTAAATGGTTGTTGGGAGTAAAAGATCATTCTAGTACTCTGACGAAATGGGCATTCAAACTGAAAGAAGGCAACATATTACACATCGTTAAATGGTTGTTGGGAGTAAAAGATCATTCTAGTACTCTGACGAAATGGGCATTCAAGCTGAAAGAAGGCAACATATTACACACCGTTAAATGGTTGTTGGGAGTAAAAGATCATTCTAGTACTCTGACGAAATTGGCATTCAAGCTGAGAGAAGTTAAATATGAAGTGCTTAGAAACCGGATAAACCATACAAAGCAGATACTTCAAGTAGAAAAACCACAGTGCTGCAAGCACGAGGCCAAAGCGTGACTGAGTGGCAGGAGACGCAAACAGCTGACAAAGACGGTTAGGCATTCAGCTCACAGCCATAGTCCATAACACATTATCGATCGCTCTGCAGATCAATCAAGCGTGGACTGTGCGTGACAGTCTGGCTGCACTCAGGGCAAGGTTTTGCATTAAGTGCACCATCCAATGTTAGCATGTTGCAGAAAAATGGATAGATGAATCTCAGTGAAATACTGGTGAAAACGAGGAGACGTGATGAGTCGCTACGTAAGGGGTCTTCTGGCACAAAGTTTGTCATTGATGACATCATTGGATTTCACTATCACCCCCATCTGACACAGGCCAATTCCTTGTGTATAAAATGCCAGAAAATTCAAATTTTGTCAGAAAATTAGAAAATTGAGGGAAATTCAAGAAATAGCCCAATTGTGATAGTATAGTTCCTATAGAAGCAACGTTATTGCCTTAAGTATAAATTGACCTGAAATGTGAGATAGGGCATGGTATGCTGGATGACTTGGATTAGAAGCCCTGGTTCTATGATAACACAATCCAAGACCTGGAATTCTGGCACAGCTTTAGTATTACGTCAGAATCCACGATAACTGATCTGGAATACGAGATAGCGATCAAACATGGCGACAGAGGGATACTGGCATGGCTCTATGACATCAAAATCTAAAACCTGGAATACTAGCATTGGCTCTATGATATGACAATGCAGCTCAGACCTGTTGGGCCACTTGTAACAGTGTAGAATTTTGGCATACCGCCCAAGATTTGAGATACTGGGACAGGTTCTATGATGTCAGAATCCAAGTTCTGTAATACTAGCACTATGATGTCAGGATCAAATGATGTTTGTGATATCCAGACGTATCTGCTGACGTACTTGACATAATTTTGCCCCCAAGCCTACCTGACATTTTTTGCCAAGCTTCTATTCATCCGAGGTGTACATTGCTCCTAACTCTGAGTTTGGATCTCTCTGCTTGAGTCTTTATTTAAAGAAACTCTGGGAGGAACAGGGCCTTTCACACACACACCCCCTCCCCCCAGTTGTCACCCCTACTTTTTGCCTTACGTTAAAGACCAAATTGTATGCTGTTGTAGTAGGAACACTTGCATCTTTATTTAAATATGTGTGTTTACAGGGAGAGTTCATTTTCCACAGTCGAGAAGTCAGGCATTGTGCACCACTGGCAGAGCTGTCAGCGACTGGGGTTGCATATTGCATAAGACGTAAAGAGTCCAGAAGCCCATACTCAACCCACCATCCGTTGGTGAAAGCTCAGTGCAGAGAGACACAACATGTATACAACCAGTTCAATAACCTAATGCAAAATGGTGTATAGAAGCTCTGATTCCCAACACTAGTATGCTGGTGTGACGGCACTGCAACCACAGTCACAGCCACAACAAACTGCTTAATTCGAGATAAAATGACAGGAAACAGGGAGTATAATAATAACCTATGGCCCAGAAATATATGATACATGGAAACTGATAAATCTAGAAATCTAAATTTGTCCTCCTGGTGGTGTACTCTTTTGAAATAGCTGTGAATTAAAAACAAAATAAGATCAGGTACTATGCTTGCTTCACCACAAAAAGTGAGTGAGAAAAGGATGCTGACTATTTACCAACAGTAACATACCCATCAATCACAGAGCTGTCAAACACATGAAATTATATGTAAGTAGCAGCAACATTCGAGAATGAAACACGCTTATACTTAGCCATCAAACATATGGTAAATACATATGATGCTAAAATATTATATCTTCTACAAAAATAGTGGTCAGTACCCTAATTCCACAGCACATTTCAAGAAGAATATCTGAACTTTCATCTCCATCAGAGTGCAGTGCCAACCGATGGCAGATAACTGTAGCATCGAAACATCCTGGCAGGTTCCAGACCGAGACACAAACTCGGTACCTTTTCCTTCTGCGGGCAAGTGCTCTACGACCTGAGCTACCCAAGCACGACTCACGCCGTCCTCACAGCTTTACTTCCGCCAGTAACTCGTCCCCTAACTTCCAAACTTCCAAACTTGGAAGAGCATTTGCCCACGAGTTCGAGTCTCGGGTCCTGCACACACTTTTAATCTGCCAGGAAGTTTAATATGAGCGTACACTCCGCTGCAGAGTGAAAATTTCATTCTAGAAACATCCCCCAGGCTGTGGCTAAGCCATGTCTCCGCAATATTCTTTCTTCCAGAAGTGCTAGTCTTGCAAGGTTCGCAGGAGAGCTTCTGTGAAATTTGCAAGGTAGGTGACGAGGTACTGGCGGAAGTACAGCTGTGAGGAGGGGGCCTCAGTCGTGTGTGGGTAGCTCAGTTGGTAGAGCACTTGCCTGTGAAAGGCAAAGGTCCCGACTTCGGGTCTCGGTCCGACATACAGTTTTAATCTCCCAGGAAGTTTCATATCAGCACACACTCCACTGCAGAGTGAAAATTTTCATTCTGGAAACTGTAGCATCGCCAGCGCCACAGCACAGATCGTTACCTTCAGCTTGTAAAAGAAGTATGAACGCTATACAAAGAGAGTTCAAGCAGAGCTCTATCGGGAAATCATGTGGCTATATCATGGTTCACTACCATGGTAGAGACCTGTTGCATGAAGACACGAAGACATAGTGCAACTCGGCAAGGTAACTGGTGCATCATGTTGTAGCTAGCCAATGGCTGATGGATTACATGGCATAATCTCTGCAGACCTGGCCTGCAACTGCATTATTGTGTCTTATGATACTTACCTAACACCAGACATCTCTATAGGATCTGTAAAAGGCAGCAGGCTATATAAATGCACCATGCCAATGCATTTTCGCGTCACTTTTATGTTGAAATCAATGAATAACATTGAATTTTCACATCAGTTTTATGTTAAAGTAAGAGAACAATGTACCATAATCTGTGAAAATAACCTTGCAGCACTTCCATAAAAACAGGGGAAGACACCTTGCAACCAGTCCATAAAAATAAAAAAAAGATGTGCATTGTTGTGAAATATTTATTGACTGTCATCACTCAGTTGTTGCAAAGTTATTTACTGAAAATTGTTTTATTAACTTATGTTCTTATTTATATACTGTGCAAGCGTCATCTCTGTTCTGGTATTGAAAACCTAAATAACTTGTTACTTCGCAAGTGTCCATCACCAGGAGGTCAAAAGCTCATCCCTAGATTTTTCAATTTCCGTGTGGAACATAGGTTATTTTTGTGAAGCTGCATTTTCCGTGTTTTCCATCATTGTATCTCGAGTCATGTGGGCTATTGCTGTCGCTGTAGCTGTGGTTGCAGCTTCAGTGCTGTCACACTAGCATTCTAGCATAGGGAATTGGAGCTTCTACACTCCATTTTGCAATGGGTTATCGAATTGGTTGTACGCATGTTGTATCTCTGTGTTCAGAGCTGTCAGCAACGGATGGTTGGTTGACTATTGGCTGACAGACTCTTTGCATCTTATGGAACATACGACCCCAGCGGTTGACAGCTCTGTCCAACCTTCTAGGAGTGGGCTGGTGCATGGTGGCTGACTGTGGAAAGGGAGACCTCCCTGAATACATATGTGTTTAAATAAAGATGTAAGTATTCCTACTACACAGTATACAGTTTGGACTTTAACTTAGGGCAATAATTGGGGTAGTGGGATGAAGGGTGTATCCAGATGACCATGTTCCTTGCAACGTTTGTTTAAATAAAGACACAAGTCGAGAGATCCATACTTAGATTTAGGAGAAGCAGTAACCATACACATCTGAGCGACTAAGACCTTGGGAAAACATGTCAAGTAAGCTTGGGGAGAATTGTGCCAAGTAGGTCAGCAGACAGGCCTGGATCAACACAAATATCCTTTGTCTCTAACGCCACATTGCCAGTATTCTAGAACTTGGATTCTAACATCACAGAACCTGTCCCATTGTCTCATGTCTCGACCAGTATGTCAGAATTCTACACTGTTATAAGTAGCCTGATGGCTCTGAGCTGGATTGTGATCTCATAGAGCCGTTGCCAGTATTCCAAGTCTTGGGTTATGACGTTATAGAGTTGTGCCAGTATGCCTCTGTCATCATGTTCGATCACCATCTTATATACTCCTGGAAATTGAAATAAGAACACCGTGAATTCATTGTCCCAGGAAGGGGAAACTTTATTGACACATTCCTGGGGTCAGATACATCACATGATCACACTGACAGAACCACAGCCACATAGACACAGGCAACAGAGCATGCACAATGTCGGCACTAGTACAGTGTATATCCACATTTCGCAGCAATGCAGGCTGCTATTCTCCCATGGATACGATCGTAGAGATGCTGGATGTAGTCCTGTGGAATGGCTTGCCATGCCATTTCCACCTGGCGCCTCAGTTGGACCAGCGTTCGTGCTGGACGTGCAGATCGCGTGAGATGACGCTTCATCCAGTCCCAAATGTGCTCAATGGGGGACAGATCCGGAGATCTTGCTGGCCAGGGTAGTTGACTTACACCTTTTAGAGCACGTTGGGTGGCACGGGATACATGCGGACGTGCATTGTCCTGTTGGAACAGCAAGTTCCCTTGCCGGTCTAGGAATGGTAGAACGATGGGTTTGATGACGGTTTGGATGTACCGTGCACTATTCAGTGTCCCCTCGACGATCACCAGAGGTGTACGGCATGTGTAGGAGATCGCTCCCCACACCATGATGCCGGGTGTTGGCCCTGTGTGCCTCGGTCGTATGCAGTCCTGATTGTGGCGCTCACCTGCACGGCGCCAAACACGCATACGACCATCATTGGCACCAAGGCAGAAGCGACTCTCATCGCTGAAGACGACACGTCTCCATTCGTCCCTCCATTCACGCCTTTCGTGACACCACTGGAGGCGGGCTGCACGATGTTGGGGCGTGAGCGGAAGACGGCCTAACGGTGTGCGGGACCGTAGCCCAGCTTCATGGAGACGGTTGCGAATGGTCCTCGCCGATACCCCAGGAGCAACAGTGTCCCTAATTTGCTGGGAAGTGGCGGTGCGGTCCCCTACGGCACTGCGTAGGATCCTACGGTCTTGGCATGCATTCGTGCGTCGCTGCGGTCCGGTCCCAGGTCGACGGGCACGTGCACCTTCCGCCGACCACTGGCGACAACATCGATGTACTGTGGAGACCTCACGCCCCACGTGTTGAGCAATTCGGCGGTACGTCCACCCGGCCTCCCGCATGCCCACTATACGCCCTCGCTCAGAGTCCGTCAACTGCACATACGGTTCACGTCCACACTGTCGCGGCATGCTACCAGTGTTAAAGACTGCGATGGAGCTCCGTATGCCACGGCAAACTGGCTGACACTGACGGCGGCGGTGCACAAATGCTGCGCAGCTAGCGCCATTCGACGGCCAACACCGCGGTTCCTGGTGTGTCCGCTGTGCCTTGCGTGTGATCATTGCTTGTACAGCCCTCTCGCAGTGTCCGGAGGAAGTATGGTGGGTCTGACACACTGGTGTCAATGTGTTCTTTTTTCCATTTCCAGGAGTGTATTTCAGATCAACCATCGTGGATTCTAACGTCATACTAAAACTGTGCCAGTATTTCAGGTCTCAGATTGTGACTTCAGAAAGCCTGGGTTTGTAATCCAATACATCCAGCATGACCATGTGCTATCTCACATTTTCTGCCAATTCATACTTAGGGCAACAATCCTGTTTCCATGGGAATCACACTATTGCAATTGTGTTATCTTTTGAATTTTCCACTGTTTTTGAATGTTCCACTAAAATTTAAATTTCTTGACAAAATTTGAATTTTCCACAATTTTGTACATATGGAAACTGGCTTTTTGTCAGTCAGGAGAGGAGGTGAGGAGATTCTATGATTCATTGATGACACAATCGATGATGACACCAGTGACACACTTTGTGCCAGAAAATCCGTTACATATCTGCTGTGATGTAGAACAGCATGTGAGTGAATGCATGTCTTGTGCGCAAATAACTGACTTTACTGACTAGAAAATCCTATTAAAAGATTGCCAGAGACATCTAAACGTTTAGAAATGATTGGTCCAGATAATTTAGGGGTGTTTAGCAGAACACCACATGGAAATAAGTTGTATACTATCGATAATAGACCATTTTTCACGATGCATGCAGGGACAGCAATTCCAGGCCAACAGGTTGAAACAGTAGCCCAAACAATGGTAGATAGTTCGATCCTTGGGTTCATAGTTTTGGAGTCTTATTCCAAAGCCCATACAAATATCAGTCTTTCGTCATATGAGTTGATTTGGGGCAAAAAGATTCAATCTCCTTTTAGCATGATAATACCCTAACTTGGAGCTAATTGTGTGTCACAAAGGAAATTACAAAATGTTTAAGTGAAGTATGGCAAAGAGCGAAGCGAGCCGACATGGAAGCCTTTGAACGTAAGGAACAGCTGGGGCAATGTGTAGGGAAACTGTCACTGTATATAATTGGTCAGTGGGTACTGCTAACAACCCCATATACTCCTGATGGTAAAACTAAGAAGGTTTTGATCAAGTACCAAGGTCGATATCAAGTCAGTGAAATAACTTTGCCAGTAAATGTTAAGTTACTCATATAATCGTTATTGGTCATGCAGGTGGGGTCACCTGTTCAAAGAAGCTGTGGCAACTATTCGAAGGAGCTGTGGATGCACTGACACAAGCGCCATCAGCTGCATCAGGAACAAAGAAATCATCTATGAATGTTAGGAAATGGTTTCCTAGCGACATTCAGGTTGCACATAGTTTAACTTAAGCACTCAGATCATAGAATAAGTTGTTTGTGATCAGATTTTTTATTATTCCTCGAATTATTATGTATATTCATTGTCTTCATTTTGCTAAGTGTTTCTATGAATTTATTGGTGTGTTATGTATCATGGGGTTTGGAAGTTTGTTCTGCCCATTGTTTTTCATTAGGTAGGATAATTTCTTTTCCTTGTTAGTATACCAACACAGGCTTCAGCACACTGTCACAGATGGAATGCCAATTGGCAGGAGAGTCAATAGAACAAATATCATGGCGCACAACTAAGACCACTGCCACATGTGGCTATAGCAAGGTGTCTAAATCAACAACTCAGCAATGCGGTTTCACTGTGAAGGGAACATAACGTCATTCTGACTGTGTTGAAAGATACCATAACGACACGTAAATCTTACACAAGAACACATTTCAGCCCACTGATATTGCAGAAAGCGCAAACTGAGGAGCTGAAAGAAACAGTTGAGACACCTAGGAGCAGTGAAAAATGCGAGGTGCACAGAAAACCAGGCCATATAAGGTGATCCCCGTCAAGGAATAACATCATTACCTCTCACAGAAAGCTTCAAATACTCAGGTTGTGGAGCCCTTCTCTATTCTTATTGCAGTGAACCAGCTTGGAGGCAGAATCTGTGATGCGCTGACTACCATTCACCAGATGACTACTGCCTTCGAGACTGCAGCCAGCTTGATCTGCTGGACTTAGCTGCTGTGAGTAGCCAACATCTCCTCCACTGATATGAAGATTTGTAGTCTTCTGCCTCCATCTCAATGAGGGCCAAATTGTTTAGCGCTCTGTGAAACTGTCACTGTACCGGGGAGGTGTGCTAGCTGCTGCTGCTGCTCCCAACTTGCATTCGTGAGTGGACAATGGCGTCCACGGCCTTCCTCTGGTGGAGAGGGCGCAGTATACATCTGTACCACCACAACTCCCATGGAAAGCTGCTGATAGCTTTCTGTGGTGGTCCTTAGACATCTACAAGTGTGTCCTAGTAAAATGTGTTGTCTATCTGTGTGGTGTCACTACCAGACAAGCAACGCCTGCCGCCAACTGGGCTGGTCATGTTACACAGCTCACTTATGCTTTGTTAGTGGTCCTGAACTCACAGCAACCTCAAGACTGCTGAGGTGGATGCATCAGCACATTCTAATCCTGTGTGGCGCCCCTGCTGTCCTCACTCCTGTTGTGGAGAAGATGCTTAAATTATAAAACAAAAATTAATAAAGGTATAAACTGCTAATGCTGTCTATTATTGCCCAGGGCACCCAACAGACCCTCATCAGTGTGTTCCACACTTTGTCATGCTGTGTCTGTAAGGGTTATAGCTCACTGAATCTTACAACACATATTCTGCAAGCCATGATATAGTACGAGGCAGAGGGTACCATTTGTAGTCAGTTCCTTTCCTGTTCTAGTTGGAAAGAGAACGAGAGAGAAATGACTGTCTATAGGCCCTATATGAGTCTTAGTTTCTCTCATCTTATCTTTGCAGTTTTTGCACAAAAAGTACGTTGGTAGCAGGAGAATCTTTCAGCAGTGAGGTTAAAGTGTCAGTTCTCCAAGTTTTATAAATAGTGTTCTGCAAACAGAACGTCTTCTTCCCTTCAGGAATTGTTACTTGAGTTCATGAAGTATCACCACAGTATTTGCATGTTGATTGAAACTGCCAGTAACCACTCTAGCAGCCCACCTGTGACTGCTAAGATGTCTTCCTTTAATCCGACAGGATCGAGATATTAATACGATACATCTTGTACTTAACAGAATGTTTGTCTGCTGTGGAGTTTTCACATTCGGCTGTTTTAATTCAATAGATGAAAAACTCTTATATGTAATCCTGTATGTCGTGTATTTACCACAATGTATACCATTTTCTTACTGTTATCTTTGTATTGCTTTGTGATATACGGAATGGGATGAATAAAAGTGGCCCTGAGAACAGCGTTCCAGAGTGCAAAAAAACACAGCAGAGGAAAGGAAATATAATACTAACCTGTCTAGAGCAGATGTTGCAAGTGACCACCACGCATTTCTTGGCACTTTTGGGCCCTGGTTGCTGAAGGCAGATCGAAGCTGTACTGTTGGAATTGCTGCAATCTCATCCTAAATGTTCTGATGTAGTTGTTGAAGATTATGAGGGTAGTCGTGACACACTTTAGACTTCAGGGCGCCCCACACAAAGCTGAAAGATCACTTTACTTGGTTGGCAAGCGAGGTCCGGGACCTCTCCTAAAAACTCCCTCAGGAGTGAATATTGTGTAAATGTGCTCCAAGGTTTGGCTGGCTGTATAGGCAGGGAAGTAACTGTAGGTATTTCCCTCCTACATTAATGCTGAAACAAATGGTATTCACTCATCTGGGCCACTCTTATTTGCCCCACTCTCTATATACTCCACTTTTGAAAACTATCAAATGTTCAGTTATTCACTGTCAATGATTAGGGCAGTATTTCAATAATGTTCCAAAAAAATAACTTGGTAGTGGTTTAATTTTATAAGAATTGCCTACATATATTGTTTCTAGGCTAGGGGAGTGCTGCTACGCCCATATAACTGAATAAGTAGTTGAAAGAAATGACCACAAAGAGAAGTGTTTAGCACAAAATTCATAGTAAAAGGAACATCACCTGACCAGTGGTTCTGTATTTGAGGAAGTCAGTAGTAGAAGTTGTAAACCAATTAATATGTATATTTCACTTTTGTAACAAGCAAAAAACTTTTTTAACTTGAATATATATTTTTTCCTTTAACTATAACATATCTTAATGAAAAATGATATAAATATGTTACATACACGTTTATACTTAGGAAAATATCATTTCACTACAGCAACCTCCAACATAATTAATAATGTGTATGATGTAACTGTTCACACTGTCGATTTATCTGTATACTTAGAGTTTCCTTCTTATAACTTGTATTACTGTTAAAATTAAAAGTGAATATTACAACTATTCAAAAGAAGACACTGAGATTATTTTCAACAGAAACTAATGTTCCATTAGAGTGACAAGATTGTCATCATCAGGATCAATGTCTAAAACTATGGTTTCAGTGACGAGTAAAATATCTTCTGCAAGACAGTAAAGAATCTATTCTGCAGATAATGACTGCCTATGGGCCATACTAATGAAGAGAACTAATTTCATTATAGTAGTAAAACCATAACTGCAAAAAATCAGCAGATGGTGTCAGATGCAACCAGCCTCTATCATCAAATGATTTTCATGTGGAAGCTGTTATATTTGTTATGAGAAGCCAAAATCGTACTCCAGTACCTTCACTGAAATCATATTTACAGAAAAAAATGTTGGCCAGTCAAAAATAACATTTGATGATAGGTGATATATTTATCTTTTAAACCAACAGCCCTGTTCACAGAATCAATACCAGAAATGAGAACAATATTCATAAATATTTAAATCAATCAATCTGATGCTGGTAGGTGTCCATTATTCAGGAACACACATTTTCAAAATCTTTTCTCCAGCTATCAAATGTTTAACTTTTAATGAAGTACAGATTAAGATGAACTTTAAGAATATATTACCATCTGATGATTCTTTAACAGAATGAATTGATGCACCAGTACTATTTAACTATGTTATGTGAGGTGTATATTGTGTATATGTGACTATAGGATTGTAAGCTTTGCAGACTGCTTTGTTTCTGACAAAGCGTGGCTGCAAAATACTTTTTATTTGTTGTACACTTAAGTGTGTACAAATTTAAATGTTTGCTATAACCTTTTTAATTAATGTACCTGCACACATGAAAAAATGTATCTTCTAGAGGTTCTTAATTAGCATCTTACTTGGCACCTGGGGAAGGGACATATAATTTCTTTCGTAAATATGCATTGTTATAAGAGCTAATAATCGAAGAGATCGCTGTACCAAGAAGAAATCTATGGATACTAGTCATTGAATGATGCCCCCTATTTTGACTTGATTAGAGACGTCAGTCAACGGGCACAGAAACTGGTTGCTCAAACAAAATAACAATCGGCAATTTAGTCGTCTGAAGATGTTTTGATTCGACATTTTATAAATAATTTTTCTTTTCACATATCGGACCTCCCTTATGGAAAAATACTCCATGGAAAAATGCCGAAATCGTCATGGAACGTTGACATTTTGCCACGAAAACGAAATAAATTAATAAAGTGAAGAGCAAGAAGATACCAAAGGACACTTCTATTACGTGAGAGAGCGCGGCGAAAACATGTTAACTTCCAGTGTTAACAGATGACGAGCATCAAAACTTCCTTCTCGAGAAACCTTGACGGTCTAGTGCAATGACGGTCCATTGACAGCCTCTGTGAATGCTGCCATCTGAAATCCATTGTGGAATGTTTTGACTTTACATGCCATGACGGCAAGCGTGAATTGACCTATCACCTTTCCGTGAGTGCTCTTGCAGCGCTGAGGAGAACACAAAGATTCTTATAAGTTAAACGGCTTTTTTACATTCGTGAGTTCCGTCTCAGCCACTCGTGCATAACGTGCCTGTTTGGTACACTTTGAGAAAGCTGATGCTATGTGTATCTTTGCACAAGTTTTCAATGCATGTTATTTCCAGCTGTTCACTACGCTCATGTAGAACATCTTTTGCTTATGATGTTTGCATAGAAGAGTTCCGAATGTTTTGTTTGTTTTGAAATACATACGTGAGAGTGGTGTGGAGTATTTTGTATTGTGATTGCTAAGAAAGTGTTGATATTGAAATGTACCTTGCAAATACTTTTCATAGTGTGGTCAAGAAAGGTTCTGAACGTTGTTTGTTTAAAGCCGTGCGGCAATTTAGTACCGAAGCTGTAGAAGATTCTGTAATTCGACAAGCAAGTATTATTGACGACACTGATGACAGCACAAATTATGAGGAATACATCGAAATGAAGAGAAATAAATCACGTCTGTTACCACAACATCACAATATATTACACAATAAAGTACCATATTCCAGCAGTAAGAGCTGGTTTCATGATACGATTAAGTATAAACGTAGGCTTTATGGGCGTTATGGTAGTATTAGTGCTGTCAACCCAGGCGTAATGTGGCCAACTAAGAATGATTTAGATGACATTCGTGAATATGAATCTGTCGCATACCCACATACTCTTGAAGAGATGATTGAGAGAAGTATCGCTGAAAAAAAGTTGAGGGAATCAACGATCAGGGAAAGGTATGTGGAGAATCGTATTGCAGTTTTATTGTGTCAGAAATGTCTCTAATGATTTAATTTATATGGTTTTGCTTGTATAGAATCTGCGTAGCAGCGTGTTGATTATGCACATTACCACTTTTTTTTTTTTAACTTTGGACCTATCTCAACGCTGCTATCGTTTGGGTGGGTAAGCAGTATTTTCGAGAGACTCTTGATTCCGCAGTCATAGTTGATTGCAACTATCGTAGGAATACCAGTTATTCTCACTTGCCTACAAGTGTTTAATCTGATTGATTTAGAATATTAGTGTGAAAGAGACGAATTGTTTCTTTCCAGGGATAATTCTTTCGCAAACGCTTCATTATATCTATGCAACACGCAGCTCGTTCTACTTACTGCAAACAAGTTCGAATTCTGGTGTAGATTTTTTATATTTTACCTCTCAATATTTTTGCTATTGTGTGCCATGATTCTGATGGTAGCTCGTTTGTAGTGACTACTCTAAAAGTTTGGAGCATTTGAGTTTAGTATTTTCACGACTGCAATCAGTTATGATCTGCTTATTTCCTGCAAAATGATATTCCATGTACAAAAACAAAATTTCTCTCCGTTTGACTGTTCGTCTATTTCACAGTCATTTAAACTGTGTAAACATACTTCTAATAGTGGATGTTGCGTGGAAAATTGTGATTTTGTAAAATTATATCACTTTATGAATGGTATATGCTTAAAACTGTTGGTTTTGTAGCTGGGGTACACATTCAAACCACAGAATATTACTGCACCTCTTCTAGACTACATGGTCACTACAGATGGATTTATAATTTAGTCTGACACTAATAGCTTAAGGTATGACCTGCTTTATTAGAGATGTCATTGTGTTATGCTGCTGGGCTCATTTTTGTATAGGGATCAAGAAACTATATTACGGAACTGGGATTGTAGTATTATGAATATTGTTCAGTATTTTTAATTGGAGATTAAGTTACTATTGTTGGTATTGTTCATACATACTGCACTAGTTGTATTTATTCCCAGTTGATTAAAACGTGTGCTATGGCATTTGTATTCCATTGTTGTTAGTGACCAAATTTCACATCCATCCCTGCATTCTGTTTCTTGCTCTCACTGATTCCAGCCGGCCACTGTTAGTGTGCGGTTCTAGGCGCTTCAGTTCGAAACCCCACTTTTGCTATGATCGCAGGTTCGAATCCTGCCTCGGGCATGGATGTGTGTGCTGTCCTTAGGTTAGTTAGGTTTAAGTAGTTCTAAGTCTAGAGGTGTTAAGTCCCGTAGTGCTTAGATCCAGTTGAACCATCACTGATTGCATAGTTTTAGCATATCATGCACTATTTAACAATAACCACATGACATGGGTTTTTTGTTTTTCGTATACACAACAAAATATGGTTTTTATGTTTTAGTTTGCTTCCTAAAATTATACTTTTCACTTGTTTCTAATTTTTTTAGTTGAGTGTTTATCCTCTGTTCAGTGGCAAGAATGAAGTTCGGCTTGTGCAGTTTTCTTATCAGCTAGTCTGTACCTTCAGGCTAAAGTGCACTTTGTTAAGAGGCTCTTCCACTGTGTGCTACTGGTGCCAGTTTCTTTCTGTCAGTTGTTATCAATTGGATGAAAGTATACAGTAGCCATTGAGATTCGATGAATAATTTCTTTTGGTGGTATATGCAAAATGATTTGTTTTTGGTATGTAGATTGGGAATAAAACTAGATAGATGTGCTAACAGACGGACCTGTGATGAAGCTCGAGGCCTAGGTTAGGTTGGAAGGTGACAGTGCTGTTCTGAGTTGGCCAAGCCAACAAATATCAGCATGAAAATATGATTGTCGTCATAGATAGCTGTGAAGCATATCCCAACATTTAAGTTCTTTATTTCAATAACCAACATGTACGTCATGTTTCCAGTTTCATTGAAAATTGCAAAAATGTCATTAAATTCTAACCTGATGGGACACAACACTGGTCAGCTTTATTTACAAACCATAGGCAGTTACGAATGAGCATTCTGTTTGGCTGCAGACAACTGACTAAAATTTTTCCATGTTCACTGCCCATTATTCATTGTGGAGAAAGTTACTAACAGCAGCAAGCAATGAAAAATCAGTGATACACCGTAGGTGCACTTTTACACACAATATTTTTACCTATGTTTTATAAAGGTTTGGAGAAGTTGGATAACAGTTATGTGGAAAATGAGAAATCTAATAAATACTATTAGATCATCTAAAAATTGCTTGGATGTGTAGTATCATAGATATTACTTCACAAAGTGTATCTGGTGTGAACACAGTGATATAAAAATAATGCCATAATTTTCAGAACATAATAAGTTTTGATGAGGAACTATTTGATGTCTTGATGGGTGAAAGACTTGGAACAATATATACAACTGACATTTCATTCAGATGTGTGTGTTATGTAGGCAGAGCTGAAGTAATGAGGGTTATATTCAAATCAGATGTGGCTTGGAGTGCTATGGTCCCTTATTAGGTGTTCCCCTACTTGATTACCAGGTTAGTTTTTGGGGTACCATAGTGAGGAATCCAAACGATAGTAGTTCTACAGCTCGATCTTTGTTTATCTTTTTAAAGCATTTCAAGATTTGGGGAACATTAATTACAAGAGAAACTCCTAGGAGTTTGAATTTATAGTGTGGTACCAGCACAGCCAAAACACCACTTAAGCATTTATTAATAGATTATTTAAACAAAAGGTAGTCTATATAGGGTGTAACAGGTATAAGTTCATATATTTTTATATGTAGTACCTCAACATGTACACACATTAGTGTGTCAGTTGTTTTTCTCTGTGTCAAACAGTCTTTAAAAACATGTCACAAACTTTACGACCTGGTGTTTTCTGCATGGTCGTAACTGCAGCACTAAGTGGACTGCAGCTGTCAGTATAGATTAACTGTTTTGTGCCTACACTTCAACACCCCACATGCTGCCCTGGGAAAAATAAGCATTAATGGCTTGCTCTAGCCACATGTACTTGGATGTACTACCCAACCTACTAAAAATGACTTGTAATAACTACAGTTATTATTCTGCAGCCGGCCGAGCGGTTCTAGGTGCTTCAGTCTGGAACCGCCCCATTGCTACGGTCGCAGGTTCGAATCCTGCCTCGGGCATGGATGTGTGTGATGTCCTTAGGTTAGTTAGGTTTAAGTAGTTATAAGTTCTAGGGGACTGATTACCTCAGATGTGGAGTCCCATAGTGTTCAGAGTCATATTATTCTGCAAACAATGAAAGTACTGATGTAATGTTGTTCAGTAGACTGTCCTCAATCACCAATAGAAATATCTGCATGTATACCCATTACACTATTACCAAATATTTATTGGATAAAATCATCTAAGATAAAAATTATCATCTTAGTTAATGACACACGTCTCACATAATTCATTGGCATTTGGAGTTTATAAGCAATTTCAGACCATTTGCACTATCCTTTGTAATTTTTTAAAAAATGCTTGTCACTCAGGGATTGTATACACTCTAACAAGATTCATTGTCTGTAAACATTGCAATATGTCCATAAAAACAGAGGAAGACATTAACTTTCGCTCAGTTTTTTTTACAGAAATTCTTCTTAGTTCCAGTTGCACTGATTGCTGTAGGCCTAAGTCATAAAACTTAGGACAGCTATAATTTCAATGTATGTTATGTGTCCCTGTGTAGGGGTCAGAATATGGCTAAAAAAAAAAAAAGAATAACTTGACTAATTCCACATTCCTGAAGGCATGAGGGTGTTTCGGTCGTGTGTGTGTGTGTGTGTGTGGGGGGGGGGGGGGGGGGGGGGTTTATGAAGTGATTCAAACTCTGGAATCTTTCTGCAAATGCTTCAACATTTGATTACTCCTAACAACTTAAAATATTTCTCTGTGGAAAGGCACCAGTAAAAGTATATTGGAGATCTTTGCTGGTAATTTTATGTGGGCAAAAAAAAAAAAAAACAGTTGGGTAATTCTGAAACATTGCATCAACAATATTCCATGGATTGTGTGAAGAGATGTTTATGGAATGTCTAAACATGTTAAATAAATATATTTTATACAGTGCAATATAATGATCAAAATTGTTACCATTGTAACGTGATTTTTTTGGGAAATACAGAAGCGTCCGATCTCCTCCCCCCCCCCCCCCCCCCCCCCCCCGTCTGCTTTGACCCATGACGTCACAAATATGGCGAAAAGACCATAAACCACGATTCTAATATGGCGCATATAAAGTCAGTACATACACATTATGAGGACGAAAATACATCGAAAAACAAACACACACTTTCCACAAAAAGTCTAATGACACTAAGGGGCACAAGCTTGGGAAAGGGGTGTGTTTGAGTGGGAGCAAACTAAATAGAAACAAAGTTAGACACCCACCTCCATACAAAACGACGTAAAAAACCGACATCACAAAACTCCCCAAATACCACTAAACACAATATCATCTGGAATCGGACACTTCCCTTGACCTATATAGCTCAACAGCAGCTACCAATCCTATAAATTAGGATCGAATCCTTCCCTTGGCCTATATAGCTCGAAAACATCTCCCGATACCAATATCAACATACTCAGCCACACATTGGGATCAAACACTTCCCTTGTCCTGCGCACTGTTAATTTTATCCATCATATCCATTCCCGAACAAAAACAACAACCAATTAATTTTACTAAAATTACCACACTATGTACAGTGAACAAAACTAAATTAACCTTCACACAAAAGCGTTAACTCACCGAAACGAATTCCACTACAAACGCAGCCGACACTAAAACAATTCTGGATAATGAGCAAAAGCAAACTGAGCCCATTACGCCACACAAACAAAAACCCTGAACATATCACCAGAGAGCACAACAAACCACAACACAACGGAATCTACACACACGCCACACTCACAAACCGAACTCCGCGCCATCATGACGTCACACACGACAACACCCTAATGTCATGGGTCAAAGCCGATGCATGGGATTGGACGCTTCTATCGACGCTATTTTTGTATGAACGATATTAAAATTTACCGTATTAGTTTTGAGAATTCCTGTGATAATACTCGTTGCTAAACTAGAAGGAACTGATGAACAGAAAGTTCTTTATGTCACTCCTAAATTCTTTTGTATTAGCTAGATGACATTTAACATGTGCTAACAGGTTACTGATGACATTTGTAACCATGTATCTGACTTCTTTCACTGTTAATGTTCCCAAGATGGGAAATTTTCTAAAGTGGTGTCTGCAAAGTGTTCCAAAACTTATGTATTCTGAATCTGAAACATCTTTGCAAATTGAGTTTCCACAAAAAATGAAAAGCAGAGAAATTACGTTCTTCCGTTTTCATTATCCTATGGCTCTAATCGTGTGAATTTCAAAACTGTAACCAAACTGATATGCTTCATTAATTCAAGGAATTAGATTTTCTAGCTCAAGTTGTGATTTTATTCATAATACCAAGAACTGAATGCTGCATTTTGTGAATTATTTGGTGGATTGTGACATGGTCAAGTAACTTTGGTTCACGTAATTGCTTGTAACATGGGATAATAATAATAAAAATATATGGTGGAACTATCACATTTGGGCCTTACTTATGAGTGACATGGGTTGGAGTACAAACAGAATGCACAAAATTCAGTTCATTTTTATTATACTTAAAAGATCAAGAAATGTTTTAGGCAGAAAATCTTGGTATTATGAAGCAAATATCCAACACACAACTATCAGTTTACCAATGGGAACAAAACTCAAAAGAACACAATTTAGAGATGTCAGTTCAGAAATTCTAATCTTATCTTCCACCTACTGGCCCAATTTATCTGATTGGTACAATAGCAGAGTGCAGACAGATGGGCTTCATTTACACAGATACACACATGCTCCATACCAGTGTTAGTGTTTGTGTACATTTGGTATAGTAAGGCTGCCGTTTATGGGACCTCTTCTCCCAGTGGAGGCTGGGGGTTATGGCACTGTTCTCTTGTTACTATCTGATCAAATTCCTCAGGTGCTGAGTCCCCTTCAAAGGCTCTTTACAGTGTCACAAGTGAAAATCGTATATAGTTCTATTAAAAAATAAAGGCATGCCATACTGTAGTCCCTGTGAATGTTAAAAGTTACTTATATATGTCAAAAAAGTCTAAACATTAGCCAGTAAATCTTGTAGGAAACTGCACTGTAGTATATTAATTTATTCTGAGTATAGTTAAGACAATATCTAGATGCTGAGGAGTATAAATTTACTAAATGAGTGAGAGAATTCTGTCTTTAGTCTCTTTCTGTGTTCTATATTCCAGTCCTGTTGGCCTGCAATTTAGGATGAAAAATTCTTGTCCATGTCAGTTTCCTGCACATTTTGTCTTCTTTTTTGTTATCTGATTTAATTGTAGGACATTGTATATTTGCAATTTTGAAACCTTGTTTCTTTGTGTGTGTCATTCATGCCACAGATGTAGCTTTGGTGGTATTTCAATGTCCTCATTACACTTCATATTGAGGTACAATCCAGCATAATTTTTTTGTATATAGAGAGGTGCATATATGATGAGGAATAAAATATTACTGTAGAGTGTTAAATGGGTTAGTCTAGTGAATTCTGTATCACACACAAAGATAAACAAGATTTTTGAAGGCTACTTGTAATTTGTAGCCTGCAGCTTGCATTAGTAACAATAGTGTTGCTGTGGACAGAGGTAATATTGATTGACAAGCATATTGTCCTACCCCCATGAACCATGGACCTTGCAATTGGTGGGGAGGCTTGCATGCCTCAGCGATACAGCGATACATGTATACATGGAACAATCCTGGAGATACTAGAAGGTATCAGATAGATTATATAATGGTAAGACAGAGATTTAGGAAACAGGTTTTACATTGTAAGACATTTCGAGGGGCAGATAGGGACTCTGACCACAATCTGTTGGTTAGAACTGTAGATTAAAACTGAAGAAAGTGCAAAAAAAAGTGGGAATTTAAGGAGATGGGACCTGGATAAACTGCCTAAACCAGAGGTTGTACAGAGTTTCAGGGAGAGCATACGGGAAAAATTGACAGTAATGGGGGAAAGAAATACAGTAGAAGAAGAATGGGTAGCTCTGAGGGATGAAGTAGTGAAGGCAGCAGAGGATAAAGTAGGTAAAAAGACGAGGGCTGCTAGAAATCCTTGGGTAACAGAAGAAATATTGAATTTAATTGATGAAAGGAGAAAATATAAAAACGCATTAAATGAAGCAGGCAAAAGGGAATACAAACGTCTCAAAAATGAGATCGACAGGAAGTGCAAAATGGCTAAGCAGGGATGGCTAGAAGACATATGTAAGGATGTAGAGGCTTATCTCACTAGGGGTAAGATAGATACTGCCTACAGGAAATTTAAAGAAACCTTTGGAGAAAAGAGAGCCACTTGTATGAATATCAAGAGCTCAGATGGAAACCCGGTTCTAAGCAAAGAAGGGAAAGCAGGAAGGTGGAAGGAGTATATAGAGGGTCTATACAAGGACGGTGTACTTGAGGACAATATTATGGAAATGGAAGAGAATGTAGATGAAGATGAAATGGGAGATACGATACTGCGTGAAGAGTTTGACAGAGCACTGAAAGACCTTAGTCGAAACAAGGCCCCGGGAGTAGACAACATTCCATTGGAACTACTGACGGCCGTGGGGGAGCCAGTCCTGACAAAACTCTACCATCTGGTGAGCAAGATGTATGAGACAGGCGAAATACCCTCAGACTTCAAGAAGAATATAATAATTCCAATCCCAAAGAAAGCAGGTGTTGACAGATGTGAACATTACCGAACTATCAGTTTAATAAGTCACAGCTGCAAAATACTAACGCGAATTCTTTACAGACGAATGGAAAAACTAGTAGAAGCTGACCTCGGGGAAGATCAGTTTGGATTCTGTAGAAATGTTGGAACACATGAGGCAATACTGACCCTACGACTTATCTTAGAAGCTAGATTAAGGAAGGGCAAACCTACATTTCTAGCATTTGTATACTTAGAGAAAGCTTTTGACAATGTTGACTGGAATACTCTCTTTCAAATTCTAAAAGTGGCAGGGGTAAAATACAGGGAGCGAAAGGCTATTTTCAATTTGTACAGAAACCAGATGGCAGTTCTAAGAGTCAAGGGGCATGAAAGGGAAGCAGCTGTTGGGAAGGGAGTGAGACAGAGTTATAGCCTGTCCCCAATGTTATTCAATCTGTATATTGAGCAAGCAGTAAAGGAAACAAAAGAAAAATTTGGAGTAGGTATTAAAGTCCATGGAGAAGAAATAAAAATGTTGAGGTTCGCCGATGACATTGTAATTCTATCAGAGACAGCAAAGGACTTGGAAGAGCAGTTGAACAGAATGGACATTGTCTTGAAAGGAGGATATGAGATGAACATCAACAAAAGCAAAATGAGGATAATGGAATGTAGTCGAATTAAGTTGGGTGATGCTGAGGGAATTAGATTAGGAAATGAGACACTTAAAGTAGTAAAGGAGTTTTGCTATTTGGGGATGGGGCAAAATAACTGATGGTCAAAGTAGAGAGGATATAAAATGTAGACTGGCAATGGAAAGGAAAGCGTTTCTGAAGAAGAGGAATTTGTTAACATCGAGCATAGATTTAAGTGTCAGGAAGTCGTTTCTGAAAGTATTTGTAAGGAGTGTAGCCATGTATGGAAGTGAAACACGGACGATAAATAGTTTGGACAAGAAGAGAATAGAAGCTTTCGAAATGTGGTGCTACAGAAGAATGCTGAAGATTAGATGGGTAGATCACATAACTAATGAGGAAGTATTGAATAGAATTGGGGAGAGGAGGAGTTTGTGGCACAACTTGACTAGAAGAAGGGATAGGTTGGTAGGACATGTTCTGAGGCATCAGCGGATCACAAATTTAGCATTGGAGGGCAGCGCGGAAAGTAAAAATCGTAGAGGGAGACCAAGAGATGACTACACTAAGCAGATTCAGAAGGATGTAGGTTGCAGTAAGTACTGGGACATGAAGAAGCTTGCACAGGATAGAGTAGCATGGAGAGCTGCATCAAACCAGTCTCAGGACTGAAGACGACAACAACAAGCATATTGTCATTCTGTGTTGGCATGACATTTCGTTTCTGTGTCAAACAAGGTTTTTGATTGTAGGGCACTTACGTCCTATTGATTTTGAAGTGTCTGCTATTATTGATACAGGATGTTGTTTTCTTGCTTACAAATTACAACAGCCCCTCAAAACCAAGTGAACAGTCTTTGACATTATCCAGACTGTCATGCCATTTGGGTAGGTGACATGATTATCTTTCATGATGAATGTGTGTTTGGTCACTACATAATAGTTTCTCTGCATTGTTGTTTGCAATACAGAATCCAAATGTTTAGAGAACATTTAATAATTTGTGCCAATACTTTTCTGCTGATGCTTGAGCATCATAAATGATGAATAGTTTTGACATTGTACGTGTATAAATTTTGTCTGATGGTTGCTTTAGCTTTAAGCATTTGAAAATGTTGAAATGTATATGTAAAAATATGTAACTTTTTTTTAAATGTCTCAGCAATGAGACACAGTTTACTCGGGGAGGTACTAGCCTAATATGAACTTTTACAAAAAAAAAAGTGTAGGTGATGCTGCTACTTGCTCAACCTTCCTTGTATTGCATTCACATACCTCTCTAAATAGGGTGTATATAATAATTGAACATTATTTCAAGTTTTGCACTTCATCATATATCTGTCTGGTCAGGTATGATTAGCCTGCTACCATATCGACCATCATAAGGGTGTTTAATAACAGCACATCTAAATAATATTCTTATAGTAAGTTTTCCTTCAGAATTTGAGAAATATAAGAAAATATTTGAAGTCTGGGCATTTAGAGCCCACTTAGAGAAACCACACAGCTAATATCTTTGTAAAAATTACTTGTTGAACCCACTCGCATTTCTGATAATTTAAGTGCAGTATAATCGAGGTATATACTACAAGCAGTTTCATGTTATTTGCTTACCAAAATGTTTTGTTCAGCAAGAGCGGGGTGGGGGGGGGGGGGGTGGAGGGAGATCCAAAATGTAACCTAAGCCATTATCATTACCATTGGGTAATGGGTTCATGTGTAAATATGCCAAAGATACATTATATGTTTTTCATGACTAACATATTATTCAGTGTAAAATTTGGAATAAGTATCAGCTACTTCACTGTAGAATAGGCATTTTGCTGTGGATAATTCCATAAGCAAGAAGCTCATTCATTTTCTCTGCTGTCCCTTCTCTCTCCCTCGGTTTCACTATCCATTGTCCTCACCATTTACTTTACAGTGTAACTTCTAATACCATGATTGTGTGCTTTACTACTTACGTGTAGTATTTGTGTTATATGTTTGTTTGGAAATATTTCTAAATTGATTTAAATAACATCTTTTATTCAATAGAGAGGAGGCTATTTCTAAGAAGATGGAATCTTTGGAAACGTGGAAGGAAGAACTTAAAGCTAGAGTTTTAAAGAAAGAAGAAGCTATGCTTGCTGCAAAGGTATGTATATAATGTTGCAATTTTTAGGGTTCTGTACCTCGATCAGTAAAAGCAGAACCCTAATAGGATCACTTTGTTGGTGAATGTTAAGACTCTTTTTTTTATTTTTCTTCTTATGATTAGATGAAGGAATCAAGCTGAAATTTATGTCAAATACCAAGGTGTATGGTCTCTTGGTAGTGTAACATATTTAAGCTTTTCTCACTCATCAAAACCTGTAGATGAGCTATCTATATCAGGGATGGCCAATAACACGGCATGCCAAAAGGGGTCTGGCTTGCGTGCGTTTGCTCTGTCGCCTGGCTGCATATTTCCCTCACCACCGTGCTACACTGTCTGAGTGCGAAGATGAGGAAGCTGCAAAAGTACCACACTTAAATGGCAGTGCAGTGGCACTGTATATTACTTGGTTTCATATTTATCAACAAGATGCATCACAGACAAGCAAAAAGTTCACTATTATTTAATTATTTTTGGTGCACTAAAGATCTAATATAATTTTAGTCTGGTAAAAACTGCCAACATATGAGCACATGCAAACATTTTCACAGATGTTCATACTCAGTTTGCCATGCAATTGTGACTTATTTAGTTTCACAGTTGAAAAAATATTTTATCATATTCACAACCTCATTATATAGTCATGGAAACTCTTCCAAAGAAAAACAACAAAAACCTCCTGGACGTTTGAACGTAAAAGAGTTTCTCTTTTAAACAGGAATTATACATGCAACTGAAATGGCAGACTGTCTCGAAAACAGACGTAGGAATGGCAGTGTCCTCAGTACAGTCAGAAAACTATCCTTGTAATTCTTTCAAGGCCACAGTGAATTCTTAAAAATTTACATTGTATTTAAGTCTAGTGAGTTTAGGAAAGTTCTTTTTTTCTTGTCAGAATTTGTCCATTGTACATTGTGATTTTCTTTTTAAATGTATCCTGTCAAATCAGAAATAAGTTATTTCTCACCTTTCAGTGTCTTACTGGGGGCATGTGCAGTACACTGCACTTGAAATGCAAAGTCTCCAGTCTATTACAGATGTTCTAATTTTTGTTCCTGCTCTCATTATTCCTTCCTAAATTCAACAATAGCATCAAAAAGTCCTTCCAGGCATGCCACTTATATGAAGTCTCCCTGCTGTTCATTCAGTTCTATCGAAAACGGTTGCAAAGGACAGTGGAATATTACTATTACTATTCACTTTCTTACTACCAACTGTTGCAACTGACAGTAGAATATTACTATTCATACTACCAATTTTGTCATATGCTCCATGCCGGCAAATTTAGCAAAAAGTGCTTCTTGATGAATCCTCTTTTTCAGTTGTTGTAATTTTTTGCTCTTTCATCATCAACTAAATCGTTACATTCTTCCTGCATGATGTTTTAATGTCATTCCATAGTAAATTTGTGGTTCCCATTGATTAGGCAACTGTAAATCACATAACAGGTATTGAGAAATCTTATTGTTCTCTTCTGTCACTCCCACTCATTTTGCTTCCAAGAAGTACCGAAAAAAGCTGAGGTAGACTGAAAGGCTCCGGCCCACACACATTGTGCTCGTGCGCAGTGTGGCCAACCCTGGTGTATATACTTAATTAAGTTTGTATGGAACTCTTAGAGCATGAGTCCTACTCGTACTTGTTCAGTTTTTGTTGTTAGACGCTATTTCTTTCACTTTCAGGCTCTTTGCAACACTAAGCAAAACAGAACAAGATAGTGCATTTGGAATTAGTCTATGATTCTTCATTCTAGCGACTTTTCTGTGATTCGCAGACACCAACTAATTTGAGAAATCCTCAAAAGAAAACCAACATAAAGATATGCTCAAAGTTGGTGAACTGGAAGTCATAGCACCAAACTCTGAGTTTGAACAGAGAGAGTTCTGCATGGGACGAATTGCACCACAAACATGATTGGTCCATTCTACTGTTTTTGCACCAAGTATATTGTTCTTTTGGAGAAAAGTCATATGCAGTAATATTGTAGTGTGAAGAGACCGTCACAGGCCTGTAAATAGTGAAGGCAGAATTTCAGTAATTTAGTGAAGACTAAAGATGCAGAAGTCAGTAAATCAACATATTTTGCATATTTTCATTTGTTGTTGTCTTATGGAATAACATTCTGGTGTAACTCCACACTTAGGCAAAAAGTATTCATTGCACAAACGAAAGTAATTAGAATTGTGTGTGTTCATGTATGTACATCTTGCAGGTGTCTTTTTAAGCAAACGGTAATATAAATAATAGCCTCACAATACATTTATTCACTTATGAAATTTGTTATTGACAATCCATTAAAGTTTGACAGTAACAGAGATATTCACAAGTACAACACTATAAGATAAACTGATGTACATTACCCTTTGTCGACTCTAATTGTGGCACAGAAAGAGGTGAAACATGGAGCTTTAATGGTATTGTGACAAACTACCCACGGAAATAAAATGTCTTACAAGTGGTAGAAGTGCTTTAAATGTAAATTAAAAGAGCTTTATTCTTAAGAACTCCTTCTTTACCTTAGAAAAATTCTCAGGTAGAGAGAATTAGTCATAAAAACCTGTAAATGTTAGCATGCAGCCATGTTATTATTATTATTATTATTATTTAGTTTGGATATGTAAGTGTTCTACATCTGTTCTGTTGACACCTTCCCAATCATACCATTTATCATGCATTTGATCTATGGAACAAGTAACTAACTAATTACAAGAAGAGATCATTCAGCAAAATCCTGAATGCCACAAATGATTCCATTATGTCAATTGAAGGTGCAGGGGGCTGGGGAAGGAAAGGGAAGGGGCTGTTAATGTCAGCTGCATTGGGACTTGATGCAAAATCAGTGGCAATAAGTGAAAATGTGGGCCGGACCGGGACTCGAACCCAGGGTCTTGTGCTTACAAGGCAGTCGTGTTAACCACAAAGCCACACATACACAGTGGTTATTGCAACTGCACAAAATATCTCAGCATCCCTTTTGGCTGACCCACATTTCCACTTAGCACCACCTATTCGCAGTACCTGCCTGTGTCTTCCATACCCACTAATTTGAGATTGCTGCAGGAGATCAGATGTAATTGTGCATCTGCACCGAAGGTGTTGGATTCATTGTCCTTCGAGTCAAATCAGTTATATGAATGCATGGTACTGTTCTTTCAGGCATTCATGAAACATCCAAAGTAGTCCAGTAGTTTTCTTGAAGTAGAGGTAAGTCCAAGGGTAGTATCTATAATAAAGTGAAGGAAACCAATGGTATCCACTTACAAAAATAGCAGTGAACATCTGGAGAATAGTACATCATACAAGTATTTAGGGGTAATAATAAGAAGCATTATGAAATGGAATGAACATATAAAATCAATAGTAATGTAGCTGAATGGATTACTTAGATTTGTTGGAAGGATTCTGGGAAATTATTGTGCATCTGCAAAGGAAAAAAAATGTAGGATATTTATCAAGTGGGTGTGAAAGGGATACAGCGCACATAAAAGTGTAACAGAGATGCTCAGGGAACATAAGTGGCTATCTTTGAAAGATATGTGGTTGTGGGCTTGTAAAACCCCAATCGTTGAATTTAGAGAACTGGTATTCGTGGAAGATTTCATGATAGTCCTTCTACAAACTTTATATATTTTGCATAGTGCGATATGAGTGATATATATTAGGATTTGTTCAGAGACAAATAGGTAGTCATTTTTCGTATACGAATCTAGCATAAAATTTCAGATGTTGCTCAGGGGTATATCTTGCATATTTTGATGTAAGGGACCTAAGGTTTATGGTGGCAGATTTAAGAGTATTTGAATTTCATTTGGTTTCCTATCGTCATTTAAGTTTGTGTCTGTATTACACTCAAAATATTTGCACAGTTGTGCAAATGTCAGTGGTAATCACTGTGTGTGGTGTTTGGAAGCATACTTGCCCCATACACTTACGGTACTCATTATCGACAACAGTAATGCCTACTTTGCTCTTCACCCAGAGGCTTGAATTCAGTACTGGTCATTTCAGTGTTGGGTTTGTTTTCACAGCAGTGTTAGTTGTACATTAACACTGATACACAGCAGTACAGGTAAGTATACTGCTAGATGTACAGTATGCACCTCGTCTATTGATTCACTGAATATAGTGGATGAGCACTGCAACATTGTTATGCTGAACTCTTCCTGCAACTATGGTATCCTCTTCACTGTACTGAGGGTTGTCGCATTGCTCTGTGTTTTCTTTTGTAAGTTTTTGTGATTTTATGTTACAACCTTCTACACTGTTGTGAAGATATTTTCATGAACGCAAATATAATTGTGGTGGAGAGAGAGAGAGAGAGAGAGAGAGAGAGAGAGAGAGAGAGAGAGAGATAGTGATAGTGATAGTGGATCAGTTTTCGCCGAATTTCATACACACACTACTTGCTGTCTGGGACTCAGCACTGGAAGGCCTAGAACCTGAGCTCCCATGGGAGTAGAGATAAGGGTGAAAAGTGTTTTCTTTTCAACCCCTGACATGTAGGCTGCCCTGTGTGTCAAGAGTGTTGTGCGGTAGTATTGGAATGGAGCTATATGTGCTGATGAACATGGCTGAGCAGAGGGGGGGGGGGGGATGAGGTAAATAGTAAGAGGTGGAGGACGAGATGGACAGAGAAAAGGGGAGCAGAAGATGGACATACAGAGAAGGTGAGGAGGAGGAGGAGGAGATGAGCAGAGAGTGGTGGGGGATTGGAGGAGATAGACAGAATGAGATGGTTTAGGAAGAGACAGACAGAGACAGGGAAGAGAAGGTGGTGACAGAGATATGGGGAAAGATGGGTTGGCCTGAGAGACTGGGGAGGATGAGATGGACATAGAAAGGAGGAGTATGGGGTAGATATGCAGAGATCATGGGGGGGGGGAGGGGGGGAGGAGACAGGTGAGAGGAGATGGACAGAGAGAGGGATGAGGGGAGCTGGCCCAAGAGACTGGGGAGGAGGACATTTGTCCATTATATGTGCTTTTGTGCACATGGGTAAAATTGTGTGTGTGTGTTTTCAGAGATAGCTCTGTTGTGGCAGAAATATGGTGCACAAATGTTCCAGTGTTGCCTGAGCTGTGTCCCATGCACTTCGCTGAAGATAGTTTTTAAACTGAATTGGGTGTCCACCCAAAGAAGAAAATACTGTTATAGTTCTGTCTCCTATTCTCCAGGAATACAGGGTGTGGTTGTAATGCTGTCAAACACAGTAAAGTGGCTTCAAAAGTATAAATATAAATGTTGAACTTAATAATTTTGTTGAGCAACATTGTCACCCTGCAACATGATACTCCCATTTTAGTGGAACTACTGAATGGTGTTGCAACAACACTATTTACTGAATAATTCTGTTAGGTTCAACTGGACCCTTTTTCAAAATTGAATAAGTTGACTTTGATCTTTACATTTTGAAAATTGGTCTGTAGCATGCTGAATTGTGTTGGTGTGAAACATGCTCATGTTATATGCATAACAGAACTGGAGACCAATTCTGGTGATTAACAATTGTGTTTAATGTTGCATTAGATGTCATATTCCACACATCCCCTGGAGACATGTATCTGAGATATGGAAATATGGCAAGAATGTACATTTTACTTAAGTGCAATACAGTGAAGTGGCTTTATGTTATGTAAGATTATTGTATTATGGTGCTAATATTAATTACAAATTAACATAAAACTTGTATTTTAATTTAATCTATGAAGACCCCCCCAATGGAGGAGTTGCCCAACAGGAAGTTCATTAAATCAGTCTTGGACCCCACCCCATCACCCACCATGAATTTAATATGCTCCAGCAAGTTGATGAGGACACGTGTATCCATGTATATGACTCCTTTCTATACTAATGTTAAACTCTTAAAAGCCTTTATAGGTGTTCTGTTTGGTCATAGAATCATATTCATCCTCGTTATTATTTCAGACATTGGTAATGACAAAAGACATTAATGAATATATGTATTGTTCCAGACCTAACAACAGATTTAATTCTGTAGCTATATTCCTAAGTTGAGTCCCACCTTCACCCCCCCCCCCCCCCCCTCTGCTCCAGAAAAAAGGATCACTAACTCATTAATGGAGGGAGGCGTGCAGAATTAAATAGTTTTATCATTTTGAATCGTGTAATAGCAATAAGCTTGGGTATTGCAAATGTTACTAAACTGAGTTGCTTCTGGGTTTTCTGATTTAGGTTGTTATCTACTTGTAGTCCCAAAAACTTAATGGTTTTCCCTTTTTGTATTTGCAGTAGAGTTCCTAGTTATCCAGAGGACTCAGGAGCAGGCCCAAACCAGATAATCAAATACTTTGATAACTGGGTAAATCATGAAGACAGGTCATTTCATTAAAAAATGTAAAATTTATGTATACATACAGTGCTACTGTAATATTAATTTGATGACTCAAAACAATGTTGTTTAGATTTTTTGCAGTTCTCTACTTATGAGGGTTGAATGCAAAGCAATGCCTCCACCTTCGTTAACTGAGTTTGGGTGGGAATATTTTAATAAATCAAATGCAGAAATAATCCTTAGAATGTGATCCTTAATTCCCAATATTCACTTTTTCACATGATCACCAGCCAATTGGATACATTTCTGCCAACAATGAACAAGATTTCTGAAGTCGTCGTGTAAGAAGTCAACACTCTGTTTCCGCAACGACAGTCTCACATTTCTCTCAACATCTTCATCAGAAGTATAATGATGTCCCTGCTTTTCATTATCAGGAACAGATGGTGCTAGATCTGGACTGTATAGAGGATGCCGTACAGTGGTGAGATTCAGTCTCTGAAGTTCTACTGTATGGGCACGTGTGGTGTGTGGTTTGGCATTGTCATGCTGCAGGAAAACATTGCCCTTTTTCTTTCGGACCCTTGTTAGCCGTTGTTTCAGAGTTCGCAGCATTTTAATGTGATGCTCTGAATTTATTGTTGTTCCACGATCAAGGAAATCAACATGGATAACACCATCTGCGTCCCAGAACTCTGTGGCCATGATTTTTCCAGCTGAGGGCTGTGTCTTGAATTTCTAATTCTGGGGCGGGTCTTTGTGTCGATATTCCATAGACTGACATTTCGTCTTCTGCCACAATTGGATGGAGAAAGGTATCGCCTTCATTCTCGTAATGTGAGAGGAGTTCCTGGCAAATTTCAAGTCTGTACATTTTCATTTCAAGGGTCAGTGTCTGGGGTACCCATCGTGCACAGATCTTCCGATAGCCAAGCAAAGGCATAATGTGACCCACATATTCTTGTAAAATGCTGAGTGTGCTTGCAATTTCTCTCTGAGTGATACAATGATCATTCTGAATCAGTCTGTCAACATTTTGCTTGTAAAACTTGGTGATTGCTTTCACAGGGCATCCAGCTCTTTGTTTGTCACGCAGTTCAAATGTTCCTGCCTCAACATCTTCAGACTTACTCACCCAATAACCCACAGTACTCACATGAACACAATAACCATAAACTGTTTGCATTCTCTGACAAATATCCTTATGGGTGTCACCTTCTGCTGTCAAGAATTCAATGACTGCATGGTGCTTAAATCGCATTGACCGACCATCTACCTAGGGTTTCATACTTTACACTGTAACAACACAACCGTTCAATGCTAAGGCTTCCTGCCAACTGGATCTGTAGAGAAGAGGCTACAGAACAGGCCAGTAATTGCCGCATACCAATGCTGCCATCTATTGAAGATTTACGAAGGAGGAGGCATTACTTTTTAGTCAACCCTCATACATACATTGTCACTTCTTAAAAATATCAATCAGAGTCAGTTGTTTTTCTATCTTCCGTCATTTTCATGCAGCCAAGTCATGTATCTGGTTGACAGTGACAGCAGTATATGGTCACACTCAGTCTGCCGCTCCATCCATGTTAAAATGTTGTTGTTGTTGTCTTCAGTCCTGCGACTGGTTTAATGCAGCTCTCCATGCTACTCTGTACTGTGCAAGCTTCTTCATCTCCCAGTACTTACTGCAACGTACATCCTTCTGAATCTGCTTAGTGTATTCATCTCTTGGTCTCCCTCTACGATTTTTACCCTCCACACTGCTCTCCAATGCTAAATTTGTGATCCGCTGATGCCTCATAGCATGTCCTACCAACTGGTCCCTTCTTCTAGTCAAGTTGTGCCACAAACTTCTCTTCTCCCCAATTCTATTCAGTACCTCCTCATTAGTTGTGTGATCTACCCATCTAATTTCCAGCATTCTTCTGTAGCACCATTTTTGAAAGCTTCTATTCTCTTCTTGTCCAAACTATTTATTGTCCGTGTTTCACTTCCATACATGGCTACACTCCATACAAATACTTTCAGAAACGACTTCCTGACACTTAAATCTATACTCGATGTTAACAAATTTCTCTTCTTCATAAACGCTTTCCTTGCCATTGCCAGTCTACATTTTATATCCTCTCTGCTTTGACCATCATCAGTTATTTTGCTCCCCAAATAGCAAAACTCCTTTACTACTTTAAGTGTCTCATTTCCTAATCTAATTCCCTCAGCATCATCCGACTTAATTCGACTACATTCCATTATCCTCATTTTGCTTTTGTTGATGTTCATCTTATATCCTCCTTTCAAGACAATGTTCATTCTGTTCAACTGCTCTTCCAAGTACTTTGCTATCTCTGATAGAATTACAATGTCATCGGCGAACCTCAACGCTTTTATTTCTTCTCCATGGATTATAATATCTACTCTGAATTTTTCTTTTGTTTCCTTTACTGCTTGCTCAATATACAGATTGAATAACATCGGGGAGAGGTTACAACTCTGTCTCACTCCCTTCCAAGCCACTGCTTCCCTTTCGTGCCCCTCGACTCTTATAACTGCCATCTGGTTTCTGTACAAATTGTAAATAGCCTTTCGCTCCCTGTATTTTACCCATGCCACCTTCAGAATTTGAAAGAGAGTATTCCAGTCAACATTGTCAAAAGCTTTCTCTATGTCTACAAATGCTAGAAACGTAGGTTTGCCCTTCCTTAATCTAGCTTCTAAGATAAGTCGTAGGGTCAGTATTGCCTCATGTGTTCCAACATTTCTACAGAATCCAAACTGATCTTCTCCGAGGTTGGCTTCTACTAGTTTTTCCATTCGTCTGTAAAGAATTCGCATTAGTATTTTGCAGCTGTGACTTATTAAACTGATAGTTCGGTAATGTTCACATCTGTCAACACCTGCTTTCTTTGGGATTGGAATTATTATATTCCTCTTGAAGTCTGAGGGTATTTCGCCTGTCTCATAAATCTTGCTCACCAGATGGTAGGGGTTTGTGAGGACTGGCTCTCCCAAGGCCGTCAGTAGTTCCAATGGAACTAAACTCCGGGGGCCTTGGTTAGACTCATGTCTTTCAGTGCTCTGTCAAACTCTTCACGTAGTATCGTATCTCCCATTTTGTCTTCATCTACATCCTCTTTCATTTCCATAATATTGTCCTCAAGTACATCGCCCTTGTATAGACCCTCTATATACTACTTACACCTTTCTGCTTTCCCTTCTTTGCTTAGAACTGGGTTTCCATCTGAGCTCTTGATATTCATACAAGTGGTTCTCTTTTCTCCAAAGGTCTCTTTAATTTTCCTGTAGGCAGTATCTATCTTGCCCCTAGTGAGATAAGCCTCTACATCCTTACATTTGTCCTCTAGCCATCCCTGCTTAGCCATTGTGCACTTCCTGTCGATCTCATTTTTGAGACGTTTGTATTCCTTTTTGCCTGCTTCATTTTATGCATTTTTATATTTTCTCCTTTCAACAATTAAATTCAGTATTTCTTCTGTTACCCAAGGATTTCTACTAGCCCTTGTCTTTTTACCTACGTGATCCTCTGCTGCCTTCACTACTTCATCCCTCAGAGCTACCCATTCTTCTTCTACTCTATTTCTTTCCCCCATTCCTGTCAATTTTTCCCTTATGCTCTCCCTGAAACTCTGTACAACCTCTGTTTCTTTTAGTTTATCCATGTCCCATCTCCTTAAATTTCCACCTTTTTGCGGTTTCTTCAGTTTTAATCTACAGTTCATAACCAATAGATTGTGGTCGGAGTCCTGGAAATGTCTTACAATGTAAAACCTGTTTCCTAAATCTCTGTCTTACTATTATATAATCTATCTGATACTTTCTAGTATCCAGGATTCTTCCATGTATGCAACCTTCTTTTATGATTCTTGAAGCAAGTGTTATGCTTTGTGCAAAATTCTACCAGCTTCCTCTCTCATTTGTTACCCCCAATCCATTTTCACCTACTATGTTTCCTTCTCTCCCTTTTCCTACTTTTGAGTTGTCACCCATGACTATTAAATTTTTGTCTCCCTTCTCTACTTGAATAATTTCTTTTATCTCATCATACATTTCATCAATTTCTTCATCATCTGCAGAAGTAGTTGGCATATAAACTTGTACTACTGTAGTAGGTGTGGGCTTCGTATCTATCTTGGGCACAATAATGTGTTGACTATGCTGTTTGTTGTAGCTTACCCTCACTCCTATTTTTTTATTCATTATTAAACCTGCTCCTCCATTACCGCTATTAGATTTTGTATTTATAATCCTGTATTCACCTGAGCAAAAGTCTTGTTCCTCCTGCCACCAAACTTCACTAATTCCCACTATATTTAACTTCAACCTATCCATTTCCCTTTTTTAAATTTTGTAACCTACCTGCCCGATTAAGGGATCTGATATTCCATACTCATCCGTAGAACGCCAGTTTTCTTTCTCCTGATAACAATGTCCTTTTGAGTAGTCCCCACCCGGAGATCCGAATGGGGACTATTTTACCTCCGGAATATTTTACCCAAGAGGACACCATCATCATTTAACCTTACAGTAAAGCTCCATGCCCTCGGGTAAAATTACTACTGTAGTTTCCCCTTGCTTTCAGAATTTTGAATGCAGGGTCCAAAGAATCACAAGCAATTTACTCACGTATATCCTCTGCACTTCAGTCAGAACATACAGGAATTTTTGGAAGGATTTTTCTTATGTCCTCCAGTGACATTTTGTCCTCTGCTGCTTCTCTTTCTTCCACTTCTCTTCTTCTTCTTCCCTGTGACACTTCTTCTTTTCATATTCATCTTTTTGTACCTCGTATTTGGTTGAAATGCCTTTCAATTTCTTCCACGTTCTAAAAATGCGGTTTTGTTCACCAAATTCCATACTTCCACCACTATTTAAGAGCAGTCTTTTAAATTCAGTTTTTGGTGATGAACCACAACACCATCTTCACTTCCATCTTCAGGAAAAGATAACTCAACAGTTGTCTTCTGTAATGTTGCTCTATAGTTTCAATAACTAGTTAGTCCATTGTCTGCAGCAAACTCATTACATTTGGCGGCAGGAATTGTGTATCAAAATGTCCATCTTCTTTGTCAAGAAAACTTTATGTTTTGTGGTTGAGTGCATTGTCCAGAATTAATATCACCTACTGTGTTCTTTTCCTACTGTCTTTTGGTATTTTTTAATTTCAGGTATGAAAACTGAATCATACCATTTGAAAAACAAAGTAGCAATCATCGAGACCTTTGATAGATTCTTGTAAAAGGATGGGAAGTATTTTAACGCCTGAGGTTTTTTCTATTTTCCTATTAACAGAAAGGATATTTTATGGTTTCCTGTAGAGTTAGCACAGTTCAGCATGGTAACATGGCCGTTACTAATTTCATGGCCTGAAGCACTAGTCTCTCTTTTAGAAACTGAAGTTGTTTCAGACAAAGCCTTCCAAATATGTCCTGTTTCACCTGTGTTATATAAAAATTCTAAGGCTTAAAATTCTGCTTCAGTTTTGAATTTTTCAATAAAATTTTCTGCTGCATTTGGGTTTGCTGATAGTTCTTTACCACTTAAAACCAACTCACAGATACTGTGCCTTACCTTGAATTCCGTAGTCAGCCATTGCTTGCTTTAAACAAAGAAGGAAAAAAAAATTTCTTGCCTAAAAGTTTTGCTTTTTTGCATACAGTCGATCCTGAGAGAAGGTTGCCCAATGCTCGCTGCTGCAAAAACCACTTAATTGTGGCCTCTTCAGGTTCTTTGTTTTGCTGTTTTCACCAGTTTTCTCAATGAACTGCCATCTTGATTCTTAAGGACAGCTAACTGCTTACCACTCATCCATTTCTCTAATTGATCAAGGACTTTTATCTGCCAGTGACAAGATAATGTGTTACCTTTTAGAAGACATATCTGGCACATTAAATCAAAACACATGCACAAAACGAAACAGAAGAGACACAAAATGAAACATAGTCAACAAATCAGTGTATAAATTAAGGCCAGAACACAGACTGAAGTAGGCTGCACAGAATGACGAGCACCAAAAACATAGTGATGCACATATTGCGTGTACTGTAGTCATAGTTCACTGAAAGATTTTTTCTTGTAATAAATTCACTGCAGACTGATTTTTAGAATAGTAAATAAACATGCAGTTTACTGTATACTGTAATAACTATCAATCAAAACCAACAACCTTAGTCATAGAGTATAATTTTTTTTTTCCACAAGGTGATCCCAATAATTGAAGATCCAGATAGTTAGAGTTCAGATGATTGGGGTTTACTGTGATTGTTTGAGTAGACAATTTTTTTTTATGAGAACCACTGATTTATATATACTGAGTTACATCAAAATTTAATAATGATCAAATTTGCCTTGAACCATTTGTCAGTGTTTTAAAATATTTTTTTGTTTGCTTTTTCAATGAGAGGACTGATATTCCATTTTTATTTCTGTTTGTTTTGTCATTTACAAAAGGGACAAAATATGCATTTTTTGCTACTGTAAATGGAAGAGTGCTTATGTGCATTAAAAACTAAAGAAGGTCCAAAATAGAACCCTGTGGTGACAATATTGTGTGATTGAAATGGAACTGATGCACTCGGTTTTCGTCTTATTTATATGAGAGAAAGCAGTGAACTTGCTTCTGTCTACCATTGTAAGGGGGTATAGTTCAACACCAATAAACCTCTCATTTCGAGAAATATTGCCCTGTATGTCTTCATATGTAAAATTGGTGAACCATCCTCCTCCTCTGAAATTTTGTAATGAAAAATTGTCTTACAGGGGCAATATGTTCATTTTCTTTGAATTGTATGCTTGATTGACGAGTATGCCTCTCCTGACACCCAAGTATAACATCTCAAAATATCTGTTGTATCTTTAAGGCACAATACTGTCTAAATATGTGAGCTTGATAACAACTGAATAATTGTGTTAACATTACTGAATGTACATTTGTATTTCAGGCGAGAAAGGATCGACTAATGGAAGAAGTCCGTAGGCATTTTGGCTTTAAAGTGGATCCCCGTGATGATCGTTTTAAGGAAATGTTGGAGAAAAAGGAAAGAGAAGAAAAGAAATTGGCGAAAGAAGCAAAACGCAAAGCCAAAGAAGCAAAAGCAATGGCGAAGTTAACTGAAGCAGTGGCAAAAGCATCTATAGAGTCAAAAGACTGAAAATAGTGTAATAGTAGAAAAATATGTCGTGTGTAACAGGAACTGTTCTATCTGGAAAATTGTAGAGATTAAAGTGGTGCCTTGTGCTGTTGTGCTCCTTTAACTATGTCTATAGAAAAACTCTCATCCCCATACTGAAAATTATACTAAAGAATTCAGCTACATCTTTTTAAATAGCCTGTACATTCATCTGTTATATTCAAACTTCCTGGCAGATTAAAACTGTGTGCCGGACCGAGACTCGAACTCAGGACCTTTGCCTTTCGTGGGCAAGTGCTCTACCAACTGAGCTACCCAAGCACGACTCACGCCCCTCCTCACAGCTTTACTTCTGCCAGTATCTCGTCTCCTGCCTTCCAAACTTTACAGAAGCTCTCCTGTGAACCTTGCAGAACTAACACGCCTGAAAGAAAGGATATTGCGGAGAATCAGTCATATTGTTTATTAGCTGTTGAACATGACTGAGATTTTAATCTTCAGTACCTCACACATAACATGTCTCCATTGTGGCTTAATTTACATGGAAGGTAATGGGAATACTTTTCCCCACATACTTATTTGAAGTCATATGTCTTTCAGCAGCACAACTAGAGATTGTTATTGCAGTACACATTACTTTGACAAATGCAACTTTTGGGCAGTTAATATGATATTCATTGCTGCATGTAAAGCATCTTTGCATCGCTAAAATGTGGATATCATTTAATCCATTTCTGTGGATTCATTTATGATATAGCAGCTTTCATGTGATACACTACCTGTTACTGCAGCTGTACTTGCATATCAGTGATTTTGTTACATTGAGTGAAGGTGAGTAAGCAAGCTATTGTACATGCAATAACATCAGCTGCACTCACATTTCTGCCTGTTTGAGTAAGTTTAGCTTGCGATATGTGGCCTTAATGCACATCGCAGCCAAGCAGTGCATGTGGGGAGCATCATGGGCAGGAGCACATGTCGATGCATTTTTCCAGTGGTATATGTTCTTCCTCAGGGTTAAAGTTATCGCCATATCAAATTTTATTGAAATTGATTCAGACGTTTAGTCATCAAAATGTAACAGGCAGAATTTCTTTTGCACTTATATTATTATCATAGGAGAGAAGTAAAGATTGAACATGTTTAGGATCATATAAGCTTGTATCATCTTAGAACATATCAACAGTAACAGTATTTTCAAAAATGTGATAAAATTCAAAAGTCAAAGAGTTAATAGGTTTTTCCAAAGAGTAAATATTTTCCCCTAATTCACATAATAGTGTTCAAATCAATAAATATCTTGTCGTACACACTTTCTGGTAGCAATCTATGTTCTTTCTCGGTGTTCAAAGCTATCTCCACATCAGATTTCGTCAAAATCAGTTCAGTGGTTTACTCGTGATAAGGTAACAGACAAACAGACTTTTGCATTTATAATATTAGAATGGATTCTGTAAATGTATCTGTATTTCTTGGCGCATCTACCTTTGCTTATGGCAGATAATAAATGTGCTGCTCGGGGACTGCAATGATAATTTAACCCTAGCACCACTAAGGGGATCAAAAATTGCCCACAGTATTTGTTTTATTTGTGTAATATATCTATTTGTTGGAGTGAAGAAGCAAGAATTTAGGTAGTTCTAGAAAAATATCTATAGTATGTGCTGTCACTGAGACAACTTTTCTCATTAAAATATTTCTCAATACGGCTGAAAGCAAGGGGAAACTACGGCCGTAACTTTTCCCGAGGGCATGCAGCTTTACTCTATGATTAAATGATGATGGCGTCCTCTTGGGTAAAATATTCTGGAGGTAAAATAGTCCCCCATTCGGATCTCCGGGCGGGGACTACTCAAGAGGATGTCGTTATCAGGAGGAAGAAAACTGGCGTTCTACAGATCGGAGCATGGAATATCAGATCCCTTAATCGGGCAGGCAGGTTAGAAAATTTAAAAAGGGAAATTGATAGGTTAAAGTTAGATATAGTGGGAATTAGTGAAGTTTGGTGGCAGGAAGAACAAGACTTCTGGTCAGGTGACTACAGGGTTATAAACACAAAATCAAATAGGGGTAATGCAGGAGTAGGTTTAATAATGAATAGGAAAATAGGAATGCGGGTAAGCTACTACAAACAGCATATTGAACGCATTATTGTGGCCAAGATAGATACGAAGTCCACACCTACTACACTAGTACAAGTTTATATGCCAACTAGCTCTGCAGATGACGAGGAAATTGAATAAATGTATGATGAAATAAAAGAAATTATTCAGATAGTGAAGGGAGATGAAAATTTAATAGTCATGGGTGACTGGAATTCAGTAATAGGAAAAGGGAGAGAAGGAAACGTAGTAGGTGATTATGGACTGGGGCAGAGAAATGAAAGAGGAAGCCGTCTGGTAGAATTTTGCACAGAGCACAACTTAATCATAGGTAACACTTGGTTCAAGAATCATAAAAGAACCCTGTATACATGGAAGACGCCTGGAGATACTAAAAGGTATCATATAGATTATATAATGGTAAGACAGAGATGTAGGAATCAGGTTTTAAATTGTAAGACATTTCCAGGGGCAGATGTGGACTCTGACCACAATCTGTTGGTTATGACCTGTAGATTAAACCTGAAGAAACTGCAAAAAGGTGGGAATTTAAGGAGATGGGACATGGATAAACTAAAAGAACCAGAGGTTGTACAGAGTTTCAGGGAGAGCATAAGGGAGCAATTGACAGGAATGGGGGAAAGAAATACAGTAGAAGAAGAATAGGTAGCTGTGAGGGATGAAGTAGTGAAGGCAGCAGAGGATCAAGTACTTAAAAAGACGAGGGCTAGTAGAAATCCTTGGGTAACAGAAGAAATACTGAATTTAATTGATGAAAGGAGAAAATATAAAAATGCAGTAAATGAAGCAGGCAAAAAGGAATACAGACGTCTCAAAAATGAGATCGACAGGAAGTGCAAAATGGCTAAGCAGGGATGGCTAGAGGACAAATGTAAGGATGTAGAGGCTTATCTCACTAGGGGTAAGATAGATACTGCCTACAGGAAAATTAAAGAGACCTTTGGAACTACTGACGGCCTTGGGAGAGCCAGTCCTGACAAAACTCTACCATCTGGTGAGCAAGATGTATGAGACAGGCGAAATACCCTCAGACTTCAAGAAGAATATAATAATTCCAATCCCAAAGAAAGCAGGTGTTGACAGATGTGAACATTACCGAACTATCAGTTTAATAAGTCACAGCTGCAAAATACTAACGCGAATTCTATACAGACGAATGGAAAAACTAGTAGAAGCCGACCTCGGGGAAGATCAGTTTGGATTCTGTAGAAATGTTGGAACACATGAGGCAATACTGACCCTACGACTTATCTTAGAAGCTAGATTAAGGAAGGGCAAACCTACGTTTCTAGCATTTGTAGACATAGAGAAAGCTTTTGACAATGTTGACTGGAATACTCTCTTTCAAATTCTGAAGGTGGCATGGGTAAAATACAGGGAGCGAAAGGCTATTTACAATATGTACAGAAACCACATGGCAGTTATAAGAGTCGAGGGGCACGAAAGGGAAGCAGTGGCTGGGAAGGGAGTGAGACAGAGTTGTAACCTCTCCCCGATGTTATTCAATCTGTATATTGAGCAAGCAGTAAAGGAAACAAAAGAAAAATTCAGAGTAGATATTATAATCCATGGAGAAGAAATAAAAGCGTTGAGGTTCGCCGATGACATTGTAATTCTATCAGAGATAGCAAAGTACTTGGAAGAGCAGTTGAACAGAATGAACATTGTCTTGAAAGGAGGATATAAGATGAACATCAACAAAAGCAAAATGAGGATAATGGAATGTAGTCGAATTAAGTCGGATGATGCTGAGGGAATTAGATTAGGAAATGAGACACTTAAAGTAGTAAAGGAGTTTTGCTATTTGGGGAGCAAAATAACTGATGATGGTCAAAGCAGAGAGGATATAAAATGTAGACTGGCAATGGCAAGGAAAGCGTTTATGAAGAAGAGAAATTTGTTAACATCGAGTATAGATTTAAGTGTCAGGAAGTCGTTTCTGAAAGTATTTGTATGGAGTGTAGCCATGTATGGAAGTGAAACACGGACAATAAATAGTTTGGACAAGAAGAGAATAGAAGCTTTCAAAAATGGTGCTACAGAAGAATGCTGGAAATTAGATGGGTAGATCACACAACTAATGAGGAGGTACTGAATAGAATTGGGGAGAAGAGAAGTTTGTGGCACAACTTGACTAGAAGAAGGGACCAGTTGGTAGGACATGCTATGAGGCATCAGCGGATCACAAACTTAGCATTGGAGAGCAGTGTGGAGGGTAAAAATCGTAGAGGGAGACCAAGAGATGACTACACTAAGCAGATTCAGAAGGATGTACGTTGCAGTGGGTTCTGGGAGATGAAGAAGCTTGCACAGGATAGAGTAGCATGGAGAGCTGCATCAAACCAGTCTTAGGACTGAAGACCACAACAACAACAACATGGCTGAAAGAAATGCAGTTTCTGACTGTCGGTGCTACTGTATTGTGTTGCCATTGTTGTTTTGAAATAAATCTCCTTTGTTGTTCGAGCAGTTGTACATTACTCGCAATTCTAATAAAATGTCCCATCAGTATGAGAGGTTTCTCATAGATAAAGAGGTGTCAGCGATAATAAATGAAGCAAGTGAAGGTGATGAAAGTGATCCAGAAGTTAATACAGTTGTGACATACAGTAGTGACACAGAAATTGAAAACGAGTCAAGTTCACTGAGTACATCCACTGATGAATAGCATGCAGCTGCCTCCAGCATCATTGTTACAGCAAAAAGTCGTAGGGAATATATTACTGCATCCCCAAGGCAAGTGCACAGGTTAGTACAAAATATAGTGAATTTTTGTGAAGGTTTGATTCATGAAGGCTTGACCTCTAGTGTGTCAGAATCTTTCAAAAAGTTTATAACTCCCAAAATAATGAAGATTATCGTGAACTATACAAACCAAGAAGCTCGTAATAAGAACTTAAAACTTACAACCATAGAAGAAATGTACGCCTTCATTGGTATTTTGATAATCATGGGCACAAATAATGACACTAGACTGCCTCTTGAGGACTTATTGGGGAAAGTACTTGGAAAGAATATCTACATAGCTACAATTAGTCGTATTTGATGTGGAGAACTTCTGTCCCTTATTAAATTTGATGATAAAGAAAGAAGAACCAAAAGATGAAAGCAGGGTAAGTTTTGCCCCCTTCATGAAGATTTCAACAAAATTGATGAAATGTTTGTGAAATACTACATACCAAGTGCAGATATAACAACCGATAAAATGTTCTCCCTATTTTGACGAAGATGTCCCTTTAAGGTCTTTATGAAAGACAAGCCTGGGAAGTATAGCATATTGATTAGGATGTTATCAGTTGCATACACCCAGTATGTTCTAAAAATGGAAGTCTATGCAGGGAAGGATGAATGACCTGCCAAGGAATGGAGTGCAAAGGCAGTTGTTAGATGCCTAGTGAATCCACTGGCAGGAAGTGGAAGAAATATAGCAGCAGATTGTTTTATACATCCATAGACCTAGACGAGGAGCTTTACAATGATGACAAGTTAACGTTGGTGGGATCATTGAAGAGTAACAGAAAACACATACCAGAACACCGAAAGAAGTTGCAGGGTTGAGAACGATATTCCTCTAAGTTCTTATTCACAGATCCGAAAACAGCAATGCACCAGTTACCTTGGTTTCACACATCTCCAAACTAAAACCTACTAAGAATCTCCTACTTCTTTCCACACAACACAGTGATAACAAGTTGGATGAGTCGACAGAGAAAAGAAAAGACAAACATCAATCACTACTAAAATGAAACCAAAGGGGGCATAGGCAGTGTTGATCAAATGACGTGACATCATTCAGTAAAACAAGGGAGGAGAAGGTGACCATTATCTCTCTTTTTCACCTTGATAGATATTGCCTGTCTCAATGCTAGAACAATTTTCATAATAAACAACCCAAACTGGAATAAGAAGAAGCATAAAGTAAAAAGGCTGTATCTGCTAGAATTAGGTCAACGGCTCGTTAGGCCAGCTGTAGAAGAGAGAGCAAACAATATCATGGGTTTACAGAAGCCTATCATCTCTGCAATGGAAAGTGTTCTAGGGAAAATGCTGCCCAACATTACTGGAGCTGTTCAATCTGTTGAATTTTATTCAAGAGGAAGATGTCACATCTGTTTGAACAGCAAAAACTCTAAAAAGGAAAAAGATGAGATGACAAAATTGTCTATAATTTGTTACAGGTATTCCAAGTAAGTAAGTGTGTTCCACTCATTCTGCAAAAACAATCATATGCAAAGGTTGTGAAATTGAAAGTGAAAGTGAGTAGGAAGGAAAAAATTAATTCTAATTTCTGACTGATTTTCTGTTTTCTTATTTTTGTTTTGCTAGTGTATGTTCTTTTATGATTTCTCAATATGTGTATATGAAAGTGTTAGTTTCGTGATAAAAATATAATAATATTTCTCATAGTCATTACTTTATTTATTGTGTTTGTATATGTTATAATGTTCCCGATAACTATGGAAAGTTTGTTGCAATCTAGTAAAGAAAAACAAAACAAACAAATAAACATACAAAATATTGAAAAGCGAAAAGAATGTGAGGGCAATTTCAGTTCTCAGTCCATCTGTTCTCAAACAAAACAATCAAACTTCTGTTAAGCATTAGTGATGAAATTTGCCATGGTTCATAGCCAAAGATTGTGGATTGTCTTCCTCTCAAGTGGTACCACATCTAAGAAACTTTTCTGGAGAACTGCAGACATAAATGTTATGAGTATACAATTTACTAAGTACCATTCATCTTCTCAGTAGAACAAGTTGTGTCACATTAAAATGTTTTATAAAACTGGAATTACTATAACATGTGTTATATGTTTGTAACCGGCCGGTGTGGCCATGCTGTTCTAGGCACTTCAGTCTGGAACTGCGTGACCGCTACGGTCGCAGGTTCAAATCCTGCCTCGGGCATGGATGTGTGTGATGTCCTTAGGTTAGTTAGGTTTAAGTAGTTCTAAGTTCTAGGGGACTTATGACCTCAGCTGTTGAGTCCCATAGTGCTCAGAGCCATTTGAACCATTTAAACTTGTTTGTAATCAGGTAGCATATACACTTTACAAAAATTGGGCAGCAGAAATCGTGGCCAGAGTTAGTCCTGTGCAGCACTGACTGAATTAAATGCAGTGTGTCAGTTTTTTAGTTTATGTAAGAGCATGTGACTAAACCAGAAATAATCAAATGTTCTTAAATACAATATCCCACGCAGGTATCAGAACCAGGAATAATTTAGTGAGACAATTAGTTTTTGAAGTCTCGATATCGGAGTACAATCACCATTGACAGTTTCATTTCTCTGTGATTCCATACATAATATGGCTTCATACAGGTGTAACTAATTTTCTGACACAGATAAGTTTATGTAAGAGTCTGAGCTTGAGATTAATTATAATCACTAGACAATGACATCAATCTGGAAGTAGTGAGTAACTTCCCACTAACATGGCTTCCCCAAAATGTTCATTCAGTTACACCAACAAACTTGGTACTACTGGAGAACACAATTACCCTTATATACGAACCAGGAAGCTGACCAGTAATCTTTAATGTCAGCTTACTAAGAAATCTAATTGCTTATAGTTATACATCATGAAAACCATAACTTCAATCACCAAAGTTAAAAACCAGATTAAGGCAAAGTTTAAAACCCATTTTGATCATCAGATGAAATTTCAACTTCAAAAAATATTATGATCATATGAGCTTTTTGGTGAATGGTACCTGTGATAACACACAGGTCTGTACTGAACTTTCAAGTAGTGAAACATATGCCAGATATAGCTTCCCTGGTTGACAGCAAACTGCGTCAACGTTACACTGCTTCTCACATGGGATAGATCTTTAGGACATGGCAATTTCAAACTCAAATGCATAATTAACAGTAATATGGAACAAACTATTATTAATTCACAGAAATGACAATTGTTGCTATCAAAGGAGTTCAGTTCTAGTTACGATAATAACAAACAGGCTACAGCTTCACGCGCATTACAAAACAGTCAGATATAATCAGTTAAATTGAGCTCCAAAACTAGTTAGCAAATAATGCGTCCCACAAGCTATGCTGATGGAAGTTCACACAGCCCAAGCATTCTCCAGTGAACTCATTATAGTTTGCTACTATTTCTCACAGAATATCACAAATATCACTTTCAACATGGTGCATAGGAAGAGCACAGATAGCACCACATCATCTACACGTGTGCTCAGAGCATGGATAGTAGTATATCGTGTACACTCGTACTCTCCCTTCTTATGACTTGCTGGACTAGTGGTCGCCACAATACACACAGGGAACCCATAACTCCAGTATCACCTGTCCTATCAACTGCTAACTGCACTTCCAATGCTAGGGCATCAACAACCAGCACTTCCCAGTCATTGCTTTGTAACTGACCCCTCCTTCCTCGTCACCACACTCTGTTAAGCAACCTGCCACACCAGTGGTAGCATGAATCCGGGAGGCAGAAGTACGGCCAACATCTGTATATAAAGTGCCAACCGTGGCACATACTCCCCCACCCTTCTTTCAGCACTAGGCGGAAGCAACTCCTTTAACCTGTAGTGCCCAGCTTAATCTGGGTGCAGTGAGCTCTAAATTCTATACCAGTTTGTGAGTCGCCAAGCAACACTGTGACCCAGGTAATAAATATCCTTATTTTAAAGAGACCCTTATGACAGAGCAACAATTTCTTCATAATCTTTTCAGAGGCCTTACTGACAGACACACTGAAAGTTTCTAATGTAGAGTTTATCTCCAACTCTGTAATTACTTGGCTGACAGCTCTTATTCTATTGCATTACTTCCCTCCTGTGCACTTCACTAATATTTTTCCTGCCCAACCTCCATTGAGAAATCACGTGATGCACCTCTTTACCTTCAGACAACAGGTCCTCTACTGACCATAAATTGCGAAGTGGAGTGGCCATCTGATATCCTTGCTAGGTAACGTGGCCATGGTGGATGTATGTGTCTCATGGCAAAGCAGTATTAAGAGCCATAGCCAACCAGGCACTGACCCAGAAGTAACTTGGCCGGTGTAGATTTTAGATTTGTGTGTCTCATGGCAAGTGGTATTAAAAGTCATAGTCAACCAGCAAAGTGAACAGTCCCATATCTCCTGATCCTTAAATGATATGCAATAAGGGCCAGTTGTAGATCACAATTAATAAGTTCTGTGTACAAGGGATTGGCATAATATGGTGTGGTTGTTAGATGCCATACCCCATCCCCAAACAAAACTGTTTAAAGCAACTAGCTGTGAAGGAACTCTGTTACTCTATAAACTGGGGAGGTTCAAAGGTTCCAAAAAATCCACTTTAATTCTGAACCAGTACTTGAGCTCTTACCCCCTCAGTTGGCAGTAACCAAATAAATCTAGTAAAAGCATCAACACATTAAAATATATTTATTACCTGCCTTTGACCTTTGCAATGGGCTTGCGAAGTCAGTGTACATACGTTGGAATGATCTGTCTATTGTTTTAGATGCTAAATAGCCTGTGTAACCCACTTGTGTGTGTTTTCTAATGGCACAAACTTCACAGTTGGTCACTCTATTCTGAATGTTGTTAACCATTCTATGCCACACCAAATGCTGTCGAATTTCCCCCCATGTCTTATACACTCTGAAGTGGCCTTCCACAGGAACCTCATTGAAATACTTCCATATAAAGGGATCAGTTCATCAGGAGGAACTATTTTTGGCTGGCCTTGACCTCATGATTTGCAACGCACCAACCTGTCTCATGTATTGTTCTATCACTTCACCCTTGTGCACCCTTTGTTTAAGATCGCAAATGCTTGTGTCACAGCCTTGGAACACACTAATATCCTAAGCGAACTAGGAATCTGTGTAAGGATCAAAGTAACACAGGCGATGTTATCCTGTTCCCCTTTTACTGGATCTGTCGTTTGACTATCATCATTCCACTCAAACATGAGGCTTAACCCACCTACCAAAATTTGAAAACACCTTATATTCCATACGTCAAACTTGAAGGCCAAGATTCTCATCGCCCGTCTAGCAATGTGCCCAGTCTTGTGTGGCATAGCTAACACCAAGCTCAGGGCTTGGGTATCCTTTTCTAATACAGTATTCCAAATAATATTTAAATTTCTCCGTAGCAGATAACACCACAAGGGTTTCCAATTCATAAATGGAGTATCTTTACTCCAATTCATTCAGTCCTGTAGATAATGGAACTGCCCAAATCCTTGTGCTGAAGCATCAGTCTGCAGAATAAACTGTCATTAAAGTCAGACAAGGCTAACACAGGAGCTGACTGCAATGCTTGCTTGACTGCTTGGAATGCCATTTCCTATGAAGGACTCCAAGTGAATTTACACCCTTCCTGAAATAATTCATTGAGGGTTGCCACTTTCTCAGCAAATCCCTCAATAAATTTCCTGAAAAAATTGGCCACAGCTACTAGCCTGGTTATTTGCTTCACATTATTTGGTCTAGGAACTTGATTATGAATGTCTGTTTTATCGGGATCAATACATATTCCTTCACCAGAAACTATGTGCCCTAAACATTTCCTTGAGCGAGAGGCAACTACAACATAAATACATGTGCCCCATGGAACCAACCAAAACATGAATGTGAGTCTGACAGTGAGACTGATCTTAAAACTATCTTTTCAGTCAACTCGCTGTAGTCCACAACTGGACAGTATTCACCCGTGGCTTTTGGTACTACAAATATATGAGATGCATATGGAGATTTAGAAAGACAATTAATACCTTGTTCCAACATTTTCTCAATTTTTGTTCTCAATGTTTTCATTATGTATGGTGCCTTCTTAACCGGCACTGCATCCACTAATTCAATACTATACTTCACCCTCTGGATAACCCTTAACTTCTTAGTCAAGACATTGGAAAATTCTGCACCTGGAGCCACAACCTCACCCTTCAGTAAGTTACCCAAGAGGGCTAATTGCTCCTCTCCTATATTGGATACCTCTTCACCATCTGTCTCCCCATAATATGTGCCCTATCTACCAACATCCAACTCTTGCCTATGCTGATAAAACTTATGCAGGGTCTGGGGCTTACATTTGAAATATAAACTCTGCTGTGCCCAGTCTAGAATAAGACCGACCTTGCCATCAAAATCAGCTCCAAGAATATGATCAGTGGGCAAATTTTCTACAACAAACATCTTTATTTTCCATGAAAAATCCCCCCACCATCACTTTAACTAGTGCATTTCCCTTTACCGTTAAACAAGATTTGTCCACAATTATGTACTGCCTCTTTGCCATCACCAGTCTTCCCCATTTACAAATTTCCTGATACTTCAGAAGTCACTCATAATTAATGGCTGAAATAATACTGCCTAATTCCAACAATCCACAAAAATGTTCACTTTTCAGTGCAGCACAAACAAATGGCAAATACGTACTAGATCTGTGCGTAATGGCTGTAATTAGTTTATCATGCCCTTGGTGCAGTTGTTGTCATAACTCTGATCATTGTTTTTCTTCTGTACAATCCCACTTAATCTGACCTGCCTGGTTGCAATTTCAGCTCCTCAGATTTAAAATTCCTTTATCCAGTTGGCCTCGTTTCCCATTATTCCCAGGATGTTACCCTCTCTGAAACTTTCTGTCTTCCGTCTGCTTGCTTTCGCTGACTAAATTACCCACAGCACAACTTCCCCTTTGGTGCTGAAGAAATTCCCTTGGCTGAACCTGCCTTATCAATTCATCAAACTGTGTGAATGTTCTTGGCACCTGACAAGGCATAGCTCTTTGCTTGCTCTCCAGATTTGAACCATCCAGCAGGTGAGTTACTACTTGTCCTTCCATATAATTTAAACTTAATGCTGTTACACTCATGTTTACCTGGGCTACATAGTCTGTTAATGGTTGTGTGAGGTCTTGCCCCTCATATATCAACAATAAATTAATTCCTGTAGTACTTGAGCAGGAATGAGTGTAGTTATTCTACTTCTAATTTCCAAGTTTCCTTTTGTGGAATGGCCTGCAACATTTCCTCATGGATCTTCTCTTTTACCATTATCACCATTAACTTCAAGGTGTCGAAATCACTTAATTCCAGGGTGCGAGCTGTGTGTTGAAATTCTAACATGAAATACAGGAATTCAGTTACATGATCCACTGAACCTACCATCATCCTGGCACAATCATCCAACATTTCCTGCAATGGATTCTGTAACTTAGCAAACATAGTATACAGAACTGTTCACCCCTCTTACTACGTTTTTTTTTTTTTTTTTTTTTTTTTTCAAATTACTTTCTGTGTGTTAATCAGTTACTATATTGTCATTGTTCTGAAGGGTATTACTATAAGTCAAAAATCATTGAGACCTCTGCATCTCTACCAGGTCACCAATTATATCCTTCTAATGATCAAATTGCACCTGTAATCTACATATCTGATGAGGCATGAAGCCTCTCACTTCCTGGATAAGGTCAATGATCTCCACCAATGCATCACCAATAGAAGCTGCTGTGAAACTTACCTCATTGGAATTGGACACTGTGTGTTACCGATAAATGACTATGCTGGCATACTTGGTCAATCAGTTGCTGCATTGTGCCCTTGGCTTTAACACATGTTTCTGCAAGTCGTAAACTGACTCACTGTGTCTCAGACAAGCCGGATCCTCCATATCTCCAGGCATTGTGAAAAATACAAGTGGTCTTAGCAATGAAGACTTATTTGACTGCCGTGTCTCCCCCTGCTCAATCAGTTGAGCTCACTGTGCTACCAGAATGTAGCGTGTATAACTGGACCATTAGGATAATGGGTGGAACGACTGATTGAGACTGGGGTTACCTCTTTAACAAAGCATTTATTACAGTAATTCCCACATTTAACATCAACATAACTCTCTATTACAGTCAGCTTCATGGGCTCAGCCCTGCTAAGGAAAGACGTGACTTCCTACTTTTTAGTTCTGATTTATATTAAGAAAAAATAAATTTAACTAGATTAAAAATATGCACAGTAAATCATTACTACACAAGAAAATCTGGCTAAAAAAGAAATAAGTAAATGTCCATAAATACAATATCGCATGCAGTTATCTTAATTAGGAATACTTTAGTGAGACAATTAGTTTTAGAGACTCGATGTCAGAATACAACCACCAGTGACAATTACATTTCTCTACAATTCTGCACATAATGCAGCATTTCACAGGTGTAACTAATTTTCTGAAACACATAAGATTGTGGCTCTGAGCTCAAGATTATAATCACTAGTCACAATGTCATCAGTCTGGAAATAGTAACTTGCCACTAACATGTCTTCCCCAAAATGTTCATTCAGTTACACCAACAAACTTGGTACTAACACAAATACCTTTATATTCCAAGCAGAAAGCTGGCCAGTAATCTTTAATGGCAGCTTACTAAGGAAACTAATTGCTTATAATTATACATTATTACCAAAAATGCAAAAGTTTAAAACCAGATTAAGGCAAAGCTTAAAATCCCCTCTGATGGACATATGAAATTCAAGCTTCAGAAAATATCGTGATCGTATGAGCTTTTAGATGCACAGTACCTTTGATAATACACAGGTCTACATGCGGTAGATCTTTAGTACATGACAACTTCAAACTCAAATGGTTAATTAACATTAACCTGGAACAGACTGTTATTAACAAGCAGAAATGATGAATGTTATTATAAAAGTAGTTCAGTTCTTCTTCTATTTATGATAATAACAAACAACGTGCAGCTTCACACTCATTACAGAACAGTGAGATAACATGAGTTAACTTAAGTTTCGAAACTAGTTAGCAAATAATGCCTCCTGCAAGCAACACTGATACAAGTTCACACAGCCCAAATACTCTCCAGTGAACTCGTTATATCTCGCTACTATTCATCACAGAATGTCACAAATATCAGTGCTTGTAACTCTGAGCATAGGCTAACCACATCTCCAGTGTCATCCATCTGACCAGCTACCGACCCTGCTTCCAATGCTGGGGTGTCAACATCCAATACATCCCAGTCGACACTTCCTTCTTGCCACTCTATGATAAACAACCTGCCTCACCAGCAATATTATGAGTCCAGGAGAGAGAAGTAGTGCCATCCTTTGTATACAGTGCCAACTGTGGTACACCTGTCAGCACTATAGAGAAATTAGCTTTTATCATCAAAAAGTTGCCTCCATAGCATTTGAATAGGGAGCCCTTTGCTGGTGGTCCCTATAGCTGAATGGCCAGTGGCAAGACATTTGGTAGGGAGGGTCTCGGATTCGACTTAGTACTTTTTTTGTATGCAAGAGACACATTTTTGTGCCTCAACAGTTGAATTTGTATAATACTCTCCACTATACTGCATGAATCTCATCATTCAGATTGTATAATCTGACAGTAGAGGTGAATACTGTACGTGTAATCTATTTTTCTACAAGACAAAAGAGGGCCACATCTATGTCAAAACTAATGACAGCCTAAGAGCTCACAAAAGGAGGAAATTCTCACATTGCCCATGACATCTGATCAGGCATATGTACCTCCAGGGTTATGCCAGAAGACGACACCTGTGGTGACTCAACTAGCATTGGCTTGGTTCAGGATTTGTGAAACCGGAGGTCTTTGAATTGAACTTGGGCCTGGTAAGTACTGCCATTCCTCTAAAGTGTTAAAATGTTGGCATGCTCAGTGGCAATGAAAATTGGCTTAACTTCTTGGACCATGAGGATCATATTAAAAACGGAACCAAAAAAATAATTATAACCTCATGATATGCTGTATGAGTGGTTGGTAGAATGGCTCTTAAGACAAAACCAAAATAGTCATTAGTGGACAACCTCTGGAGTACCTGCTGGATGTAGTGCTGGTCAAAGTGTGATTTTTCTCAAGGCTGAGGTTTTATGCCATAGCGATTGGAGTACTTGACATCTGCCAGTTGAGCAGGAAGCATGAGAACTTCACATTGGTGGTCTGAGTTGGCTGCAGGTTCTGATACATTTTCATTCAACTCTCTTCAGAAATTGTTTTTCTTGTACATTGGAGTGGTTAGAAATGCAAAGAAGAAGGGAAAATAGTGAAATAAAATCTCTTGTTTTCTTTTGATTGCTGGGGAACACTTTCCAGTTTCATAGCAGTGAATTCTTTATAGGAACTGCTTGGTATTTGGCAAGACAAGAAGAGTTTGTTGTCACAGATGACAAAACTAATAAAGGGTATTACCTGGTCTGATAGATTTCTGCCCTCAGGGGCTCAGCATTCATTTGTTGGGTAGGGGTTTGGTGACCCCAGGGCTCCTGAGCTGGGGACTGGTAAGCACAGCCAGTCCTCTGTCACCGTAAGCTCAGGGCCTGCGTCAGTGACCACTGTACAGTGTGTCAGTGGAACATTGTGTGGACCCTTATTTCCCCAGTTGTTCATGAGACCAAGATGGACCCCTCAAAATTTTCTCCTCCTCCCAACAGAATGGGTGGGCCGCTGGAAGGTACCAACATCAAACTGCTCAAGAGGCCTTGTGTGACAAGCCCTCCAGGATCTGGATTCATTAAGGGTACTTCAATATTTAGTAACAGAATGCATGCCACATATCATAATTTATTCTTGATAGTTAAAAGAAGAGAGGAAACCTCTGAGAACGCTTCCCCATCAAAAGGGTTTGCAGGGCATCACAGTTACATTAAAATCAATCAAGTAATTGCACTTGCGACGTTCAGGGATCTGGTGGACATTCCTGAAGAATAACTGAAAGAAGGAATTGATGATGTGCATAATATCATGGAAAGGGTGTATGGCAATCTTATCTAAACAGACTCGTTTATACTGTCTCAACAGCACATAACTTCCAGAGCATGTCAAGCCACATTTCCTTCGCTTCAGTGTGTGGCCTTATGCCCCTAACCCAACGTGTTGTTTTAAATGCCTGTGGTTTGGGCACAGTGCTGTTGGTTGTAAAGAAGAAGCCACTTGTGGCAAATGTGGTAACACTGTTCATGAAGGAGTTGGTTGTTTGCCTTCTTTGAAGTTTGTAAATTGCTCTGGGGATCATCCTGTCTGGAGGTGGGACTGAAGTGTCTTCCTTGAAGAAAGGAAGACACAGGAGATAAAAGAAACTAAGCATATGTCATACGGTGAGGCCAAAAAGATCTAAAGACCATGTAGCCCTCCCCCCCCCCCCCCCACCTCCTATGTTCACTACCTTCCTTGCCTCTGTTGTCAAACAGCCAGTTCAGAAGACTGATGCTTCTACACAACCAGAGGCTGCTAGTGTCAGCACTAGTACCCTGAAGCTCATACAGTATTTACAACAATTCCAATTTACTACTATGACTAATGATTATTATAATAAAAATCAACTGCTGCCCCATACATGATGCGTATCATCCGGGAAACTTGAACAGTGAAAGTGATTGGTAGAAAGCAACGAATTCAGTAGGAACTAACAGGATGCCAAAGTGAAATAGGCAGAAACCAGTGTGAGAACAGTGCTAAGATTTACTCACAAGTGTAATAAATAAACTGTGAATGTTAGCCACAGTAATCTTGATTGTGAGGGAAGGAGGGAAGAAGTTGACACTAGATCACAGCTGCCACCAGCACTGAGGTTAGAAGAAGATGGTGCGTCATCACGAAACTGTGTGGACCTGTGAGACACCTGCAAGCTGCTGCGCACCCTCACTGGTGCCCAGTCCGCCTCCTGGTGCTACTGCAGTAGGCAATACCCGCCACCATCCTCACCGCCACAGCTGTTGCTGCTGCCTGCATTACATCATGACGCGTCACATTACATTTGCTGCTACACCGTGCCAGCACCATTCATTGAGGTCATGCAATTAAGTTAAGTCAAGAATATTTCAAGTATTTGTTAGTTGCTGCTAACAAGCCACTAAGAATGGTGGAGAACTATGTGAAAGTTAAGATGAAACCAGTCTCTGACAATGAATTCTTAGGAATAGAAACTGAATTTAATGAGAATGGCTCCATCAAAGCAATCAATTGAACCATTTTCTGATGATGAAGTAATTGAAATAGAGGTCAAAAAGGAGATGAAAGAATTAATAACATTATCAGATCATGAAACTGAGCTCAATGTGTCTGTAATTAAGCCAGGTCAGAAAATGCAAGAAACTCCTTTAAAATAGTGGAAATGCAAAGTGTCAATGTAGAGGCTCCAAAATGGATGCAATTACTGTTTGCTAAACTTGAATCTCATCACAAAGGACTGCGAGATAGTAATAAAAAACTAAACAGCAAGATTGAATCCAATAGTAAAGAGATAAAGGATATAATTAAGCATTAAGGGATGAAATGACCTCAAAACTGAATAATTTAAATTATAAAATTGATGCTAATCATCATGATCTGCAAATCAAAGTAGGGCAACAGTTAAATAAACTGCATTCAAAAGTGAAATTGGCAAAGTTCAAAAAGATTTCAAAGTGACAGATGAACTACTGGAAGGGAGGTCATCAGAAAGAATAGGCAATGAATCCAAACTTTGTTCTAATCGATTTTAAGAAGTAACTAGTAGAGTATATTAAGAAAGTAAAATCTAATTGTGAGAAATTATCTGAGAATTTATCAAAAGACGTTCTGACAGAGTGGAAGCAGTAGAAGTACAAGTAGAAGAACTAAGTGCTAGTATTACTAACATAGAAAGTAGAGTAACCTCTGGTTGTGCTAGTAATACTATTGTACAGCATGTGACTTCAGTTGACACCACTTTCATCGGATGTCACTAATTTTTACGTTTTGATCCAGACAAAGAAGCTCACCCATTAGAGTTCTGGAATGATTTAGAGGATGGTCTGAGCGAGAGAAAATTTCTTTTATAAGAAGTCATTTGTCAGTAGATTCCTTGCAGTGGTCAGTTGGTGTATTGAAAAGATGCAAAAATCTTTCTGGATTTAAATCTGTGTTTCTTAATGAGTACTGGTCACACAACAAACAAAACAATGTCTTGAGAGCATTTTGGAGCGGTAAAAAGTTTACTCAAGGGTGGGAATCAGTTCTCTAGAAATTGGGTTTCACGGCTGTCACATCTGACACAAAAGATGAAACCGGAAATGATTATTATGGGTCTAGAAGATAAGCTGCCTTGGTACTGGAAGAAAAGAATCATTTACACACCTGGAGATAATTTAGATAGTTCATTGAGTATTTAGAGCAAGTAGAAGGAGTAGCTGCTGCTGAGGAGCAGATGTAAAATAATAATAGATCTTCTAACAATCATGTAAACAACAGAAATAATGACAGTGGGAGCATGAATGTTAGAATTGTAGAGGTTCAGAATACAAGGTTAATTATCATAATCAAGGCTGTGGTAGAGGAAGAGGGAGTAGACAGTCACCACACTTTTGCAACTGTTATTATGATGAAAGCAGAAATGTAAATACTCTACCTTTGAGACAAGATGGAGAGCAGAATGCTACCCTATCTGATGCTGTATCAAATGAACATAACAGGCCATGTGTGGGAAACTAAATCCTGTCTATGAGGAAACTGGCACTCACAATGTGGTAACAGTAACACAGCCAGTAACTAAAACACAGACCGCAGCCAACCAAAACACACAAACAGGAAAACAGGGATGAGGAAATAGGAACATATAGTATCAGCGATGTGTTAAACCATTCTCATAATATAGCTGACAGCAGTTTGGATACTTTGGAAAAATGGGTCAAAGAAGAGCAAGAAAATGCTATAGATAATAGGGAGGAAGAAATTAACAGGTTTGAGTCTGATATGGACGAAGATGAGGTAAAAGCCTCCATCTCTGACAATGATGGCAATCTGAAGGATAAAGTTGCGGTAGAGGAAGTAGAGTCAGTTTTACAAAGTTTTAAAGGTGAGGAATTGATGAATGAAGTGGGTAGCAATAATAATGAGGTCAAAGAACCTGATAGCTATCTTGACTTGCCGCAAACTGTAAAAGCTGATGACAGTATTATAGGTAGCAATATTGTGCAGGGATGCAGTTGCTCAGAGGTAGGTTTGCTGATTTGCAGCAAACGGAAGTTGAGGGAGTCATCAAGTGCTTTGATTTAAAATTGGTGGACAGGTTGGAAAAGGCAGCTAAAAATGTAGAAACTGCTGAACCCCAGAATCTACATCTACATCTACATCTACATCTACATGACTACTCTGCAATTCACATTTAAGTACTTGGCAGAGGGTTCATCGAACCACAATCATACTATCTCTCTACTATTCCACTCCCGAACAGCGAGCGGGAAAAACGAACACCTAAACCTTTCTGTTCGAGCTCTGATTTCTCTTATTTTATTTTGATGATCATTCCTACCTATGTAGGTTGGGCTCAACAAAATATTTTCGCATTCGGAAGAGAAAGTTGGTGACTGAAATTTCGTAAAAAGGTCTCGCCGCGACTAAAAACGTCTATGCTGTAATGACTTCCATCCCAACTCGTGTATCATATCTGCCACACTCTCTCCCCTATAGCGTGATAATACAAAACGAGCTGCCCTTTTTTGCACCCTTTCGATGTCCTCCGTCAATCCCACCTGGTAAGGATCCCACACCGCGCAGCAATATTCTAACAGAGGACGAACGAGTGTAGTGTAAGCTGTCTCTTTAGTGGACTTGTTGCATCTTCTAAGTGTCCTGCCAATGAAACGCAACCTTTGGCTCGCCTTCCCGACAATATTATCTATGTGGTCCTTCCAACTGAAGTTGTTCATAATTTTAACACCCAGGTACTTAGTTGAATTGACAGCCTTGAGAATTGTACTATTTATCGAGTAATCGAATTCCAACGGATTTCTTTTGGAACTCATGTGGATCATCTCACACTTTTCGTTATTTAGCGTCAACTGCCACCTGACACACCATACAGCAATCTTTTCTAAATCGCTTTGCAACTGATACTGGTCTTCGGATGACCTTACTAGACGGTAAATTACAGCACCATCTGCGAACAACCTAAGAGAACTGCTCAGTTTGTCACCCAGGTCATTTATATAGATCAGGAACAGTAGAGGTCCCAGGACGCTTCCCTGGGGAACACCTGATATCACTTCAGTTTTACTTGATAATTTGCCATCTATTACTACGAACTGCGACCTTCCTGACAGGAAATCACGAATCCAGTCGCACAACTGAGACGATACCCCATAGCTCCGCAGCTTGATTAGAAGTCGCTTATGAGGAACGGTGTCAAAAGCTTTCTGGAAATCTAGAAATACGGAATCAACTTGAGATCCCCTGTCGATAGTGGCCGCATAGCACCAGTATTGCACCATAATTAAGAATGAAATTAAAAGTTAAAGTTGTTTTTTCAAACCTTGTCAACATATGCTTTATTGTAATAATGTTTAAACTGTCAAGTCTCAGATTAATTAGGTCAATATTTTTACCTATATACGTCATTGTAATAAAAAAAAAGTGGTGCTAAATAATAAAGATAGGAAGCCAGTAATTGGGCATAATGTGCAGATGTATATCAAAATTAACTGGTACAAGTCTCAATGTGATTAAAGCAATATTTTGGTCAGAATCCAAGTTTTTAAGAAAAATTAAAGGTGCTAAATATTAGACTTAGAAATTTGAAAATTTGTATGGCGCTTCAGTTCAACATAAAAATAATAACTACGTGACCCCATGAAGCTACCTCTAATAGTTTTCGAATAATTTACTGAAAACTAAATTTGCTACAAAAATGTCCTTATTTGTAGTAGATTAAGTATATGTTATATTAATGCTAGAAGGTTTTGGTTACAGCACATGATGAAAATGGTTCAAATGGCTCTGAGCACTATGGGAATTAACATCTGAGGTCATCAATCCCCTAGAACTTAGAACTACTTAAACCTAACTAACCTAAGGACATCACACACATCCATGCCCAAGGCAGGATTTGAACCTGCAACCGTAGCCGTCGCGCGGTTCCAGACTGTAGCACCTAGAACCACTTGGCCACTTTGGCTGGAACATGATGAAACCTATTAAATAATACAGCTATAACAAGTTTTAGGACCTTGATGTTAATAACAACCAATACAAGGTCTCTTAAAGTTGTAGTTCAGAGGTCATATTCTACTGTCAGTTCTGTTATAAAAATTGTAGAAGACAAAGTTTTAATGCAGGCTTCTTCTTTGATTTTTACCAACTTACCTACTTGCATGCAAAAATTATGAAGATTCTAAATTGATCCATAACATTGTTATTAAATATTGTGTGTCTAAGAAAGCTGCTGTTCAGAGACTGCTACCGTGTGCATAGGGCAGATGACAGCAGGTGTTCCCTTGGCTGTCCGCTGCACCACATGTATAAATAAAGCCTAAGAGGAAAGACTAGGCTTCACTTCACACCCAGCCACCATAAGATCTGCATCAGTCAAACGCCGAAGTGCGTGCTGCCTCGGATGATGTCAGAGACAGGCTATTACAAAACGCTTATTTTCAATAATAATAGATAGTGAACTCACAAGGACTGTACACTGTCCTGGATCACTTAGATTTCTCAAAAGTAATGGTTAGGGTGCTGCCCATAATGTTAACTAATCCATGTGTCAAGTGGTGACAATTATTTTCAACTTTTATGGTGAGCATTTATTTTGATTATCACTAGTTAGGGCAAAAGACAATTTAGTAGGAACTTACAATAGAGATCACCTCCGAACTGCTCATAGTGCTTTTTAGGACAGAGAGATTTACTGTCTGTATGAACATAATGAATATTACAATGTTGTGCGTGTGAAACATTACCAAATATATGCATCAATTAGAACTCAAAATCTTCATTTTTAATGAAAGTCCTGATCCCGCTGAGCAAATAGAGAATAGAAACATTTCTTTCAGTGGGCTGGACAAGAATGTGTACTTGCAGGCTGGGAACTATGGTGAGTATGTTCTCCATCACTTTCTGAAATAGTTGCAAAGCTCTCATAAAAGACAGCAAACAATATTTACAACAATTCCAATTTCCTCCTATGACCAATGATTATTATCATGAAAATCAACCCACCATCCCACAACCTGACTGGTGAAAGGGCCAAGGGAGGGGTAAGTGAGTTTGTCACTAACACACACCACTTCTCCACTCTCTTCTTGGTTACTGGCCTACAAGCAGTTGCCACTGCAGTTCATGTGGGTCAGAAATCACTATCTGCTCACTGTACTTACCTCTACAGGGTGCAATAGACATTCAGGTTCTCACAGACCTTATAGAATACTTCCCCCACCCTTTTCTCATATTGGGTAATACCAGTGCCCATAAGGTATAAATGGGGCTCGAACTATACTTGCCCTAGGGGTCACATCTTGGAGAACATCATAATGTCTCGGGATCTGTGCATGCTTAACACAGGCAATGTCACTCATTTTTGGCTCTTACTGGGTCATCCTCAGCCATCAACCTCTCTTTTGCTCTCTAGCCCATGTGGACTCTGCTCAATGAGAGGGAACTAATGACTTTCATTCCAGTGATCACTTCCCATTGTGGATCCTCCTACTGGATGGAGCATTATGTGAACAGAAGCCACCGAAAAGGATGGTCAGCAGGGCTAACTGGATGCTGTGCAATCAAGTGGCTGTGTTTGAACACCACACTATTGTTCAAGAATGGGTGGACAGCATGACACAAGTGATCCATCATGCTGCTAACTTATCCACCCTAAGTCCTCAGGTCACCTTAGGAGGCAACATGTACCTTGGTGGACTTATGAGTGCCACTCAGCAGTCCAAGAAACGTGTGTGGCTCTGTGACAGTTTAAATACTGCCCAACAGCAGACAACCTCCCAGCCTTTCAAGTCATGAGATCCAAGGCTCAATGTGCAATTTAGGAGAGCAAGGGAAAGTCATGGCAAGTGTTCCTGGACTCCATAAAGCATTACACTTGTTCTGTAAAAAATGGAAAGCCATCACAAGGATTTCTGATAAACACAATCATTTTTGAATAGCAGCAGTGCTGAAACAGGGGTGTCACCAAACAATGTCTGAAGACATCACTCAGATGATAGCAGAGCATTTTGCAATGACTACTGCCAATCAGGATCTGGCATTCGGACACTACCACGCGACTGTAGAGAGAGGCAAGTTGGACTTTAGGTCCACCATTTCCGACTCTTACAACTGCCCTTTCTCCATGTGGGAGCTGGATTTAGCACTGTCACACTCTTGATTCTATACCTGGGCATGATCAAATCTGGTACTGCATGCTTCAGTACTTCCCAACAGTGTCACAGGAAAGCCTCCTCAACTGCTTTAATTTGATATGGTAGACAGGACAGTTTCCCAGCTTGTGGGGAGAGACAATTTAGTACCCCTCCTCAGACAAGGAAATGACTGCACATCTCTCACTAGCTACTGGAGTGTCGCCTTATTGAGATGTGTGGGAAAGACCGTGGCGAGAATGTTTAACAGTTGTCTGGTTTGCTTGTTAGAGACCAGGCAACTTTTTAGCTGCTCTCAGCATGGATTCCAGATATTTCAGTCCTCTGGTAACAACCTGACCCTGTTAGAGTTGGCTATTCAGCAGGCTTTCCTATATAAACATTACCGAGTAAACATTGACATCAGTAGGGTATACGACATTACTTGCAGACAGTATTCTCACACAGCTCCATCAGCTCTGCAGGATACATACATTGCATTCAGTATGTTTCATAGCATCATATGATGATGGCCATTACTTCATCCATACATTGCCAGGAGTCTACTGTTGCACTAACTCACTACCTGACAGACTTTGCTGGTGTTACCAGGTATTGTCTAATACTACATCCCACATATCGTTAATTTTGATTCATGATGCCAATTCTTCCATGCTACACTCATCATCAACATCGCACAAGCATTCCACATTTTCCCACCTCTCATACAGTCATTTACCATTTATAAATTCACATGTCCTCACACTGATAATTAACTTATCATGTCTCTTCCAAGAACATTATCAATTCATAACAATTCTAGCTGTTAACTAATGAATCTGTCCATAACTAGACTTGGTGACACTTTTATTGTGTCACTATTTGCGGGTGCAGTGTATGAAATCACAGTGGCACTAGAATCTACTCTAAATGTTGAATCACGAAGGTGCAATGTGATTGTACTTTACTCACCTCAAGGAGATTTTGTATTTGTGCAATTGTCCTTTGACCATACTTATAATGTTCATCGGACTTAAAGTGCACTGGTATGAAAATTGTTGCAATGTTTCCAGATGTATTTTTTTTTTTGGGGTCATCAGTCCACTGACTGGTTTGATGCGGCTCGCCACGAATTCCTCCCCTGTGCTAACTTCTTCATCTCAGAGTAGCACTTGCAACCTACGTCCTCAATTATTTGCTTGACGTGTTCCAATCTCTGTCTTCCTCTACAGTTTTTGCCCTCTACAGCTCCCTCTAGTACCATGGAAGTCATTCCCACATGTCTTAGCAGATGTCCTATCATCCTGTCCCTTCTCTTTATCAGTGTTTTCCGCATATTCCTTTCCTCTCTGATTTTGCGTAGAACCTCCTCATTCCTTACCTTATCAGTCCACCTAATTTTCAACATTCGTCTATAGCGCCACATCTCAAATGCTTCGATTCTCTTCTGTTCCGGTTTTCCCACAGTCCATGTTTCACTACCATAGAATGCTGTACTCCAGACGTACATCCTCAGAAATTTCTTCCTCAAATTAAGGCCGGTATTTGATATTAGTAGACTTCTCTTGGCCAGAAATGCCTTTTTTGCCATAGCGAGTCTGCTTTTGATGTCCTCCTTGCTCCGTCCATCATTGGTTATTTTACTGCCTAGGTAGCAGAATTCCTTAACTTCATTGACTTCGTGACCATCAATCCTGATCCTAAGTTTCTCGCTTGTCTCATTTCTACTACTTCTCATTACCTTTGTCTTTCTCCGATTTACTCTCAAACCATACTGTGTACTCATTAGACTGTTCATTCCGTTCAGCAGATCATTTAATTCTTCTTCACTTTCACTCAGGATAGCAATGTCATCAGCGAATCGTATCATTGATATCCTTTCACCTTGTATTTTAATTCCACTCCTGAACCTTTCTTTTATTTCCATCATTGCTTCCTCGATATGCAGATTGAAGAGTAGGGGCGAAAGGCTACAGCCTTGTCTTACACCCTTCTTAATACGAGCACTTCATTCTTGATCGTCCACTCTTATTATTCCCTCTTGGTTGTTGTACATATTGTATATGACCCATCTCTCCCTATAGCTTACCCCTACTTTTTTCAGAATCTCGAACACCTTGCACCATTTTATATTGTCGAACGCTTTTTCCAGGTCGACAAATCCTATGAACGTGTCTTGATTTTTCTTCAGCCTTGCTTCCATTATTAGCCGTAACGTCAGAATTGCCTCTCTCATGCCTTTACTTTTCCTAAAGCCAAACTGATCGTCACCTAGCGCATTCTCAATTTTCTTTTCCATTCTTCTGTATATTATTCTTGTAAGCAGCTTCGATGCATGAGCTGTTAAGCTGATTGTGCGATAATTCTCACACTTGTCAGCTCTTGCCGTCTTCAGAATTGTGTGGATGATGCTTTTCCGAAAGTCAGATGGTCTGTCGCCAGACTCATATATTCTACACACCAACATGAATAGTCGTTTTGTTGCCACTTCCCCTAATGATTTTAGAAATTCTGATGGAATGTTATCCATCCCTTCTGCCTTATTTGACCGTAAGTCCTCCAAAGCTCTTTTAAATTCCGATTCTAATACTGGATCCCCTATCTCTTTTAAATCGACTCCTGTTTCTTCTTCTATCACATCAGACAAATCTTCACCCTCATAGAGGCTTTCAATGTATTCTTTCCACCTATCTGCCCTCTCCTCTGCATTTAACAGTGGAATTCCCGTTGAACTCTTAATGTTACCACCGTTGCTTTTAATGTCACCAAAGGTTGTTTTGACTTTCCTGTATGCTGAGTCTGTCCTTCCGACAATCATATCTTTTTCGATGTCTTCACATTTTTCCTGGAGCCATTTTGTCTTAGCTTCCCTGCACTTCCTATTTATTTCATTCCTCAGTGACTTGTATTTCTGTATTCCTGATTTTCCTGGAACATGTATGTACTTCCTCCTTTCATCAATCAACTGAAGTATTTCTTCTGTTAGCCATGGTTTCTTCGCAACTACCTTCTTTGTACCTATGTTTTCCTTCCCAACTTCTGTGATGGCCCGTTTTAGAGATGTCCATTCCTCTTCAACTATGCTGCCTACTGCACTATTCCATATTGCTGTATCTACAGCGTTAGAGAACCTCAAACGTATCTTGTCATTCCTTAGAACTTCCGTATCCCACTTCTTTGCGTATTGATTCTTCCAGATGTAATAAAGGATGTATAAAATTTCAGTTTACTTGTTACAGTAATTACTGTATGGACCTGTATTAATGCAAAAATTAATGCATATCAACATTTATTACTCACTAGAAATATATCATTTTAAAATGTTTGCACATGTAGGTGAATAAAATAAAACCAAGGTACAATTTTCATATTTTACATCACATTAAAAGTATCTTTGTGTTCACATATAATGTTTTCAACCTTTGTTGAAGTCTCTTTATATTTCTCAAGTCCATTTTTTTCTAGAACAAATAATTGTCTCCTATATAAAAATTCCTTGAACCCATCATTGTTCTCTGTAAAATAAAAAGTTGCACTTCTGAGATTAATTTTCTCTGATTCAGTTGCTGCTCTCTGCTGGCAATTATTATTATTATTCCCTCATCACCTGTGCTGTTTCACCACATTGTTTGTAGACCACATCTCCATTGTGTAATAATAACAATTTTTTGACAATCCCTTCTCATGCAGTTATATATAAAAATTGAAAATCTTATTTATAACATTTTATGATATTCATTTGTAACTCATTCCCTTTAAATTACAAATTGGGAGGGGGAATTATGTTGGGTCCAGTTATTTCAGGACAAAGTTTGCCCTGACAATGTTTGTGTTCATGATTCCTTTTCTTTTCTTGTGAAAGCTTGGAAATTTAGGAAATTTTGCCAGTACTGTACATTTGCCTCCTCAAGGTGGGTACTGGCAAGAAATTCTGTCTCATGATTTTTTTTTTATCCATGTATAAATTTGATACTTTGGGACACACTTGATGATAAACCAAATTGCCTCTATTGTGGTTTTACACAGCAAATTAGATGCATTTTGCCAAGCCCTAAAAAATAATTAAAGTACTTTGTCAAAATAACCAAAAATTCTATGAAAATTGTGCTGTAGACACACAGAGATATTTTCAGACCTTCCAACAGCCTGTCATAAACTGCTCTTGGCTGATGTTACTAATGTTAGGCAGCCTCAAACATCATGCTGGTTTGTGTTTTTGGTAAGTGGTTGTCATAATTCTAGTTACACTTTTGTTTTGCTAAATTAGTGACAAACTAACATAAAAAATATGAACTTGTACATTAAGACAAAAGAGTTTTTCCTTGTATCTTTCACAGTGGTGGCAATGCATTTTACAGCCAAGATGATGATTGTATAACATGAGAATGTATTCTGTCACAATGCAGCATCTGTGGGTCAATGGTTTTGCAGATAATAACTTCCCTGAAAGGGAATGGTCTGCCCGTAGTCCCAACCCGATTCTGATGGCATACCCATGGAACATGTTGGAAGGTCAAGCTCTGCTCAAGACCCCAGCATCTGTCACTACTTTTTTAAAATTTTTGTTCTTGAGGAAGAATGGGCTGCCATTCTTCCACAGACATTCAGACACCTCATTTAAAGTGTCCCAATCAGAGTTCAAGCTCTCATAAAAGCGAATGGTAGATGCATGCTATATTAATGTCCACCACTAGATGTTTGGATACTTTTGATCAGATAGTATATATGTACTGTCTATCTTAAAAATAATCCGCAGCTTGTGGTCTAGTGGCTAGCGTTGCTGCCTCCGGATCACGGAGTCCCAGGTTCTGTTCCCAGCTGGGTTGGGGATTTTCTCTGTCTGGAGATTGGGCATTTGTGTTGTCATCACCACCATCAGCATCATCATTATTCATGACAGTCGCTAAATTGGACTGTGTAAAAACTGGGACTTTGCACGGGTGCTGATGACCACACAATCAAGTGCCTCACAAACCAAACGTCAATATCATCATAATCATCATCCTAAGAATAGATAGGCACATTTTCTCTGATGTTTCTGAAGATTTTTTCAGTTTAGTTTTTGCAGTATATAGCTGGTCCTGATGATAAGTTCATTCAAATTCAGATGTCTGAAGGAATGGAGAGTACAACAGAAATAAGAAATACAAAAGTGGAAACTGAGGGACTGGCAAGGCATTACACACAGGAAACAGACAACCTGTCTAAAACTTTTCAACATGGCAGATTAAAAGAAGACTGGAAACAAAATAAATCTGGTATATGCAGAGCAGCAGAAAAGATAGCTGTGAAAACTAAATCCAAAAACAAGAGGAAATGGATTACAGCTGATGTTATTCAGGTTATAGGTAACAGAAGAATATGCAAAAATGCAACTGATGAACAAGGAAAAGCTTTATACAGAAGACTGAGGAATTTAGGCAATAGAGAAGCTAGGATGCCAAAAGAAAGTTTTCTTGAAGAAATGTGCAGAGAAGTGGAAGAGAATATGTGGACTAGAAGAACTGATATAGCCTACAGAGTAGCAAATACATTTTTTTGACAAATAAAAAACAGTAAAGTCAGGTATTGTTGAAGACAAAGAGGGGAAAATACTGTTTGGTGAAGATGTGGTGAAGAGATGGAAAGAACAGACTGAGGATTTGTATGCTGGAATGCCTTTATCGGAGGATGTAATAGGAAAATAAGAGGAAGATGACAAAGCAGGCAACATTCTGCTAGAAGAATTTGACAGAGCTCTTAAAGATCTACAGGAGAATAAAGCAACGGGTATTGATGAATTCCTGCTGAACTAATCAAGAACATTGATGACAACATGGAAATGATGCTGTTGAAACTGATAAGGTCCATCTATAACACAGTAGAGATACCAACTAACTTCCAAAATCTGTCATGGTTTCTATACTGTAGAAGGTGGCAGCTACAGAATGTGAACAGTACCGAACCTTAAGCCTAATATCAAATGCATCAAAACTTCTCAAGAGATAATTCTGAGGAGGACTGAAGAAAAGGTGGAAGACATGCTAAGCGAAGATCAGTTTGGTGTCAGGAGGGGATTAGGAACAACATAAGAAATTCTGACACTGAGGCTTCTTATCAAAAAGCAAATACAGAAAAATAAATCAACTTATGTTGTATTTGCAGACCTGGAAAAGGCATTTGATACTATTATCTGGCACAAGATGTTCAGAGTGCTGAAGAAACCAAGTCTAAAATACATTGACATAGAAAGTGATACACAGCTTCTACAAGAACCAAGTGATTGTGATTAAAAAGTTTGGCAGTGATTAGATATTTTCATCAGGAACAAGAAGCAAAATTAGGAAAGGTGTGAGATAAAGATATTATCTTTTTCCTCTTATATTAAGTGTTTACTTCTAGAAAGCTATGGACCAAATTCATGTAACTGCTGAGGTGGAGATGAAACTTTATGGGAAGAAGATAGGCATGCTGCATGGTGCAGATGGTATTGCTGTGGTCACAGAGATGGATGAAAATCTAGAGAAGGTCCTCAGCACAATGGAAAAGATTTTCTGTAATCAGTATGGTATGAAAATAAACAAGTGAAACACTAGAGTGGTGCACTATGCTGAAGAATAATATGAACCTTTAAGAATAAGAATTGGAAGAGAGGAGCTAGAATTGATAGAGAAAGTTACCATTTAGGGAGCAGGATTACAAGGGATGATAGGAGACAGAAAGAGATTGTGAGCAGAATGCAACAAACCAAAATAAAATTTAAATTGAAAATGAACTAATTTGCCAGTGAGAACAACAGTAAGGAAATAAGTAAATGTAAAGCATCTGTTAGGAGTGTGGCCCAATAGAGGTGTGAAACTTGGACAGTAAGAAAACAAGTAAGAAGGTTCCTAGAAGCCCTGGAGATTTGGTGCTACAGAAGGATGATGAAGATCAGTTGGGGAGACAGAATTACCAATGAAAAGTTGCTGGGAAGAGTACCAGATCAATATGGAGTCACATCCAAAGAAGGAGAGAGAAACCAGTAGGACATATTTTAGGACACAATAAAGTCATTGGAACAGTAGCAGAAGGAGATATTGAGTGAAGTAATTTCCAGGGATGACCAAAGATGTCACACTTGCAGCACATTATGAATGATGTGTGATGGACTGCACACATGGAAATGAGGAGGAAGGCTGACAGAATGGGAGAATGGCATATTGCTGCAAACCAACCTCAGGGTTGAACACTACAGAGTGAGTGTGTAGTTGGAGTCAGCCCGAACAATGTTGCTCATCACGTCTTTCATGTAATGCCCAGCATCAACAGAAAGTGTTGGTAAGTTTCCCTTTACAAGCAAAATTATTTTTAAAGTGAAATTTTACATAGCCATTCGACAGAGCAGACCTACATTAGTTTAATGTGATATTTTTTTATTGATATGCATTAACATGAACATTAAAACATGAAGAATAACCAGTACTTCAACAGAAACTTGCTTACTACCTTGGGCAGTACTGACTGCTACTGCCACACAGCAGTGTAGCTGAGTCACTCCTGGAGCACTGACTGCTCTCCATGTTTTAATGTTCCTGTTAACGTATCAATAAAGTGAATATCACACAACTAATGTGGGACATCTCTAGGGAATGGGCATGTAAAATTCTGTTTTAAAAATCATTTTGTTTGTAACAGGAAACAGACAGACATTTTCCATCAATGCTGGGTGTTACACAAAAGGTGTGATGAGCAGTATTTCTTTGGGTTGCAACAATTTGACACCTTGTGTTCACTGTCATCAATCATTCTACATACAGTCCCTGCTTGGCCCCATCCAATTTTCATCTATTTCCAAAATTTAAAGAACACCTTGGAGTACTTTGCTTTGATAGTGATGAAGCAGTGAAATCAGTGGTGAGGTTGTGGCTCCATCAACAAAGTCGAACAGTCTACAGTGATCGTATCAACAAGCTGATCTCTCATTAGGAGAAATGTGTTTGTCGCCAGGATAATTATGTTGGGAAATAAACATGTAGACATGTAGAAAAAGCTTTAATAGTTTTAAAATAAAAATTCAGACACATTACTTTTCAGCATGCCCTTGTATCTGCCAGACAAAGTTTCTGTTGTAAAAATATAATAATTGAGATCTGAAGTCTGCCTCAAAGAGCCAGAAAGTTGTTCTACTAGCCATCAGACTGCCTAGTAATCTCACTTCAACAGCAAGATAGACTCTAACTAATAAACTGATGCACATACTAAAAAGAAATGTAAATGAGTTCAGGACATATGTGGAGAATTTGAGGCTCTTAGCACAGGTGGAGCTGTTTCTCCATTTCTCTTTCATGAAATAGTCTGTGCCATTGCACTAAGTGTTTCAGATTCCACAGAAAAGATGATAGCAGTGAGACGTAACTAAAGGAGGGGAAATTATATTTGTAGAAGATAAATTTCATTCTCACGTCTCTGTTACAATGCATATCCTATGGGGAATGACTTTTATCCCTTTAGCTGCTACTGGATAGCAGTGAGGTCACAAAAACATTATCATTAGACACACATAGCAGTTTGGGGTTTCTGCACAGAATCACTACAGAAAGGAAAAAAAAAAGACTGTGGCAAGAACTCCTGAGCTCCATAAATGGTTCCACTTTTTTTTGGTTCTGCTGAAGACTATGAGGAGAATGGCACAATAACTGAAATCAAAAAATAACAATTCAGATGAAAAAGTTGTAATATCTAAAATGTTACAGGACTGTGGATTAAAATAAACAAAATAACTTAAACAGAAAATAACTGTTGGGACTATTTCAGGTAAGGGTTCAGAGTGGCCTATAAAAGCTGTAAGGAGGATTGATATTCTCCAGCTCAGCTAAGGAGGCATTGCCCAGACCATGGCAGAATACTTTGCTCACATCACTGCCACTGCCATCCAAAATCTACCTTTCCATCAATATAAAAAATTACTGATGGATGTGATTAGGATTTCACCTTTCATTGTCATGAAGTTTATACCGTGTTTCTCAACATGGAATTTGGATATGGTTTGTCAGCAGTATGTGACAAGTAAACAGGTCATTGTGAAATCCATTACAGCGAATTGCAGCAACTCACCAGAAATACCAAAGAAAATGTCCTTGATCTTTCAGACACAAATTTATTAATCAGGGAAAGAATTCACTTTAGTTCTTGTCATACCTAAGAAGAACTCAATATATCTGAGTAGTTACTGTAGTGTCTCTTTTTCTACATAAGTATCCATTGATAGGTGTTTTCTTCAACCACAAGAAGAGCTACCTTACCATTTGGTGGCATAATATTCTGAGAAAACTCTATGTTTTGGCCTTCCTGAGAGTCTTACTGTCTTTTACTGCCCACCTCCCAACAGTATTTTAGATATAAATTCTGTGATGTATCATAAAAGAACAGTGTCTCTCAAGATAGTGATGTAAGTATGACTAGGTTTACAGTAACTATAAATAGTACAAAATATTTCTGTTCAGTGCTTCTTGCTTCTGCACCATTATATCTATTTTTAACTCTTCTTGCAGCTCCCATATAGTACACAACAGCTGCAGCTGACAAATAAGTGATTGAAGTAGTGTACAGAAAATAACAGTTTTAAATATGGTACATAAAAAGTTGTGTGTTTCTTTCTTAAACCATGTTATACAGTTTTTAATCTATCAGAACTGAGAATTAGGGACACTAGTTTTAGTTTCACATGGTCAGTAATATTACTGGCCATATATTTAGATAACGCCAACAGTCATGCTGCAGTGGTAACACTGGTTCTCATCAGATCACCAAAGTTAAGTGCTGTCGGGCTGGGCTGGCACTTGGATGGGTGACCATTCAGTCTGCTGAGCACTGTTGGCAAGCGGGGTGCATTCAGCCCTTGTGTGACAAACTGAGGAGCGCCTACACTGAGAAGTAGTGGCTCCAGTCTCATAAACTGACATATGGCCGAGAGAGAGATGTACTGACCACGGCAGAGAGAGGTGTACTGATGACATACCCTTCCATATCTGCATGCAGTGATGCCTGTGGGCTGAGGATGACATAGCTGCTGGTTAGTATCGTTGGACATTCATGGTCTGTTCGGGTGGAGTTTAGTTTTATAATATTTCGATGAAAAGGTACATCTGGCTACCAAATTACGCAGACTAGAAGTTCTTGCAAAGCACTTCATATAACAGCCAAGGAGCTTGGGAAGCAGATAGAACTTGTATGATCAAGTGTTGTTGATTTTTGACATTAATCTGGGTCAACTATGGATGTTTCATGCATGGGACTGCTATGTTGTTGTACATAAGGGTACAAGATGCTATTTACCAAGCAGGTATTAGTCCTAAATCGGGGCATTTTGGAACAACCTTTGTGTTGAAGACAGTGGGGCTCATTATGTACAGATACCAGTGTCACTTGCAAAATAAACATTTGCTTAGCAACCTTTTGAGTGAATCTTCATAACCATCCATCACCAGCAAACAATGAACCACTTTGGGATTAATTCAGAGGACTTCATTTTAGAAACTTATGTGGCCAATATTGGTGTCTGTTGTCAAGGGTAGAAGAAAAACACACTTTAGCTCCTTAAGAGGATCAAAATTATTTAGGACTTAACTTAAAAATGAAATAGTCAAAGTTTAATTCTTAAATTGGTTTCTTGAATAATTTTGATAAGCATCCCAATTTTATCCTTGTGTATACAGTGAGCACAAAGCAAGAGAAATCCTTTTGCTGCTTGGTTGTTCCATTTTTCTACTTCCAAACACAGTTCCTGTGTTCGGGACACAGCTATAGTGAAGACACTTGAACATATGAGGCATTATTGGGCTAGGACTCATTCCAATTTGCTCTGTGAAACTATCTGTTTGTCCATGGTGTACCTTCATAATGTTTACACAGTTGCCCCAGTATGTCTCCAAACAGAGCAGTGTCATTTAGCAAATGGCTTCATACTAGGGTATGACTGTTTGTGACATTTTGATGGTAGAGGCAACTGTCACAGTGGACTTGCCCTCTATTTTAGCTAATGGACAGAGAATTCAGGATTTAGGCTGAGGGTATCAATGTGTTTAAATTTTTTTATTTATTTTTAATCAGTCAGCAACATTTATTTGCTTTGCTACTGTACTAGTGTATATTCTAGCCTAAAGGTTTCCTGACATTCTATTTGTTTTAATTTTTTAACTGCTAATATCATATAAAATTTTAGAAAAGGCACTAAAACTCTCAACATTGTGTACTCAGTAAAAGTGTCATCATCCTTATAACCATCACCTATATCTACATGACTACTCTGCAAGTCACACTTAAGTGCCTGGCAGAGGATTCATCAAACCACTTTCACACTATTTCTCCACTGTTCCACTGTATAACAGAAAAATCAACTCTTGAATCTTTCCGCGCGAGCTCCACCTACTTTTCTTTCAAGGTGATGATCATTTCCCCCTATGTAGGTGGACACCAACAGAATATTTTTGCATTTGGAGGACAAAGGTTGTGATTGAAGTTTCATATGAAGAACTTGCTTCAATGAATAACACCTTTGTTTTAATGATTGCCATCACAACTCTTATGTCTTATCCACAGCACACTGTCTCCTGTTTCTAATACAAAACGAGCTATCCTTCTTTGAACTTTTCCAGTGTCCTTCATCAATCCTATCTGGTAAAGGTCCTATATGGCACACCAGTATTCTAGCAGAGGTGGGACATTCACAGTACAGGCACTCTATTTAGTGGATTTTTTGCATCTTCCCAATGTTCTGCTGATAAAACTTCATCACAACTTATCTATGTGATTGTTCCATCTACATCTACATGACTACTCTGCAATTCACATTTAAGTGCCTCTACCATTCCACTCCCGAACAGTGCGCGGGAAAAACGAACACCTAAACCTTTCTGTCCGAGTTCTGATTTGTTTAAGTTGTTTTTGTAATTGTAATCCCCAGATATACAGATGAATTGGCAGCCTTTAGATTTGAGTGATTCGTCATGTAATCTACATCTACATGTACATCATACTCCACAAGCCACCAAATGTTGTGCGGTGGAGGGTACTTTTGGTACCACTATCCGATCCCTCCAACTCTGTTCCACTCGCGAATAGTGCGTGGGAAGAATGATTGTCAGTACGCCTCTGTATTGGGTCTAATTTCTCGAATTTTCTCCTTGTAGTCAATACGCAAGATGTATGTGTGTGTGTGTGTGTGGGGGGGGGGAAGTAATATGTTCTCCTCCTGAAAAGTGCTGCCCCGAAATTTCAATAGTAAATTTCTCCATGATGCACATGGTCTCTCTTGTAATGTCTGCCAGTGGAGGTTTTTTTAGCGTCTCTATAACTCTCTCTCGCCAGCTAAACGATCCTGTGATGAAACATGCCGCTCTTCTCTTGAATCTGAGATGAGGTGCTCTTTGTTTACGTAGCACTTTTCTAACATGGCTGTTAAACCATGGTGGATCTTTCCCATCTCTTAAAACCTTACTCGGAACATACTTGTCTAGGGCATGTTGAACGATGCCTTTGAATTTTTTTCCATTTGTTCTCCACATCTTCGTCCTCATTGCCGAATATTTGATGCTGTCTGCTGAAATATTCTGAAATTTGTATCCTGTCAGCCTTGCTGAGCAAATATATCTTCCCAATCACCTGACCACGATCGAAGTCTGTGAGTTCCGCGGAGCGCCACTTTCTGCTATCTCACGATGTCTAATGACTACTGAGGTCGCTGATATGGAGTACCTGGCAGCAGATAGCAGCACAGTGCACCTAATATGAGAAACCTATGTTTTTGGGTGTCCAGATACTTTTGATCACATAGTGTATGTGTTCTTTAAAACAGGTAGTTCGCTAGGACATGGACGGGGCTGTGCATCAAAGTAATAACTCTGTAGGAAGCATACTGTGCTTTATTCGTTATTTACCTACAAATTTCATTACGTAATGGTAACACAAAATTTTGAAAATAGGCCTTAAATTCTGCCTATATGACATTCAAGTTAATAGGTGGCACTAATCGCAAAGAAATTCCCTCTGTGAACTCATCCTCTACAGACTTTACAGGTTCCACAGTTACGACTTCAGCACAGGAGGTATACAGGAATTTTTATACTGCTCCACTTGATTCACTGTATGCTATTATTGCTCAAATGATCTACAAACTCATAGCAAGCCGCTCTTACACATGCCTCCCAGTGACACAGGCTTCCTATAGCGATCAGTATTACACAGTAGATATCATCCAATTTCGGAACACTTGAATGTTTTAAGTATGTATTTGGGCTCCATGACATTAATACTAGCATGGTTTCACTATATATGCCACGTAAGATGACTACATTGTAACGTTGAACTTCTATTTGAGTGTGGGATGGGATCATACTTGTTCATCATCTTATTGTCTATATAACCCATCATACTGTAAAAATATTCCTGCACAAATAATGAATACTGAACGTTTGAATCAATGTGTTGCGTGATTTTAACTTCAGTCACCATTTCAAAGATTTTATCCTGACCCAGGGCCGCATTTACTCGTTTAGATATACACACAATAACGTTGTATGTGCTGTAGAACAGTAGTACTCTTGATGGGTGACTTGCCAATGGTTCTGTGAGCCATGTCAGCTCAAACTATGGCAGCAGCTCAATGACGGCAGGTGCTGCAGATGCAGCAGAACAGTATAGTTGATTGACACCAGGTCCGATAAATCAGGAAGTCCATTCGTGGGCAGCTGCTGTGGCAGCGCAACCAATAGTATGTGGGTGTCCTTGTGGAGCAGTTCCTCCACAACCAGATCAGCTATGTGTTATGCTGCTGAAACAACAGCTAAATGTAAATATATATTCGAATATATATTTGTTAATAACAATATTACAAATTATAATATTATTAGACACATACTTTCAGATCCAGCAGAGTTGTCTCTCTTGTGCCTGGGGGCACTGGCTGGTTCCTGCTGCTGCTGCTGCTGCTGCTGCTGGCACATCATCTTTCCACCAAGAATACCCGGCCTCAGATAAAAGGGGATCTGGCAGCTGGATTCATAATATAACAAAGGAAGGGGTGGGGAAACTTCAGTGCCTTTTGGTCCAGCCGTCATACTGGTCCAGTGAGGAATGGAGGGGCAGGGAAAAGGTTGGGGGCTCCTCTTGATGAGCCAGGATATAACACACAATTGCCTGAGATGTGTGGGGGTTCCCCTGGATGACGTTGAACATTTCTCGGTGGTTTCCTGGGGGAAGAGTATTGGGGAGTGACCTTTCCTGTAAACTGACCCAAGACACAGGAAGTGATAGGCTCGTTATCTCACCCAGAACTGACACTGATAACCTTCTTATGTGGATTTGATTTTCCAGTGGCTGTTCTTTCAAGCTCAAGAAGTCATTGAGCAACTGGCCATCGCAACGAAAGCACATCATATGGTTTCTCGACAGGTATACCGAGATAGATTTCTCAGTCCACCAAAGAATAGTTTCGAGGGGCCTTGTACAGCCCATTGCTAGAGATCATTACATCGGATCTGAAGGAGAGGTGCTCCCCAGATGTGATGAATCTTTTTAATTTAAGAATTTTCTGCTGCATAGAACATACAGCAGAGAAGACACTGTAACTGTGAAAGAAACCTTGGAGGTTTGTATGCTGCGTGTTGGTTCTTGTGTTTCATTTGTGGTTCAATATTTCAAATTATAGATGGCTAGATGGAAGCACCATGCCGAGGCTGGTCTTAAAATTCCGGAGTCTCTTTTTGATATCATCGAGATGTTCGACAGTGAACTGTATTCTTGCATTTGCACGATTCTAATAATCTTTTGCCAATGTTCCAGTGAGTGTGGCAACAGCAGAATGTACATTCTCAACCCTTCGTCGCCTCAAGACTTGGCTTAGAACAACTATGGAGCAAGAATGACTCACTGGTCTAGCTCTACTGCATATCTACTGCGATACTGATATTGATGCAGCTGTTATTAAATTTGGAAAGATTAAGAAGAGACAGCTTGAGTTTTTCCTGTGAACTGCATTTTAATGTGATTAAGTATTTGATATATTCTGTTGTTATTGTAATTACTACCACAATCTTGTGTAATCATGGCAAGTTATATAAGGGGCGTTCAAAAAGAAACGAGCCAGAAGCATAATTACAGAAACTATCACCTATATGTTAGAAGTATCGACCCTGTCTGTTGAGACACTTGTACCAATGTGACACAAGGTGGTGAATAGCTGTCTCATAAAATTCCTGGGGCTGCGATGTTAACCAGTTCCGCTCGTACAGCTGGACGTCGTCATCCGAGGTAAATCGTTTGCCTCTATGCTGATGTTCTTCTTTGACCAAGATGGCCCGCTTCTGATTCACTTCCTGCAGCACGGGACAACAGTATATGCCCAGAATTATTCACAAACCTTGACCACCCTTCGCCAAGCGATCAAATCAAAACGACCAGGCAATCTCACCCATGGGGTCATTCTGCTCCACGACGATGCAAAGCCTCATACGGCCAACACAGTCGCGGCAATCCTGCAGAAATTCAGATGGGAGATTCGCCGGGCCACCCTCTATACAGTCTGGACCTCTCTTCCTGTGTTTACGTCATTTTTGGTACCCCTAAAAAGGCTCTGAGGTCAAACGATTCACCTCGGACGACGACGTCCAGCTGTACATGCAGAACTGGTTAACATCGCAGCCCTGGGAATTTGATGAGACAGCCATTCACCGCCTTGTGTCACAGTGGGAAAAGCGTCTCAACAGCCAGGGTCAATACTTCATGTTACTGGTTTCTGGAATTATGCCTCCGGCTCGTTTCTTTTTGAACACCACTCATATTTGCTCATGGAGATGGGAAGGGAAGAGGGTGAGAATAGAGAATCCACAATATACGTAACCGACACATAAAAGACGTTACATTCATCCCCTCTCCCCCCCCCCCCCCCCCCACCCTCTCCCATCCTTTCTCTTCAAAAGAGATGTCGATGGTAAAACATTTTGAAAATTATCCTAAGTTTGTGACACCCAGGAATTGAAGCTTGGTTCCGACCCTGTCTGTGCTAACAGTATAGGTTGCTCTGAGGTGTCACAGAACCAGTTAGGACATTTAGTTTAATAATAATGTTGCAATTATATAATTATTAAATTGTTTCAGACTGATGCAAGAACATTTTATTACACTAAACATTTCTTTTTTGTGTCACTAATGAAATGGATCTGTTGGTCAAGGTGAATTTATGTACACCAAAGTTGACTTTATAATATTCTTTGCTTCTGGTAAAGCACAATAATACTGATTTCAGAATATTTATAAAAATTATACCGTACTACGGACTGGCGACTAGTCGTTTTACACTGAGATCGGGTACAAACGTATAACTCACTTTATGTTGCTTATGTTTCTGGTTAATGTAGTGAACGTCAATGTTAGTACAGTTAACGAATTAGGAAGTCCAGTACTAAGCTCGACAATGGAAATTACTACTCCACTGTCCAACCAAGGCTTAGTAATAATGAGGTATTATTTCACTTTCTACAAGTAACACTCAAAAAAGTCCAAAGTGCCATAAACAAACTAATGAAGTTAAAGAGCAAGTTAAACACACTAAAGAGGAATGTAAGAAACTGATTTCTCTGGCTAAGAAGTTTGTACAGTATTGTCACGTCGAATCCATGTGATGTTACCTAACAGATATTCTGCTGAGTAGTTGCTCTTGTGTAGTTACTCTCTGATGAGTATTCTATACGAACAAACTAACTGCGAGTGTACCTAATGTTGCTAGTACCTTAGGTAACTGGGTTATGCACGGCTCTGTTTAAAAAGAACAGCTTGATAATATCGTAGGGTAGAGCCGCACATGTCTGCTTCTATGCACAGCAGCTAACTCGTTGCAAATAATACTCTGTAGATGTGATGTAGCAGTCAGATACTGTCTGCATTGGCTAGAATTGCGAATCAGGGGCAGTGTCTTTTATTAATAATCAAAACGCCTTCTATCCCAGGTTCGAAACCCACCACCGTTTAAATTTTGATTAATAAACAGCATTGGCGGCCGAATACTTCCGGCTTAGGAAGTCACCCTCATTCTGCCATCGGCCTTGTCAAAGAGGGTGGAGGAACGGACAGAGGTTCAGAGCACTCTCTTGTCGTTGGCGTGGGAATCTGCCCTATAAAGGTGGAATAATCAGAAATGATCTACGAATCAATGGCATGAGGATGCAGAAGACTATGGAAATCACCGCATTAAAGACATGTAACGTGTATCCACAGGACATGTGGTCTGTAATTGAAAAGTGTCCTGATAATCTCTCCAGAGGCAAAAGATTCCGTAGTAGTCACCGAATTGGATCTCCGGGAGGTGACTGCCAAGGGGGAGGTGACCATGAAAAAAAGTTTGGATAACCAACGAAAGGATAACGTGCTAAGAGATAGGACGTGGAATGTCAGAAGCTTGAATGTGGTAGGGAACCTAGAAAATCTGAAAAGGGAAATGTAAAGGCTCAATCTGGATGTAGGAGGGGTCAGTAAGGTGAAATGGAATGAAGACAAGGATTTCTGGTCAGGTAAGTATAGGGTAATATCAACAGGAGCAGAAAATGATACAATGGGAGTAGGATTCGTTATGAATAGGAAGGTAGGGCAGAGAGTGTGTTACTGCGAGCAGTTCAGTGATAGGGTTGTTGTTATCAGAATCGACAGCAAACCAACATCGACAACGATAGTACACGTACACATGCCAACGTCACAAGGTGAAAATGAAGAGATAGAGAAAGTATAGGAGGATAATGAAAGAGTAATACAGTGTGTAAAGGGAGATGAAATTCTGATAGTCATGGGGGATTGGAATGTAGTTGTAGGGGAAGGAGTAGAAGAAACGGTCACAGGAAAATATGGGCTTGAGGCAAGGAATGAGAGAGGAGGAAGACTAATTGAGTTCAGTAATAATTTTCAGCCAGTAATTGCGAATACTCTGTTCAAGAATCAACAAGAGCAGGTGGTACACTTAGAAAAGGCCGAGTAATATGGGAAGATTTCAGTTAGATTACATTGTGGTCAGACAGAGATTCCGAAATCAGACACTGGATTGTAAGGCGTACCTAGGAGCAGATATAGACTCAGATCACAATGTAGCAGTGATTAAGAGTAGGCTGAAGTTTAAGAGATTACTCAGGAAGAATCAGTACGGAAAGAAGTGGGATGCAAAAGTACTAAGGAATGACGAGATACGTTAGAAGTTCTTTAAGGCTATAGATACAGCAAGAAGGAATAGTTCAGTAGGCAGTATAGTGAAGAGGAATAGACTTCGCTAAAAATGACAGTATAAAGTTTTTTTTTTTAAAAAAAAACATTATTACATGGAAGGTAAATGCGAAGAAACCATGGGTAACAGAAGAAATACATCAGTTGATCGATGAAAGAAGCAAGTAAAAAAATGTTCAGGGAAATTCAGGAATACAAAAATACAAGTCGCTGAGGAATGAAATAAATAGGAGGTGCATAGAAGTTAAAACGAAATGGGTGCATGAAAAATGTGAAGAAATCGAAAAGGAAATGATTGTCGGAAGAACTGACTCGGCATTTAGGAAAGACAAACAACCTTCGATGAAACTAAAAACAAGGGTGGTAACATTAAGAGTGCCACGGGAATTCCAGTATTAACTGCACAGGAGAGAGTGGATAGGTGGAAAGAGAACATTGAAGGCCTCTATGAGGGAGAAGATTTATCTGAAGTGATAGAAGAAGAAACAGGAGTCGATTTAGAGGAGAAAGGGGATCTAGTATTATAATCAGAATTTAAGAGATCTCTGGAGGACTTAAGAACAAATAAGGCCTAAGCGATAGATAACATTCCATCAGACTTTCTAAAATCGTTTGGGGGAAGTGGCAACTAAACGACTATTAATGTTGGCGTGTAGAATGTATGAGGATAGGAATGTGCCATCTGACTTTTGGAAAAATATCATCCACACAGTTACGAAGACTTCAAGAGCTCACAAGTGCGAGAATTATCGCACAGTCAGCTTAACAGCTCATGCCTGCAAGTTGCTGACAAGAATAATATACGGAAGAATGGAAAAGAAAATTGAGGATGTGTTAAATGACATTCAGTTTGGCTTTAGGAAAGGTAAAGACACCAGAGAGGCAATTCTGATGTTGTGGTTGATAATGGAAGCAAGACTAAAGAAGAATGAAGACACGTTCACATGATTTGGCGACCTGGAATGCTGACGAAAAATTGGGGTAAGCTATAAGGAGTGACAGGTAGTATACAATATGTCCAAGAGCCAAGAGGAAATAATAAGAGTGGATGACCATGATCGAAGTGATCGGATTATAAAGGGTGTAGTCTTTTACAACTACTGTTCAATCTGTACATCGAAGAAGCAATGATGAAAATAAAAGAAAGATTCAGGAATGGAATTAAAATTCAAAGTGAAAGGGTACCAATGATACGATTCGCTGATGACACCGCTATTACGAGTGAAAGTGAAGAAGAATTACACCATCTATTGAATGGAATAAACAATCTAGTGAGTACTGAATATGGACTGAGAGTAAAACGAAGAAAGACGAAAGTAATGAAAAGTTGCGGAAATGAAAACAGTGAGAAACTTAACATCAGGATTGAAGCAGACGAAGTAGGTAAAGTTACGGAATTATACCACCTAGGCAGCAAAATAACCAATGACGGACGGAGCAAGGAGGACATCGAAAGCAGAATAGTACTGGCAAAAAGGGCATTCCTGGTCAAGAGAAGCCTACTATATCAAACATAGGTCTTTATTTGAGGGAGAAGTATCTGATAATGTATGTTTGGAGCACAGCATTGTATGGTAGTGAAGTATGGACTGTGTGAAAACGGAACAGAAGAGAATCGAAGCATTTGAGATGTGGTACTACGGATGAATGTTGAAAATTAGATGGACTGATAAGGTAAGGAATAAGGAAGTTTTGCGCAGAATCGGAGAGGAAATGAATATACGGAAAACGCTGACAAGTAGATGGAACAGGATGATAGGACATCTGTTAAGATATCAGGGAATACGTTCCATTGTACTAGAAGGAACTGTAGAGGCCAAAAACTGTAGAGGAAGACAGGGACTGAAACACATACTGCAAATACACTCCTGGAAATGGAAAAAAGAACACATTGACTCCAGTGGTGTGTCAGACCCACCATACTTGCTCTGGACACTGCGAGAGGGCTGTACAAGCAATGATCACACGCACGGCACAGCAGACACACTAGGAACTGCGGTGTTGGCCGTCGAATGGCGCTAGCTGCGCAGCATTTGTGCACCACCGCCATCAGTATCAGCCAGTTTGCCGTGGCATACGGAGCTCCATCGCAGTCTTTAACACTGGTAGCATGCCGCGACAGCATGGACGTGAACCGTATGTGCAGTTGACGGACTTTGAGCGAGGGCGTATAGTGGGCATGCGGGAGGCCGGGTGGACGTACCGCCGAATTGCTCAACACGTGGGGCGTGAGGTCTCCACAGTACATCGATGTTGTAGCCAGTGGTCGGCAGAACGTGCACGTGCCCGTCGACCTGGGACCGGACCGCAGCGACGCACGGATGCACGCCAAGACCGTAGGATCCTACACAGTGCCGTAGGGGATCGCACCGCCACTTCCCAGCAAATTAGGGACACTGTTGCTCCTGGGGTATCGGCGAGGACCATTCGCAACCGTCTCCATGAAGCTGGGCTACGGTCCCGCACACCGTTAGGCCGTCTTCCGCTCACGCCCCAACATCGTGCAGCCCGCCTCCAGTGGTGTCGCGACAGGCGTGAATGGAGGGACGAATGGAGACGTGTCGTCTTCAGCGATGAGAGTCGCTTCTGCCTTGGTGCCAATGATGGTCGTATGCGTGTTTGGCGCCGTGCAGGTGAGCGCCACAATCAGGACTGCATACGACCGAGGCACACAGGGCCAACACCCGGCATCATGGTGTGGGGAGCGATCTCCTACACTGGCCGTACACCTCTGGTGATCGTCGAGGGGACACTGAATAGTGCACGGTACATCCAAACCGTCATCGAACCCATCTTTCTACCATTCCTAGACCGGCAAGGGAACTTGCTGTTCCAACAGGACAATGCACGTCCGCATGTATCCCGTGCCACCCAACATGCTCTAGAAGGTGTAAGTCAACTACCCTGGCCAGCAAGATCTCCGGATCTGTCCCCCATTGAGCATGTTTGGGACTGGATGAAGCGTCGTCTCACGCGGTCTTCACGTCCAGCACGAAGGCTGGTCCAACTAAGGCGCCAGGTGGAAATGGCATGGCAAGCCGTTCCACAGCACTACATCCAGAATCTCTATGATCGTCTCGATGGGAGAATAGCAGCCTGCATTGCTGCGAAAGGTGGATATACACTGTACTAGTGCCGACATTGTGCATGCTCTGTTGCCTGTGTCTATGTGCCTGTGGTTCTGTCAGTGTGATCATGTGATGTATCTGACCCCAGGAATGTGTCAATAAATTTTCCCCTTCCTGGGACAACGAATTCACGGTGTTCTTATTTCAATTTCCAGGAGTGTAGTTGAGCATGTATGTTGCAAGTGCTATTCTGAGATGATGAGTTTGGCCCCGGAGAGGAATTCGTGGCTGGAAGCATCAAACCAGTCAGAACACTGATGACTCAAAAAAGAAAGATGTTAAGTAAAGATAAATGAATAATTAATAAAAAGGGTTCTAGTCTAACGTCTGTAATTGCTGTAGACGACAGAGATTTGTGTTGTACAATGTTTATACATAAAAGCAAAGCTTGAATAAACGGAATGTAGTCGTACAATAAATAAGTATAGTACAGACAGATATAATCTTGTTAAATCCACTGAAGTTGTGTTTAGAGTATTACAACAATGGTAGTTGAATCCCTAAAGCAAACAATCACCCAAGACTCTCGAAAATTAGGAGAATTTTCATGAGCACAATACACGAAATATTCGCCAGCTCAAAATAGTTCAGAATTCAGCCTGATGATTTACAAATTAAAAGAAGTGAGATAATGAGTAGAAGCTCATACTCCTTCTATTCTCAATTGGGTAATGCGATCGTAAAAAATTAAGGTTCTGCGCTGGAGCACATTCGGACTTCATGTGAGTCCCTTCAAAAGTAAGAGTATTGTAGCAGCCATTCACCGCCCAGAATCAATTACCCAGACGATCGAATAACGCACATTACCACAGAGAGGTCTCTCTTCTTCCAGAATCCCCGTGAAAGTGTATAGAATCGATACCTAGAGCACATCTCTCAAAAAGTGTCTGTCTGTTCTTCATTTAAGTAGCATTGCCCACTGCCTGCCTCTCCATTGGTTGAATGCTATCCCCACCAAAATACATCATTCTTATGTTGTGCAGACATGGTTATGAATGATGCTGACCACCATCTGAATTAAACTAATATATTACAAAAATGTTAAAAAATGTTATAAACATTTGTGCACACTCAAACCATTCACAATAAATATTACTAAACCTTTGTTCATAAATAGATAAGCTGGCATTCTTTCGCCAATAAGCCCACATTAAATGACAACAAATTGTCGTTAAATGTTGTTTAAACAATTACTAATGAATTTTTGATAACAGCATCTTTTGGTTTTCCTTTCAGTGATGGTGCCAGATAACACATGCAACTGTACACTTTTAAATTACTATGGCTTCTAATACCAACTGTAATCAACATTTGAACGATTTTGTGAAAATAATAGTAGACTGCTTAAATAATGACACAGGTATGAAAAGGCATGAAGTATTATTGCTGCATTCAGCTGCTGAGATATTGTGGAGAATACGATGCTCTGACAGATAATTTCATAGTGAAAAAGATAAATATATGAGGCGTGTTTTTTAAGTAAGTACAGTTTCGGAATTTAAAAAAGTCGTGCTAAGATATCTCAATAATTTTATTTTACATGAAAGCCTATACCTTAATCTACGCACTGACGCCATTTCAGTCTGATTCTTCCTTGATTACGTTGTGTATTGAGTGTTTAAGTTGCTTCCGATAATCGTGAGTCCCGCCGACTCTGAAGTACGGGCTGTTATAAGATTTCTTAGTGCTAAAGGCCTAAAAGCGATCGATATTCATCGTGAGATCTGTGCAGTTTACGGAAAAAACATTGTGAGTGATGGAATGGTAAGAAAGTGGGTGAGAGCATTTAAAGATGGCAGCACAAATGTGCATGATGAACAACGGAGTGGGTGTCCTTCGGTCGTTAATGAAAGTATAGTGCAGGAAGTGGACAATAGGGTGGGAGAAAGTAGACGCTTTAAGATTTCCTGCTTACGGGATGACTTTCCTTATGTCTCTCGTAGTGTTTTGTATGGCATTGTGACCGAGCACTTGAATTACCGAAAATTCTGCGCACGTTCTATCACATTGACGGGTGGGCACAAAACGAAACGTTTAGACAGTGCATTGACTTTCTTTGAGCGGTACCACAACGACGGTGATGATTTCTTAAGCCAAATTGTTACGGGCGATGAAACATGTGTGGCCTATGTCACACCAGAATCAAAGCAACAGTCCGTGGAAGTTGAGCAAGGGTGTCGTTTTGCTGCAAGACAATGCCCGACCGCATGTGGCGAATCAGACAAAATATCTCATCACATCTTTTCGATGAGAAACTCTAGATCATTCTCCGTACAGCCATGATCTTACGCCCAGTGACTACTATTTGTTCCTGCACTTGAAGAAACACCTTGGCGGTCAGCGTCTTCAAGACGATGACGAAGTCAAAACAGTGGTGATGCAGTGGTTAACAAGTCAGGCGGCAGACTTCTATGAGGAGGGTATTCAGAAACTGCTACAACGTTATGACAAGTGCCTCAATATTGACGGAAATTATATAGAAAAGTAGATTAAGGTTCAGGCTTTCATGTAAAAATAAAATTATTGAGATATCTTAGTACGTCTTTTTTAATTTCTAAATGGTACTTACTACTTAAAAAACACGCCTCATACATAATAAATCCATAAATAAAGTAGATACAGATGAATAGCTTTCATGGGTGATACCTATCGGTCAGTGATATCATCTGAGATATCTTTTGTTGGAATCGCATGAAACATTTACAAGTTGTTAATTCAAAGGCTCATTATGAAAATGTTTAGTCATTGTAAAATATTAACTTCTGTAGTTCTTAAGATATTGAAAATATTATTGGTTCATCGATGAATCTCGTTTTTCTGATGTCAGAGATGTATTCAGATTTGATCTATTATTTAAATGTGATTTATCGCAAAATTTTTAAGAGCTGTAAGTAACCATATTTCAGACCTGAACTCCACCAATTCTCATGAATGTTCTCCACGCCGGGAAAGTAAGTGACCACTGTGCGTATGCTATGGGGTTTAACCATTTCTGGTTAAGTGCTCCTTACCTTTGTACTTGCTCGGCTGTTCCAGCACAGTCTCTGCATCTGGCCCAGCCATGGTGCTTTGGCGACATCACACCCTGACTGCTGGGTCCACTAGTGTTCATCCACACACACGACAATGTGAGTTTACATTTCTACAATGTTTCTGCAATTCTCGCTCTGGTCAGGGGTCCTGTTCTACCACCAACTGTTGCCAATCCTCGAAAACCAAAAAACACTGTCTTTTACAGTTACAGAACACTTATTTTCTAAACATGTCTCATAGACCACTGTGATGTTGTACTCCTGAAGCCTCATTCCTCATCTAACCAGTCAATCTCTCAGATCCTTCAGGCTAGTCAGCCAATATAGACAATGGTGATCAGGCACAAAAGTGAATGGTTTGCCAAATAAATACAGCTGGAACTTGTTGATTCCCCAAATGTTTGTCAGCTGGTGGAGCTGCTCCAATTGAAAATGCAATCCATAGAAAAAAGAAGATGGAGGAGAGTTAACAGAGAAAAAGAGGCATAATATTGCACTAGAATCGAAGACCACAGGATTAAAAAATGCACTGCAAAACATAATCGATGTCTACCCTAATGCATTAAGTAGTTTTGATATAGAAAAGCTTGGTAAGAAATTAAAAATTAAACACTTTCGTAGTGTTTATATGATTCAATAATTGCCTATTCATACTAGAGCATATGGAAGTGGAATTGTTAATTTGGATACTTCAAACGATAATGGTACACACTGGATTATTATTTGAATCGTTTGGTGATACTGTAACACACAACTAGTTAACTACATAGGTCAAAATGAGCTATATTAGATTGTGGAGAGAATGCGGTACTAAGGAGATGTAATATGTGGTCATGTGTGTACATTTGTGTTAAAGCTACTGTCAGATGGTTATAATTGCATTCATATTTTGAATGTAATAAATCAATAGTTTTGGAAGTAAGGTACTAGGAAAAATAAAATACGAGTGACTTAATCTAAAGGTTTAGAAAAAATTAAACCAACATTGGAATCAAAATAAGAAAAAATTAGATCTAAAAATTAAAAAACATAATTAGACGTTTTTGTTGTGAATTAAATAATTTTTTAAAATTAACAAATAGTTATACTGATTTTAGTAGTAAAGATGTAGTTAACGAATAGTATATAGAAAATGAATTATAAAATCTTGCTACAAAAGCTGAGTACACGAATATTCGAACAAAGTTCTGTAACTATGTCACCATGTAACAGTTTAACAAATATCATAGAATTTTTAAAAGTGATTCACATGATTCGTATGAAAAGATAAATAACATGAATTGATCTCTTAATTATGCTTTACATAGATTTATTGGACTAGAAAATAAGATGTAATATAAACAAATAACTGTATTTTCCTATATAACAGGAAAAGAGCAAAACATGTATAATTTTGAATACGATTATAGGCTTGAAAGAATCTTTGCTACTGGTAAAAATATAAATGGAGATTTAACATTCAATGATTATAATATTATGGAAAGTGTAATTGATAAGCTATATGAAGTAAATAATAATAATGAATCAATAATAGTATACTCTTAAAATTTTCTAACAATGTAATTAAAAGATATAGGTACAACTGTGGCAGTAGATCTAAAGTTAATTATATTTAGTGAAATAATTACATCTCCTGATGATGAGTTTAGAGTAATTGAAAAATTAAGCCATTTTTAATCTGTATAAGTGAGTGAACATATTTGGCGCCTAAAATGCAAAAAATATACAGAGACACATAATCTGCACAATACAACAACTACCAATGGTTGAAGTAGTATTGACAGTACGTGTGTAGTATGTATAAGAGTATATTTGTAAAAAAGTTTGCATCAAGTGATGTTAGGACAAGACATTATAAATCAATTCCATAAGCCTATGAGAAGATTATGGCAGGCTGATTTGCCTGAAATGGATTCAGGTCAGCTAAAAGGGATATCAAAAATTAGTAAAGGCTATATATATATATATATATATATATATATATATACACTCCTGGTAATGGAAAAAAGAACACATTGACTCCGGTGGTGTGTCAGACCCACCATACTTGCTCTGGACACTGCGAGAGGGCTGTACAAGCAATGATCACACGCACGGCACAGCAGACACACTAGGAACTGCGGTGTTGGCCGTCGAATGGCGCTAGCTGCGCAGCATTTGTGCACCACCGCCATCAGTATCAGCCAGTTTGCCGTGGCATACGGAGCTCCATCGCAGTCTTTAACACTGGTAGCTTGCCGCGACAGCATGGACGTGAACCGTATGTGCAGTTGACGGACTTTGAGCGAGGGCGTATAGTGGGCATGCGGGAGGCCGGGTGGACGTACCGCCGAATTGCTCAACACGTGGGGCGTGAAGTCTCCACAGTACATCGATGTTGTCGCTAGTGGTCGGCAGAAGGTGCACGTGCCCGTCGACCTGGGACCGGACCGCAGCGACGCACGGATGCACGCTAAGACCGTAGGATCCTACGCAGTGCCGTAGGGGACCGCACCGCCACTTCCCAGCAAATTAGGGACACTGTTGCTCCTGGGGTATCGGCGAGGACCATTCGCAACCGTCTCCATGAAGCTGGGCTACGGTCCCGCACACCGTTAGGCCGTCTTCCGCTCACGCCCCAACATCGTGCAGCCCGCCTGCAGTGGTGTCGCGACAGGCGTGAATGGAAGGACGAATGGAGACGTGTCGTCTTCAGCGATGAGAGTCGCTTCTGCCTTGGTGCCAATGAGGGTCGTATGCGTGTTTGGCGCCGTGCAGGTGAGCGCCACAGTCAGGACTGCATACGACCGAGGCACACAGGCCCAACACCCGGCATCATGGTGTGGGGAGCGATCTCCTACACTGGCCGTACACCTCTGCTGATCGTCGAGGGGACACTGAATAGTGCACAGTACATCCAAATCGTCATCGAACCCATCGTTCCACCATTCCTAGACCGGCAAGGGAACTTACTGTTCCAACAGGACAATGCACGTCCGCATGTATCCCATGCCACCCAACGTGCTCTAGAATGTGTAAGTCAACTACCCTGGCCAGCAAGATCTCCAGATCTGTCCCCCATTGAGCATGTTTGGGACTGGATGAAGCGTCGTCTCACACGGTTTGCACGTCCAGCACGAACACTAGTCCATCTGAGGCGCCAGTTGGAAATGGCATGGCAAGTCGTTCCACAGGACTACATCCAGCATCTCTACGATCGTCTCCATGGGAGAATAGCAGCCTGCATTGCTGCGAAAGGTGGATATACACTGTACTAGTGCCGACATTGTGCATGCTCTGTTGCATGTGTCTATGTGCCTGTGGTTCTGTCAGTGTGATCATGTGATGTGTCTGACCCCATGAATGTGTCAATAAAGTTTCCCCTTCCTGGGACAATGAATTCACGGTGTTCTTATTTCAATTTCCAGGAGTGTATAGCTTGATTGAATGTGGACTATATTCGATTCTTAATGTTTCTTCAGAGTTTGGATGGCTATATGCATTGGCCCATTGACAAATGTTGATTTTTAAGTTATCAGACAATTTAAATTTTCATAATTTCTTCAATAACTTTGTTTCACATGATCATTAGTTGCTTTCATAAATATAGTAAGACATCAGAATCTTGTTTAGCATTAAAACCAAGGATTATTATTTTTATCAGTTATCATTGACACTTGCTTACTATTATATATAAGGCTATTGTTGATGACATTTACAGACCTAATTTTTTACAGGTAATTTAAAATAAATAATATATTAATATATTTTTAAAAAGAGGGAGATTAGTAGATAAAATTTTCTTACCATTATAGTTGTGATTTATTGAATAATCATAAGAGAGGTAATAAGAGCAGATTAATTTCATTCATACATTTTAATAATAATTATTGACATATAAAAAGTTATAAAAGTATTATTATTGTTATTACACTTATTATTACTAGCATAAATTTTTTCTGGATGTTACAAACTTTCTTTTTATTCATTTACCCATTATTATTTGGATTTGATACTCAGTGGAAATTATTATCTGTAATTTATATAAACTATATTCCCTTATTATTTTTTAATTTCTTATTAATTGATATTTTATTCCTTATTTGTTATTTATTATAATTAATATTATTTATTGTTAGCTATTTTTTACTTTTAATATGATTAACATAGATCAGTTAGTGTATTTTATTTTAGTGCAATGTTTAGTAGTAACTATTTTCTGCAATTGTTGTTTTCCATTCGTTATAACTGAATTTTACAAATATTTGTCCACTTTAGAAGTAGTTTTTCTTTTTCTTTTGTAGATGCTAATATAAGTGAAAGTAATTCTACTCCATGAACTAATAAGGTATATGGATTAAAATTTATCTTGGGGTAAATAATCGATATCTTATAAAAATTTTGTCCTCATCACAGCTAAATTTTTCAAAATGGGTACATATAATACTTTTGTAATACCTTCAGCCTTACAGCAAAGATTATTATATTTATAATTTATCACTAATATTCACATTTCGTTATTTGTAAGCTTGTTGCTGACATTTGTAGGTGACACTACTCACATGTATAATTTTTTCATTTGATTTACAGTTCAATATATGAATACTTTTTGTACTTAAATTTATAAAGGGAGCATAAATTAGTACCTTATTATTATTATTATTATTATTATTATTATTATTATTATTATTATTATTATTATTTCAATGTAGTTATTATTTTAGTATATATTTTTGGTATAACTATCTAGTGATGAATGTGTTAACATAACCGGATTCATTTAATTCACGTATATCAATATTATATATAATGTCTATTATCAATGTGTAATGAGGAATCTAATGCTTATTATTATAATATAGCAGTCTTTTACTAATGCAGGTTAGTGAATTATGTTTTACTGTTATTATTATTATTATTTTTATGTAATCATATTCTGATAAGGGAGGTAAAACAATTAGTATCAATTTATTCAGAAAGATGAGTGTTAATTATTGATGTTAAATAGGTATAAGATATGTAAAGTACTATTACTATTATTATTTCAATGTTATTATTTTCGTATAAGTATCTTATGATGAATATGGTTATTAAATTGTTCACAAATCTTAAGTATCAGTGAATACACTCATAAAATAGTTTTGCATCAACACAGTTCCGAGAGTTCTGGAAACTGTACAGAAAATTGGAATACAGCTCAACATAAACATCATTTCAGCCCTTTTTATTGCTCATGAAAACCACAAATTGCATGTTGTACCACCATACAGTGGGACTTTCAGAGGTGGTGGTCCACAATGCTGTACACATCGGTACCTCTAATACATAATACCCAGTAGCACTTCCTCTTGCATTGATGAATGCCTGTATTCATCACGGCATATTATCCAAAAGTTCATCAAGGTACTAATTGTCCAGATTGTGCCACTCCTCAATGGCGATTCAGTGTAGACCTCTCAGATTGGTTGTTGGGTCATATTGTCTATAAACAGCCCTTTACAATCTATCCCAGCATGTTTGATAGGGTTCATGTCAGGAGAAGTGGTCTAGACAACTGATGTCGTTATTCTGAAGGGAGTCATTTACAAGATGTGCACAATGGGGGCATATGAAAACTGATACCTCATCAATATGCTACCGATATGGTTGCATTATCAGTCGGAGGATGGCATTCATGTATTGTACAGCCATTACAGCGCCTTCCATGACCACCAGTTGCGTACATCAGCCCCACATAATGCCACCCCAAAACAGCAGGGAACCTCCACCTTGCTGCACTCACTGGACAGTGTGTCTAAGACGGTCAGCCTCACTGGGTTGCCTCCAAACATGTCTCTGACAATTGCCTGGTTGAAGGCATATGTGACACTCATCGGTTAAGAGAACACGAGGCCAATCCTGAGCAGTCCATTTGGTATGCTGTTCGGTCCATCTGTACTGCACTGCATGTAGTCGTGGTTGCAAAGATGGACCTCGACATGGACGTCAGGAGTGAAGTTGCGCATCATGCAGCCTACTGCAAAAAGTTTGAGTGTCAAAACGACGTCCTGCGGCTGTACATAAAGCATTATTCAACATGCTGGCGTTGCTGTTATGGTTCCTCTGAACCATAATCCATAGTAGCCCTTGGCCGGCCTGAGTGAGGAGGCATGTCATCAACTGTTCCTGTCTCTCTTATCTCACCCAAGTCTGAACAACATTACTCTGGGTCACTCTGAGATGCCTACCACTTTGTTTGGTGAGATCCCCTCCTGACACAAAGTAACAATGTGGACACCATCAAAGTGCAGTATTGACCGTCTAGGCGTGGTTGAACTAAAGAAAACAAAAGTCATGTGTCTCCTTCTGGTGGAATGACGGGAACTGATGAGCTGTTGGACCCCCTCTGTCTAATAGTCGCTGCTCATCTATGGTTGTTTACATGACTGGGCGGGTTTAGTGACATCTTGACATCTCTGAACAGTTAAAGGGACTGTATCTGTCATACATATCCATAGTAAATGTCTATCTTCAAGAGTTCTGGGAAGTATTGTGATGCTAAACTTTTTTTGATATGTGTAGTATGGTACATTATTGTTGCATTTTTGTTTGTTATTTGGTTTAACAAGTTCATATTAAATGGGATTAAAAGAATTTGTCATAAATGTTAATTATCAATGCATAATAAAGTATATTGTATTAACATCTTATGATGTATTAAGTACATATAAGTGAAGATACTTCTTTACTCTTAGTGGTGAAAATAGTGTTGCAGATGATAAGAGTAATTCGATAAACTACTGAAATGGTTTCAATTATTTGGATATACTCTAAATACCCAAGTAAATGAGGATGTACTAAGAGAAATGTTACTGTTATTTCAGTTAATATACAATATGGGAATAAGTGGTGGGGTAAGTAAAAATACTTCAGATTTTGTGAATATGCCTGGATGTGGTGTGAAAGATGCCTTTGGTAGATGCAGTACCAGTATGCATAATGGAATAAGAGAAATATAAAATAGGCTTATAAAGTAGCAACTAAAAAAGTATTACAAGTGGGAGAGGCAGCATTTCATTTATAGCAAAGGTACATTGGTGTTCAATTTAATCCTGATAATAATAATCCTGATATTTTAATTATGACTCAAAGACAAATACATAGATATTAAACTGACAGAGATCACCAGTGCCCAAGAAAACTAGATGGAAAAGGTAATGTGTATGTATTTTATTCAACTATGAATAATGATCCAATGGAAATACATATAGATCAAGATAAGACACGGTACTTGGAGACTGATAATAATACACCGAAAGATCAGATAAATCTATTTGAAGTGTTAGTTCATGACATTGATCACATATTAAGATGACGTATTAGGATCAATAATGCATGCATAGTACAATGGAACAAATTTACAATTATCTCGAAATGATATTGATGCTATTCAAAGCTTGTATGGTAAAATATCAGTACCTCCAACAAAAATGTAAAATCAAAAACTGTTGTGTCCCCTGAACCAGTTGAATGAATTGAATCATTATGTCAAAGTTATCATATTGAGCAAATATTATTTGTGAATGGAATTATATGCCTTTAATATCAGAAATAGATGTGAATAGTACATGATAAAATACCAACATCACAGTTAGTAACTTATTTGTTCACATTCTTACTACAAGATTTACAAAGAATAAATGCTGTGTATCAAAGATCAAGTGGTGAGGTTGTGTTATATGATGCATTTACACATATTGCTATTAATCTTAGGACGTCCAAAGCTGCTCTATTTATATTAATATTTTTACTATGCAGACTTGGATGAATGTAATTTTTAATATAAGGCATGTGAGGTAATAAGCAGAGGATTTTCAGGGGTTACCTGCAGGTATAAATTCTGTATTGAGGTACATAAGTGAGATATTACATATTTTCGAAGAGAGTACATTCAATGAGTGTAATGAATTCAGAAGAAAGTTAATAAGAGGTGGTACAACAGAGTTACCACTATTTTGCCCAGACTGCATTTAAATCACCTGTATTAATTCCAGATGTAATAACTGTACTAAGGAGTACCATTCAAAGGTTTGAGCATTTTACTGCTATATGAATGGAGTTAGCAACGAAGCTTATAAGTGTCAGTGAAGCTATACCACTGAAGAAACTGTGTACAATGAGGTGGGAAATGTTTATCATATTGCAAATGTAGATATAAGAAATCTCAAAATAGTTATAAAACATTTTTGCTGGTGAGTAATGATAACACTATATTACCTCATAGATACACAAAAATGATAGGCTTGGATGATCGTAAAGCTGTGATTGGTTGCAATATTATGTATAAAGGTATATAGACAATTCAGAAAAGAGGTGTATGTGTTAGGATTCCTACCAAATTAGATATGGTATGTACAATAAATGGGAAACACCAAAAAGAGTGGTCAATGTAGTGCTGTAAAAGACACAGAAGAATATCATAGAAACCCAGAATATCATAGAAGTAAATACAAAATATAAAACGTACCAACTATCACATTCTGTAACGAATTTGGAAAATATAACGATTTACTCTAGAAGACATGAAACATGTTGAAAAATTATTGCTAAGAGAGAAATGTATGTGGTTCGATTATGAGGCTCATGAAGAAACAGGAACACAGATAATTTTTATGGTGATACTGTTTATAAATTTAAGACAAATCATCATTTGGTAAGTGGATGATGTCTAACAAACACATGGGCTATACATTTACAGCTCATTATGCTGAAGAATATGATTCAAAATGTATTCTGAAGTATTGTATTGAAAACAGAATTAGACAATATACTAATTACACATGTGCTAAACTAATGTTAATGGAAGTAAAACAATTAGAATTCAAATTTATGGATAGAAGCAATTTCGTACCAGGTATACTTAGTAATTACCGAAAAACATATCTACACCAAAATAGATACTCCACAAGCTACCATAAGGTGCTTGGCGGAGGGTATCCCGAACCTCTACTTGTCCTGTTCTACTCGCAGATAGGGCCAGGGTAAAACGATTTTCTGCATGTCATTGTATGAAACCTCATTTCTCGTGTCTCATCTTTGTGGTCGATACCGCGATGTATGTTGGCGACAGTAGAATCGTTCGGCAGTCAGCTTCAAATGCCGTTTCTCTAAATTTTCTCAATAGTGCTGTAGCATTAAACGGGTAATCGTCTTAGTAGCCCACGAAATCTTTAGGCAATAATCTTGTCAGGATGTCGATTAAAGTCAGATGATGACTGGCCAGATATACTTGAGAGTGGGACAGTCAAAACAGGTAGTAACACATTACGTTATCTCAACCCCCCCTCCCCCTTTTGTCGAAAACCCTAAGATATAGCCATGCTACAACAAAGGAAGAAGGAAGATGGTTTGGACAGCCGAGGAGAAAAGAAGAAAATGACAACGACAGAGCAAGAGAGAGAAAGAAGGAGAGGGGAGGTCACTGTGTTTTCCAAAAAGAACGCTGCCTTTTGTCCAGGGATTCCCATCTGAGTTTGCGAAGCATCTCCATAACACTTACATACTGTTCGAATCTACTGGTAACAAATCTAGCAGACCTTCTTGCTTCGAGTCTTCCTTCAATCCAACCTGATATGTATCCCAAACACTCTAGTAGTAGTCAAGGATAGGTCACACCAGCTTCCTATATGACAGGAGAACTACTCTTTCCTAAAATTCTACCAACGAACTGAAGTCTAGCATTTGCCATCCCTACCACAGTTTTCATATGCTCATTCCACCTCATATCACTTTTCAACGTTTAGCCCTGATATTTAAGCGATTTCACTGTATCTGAACATTACAGGTTTGTTCTTCCTACTCATGTGTATTAACTTACTCTTTTCCATATTTAGGGGCCAGCTACCATTCTTCACACCAACTGGAATAGTATTGTATTTTCCTACAGTTACTCAACTTCAACACCTTACCATACACCATGGCATCATTAGCAAACAATTTCGGATGGCTGCCCACCCTGTTCACTAAATTATTTATGTATATAGAGAAGAACAGCGGTCCTATAACACTTCCCTGGATACTTCTGACGACTCCCTTGTCCCTGATGAAAGCTCTCTATCGAGGACAACACACTGGGTTCTGTTACTTAAGAAGTCTTCGAGCCTCTCACATATCTGTGAACTTTTCCATATGATCATACCTTTGTTAACAGATTGCAATGGGGCACCATGTCCAATGCTTTCCAAACACCCAGAAATATGGAATGTACCCTGTATATCATGTGAGAAAAGTGCAAGCTGAGTTTCAAAAGAGCGATGCTTCTAAAAACTAAGCTTCTTAGCTTCAAGAAAGTAAATTATAGTCTAACTGAGAACGTCCTCCAGGATTCTGCAACAAAATTTGCTTCAAAAGACTTAAAGAATAGTTTATTACCCACATTTATGAAACGAAAATTATAAAGGATCTATTGCTGATATGGAATACTATTGCGTTGTATCCATGAAACCAAAAGAAAGAGAAATATTTCTCAGATGGCATATTAAAAACCCAAGGAAAATTTTTATATGCATTATGAAGAGAGAGACTAATCAATATTGTAATTCTGAAGTAGATATGTTGACAAAAAGTCTTCAGAATTAGGGAAACTGTTTCTAGGAAAAGCTAACATGGATCTATTCTGTTTAATAATTACTGAAGTTTGTATTGCTGAATGCAGATCTAAATATTTATCCAATATAAGAATTTCTGTGTTAGAGAAAGAACAAGAAAAAGATTATAGTAAGGTGCATATAGCTTGGTTAAAGAGTTTAAACAAGAATAATATTCAACATGCTCTGAATAGTGGTGAATTACACATAGCTGGAGCTAAACTAGATGGCTGTAATAAAGAAAACAACGCTGTATATCAGTATATTAAAAGTTTTTGCCATAGTTGTAAAATTATTTTAAAAATGAAACAATTAACAACAGAAATCGAGACTCAAAGGATGATTTATATCACAAGACAGTAATAAGAAGTGTAATTATATGAAATTTAGGAAATAATTTAGTATAAATGTGGAAATGCAGTTGGGCTACGTCAGCAGAAGCTTAAGAAATTGAAACAGTTCCCTGATGTTATTGAAGTATTGAATCCAAGAGACAGTTTCCACAGTTGTCATGCAAATACTAAAGCACATTGCATTAACACTATAATAAGAGATATCAGTGTGTTTAGTCTCAACACAAATGTACAGTAGTATGATCATTGAGATTAGGGTATCCAACAAAATTATTTAAACCAAAATATTATATTATGGACTGCTATTGATTAAGAAAATGTAAAATATTAGCACCTAGAAGATTGTATCATCCTGTGCTGCCTATGCAGATAAAGATCGATAAAAATAAAAATCTGTTGTTCCTTTTATGTATAAAATTTGCAGAAGAAAAAATGAATAAATTTAATCATAATGATAAAGGAAAGAGTTTTTTAGATACTTGGACCACTGATGAAATAAATAAAGCTATGGAATAAGGGTATTACGTTTTAGAAATATATGAAGTACTGAATTTTGAAAATAAGAGCATAATGTTTTTTCAGAATGATGAAAAATATTTTATGAAGACAAAATTGGAAACTAGCCCACATGGATTTGAAACCAGAAATTTATGTATGAAAGTAGTAAAAGGAAACTTGGGTATTGAATTATAGTCTTATGAGACAAATGTAAGCAAAGGTAAATGCGCAGTTGCCAAGATATCTGTGAATTCATTACAGGGAAAATTTGGACAATGACAGAATATGAGAACTGAGTACGTTACTTTTATGACATAATTTTGGATTACCAGTTCGGTAATATAGATATAAACTTTATTAATGAGGGAATGGTACAAATAAAGTACTATTCCCAGCATTATTATGTAGAAAATAATATAACTATAAATATCTTCATAGAATCATTCACTAATACAAATGCAAGACTTAGATTATGTGAAATGTTAAGTAAGTTAGGAAAAGGTTTTGTTTGTTTTGATACAAATTCTGTAGTATACATTGTGATGGAACAAATATGGGGGAAACAGGTTGCATATTGGATTAATGGACTGATTTGCTAGGAAATAACTGGATTTTTAGACTGGGGTCCAACAAAAGTTAAAAATTACTGTTTTGAGATGCATGATACGATCACTGTAACATAGGTAAAGGGGTTGACTTTGAAGTATAAAAACATTTAAAAAAAAAGAGTGAGATTAATACAAAATGAAGTGGGAGAGAAGATACAATTAGAGTACAATCAGATAACAAGAGATTCTAGTACATAAAATTCAATTAAAGACCGTCTTAAGAAATAATTCTCATTTCAGTGATGACAAAAGGATAGTGCTAAGAAATTGTGATAAAATTCCATATTGATGTTAATTGGAGTGAAATTCAATCTTCTTAGGTTCACTATCATAATTGAAAGAGAAAACCTTCATATCATCATCAACTGTAAATACACTCCTGGAAATTGAAATAAGAACACCGTGAATTCATTGTCCCAGGAAGGGGAAACTTTAGTGACACATTCCTGGGGTCAGATACATCACATGATCACACTGACAGAACCACAGGCACATAGACACAGGCAACAGAGCATGCACAATGTCGGCACTAGTACAGTGTATATCCACCTTTCGTAGCAATGCAGGCTGCTATTCTCCCATGGAGACGATCGTAGAGATTCTGGATTTAGTCCTGTGGAACGGCTTGCCATGCCATTTCCACCTGGCGCCTGAGTTGGACCAGCGTTCGTGTTGGACGTGCAGACCGCGTGAGACGACGCTTCATCCAGTCCCAAACATGCTCAATGGGGGACAGATCCGTAGATCTTGCTGGCCAGGGTAGTTGACTTACACCTTCTAGAGCATGTTGGGTGGCACGGGATACATGCGGACGTGCATTGTCCTGTTGGAACAGCAAGTTCCCTTGCCGGTCTAGGAATGGTAGAACGATGGGTTCGATGACGGTTTGGATGTACCGTGCACTATTCAGTGTCCCCTCGACGATCAGCAGAGGTGTACGGCCAGTGTAGGAGATCGCTCCCCACACCATGATGCCGTTTGTTGGCCCTGTGTGCCTGGGTCGTATGCAGTCCTGATTGTGGCGCTCACCTGCACGGCGCCAAACACGCATACGACCATCATTGGCACCAAGACAGAAGCGACTCTCATCGCTGAAGACGACACGTCTCCATTCGTCCCTCCATTCACGCCTGTCGCGACACCACTGGAGGCGGGCTGCACGATGTTGGGGCGTGAGCGGAAGACGGCCTAACGGTGTGCGGGACCGTAGCCCAGCTTCATGGAGACGGTTGCGAATGGTCCTCGCCGATACCCCAGGAGCAACAGTGTCCCTAATTTGCTGGGAAATGTATTTGATGGCATATCAACTGTATTAAACATGTGCTCAGTAGAATTAATAAATGTATTGTATCCATCAGTGGCATATTTTCAATCTTGTTCTTCAAAGGGAGCTGTGCCTTTCATTTTACTATATCTCAAAAAGAAAATTAACTTTATTTATCAATACTGATTTGATGTACAGAATCATTAAAATAATGTGTCATTGGTTTACATTCGTTTCTAATTAGAACATTAATGATATTATAAAATGATATATTGAGATTATGGATTATATCATCAAATCAGTTTCATAAGCTATGAAGCTTGAATAATTTTAATAAAACGAAGTACAGCTAAAAGACACTTTTTTGCTCTGATTCTATTAACTGCCTATTTTTATAGTCAAGCCCCATGTTAATTTATGACTACTTTGATGCTTATAAGATTTGCGTTTGTCTGATTCCTTAATACACACAAATAGAACAAATTATCACACCATTTAGTGGAAATTTTTAAGTACAAAAGGAATATGAAGGTATCTTTGTTTTGCCTTCTAACATGTGACAGCTTGAACATCGTGGCGTGCACATGGTTCTTTTTGTAGGCTAGGCAGTAGTGCGAGGTGTCCTGATGAACACTCACCAGTCGACGTGCAGGCAGGTAAATCAGGACGCGCTCAGTGTAAAGACAGTTCAGCTATCAAGATATTAGCAGTAAATTTTCAGAGTGTCCAGAATAAAGTTCCTGAATTTACTGCCCTCCAGGAAGTGTGTGGCGCGCAAATTATTCTCGGAACTGGGACCTGGCTAAACCCTGAGATAGGAAGTTCTGAAATATTTAGTGAGGGTTGGAACGTGTATCGGAAAAACAGATTAGACACCGTAGGTGGTGGTGTCTTCATTGCAGTTGACAAAAATATTGTGTCTACTGAAGTCAAAGTAGAGTGTGATAGTGAAGTTATCTGGACACGTTTAACAGGGCTAGGAGAAATAAAGTTAATTGTTATGTGTAATTTTCTAGAATCATTCAAAGGGAGTCTACATTCTGTATCGCAGAAGTACCCGGATCATGCTACATTAGTTGGAGGCGACTTCAGCCTACTGGGATGTCTATGGATTTATTACAGGTGTTACAGACAAGCCGTCGTGTGAATTACTTTTGAACACATTATCCGAAAACTGTCTTGAGCAGCTAAATCGACAGCCAACTCGTAATGGAAATATTTTAGACCTGGTAGCCACGAACAGACCAGACCTCATCGACGGTGTCAGTGTTGAGACAGGGATTAGTGATCATGATGTTGTCATTACGAGTTTCCTTGCGAAAGTTAAAAAGTCGGTCAAGAAGGCTAGGAGAGCATTCTTACTAGAAAGAGCAGATAAGCAGTTGTTAGCATCCCACTCAGTAAATGAATCGACTTCATTTACTTCCGGAAAGATGGACGTGGAAGAATTATGGGCAAATTTTAAACACATTGTAAATCACGCATTGGACAAGTATGTGCCGAAAAAGTGGGTTACGGACGTGAAAGGCCCACCGTGGTTTAACAGCGCAATTCGGAGAATGCTCAGGCAACAAAGACAGTTGCACTCGCGGTACAAGAAATATCGGGAGAATGAGGACAGGCAAAAGTTAGTAGAGATTCGTGCTGCTCTAAAAAGTGCAACGTGCGAAGCATTCAACCACTACCACTATCATACCTTAGCAAAAGATCTTGCTGAAAACCCAAGAAAATTCTGGTCTTACGTAAAATCGGTAAGCGGGTCGAAGGCTTCCATCAGGTCACTCACTGATCAGTCTGGCCCGGCAACGGAAGACAGCTAAATGAAAGCTGAAATTTTAAATTTAGCATTTGAGAAATCTTTCACGCAGGAGGATCGTACGAACATACCGCCGTTTGAGTCTCGTACAGATTCCCATATGGAGGACATAGCGATAGACATCCCTGGGGTTGTGAAGCAGCTGAATGGGTTGAAAATAAATAAATCGCCAGGTCCTGATGGGATTCCAATTCGGTTTTACAGAGAGTACTCTACTGCATTGGCTCCTTACTTAGCTTGCATTTATCGCGAATCTCTTGCCCAACATAAAGTCCCGAGTGACTGGAAAAAAGCGCAGGTGATGCCTGTATATGAGAAGGGTAGAAGGACGGATCCTCAAAATTACAGACCAATATGCTTAACAAGCAAGGGGAAACTACAGCCATAATTTTTGCAGAGGACTTGCAGCTTTACCGTGTGGTTAAATGATGATGCCGTCCTCTTGGGAACAATATTCCATTCGGATCTGGGAGGGGACTGCTCAGTCCCCCAGTCAGATCTGCGAGGGCACTGCTCAGGAGGACTTCGTCATCAGCAGAAACAAAACTGGCGTTCTACGGATCGGAGTGTGGAATGTCAGATCAATTAATCGGGCAGGTAGTTTAACAAATTTAAAAAGGGAAATGCATGAGTTAAAATTAGATATAGTGGGAATTAGTGACGTTCGGTGACAGGAGGAACAAGACTTCTGGTCAAGTGAATACAGGGTTATAAATGCAAGGTCAAATAAGGGTAATGCATGAATAGGTTTAATAATGAATTAAAAAAATAGGAACGCCGATAATCTACTACGAATGGCATAGTCAACACATTATTGCAGCTAAGATAGACACTAAGCCCACACCTACCACAGTAGTACAATTTTATATGTCAACTAACTCCGCAGATGATGAAGAGATTGAAGAAATATATGATGTGATAAAAGAAATTATTCAGATGGTTAAGCGAGACGAAAATTTAATAGTCATTGGGGACTGGAATTCGATAGTAGCAGCGAGGTGGCGCAGTGGTTAGCACACTGGAGTCGCATTCGGGAGGATGACGGTTCAATCCCATCTCCGGCCATCCTGATTTAGGTTTTCCGTGATTTCCCTAAATCGTTTCAGGCAAATGCCGGGATGGTTCCTTTGAAAGGGCACTGCCGCTTTCCTTCCCAATGCTTCCCTAACCCGAGCTTGCGATCCGTCTCTAATGACCTCGTTGTCGACGGGACGTTAAACACTAACCACCACCACCACCACCGATAGTAGCAAAGGGTAGAGAAGTAAAAGTAGTAGGTGAATATGGACAGGTGGTAAGGAATGAAAGAGGATACCGTCTGGTAGAATTCTGCACAGAGCGTAACTTAACCATAGCTAACATTGTATACGTGGAAGAGGCCTGGACACATTGGAAAGTTTCAGGTACATTATATAATGTTAAGCCAGAGATTTAGGAAACAGGTTTTAAATTGTGAGACATTTTCAGGTGTAGATGTGGACTCTGACCACAGTTTATTGGTTATGAACTGTAGACTAAAACTGAATAATCTGCAAAAATGTAGGAATTTAAGGAGATGATACCTGGATAAACTGAAATAACCAGACGGGAGCGTTAGGGAACGAAGGACAAGAACAGGGAAAAGAGATACAGTAGAAGAAAAATGGTTAACTTTTAGAGATGAAACAGTGAAGGCAGCAGAGGATCAAGTAGATAAAAAGACGAGGGCTAGTAGAAATCCATAGGTAACACAAGGGATATTGAATTTAGTTGATGAAAGGAGGACACATAAAAATGCAGTAAATGAAACAGACGAAAGGAATACAAACGTCTCAAAAATGAAATCGACAGGAAATGCAAAATGGCTAAGCAGGGTTGGCTACACGACAAATGTAAGGACATAAAATCATGTATAAACAGAGGTAAGATAGATAATGCCTACAAGAAAATTAAAGAGACCTGTGGAGAAAAGTAAACCACCTGCATAAATATCAAGAGCTCAGGTGTAAAAGCAGTCCTAAACAAAGAAGGGAAAGCGGAAAGGTGGAAGGAGTATATAGAGCGTCTATACAACGGTGAGGTACTTGAGGGCAATATTATGGAAATTGAAAAGGACGTAGATGAAGATGAAATGGGAGACACGATACTGCGTGAAGAATTTGACAGAGCACTGTAAGACCTAAGTCGAAACGAGGCCCGGAAGTAGCCAACATTCCGTCAGAACTACTGATAGCCTTGGGAGAGCCATCCATGACAATGCCCTTCCATCTGGTGAGCAAAACGCATGAGATGGCGAAACACTCTCAGACTTCAAGAATAATATGATAATTCCAATCCCAAAGAAAGCACGTTCAGTTTAATGAGTTGCGATTGCAAAATAGTAACCCGAATTCTTTACAGACTAATGGAAAACTTGTGGAAGTCCTCCCCGAGGAAAATCAGTTTGGATTCAATACAAATCTTGGAAAATGCGATGCAATACTGACCCTACGAGTTTTCTCAGAAGATAGGTTAAGGAAAGACAAACATACATTTCTAACATTTGTAAACTTAGAGAAAGCTTTTGACAATAGTGACTGGAATACTGTCTTTAAATTCTGAAGGTGGCGAGGGTAAAACACAGGGAGCGAAAAGCTATTTAGAATTTGTACAGAAACCAGATGGCAGTCATAAGAATCAAGCGGCATGAAACGGAAGCAGTGGTTGAGAAGGAAGTGAGACAGTGTTGTAGCCTGTCCCCGATGTTATTCAATCTGTATATTGAGCAAGCAATAAAGGAAACAAAAGAAAATGTTGGAGCAGGAATTAAAATCGACTGAGAAGAAATGAAAACTTTAAGGTTTACCGATGACATTGTAATTCTGTCTGAGACAGCAAAGGACGTGGAAGAGTAGCTGAATGGAATAGGCAGTGTTTTGAAAGGATGGTATAAGGTAAACATCAACAAAAGCTAAACGAGGATAATGGAATGTAGTCGAATTAAATCAGATCTTGCTGAGGGAATTAGATAAGGAGATGAGACACTTAAAGGAGTAAATGAGCTTTGTTATCTGGGAAGCAAAATAACTGATGACTGTCGAAGTAGGGAGGATATAATATGTTGACTGGCTATGGCAAGGAAAAGGTTTTTGACGCGAAATTTGATAACACTGAGTATAGATTTAAGTGTTGCGAAGTCTTTTCTTCAAGTATTTGTATGGAGTGCAGCCATGTATGCAAGTGAAACATGGACTTTAAACAGTGTAGACGTGAAGAGAATAGAAGCTTTCGAAATGCGTTGCTACAAAGGAATGCTGTAGGTTGGATGGGTAGATCACGTAACTAATGAGGAGGTACTGAATAGAACTGGGGAGAAGAGAAATTTGTGGCACAGATTGACTGGCAGACGGGATCGGTTGGTAGGATATGTTCTAAGGCATCAACCGATCACCAGTTTAGTACTGGAGGGAAATGTGGAGAGCAAAAATCGTAGAGGGAGACCAAGAGATGCATACATTAAGCAATTTAAAAAAAATGTAGGTTGCAGTAGCTGTTCGCAGATAAAGAGGTTTGCACAGGATAGAGTAGTTTGGAGAGCTGCTTCAAACCAGTCTCTGGACTGAAGACAGCAGCAGCAACAACAACAACAACAATAACAACAATGAATCTGCATCGCAAAGTGAAGGAGTTCTGTAACTTCATCAATGATATAGTTGTCTACATTTCTTCATGATGGCAGACACTTAAACTTGTTAAAAAGTTCGCTATATATCAAGAATCTATCCTGCAGTGAACTGAAAACATGTAGAAATGCCATGAACACAGACACTTTGTAGTAACCCTCATCACTGGTAACCTGATTCGCAAGATGTGCTTGCTTGGTACAAATGTGTGGTTGCTTGATTTCATCTACGTTGACTGAAGCTAATCGGCAAAGGCGAAAGTATCAAGATTTTTTCTGAGCTGAAAAGTGAAAATATACAGCTAAAGGGTAGTCCTGTTCTGCAAACACATGGCCCCCATGGGATTTTCCCGACATGGATGCAGCATTGTCATAGCCCAGTCCGTGTAAAAATCACACATTAAGGTCAGATTTTACCGGATTTTCTATTGCAGATCCAGCTAATACTTTTCCAGTCACACCAAACACTGGAACAAATATGTATACAACCTGCTTCATTACATACTGAATCATGGGTGTTTTTAACCCTGGTTTGTATCTATAGTATTACATTATTGTATACAGGAGTGCAAGAAAAACATGTCTATAATTTCAGAATTTTTTGGGGAGGGGACATGGGAGCTTAAGCCCACAAGCTTCACCCTTGAATACATCACTAATATCAACTGCAGTTACTACTTTTGTTGATGATATTTTAGCTAATTCTATATAAGGGAAGAACTACCAAAATTTTAAATAAAGTTTTAAAAGAGTTTCAGAAATTAAAAGTTGCTATAAATTTGTGTAAGTCAGAGTTTTCACATACACAGGTAAATTTGGATCCTACAAAGAAAGAACCAATCACGAATTTTGCAATTCCAACGTAATAAAACAACTTATGGTACTTCTTCCTTTCTGCAATTTTTATTTCTGCATCATCAGAGAATATTATCAGGTATCATCAGTATTAAAATTGCAGAGCAGCAGAAGATCGTTGATGAAATTAAAGAACAGATGTCAGAAGCACCAACCCTGTGAACTGTATGATCTCAATGGATGGAAAAAGCACCACAGAACAGCATTTGTGAGCAAAACACTATCTACTTGGGACAGGAAATACACATCTACCACTGAGAAGCAGGTGCTATTATCTGGAGTTGAGATTTAGATTTTATTTGTTAGGTCCTCCCCCCATGAACCATGGACCTTGCCGTTGGTGGGGAGGCTTGCGTGCCTCAAAGATACAGATAGTCGTACCGTAGGTGCAACCACAATGGAGGGGTATCTGTTGAGACGCTAGACAAATGTGTGGTTCCTGAAGAGGGGCAGCAGCCTTTTCAGTAGTTGCTGGGGCAACAGTCTGGATGATTGACTGATCTGGCCTTGTAACAATAACCAAAACGGCCTTGCTGTGCTGGTACTGCGAACGGCTGAAAGCAAGGATAAACTACGGCCGTAATTTTTCCCGAGGGCATGCAGCTCTACTGTATGATGATGGCATCCTCTTGGGTAAAATATTCCGAAGGTAAAATAGTCCCCATTCGGATCTCCGGGCGGGGACTACTCAAGAAGATGTCGTTATCAGGAAAAAGAAAACTGGCTTTCTAGGGATTCGGAGCGTGGAAAGTCAGATCCCTTAATCGGGCAAGTAGGTTAGAAAATTTAAAAAGGGAAAGGGACAGGATAAAGTTAGATATAGTGGGAATTAGTGAAGTTCGTTGGCAGAAGGAAAAAGACTTCTGGTCAGGTGACTACAGGGTTATAAACACAAAATCAAGTAGGGGTAATGCAGGAGTAGGTTTAATAATGAATAGATCCCTTAATCGGGCAGGTAGGTTAGAAAATTTAAAAAGAGAAAGGGATAGGATAAAGTTAGATATAGTGGGAATTAGTGAAGTTCGTTGGCAGAAGGAACAAGACTTCTGGTCAGGTGACTACAGGGTTATAAACACAAAATCAAATAGGGGTAATGCAGGAGTAGGTTTAATAATGAATAGGAAAATAGGAATACGGGTAAACTACTACAAACAGCATAGCGAACGGATTATTGTGGCCAATATAGATACGAAGTCCACACCTACTACAGTAGTACAAATTTATATGCCAACTAGCTCTGCAGATGACGAAGAAATTGAAGAAATGTATGATTAAATAAAATAAATTATTCAGATAGTGAAGGGTGGCGAGAATTTAATAGTCATGGGTGACTGGAATTCGGTAGTAGGAAAAGGGAGAGAAGGAAACGTAGTAGGTGAATATGGACTGGGACTAAGAAATGAAAGAGGAAGCCGTCTGGTAGAATTTTGCACAGAGCACAACTTAATCATAGGTAACACTTGGTTCAAGAATCATAAAAGAAGGCTGTATACATGGAAGAACCCTGGAGATACTGACAGGTTTCAGATAGTTTATATAATGGTAATACAGAGATTTAGGAACCAGGTTTTAAATTGTAAGACATTTCCAGGGGCAGATGTGGACTCTGACCACAATCTATTGGTTATGACCTGTAGATTAAAACTGAAGAAACTGCAAAATGGTGGCAATTTAAGGAGATGGGACATGGATCAACTAAAAGAACCAGAGGTTGTACAGAGTTTCAGGGAGAGAATAAGGGAGCAATTGACAGGAATGGGGGAAAGAAATACAGTAGAAGAATGGGTAGCTTTGAGGGATGAAGTAGTGAAAGCAGCAGAGGATTAAGTAGGTAAAAAAACGAGGGCTAGTAGAAATCCTTGGGTAACAGAAGAAATACTGAATTTAACTGATGAAAGGAGAAAATACAAAAATGCAGTAAATGAAGCAGGCAAAGCGGAATACAGATGTCACAAAAATGAGATCGACAGGAAGTGCAAAACAGCTAAGCAGGGATGGCTAGAGGACAAATGTAAGAATGTAGAGGCTTATCTCACTAGGGGTAAGATAGAAACTGCCTACAGGAAAATTAAAGAGACCTTTGGAGAAATGAGAACCACTTGTATGAATATCAAGCGCTCAGATGGAAACCCAGTTCTAAGCAAAGAAGGGAAAGCAGAAAGGTGGAAGGAGTATACAAGGGCGATGTACTTGAGGACAATATTATGGAAATGGAAGAGGATGTAGAAGAAGATGAAATGGGAGATACAATAATGCGTGAAGAGTTTGACAGAGCACTGAAAGACCTGAGTCGAAACGAGGCCCCTGGATTAAACAACGGAAATTGGAACTACTGACGGCCTTGGGAGAGCCAGTCCTGACAAAACTCTACCATCTGGTGAGCAAGATGTATGAAACAGGCGAAATACCCTCACACTTTAAGAAGAATATAATAATTCCAATCCCAAAGAAAGCAGTTGTTAACAGATGTGAAAAATACCGAACTATGAGTTTAATAAGTCACTGCTGCAAAATACTAACACAAATTATTTACAGACGAATGGAAAAACTAGTAGAAGCCGACCTCGGGGAGGATCAGTTTGGATTCCGTAGAAATGTTGGAACACATGAGGTAATACTGACCATACGACTTATTTTAGAAGCTAGATTAAGGAAGAGCAAACCTACGTTTCTAGCATTTGTATACTTAGAGAAAGCTTTTGACAATATTGGCTGGAATACTCTCTTTCAAATTCTGAAGGTGGCAGGGGTAAAATACAGGGAGCAAAAGGCTATTTCCAATTTGTACAGAAACCAGATGGCAGTTATAAGAGTCGAGGGACATGAAAGGGAAGCAGTGGTTGGGAAGGGAGTGAGACAGGGTTGTAGTCTCTCCCCGATGTTATTCAATCTGTATATTGAGCAAGCAGTGAAAGAAACAAAAGAAAAATTCGTAGTAGGTATTAAAATCCATGGAGAAGAAATAAAAACTTTGAGGTTCACCGATGACATTGTAATTCTGTCAGAGACAGCAAAGGACTTGGAAGATCAGTTGAACGGAATAGATAGTGTCTTGAAAGGAGGATATAAGATGAACATCAACATAAGCAAAACGAGGATAATGGAATGTAGTCGAATTAAGTCGGGCGATGCTGAGGGAATTAGATTAGGAAATGAGACAGTTAAAGTAGTAAAGGAGTTTTGCTATTTGGGGAGCAAAATAACTGATGATGGTCGAAGTAGAGAGAATATAAAATGTAGACTGGCAATGGCAAGGAAAGCGTTTCTGAAGAAGAGAAATTTGTTAACATCGAGTATAGATTTAAGTGTCAGGAAGTCATTTCTGAAAGTATTTGTATGGAGTGTAGCCATGTAGGGAAGTGAAACGTGGACGATAAACACTTTGGACAAGAAGATAATAGAAGCTTTCGAAATGTGGTGCTACAGAAGAATGCTGAAGATTAGATGGGTACGGTTGGTAGGACACGTTCTGAGACATCAAGGGATCACCAATTTAGTACTGGGGGGTAGCGTGGAGGGTAAAAATTGTAGAAGGAGACCAAGAGATGAATACACTGAGCAGATTCAGAAGGATATAGGTTGCAGTACGTACTGGGAGATGAAGAAGCTTACACAGGATAGAGTAGCATGGAGAGCTGCATCAAACCAGTCTCAGGAGTGAAGACCACAACAACAACAACAACAACAACAACTTGTTGGATCTACGCACAACTGTAAAGACTGATCACTAAGATTTATCGATTTTGTTGAAATGCAAACACTTTCATTTTAAGAAATGGACGTTATCAACGTGAGAATATAATTTCAACCAGCAATAAAAATCAGTACAAAGTAATGTAATTCTGAATGCTTTATCACGTTTATTAGGAAAATTTGAACATCGAAATTTTACAGATACCAGAATTATTTTGATAAGGGACGCTGGAGAATAACATAACATCAGAAGAGTGCACCAGAATGTAATTCAGACTAGATGCAGGCAGTAATCTGAAAATTATGAAACAAGAGTACGTACATCATTCCAAAGCCAAGAGTGCAAATTACAACTTCACTGGAGAGTGACCCTACTCTCTTGAAGAGTGACTCTAAACTTTGATAAATGGAGGCTGTATGTTACTACCCATTGTGTCAAAAAACTTGTCAATGACATCCATTTTATACCAATCAGGTTCCTTTTGGAGTTTGCTGATCAGATAGGTCTCATTTTAGTAATCATATAGAGCTACTCACAACAAAAGAGACTAGAATTTGAGCTCTGTTATATCTTTTGAGAATCATGAATATCATTTATGAGCTCACATTTTAAGATGCAGTTTTTCATGGCAGTATGAAAAAGCGAGTGAAACCAACACCAACACGCACTCTGTCAGTTGTTGGTGGTACTCTGAGTGCCAAATGGCGTTAGTTGGTCCGTTATTCGGGGCCAATTGGGTTGTATCTTGGGAGCCAGGAGGTGTTGACCAATGTAGGATCGTCATGATTCACTGGACACGTTCAACCCTGCTTGGCTACGAAACACTGTGTCACAGCGCAATATGACTGTCGTGGGTGGCACCTGAGTAATAAGAGCATCCACCTTGTAGTGTGAATACGCAGTCGGCCATCTGTAGTTTGACATCTTCTGTGAGTCCTTCATCCATAACCAAGGTTACTTGAAAAACAGGAGGCAATTTGCTTGTCTTATTGCTCACAGTGTGCTGTCTGGCATTAACTTCATATCCACTAGGCTCCAGAAATTGCACCAGAACTGTGAAGGTGTCATCCACTAAACTATTCTGAGTAAATTGTCTGATGAACTTTTTGTTCAGGTGATTTGCATAATCTTTGTGTAATAAAGCAGTCTTGTCTGTTTCGAACTTGCAAATGGTGGGCTGTGACAGATTTATGTCAGTGATCTCCGGAATTACACAGTAATGCAAAATATTTTGCTATTTCTTTGGTGACTTTAATTGAAAGCACAGATTCTACAGTCATAAACCAAATACGTGCTTGTTGTGGCAGAAATCGTGGCAGTCGAGGTAACACACGCTATACAGTATGAGTCCTGCTGGAAATGTGTTCATATGGCACCAAGTAACTCAGTCTGAGGATTTAGTCGAAAGAAGTACCATTGATCAGCTGTGATGCTGTACATAACCCAGAAATCTTTGTGTGTGACACAGTCGGCCGATTCCATGGGAGGGTAGAAACAGGTCCGTCACATCAAAAACTAATACAGATGCATAAGTGGAATTGTGGCAGGCGTGGTGAAAATTATATACTCCAGACGAAAATGTGATGTCAGTCCTGGAAAATCTATTTGTATAGGTCTCTCTACTCTGTCTTCCATAAAGAAGTTCCTAAATACCCAGGAAGGTAACACAAGAATGTGATGTGTATGATACACATGCACATGAGTTGGATAAGAATTGTAATTGTACAGTTGTCACTGGTCAGTAGTGGGGAAACAGAGTGTCGATTTCTTCCGCAACGGCTTCAGAGAACGTGTTCATCGTTGGCAGAAATGTATCGAATGCGCTGGTGATTATGTGGAAAAGTTAATATTGGTCATTAAAGATCACATTCTAAGGATTATTTTTGCATTTGATTGATCAAAATATTCCCATCCAAACCCAATTAACAAAGGTGGTGGCCTTACTTTTCATTCACACTCGTAGAATAAAAAAAGCTTAATCAAAAGCATGCTTTCGAAATTCATAGAAAGCCCATCTCCACAGATGTAATTAGAGCTTGTTTGTTCTTCATGCCACCTTAAACAGCACAAAATGACTTATTTCAAATCCATGTTAAACTGTATACATAAATTGTCCTTAATACATCTGCCAAAGAGAAAGAAATAAATGTTATCGAAACAGTAGCTAAAATAATAGACATAAGCCACAATTATTTGACAGCCATTGTAATAAAATTAAAAGCATAAAATTACCTTCAATAAATTCACAACTTCCAGCAGAAAAGGAAATATTTACATGCATTCCCTTCCTAGCCCCTTTTCATACCAAGTTTGCAAATCTTTTTTGAAGAAATTCCTGCATCAATAGCACTGTGCAACATAACATAATCCACAGCATCAAAACCAATTGTGTAGGTCCTGAAGAATCAGGAACTTAAGAAGATAGTTTTTGGCAGTTGTACCAGCCTTTATTTAAGTCATACTGGCAGGAGCTTCATTCTAATATACGATGAGCACATGGATGCCTTTAGACAAAAAATTTGAATGAGTCTGCATTTGCAATTCACACTCGGTTTCTAACATTAAAAATAACTTACAGATATCACATATCACTAAAGCATGCAAGACACAGTTACCCCAGTATATTCTGATTGAGCAACTGCAGCTAGTTAACAAACAATTTCTACATAATTTCCTTGGGCACACAAAGTAACCCTCAAGCAGGCATGTCACTTTTCGTAGCTCATGTGGGCAAGCAGTGTACTTTGTACACAAATAAAAATAGCTTTTATTATGTTTCGAGGGTAAACATATCAGAGAAACATCATAATATTAATCTTAGATTAACTAAACAACGACAAAACAAATTTACATAATATGCACTAAAGTAATGTCGAATTAAATAATAATGAAATAAACTTTTTTCATATGACTGTTCCCACACACGGTTGTTATCTCACAGTAATAACCCATCCGAAACATTAAACAGTGTAGTGGCATCAGATCCCAGACAACTGCTCATTATGTCGTAGACAGCTGCTCCATCGTGGTACTGTGCTGCTAACTCATAATGTCGGCTATTTTCTTAAAGGATCGTAATTTTTTTCTAACCTAACTTGCTCTTTATTTTATAGTATTGCTGCTCACTTGGACTCATGACAACACAATTCACACTGTTTTAGATGAAACTATAGCGAAGGAATTGGTATGGCTCACCATTGTGAAACAAAAACGGAATGGTGCAAAAAATTTCATGTGTGTATGATGCGCTTATACATAGGTGCTCCTGCACTGGGATTAAGCAAAATATGGACCCTGAACAGTCAGACACCTGAACAAGAATATCCTCACTGTAATCTAATGACACCTGCATCACATAGCATTGCAACAACTACTTTCGAGGAAAAGCAGCAGAGACCAAAATCAGTACATGTTTGAAGTTAATACAACTGTTCACCTTATATCTAAATAAATGCAGGCATATTAGCATGTTTTTGGCAACTAAACAAAGGGAATGTGGCACTAAGTATTCGAATATTCTTGTGCAGTGCTGGAGCTAATAACAACACTTACGATACATAACAGGAAACGTTAGCCATCTGAAGATGGGCATAAATGCCGAAAACTGGTCATGGTTCCGAGTTAAAAGCATTTTGAAAATATTTTCAGCAACTAGAAGTAACTGAAATCGTAGTTCATCATCATCATCACCATCATTTAAGACTGATTATGCCTTTCAGCGTTCAGTCTGGATCATAGCCCCCCTTATAAAATTCCTCCATGATCCCCTATTCAGTGCTAACATTGGTGCCTCTGCTGATGTTAAACCTATTACTTCAAAATCATTCTTAACCGAATCCAGGTACCTTCTCCTTGGTCTGCCCTGACTCCTCCTACCCTCTACTGCTGAACCCATGAGTCTCTTGGGAAACCTTGCTTGTCCCATGCGTGTGACATGACCCCACCATCTAAGCCTGTTCGCCCTGACTGCTACATCTATAGAGTTCACTCCTAGTTTTTCTTTGATTTCCTCATTGTGGACACCCTCCTGCCATTGTTCCCATCTTACTAGTACCTGCAATCACCCTAGCTACTTTCATATCCGTAACCTCAACCTTGTTGATAAGGTAACCTGAATCCACCCAGCTTTCGCTCCCATACAACAAAGTTGGTCGAAAGGTTGAACGGTGCACAAATAACTTAGTCTTGGTACTGACTTCCTTCTTGCAGAAGAGAGTAGATCGTTGCTGAGCGCTCACTGAATTAGCTTTGCTACACCTCGCTTCCAGTTCTTTCACTATGTTGCCATCCTGTGAGAATATGCATCCTAAGTAATTAAAACCGTCCACCTGTTCTAACTTTGTTCCTCCTATTTGGCACTCAATCCGTTTATATTTCTTTCCCCACTGAAAAGGTTGCAGAAAGAATTTCAATTCAGCTTTAAGTTAGTTTAGGTACGAAAAGAAAATGCTTGCAAGGTGATTGCCCAGAGCTATATAAATATGTAAAGGTGAGAAATGGAGGAGGATGCGTAAATAAGCACTTCTCTCCAGGTACAAGAAGATTTATAGATTTATTTTTAGTAATCTAAGTACTTGAAATTCTGTTGTAAACGCCCAACTTACTGCTTACGAAAAAACAAAAAACAAAAAAATACATGTTGAAAACGTCCAGACAGTGAACAGGAGTGGAGGAAATATCTTAGCTTAAAGTTCAGTTAAAACGGACTGTTAAATGAGAAAACAAGTGGTAACCCACATGTGTTCACGCAAGGAGACAATAAGCTGTAGTAAACTAAGTTAGTTGAAATACAGTACAAAAAGAGAGGCAAACCATGAAGCATCAATAATGTAGCGCAAGTACTCCACGAGGCCATTAATTGCTATGAAAGTAAACTATTTCCCTGTGATCTGAGCCCAATCTAAAGAGTATATGAGGAATGTTAGATAACGAATTGATTTCAGTAGAATCAATGTACTAAATAACCACATAAATAAGTCCAAGTAAAGATTTTCAGAAGCTTTGAAGTGTAATCTAGCGCCCATTAAATACCATAATTGAAGTCTAATCTAAAGAACAAGCAATGCAGTGATATTTAAACTTAATACTGACTATAACCAGAGTAAGACGTAGAAGTAGCAAAGCATGCTGTAATGAAAGAGGTTAAAAAGTTATATATGTGGTTATGTTTATAATAATTTTATTTACATTCTGATTTTATTGTAAAAATGTCTCCTAAGACACTCCTCTTATGAAATCTATTTTCCTTGTGCCCGTTCCTTTTGATCCTGGTTCATTAACCCAGACCAAGTGTCGACTTGTAAAAGGCACGTGTGCTTGGAGGCAAAGCAGTGCTTATGAGAAATGGGACACGTAGCGCGATGAACTTCGCTACTTTGGTAATGTTTTTTTGTTATGGACAGGTTGCGCAAACCCAGTGAAATGTGGGTAATTCCATTCACACGGAAAATAGTAGACACGCGTTAGCCATCCTCTTTTTCTTTTTTTTTTTTTTCAGAGGACTGTTGCTGAGTACATGAAGCGAAGAGGGAGACCTATTGTTATCCAGTCTGCCCTCAAATATAAAAAAATATTGGCAAGCACAAAGGAAAGCACAAAAGAAAAGATTCAGCGTTAAATGCGTACTCGTTAAGTTGTAGATATGCTGCGTGGCAGTAGAAAATGATCTTGGGTGCATTAAAGAATAAATGCAACGAGTATTGCGAAGTCTGTAGTTTTCATAATGAGGAGATGAGCCCTTAAAAGAAAGTTTGAAAGAATATTTTTAGGTTCACAAGTAAACCTTAAGACATTAAGAGTCCATTCATAAAGCAGTTGTTCACTGGACTTAACGAAAGGAGTGACCATTAACTGTAAATGTTACCTCGTAAGTGATCTTTTGTATATAGTAGAATATAAGTCTTTCTGTACCAGTGGAGGAAACCTGCAAAATTGATTGTTTTTGTAAATGAACGCTATCGCCGAAGGAACTGAGCACGAATGCTGTGTGAAGATGCACACTAAAGTGCGACGTGCATAATAAAAATAACTGTTTTGCGTGTATTAATGGTCGTGTTGTACTGCAAGTGTAAAAATAAGTCAAGACTAAGACAATAGGTGCAACGCAAAGTTCGGTGTTGTTCTAAGTGCAGCGACAGCTAAAACATTCGTCGTCACTTAACTGTGAGCCTCATGGGACGCGGTTGACAGGGAAGTATGGAGGCAGCTTCAGTGTCCGGCTCCTCCAATGGAAATCGCGCGCGAGGTGTGTGTATCGATGCCCTCGCGTGATACGAAGTTTACAAGGAGGGGAAAAAAAAGAGCGATCGACGACCAGCAGCTCTGTTACAGCCTGAGCGAACGGATGCTGAGTATTGGAGCTCACGCAACACTGTGCAGCTGCTGTGAGTGGCTGACGCGTGGGTGACGAAACAATCCAAACTTTAAACTGCTAACCGCCATGACTTCAATCGTACATACTGGAGGAAAGACATTTGCACACTTTTGTGACTACATTTTCATACGTAAATTAAGCAATTTTCTTGAGTTGAACTTAAGATGAGTGAGAAGTAGATTGTTAGATTACTCAGACCTTAAAGCCAATAATACAGGCACTTCTGAACACTGCTAAAATGAATTATAATCCTGTCTCTTGATGGACAAAAAAATGAATGTGCACTATAGGAACACCCTGAACTCCAGACCAGTCCCGATCTTAACAAATGTATCCAATAGGTTGTAAGTTATACTAATAATTTTCCACTTCTTCTGTTTCATATTGTAAATAAAAACCCGGGAAGCCACTTGAATTCGTGGCACCACTGTGGAAAGGACAGATATACTGCATGATGAACGCCGTAGGCAGCTAACACAGAAAGTGAAAGCATCACGTAGTGCTACGCTATTAAACTGTAATTGAACCATAATGAGTCAACAGATGCTCGAACATTGTCCACTCTAGTAAAAATAAGCATACACTGTACTCATGTATTAGTTGTTAAGCTCAAGAGAATGTAATTTCTGAATTCTATACCCTGAAGTGTGAAATGAACGTTTACTTATTGTTATAAGCAAATATGGACCAAACTTAAATATACACATAAATGTTAATCTTGGTATTATCGAATGAAGTGACTGATGAACAAAGAGAGAAAAACTTTATTTTGAAAAATGATAAATATCTGATATATTTTTTATAAATGTAATTTCAATTTATGTACTTAGTACGCCAGTAACATTATCTAAGTCACACCAAAAATCACGAATATCTCATGAGGACATGAGGATCGAAGCAATCCTTCGGCATTCCCTCTCTCCTCATGGGAGGCAATGTGATATTTGCTATTTTTGACTTCATTAAAACAGCAAATACGAGTAGTTAATACTTTCAGCCAGAAGGCAAATACTTGTTTATAAATAATGATTAATGTATAATAAGGCGTCGCATAGCGACGGTGGAATTTTCTAAATAATGGGTGGCAATATAAACAGATAAATACAGATAGATATGCGATCCTTCACTATTATGTTCGCTGGAGAACTTGTACTGTTTTTCTTAAGTAAGATGGACGCAGATTTGTGGCAGTCTGATCTAATTTTTACTAAATGTATAAAAACGTGTTATGTCTAAGTTTGAGTGAAGTGTAAGAAGAACTGTTATAACTTATCGTGACGACGCACGGGTGACTCAAAAGGACAACGGCTGTATAAAAGATCACTCAATGGACATGATATGGACATAAAAATCTTTCGTCATTGTAGTACTAAGCTTAAGGTACGATATATGTTTTAGTTATAATAAATATTTGTTCTGGGAATACTGAATCATTTAGCAGTGCTCATTCCTATCATCTCCTCAGTACTGTTTTCATTCTAATTATGCATTTTGCTAAGATTACAGACACCAAGATCAGCAGTCCAATGTGGGTGTTACATTGATAAAAAGAAAACTGTTTGATTGTCTCCTTGCACCAGTGTTAATATTGAATTTCCCTTTTGTGTGATGTTACAGTTGTTATTGGGCCCTTAAGAACTTTCTGGTCCCTTAGGAAATTGTTTTGTCATAACAATAACTTCACAACCGGGTATGATCGTACCTACGATCCTACAGTAATTAGAAAGACGATAATGCAATTTCATAATCAATAGCACGCTAGTTGTGAGTGCCTCAAGCCATGCGAAACTGCAAGTAAAAACTATTCATATCTCATAATGCAATATTGTATGACAATGGTCAATCCATGATTCTTACGCCAATTGTGATTGATAAAACAGTAAGCGAAATCTCAATTTCCAACTTTTCCACTGAATAACAACCTCATTTTTATTTTGTAGCATCGTACACTCCTGGAAATTGAAATAAGAACACCGTGAATTCATTGTCCCAGGAAGGGGAAACTTTATTGACACATTCCTGGGGTCAGATACATCACATGATCACACTGACTGAACCACAGGCACATAGACACAGGCAACAGAGCATGCACAATGTCGGCACTAGTACAGTGTATATCCACCTTTCGCAGCAATGCAGGCTGCTATTCTCCCATGGAGACGATCGTAGAGATGCTCTATGTAGTCCTGCGGAACGGCTTGCCATGCCATTTCCACCTGGCGCCTCAGTTGGACCAGCGTTCGTGCTGGACGTGCAGACCGCGTGAGACGACGCTTCATCCAGTCCCAAACATGCTCAATGGGGGCAGATCCGGAGATCTTGCTGGCCAGGGTAGTTGACTTACACCTTCTAGAGCACGTTGGGTGGCACGGGATACATGCGGACGTGCATTGTCCTGTTGGAACAGCAAGTTCCCTTGCCGGTCTAGGAATGGTAGAATGATGGGTTTGATGACGGTTTGGATGTACCGTGCACTATTCAGTGTCCCTCGACGATCAGCAGAGGTGTACGGCCAGTGTAGGAGATCGCTCCCCACACCATGATGCCGGGTGTTGGCCCTGTGTGCCTGGGTCGTATGCAGTCCTGATTGTGGCGCTCACCTGCACGGCGCCAAACACGCATACGACCATCATTGGTACCAAGGCAGAAGCGACTCTCATCGCTGAAGACGACACGTCTCCATTCGTCCCTCCATTCACGCCTGTCGCGACACCACTGGAGGCGGGCTGCACGATGTTGGGGCGTGAGCGGAAGACGGCCTAACGGTGTGCGGGACCGTAGCCCAGCTTCATGGAGACGGTTGCGAATGGTCCTCGCCCATACCCCAGGAGCAACAGTGTCCTTAATTTGCTGGGAAGTGGCGGTGCGGTCCCCTACGGCACTGCGTAGGATCCTACGGTCTTGGCGTGCATCCGTGTGTCGCTGCGGTCCGGTCCCAGGTCGACGGGCACGTGCACCTTCCGCCGACCACTGGCGACAACATCGATGTACTGTGTAGACCTCACGCCCCACGTGTTGAGCAATTCGGCGGTACGTCCACCCGGCCTCCCACATGCCCACTATACGCCCTCGCTCAAAGTCCGTCAACTGCACATACGGTTCACGTCCACGCTGTCGCGGCATGCTACCAGTGTTAAAGACTGCGATGGACCACCGTATGCCACGGCAAACTGGCTGACACTGACGGCGGCGGTGCACAAATGCTGCGCAGCTAGCGCCGTTCGACGGCCAACACCGCGGTTCCTGGTGTGTCCGCTGTGCCGTGCGTGTGATCATTGCTTGTATAGCCCTCTCGCAGTGTCCGGAGCAAGTATGGTGGGTCTGAAACACCTGTGTCAATGTGTTCTTTTTTCCATTTCCAGGAGTGTAGTTAGAAAGACTAATTAAATTCAACTCTACAGTTATGTTGGGATGTTGGGACCTCTGATCTTTCAATGAAAATGTTGTCAATGAGAGGATTTCTGTTACCAGCGACTCTTGTGGGTAAATCTGACAGTACAGTGACATTATATGTGCGCTTTATGCATGCCAGATCAGCCCTACAGCCATTGTCTGTAAGGACTTTAAGATGAAAATTACCCACCATTGAAACAGTTTTTTAGACAACAATAATGTAAAATATTATTTAATTGTTTTTAGAAAACAATCCGTTTCCATGCAGGCTCTCTGTATATTACAATCATTGTCATTGTTAGTTTTGCATTTATTACGACCACACAAACTTCAAAGTATTGCTCTACTCATTGTTTGCTTAACTTTATGGTGTGTATACTTACTCGTTTCTCGGACATTATGGCTCTCCCTTTCCTTCAAACGTTTTCTGCTGCAATGGGCTGGTAGATTATTATCATCTAGCTTTACTGTATTAGCTCAATCTCTCATGTGATGTTCTGTATGACTAAATATGTGAACACTGTCTAAGAGTTTACTACAGTGTCTTATCACTGTAATTCTTCAATTAACGTATTTATTACCGGTTTTGCTTTCTTTACTTAGTTTCATATTTTAAAACATAGACTGTTTGTTATCTTATGTCAGATGTCATATTCACGTTGCAAATATTCCTGTCTCATTTCATAACTTTAATGTAACTTCACTTTCGCATTGTGATATGACTATTTTCTGGTTTAGGTATTTTTCGCAACATTTCCAACAAATTAAAAAAATTCTTCGCACTTGAACTTGTATAACACTAATAGTACACGACTTTGAATTTCTCACACATAATATCTTTTGTGGCTCTCTTATTGCAGTAGCAACTGTCTCAGTGCATCCATGCACCACCTGGTTCATTGTCTTATATGTGCAATAAACACGAATCAGCAATATTATACATCAAAATTCGTTAGAACTTGAATATGTGAACTGTATTTAGAGCCATACCGAAGTGATCCTATGCAGCTGGCCAAAGTCCAAAACTGTGTCCCCATAAAATTATCTTTTGGTGAACTTTTCTATGGATATTTACGAATTTTATAATTTTGTAAAAAGGTGTAATAAAAATGAAGCGCTATTGACCCTATAATGTTATTGACGAGACACAGAAAGATTATTCTTATTGTGTCTTAATTAACACAGCAGAGCATGCCAGTCAAAACAAGAGAGCACCAAAATTATATATCTCCGCTGTGTTTAATGCTTGTCTTCACAACTGACGCAGTTCACTCCAGTCTGTAGTTGGCAGAAATCAGCAAAAATGGGGCTTGCACTCAAATAGCATATTTAGTTAAGCACCATTTCATGTATCTTTGAAATCCTTAAATATCGTAGTGAAGAAGCAGCAACAACTCTGTTGCTGAGCATAACTGAGCTGTGACGGAGGCAACTGTGTGAACCGATCACACTGATCACGTTGAAGCCATATTAACCTTTTTAGCGATAGACGCTAGATGGGCAGTAGATATTTCTTTATGATGCTACTTAGGCGAAATGACACTGAAGAATTTCTTGGAAAAAATTAGTTTACTGAATTTGCTGTTTTTAGTGTCCATTTATTTTTATTTTGTATACTACGCTGTTTCGGCGACGAAGCCATTTTGAAGAAAAAGTGTTTAACGCAATTAAACTCCTATGACACTAGAAAAAAATGATGCTGTGATAATAGCAAATTCTTACCGATATTGGCCGTAGGAAAGGCGTTAGCCACATACCTCTATTAGTCATTTCTTAAGCAGTCTTCCTTTGTTGTTTTCTTTTCATAGTCATTTTATGCGGCCCCCTGTCTGCCGGTCCCCTAGATAGGGGACTGCCTCTCCACACCCTTAGTATGGCCCCTGAATATTTTATATCCTACGGTCCACATCACGTTGAAATTATTATAATATCGCACCAATAAGTATGTGGTTTGCAGTAGAAAAAACAGTGACTTTATTCTAATTTGTCACTTTTGTGTTTCTGCTTATTTCTTTATGTGTGTCAGTGTGTATCCAGCCTGAAGAGTGGTAGCTACAGTGAGACCAGTGTACTTGTGCTCGTAAATTTAAAGCACTGTAACCTCTGTATTGCATTACAGTGAGCAACAGGACGTGTGTCATTAAAGAAACATTGTATTTGAGCAAAATATTGTGTGTAATTATTCCAATAGCTAGTCAACGCCTGTATGGAAAGGCTTATCCCTAGCAATATCAACTGGAGCGACGTCTACTTTATTCACATCCCTTGCAAATTTTGTAATCCAGTTATATATATTTTACAGTTTAAAATTCTGAAAAAAGTGTTCACTGTTTTAATGAAATCTTCTACCAGATACTATAATTGTTTTACATTATTTCAGTTAAACAAAATGTGAAAATTTAAGTCTAATCGGAATGATCATGAAGTCTCCTCGTTTGCACTAGATGCAGCTTTTTGCAATGAATGTAGTACTTAATATCTTCGGGTCGTGAACCCTACTGGAATACCATTGTCTGTTTAGAAATTATATTGTAAATAAAAATCAATAATAATTACCAAGATTGGTATCTTTTATTTTTTAATTGTGGTCATAAAGTACCTCCACCCATCCATATTATAGAAAATATGTTGGTACTGCTTGGGTTAATGTTACCCAGTGCTTGATGGTACTGCTATTAATGCCCTTGCGTTTACATGGTGGCAACGATATGTAGTTGCTATGGACGTCTGCGCCAAGCCATTTACCTGACGTCATGGTGTGTGTCGTAGAAGAGCAGAAGGCATGCTGGTGGCTTTGTTTCCCATATACTTCACGATTAGCCATGCATAATGAACCATGCTGGTTGCGCGTCATTTACAGTGCTATGACAACGTCCCTATGATAGACAATCATACACACATCCCCGCTTCTCACTGAATTGCAGGAAGAGTCAGAAGTGAATACGCTGCGTTGTGTGTCTTAACAACAGAGCAATACCCTTTTATTAGACTATCAAAATGCGACAGTTGAAGCCAATGGTCTTGTCTGTCTATTTTTCTGTATATTCTTTTCCAGTTGGTCAGCAGTGAAAGAAATGTTATAAAACATATCAAAAGAATGTTTTTGAAGATTTACATTCCAAATATTTTAACCTGTGTGTAAATTGATTTAATTGGAATTTATTCTGAATACTTATCTTTTACTAATGTTAATGACAATGTTTACCCTGTATAGTGATGGAAATTTTACACAGTTATGATGATATCTTTCGCTTGTAAATTGTGAAATATTTGCAATAATGGTTTATTCTGACGTAGACTGCATAACATAGTAAAGTTTACTGGCTTCTTGCCTTTTGGTATGATGAATTTCCTGTTCTGATGTGTCTCATTACTTTCCTTACATTTTGAGTCAGTACTTGACTACTTTCATATTGATTAAATATTTCTAACTTCGTTTACCTATGATCTGGTATTGATTTTTAAAACATTCTCACATTTAATACTATTTTAAGTTCCATAATGATAACACTAGAGAGTATTTTCCTTTGTGTTTTATGCTGCAAAATATTTTTATGTAATATATTATACTGTTTCTTTATGGGATCACATTTGTAATTAATTACAACACAGTTGATTGAACGTTAACTTCTTTTGAGTTTTTTCTGATTTTGTAATTTTTCATTACGACCTGCAAATTTCATTTACAAGTAATTTTTTCTCTTTGGTGGGGATGCCCTTCTCCCAACAATTATTATTTACTTTTGTGTTTGCTCAGCTGCTAACAATATATTTTTAAAATAACAATATTGGCTGCACAAAGTGCATGCCATTACTGAGTGAGAGTACAATTACTATGACCTAGCTTTCGTATGGTTAAGATCGTTCTCACACACTTGGGAAAATTTTCGAAGGTTGAAGTACTTATTTCATATCATATATTATGTTGCACACTGGCTTTGCCATGGCTGATAAACTGCTCCTATGTTGATTCAGTAGAATGATGTTATAGGGGGAGAAGTGTTTGTAAGCCCAATGACCAGGTGCTATTGAGCAAGGGAGCATATTTAGGACGCAACAACGCTAATTCAGCATGCTGATGCTGTGAAATATGGCAGCCTGCATCTCTGAAAGCTAAAGTTGTGGCATCTTACAGCTCCAGCAGGTCTTCTGAAGTTGTTGAAGAGAAAAAAATCAGGGTGACTGAAGAGATCATTGCCAAGTACTCTAGCCTGTTACTATTTCGAGGCTGGAAGTGCTGCCATTAGAGAAATACTAGGCACCCTGGCTCACATATATACCACCCAAATCAAAATGTTATTCTCATTGTGCTCCGAAGTGCTTATCTGTGCCCAGTATGGTCAGTGATACAGTCAACACCACGTGATGACCATGAAAGAAATGCTGCTGCACCATCACTGCCCACTAGTCCATGGAGGTCTACATTGATGCTGTCCAATATCCTGTCCAACATCCAGAGAGGGTGTACACATAGTCGCTAGTCGTTCCAGAAGGTGTAGGTCATTTCCGCCTGACGTGGTGTGTCGTATGTTGACACTATGGCGGCGGCCAAGCTGCCAGGGCTGTCTTCTGTCATCTATCAGCCACAATGCACCCGCATCGAATTAGCTTTCTGCAGCAGCGTTGACATTGACATGAGCCGCCACCAGCATGTTCTGGTGGGCAACTGCTGACCCCAGCACACTCCAGTGATCATGGCCTCCTATAACACAAAGGCCATTGACCCCTCTCCAGCTATGATTCCATATCCATAACTGTCATAAATAAAAGACGTTATTAACCTGAGATGTTTTATGTTGATCCATCATTTGACTCCAGTCACCTCTACCACAGCAGACTGCACCCTGAAATGAAATTGTACATCATCCTGCCCAATTCATCTGTCACTGTAGCCGTCGTGTACTGACTCCCTAAAATTGTTTATCGACAGTAATCAATATCAGTACAGCAAAAATATTCTTATTTACAGTTTTTTTAAATGTATATTCTATTGAAGTTCAATGTCAATAAACTGACATTGTTAAACTAATATCTTGTTAATCAATCAGATGTAAGACTTGAGTAATTATCCCATGTATCCTTAACATGCAATTGATGTTGATCAGTAGAGTCACAGAATTTCTTAGTTACATTGACGCTTTCTGTGCTTACAAGCACAAACAATACAAGTGAGGACTGTTAGAAGTCTCTCAAGGATATGAATACTGTTAAAGAGTACCCTATTTATCTTAACAGGACACGCTCTACTGAAATTACAGATAGGTTCTGGAAACAACAGCTATGGTAGGTAGTCCATTTTCCAACATATCTTGTTTTCCAGGGATATCGGTTTGGTAAGATATCCATGAGAACTTCTGTGAAGTTTGGAAATGTTAGTATATTTCATCAAAATATTGGGGGATTGAACAATAAAATTGATGAGCTTCTGCTTTGTTTAGAAGATATAGAAACTGAGAATGTAATAGATGTACTATGCCTGTCTGAGCATCACATTGTCACTGATATGCAAAAGGTTAGCATCAATGGGTACAAATTAGCTGCACATGTAAGTAGAGATAATATGATGAGAGGAGGAGTTGCCATATATGTCAAAAGCTTCCACAGTGCAAAAAATTTAGAAACTAAAAAATTTTGTGTAGAGCAACATATGGAAGCATGTGCCACTGAACTTAAACTAAAGGATGGCACTTTCATAATTGTAACAGTGTATAGGTCCCCCTCAGGGAATTTCCAGCTATTTCTGGAAAACTTGGATGCTTTGTTGTGCTATCTGTCAGACAGGGGGAAGCAAATTATCATTTGTGGGGATTTCAATGTTGATTCCCTGAAAGAGTGTAATAGGAAGAATGACCTTTTAGTATTACTCAGTTCTTTCAATTTGAGCTCCGTCATTGATTTTCCTACTCGGATAACAAAGAACAGCAGTACATTGATAGATAACTTTTTTATAGACCAAGATAAGTTTAAGGACATAAATGCTTATCCTGTTGAGAATGGTCTTTCAGATCATAGTGCACAGCTTGTTACAGTACATGACATAGCTCCATGCAGTATAATAAATCAGACTTTCAAAGCAGTGCGTTCAATTAACAATATAAATATTGCAAACTTTAGGGAAAGCCTACAGCAGCTAGACTGGGATGAAGTGTATAAGGAACCCGATGCAAACTTGAAATATAACTTATTTCACAATACATTTTTAAGGGTATTTGAAAATTGTTTTCCCAAGAAAATAGTTAAACATAATTCCAAGAAAACATATAAAAAACCTTGGCTAACTAAAGGAATAAGAATATCTTGCAACCGCAAAAGAGAACTGTATCTAACAGCAAGATGGAGTACTGACCCCGAAATTGTTCAATATTATAAAAACTATTGTGCGGTACTAAGAAAAGTTATTAAAAAGTCCAGAAGCATGTGTATCATGTCTGAGATCAGTAACTCTGATAATAAAATTAAAGCAATTTGGAATATTATTGAAAGGGAAACAGGGCAACCAAGAGCACAGGAAGACTTTAGTGCAATAAAATTGAATGACAAGTGCACTAACAAACAATCAGAAATTGAAAATATTTTGAATAATCATTTTTTAAATGTTGTGGAGAAAATAGGATCTAGATCTTCACTAGAAGAGGCAAGGCTATTAATAGAAGAGGCCATACCTGCACAGTTTGAAACAGCTGTAATTCCACCAACCTCTCCCTCTGAAATCAGTAAAATAATAAACTCACTGAAAAGTAAAAGCTCTTACGGAATTGATGGCATTTCCAGCAAAGTACTTAAAGGTTGTTCCCCACAGATAAGTAGAATTCTCAGCCACGTATGTAATAGCTCTTTGGAGCAGGGTGTTTTCCCTGATAGACTGAAATATGCCATTGTAAAACCATTGCATAAAAAGGGGGATATGTCGGATGTCAACAACTACCGCCCAATCTCTCTTCTGACAGCTCTATCAAAAATTTTTGAGAAAGTAATGTATTCAAGAGTAGCCTCCCATATTTGTAAAAATAAAGTACTAACAAAATGTCAGTTTGGTTTTCAGAAAGGCTTTTCAACAGAAAATGCTATATATGCTTTCACTGATCAAATATTAAATGCTCTGAATAACCAGACATCACCCATTGGTATTTTTTGTGATCTCTCAAAGGCCTTTGATTGTGTAAATCATGGAATTCTTTTAGATAAGCTAAATCATTATGGTTTGAGTGGGGCAGTGCACAAATGGTTTAATTCATACTTAACTGGAAGAATGCAGAAAGTTGAAATAAGTGGTTCGTGTAATGTTAAAACAGCTGATTCCTCAAACTGGGGTGCTATCAAGCACGGGGTCCCACAGGGTTCGGTCTTAGGTCCTTTACTGTTCTTGATATACATTAATGACTTACCATTCCACATTGATGAAGATGCAAAGTTAGTTCTTTTTGCTGATGATACAAGTATAGTAATAACATCCAAAAACCAAGAACTAAGTGATGTAATTGTAAATGATGTTTTTCACAAAATTATTAAGTGGTTCTCAGCAAACGGACTCTCTTTAAATTTTGATAAAACACAGTATATACAGTTCCGTACAGTAAATGGCAAAACTCCAGTAATAAATATAGAATTTGAACAGAAGTCTGTAGCTAAGGTAGAATTTTCAAAATTTTTAGGTGTGTCCATTGATGAGAGGTTAAACTGGAAGCAACACATTGATGGTCTGCTGAAACGTCTGAGTTCAGCTACGTATGCTATTAGGGTTATTGCAAATTTTGGTGATAAGAATCTCAGTAAATTAGCTTACTATGCCTACTTTCATTCACTGCTTTCGTATGGCATCATATTCTGGGGTAATTCATCGTTGAGTAGAAAAGTATTCATTGCACAAAAACGTGTAATCAGAATAACTGCTGGAGCCCACCCACGGTCATCCTGCAGACATCTATTTAAGGATCTAGGGATCCTCACAGTAACCTCACAGTATATATATTCCCTTATGAAATTTGTTGATAATAATCCAACCCAATTCAAAAGTAATAGCAGTGTGCATACCTATAACACCAGGAGAAAGGATGATCTTCACTATGCAGGGTTAAATCTGACTTTGGCACAGAAAGGGGTAAATTATGCTGCCACAAAAGTCTTTGGGCACCTACCAAACAGCATCAAAAGCCTGACAGATAGCCAACTAACATTTAAAAATAAATTAAAAGAATTTCTAGATGACAACTCCTTCTACTCATTGGCTGAATTTTTAGATATAAAGTAAAAAAAAAAAAAAAAAAACTTAATCATTAGTGTCATGCAATATTTTGTGTAATGTAATTTCTTGTACAGACATCTTTTATTAACCTGACACGTTCCACATCATTACGAAGTGTCGTATTCATGATCTATGGAACAAGTATTAATCTAATCTAATCTAATCTAGAACATATATACTAACTACTAAAGCTATCGTGGTAGATTGTGGACTAATTCAGGTGGCTCAGTTGGTAGACGATTCTCTCCAAAAAGTCATCACTTAGATTAGTGTCATAGTTGGGCATGATATTCTAATACATCACAAAGGTTTGTAGTCCACTCCCAAATTAAATTTTCTGTTTGGAACCACACACAAGCTTTTGAAATATTAAAATAGGCATCGATTTTTTCTTTCACGCCTCAGTCAATCTACGTGTTTCTCGTAATTTTTCACAACCATTACTCATAATAATGACTTAAGCAACTGAATTAGAAATTACTGCTGTGTTGTTTACTGAGAGATACTGTTACCACAAGGGGTGGAATAGTTAGACGTAATATGTAACTTTGAAGTTGTTAGACCATCTACTAGTCATGGAAATGATCTTTGATTATGGATGATGACTATATTAAGTACTCCATGATTACAGTCATACAGGCACTGTGATTTTTGCATGAAATCATATCAGTGGTGTACCGCCAGTACCACAATCAGAAGAAAATTGCTGTTAGCAGACTGTGAGGAACAGTGTGTATTCTGAACTCTTTGTGTGTCCCTAATTACCAAACATCATAGGATACAAAAAATAGCACAGGTGCATTAACACTATCACTGAATATCTGAATTATTTAAAGAAGTCACTTGTAATGAACAGTTATAGTACACATTAGTAGAGACTGAAGGAATAGCCCAGGCATGTCAAAACCTATGCACATGAGGCAATGCATTCTACTTGCCAGGAGACTCTTCAGCCAGGAGATCAAGGTAATCTCATGTAGGGGTCGTTTGTGTGAGATGGAATCGGCCCCTGATACATTTACTAGCGAACACTATAGGAACCTGTATTGTTTACCTAGCAAATTTGTAGGTGACATGTACATTAAAGAAGACATTCTGTTACACTATCGTTTTGAAATTAAATATGTCATGTGAAAAGACACTGTGCATGATAAGCTTTTTCCCTCAAAATGTGTTATGGTTCTCGGTATGTTGCTCAAATTTTGCACTGTTTTATCTCACTCTTAAAATTTACAAATATTCCTCTAGTGGTCGAATAACTGTTCACAATTCAACACTTAACAGTATACTGGGAAAAATGTTTTGTAAGAAATTCTATGGTCTGTACTATCACTGAAAAAGCAACAACTATCAGACAAAAGTTAGTCTTATATACTTAACACGTTTCACATGATTCTTTTGTAACATCTGTTCTCTTAGTAAGACATCACTGTAATGATATTATATTTAGTCGCTTGTGATTTGTAATAATTCAGTAGAAATTTGTACTTTGACCACTTATTACCTAAAATTGTTTGTGTTTAAGCCCCAGTACAGCCCACTGCATAATACAACTGATGTCAATGTACAGTAAGCATATCAGGCAAGTCTGCACTAAACGGTCTACAACAGAATGTATTTCCTTTTTGGATGGTTCCAAAGGAAGTGAAATGGTGCCACATTTCAAAAGCAACTTGCACGCCATTATCACACTGTAATTTGTTTCATTAATTTCACAGATATGATGAAATATGTTAATTTGGTACAAGGCAACAGGACTTTTACGCTGATTTATACGAAAGTATAATAAGAAGTTCTTATGGACAATCATACCCTTCAGATAGTGGTATCAACAGAGATGAATAGGAATAGGAGTATATTATAGCTGATCTTTTATTCCTTACATAACACATTTAATTACACTTCACACTGAAAATTAGTTGTCATAAGATATAAGTAGAGAAAAATCATTCATAAAATAAATAGCTTCATAAATGATATATGGTACACTAAAGATAGTGCTCTACATAGCATCACTATTAACACATAAATAATTAAAAAAGGAGCACATGTTATATTTGGATGAAGTGGGAAATAAAAATCGATTATGAGATTTTTTTCTGTTTTTAATTGACACCAACCACCAAAGAGAATAGAAGCCCCAAGATGCTGATACACTTTATCACATGTGATATGTGAATGATTTGGTAGATTTTGTTTTCACACTTAAGAGATGAAGTATACTAGTTAAAATAACTATCTGAATTACATTTCAGTTATTAAAAATGATAGAAAAATATATTTATCTACAAATAGTTTCAATTAAATTTTGAGATGTAGTGGAAAGTTCTACAAAAGTAACCATCAATGCTTAAAACTTACGTTCCATCACATAAGGTTATTCATATACACACTTAAGAAGATTTTTATAACTGAATTTCTGTGAAACATTTACACGTTGACATATGAATACATTAGTATTTAATTAAACTGAGTAAACATTTGTATATTTCATTAAGCCTCCAACAGTATTGTTGATTTCGGTGTGTTTTTATAAGTAATATGAAGACATTACCACTGCAATGAATAAATTATGGCCTCGATAATAATGTAATGGGTTTTATTTTTTCTCACAAAGCTTGTGGTTGTTTATACAGAAATATGATTTAAACTTACATAGTACATCGAACCAGTGTTAGACATACTATGTAAAACTATAAGGTTAAATCATGGGTAGTATTATAGAAAGGAGGGAACACTGAGATGAATTTACTCCATTATGATATGTTGCTGCATAGTGCCATAACATAATAATGGTAAGACCTCGATTCAATCCATTCAGTGATATGTGAAATTGATTCTGAAAAGTCATTTGTAGAGATAGGTGTAATTGTATTACTACTTTCAGATGGTACAAACCTTTTAAAATGAAAATTATACAGTAACTTTAGGTCAGAATAGCACAAGGCTTTCAATAAGAGATCTGCTGTATTCAGAAAGAGGACCATATGAGAACTTACATGGTCAATGTATCTAGTTATTACATAGTTCTGGTACAGAACTCTCTCCACAAAGGTTAATGGCAAATGGTGCCAAAATGCCCTTATACAAAGCTTACAAAATTGATTCTGTAGTTTCACATCCTTAAAGCAATATAAAACTGTTACATCAGTGGATGAAAGAAATTTTAATTAAAAAAATAACAAGCAAACATATCTTAGGATTCATCTATACTTATTTCACTATTACTAAAATTACTTAATGTATACTTGTGCACATTTACACATATTGATCCATTTTAAGATTCAAAAATTCACTTTTTATGGTCTTAGATACAATATTTATTGGGAAAACATCTGAAAGACATCAGAGTAATTTTGAAAAATTTTAAAACAATTATTTATGGTCAGTGTGTTATTATTACTTATTTAACAATGGCAAATGGGGCAATTGCAGCCTGCAGAGTGTAATTATGAATTTTCATGCAAGTAGTGACATATTTCATTTCACAGACACAAAGTATATGTGTTAGTATAAATGTATACATACAAAATTTCACATGAGTACATTTTTATTAACAACAATTATTGAATAAATTCATGTGAATGAAAGCTTTCATTATTTTTTGTAGGCTAAACTGTAATTGTGGTACTACATAATAATACAAACACAAATAGTAACAGGATTAATTGAAATTGTTCCTTAAAAATAAACTCTTTATTGGTTCATATCTTTTTCTAAGAGGCATTAACTGAAGTAAAACTTCAATTTAAGATTAACATTAAATTAAAAATAAAATTACAGGGAGGGAAAATAAACTTGAATGAGGGTTAAAAAGCATTGTATTTTCTATTGCATACCATTGGCCTATTAAAGATTAATGCTGAAAGTAACAAGTAACTTTTTAGAGCTTTGCATCAGATTTTGGCCTTGCAGACAAAATTTCCATTGTATGTAGCAGTGTTACGAAAATGAAGTATATTAGCTAGAACTGTGAAGCAATGTAGAGAGAAAAACATGATTAGATGCATCAAAAAAGTGTATGGTGAAAATTTATAATGGAAGTACAGATGTATCCATAAGAAGATGAAAGAGCAGAACTGACATCATTATGAAAGGAAAGTATTAGATACAAATTGGTGTTAGATAATATTCTTCTGTTATATCAAGAATGGGGCGGTATGAGGCATAAAATCTTATGTCAATTTCTGTATTAATTTCAGTATTTTCACCACTGGAAGGAAAAATACAAGCCAATATATAAAACATTAGTAGTCAAAACTATGCATTCTAGAGTAACTGAAAACGTCCACCATCGTTAATGTCATAATAATATTCAGTGTTCCATTTCCTTTGAAAATTAAAAACAGTAATTTTAGCTCATAATTAATGCAACAGTAATGAATATAATTCATTGCTTTACCTTGATAATAAAAAACTAACATCCAAATAGAAAAATGTTTATTTTGTTTAAAACAGGGAATGATCAATACATACATGAGAATTTTCGAAATATTAGTGCTCAGATAAATTGTCTCTCTCCTATGAGAATTGTAATATGCAAGACCATTGTGTTAAAAGCGTGGAATTCAGAAGAGAAACTAGAGTACACCATATGTTGAAGAACCAACAAATTTTATTGGCACTAATTATGCATTTTCTCTCCAATATGTATCACATGATTATTTGATATACAACTCTTAATTATTAACAGGGACATTATGTTGTCAAAATACTGTCAGACTTTCATACAGTCAAAAATTATGACTGTGTTTTAATGGAAGTAACAGTAACAATGGTAAATATATTGTCACTTTTATCACAATGTTTTATTGTTTTGCATTATATGTAGAACAAAATATTTATTTAATATTCAGTAAAATAGATAGGAATCAGTTTTCCTCTTATTTAATGGTATTGGTTTAAGAACTGTTGTCCAGTTCTACAATTATTCTTTTTTTGCTTTTGTTTGTACAGTTCTTTTTAAACATTATTACTGAAGAAAGAAATTTGAATACTGTACATACTATACTGACTTCATACAATACATACAAATTTTCTGTTGGTAATTAAATGGCTATTGAAAAAGAGATGGAAACTATAACAGAACCTGAATATTTGCATTACATGAAAAAAAAGCTGATGTATCATTCAACACATCTGGGTATAGAGCCAAACTGTAATAAGATATGCTAGACATGTGGAAATTGTTAAATTGTAACAAACTTCTCTATTACACATAACTAAATAGACTTTCTGAAACTGAAAGCATTAAACAAATTTCACATATTTCTGATACTGCTGATTCGCTGTTTAAATATATTCTTATATCTTTGGTTTTGAAATCTAATACATTAATTTTATAAAGATTTCTTAGGTGTGTATCTACATCTCAGGGCAGAATGTATTCTGAATAGTATTTCATTATGATGTAGAAGCAAATTATCTGAAGTTTACAATTTCTTGTTGCATGATGCAAAATAACAAAACGCAGCCTTTTAAGAAAAGAAATATGTTAAAGCCTCATTCTGTGAGAGAGATATTTTTTCTGTTTTTAAAATGGGATAAAAGTTGCACATACATATCACCAGCAATCTTAAGTGGTATGGCAATAAGAAATTTATGAATTAAATAATAATGTCATTTTAATGAATGTTTGAAATCAGCAATTTCTTACAGCTTAGAAACAATTGTACTGTATTGCTGCAGGGTTTTATGCACTAGTGTTATTTTGAGTTCAGAAGTTTTCCCCTTAAGAACAGCAATTCAAGCAAAACTCATGTAGTTGGAGAAAGTAATTATCAGAGGGATTAATTATTGTCTAATATTGATAAGAGATGACATTTTTGTGTTGGTAACTTACATATAATTAAATAATAAGTTATGAATGTCTTTCGCATTATGTTATAGTGGTATATTCACTGTATTTGAGTGACTGATATTAATATTAAATGGAAATATAGAGTACTTTGTTTTCATAGTGGTAGCAGACTGTCCAACAAATCTACCTTTAACCAGTTACATAATTATCTACTGTCACAAAATTGCCATCTGCTTACATAATAAGTTTATTGTCATTTTAGTATAATATGTATAAATTAATTACATCATACTTGGAAGGATATATACGTATTTACTTCAGCATGTTTTTAAACATTTCCATAGAAATTAGAAACAGTTCTGATAGTGGAAAAGTTTTTTCTTGTATTACATTGATAATTAGAAATTTAGTACTACAGGAAACCTCTTCTTGGGATGTGAAATGTCGTATGCCACAAGATTACTCCTGAAAATGCAAACAGATGAATTCAGCCAACAATAAATAGTGAATTGAGTAAAATATGTGCTTGGTCTTTTAGAGATTAATATATTTCTATATCTGAGAGGGTTATACCCTTTTAAACTAAGAATTGAAGAAAACATGTTGTGTTTCTTTATTTGACATCAAAAGTAAGTAAAATGGGTAACTGTTCACTGTTCGAAAAATAAGAACATATAAGTGGCTTATATGTCTATAAGTCTACTAATAATGGTTAAAACTCCTTGCCATATGTAATTGCTAATGTAGATCCATAGTATATTTGTTACTGTGAAACATACTGATTTACACCTGAGTCCCATAAAATGTCTGATAAATGGGTAAAATTCTCATAAGTCTCAAATTCCTTGTCTTTGATGCATTATACATATAAGTTTGGCACTTAAAAATCTTCAAAACTGCTATAAATTAATATAGCAAATCATATACCCAGAATCAGCCTTGTAACAGTCCTGCTACAAAATGAAATGGCACCCAAGACCATCACTCCTGGTTGTCAGGCGATATGGCAGCTGACAATCAGTATGGTATCCTGCCACTGTCTAGAGTGTCTCGAGACATATTTTCAATCTGGAATCTCATTGACTGTAGTAGAACTGCCTTCAGTGATGAGTCTTGCTTCGAACTGAGTCTCAATGACCAGTAAAGACAAGTGGAGATGATACAGACAATGGTTTGGTAGCAAGCTGACTGTCACCTAACATTCAGCCTGGAAACCAGGAGTGATGGTATGGGGTGCAATTTCATTTCGTATCAGCACCCCTTTGGTTGTCGTCTGCAGCACCCAGACAGCATAGTGGTATGTTGACAATATTCTATGCCCCATTTTTTTGCCCTTCATGCAAGCCTTCCTGGACTTCCATTTCAGGAAGATAAAACCAGCCTGCACCCGAAGAGGGTTTCTATTATTTGTCTTCATGCTTGCCAAAAACTGCCTTGAACAGCGAGGTCACCAGTTCTCTCTACAGGTGAGAACGTTTGGAGCATTATGGTCAGAGCCTTCCAACTAACTCAGGATTTTCACGATCTAACGCGTTAACCAGACATAATTTGGCACAGTATCCCTGAGGAGAACATCCAGCAACTCTATCAGTCAAGGCCAGTACGACTAACTGCTTACTTCAGGGGCAGAAGTTACTGATTTGCTCATTTTGTGAAGATTTCCTCTTGGATAAATCATCCATTTTTTTCTGAAATTGTAATATTTTCTTTGTCTGTACAGAGTCGTTACATCGACTGATTTCTGCCCATTTGGATAATTCATTAGTAGTGTGTCGGTTTGTTATTCTTACAATGTATTTTCTTTACCACTAGATGTCAGTTAACTTAGACGTTTCCGCCAGTTAGCAAGCAAAGTCGAGTATGTCTGTTTTTAAAAGAAGAGCGTAGTTAAACAGAATGAACAGTAATTACTTTTAATTGCTTTTGCATTTAATACTGCATGTAGTTACAACTAAAGTGCAGCTACCCGCAGAGGTCCAGTATCGGCTGTAATTATCACTTGACATCTAAACCTTCAAGACACTCAAATGTGTTAATGCAGAACCGTTTTACGCTGGAAAAAAATTGCTTTCAATTTTGGCCACCAGGCGCAAATCGGGAGCTGTGAATGCAAGAAACGCCTATAGAAATGTTAGCATTTCAAATGTGAAGGACAGAAAAAATCAAACAAGTGAGGAAAGTGTAATGCTGATATTATTAAGCGGCACTTACTCAGTTTGTTCAATATGACTGTTGATGTCTATTACAGCGCCAAATGTGCACCTGGTGGCCAAAACTGGGAGTAATTTTTTTCCAGCATAAATCTGTTCCGCGTTAATGCATTAGAATATCTACCAAGTGTCGCTGCTATACAGTAACTACAGCCAGCACTGGACCTCATCCAGTAGAATGGAGTTTAATTTCTGAGGGACACTATAAGCAAGTCTGACTCAATCAGATAATGGTACATAACCTAACTGCACTCTTCCATTTTGGAAGGAAACGATAGGCTGTGTTGACCTAGACTGAAGAAAACTGTCGCTACACAGTCACAGTCACACCTGCAAGGAAACGTGGACTGATAGCATCGGGTTCTTCATTTATGAGTGCAGAATTTGTGTGATACCTAATGATCGTCATAGAAGAGTGTTGAGTCAGCTATGTGTCAACGCACGTCTCAGGGTTTCAGTCTTATGTGGTCAGCAGGAAGTAGCTCAGTTATGTTTTGAATAGTTATCATATACAGATATTGAGAAACTCTTACCATTATAGAATACAATTTTAAGGCTGTGCAGTACCAAAACAGGATTCTCCAAACTGTTGTCAGCTCTACAGGAATTCGTTCGGCGATTGTGTTGTCTTTCAAAGCGATAACGTGTGAACAAACAATCTACACTTTTCTTGGAGGCAGGACTCAACCGAATGGAATTAGCTGGGGCAGATTCTGACGTGAACTTGAATTAGCACGCGTGGGACCAGTTGAAACTTGCTGTGCATTGTCGAAGGAACGCTCTTGACGTACTGGATGACTTCTTTAGGGCCATCTTTGACTGCTTTGGGCAACAACATCTCAGTTACCTTGTGGAAGGACAATGCTGTTATGCACAGCGTAGGATAGCAGACTGGCTTAATTTTGATTAGTGTTAGTTTTTTATTTCCCAGAAAAGTTTTTTATTGTGATCTCGAATCATTCGTAGCCCAACTTGAAACCAAGCCGACACATTTTCGAAGATAAGCAGGTGCTATGAAATCTTATTTGAGCAATTCATTTCAGTAGGATGGCAGGGTGGGTTCTGATCCTAGTAGTTATCTTATCTCAAAGTCACTTCCAGTCTACATTACACATGAGGCAAATGAAATTGTTATCTTCAAGTCTACTTTCTGAAATCCCCGGTACCCACCCCCCTTCCTTGGAAAACCCCCACATCTTGAGTAATTTTAAGTGGTACATTAAAAGTCACTAACCAATGTGTTGGTACGAGCGCAGATAACCATGTAGGCCAATAGTATGTGTAAAAAATGGAAGAAACCCCTCTCCTCCCAATTTTCCATTCTAGGTCAGTAAGAATCAAGTCCCCATCTTCCCTACCACCTTTACAACTAGAGCAATTTCATGTGCCTCGTCTTTCGAGGTCATATCGCTATAGTAAAAGGATCAGAAGCAGAAGAAAACTCATATGTCTCCAGGGCATTGTAATTCTATAAGATTTTCAGATGTTATTCTTCATGTTTTCTCACAGCATAAATCCTCTAATTTGTTATGTTTGAAATAAGTAGGCAGCTCAGGAAAAGTAACAAGTGGTTTATTACAATCCTAGCGATTTGCTGATTGTAATGAAAACTCACAGGGGCCGTTTCAGTACGTGACTTGTGAGCGGACCATTTGTTTATGCATCATATTTAACTAAAGTTATCTGTGTTAGAAAACTCTGACAGAGTTCCCGTTTGGGGTAGGTGAAAATGAGATGCATTCTTAAAATTTAGTTTGCATAATGTGTTCAGCTAACTTCAGTAACAAAAAAGCTAGGCACATGTCGAAAATTCGGTAACACCGTCAGAAAATGCATTTCCACAAAATGTCCGTGTATCATCTTAATAATCTATTGCCATACATAAAACTGAAATCACGACGTAGTTCGACTATCCCAGAACACGCTGGCGCCATTTCCATACCTGTGCACCAAACAGCTTGCCTGTTTGAGCGAGTTACATGAAATGTAAGATTACGCATGTGTTCTGAGTCGGACGCGGCAGACGACACACGCAGATAACCCTTCTCAAGAAGGAGGGGAGGTAGTAAATACTCCCTCGTCAGAGAATATGCTCCAACTTTTTCATTCGTGTGAAACTGAGAACTTGCTCAGAGTACGTTCTTTTGCTCTGAGAATGTTTTCCGAACAGTGATCTCTTTTTTTTAATATACGGCTCAATATGCTTAGTTTCGTCAAATTTAGTAAATACTTATCAAGCAACTGTTCCTTAAGCTTTTGAAAACAATTCGGTGTTTTAATTTTTCCTCTTTTTCATTTTACTCATCATTTGCTCAATTTTTTCTCTGACTGACTTGAAATAAATTTTTTCCGCCCTCTGCCACCCCTGAAACTAGGCGGTCGCTTTGTCTTGCCTAATGGTTTGAACGACTCAGGCAGCATCTTAAAAAAGATCTCAAAGGTTTTTTTTTATACTCGCCTTTCTCTGAATTCTGAGAATATTTCCAGTAATGGGTCGTTATTAAAATCGCTACATCACAGGTGAGTAATTGTCCATCAATTTACTAGTTTCATATAGTCTGCTAAAAACATTATATAATCACGAAATTGCTGGATTTCTATGATTTCCCCTTGTAGCAAAGAACTGCTGTTGATTCTCATTCTTCATTGAATACAAATCTAAAAACCACGCAAGTGTTCTTGTCTCGGAGACTGGAAACGCTTTGACATTCATACACATTAAATTCTAGGTGTTTAATTAGTTAACACTCGTTGATTATGAAGTGTATCCAACTTCCACAGACACGTAATTTGGCGGAAAGATACTGTCCAGTACATAGGTGTGCCAACAAGTCGCAGTGCGAAATGGATGACTCATCAGTTTTATTTCGTGGTAACACAATGCTGTCAGGATTGAAGTATTTCTAGAACACGAATGCAGCTGAGCGTGTCTGTGAGCTGATGGATTCGGCCATACGATCTTCCAGTTTAAGTCATAGTGTTTAGTCTGGTATGGAGTTTCCTTCTTAAAATTTATAATAATTGTATTTGCCGCTCTTAATTAGGAATCTTTTCCAATAGATACATTGCGGTTTGTAAGGCTCCAGATATAGTTGCTTGCATTTACCTGTAACCTATGGCTCTACCGTGATACCTCCATTTAGCTGCGCAGAGTGGCCGCGCGGTTCGCGGCGCCATGTCACGAATTGCACAGCACCTCCAGCTGGAGGTTCGAGTCCTCCCTCGGGCATGGGTATGTGTGTTGTTCTTAGCGGAAGTTGGTTTAAGTAGTGTGGAAGTCTAGAGCGACTGATGACCTCAGCAGTCTGGTTCCTTGGGAATTCACACACACCTCCATGTAATTTTTGGTAAATCTGACAAATTTTCAGGCAGTTTCAGTGTGCTTGTTAGATTTTTCACTACAAGGGCTGGACATTTGGTCTCACAAACGACTAAGACTAGGTTACCATCTCTAATCCCTGGCTGCATGAAAAAATATACTTTTTCAAATAGACCATACTACATATTTTTTAAAAAATTACTATATATTTCCTAGAAAAGTGAAAAGTTTTAAAATAGGGACATACCATCAACATAGATTCATAAAAGATGCCAATGGAAGAATTTTAACAGAAAATCAAAAAATTGGAAGAAGATGGATGGAATACTTCAGAGAATTACTAAACTCTGATGAACCAACCGAACTACTATCCTGACCTTGGAGTTATTGGCAGCTAAGATCGGTCTACAAATTAGCTCTGAAAAGACAGAGTATATGACCATAGGAAGAACGATCCAGAACTCTCAAGATTTAATTGTGAACAACACCAGGTATAAACATGTGAAAGAGTTCAAATACCTTGGATCTTTTTTTTACAGAAGTAACATCAACTGAAGCAGAGATAAAAGCACGACTGCAGGCGGGAAACAGATACTCTCACCCTCCAGACCCTATATTAAAATGTAGAAGTGTCTCTCAACAACTAAAGCTATGGTTGTATAAGACATTAATAATGTCAGTATTACTTTATGGTTATCAAACCTGGAGCACTCGAAAACAAGACCTTAAGCGACTGCTAACGTTTGAAAGGAAAGTCCTCAGGAAAATATTTGGACCAGTCAGAGATCAGACTACTGGAGAATGGAGAAGACGCCACAACACTGAATTAGAAGAGCTGTACAAGGAGCCTAACATCTTGGGAGTGATGAGAAGCAAAAGACTGCAGTGGGCTGGACATGTTGTTAGAATGGAGGCAACAAGATGGCCCAAAATCACAATGGGCTGGATCTCGTCAGGCAGCAGACCAGTGGGAAGACCTAGAAACAGGTGGATCGATGGAGTGAGAGAAGACCTGTTGCAGCTGGGAGTCACGGAAAACTGGAGACAGATAGCAGAAGACAGAGACAGATGGAGAGCTCTAACTGTGGTGGCGCGCGGTCCTCTGGGCCTGATCGCGTCAATGATGAATATATTTCCTATGAACGGGAATGACTCGTGCAACACACCGCATTTTGGCCTGAGACAGTGTATTGGCCTGTAGAATCCTGTGAATGATATTCAAGTTCCTCACACTATTCACTTTCAGGGTACGTCTTACTTGTACCATTCCCTTTCGAATTAAAGCCAGTTAGGGCGTTTATGTTTTTTTTTCCTTATTTCACACCCAACCCATCCATTTCTACACATTACGTAAAGGGATGCTCGCTTCCTTTAGTCACAAGAGCTGTATTTAATCGTTGTTCTTACTTGATGCCATTGCTTCCTTGTGAAAACGCCCTACAGGTGGGAGAATATTAGGATGGGTGTCATAATTATTATGATAACAGACATCGATAGCATGTAAGTACTGACTATGTATTAGCAGTTCTAAACTGATGAAGAATATCCCTGATAAAGAGCAACCCTGTCAGACGGAGAGTTGGATTGGGAAATGCTTCCATAAGATGTTCGTTTCCTTGCACTTTGTAAACCGTTTGGTAACAATAAATCTATTGTGCTTTGCTTGTGGAAATCTGAAATGCTGTAACACACTCCTTAAGTACTCATGGCTGACATTATCGAAGGCTTTCTCAAAATCGATATTCAGAAGCCCTAATGCCTGTGCCAGATGCACACATATCTTTGTAACAACTGGTAGGCTTACAACTCGAACTGTGTGGATTATTCAACAATCATTTTTGAGTGCCCTTACTCTCTCGTAACGTGTTATATATTCTGCATGACGCACCACAAATGATATATGAAAAGAAACAGTTGAAAAGAGGAATAATTTCCGGAAACGTGTCATGTTTGCGGTATTCTGAGATCTGTCCAGATCAGTAATCGCACGTTTCTTATGGCAACTTATTGTCAATAGCTTAGCGTAATGGGATTCCAACACATATTATTATGTGTTTGTGTCGTTAGAGCAATAAGGGCTGCGACATGTGGGTGAAGGTGAGATCACTAATTGCAACTTATTATTTCCTCCCACACATGTCTCGGAACATGAAAATGTGGAGAATTAGAAGTAATATGTAGGTTTACCGACAATCGCTCTCTAGGTTCTTTGCCGTATTTTTTAAACCCATGAAATAATTACACTCCTGGAAATGGAAAAAAGAACACATTGACACGGGTGTGTCAGACCCACCATACTTGCTCCGGACACTGCGAGAGGGCTGTACAAGCAATGATCACACGCACGGCACAGCGGACACACCAGGAACCGCAGTGTTGGCCGTCGAATGGCGCTAGCTGCGCAGCATTTGTGCACCGCTGCCGTCAGTGTCAGCCAGTTTGCCGTGGCATACGGAGGTCCATTGCAGTCTTTAACATTGGTAGCATGCCGCGACAGCGTGGACGTGAATCGTATGTGCAGTTGACGGACTTTGAGCGAGGGCGTATAGTGGGCATGCGGGAGGCCGGGTGGACGTACCGCCGAATTGCTCAACACTTGGGGCGTGAGGTCTCCACAGTACATCGATGTTGTCGCCAGTGGTCGGCGGAAGGTGCACGTGCCCGTCGACCTGGGACCGGACCGCAGCGACGCACGGATGCACGCCAAGACCGTAGGATCCTACGCAGTGCCGTAGGGGACCGCACCGCCACTTCCCAGCAAATCAGGGACACTGTTGCTCCTGGGGTATCGGCGAGGACCATTCGCAACCGTCTCCATGAAGCTGGGCTACGGTCCCGCACACCGTTAGGCCGTTTCCGCTCACGCCCCAACATCGTGCAGCCCGCATCCAGTGGTGTCGCGACAGGCGTGAATGGAGGGACGAATGGAGACGTGTCGTCCTCAGCGATGAGAGTCGCTTCTGCCTTGGTGCCAATGATGGTCGTATGCGTGTTTGGCGCCGTGCAGGTGAGCGCCACAATCAGGACTGCATACGACTGAGGCACACAGGGCCAACACTCGGCATCATGGTGTGGGGAGCGATCTCCTACACTGGCCGTACACCTTTGGTGATCGTCGAGGGGACACTGAATAGTGCACGGTACATCCAAACCGTCATCGAACCCATCGTTCTACCATTCCTAGACCGGCAAGGGAACTTGCTGTTCCAACAGGACAATGCACGTCCGCATGTATCCCGTGCCACCCAACGTGCTCTAGAAGGTGTAAGTCAACTACCCTGGCCAGCAAGATCTCCGGAACTGTCCCCCATTGAGCATGTTTGGGACTGGATGAAGCGTCGTCTCACGAGGTCTGCACGTCCAGCACGAACGCTGGTCCAACTGAGGCGCCAGGTGGAAATGGTATGGCAAGCCGTTCCACAGGACTACATCCAGCATCTCTACGATCGTTTCCATGGGAGAATAGCAGCCTGCATTGCTGCGAAAGGTGGATATACACTGTACTAGTGCCGAGATTGTGCATGCTCTGTTGCCTGTGTCTATGTTCCTGTGGTTCTGTCAGTGTGATCATGTGATGTATCTGACCCCAGGAACGTGTCAATAAAGTTTCCCCTTCCTGGGACAATGAATTCACGGTGTTCTTATTTCAATTTCCAGGAGTGTATATTTAATGAGCATTTGTTGTGGTAAAGTGGTAAACTAGGTGGAAATCGATTCAGCAGCAATCTTACTGCTGTTGGGTCCTTGTAAGTTAACGTTTGAACTAACATGTCTATTTGTTTACGTATTTGCGGTAATGCGCTAGCAGTACCACCTTCGTTGATGGTTTTTGCACCTGGTGTGGACTATGGTCATCAACAAAAAGCGTTCATGGTGGTAGAAATTGTGATCATATTGCTGTGCTTAATTCATTCCACGCATGGGATGCTGTATGGACAAATGGTGACACTAGTATTGGTCTTGAGATAGGATCTTTTTCTGGACCACAGCAAGCCCCGCTGTCCTACTTACGTGATTCTATTACATAAATTAATATTGAGGAGTTAAGTTCAAAAGTGTATTGAATTGAGGTGTATAATACTCCAACGATTGAACCACTTCTTGTGGTTATCCATATGTGAGTGATGAGTTGTATTATTGAGTCAGTGCAAGTGTAGACATCTACAGGGTGTTACAAAAAGATACGGCCAAACTTTCAGGAAACATTCCTCACACACAAATAAAGAAAAGATGTTATGTGGACATGTGTTCGGATAAACTTAATTTCCATGTTAGAGCTCATTTTAGTTTCGCCAGTATGTACTGTACTTCCTCGATTCACCGCCAGTTGGCCCAATTGAAGGAAGGTAATGTTGACTTCGGTGCGTGTGTTGACGTGGGACTCATTGCTCTACAGTACTAGCATCAAGCACATCAGTACGTAGCATCATCAGGTTAGTGTCCATCACGAACGTGGTTTTGCAGTCAGTGCAATGTTTACAAATGTGGAGTTGGCAGATGCACATTTGATGTATGGATTAGCACGGGGCAATAGCCGTGGCGCGGAACGTTTGTATCGAGATAGATTTCCAGAACGAAGGTGTCCCGAGAGGAAGACGTTCGAAGCAATTGATCGGCGTCTTAGGGAGCACGGAACATTCCAGCCTATGACTCGCGACTGGGGAAGACCTAGAACGACGAGGACACCTGCAATGGACGAGGCAATTCTTCGTGCAGTTGACGATAACCCTAATGTCAGCGTCAGAGAATTTGCTGCTGTACAAGGTAACGCTGACCACCTCACTGTATGGAGAGTGCTACGGGAGAACCAGTTGTTTCCGTACCATGTACAGCGTGTGCAGGCACTATCAGCAGGTAAATGGCCTCCGAGGGTACACTTCTGCGAATGGTTCATCCAACAATATGACAATCCTCTTTTCAGTGCAAATGTTCTCTTTACGGATGAGGCTTCATTCCAACGTGATCAAATTGTAAATTTTCACAATCAACACGTGTGGGCTGACGAGAATCCGCACGCAGTTGTGCAATCACGTCATCAACACAGATTTTTTGTGAACGTTTGGGCAGCCATTGTTGGTGATGTCTTGATTGGGCCCAATGTTCTTCCACCTACCCTCAATGGAGCACATTATCATGATTTCATACGGGATACTCTACCTGTGCTGCTAAAATATGTGCCTTTACAAGTACGACACAACATGTGGTTCATGCACGATGGAGATGCTGCACATTTCAGTCGAAGTGTTCTTACGCTTCTCAACAACAGATTCGGTCACCGATGGATTGGTAGAGGTGGACCAATTCCATTGCCTCCACGCTCTCCTGACCTCAACCCTCTTGACTTTCATTTATGGGGCATCTGAAAGCTCTTGTCTACGCAACCCCGGTACCAAATGTAGAGACTCTCCGTGCTCGTATTGTGGACGGCTGTGATACTATACGCCATTCTCCAGGGCTGCATCAGTGCATCAGGGATTCGATGCGACGGAGGGTGGATGCATGTATCCTCGCTAACGGAGGACATTTGGAACATTTCCTGTAACAAAGTGTTTGAAGTCACGCTGGTACGTTCTGTTGCTATGTGTTTCCATTCCATGATTAATGTGATTTGAAGAGAAGTAATAAAATGAGCTCTACATGGAATGTAAGCGTTTCCGGACACATGTCCACATAACAAATTTGCTTTCTTTGTGTGTGAGGAATGTTTCCTGAAAGTTTGGCCGTACCTTTTTGTAACACCTTGTGTAGTGCTCTGTCTCCCGTCTCCCTCTCTATGTTCTCACCTGGTCGTCAAAGATTTGATATTGTAGCTGAAGGAAGATAGGTATTTAACGTCCTATCAACAACAGGTGCTACTGAGGCGGAGCGTACTGTCGGACTGACTAACACGAGGAAGGTAATCGATCGTAATTTTATTCAAAGGAACCGTCTCGACATTCGACATTAGCGATTAATGTTAAGGTAAATCAGGATGACTGGACTGGTGTTTATGCTTTTTTCCTCTTGGATGCGATTGCAGTGTCTTAACCACTCCACCAACTCGCGTTGTCATGTTGTATTCGTAATTGACGATTGATGACGATAAACGGTGCTTGGCAAATACAAGTGTTTTTCTTATCTGTGTAGTACCACGGTATGTATTCTAGTGTACGACTACCACTGATTTATTATGTTGTCCGACTTTATGTAAGGGGACGAATGGTGCGGAGGGAGGCGCCGGTTCTAAACACGTGTACAATGAGCTCGGCAACTGGCAGCAGGAAGCGGGGTGCACTGTTACATGGTTCACCCTCTCATAAAATTTATCTTCCCTTTTAAAAAATGTACTCATTAGACAGTGTATCAGGATTCATTAGAGGGGGGAATACGTGATCTAAAGTGATTGGTGGCTCTGGGAATCGCGACCACTCAATTAGAGAAACAGGCAACTGCCTTGCCGCAGTGGATACACCAGTTCCCGTGAGATCACCGAAGTTAAGCGCTGTCGGAAGTGATCGGCACTTGGATGGGTGACCATCTAGGCGGCCATGCGCTGTTGCCATTTTTCGGAGTCCTCTCAGCCTCGTGATGCCAACTGAGGAGCTACTCGACCGAATAGTAGCGGCTTCGGTCAAGAATACCATCATAACGACCGGGAGAACGGTGTGCTGACCTCACGCCACTCCTACCCGCATCCTTCACTGAGGATGACACGGCGGTCGGATGGTAACGGTAGGCCACTCGTGGCCTGAAGACGAAGTGCAATTAGAGAAATAGAAAGCAATTCACGTTGTACCATAGGTGAATCTGAATACAAGTGTGCCCTTTTGTAAAGGTACTTAAGCTAGTCTGTAATGCTTGATGGTGTTCAGACCAAGATTGAGTTGAAGCTTGCAGAGGCTAGGGATATAGAAGAGAATCGCATCCAAACCTTTTTTAAAGTGAAACATTTCTTCAACTTTACAACACTACGTGCATGTATCCATGTTTCCCCAGTGCTTACAGCGAACTGACAATCTTAGGTCTCTGGTGGTGACAGACGGAGTCACCATCGGATACGTGAGAAACATCCACATTATATCACAAACCACCTCAATATTCACAGCTACTCCTGAACTCAATAGGCGGCGTCAGTAAATTACCTTCCACTTAGCAGACTTAGTTTCTCTTACCTCCCTAACCCATTCTCAGGGCCATCCAACCCAAACGTAATAATGTCATCCGTCAACCTCCTTGGATGCAAAATTCACAGATCCTTGGTTTGACTAGATGTAATTATAGTTCAGTTGATCCTAATCCACATTCAATACCAACTACTGCACCTCCACAGCAACTATCCCAAAGTAATACAAGATTAGAATAATGCCAACTGGAATGCCTACAGATAGCACATCCACATCCAGGCCAGAAGCCAACGAGCCACGTTCCAAAATCACGAAGATACAACCAATGCTGCTTCCTTCCTACAACAAGCATTGTATTACGTTGCCTCAATGCACATATCCACCCATCCCATCTATCCAAACGGAACTCTTGTCCTTCACATAGCTTCAAAAGAACTTATAGATTCTCGCTGGCTCCATTGCTTGTTCCTCTGTACCTATGACAGTCATACTAAACAACTTCGTCAAAAAGTTTGGGCACATCTGTAACGTATTAAGTCCAAAAATACAATGCAACTGCGTGAGACAGACAGGAAACGCATTAAAACACTACACATAAACTGAAGTAAACATTGGAAGGCTTTTAACATACATACAGACCACACTAACACTCCTTACTACCCACTCCTCGAAAACTACTAAGTTCTTCTAGGAAACATAACTAAAGCCAACTTTTGTACTTCCTCCCCCTAAGAAATTAATGAACTTAATGGTCCCATAGTTCCATTATATTTAATAATGTCCTCATTGATGGGAAGTTAATATTGCTTATGCATCCTTCGTGTAACCAGTATAATCGTGAGTGCATTCACACACTGACTGCTCTGTTCATACACAACTTCTACCATTAAAATCCACATCGCAAACGGATTTCATTCACAAAATATGGTATATAATCTACTGTTACAAGCAAACTTAACACAGAGCAAAGTCAACGCCAAATCAAAGACTGATACCTTAACGAATATCTCTTTCCTCATCATAAATCCCAGATGCTTACTATAATACCACTCTTTAACACTGGAGGAACTCAGAAATTTTTCTCTTCCTTAAATCCAGCAAACATCCTACTGATAATTCTATCTACCTACCAATTTGTCTTGCTTCAGTCTTCAGGAAGATCTTCGAATCTGTTGTCTCAAAGAAGATCTAGAGACACCTTGAACGTTACGTACCTCTTCCTAGTATCTTCTGTGGTTTCCATCTCAGTATAATGCCTGTTATACCTCTTATACCGACAACACGACGAGCATTGACTCTCGCCTATCTCTAGAAATTAAACATGTATTCATGGCATTCTAGCCTCCTGTTCAAACATGTATGCGCTTCCAGTCGATTAATCACGCCCAACACCAACCTTGTTGACTAACCGTCTGTTCAAAGTAACAATAAACATCGCATTTCCTATCCAAATTCTGGCGTGTTCCAAAGTTCGTCACTACTACCATCTTTTTTCTAAATATAGTACCTCTTCATTAACTTTGCAAACACTCAGGCTATATCTGTACAATACCCATGAATTTTACTGGCAAGATCTTTACCTAAGAAGCAACAACCATCCAATACGTTTGAATAAAACTCTAGAATACCTCGGATCAAACGCTAACTTCGAATTCTCACTTAATAGCTACAAAATTAGCACCAAAAAATAATCTAATAATAGACTAAAATACTACTCAGCCAAAAATGCCACAAAACCTTGAGCGACTTATCTCCGCCCCGCTTCCCTTATTCATCTACCCTCCCCCACCCGTACTCTGTAGCGGCTCACAAAGTTTCTGCGTGACCTTAAACATCTAAAACGTTTCCGCCTGACTTATGTCTCCTTTAAATTAGAGACTCAATATTTTGTAATATTACCCAACTACTGCGAAGACTATACCTACAAGTTCCCTATTTCTCCCATCCTCAAACACTCAGATCCTATCCAATGGCAATATTAACCACCTCCGTCTACCAGTTTATTAAAAAATCCCCGAGGTCTACTCAGTCTATCAACAGCTACCTGCCTCACCCATTGCGAAACAACAATTTGGCAGTGGGCTAAAGGGGGATGTTAATGTATGTGACAGTTACTCTTTACACAATGAGCTTTGTTAAAGAAGGATATTGCATTAGTATGATAGGTATCTGATTTATTATGTTTTCTGTATTCATGTGTGGTAATTACTTGTGTTAAGAATTTGATCCTCGTCCCTTACGTTCGCTAAAATATATCAAATATTTGTCGCCGACTGTATAAACATCGTTCACTGGACATCAAATTTGACATTAGATCACACGCTGTACTATGTTCACGATTCAGCTCTATTGTACCGGTAGACCCACTGAAGTAAGTTCAGATTTGATCTAATATATATGATTGGAAACACGGTTAAAATCGGCTATCGACACGATTATAGCGCTTCGACAACAGATATTTATCGTACGTCGTATTTACGCAATATTTATTGTCGAAGGTGTCGTGCTATAACCGCGGAGGCAAGCAAACTGAAAAAGAAGCGATTATCATTTTTTTTCAATAGGAGAAAAATTTGCTGCTGAAAACTGTGTGGGGCCAGTATAAATATATAATTGACTGTAAAAAACAAACTCACCGTGTCGAACATGGTAAATGTATGGAGAGAAGTTGCTGTTGCTTTTCATTCTCTCGTAAGACCGATAAGCTATGGACAGCTCTGCAACCTGTTGCTATGTCTGCTTTAAACAGATCACCAACTAATATTTGAAAGGTTCCTTTGGCATAAAATCTTAAGGTTTATAGCAACATGCACACTGCAGTCAGTGGTGGGTTTCTTTTGGATGGTTTCATCAGTCTCTGAGCCTTAGTTGCAACTGCTCTACAGATCTTTTCTCCAAATGAAACCTCAGTTTTAATGACTTTATTTAACTCCAAGAGTGGGTTCATCCTTTCACGGAACGTGCGAGTCTTGTCATCGTCGTCCTCTGTGGACACATCTGAATGCTCAGATGTTTGTAAAGTAAACGAAAGGAAGCAATGTAATTCACATCGCGTAGGATTACTGCACACAGAATTTTGCCCAACAGTGGTCCAGAACGCTCGGAAAACTGAGAGTATCGCACGGTTTCAATGGTATTGAATAACATGGTAATGAATATGTGATCTTGTGCATTACGGTGCACAACGGAACCTCTGAGCCACCGAAATTAATTAAACATATTTATGTGGTTAGTTTATTTCAAAATACTTGCTTATGTTCTATTTATCAACGCACGTGGAACTGCCATAGCAGTTTAAGGACGTGTTTGGCAGTTAAAAATTTAATACGAATTGAATAGTTACTACTACTCGAGGCCAAAGAGAACCTATATAAGTGATGTTGAATCGTCATTTGCTGCTGCCAAAATTGCAATATTTAACTGTTCACTGCAAATATTCGAATTTTCCTTTCTTACTATGCTGCTAAGTGCCTATAAAATGCTTTTGAACTAATCACGCAAATTACGAGGTGCCTCCCAAGAGCTGTTACGAGATTGTTCGTTAAGTACACACGGTAGCCAGTAATTTCCTTTAACGTAACCTGCCAGATCGAAAAAAAAGTATTTGAGCATCAGCAGCGGGGGAATGACGCAGTCACATATTTGATTGCAATGTTTTGTGTTAATAACAACTGTTTTTGTTATTCGATTGGTATCTACTAAAAACAAAAGCGATCAATCGTAGTGCCACTACTCTATAAACTGATGATTAGAGCTGAACCTGGTTTTGAACCACGAATTATCGCCAGTCAAATACGATTCAACTTCTCGGCGATGTGATCTATGATTAACGTTATACAACTCAGATTTCCAGGTTAATCTTGACCTAATGTCATTTTCTGTCTTAAGCTAAGGTTAAATGCTTTGCTCTATACAGTCGACCCTTAGGAGGACATCTCGTGACGGAAGGAGGAGCCTGATTGTTTAATTGAGGCGAGTGGCATGCCACCTATCTAGCACCATTGCAACCATGAAGAGATGCGGGCCCAACGCGTTAGGAGCGTACATGTGCACCATCTGTCCAAAACGTCCCGAGATTGATTTTATTTCTGGGGTATAAGCGACGTCTGCGCAGTTACTACGGCGGTAGCTATGAACAAGAGATGTCCACTCTACCAGGCAGTGTGGGTCTGTGTCAACGTTGTTGAGTTAAAAATTGCTATGGAGTAATATCTCGAAAGATTTGTAAGGTATTGTCCAGAACGTCTTGCAGAAGAGAAAGGTGTGTGCAAAGCTTCTCCTGCACAACGTGACTCCTGAACAAAAACAATGACATATGGAGGCCTGTTGTGTCTTGACTGGAATGAAAAATGTGGGCAGTTTTTGTTAGGAAAAAATTATCGCGAATGACGAGACTTGGTTTAACAATACAAACCTACCACATAACGTCGAAGTGCAGAAATTCACATGAAGGGTCAAGACTTTGACGACATAACCGACTTTCACGCTAATGTGATATGCGAATGGAACAATATTCCAAAGAAGGACTTTTCTGCCTAGTTCACATGATTGTATGAACGTGTTGTGCATTTTGTTCAAGTGAGGGGAGACCATATATCTGGTACCGCGCGCCGCGGAATTTGAATCCCCGCCAGACGTCATGGACGTCGAAGAGCCCTAGAGGTCTCTGCACCATCGCACCGTAAGCTGTGGCGGCGCGCGCCTCCTGGCCCGCATTTAGAGTGAAGGCGCCACAGTGGAACACGTGGTTGCAGCGGCCAATAGCTGCCTCCCCGATCGAGTACTTAAGCACCTGCCTGTCGCTCAGCCTGCTCCCCCCCTCTTCCTTCCTCTTTTTTCCCCACCTCCCCTCTCGCTGGCCCCTTCTCTCCCCCGACTCATTTTGCATTTCCCTCTTCTGCCTCTTCTCATTCCCTCTCGCGTCTGCCCTGCCCCTCTCACCCCTTTATGAGTCCTCTCCCTCCTTGGTTCCCCCTTTCGTTTTCTCCTCTCCTCCCTCCTTGTTTCCTCCCCCCTCTCCTCCAGGTCCCGCCTTCCATCTGCCTTTGGCTCGGGAGTGTCGTATTTGTGCCACCGTTTTTCGTGCAGTGTTTTACAGTGTGTGTTTTCCAGTGAGTGTTCCGTGGTGTGTCTTTATGGACGTGTAGCGAACAGCCATCATACTGTCGCTGGGTGTGATTTTTTTTTATCGCTTGCGAACAGAAACCAGACTATCGCCATGCTTTTTTTTAAATTGTGTGTCTACTATGTTACTTGTCCGATTCCAATGTATTTTATCGACATTGCCAACCCCTTTTGCTTTCTGTTTTAATTTTCCGCATTTTTCGCCGTTTTACACTTTAAGTCATCACTTTATCGCCTGTTTTTCCTTGTTTCTTTCTTCTTCCTTTTCTTACCAAAAAGTCTGTAGGCTGTAGAGCAGCGTACTAAGCTGCTGCCAGCCCGCCCCCCTTCGGGGGGGGGGGGATTGAAAAGCAATAAAGAATAAAGAAAAAAAAGAAAAAAAGCTCAGCCTGCCTCCTCTGCCTTCCCCACTCCCTGGCACGTCTGCTCAGAACCCCCACCCCTCTTATGGATCCTCATCTTCCATTGACTCCTTTCCCCCCTCCCCTCTTCACTTTTCCTCTCCTTCCACCCTTTTTTTCCCATCATCTGTCAAGTTTCCCCCCACCTGCTCTCGGCTGTGGTATGTCATATTTGTGTCAACTTTTTAGTGCAGTGTTTAAGTGAGTGTTTAGTGTTGTGCGTCTTTCCACAGTGTTGGGAACAGAAATCATGCTGTCGCTGGGTGTGCATTTTATATCTCTTGCAGACAGAAACCAGACTGTCGCCGTGTTTTTTAATTGTCTGTCTATTATTTTTCTACTTCCTGTGTATTTTATTAGCATCATCAACCCTGTGTTTTATGTTTAAAGTTCCAGAATTTTCTGCCATTTTACCTTTAAGTCACCGATTTTATCGCCAACTGTTATTTTTTTAAAATTATCTTCATCTTTTTAAAACAAATTTTGTAGGCTGAAGAGCGGCGTAATAAGCTGCTGTTAACCTCAATAAAGAAAAAAAAAAAAAGCCCAGCCTGCCAGTCTAACCTGGAGTGCGTCTCAGGACATATCGCCTCGCATTGGACAGAGTATTGACTTTCGTGTTTTCTTTACGCGTGGACGTGGTTGTGTTGTTTGGTTCGTGACTCTGTTGTCCTTGTTGTGTCGTAAGGTCCTTCGTTGGTCATGTCAGTCCTCTCCCATTGTGTTGTTGTTCGCGGACCGCTCCGCTGGTCCCGACGTGTTTCCGTCACTACAACCCAGCGACCGTTCTGGTAGCCGCTACAACAATATAGATCACCTGAAGCATTACAGTCACCATTTTAAGTCTTCTCTATTTTTTATTGATCCAAATTCGAAACTTTTTGGACCGACGCAAATTGGCAAGATTCTCCTAGATACCATGGAACTAAAACTGCGCTTCATAATGCCATAATCGTGCAGTAAGGCCGAGCATTAATAGAAGAGGGAGGGGGGGAGGGAACGATGTTAGTTTTCTCCATGTATAATAAGTAGTGGCACTGAATCGCTGTTCCTGAAAGGGTGAAAATCTTAGTAGTGGCCTTGAGGTACATTGGTGTAGCAACATATAGCATGAAGCGGAGCTTTACATCACAACTTATTTGTGGTTGCCTTTTGAGTCAGTTTGATAAACTGGATTGATTTGTTATGTGGGATAAGCACAATAGCGTAACCAGATCTCGCCTGAAGTGAAAGAGTGAATATTTTCGTTTAGTAGGCTCTAAATGAGTTACTAACTTTCTTCAGAGCTTTCAATTTCGGATTCGTCAGGGAACGACTATTTGGAAGTTAATGGAAAATTTTAGTTGATTTGTATGTGGCTCAAAATAAATAATCTGGGTGGTAAGTTGTATTAATGACTCAGTTCCAACTTGAATAAACATAGGTGACGCCTTTACATGTAAAAACTCAAGTTAAAGAACCGTCTGCAACCAATTCATTAACCCTGTGGTGCATAGTGTCCACTATAGTGGACAGCTGTTAATGGTCGCTTCTTTGGCATTTTCAGTCAGTCCTGAGGCTGAAACTGTACACAGTCCACTGCACTAGGCACTCCCTACTGGTGTTGTGTCCTGCATGCATTTGCAGCCTCATAAGTCATTGAAACCGCCAGAGAATTGACTATTAAAAGTTGTTCACTGCAGTGTATTTTTCCTTCCACATCTTGGAAATCGCTAAAAATGATAAAAAGTGATAGCTGCCGATGTATGTACTCATTAAAAAGTACATTTATAGCTGAAAAGTTTGCTAAAGAGTTAGGGCTCAAACTAAGCTAAAAACGCGATTAAGAAATCACTGTAAGTTTTAATTACTAATTAATTAGCGAACGCTTAGATTTTACAGTTTTATTTTTTTCTAATGTAAGTTCTAGAGTAGTTTTAGAAAGCATGAAATTATGGAATTTTAGTTGTTAGCAACTGGGTCAAGCTGCTGCTCACAAATTCCAATTAGATTCTAGCGGAAAAATCTTGAATAACTTTACGAAGTGAAGTTATTCCATTCTATATGGTCAACTGCGTTAATTCAGACTCTCTTGTTTGTGAAAATAGTTCAAGCAAAAATGGCATTCAGAATACTGGCGCTGTTTGTTCTTTAAAGACAATATCGCAACGAGACGTAGTGTTATTCTAAGTTGGTGTAATTTTTTCAACTCTGTCGATAGAATATTTTAATTAAAATAACCAGCTTCTTAGTGGAGCATATCTCGACGATACATAACAGAGCTATTAAATAAATTCAGTAGTATGACAAATTTGTGTAGCGTGTGCTTATTAACACCATTATTATAATATTAGGATATATTTGTCTCTGCAAAATATCTGAGTCGTAGCGTTGGGTTCAGAGTTGCGCACAGTTACTCATGGCCAGGCTTATATTGTGCAAATGAGTAGCATTGATAACTTCCTGCACAACTCTGGTGTAATAACACAACGCAGACCGACATCTGTAAGTAATTTAAGTAGTAATAAACTGTTTTTTAACACTTTAAACTAATTTATTACGTTAATTATAGTGCTCTGCAAGCATACCATTAAAGGTTTTTGTCTTACTCGCGTATTTTCACAGTAATCACGTAAAGTTCATTTTGTTTACATATCGCGGCCAGGCCGAACTTTTGAGTTTTCAGATTAAACTTCATACCGCAATCTTAAGTGCATTTACTGATAGTTTAGTGTGCTAAATACGTTTGCTGCCCATTTATATCTGTAGAGTATCGTCATCTCTTAAGTAATTTCCAGTAAAAAACTTCTGAACCACTGTTTACATAGTCGCGAGTAGGCCTAATTTTTCGTACACGTATTTTCATTGTTTTCCGGTAACTTAATTGTCTTTCTGTCACTAAAATAGATTTGTACCATGAGTGTAAAGTGCCTGACGTGCCGTAGGATCGTTAGCTCCGGGGTCTGGTGTGATGGATGTAGTAACTTTTTTCATTGGGGCGACTGTAGTGGCGTGGGAATTGGGAAAATGAGCGAGACTCATCAGTGGTTCTGTAGGCTATGCAGTAGAGATAGGAAGATTGTGGAACAGGAGGGGAAAATTGCTGCCCTTCAGGCTGAGTTAGATGAGGCTAGGCGAGAACTGGGCAGGTTAAGGGGGGAGAAGGGTAAACAGGGGTGGGAAGTGGCAACAGGCATGAGGAACAGGCCAAGAAATTCTTCTGACCGCTTTGTTATTAATGTACAAAATAGGTTTGACCTGTTGCCTCAGTCAGAAACTGATGAGCCTCTCACAGAAGTAGATGTACACAGGGCTCAACAAGCTTTCAGCAGCAAATTGATTAAGAATGTAGGGAAGTCTGCAAAGAGAAAGAAAGTCTTGTTGCTAGGTAGTTCGCATGCTAGGGGTGTGGGCCAACTTCTGCAGGATGAATTAGGGTTGGATTACCAGGTCACAAGTTTTTTCAAACCTAGTGCTGGACTTGGGCAGGTTACAGAGGATTTAGGTTCACTATGTAAAGGTTTTACTAAGGAAGACACCGTGGTTATTGTGGGTGGGCCGGGCAACAGTATTGACAGAGATCCGGGGTACAGCATAGAGTGTGACCTGGCAAATATTGCATCGGCATCGAATCATACCAGTGTTGGGTTTGTGTCGGTTCTGGAGCGCCACGACCGACCTCATTTGACCTCTTCTGTCAGGAGAGTTAATTTGGAGTTGGAACGGCTACTTGGATCTGATGCGGGGTCACACATTGGTGTGGTTCGTGTTGATTCACTCTGTAGGTGGGACTATACTAGACATGGCCTACACCTCAACAGGAAAGGGAAGGGTAAACTGGCTGGGCTGATAGCAGGAAATTTAAAGGGGGGAGGAACTACATCTCATGGTGGAAACTCTTTTTTAGTGTAAGATCAGTGTCCAGTGGGAAACTCAGCCATGCAAGTACTAAAGATGTCAAAAAAGTTCAAGATAGTTGCAAAAGTAAAATGAAAAATGTTAGTATATTTCATCAAAATATTGGGGGATTGAACAATAAAATTGATGAGCTTCTGCTTTGTTTAGAAGATATAGAAACTGAGAATGTAATAGATGTACTATGCCTGTCTGAGCATCACATTGTCACTGATATGCAAAAGGTTAGCATCAATGGGTACAAATTAGCTGCACATGTAAGTAGAGATAATATGATGAGAGGAGGAGTTGCCATATATGTCAAAAGCTTCCACAGTGCAAAAAATTTAGAAACTAAAAAATTTTGTGTAGAGCAACATATGGAAGCATGTGCCACTGAACTTAAACTAAAGGATGGCACTTTCATAATTGTAACAGTGTATAGGTCCCCCTCAGGGAATTTCCAGCTATTTCTGGAAAACTTGGATGCTTTGTTGTGCTATCTGTCAGACAGGGGGAAGCAAATTATCATTTGTGGGGATTTCAATGTTGATTCCCTGAAAGAGTGTAATAGGAAGAATGACCTTTTAGTATTACTCAGTTCTTTCAATTTGAGCTCCGTCATTGATTTTCCTACTCGGATAACAAAGAACAGCAGTACATTGATAGATAACTTTTTTATAGACCAAGATAAGTTTAAGGACATAAATGCTTATCCTGTTGAGAATGGTCTTTCAGATCATAGTGCACAGCTTGTTACAGTACATGACATAGCTCCATGCAGTATAATAAATCAGACTTTCAAAGCAGTGCGTTCAATTAACAATATAAATATTGCAAACTTTAGGGAAAGCCTACAGCAGCTAGACTGGGATGAAGTGTATAAGGAACCCGATGCAAACTTGAAATATAACTTATTTCACAATACATTTTTAAGGGTATTTGAAAATTGTTTTCCCAAGAAAATAGTTAAACATAATTCCAAGAAAACATATAAAAAACCTTGGCTAACTAAAGGAATAAGAATATCTTGCAACCGCAAAAGAGAACTGTATCTAACAGCAAGATGGAGTACTGACCCCGAAATTGTTCAATATTATAAAAACTACTGTGCGGTACTAAGAAAAGTTATTAAAAAGTCCAGAAGCATGTGTATCATGTCTGAGATCAGTAACTCTGATAATAAAATTAAAGCAATTTGGAATATTATTGAAAGGGAAACAGGGCAACCAAGAGCACAGGAAGACTTAAGTGCAATAAAATTGAATGACAAGTGCACTAACAAACAATCAGAAATTGAAAATATTTTGAATAATCATTTTTTAAATGTTGTGGAGAAAATAGGATCTAGATCTTCACTAGAAGAGGCAAGGCTATTAATAGAAGAGGCCATACCTGCACAGTTTGAAACAGCTGTAATTCCACCAACCTCTCCCTCTGAAACCAGTAAAATAATAAACTCACTGAAAAGTAAAAGCTCTTACGGAATTGATGGCATTTCCAGCAAAGTACTTAAAGGTTGTTCCCCACAGATAAGTAGAATTCTCAGCCACGTATGTAATAGCTCTTTGGAGCAGGGTGTTTTCCCTGATAGACTGAAATATGCCATTGTAAAACCATTGCATAAAAAGGGGGATATGTCGGATGTCAACAACTACCGCCCAATCTCTCTTCTGACAGCTCTATCAAAAATTTTTGAGAAAGTAATGTATTCAAGAGTAGCCTCCCATATTTGTAAAAATAAAGTACTAACAAAATGTCAGTTTGGTTTTCAGAAAGGCTTTTCAACAGAAAATGCTATATATGCTTTCACTGATCAAATATTAAATGCTCTGAATAACCGGACATCACCCATTGGTATTTTTTGTGATCTCTCAAAGGCCTTTGATTGTGTAAATCATGGAATTCTTTTAGATAAGCTAAATCATTATGGTTTGAGTGGGGCAGTGCACAAATGGTTTAATTCATACTTAACTGGAAGAATGCAGAAAGTTGAAATAAGTGGTTCGTGTAATGTTAAAACAGCTGATTCCTCAAACTGGGGTGCTATCAAGCACGGGGTCCCACAGGGTTCGGTCTTAGGTCCTTTACTGTTCTTGATATACATTAATGACTTACCATTCCACATTGATGAAGATGCAAAGTTAGTTCTTTTTGCTGATGATACAAGTATAGTAATAACATCCAAAAACCAAGAACTAAGTGATGTAATTGTAAATGATGTTTTTCACAAAATTATTAAGTGGTTCTCAGCAAACGGACTCTCTTTAAATTTTGATAAAACACAGTATATACAGTTCCGTACAGTAAATGGCAAAACTCCAGTAATAAATATAGAATTTGAACAGAAGTCTGTAGCTAAGGTAGAATTTTCAAAATTTTTAGGTGTGTCCATTGATGAGAGGTTAAACTGGAAGCAACACATTGATGGTCTGCTGAAACGTCTGAGTTCAGCTACGTATGCTATTAGGGTTATTGCAAATTTTGGTGATAAGAATCTCAGTAAATTAGCTTACTATGCCTACTTTCATTCACTGCTTTCGTATGGCATCATATTCTGGGGTAATTCATCGCTGAGTAGAAAAGTATTCATTGCACAAAAACGTGTAATCAGAATAATTGCTGGAGCCCACCCACGGTCATCCTGCAGACATCTATTTAAGGATCTAGGGATCCTCACAGTAACCTCACAGTATATATATTCCCTTATGAAATTTGTTGATAATAATCCAACCCAATTCAAAAGTAATAGCAGTGTGCATACCTATAACACCAGGAGAAAGGATGATCTTCACTATGCAGGGTTAAATCTGACTTTGGCACAGAAAGGGGTAAATTATGCTGCCACAAAAGTCTTTGGGCACCTACCAAACAGCATCAAAAGCCTGACAGATAGCCAACTAACATTTAAAAATAAATTAAAAGAATTTCTAGATGACAACTCCTTCTACTCATTGGCTGAATTTTTAGATATAAAGTAAGTAAAAAAAAACAAAAAAAAAACTTAAATCTTTAGTGTCATGCAATATTTTGTGTAATGTAATTTCTTGTACAGACATCTTTTATTAACCTGACACGTTCCACATCATTACGAAGTGTCGTATTCATGATCTATGGAACAAGTATTAATCTAATCTAATCTAATCTAATCTAATCTGTATATCCGTAAGTGCGCATTAATTGTACCTGACACCGTTACATACCAAATAGAGGCTCCAACCAATACTCGTCTTTCCTAGCTCATAGAGAGAGATGTAAGACATGGGACAGGCTGTCGGTTGATATCCCCGACAACCCATTCAGTTTTAAGTTTTTCACGGTTTTCATACAGGCTCAGTTATATTAAAAGCAAATGGGAGGCAGAATACTGCAAACTGCAGTTTGTCTATATGAGAAATTGCGTACAAAACATTCGTAAGCTCCTGTCTTGCTTGGTTGGTTCGTTCGGGGGAGGGACCAAACAGCGAGATCATCGGCCCCATCGGATTTGAGAATTAAGTCGGCCGTGCCCTTTCAAAGGAACTATCCCAACATTTCCCTGAAGCGATTTAGGGAAATCACGAAAAACCTAAATCAGGATGGCTTGAACCGTCACCATCCCGAATGCGAATCCAGCGTGCTAACCACTGCGCCACTTCGCTCGGTGCTGTTGGCAGAAATGGCACCTTTGTGTAGTAATTGATGAACCCTGTATAGCCTCAAATTACCTACAAATTTAATCGTGTATTCTTCCTACTACACTGTAAGCACACAATAAGAAATATTTCATTATTTGTTATTCTTCGTCATGTTGCAATTTGTTTTATAGAACCAGAAATATTCCATTCGGTTTGAAAGATGCACTTAATGTCGAACCAGATCAATTAGAATCATATTAAATAATTCGACTTTTTCCAGTTTATGTGCCACTCCGATGGTCTTGATAAAGTCACTGAATAGAACCTTGCATATTTTTGTAGATTTCCACTGCCTCGAATGGCCACAAGTTATGGCACTGGCTCTGCGTCATCGGTCATTACTGAAGTTACAATGTGCAGGCGTTGCCATGTGCTGGACTAGTGTGATACTTCTTATGGTTTTACGAGTACGCCATTTATAGCGAGAGATTCCACCAACATAATTAACTGCTTTGTTCCTTACTGTAAAATATATGATCTAAATGTACCTGAGATGCATTTATTTTTCTTTCTTAAGAAGGAAAACTTTCTTCTAAGTGCGCTATATCCTTTCATAAGGAGGAATTAACACTAAATAAACATTGAAAGGTAAGTAAATGCAATATATTCACATCAGGGATCACTGTTTTAACCAACTGTTGCAGATTTCTGCAATTTATTTATGGTTTCATGACACCTATACCATAACGGAACCATATACTGGCTTCAAAATAAATATTTCCCTTTGTAGTCGAGCGTGGCTTTTATTTTTAACTTCCTGGTAGATTAAAAACGAATGCTGGAACAGGTCTCGATACCACAATGGGTAATACTCTTACCGACTGAGCAATTCGGGCGCGATACATAGCCTATCGCCCCAAGATGGTGTAGGCTTTGCACCAGAACGTAAGGTCTCTGATGGCAACGAATAACCGAAAAACTGTACGTCAGAGACGTAAACCCAAACCTAGATGAATTATTTGCAAGTGGAAAGAGACTCTGGCAAACATATAACCAGTCAGTAGTTCAGTGTGTATCTCTACGACTGCAAGATCAATTTGGTGACAATAAATCTCTATTAGCATTCTTCGGACACTGTTGAAGCCTGTCCGAAAGGATGGCGCAGCACCTCCAGTCGTGGAGGTCTTTGCTACTACAAGATAAAGTCTTGCCGTGCTAACGTGGACACCATCTCGACTCAAGAGATGTGTTCGCAGTTGAGAATACGAACAACCATCAGTTGTATAAGGGAAAGAAGACAATGAAAATCTGACCCAGACTGGGACTCGAACCCTGATTTCCCTCTTTACGCAAGTTGTCGCCTTAACCTCTTTGTCTATCGGTACACGGCTCACGGCCACACTCAAAATTTCATATGTTGTCGTTACATCGCAACAACTTGTACTCGTGCACACGTCATGTAATTGCCGCGCAGGGCAATATCGTATTTATCCACCGATGCCAGGTAGTGACTTTCAATTAAAATGTCCTCTCCTCTACTGGAATCACACAATGTGTGTTCTAGTACAGGTTGTGGTGCAGGAACGACAACATATAGAAGTCTAGGTTTCGCCGTAAGGTGTGCACTGATAGCCAGAGCGGTTAAGACGACCGCTCACGTAAAGTGTGATACCCTGGTTCGCGTCCCGGTTGGGCTCAAATTTTCATTGTCGTCATTCCCTTATAATGCCGATGGTTGTTTGTATTCGCAGCAGCGAATACGTTTCGTGTATTTCGTAACAACTGCGCTCGCCGCAGTACCTCTTCCTTCGGACGTGCATAGATGTCCTAAGGAACATTGCATCGTTCTTCTTAACAACACAAGGGTTGCAATATCTTAGTGACCTCGAGTCTTCCCGTGGGCGCTGACTCTGTGTTTGAAGAACAAGGAGTCGTTTAATTTACATTGAACGAAGATCATGAGCGAACAGTACCCAGATTCCCATAATACAGGTGATAACCTAAGCTACTGAATGAGACCCAGTACCACGAAAAATGGAAGTGCAAATTCGTAAGGGTTCACCAGTGAAACTCTCAGGAAACTTGTATTATACTAAGGACAGATCAAGTCGAAAGATTACAAAAAGGCACATTATCGGTATGAATGTAAAAGTGTAATTTCTTCAATTATCTCGTTGCGAAACCACACTAATTCAAATTTCACCAGCTATCGATGACTCCTGAAAAATGACAGCACCCATCGCAAAACTATGCAGTTACTCGTATATCGCGAGAGATATGAAATTTCCACTTATTTACCATGTGACAAAATACTCTCCTCGTGCATGCTATAATTTTCCAAAATCTGGTTTTGATATCACGTACTGTTTGAGAGGTATGAGGGGTGTTAGAAGTATTTCATTCTAGCTTTATCGCTTTCTGATGGAGAGCTCCTCCAAAGCCTAAAGAAAAATTTAGTGTGTTAGCTTAATTTCATATGGTTTACTACGGACCAAAACAAACTTTTCGAATTTCAGGCACTGATCATCGATTCAGACAAGGAGCTGATGGATTCTACCCAGTTGCACTAGGCACCACTACAAGACAATCAACAGTGGAGGAACGTGGAGGACAAGAAGTACATCTTATGGGCTTTACTGTGGCCTGTGGTAATTCCTCAACAGAATAGCACATTGCCTACGCCACTCACTCATTTGTTGGTCGGAGTGATAATTCCTACTGGCGGCCGGAGTGGCCGAGCGGTTCTAGACGCTACAGTCTGGAGCCGCGCGACCGCTACAGTCGCAGGTTCGAATCCTGCCTCGGGTATGGATGTGTGTGATGTCCTTAGGTTAGTTAGGTTTAAGTAGTTCTAAGTCTAGGGGACTGATGACCTCAGAAGTTAAGTCCCACAGTGCTCAGAGCCATTTCATAATTCCTACTAGTTGCCAGTCTTCTTGGCTGACAATGATTTCTCTACTACAATCGTTCTTCCTCTCGTACTTAGCGCAAAATGTAATCGTGTATATGAAAGGACGCTACCAATCTCTCAGAGGATTATGCAAACCGCAGAAATTCCGCCTCTGCTAGTGTGTGTTCAAAAGACAAAACGACGGTTAACGTGTTGCTCAAAGGTTTTTTGCAGTCCTTATGTTAGGGTGATTGTACCATAGTTGCTTTGATTTTCGAAGGGGTATTAGAACTGTTTCCCGCTACGAATCAATGTAGAAGCCATCAGTCGAAATTCTGGTAACGGAATGAAGGTGCAGTTCCTTTGGTTGTAAGTTGAAATATATAGTATACTGTTGTATCACTTCTCGGGCCTTTGTGAAGAAGCCTTAGCCACTGAAAGAGCTAATTCCTTTACTGTGAATGGCCGTTTCAACACCTCACTCTCGTTGGACGTAAACTCCAGTCTGTTTCTCTCTATACAGCACAGATAGAATGTGGACACTTCAAAATAAGTCTTAGGCCACTGCTTTTTCAGAGGCCTCTGGTATGGTACCAAGGATCATATTTTCACTAGTGTCGTGATGGAACAAATTGATCAGCTGGAAATGTTCGTTATGGTCGTTGATTCTTAGGGTGATGGTCTAAAGTAGAGTATTTGGTACAGGATATCATGCCATTTGCTCTCCGATCAAATCTTTGTGGTTTTAGTCATTTCTGTCTGAAACGTACCTACATTTCGGCAGAAGATTTGATTCCGAATGTATGCACCGCCGCCCATCTGCCAGCAATGTGAAAATAATTTTTTCACCAACTAAGAGACTATTTCCTAAAACGACCTGCAGAGGCTTTGTGAATAACTGCTCCCATGTGGTACACCAAGAACTGGGGACTGTCACAGTGTTTTATGGCAGCTAGCTGACCGCACTGCTTTCAGTTAGCCTTACTGAATGTCCATTTCAGCGGCCTTCTTTCGTCTACTGCTCCTTCTGCTGGATGGATTAAAATACGAAATGCATCACTGGAATTTAAGCCGTTCATAATTTCTCATAGAGCACCATCTGCAAGTTTTGAGGAAGATATAGAGACGTCTACCTTGGAGAACGATGCGACTGCTGTGCTCAAGTGTATTATATTAGCTGTCAGAAGTGAAAAAGAGAGGCGAATGAACACAATGACTGTATCCTTCACTCTTTCACTGCTGAGTCGACCTTCCCATTGAGTGCTCTACCGACTCAGTTACCCAAGCACACCTCATGACCCGTCCCCACAGCTTTAATTATGCAGTACCTCGTCTCCTACCTTCCAAACTTGACAGAAGCTCTTCTGCGAAGTGATTTCCCTAAATCACTCAAGGTAAATGCCGGGATGGTTCCTCTGAAAGGGCACGGCCGACTTCCTTCCCCATCCTTCCCTAATCCGATGAGACCGATGACCACGCTGTCTGGTCTCCTTCCCCAAACAACCAACCAATCTTGTGCGAAACTTGCAGAACTAGCACTCCTGGAAGAAAAGATAAGCCATTTCTTCCAGGAGTGCTAGTTCTGCAAGTTTCGTTGGTTCCTACATTGACTTTTTCTCTTTACGTTGGTGTTTTTGTATGGACGATGGGATTTGTGAGTGAGAATCGGAAAACCTTATAGAAAGCTCGGTGGTTAACCGACTTTAATATCTTTTGGCTCCAGAAAGTGGTATACGCCTTGTTATTCTAATTTTCTATTTCTTTGCATGGACTTACTGTCACATTGCTTTCAGCATTGCACTCCTGGCGTACGTCTCTGCATAGGTGTTGTTGTGCTCCAGCAGATGCAGTGCACTCATTAACTCTTGATGAAGTGGCTGTTGGCCATCTCCACATCGCTTCCGGAGGTCTCCTATCACGTCTCCCAGATCGACACTATGGTCAAGGGCTTCTGGACCGCACCTGCGCTGTTCCAGCTGTTCGACAACGATGTCAAGCCACAGGCAGACTATGTTGTGGATGTGGAACAGCACTTATTAGCCCACGGCATCTCAGGTGATACCCAGCATCACACCTTTCTGTCGTATGTGGGCCCAGATATTTACTACCTCTTGCAATAACTTAAACTGGAAGTGGAACCTCACGCTCTGTCCTTTAACAGGTTGAAGTCCAGTTTGTTAGAATAATTTGACTCCCAGGTGCAAGTGGCGGCAGCCTGGCACAAGTTTTCACCTGCCATAAACTTAACAGACAACCTTTCCACGAATAGATCGCCTGCCTCCAGAATTTATTCTGCGACTGCAATTTCCAATGTAGTTATCCCCCGTGTAAGGAACCATATACTCCTTGCTCCAGAGCATGATTCTCATGCACATCCCAGACAAAAAACTATGCACTGATCTCCTTAAGCTGAAGTCTCCCCATTATCAGAGCTTTTGAAATGTTTCTGAGATCGTCAGCCACCCTGCAGGACCCATCTAAAGTGTTCGCTGCCCAACAAATACACCGCCCTCATCCCCAGTCATACCTTCCAGCCAGGTCAGATTCACACAATTCGGGCAAAGACTTAGTGGCCCGATGCCGCCCTAAACATCTCTTTTTCTGCAGCCAGTGTTTCATTAGTCACCAGAGCAACCAGTGCCACTACTGGCGTGCTAAATTCAGCCCCCGTAGGAAATCTGGACTTAGGGATGAAGTGTGCCAAGCAGTGCTAAAAATGAATGTCAGCTGTGGATGTACAGACCCCTCAGATGCAACGGTGGATGACAGGGTGGATCTATTCTTGGACGAATCCTACATCAATCTGTGCTTCCACACTCAGAGGAATCTCTAATGCTCACAATAGACACCAACAATGTGCCTATCTAACTACAGACAGGCACGAGGTTATCTGTGACCACTATAGACTGGCAATCTTATTATCAGATGGTGTTGTCTCCCCTTCAACCTTCTGACACATCGTTGCACAGTTGCAGTAATGATATTATTAAAGTCAACAGCCAATTTAGAGCCCAAGTTCAGTACAATTTGACTGCCCTCACAGCCAGGATTTGGTAGTAGAGGTTCCTGAAGCCATATGTCTCTTGGGCCTGGATCCATTCAGCACTCTTGGTTTTGAAATCCACGACTATGCCGCTACTGTCAAATTGCTGGGCGCCAATCACTGCCTAAAAGGCCTCTCTTGGAAATTTAGCTCAGTGTTCTATCACTACTCTTCTGGTGTAAAATATTTCAAGAGGCATGAGCCCTTCTCCCATGGGTCCGCAGCTCGTGGTCGTGCGGTAGCGTTCTCACTTCCCGCGCCCGAGTTCCCGGGTTCGATTCCCGGCGGTGTCAGGGATTTTCTCTGCCTCGTGATGACTGGGTGTTGTGTGATGTCCTTAGGTTGGTTAGGTTTAAGTAGTTCTAAGTTCTAGGAGACTGATGACCATAGATGTTAAGTCTCATAGTGCTCAGAGCCATTTGAACCATTTGAACCTTCTCCCATGAGCGACACTGAAGTTCTTCAAAGCCAGGGACAAAGTTCAGCTGGAACTACAGCAATTGCAGAATGAACGTGTTCTCACTCTTGTTCCTTATAACCAATGGGCCACCCTTTTCGCATTTGCGGGGACTACAAGATCACCATTAATGCCTAATCTTGTACGACACTTATCCTGTTCCAAAGGTAGACAATTATGCACTTCACATATGCCAAAGTGTGTACCAAGATTGACCTCTGTGATGTGTATCTAATGCTTCTGTTGACTGTACGTACCTCATGTTTCTTCATGATCAATACTCTACTCGAATCATTTCAGTATGATAGCCCTCTGTTTGGCATTGCAAGTGCTCCAGTCATTTTTCAATGTTATCTCAAGCACTTCACACATAGTGTGCTAGACATGGAGAACTATTTACATGACGTTCTCGTCGCACACACACACACACACACACACACACACACACACACACACACACACAGATATGCGAGGGGTATTCGGAAAGTAAAGAAGGATCGCACGCGAAATGGAAACTACAGTGAAAATCTGATGAAGCTTTGCACAGATGCGTTGGGCACTGTATCTAATATGCCTGTCGATCGCATCACGTCGCTCTTTTCAGTTCTGAGTTCACAGTGAAAACATAAAGGTGGCTAGAAATTAGCGTCTCCCGCCAAGTATAAGGGCATGGAGAAAGATTCCGCCTGAAGCTATGCAATCCACATATCATTACTGTTCATGCGGTTCCTTCTACACGACAATTCTTGGCCGCACTGTGCAGGGGCAATGAAGATGCTCCTGCAGCGTTTTCGATGGGAAGTGTTTGATCACTCAGAATGCAGCCCGTAATTGCCTACCCGTTAGGTTCATCTCTGCTCAAATGAACCGCTGGCTATGAAGACAATATTTTGACACAGACAACGATATGCAGTCCAGAGTAGAAAATTGTCGAAAAGCACTGGTGGCTGTCTTCTAGACGAGGGAATTGAAAAGTTGGTACAACGCTACGACAGATGTCTAAGTCTGAGCAGCGACTGTGTAGAGAAGTCTCTGGAAAGTGTAGCTAACAGTGACAAATAAAACAGTTCTCATTTTTCACTGTGGTTTCCATTTCGCGACCTATCATTCCTTACTTTCTGAATAGCCCTCATATATACGAGGGTTGGAACTTTATTTACAGCTCGTACAAAGTAGATACGTGTTTCTAAGTTTTACTGACCTAAAAAGTAGTCACCAGCACTGTGTATAACCCATTGCCAGCGATGTGTAAGTCGTAGGGTACTCATAACAGTGCCAATTGTGTTGACAGTTTGAGCGGCGCTGTGTATTGCCCGACGAATTTGTAGCAGTTCTGAAGCGAATGCCGTGAAGTGTTGAGTTGAACTTACGAGGGCGTAAGTCAGGGGAGTGCAGTAGGTGGTAAAGCACTTGGCAGCCCCATCACTCAAACAAATCAGTAACACCTTGAACTTTACGTGCTTAAACATTGTCCTGCAAAATGACGGTCTCGTCCTGCAGAAAGTGTCATCACTTCTGTCTCTAAGCTCGTCATAGGTTGTGTTTCAAAAATAAACAGAATAGAGACAGAATGATGACACTTTCTGCAGTAGGTGGTAAGGCACTTGGCAGCCCCATCAGTCAAACAAATCAGTAATACCTTGCACTTGACGTGTTTGAGCATTGTCCTGCAAAATGATAGTCAGGTTCTGCAGAAAGTGCCATCACTTCTGTCTCTAAGCTGGACCTAGGTTGTGTTCCAGAAATGAACAGCATAGAGACAGAAGTGATGACACTTTCCACAGGACCTGACTATCATTTTGTAGGACAATGCTCAAACACGTACAGTGCAAGCTGTTACTGATTTGTTTGACTGATGGGGCTCTTAAGTGCTATACCACCTACTGCACTCCTCTGACGTAAGCCCTAATAAGTTCAACTCGATTTCTAAACTGAAGGAAACACTTCACGGCATTCGTTTCAGAACTGCTACAAATTCGTCGGCCAATAGACCGCGCCGCTCGAACTGTCAACACAACTGGCACTGCTAAGAGTATCCTACGACTTACACATCGCTGGCAACGTGTTATACACAATTATGGTGGCTGGTGACTACTTTGAAGGTCAGTAAAACTTTGAAACACGTATCTATTTTGTAAGAGCTGTAAATAAATAGTTGCCACTATTAAAGTTCCAACCCTCATATATATATCGCACTGTTCATAGTCCTCAAACAGGTCAACCTCAAATACATTAAGGCAAGTGCTGCTTATTGTTCGCTAAGTGGAAAAACTTGAGTTATGTTTTTAATGTATCAGGTATCTGTTTTACCCCACAGTATATCGAGACAGTGCAGTAGTAGATGACCTATTCTTGGCAGAATCCTTCATCCAATCAGTGTTGTGCCAGAGCCGGCCGGAGTGGACGAGCCGTTCTAGGCTCTACAGTCTGGAACCGCGCAACCTCTACGGTCGTAGGTTCGAATCCTGCCTCGGGCATGGATGTGTGTGATGTCCTTAGGTTAGTTAGGTTTAATTAGTTCTAAGTTCTAGGGGACTGATAACCTCAGAAGTTACGTCCCATAGTGCTCAGAGCCATTTTTTGTTGTTGTACCAGATCAGTTACTACAGTAGATTTATTCTACATTTCAGGGAGTAGAAACAGGCCCCCTTCCACCCCAATTTCCCTCACGGTATATAACCCCACCACGCCCATAATCTTGGCAGCCGATCCATCAGTCTGTGGGCTGGGAGCGACCTGTTGACACGTGACTGATGGGGCGGAGCAAGCAACTGCACTTGTGTCTAAGTCTCTCTCAACTTCAGAGTGTAACTACAGTCGCATAGAAAAATCAGCTAAAGCAATAATATTAGAACTAAAAAGTTTCATGAATATGTCTACAGCCTTCATTTCACACTGTTCACTGACCAGAAGCCATTTCTTCCATCTTTGAAAAGGTTGGAAAATATTCCATCCAAAATGGCACACCACCTTCAGGGGTGGGCTCTGTTTCTTTCATGTTATAATTATGACGTTCAGCACTGTTTAATAAGCCAACATGCTAATGCTGGCCTCCTCTCGCATCTGCCTCTGAGCCACAGATCCTGAAATCTGCTTCTGCCTGGACTTCACCGCTGAGGTAGTCATAGTCAACCTTCCATTGGATGCCAAGTTCATCATGGGCCACACTGCTGAGAACACGATGGTCTTCGAGGTACTCGCCTAGTACAACACAGTTGGCCGCAAAAACTGCAAGCAGCTGCGACATCCAGAGATCCAGGGTTACTGGTATTGCTGGAATGATCTCTCCACCCGCAACAACGACGACAGGTTGCCACCAGGTGGCAACCCAAGCACCACTAGGACCCATGGACCTTTTCTCCTCTGTGGTAAAGTGACTAAAAGTAGTACCTGCAGTATCCTGGTACTTGGGCACTATCTACGCTGCCGCCTGGACTATGCCCAAGGAGATCGCTCTGAGTGAGTTTTCTGAGGACGATGACAATTGAAAAGCATTCCCAAATCAGGATCTCACTCTGGAGCCTCCTCTACGACAACGACACAGTCCATTTCGATCACTTCCAGGATCTGCGAGATATGGACTTACACCATTCGCGGTCTCTACACAGAAGATAACATGTCTCAGATGTGGTAACCAGCAACTGTACTTTGTAACATTTGTCTTAGTTTTTCGTCAGCTGTACGCTAGCCTTAAACTTCTGTGTTTCTCTTCAGGACTTCAACTTTTGCTCATCCTGTTGTTCCTTCAACTTTTGCACGTCTCTTCCAGACTTTGACTGTGGCATGCTTTGTGAACAGACACTGGATTGTGGAACTTTAAATTTACTGTGACATTTTCAAGCCGCCAGACATTATTAATGTTCTTTCAGTGTTCAAGAAGTGACTGGTTTTCAGTTATTGTGTGACAAACTAACTCTCATGAGAGAAAATTGTTTATGAATTTTACAATAAACTTCATACTCATTTTCTACCTGGGTAATTTTTCGGTGCCACCTTTGGTGGACATATCATATACTACCCAATCAAACGTACCTGCACACCTATCAGTGGATATTAAAGTAGAGTGTCTTTTTGCCTATATAATGGACTGAATTCTGCTGAGGACCATTTAAGTGAGGTGTCCGAATGTCAGTGGACGAATGGCAGCCCATTTCTCATCAAAAGCCGAAACCAGAGAATGTAGTGATACTGGACGCTAGGAACTGGAGCAAAGTCGACGTTCTATCTCATCTCAGAAGTATTCCATGGGGCTCAGTTCAGGACTCTGGCAAGTCCAGTAGATTCCTGTAACGTTATTGTTCACAAACTATTGCCCCACAGAATCTGTTTTCTGATAGGTGATACAAACAATCATTGCCTCCAAACTCTTCCTCAACTGTAGGCAGTACACAATGCTATATTATTAAGCAAGTAACATTTCCTTAATTGCAATAACGGTACCACATCATAACGACGAAAAGCACCCTCATGTCGTAACACACCTCCTCTGTATGCACTGTTGGTACTACACATGATGGCGGTAACATTCTCCAGACATCTGCCAAACCCAAACCCTTCTATCGGATTGCCAGAGAGTATCGCGTGATTCTTCACTCCAAATCATGGGTTTCTAGTCATGCACTGTTCAGTGGCGTCGTTCTTTACACCAGCTCAAACATTGTGTAACACTGACTGCAGAAATGTGTGGCTTCTCGACCTTGTACCCCATTCTTTTTAATTCCCTACCCACAATCACTGTGATAGCTGGACTGCTGGTAACACTTTGGAAATCACGAGTGGTTCAAATGCTCAAATGGCTCTGAGCACTATGGGACTTAACATCTGAGGTCACCAGTCCCCTAGACTTAGAACTACGTAAACCTAAATAACCTAAGGACATCTGACACATCCATGCACGAGGCAGGATTCGAACATGTGACCGTAGTAGCCGCGTGGTTCCGGACTGAAGCGCCTAGAACCAGTCGTTCAGCCACAGTGGCCAACCACGAGTGATTGCTTCTGCTGATATCCTGTGACTGTTTACAACTACCCTCCCCAACGCTCGACTTTCTCTGTCCATCGGTACATGAGTTCTGCCTCGTCCTGGTTTAGCTGTGTTTCTTCCTTCCTTCATAATCACGTCACTAACAGTCGACTTGGGAACCTTTATAAGAGCTGAATGCCCTTGATGTATTTGTTACACAGGTGATATCCAATGACTAATCCACGTTCAAAGTCACTCATATCTTCTGATCGATCCAGTCTGCTGTTGCTGCTTCTCTACTGACAACACAATACCTCCCGCTGGGGGGAGAGGGAAGGTCCTCCTCTTGTGACGTCTAGTGGTCAGTTCTACATTAGACAGGGCTTCTGGATAATTTTCATGAGATAGTGCGTATGTGGATGTAACTGATGGATGGACCTCAGAAAAACAGATGGCACTAGTGTATTAATGACTGTCGGATAGCTTATTTGTAAATCGTCAGGTAAATTATCTGGTACGATGTCTGCTGGAGCCATACAGAGGTCCACTAAGGAGCTACATGACCCACACAATGTGGTGATAGACCTTTAGAACCAATGCCGAGATGTCTACTGACTCTTCCATGTTTGAAGAGATGAATATGTTCTGCTGTTGATACAAGGTAATTTACTTTTTCTTTACACTGACAATCACAAGTTACTGAGCTGCTAGTCTAAATCATAATAATCTCCATTCTGAAAGTAAGGTAGCGAGAGCAATATGAAAACCAACCAGAGCATATCCCACAGAAAAAATCAAGTCCGTTATGAAGTCGGTACTCATAAGGATGTTGGGACAGCTGGAACTGGACAAGTAGCAAATGCACACAAATGGTATCATATCGTTATCATTGTGCCTCGTTTCTCTACACCTCAGGAAAACTCACACTGCCACGGCACCTGATATAACATGGCATCCAATATGTCTGTCAATCGTAGCGCCTCTCTTCTGACAAGATCCCCATTTAATACACACCACCTCCTGTGTGAGTAGACAAATCATCTTTTCCTTACTGTATCCTGTGCCACTGACGACTACACCATCCTTCACTGTTTGCGACAGCATGTGTGGGTCGAAATACCTCAATTTTTGCAAGCTGCATCTTGAAGGAAGGAGGATCATAGGTTCTGCCATGGTGACGTAAGTGATGGTTATGGGATCCACTGGGAGTCCATAACTTCGTCCACGTGCATGGTGACAAGAACTGCTGGTTCATCAGAGAGACAACTGTATTGGGAGTAAGTGTAGGCAGAGGGTGCACTGGAGGTCGCCCTGCTTTGGCTGGGAGCAGGGACTGTTCCACTGATGTTCTAGAATGGAGCCCGCGTGAGTCACACTCTGATGAGAGAGGGTGCTGAAGGCTGTCCGACGTCAGATGCGTCAGTTGACATCTAGGATGGAGTTGGTTGTGGCGCCTACTCGGCGAAATCCTTCCCTGACTATGTTGAACATGCAGCAGCCATTTGTCTCTCTGATGGTCCTTTCTAGTTCGCAAACATACCATAGTTGGTAGAACCTACACGGTAGCTGGATTTCCTGTCTCCAGCTCGCTCTCCACTGATGTCATGGTGAAAGTGAGTCATATGTGCCAAGTTTAGAATCCAAGATGACCGCTTGTGTTAAGTATAAAATCCGAGATGGTCACTTGTCTTATAAGCTTTACCCCCTTAAATAAATCACTTTATTTCTGATTCACTGTAAAGAGAAGTTTTGTTACAATGCACATGTAACATAGAGTAATCTATTGGAGGTTAACTTTAGCAAGAGGCACTCTGTTCAATTTTTTGTAATAACTGGAGGTTTTTAGTTTCACTTTCGCTTCAACGTGGGGAATTTTGTTACAATTTCACTATAACATCCGACGATTTGTTATAATTTCCCTGTAGCATGAGGGAATTTGTTGTAGTTTTACTGTAACATGGGACAATTTGTTACAATTTTTGCTGTAACATGGGGCACTTTGTTACAGTTTGATTTAACATGGGTTAATTTCTTACAATTTTCTCTGCTACGTGGCAGTTTGACATAATTTCGTTCAATGCTTATCTGCAATCGAATATAAAAGGATGACATATTGACAGTTTTCGACAAACGGAGACGTAAGACAAAAAGAAACATGTAATGAAGTGGCGAATGAAGTAATAGTGTGTTCTTCATTGAAGAATATCGCAAGTAAATATGGATTAAATTTTATGACACTACAGCGATGCTGTCGAAAAATGAAAAGAAAGTCTCCTGATGAGTCTGATCCAGCTATGTATTCTTTTCTCATACAGATCCCCATGAGAACTACCCTTCTGATAGGGATAGTACCATCCAATAGCAGCAGCACAGTTCTCTATATGCAATACATGGACTATGTGATATGTGGTTTGATACGTCGGACGCAATACCCAGTCTGTGCAGCACTGTCGAGGACACAGTATCCAACATGGTGCAGAACAGTTTGGAGCTCTTGGGGAGCAGCGTCCACCCCACAGATATCTTATATGGTTCACCTGTCCACACTTTAAGCTGTTTGATTCTTGCAGTGGCCCTAGGCAGATTTTGGTTGCCTGTCTCATGACATAAGTGTGACTCAGTGTTAGTTCTGAGTCTCGACATGTACTGTTCCAAAAATGTTTCAGATGACTCTAAGCACTATTGGGACTTAACTTCTGAAGTCATCAGTCCCCAAAACTAAACCTAACTAACCTAAGGACATCACACACATCCATGCCCGAGGCCGGATTCGAACCTGCGACCGTAGCAGCGCGTGGTTCCGGACTGAAGCACATGGAACCGCTCCGTCACAACGGCCGGCTCCTGTTCTAAACTACTCAATGTGTGATGAATTCTTGGGATGAAGACAAGGTGAACTCAGACAGTCTTAGTACTTGCGTTGGTGGCGTAAATTACATTGAAAGTATCACACACTAGAGCAAGAAAAATTTAAATGTCCTCATGCACAAAACAGAACAATTTTATGGAGGTTAAAATTTATGAGTTAATGGATTGACACAATGATCCTTAAATAATATTTGAAACCTTTACTCTCCTATGAATATTTCAACACATGTAGAGGATCCACATACTGTAAGTTGTCTAAATCTCATGTACTGTAAAGTCCTATTAAATGTGACCACCGGACAAAAGCCTCAATAGCCACGTTTTGTAGCAGGAAGAGAATCAATGAGGACCTGGAAGGTATCAACAGGGATAGTAGAGCCATGCCAAGTCCAGTACCGTGGCCAGCTGCACTAAGTTTCTCAGTTGGGTATCCATGGTATGAACAACCCAAATAACGCAGTCCCACAGGTTCTCCGGTTTAAATTGGGGAGTTTGGTGGCAAGGGGAGTACAGTGAACTCTCCGTGGTGCTCTTCAAACCAACCACATGTGACATATTGCGTTATCCTGCTGTTCGATGTCATCGTGCTGAGGAGAAATAAACTGCATGTATGGATAGACATGGTCCTCAAAGATAGATGCATACTTGTGTTGATCCATTGTGCCTTCCAGAATGATGATATCAGCCAGAGGATAACAATAAACATTCCCCAGGCTCTAATACTCATCGGGACCATCCGACCGCCGTGTCATCCTCAGCTGGGGATGCGGATAGGAGGGGCGTGTGGTCAGCACACCGCTCTCCCGGTCGTTACGATGGTTTTCTTTGACCGGAGCCGCTACTAATCGGTCGAGTAGCTCCTCAATTGGCATCACGAGGCTGAATGCACCCAGAAAAATGGCAACAGCTCATGGCGGCCCGGATGGTCACCCATCTAAGTGCCGGCCACGCCCGACAGCGCTGAACTTCCGTGATCTGACAGGAACCGGTGTATCCACTGCGGCAAGGCCGTTGCCCTTTTGATAATAGGTGGAGGGTATTTGCTGTCAGACATCCCACGCTGTTCATGCTAACGGCGATCTGTTCAGTGGAGTCAATAGAGCATAAAAAGTGATTCATATAAGAAGACCACCTTTCACCACGCAGTGGGTCTCTAGTTACAGCACTGGAGTGCAAATTCCAGCTTTCGGCACTGATGAACAGCAGTCAGGATGATTGCATGAACCAGTATCCTGCTGCAGAGACCCACATGCAGCAATGTTCGCTGAACAGTCGTTGAGGATACACCCCTTGATTGATTTGAGTGGTCTGTTGTTCAGGATGTTCATACATCTCAGCAGCTGGTTTTGGATAGTACTTTTTGCCATATACGCTATACTTTAACCATGGCGACATTTGAAGAGTTTACAGACAAAGCTAACTTGGAAATGCTTCCACCATTGGTTCGAAAGCCAATGATCAAACCGTTTTGAGCATCAGATTAATCGCTCTGTTTCTGCATTATAGTTGATGTATTGTGAACATTGATTGTTGCTAATATTCTTATTCGGAATATCTATAACACCATTGCCAGGTACACCCTCCAGCAGCGGTTTAGTAATGTTTTTGTATTTCGAACTGTTGGGGATATTTGCTCCTACACCAAGGGCTTTGTTATATTCTTCTGTGAAATAGATTTTGCCATACCTATCCATATCTTACAATGAATAATTGCCCGATTAGAGGTTTTTAAGTGTTCTGGATTCAGTAAATCTGGCATTCTTCCAAAATCTGTATACGTCACCTTTGTCGTATCCTTGGTTAAACCTATAAGTGGGATACCCATCATATATTGCCTTTTCTGGATCACCTTGCTCATTCCAAAGACATCATCGTTAATATCAGCTGCTTCATAGTCATCACCTTCCTCATCACAATCATTTTTTTCTTCTTCTCCTCTAATACCCGACCTCCCACTTTCATAAATACATTGCTTTTTTTTTACTTTAACGTCATTATCGTCATCATCATAGTCATCTTCTTCTTCTTCATCATCTAGCTCCTCCTCTTCCTTTTCTTCTTCTCCTTTCTGAATAGCTGTCTTTCTGGAATCAATCTCTGTATGGGTTGAGGATTGGGTTTAAAACTTCTTCCAACACCAACTTCGTTTCAGATTTCCTTTTTAGCAAGAATGCTATATTTTCGTTGAGATTTCAAAAAAAAACTTGGTAATAATTTTTAGTAAACATTAGGCACAAATGCATTACGGTCATTGCTAGAGTCAGTTTTGTTTTTTGAAAGATTCGCTGAAGTGGCATGAAATTTATTCCATAGTTATTAGCTATATTTGTCAGCGAAGACCTTACGTTACTTTGATCGCCGCTTTGCTACATGTTTCCTTCCATGTTATGTCTCTGTTTGTCTTTTTATTGTAATTTCTCATCATGTCTTCACAAAGAACATACAAAACGAGGTTCTACAGATGACACAGGTAATTTGTCACATTGTTTGTAACAGAATGTAGCAAATTGTATAAATGTCGTTCTGTTATATTTGATTACAGATGAGCATGGCATGAAACTGCATCAAATAGCCTCATACATCAACGTTGTCCCAGCGAAATTGTAACATATTACTTCATGTTAAAGTGAAACCGAAATAACATTCCACATGTCAAAGAAAGAGCAGTTACAAATTATTTGATGTTACTGCAAAATTGTAACATAACGTACCATGTTACAGTGAAATTGTAGCAAATTGCCGCATGTTACAGTGAAAATTTAACAAATCGCTCCAGATTACAGAAAATAATTGTAAGAAATTGTTCTATGGTACAACGAAATTGTAACAAGTTGCTTCACATTACAGCAAAATTATAACAAATTGCCCCATGTTACAGTGAAAGTGTAACAAATTACCCTGTAATACAGATGAACTATAAAAACGTGAATTATGTAGGAGGAAGGGGAATCCAGCTGCGTGACTGAGCATCTTCATTTCTGAACATAGTAGATATGACCTACTTTCAGCGTGATGTCAGGGAAAACCCAGTGGGAAATGGGAAAGCTAGCAACCACACACGTTGCACTAGCTATCAAATGTTTGTGACCGAGCGAGATGGCGCAGTAGTTTGCACACTGGACTCGGATGACGGTTCAAACCTGCATCCGGCCATCATGATTTAGGTTTTCCGTGATTTCCCTATATCGATTCAGGCAAATGACGGAATGGTTCCTTTGAAATGGCACGGCCGACTATATTCGCCACCCTTTCCTAATCCGATGGGATCGATGACCTCGCTGTTTGGTCCATTTCCCCCAAATCAACAAACCAAATGTTTGTGAGCTATAAAGTTGATGGAATGTGCTACAGATCCATGTAGGCTAGTACCCATAAGTAACATCACAAATTCACCAATAACCTGCTAAGTCTTAATTGTGTCATATTCTGATGAGGGAATAACATGTTTGCAGGCTTGAAATAGTATTTTGAGAAATAGGTTAGCTATAAGTAACTGATGGTATATGATTCTGGTTTAGATACGTGAATGCTGGTTACTAATTGCAGGGTAACAGTATAGGGGTACGTAGACCAGGTATAGCATGTTTCGCCTACGTAGTTTATTGTGTTGGTCTGTCACATTACTAGCGAGTGAATAACGTGTACGAAAGTCACTGTAAAGAGTTCTTCCGAAGTGTTCTGATGGGTGAGCTTCATATGGCTTCCATAAAATCTGTACACATAAGGACATCGCACACTCGATGGTCTTGGAGGTATATGTTAGAAACTGTATACGGGTTCCTAAAAGTGAGTGCAATGCTTGGTATTATTGTTCCTTTAGCTATTTGCTTGACAGTTATTGTGAGAGACTGAGGTGATATAGTGTTCTGTTCTGTTCTTGTACATGACATTACTACGATATCAGCAGCATACTGTTAAATTCAGATCTGAAACGCGTATGCCTTGCATCTGTATATTTACACTAGTACGTTCACTTTCACTGCATTTGTCAGTGAAATGGGCATTGCTGATAGTCGGGTTTTTGTAAGCATAACACACAGTGAACAGTGAAAAGCTCGCAGATTGCTGTACACATTGGTTAACACAAAAATGCTGTTTTAAAATACGTGACCACTGCTTATGGTATCATTCTCAATAGATTCAGAAATTTGAATGGTACATCATCAACTAAATGCGTAAACAGAGATTACTTGAGAGATGAAGTACTGCAAAAAAAGTGAAATTACTATATTATTGCAAGGTACTACCCTAATAACTTAGTTCTCCCATACGTGGTGTGACCACCCTTATTCTACTTCGCTCCTGTGTTCACAATGATGATGTGAATGACTTGATTTCTAATGTTTTCTCAGGTTGGTTGACTGAGTGTATGTTGTCACATTTCTGTGCAGCGCTTCCACTTTGCTCGTGATGTTTCAACGTTTGACTAATTTCTTTTCCTAAAGTACTCTGGCATGTGAACTTCCACAGAAAGTACATGGGCTGCACCAAACACATTTACACCACAACTTCTTGAGCGATTATTTGGAGATCCGTTATTGCACTAGTGATATTTGTTTATCTGAAAACCACTGCAGTCGTCTATTAGAAGCCGGTGAAGGTGCCAGTAGAGACGGTGCAGCCTGTATGTGAAGCGGCATTTTGTGAAGGTATCTGTGTACTGAAGCGTCTAATCGGTGGGTGATTGGCAGTCAACCCTGCTGTTACATTGCAATTGAAGATGAATCATTCTAACGTTTTCTGGTATCAGTTACACTACTGGCCATTAAAATTGCTACACCACGAAGATGACGTGCTACAGACGCGAAATTTAACCGACAGGAAGAAGATGCTGTGATATGCAAATGATTAGCTTTTCAGAGTATTCACACATGGTTGGCGCCGGTGGCTACATCTACAACGTGCTCACATGAGGAAAGTTTCCAACCGATTTCTCACACACAAACAGCAGTTGACCGACGTTGCCTGGCGAAAAGTTGTGATGCCTCGTGTAAGGAGGAGAAATGCGTACCATCACGTTTCCGACTTTGATAAAGGTCGGATTGTAGCCTATTCGGATTGCGGTTTATCGTATCACGACATTGCTGCTAGCGTTGGTCGAGATCCAATGACTGTTAGGAGAATATGGAATCAGTGGGATCAGGAGGGTAATACGGAACGCCGTGCTGGATCCCAACGGCCTCGTATCACTAGCTGTCGAGGTGACAGGCATCTTATCCGCATGGCTGTAACGGATCGTGCAGCCACGTCTCGATCCCTGAGTCAGCAGATGGGGACGTTTGCAAGAGAACAACCATCTGCACAGAACAGTTCGACGACGTTTGCAGCAGCATGGATTCTCAGCTCGGAGACCATGGCTGCGGTTACCCTTGACGCTGTATCACAGACAGGAGCGCCTGCGATGCTGTACTCAAGGACGAACCAGGGAGCACGAATGGCAAAACGTCTTTTTTTCGGTTGAATCCACGTTCTGTTTACAGCATCATGACTGTCGCATCCGTGTTTGGCGTCATCGCGGTGAACGCACATTGGAAGCGTGTATTCGTCATCGCCATACTGGCGTATCACCCGGCGTGATGGCACGGCGTGCCATTGGTTGCACATTTCGGTCACCTCTTGTTCGCACTGACGCCACTTTGAACATGTGTTCGACCCGTGGCTCTACCCTTCATTCGATCCCCGCGAAACCCTACAGTTCAGCAGGATAAAGCACGACCGCATGTTGCTTGTCCTGTACGGGCCTTTCTGGATACAGAAAATGTTCGACTGCTGCCCTGGCCAGCACATTCTCCAGATCTCTCACAAACTGAAAACGTCTGGTCAATGGTGGCCGAACAACTGGCTCGTCACAATACACCAGTCACTACTTTTGATGAACCGTGGTATCGTGTTGAAGCTGCATGGGCAGCTGTACCTGTACACGCCATCCAAGCTCTGTTTGACTCAATGACCAGGCGTATCGAGGCCGTTAATATGGTCAGACGTGGCTGTTCTGGGTACTGATTTCTCAGGATCCATGCACTCAAAGTGCGTGAAAATGTAATCACATGTCAGTTCTAGTATAATATATTTGTCCAATGAATACCAATCTGTTCCTGATAATAAGTTAATGATGTCAGTTATGAACACCTCACTGCAAGAGGCAGTGATAGGGCACGGTCGAGAAGAAGCGATGGAAGCAGTGAAAATGAATACTACCTTTTCCTGATAATAAGTTTAAAGTGAAAAGTATCACCATAGTGTCTGATAACAACACACCAGAGAACATATACGATGATGAGGTTTCAACACATATGAGAAGCTCCTCAAAAATACCATAAACTGAAGGCTAAAAGAGAAACATACGGGACGATGTGGCAAAGAAAAGAGAAGGCAAAACAGTTTTCAGACGAAATTATAATCTGCAGTTCAGTATTATCAAGCAATTTACAATGTAAATGATACATAGCTAGAACTCTCCGGTGTACAAATTTTACAGTGTCACTGGGATTTATTATTAATTTCAAAATGTGATTTAGGATAGCATCATGCCGCATCACTATGCTCCAAGCATGAAAAGGTAAGGACGACGAAGAAGAGATGATTCCGAGAGCTCAAATGCCTGTTGCTGAAGTCAATGAGCGTATCGCGACAGCAAACATTCAAATGGGTGTTGTATGGAACTGAGGTCAAAGTAAGTTCAACTATGAGCTTTCTTCCAAAAAAATTTATTCAAGACAGGGAAGAGAAACACAGTCTTGGCGATGCAGTCAGTTAACAGTGAAACACAAAGCTACGCGATTGGTGTTACTACACTACTGCCCATTAAAATTGCTGCACCAAGAAGAAATGCAACCGATAAACGGGTATTCATTGGACAAATATACAGGGTGGTCCAAAAGTTCGGAAACACCCTGATAAAATCCAAATGGAGTAGGAAGCAAGGAAACAGAGTCCCTACACACGAGGAACGGGTTGGGGGAAACTTGATAGGCTATGCCACCAACGTGTCGGCCATCTTGAAAGCCGCCATCTTGGATTCAACTCCAAAATTTCAAATTGGAATGTGCTCATGTGACATATCAAACAGATAGATAATTTCACCAGAAAAACAATGCCGTCGTTATTTTAAACATAGCTTTATTCATTCTCGGGTTATAGACAATTACTTGCGGCAGCAGTGGGATGCTCGGCAGCTTAATTATTACGTATTGAGAAGTCCTAAAATGGAGTCTGAAACGGTGCAAAGTGACTATCCCATGCCTGACGTGTTATATATGTTTAACTGTTAGGTATCATTTACTCATGCTAATGTTTTAATCATTGTTTCCTTATTTACAGTTTACAAAAGTCTTTAACACATGAAGAATGCATTGAAATCATATTGATATCAGGAGAAAGAAGCACACGGGTCATTGAAGAGGATTTTAACAGTCGTCACCCAACCAGACAGCCCATCACTCACAGCGCAGTTGCCAAGTTTTAGGCCAAATTCCGAGCAACAGGTTCTGTCGCAGATAAGCCTAAGGCTGGAAGACCAAAATCCGCCACCGATGAAGCAACAACAATGAGCGTGTTGGTGTCATTTAGCAAGAGCCCGCAACGGAGTACTCGTCGCCTGTCACAAGAATGTGGGTTAGCCGTACCTCCATACTGCGAATTTTATCGCAGCACAAATGACACTCGTACAAACGACAGCTGCTCCAACACCTGGGCGAGGATGACACAGTCCGTCGGGTACAGTACGCAGAATGGGTGACACAGCAGCAGCAGATAAACCCACGTTTCCCCTATCAGGTGCTGTTCAGTGGTGAAGCCAATTCCTTTATCAATGGCGAAGTGAACAAGAAGAATCACAGATGCTGGTCCGTCAGAAACCCTCACTGGATTGGTGCTAGCAAAACGGTCAACTCACAAAAAGTGATGGTCTGGTGTGATGTGTGGGGTACCAAAGTCGTTGGACCTTTTTATTATTGATAGTACGTTAACAGCCAACGGTTATCTGAGGTTACTGGATGAAGAAGTGTTTCCCTCGTTCTTAACAGAGGACGGGACATTTCCGGAATTCTTCTAGCATGATGGAGCTCCACCACATTATGAGCACAATGTGCGAGCATACCTGGATGTGCAGTTCCCTGAAAAGTGGATCGGTCGTAGGGGTGCTGTGGAGTGGCAACAACGTTCTCCAGAATTGACTCCTTTAGTTTTTTATCTTTGGGGTCATGTCAAAGCACTGGTTTATTCTGTGAAAATACGAGATTTGCATCATCTAAAGCAGCGCACTGTTGATGCGTATGGTCAAATTCAGCCAGGTGTGTTGGTCAAAGTTCATCAGGACTGGGTTCAGAGGATAGCATTAACAATCCAACATAATGGACAACATATCGAGCCATTCCTATGACTGTTGGTGGTCTCTTGGGACTGTGTAACATCGGCGTAATGTCTCTTCGGCGCATTACACACATGCTGCCGAGCGTCCCACCGCTGCCACATGTAACTGGCTATATCCAGAGAATGAATAAAGCTGTGTTTAAAATAACAACGGTATTGTTTTCTGGTGAAATTCTCTATCTGCTTGATATGTCACATGAGCACATTCCAATTTGAAATTTTGGAGTTGAATCCAAGATGGCGGCTTTCAAGATGGCCGACATGTTGGTGGCATAGGCTATAAAGTTTCCCCCTTCCCGTTCCTCGTGTGTAGGGACTCTGTTTTCTTGTTTCCTAGTCCATTTGGATTTTATCAGGGTGTTTCCGGACTTTTGGACCACCCTGTATACATTCTTCATTCTCCGATGAACGTCCTGGTGTTTGTCCTTCAGCAGCCAAGAAGTAAGTAACAGCATGCTGGTCCTGTTTAGACGACTTTGGTAATAACGTGATCATAGTTCACGTCTGCGCATTTACCACACAAATGTCTGAAAGACATGAATGCCACATTAAACCGCTGCCTAGAAGTCAGTGCTTGTATACCCGCACCGGAGTCGCCCAACGTTGCATATACACTGCAGTAACGCTCTTAAAAGGAAACTTTTTGATCGCACCTTATATTTTAAATGAGCGATAGTTTCAAAATTGGGTGTATTGTTAGGTTAAAACGTGAAGTAGTTCTTGGCTACTTAATAGTTTTACCTGACCGTGTCTTAAGGATCTGCCTGTGAGAGGTGACACCATGCAGTCTGTCTCCGTAGCTCTGACTGCCATGCGGAGGACGTGCGTTCCCTATGTTGCCAGGCATTGTCACGTGGTGAGAGGACTGGAACGGGATTCAGTCAACCTCGTGATGCAAGTTGAGGAACTATTTGAATAAGAAGTAGCAGCTCCAACGGCTGGAATACGGATAACGGTCGGGAGAATGGTGTGATTGGTGTGAAGATCATATGCTCCGCCATACCGCATCCGAGTGACACCATATGGCAAAGGTTGACATGGCAGCCGGTCAGTATCATGCGATATTTTGGCCTTGATCGCTGAGTTTCTTTTTAATTTTATTAGATCATGTTGAGTCGTAAACGATTTTGAAGGCACTGGAGCAAATGAGGCAAGACCAAGGAATGACACTTGTCATGTGCTCCGATTCCATTGGTGTTCTTCAGGCACGTAAGTAAATTTTCCCAGAAGAATAAAAAGACACAGAATATACATGACACTCTTCTCTTATTACAACAGTATGAGAAGGAGATGATATTCTTCTGGGTACTAGCGCGCGTGGTGATAAAGGAAATCGAACAAGCTGATATAAGCAGCCACGTCAGCACGCAGAGCTAACGCAGTTGGGCAATGTACCATTGCATTACAGTTTGCAAACACGTTTTTGAGTCAGAAGATCATACATTAATTAGAGGAGTAATGCCTAAAGATGAAGGACAACAATCTGTGAACTGAGCAACCAACTATCCAACTGTGGCGTTCCTCCTCCAGGTCAAAGAGACAGGATGAAGTCTTACTCACCCCTTTCCGTATGGGAAATAGAGGATGAAATCACCCTTTGGTAGTGCCTATGGCGTAAAAATTTGGGCACGTTGTATTTTACTGGATTAGAGTTTAATGTCTCAGAAGAGCACAACGGCAAATTTATGTGGGATTCTGCTATCTAGCTTAGGCGAGTACATGACGATTGTGGCATAAACGTTATAATTTTGTGTATTGTCTGTACTCAGGTCAAAGCTTTTAGGCTGGAGCTTTTTGTGTGTTTAGAGTGACTCGTCCTTTTTTAGTCCCAAGATCAGCCAACCACAACTTTTAATTTTTTGTTTTATATTTTTCGTTGTTTCGTTTCTCTTCTTGTCGAAAGTCTTAGAGTAACAAATAAATGGATCTTAGGATGCGAAAATGTGCTGGAGTGTTTTATGTGTGTGTGTATGTGTATGTGTGTACGCGTTTGCTTTTTTAGCTTTTGGTTTTTAAGGAAAACGACTTTTTCAGTGTTTTCTAAACATATATGGTTTTATCTATTTAAGTACAGCACTCATGTCATAACAGTAATGTAAGCCCGTTAAAGACCTAAGTGTTGTGTGCCCTAATAAATATATAATGTATAATATGGAATCTTCGTACATGGTGATGATGCCTTCTTACACCAAGTTATTTTAGATGTAAAGTCAATTAGATCCTACTGAATCGTGGTATGCAACAGAAATATATCCTGTAACATACGTTCGTAGACATAACCCTGTTTTTCCTATTGTTTAAATATATTTCTAGCTGTGGCATTACGTCCATGCTAAAAACTCTGTTTAGTGCATCAATTGTGGATGATAATAAATTTTTCTGTAATTTTTTTAAGATTTCCAAAAACCACAAATTAGTTACAGTTGAGAAACTGGGGTAGTAAATTCAAAACATCAGTTTTAGTTTTGCCACTAAAAATCAGTGTGAGTCTCTGTTAACCATAAACATATTGTTTTTAATTTTCCTATACTGATCACGGGAAAAACTATTTTAATTTCAAGAATCTGTGAGATTTCTGGGTCTAATTTTACCAAGCTGACACATCTGAAGGGGCTGGTGGGAAATTCTCTCAAAGTACGTAATGTATTCATATATGCTAGTCACAGGATTTGAAGAACAGCTTTATAGATTTTTATACTATGTGTAACGATTCGTTTATGGAAGAATTGTTTGTGAGTCTTTCAGACCACTGTACAGGTTGTAAGAAAGTGGTATGGATAAGCTTTCTAGAAACATTCCTCAGACATAGAGGAATGAAATGTGTTATATGGACATGGATCTAAAAACGCTTTATGTCCATGTTAGAGCAGATTTTTTATATTTTTTTCGTAATCACGTTAATCATGAGAAACGCACCTGATTTGAACGATAATTAACAAACAGAATGCAAAAAGTTGTGATGATAAATTCAAACAATGTTGGAAGGGGTAAATATTTTAGAGACAAGGAAGTAATCACGAAGGGAGTCTCACACGGTTCAGTTTTGGGTCCACTTCTATTCATTATTATGCGCTGTCGAGAGTCCGCAAGAAATTGTGCAATCACGTCAACAACAAAGTTTTCATCCAGTTTGGACCGGTATGTCGTTGACTGTCCGTTAGGGCCTCATGTTCTTCTGCCCAGCCTTACTGGAGAAACTTAACACGCTTTCTTAGGGAACACCCTACATGTTCTGCTAGCACATGTGACTTTGCGAATGCGACTAAACATGTACTTCATGCACGATGGAGGTCCTCCTAGTTTCAGTCCCAATGTTCGTAAGCTTACAAACAACAGATTTCGTGGCAGGTGAATAAGTAAGTAGATAGAGGCGGACTTGACTGCTGCGTTGAAAATTTGTAGAAACTGAGCTCTAACGTGCACATAAAATGTTTCCGGACCTATATTCGTATAATATATATTCTTTCTCTACGTGTGAGGAATATTTCCTGAATGTTCGGTAATTTCTTTCCCTTCCACAGTATATCTAAAAATAGGTTGTGCAGATGAGCATGAAGCCATTGCAGCTTAGGTGAGGCCAGTTCGCTGTTATATTGCTGAGGAATTGTGACGCACCACAGACCATCAGTCAGCCGCTCTTCAAGGTGAAACTAACAGACAAAACGTTCTCGTATCCACATTCGCCTGAATAACATATCGTTCCTCGTGCCCGTTTTCAGCGGGTCTATAACAACCATCGGCAACTACGAAGCCTTTGGGATTCGTTCTGAGGGATTTCACGTGTCTAGCAAATGTCTATATTGTAGCTAAAAATGGAACTGAAACTTACCATTGAAATTTAAATATACTTAAATTTTGTAAGAATTCGCAATGTTAGAACTAACCTAAACGTGACTTCTTGCTATAGAATAGATAAGCAGAACGATTTCATCATGGTGCATCCTGATGAATGTAAGCAACTGGACACACTTTATTGTTCAGTATTCTCGTCTCAAATTTCAAGAAATTTCTCGTTTGCTCTAATTCCCTCATATACATCTACTTACATACTCTGGGAAGCACAGTGGAATGCATAGCAGATTGCTCCCTGCCGCCGTTGGATAAGCAGCTGCAGCAGCAAGTCGTATAACCCTAGCTTACTTGTTTGTTAGATAGTTTAATTAATTTCTTTGCGTATTTTTGGGTAATTGCATTGTTTAATTCATATATTTCGGGCGTATTATAGTATTTGACAGTTGTAGCATCGCGCTTTAGTGTTTACTTCGTAGATTCTTATTTAAGTTTCGTATAGGAGGTGCAATTTAGAGTTTTAGTTACTGTAATCGTAAATTCAGCAGATTGTAGCGCAGTCGTTAGGCATTTGTACAGGTTAGTTGATACATTCTTTGCCTTTTTCGCTTGCGTTATCTAGGCATGGACTTGTGTTTCAGTAACTGTTGCTCAACATCGATTAGAATGGACAGGTACTGCGATTGCTGTGTTCGGATGAGGGCTGACTTGGCATCCCTTCGCTCACAGCTGCAATCGGCGCTGACTTTGGTCGCGCAGCTTGAGGCTGTTGCCAATGGGCACCACTGTGGGGAGCCGGACTTGGGTATCACGGGGATGTCAACCTCGTCCCGTCTGTCTCCAGATCGGTCTTCCGCTGTGGTTGCCCCGGTTGCTGCCCGCAGTGGGGCTGAGCCCTCGCCTGTGGTTGATTGGGAGGTCGTTCCAAGGCGTGGCAGGCAGCGAAAGGCGTCCCCGGAGGCTGATCAGAAAGCCTCCCCGGTGCTTCTGACAAACCGGTTTCAGGCACTGTCTCTGGCTGAGCCAGATGCAGCTGCCTGCCCTGTTTCAGAGGATCATTCTCAGCCTTCAAGGTCCGGGCAATCGCAGAGGGTGGGCTTACTGGTAGTTGGGAGCTCCAATGTTAGGCACGTAATGGGGCCCCTTAGGGATACGGCGGCTAAGGAGGGGAAGAAATCCAGTGTGCACTCCGTGTGCATTCCGGGAGGAGTCATTCCTGATGTGGAAAGGGTCCTTCCGGATGCCATGAAGAGCACAGGGTGCAGCCAGCTGCAGGTGGTGGCACATGTCGGCACTAATGACGTGTGTCGCTTTGGATCTGAGGAAATTCTCTCTGGATTCCAGCGGCTATCTGATTTGGTGAAGGCTGCCGGTCTTGCTTACGAGATGAAGGCAGAGCTCACCATCTGCAGCATCATTGACAGAACCGACTGCGGACCTTTGGTGCAGAGCCGGGTGGAGGGTCTGAATCAGAGGCTCAGACGGTTTTGCGAGCGTATTGGCTGCAGATTCCTTGACTTGCGCCATAGGGTGGTGGGGTTTCGGGTTCCGCTGAATAGGTCAGGTGTTCACTACACTCAGCTGGCGGCTACACGGGTAGCGGAGGCTGTGTGGCGTGGACTGGGAGGTTTTTTAGGTTAGAAGGCCTCGGGAAAGTGCGGGATGGGCTGCAATGTCAAAGGGTGCTTGGCAATTACAGGACATGCTTGGATCAAGGAACAGTCGGAATTATAGTTGTAAATTGTTGTAGTTGCGCTGGAAAAGTCCCTGAGCTTCAAGCGCTAATAGAAAGCACAGAAGCTGATATCGTTATAGGTACAGAAATCTGGCTAAAGCCTGAAATAAGTTCTGCAGAAAATTTTACGAAGTCTCAGACGGTGTTCAGGAAAGATAGATTAGGCAGAATTGGTGGTGGAGTGTTTGTGTCTGTCAGTAGTGGTTTATCTTGTAGTGAATTCGAAGTAGATAATCCGTGCGAATTGGTATGGGTGGAGGTTATACTTAACGACCGAATTAAGTTAATAATTGGCTCCTTCTACCGACCCCCAGACTCCGATGATACAGTTGCAGAACAGTTCAGAGAAAGTTTGAGTCTCTTAACAAATAAATACCCCACTCATACGGTTATAGTTGGTGGGGACTTCAACCTACCCTCGGTATGTTGGCAAAAATACTTGTTCAAAACCGGTGGTAGGCAGAAAACGTCTTCCGAGATTGTCCTAAATGCTTTCTCCGAAAATTATTTCGAGCAGTTAGTCCACGAACCCACGCGAATTGTAAATGGTTGCGAAAACACACTTGACCTCTTAGCCACAAACAATCCAGAGCTGATAGAGAGCATCATGAGTGATACAGGGATTAGTGATCACAAGGTCATTGTAGCTAGGCTCAAAACCATTTCTTCCAAATCCATCAGAAACAAACGCAAAATAATTTTATTTAAAAAAGTGGATAAAGTGCCACTAGAAGCCTTCCTAAAAGACAATTTCCATTCCTTCCGAACTGACTGTGCGAATGTAGATGAGATGTGGCTCAAATTCAAAGATATAGTAGCAACAGCAATTGAGATATTCATACCTCATAAATTGGTAAGAGATGGAACGGATCCCCCGTGGTACACAAAAAAGGTCCGAACGCTGTTGCAGAGGCAACGGAAAAAGCATGCCAAGTTCAGAAGAACGCGAAATCCCGAAGATGGGCTAAAATTTACAGACGCGCGAAATTTGGCACGTACTTCGATGCGAGATGCCTTTAATAGGTTCCACAACGAAACATTGTCTCGAAATTTGGTAGAAAATCCGAAGAAATTCTGGTCGTATGTAAAGTACACAAGCGGCAAGACGCAGTCAATACCTTCGCTGCGCAGTGCCGATGGTACTATTATCGACGACTGTGCCACTAAAGCGGAGTTATTGAACGCAGTTTTCCGAAATTCCTTCACCAGGGAAGACGAATGGAATATTCCAGAATTTGAAACACGAACATCTGCTAGCATGAGTTTCTTAGAAGTAGATACCTTAGGGGTTGCGAAGCAACTCAAATCGCTTGATACGGGTAAGTCTTCAGGTCCAGATTGTATACCGATTAGGTTCCTTTCAGATTACGCTGATACTATAGCTCCCTACTTAGCACTCATATACAACCGCTCGCTCAACGATAGATCTGTACCTACAGATTGGAAAATTGCGCAGGTCGCACCAGTGTTCAAGAAGGGTAGTAGGAGTAATCCATTTAACTACAGACCTATATCATTGACGTCGGTTTGCAGTAGGGTTTTGGAGCATATACTGTATTCACACATTATGAATCACCTCGAAGGGAACGATCTATTGACACGTAATCAGCATGGCTTCAGAAAACATCGCTCTTGTGCAACGCAGCTAGCTCTTTATTCGCACGAAGTAATGGCCGCTATCGACAGGGGATCTCAAGTTGATTCCGTATTTCTAGATTTCCGGAAAGCTTTTGACACCGTTCCTCACAAGCGACTTCTAATCAAGCTGCGGAGCTATGGGGTATCGTCTCAGTTGTGCGACTGGATTCGTGATTTCCTGTCAGGAAGGTCGCAGTTCGTAGTAATAGACGGCAAATCATCGAGTAAAACTGAAGTGATATTAAGTGTTCCCCAGGGAAGCGTCTTGGGACCTCTACTGTTCCTGATCTATATAAATGACCTGGGTGACAATCTGAGCAGTTCTCTTAGACTGTTCGCAGATGATGCTGTAATTTACCGTCTAGTAAGGTCATCCGAAGACCAGTATCAGTTGCAAAGCGATGTAGAAAAGATTGCTGTATGGTGTGTCAGGTGGCAGTTGACGCTAAATAACGAAAAGTGTGAAATGATCCACATGAGTTGCAAAAGAAATCCGTTGGAATTCGATTACTCGATAAATAGTACAATTCTCAAGGCTGTCAATTCAACTAAGTACCTGGGAGTTAAAATTACGAACAACTTCAGTTGGAAGGACCACATAGATAATATTGTCGGGAAGGCGAGCCAAAGGTTGCGTTTCATTGGCAGGACACTTAGAAGATGCAACAAATCCACTAAAGAGACAGCTCACACTACACTCGTTCGTCCTCTGTTAGAATATTGCTGCGCGGTGTGGGATCCTTACCAGGTGGGATTGACGGAGGACATCGAAAGGGTGCAAAAAAAAGGGCAGCTCTTTTTGTATTATCACGTTATAGGGGAGAGAGTGTGGCAGATATGATACACTAGTTGGGATGGAAGTCATTACAGCATAGACGTTTTTCGTCGCGGCGAGACCTTTTTACGAAATTTCAGTCACCAACTTTCTCTTCCGAATGCGAAAATATTTTGTTGAGCCCAACCTACATAGGTAGGAATGATCATCAAAATAAAATAAGAGAAATCAGAGCTCGAACAGAAAGGTTTAGGTGTTCGTTTTTCCCGCTCGCTGTTCGAGAGTGGAATAGTAGAGAGATAGTATGATTGTGGTTCGATGAACCCTCTGCCAAGCACTTAAATGTGAATTGCAGAGTAGTCCTGTAGATGTAGATGTAGATAGGTCACAATGCCCCACTTATTAGCTCTTCTTCACATTCCGATCGTGTATGAATCGCCTGGAGAGTGCTTGCTTAAACGCTCATGTGATGTGAGAACTTTAGTTAGTCTAAAATTGTTCTCGCAGTCCCTACAGAAACGATACTTAGCAGTTTGTAATATATTCTTAGATGACTCACTTAATGCTCGTTCTTAACAATTCTGTAAGTTGGATTTTGCCGGGTTATTGGCGGCTATCTGGAAGCGTTTGCAGTTCAGATTTTGCAGCCTCTCCAAGACGTATTTCTTTGAATCAAACAGAACGTTGACCATTCGTGCTGTCCTTCTTAGTATACGTTCATTATCCCCTGATGGTCCTACCTCGTATGGGAGCCACGGACGTGGAGACGATATTCTACGATAGGTCGCACTAGTGTTCCGTAAGTCTTCTTACTATATTGAGTGCGTTTTCCCAGTATTCTAGCAATGAACAGAAGTCTGCCACCTGCTTTATCTGCGACATTCCATTTCACACCCCACAACTTGTAACACACAGTTATTCGCATGCACTGGCCGATTCAAATTTTGACTCACTGATGTAGTCACACGACACTACATATTTTCATTTTGTGAAGTGAAGCATTTTATATTCCCGAACATTTAAAGAAAATTGCCAGTCTTTACGTCACTTTCAAATCTTGTCAATATGTTACTGAAAATTTGTGCAGCTTTATTACACAGTCCTCTATTACATATAATTGCATCATGTGCGAAGATTCAGAGGTTAGTATTAATATTGTCTGCCAGATGGTTAATACACAAAATGAGTAGCAGGAGCCCCTAAAATCTTCCGTGGGGACGTTGCAGTAACATCGTCATCTGTCGATGACCCTGCATCCAAGATAACATGCTGTATCCTCGTTACCAAGAAATCCTTAGTCCAGTGCCCTACAAGCTCCAGAACTGTAGTACCCAGCAAATATAAGATGGATCATTCCATGTCAAATGGCCTAATTTCGGAACCTTTTGATTCCCGGCCATCACCGAGTTCTACGAAATTTTATGTGAACATTCGCTCATGTCACTATGAACTATGGAAAAATATAACGTTTGTCGAAGCAACACTGGCCGAGATATAGTCACATGTTTGACTCCACTCACGACTGGTGACTTTGAGTTGTTAAATCTCGAGTATTATTTTGTTGCAAGAAATAAAATTTGGCCATCTTACACAACTGCGTGCGTTCTCACAAGAATAATAATTACAAGGACTTCACGAGAGATGTTCAACCATAAAAACTTTAGGCAAAGTCGCTCGAAAACACCGGCGCTCGAAAATATTTGGTGTTTGACTTATTATATAACAGGGGCCAAGGGTATGAAGTACGTGAAACGTGGCATATAGTAACCTAATAACACAAGGCTCATAAATACAGACAAACTAAAGAGAAGATTTTGTAAAAACGTAAAAATTGTGGTATTTCCGATCCGATTTCGGAAGCATTGTGTTCTATAAAACTCTCCAAACTGGGCTTATTAGAAAAACCATGGTTTGAACCTTAAACCAAGTGTACTTTACTATCCAATGCAGGTTAACAATTCTAGATAATTTGAATAAAAATTGGAAGCGAAAATCGTGGGACGAGAAGACGTTTTGATTCTTATGTCTCGTAGAGTAAAGGCATACTGAACATGAAACTTAATACGCAATAACTCGCTAGCACAAAGATGTGGAATAAAAAATTTCATCACTTACTATTTTCAAATAATCTAAAAATTCGTCCGAAATGTGATGATTTTTGAGAAAAGATGAAAACAGGGTGTATTCGACACACTTTTAACAAATAACGTTTTCTATTAAAGCTTAATACCATTGGAAACAACGAGTTTTAATTCCTCCAAGAATAGTGAGCTTAATTTATCATAGAGGGTAACAATGCTACATAAATTGAGACAAAGCAGATGGAAAAATCGCACTGAAAATAATGTTTTAACTGTGGCTTCTTATATCTTGTTGATGAAAGGCGTGATAAACATGAAACTTTTGACGCAACTTAGCAACATAAGGTTTTCCAATACAAAATATCAATCATGTTTTGTTTCCTAAATTTCTACAAAATCAGTTCAAACTTGACTTTTGCCAAAATTACAGAAATAGATCACATTCAGTTTGCTGTTAAAAAATTCATTTTCCATAATTGATTTCAAACTAATCACTGTTGGAAATAGCATGTTTTCAAGGTTTCAGAAAATCGCGTTTGAATTTGCAACGTGCGCTAACAATACCTGAAAATGGCGGACAAATTTGAAGGAATGAACCACGGGAACAGGCTACATTGCAACAACCTGTTGTCCGTGTATTGTTGTATGTGGTTTCTGTTTTTAAATTGACAAGTGATATCTCACTATATTGTTTTGCTCCATGGTGACGATGTTAGTATCCACTCACGAACATGAACTGGATACCCCATCGCCACAGGGTCACACAATACCAGGTGCGTGGGTTTGTCCATCCACCTGCTCAAGCCTATAATTTAGTTTCTTAATCTGCGTTCCTAAGACTCATTAAAAATTAATAGTTTATTGCTTAAGATGCTGCTCAAAGGTTTTGGTGGGGAAATTTTCGAACCTACATTGCATCCACTAGTAGCTTTTATGTCAACGAGGGCATTGTAAATTGTTAGTTTCTGCATTATTTCTGATCAGTTGCAACATCACAAGGTATCTGTACAAGTGTTTATTCGAAAACTGATCGACCTTATTCGGAAACTGTCGACTCAAAGAAGATCATCACAATAAACTAAGTAAGTGGCGTCTCAGCTGCACAAAATTAATAGAATTTTGTCAATCTGTGTAGCCACAAACACGATTTGAACATTGATACAGTAAGGAACTCTTTCGGCAATAACTACGGGAGACCTCCAAGTGATCCGACTTGTGGCACAACCAAGTGAGTGGCTACTTGCGTAATAGTACAAAGGCCATCAACAAATCAAATACTGATTCCAAAAGATCTAGTCAACTTTTTCGACCAAAATATAGACGGCATATATTCCAAAATGACAAATCTAAGACAGCAAAAAGTTTCAAGAAATCAGATGGCGAGAAAGCAGTACGGTAGTCGATATGAGACAACATCATCGATTTATACCAATTGACTCGAGCTCGATTTGTATCAGTAAAATTTCTAGTGACACAATAAATTTTGTTGCCAGAGTTTGTAGCGAGGGCATGTTAAGTCTGAAATTGACTGAGTTGTTACCTGCCCGTTCCGTTGCCTGTGTGTACGGTAACGAATGGTGGATTGGCAACATTCTTGACTTACCAACAGAACAACATGATGCTCTGATAAAATTTATGCATCCTCACGGTTGGGCTCATTCATTTAATGGGACCAAAAGGCAGGATGCTTGTCGGATACCGCAAGAACACCTTCTTTCCACGCTCTCTTTTCCTTCAACATCATCATCTGGTGGACAGTATCAATTTCTGTAAAACTGAGCTACAGAAAGCGGCTGAAAAATTTAAAAAATTGTAAACTGCAACTTTGAGAAGTTTAAAATCAAAATTGATATTACTTTTCTTCTTGCCACATATGTGAGACACTCCTACAGATATGAGAATCAGGCATAAGATACTTTACCAAAACGGCTTTGCAAGCAGACAGGTACAACCACATGGCGATGTAACTCAAATTAGTAAATCAAATCACAGGCTTGGGAACCTGGATGAAGAAACCCATCCATGTCTGGTATTGCACGACCCCAGTGGCGATGGATTTGCCAGTTCATGTTTTTGAATGGGTAGTGACAATGTCGCCATGGACCAACACAGTCTATTGAGATATTAGTTATCAATTTAAAAATAAAAATCCACATGCGACCAAGTACGGAGAACAGGTTGCTCTAATGTAGCCTGTTGCCATGGTACTACATTCCCTATAATATGTCCGTCATTTGAGGTATTGTTAACGTACATTGGAAAATCGAACGTGATTTTCTGGATGCTTAAAAACATGCTCTTTCGAACTGTGATTAATTTGAAATCAATTACGGAAAACGAATTTTCTCAAAGCAAAGTGCATATGATCTATTTTTGAAATTTAGACGAAAACAAGTTTGAACCGATTTCGTAGAAATTAGGAAAACAGTACGTGACAAATATTTTATATTGGAAAATCTTATGTTTCTAAGCTGTTGCGTTCAAAAGTTCATGTTTATTATGCCTTTAATCAACGAGATATAAGAACCAAAAGCTAAAATTTTATTCTGGGTGCGATTTTTCCGGTTACTTGTCTCAGCTCATGCAACGTTGTTAGGCCACGTTGAAAATTAAATCCACTGTTCTTGAGGGACTCAAAACACATTGGTTCAAATGAGACTGCTTTTTAAGCTTTAGCAGAAGATGGTATTTGTAAAAGACGTGTCTAATTCATCCGATTTTCACCTCCCCCTCCCAAAAAAAAACATATTTTCAACGAATTTGTAGATTGAAAATAGTAGATAAATGAAATTTTGTATTTACCGTCCTTGTGCTACCGAGTTATTGCGTTGTGAACCTCATATCCAGCACGACTTTACGAGATACAAGAATCAGAACTCTACATTTTTTTCTTGCTAGGATTTTCGCCCGCAAGTTTGATTGAAATTATTTAGCATTGTTAGCCCACGCTGGATAAGGAAATGCATTTTGCTTTACGGGTAAAACCATGGTTTTTTTAATGAGGCCAGTTTTGAGAGTTTCATAGAACACAGATTTTTGCAAATCGGATCGAAAAACCGCATTATTGACCTGTTCACAAAATTTTAAAATTAGCATTTAATTTATTCAGTACTGGAAAATACATGAAACTTTCAATTTATAAACCTTGTGTTGTTAGGTTACTACATGCCAACATCCACATTCGTCGTATCATTAGTCTCGGAGATAAAGAAAGTCAAACTTTGAAATTTTTTCTGGTGTCGATTTTTGAAGTCAATTTTGCCTAAAATTATCTGGCTGATTATCACTCGCGAAATTCTTTTAATTTTTTTTGTAAGAGAACGCACAGAGGTGTAAAAGATGGCCAAATATTCATTTCTTGCAACAAACTATTACTCAACATGTAACAGCAGAAAGTCATCGGAAACTCATGCTAGCTCTGCGCTCATGGAGTGAAACAAGTGACTATATCTCGGCCAATATTGCTTCGACGATCGTTAAACTTTACCACTGTTCATTGGAATCAGGTACAAATGTTGGCATAAAATTTCAACGAAATCTGAGATGGTGACCAAGGACCACAGAACATACATGAATCTATCGTTCTCCTGCAACATAAGTATATGTATGTGTTAATCTGCTAGGTATGTGACACGAAAGAATGTGTGTGTGTGGTGGGGGGGAGGAGGTGTCGGGTCGGGACGAGTAAGTAAACACACCAGTCAAAGAAGCGTGCCGTGGGCCCAATGATGCACAGTGTAAAATTCTTGTGCAGGTTGTAATTTCACCGGTGAGTCAAAGAGTCACGTTCCTGTTGAAGTAGAAGAAGCTGGTTGTGAGGGACTATGAGCTACAGTCAGTGAAACCAACTGTCTGATCCTGACGTACCTTGTAAGAATGTGCAAGGCCATCGTTGAACGGGAATTGTCCATAAAAGCGTGGCTACATACTATACCAAGAGGAATCGTCAAAGTGGGGTTCTTGTGCTAAATGACTTACTGCGAGCTACATTTTAACAGTGTTTTTCTATATTTCGACAAAAGAATGAGACAAAGGTTTTAGGTTTGTGGCTTTAGTGTGTTTGCATAGCGGCCGCCTCATCTTTTTTAGTCAACTAATGTTTATATTTTTATTTTGTCTTGCAGATTATCTGTTGCAGAAGAATTGTAATAATGACCAGAAAACCAGTTTTATTACCTATATATGTTATTTCTGATATATCTGAATTCCTAACATTAATGAGACATTTTAGGACTGATAGACAAAATGTTTTGGATCTGTGTGGGCTTTAAGAGATTTTAATCCAACAGAATGTTCAACATTTCATCACACACTCGTCCATGGATAATTTAGAGTTGTTCCTAATGACAGCGAAATCACGCTTACAAAGACACACATCATTATCATCATCATCATCATCATCATCATCATCATCATTGCCTTTTATGTAAGAGACGTGTCAACAAAATATTTCTGTATTATTGTTTTGTTCGATTTTTCTATTCTAATTTTAAGACTGAACGTAAATACTAGTACTACGTTATCAGATTCTTTATTTATTTGTGTGCTTGAGGATGATGGCGTATATGAGTATGAGAAAGCAAATACTTCTTACTAATTAATTTGAGTGTTGTGTCTGTTTTAAATATTTTAACCACATGCGAGATGGAAAGCTTATACCACTGTCATAAGAGCCAGAAATAAACTACACAACAAACCAATCCTGCGGATCAAAATACTTCTCTGCTTTACGTTTTCCTTAAAGTAAGAATCTACTTATAATTGTTTGTGTCACCAAGTAGCTCACATAATAGTTTATTGAGAGTACATGTCCTCCAATCTGAGCATAGGTTGCAGACGGATGAGAATAACTGAAAGTAGTTTTCCTCCGGGGTTGTAGTAATAAAGGTCTTATATTTGTAAAAAAAATCACTACATAAAATGAATTTCAAAATTAACACAGTATTCGATATCAATAAATGCAAGAAAATGAGGTAGAAGGTCAGTAGCTAAAACACTTCTTTCTCTTGGAAATTTTTAGTGATGCTTTTGTTAAAGTGTGGCTGTAGGATGTTATTAATTCACTTCTTAAGGAAATGGTGGACGATGGACGAAAATGGGTGGCAGCGGGAGGTTGTGGAGGAATGTTTACAAAACTGCGCTCGGGAGTGGGGGTTTCTATGTTTGCTATGATGATTCTTCTTTACTTTACTAACATAAAAATACCGATGAACTTAACTTCCTGAATATTGGATCATACATAATATCTGAATCCAATATGATTGCTTAAATGTGATTTCAATTACTACTGTAAGCCTTAGAAATACGAACGCGAAAATGTATTCAAATACAGTAGTTTTAAACAACTTTGCTGGAAATTTTTCTAGTTGACAGTGAAGAACTTCTATCCTTCTCTGTTTCAGGAAGCTTTTCCATCTACTAACTTAGAAAGAAGCTTCAACATCATTTAGCACCTCCTGGTGAAAGTAAGACAGGACGTTCAGATATATGGAAGAGGCGAAACGAGATTCCGATTGGCGAAAATGGAACCAGATATGGCGAAACTGGCATCTGATCATGAGGCGCAAACTAACACAGATACATAAGATTATTGTTATTATTACGCTTCTGGCCATTAAATTTGCAACACCAGGAAGGATAGTAAATAAAGAAATTAAATGCGTAACTAATTTGGGTATACAGGATGTGAAATTTACTACACAAAGATGCCATCTCTGGCAGTAAATACAGCTGAAGCCAAGCTGGGCATCCTGTTAAATTTGGCTTTGATGTCAGATACTGGTACGTTACTCATTGCTACTTTACCCCTGCTCTAGATTTCATCAAACGGACTGGCTGACCAGCAGTGGTGTTTGAGCTCTTGGGGCAATGCATGGCCAAATGTTGGTGAGAGATATGAAGAACGTGTTGGCCAGGTCAACAGTCGAACACACTTTGCATCGAGGTAGATCAGGATAGCAAGTACAACAAGCAATCTTGCGTTATCTTGTTGGAAGGTAGGGCACAGCCACCAGCCTTAAAACGTAAAAAATTTAACGCCTGCTGTCCAAATTACTGGTTATGCGAACCAAATATACTGGTGTTGTGTACGCAAGGACATCCATAACCATTACATCAGGTGCTGAATTCGTATGATGATGAAGAATGCAGTCGAGCAACGTTCGATCTCTTTCGAGCCTTCACAAGTGGATACGTCCATCACGATGAAGAAACGGGAATTGGCTGAAAAGGCGACATGGTGCCACTTGTGGGTCAGCTGGTGTTGTTGGGTGCACCGCTGCTGACCCGCGCGTCTCTCACTTGGCGAAAACTGGTCGCCCTGCTGACAATCCGCAGAGCTTCAGAAGATGTCGCACTGTCCATGTGGGCACTTGTCTTGTCCATTTCGTTATTGAAGGAATGTGGCGTGGCACGTTCGAAAGAGCAATATATCTGTCAATATATCTGTCCGCTTTTGCGCAAGTGAAGCGAGGCTGCTGACATCTTACATGATGATGGGTACGGCCCTCCTGAACTCATCAACTCAATATTCGCATCACAGTCTTAGGATCCCCACTAAAGCGAGGAACGAGGAAAGTTAAACGACAGTGTCAATTCTGCCTTTCGATTTCTGAGACATGCTGGTAAACATTTCTCCTTCTTACACAAGAAAGAAAACGACCTTCTCAAAAACAACTAGTACCATATGGTCCTTCTGACTAAAAAACCTACTGTGTGCTCTTCCCTTATTTACAGAGCGTGGAGTGACGTTGCTCCTTCCTGCTTTCTATTGTTGTGCCGGAATGCTAGTAACGGAACAAGGCCATGTCACTCCATTCTCCATTATTGCCAGATGTATCCAAGATGACGTCATCCAAGATGGCGACCTGTAGACTTGTCAACAGCGCATGACGTCATCCAATATGGCGGCCTTGACGTCACTTGATGACGCGAATACCGTTATCCAAGATGGTGACTTTTGGTGGGGAAGTTCCACACTACCTCCAGTCCCCCAGCAAATTGCGGGAAGTTCAAATTCCAGCTGGACAATGTAACACACTGTGGCTACCTCCACTAACCTAGGAAAATGGTGGGAAAATAGGTCACTTGGGCTACCTCCACTAACCTAAGTCATCCGACCGCCACCTCTTGCTAGGAATCAGCAGGAAAGGACCCAGCCTGTGCTGGGAAGGATGCAGGTAAGGCTTTATTTTGCATGCAGTGTTTATTTAAACAATTAGAGGCAGTACTGCCATCAAGTGTGTTCACCATGAGGTTCAGAGTCCAACTGACTTAGTACACAGTAGAGCCATCAGAGGGCCCCATCGCTGCTCCTGTGACATAATCCAAGATGGCGGTCTGGCGCGGAAAAATGGCGGGAAAAGGACTCAACATCCCCTGGGCTGCTGGTGAGAGGAAAGGGTGTACTTTATTTTGGAACAATTTATTTAGGAACGGATTTCACGTAGTTCATTTCTTACACTGATACAAAACGTTCGCTCTGATGTGCTTGGGATCACAACACGCAGTCTGCAGACCTGCAAACTACTCAGAAATAATGCAATGCACTGATGTACAGCCAAGCAAACAACTCGTAAATTACTGAAATAATGCAGCACACGGCGTACAGATCTGTAAACTACTCGTAAATCCACGAAAACAACTCGTAAATTGTCAAAATAACGGATGTGAAACTCTCTGCAGACACGCTCACTACTCGTAAACTGTCCAAATAACACATAGCAGGGTCTACAGACCTGATTGCAAAATAATGCTACGGACACGCAGATAACTCCGCCACCCCCTGTCCACTGGATCACTCAGGACGCTACCGAACATGCTCCCAGAAGTCAGGATGCACCGGCAGCCTGAAGAAAGTGGCGACGTGGACGTCAGCTGCCGAGTCATGGACAGGTGCCTATTCAAGTCCCGCAAGCATGAGGCGGTGGCATCCTTTTCATACTTGACACCTGAGAAATTCCTCTCAAAATACATGTTCACCTAGGCATCGTTGCTGACGTTACTAGATGGGAGCGAAGAACTAATTGCAGAGCGACTCACTCTCGCAGACACTGCAGAAATCTGTTCCCTTGCTTTCCAGAATAGCACAGGCTGCTTTCTCTTCCTCACGATCCTAATGGGACATTCGAGCTGTGTCTAGCTGTGAACGCATACCTACCAGCCCAACGTGGCTGATGCATCGCCAACAAACGCGCACCCATACCTACACACAATCGCAAGCGCCTCTAAATAGTTTCTGAATGTCATACTGATGTAACGTGGCTATGTGAAATAAGAACCAATTCAACCTCTTGAAAATTGTATTGTGTCTCAGAAGTAGTTAATGCTCGCTTTTGTAGGAGCTTTCGTGATGGCTCAGCATGTCTCATTGGAAATTCTTATCCTAACAGAACCTATTTACGAAAATAGCACAAAATAACATCAAATTCATTCTTCCTTGTGGTCCTAATGTGGCACTCCGTCCATTACATCTTACCCTTCCTGCTTCCAACACATGCATATGTTCTCACCGCTATGTAGAGACTCCTATACCACAAAACAAAGGATGTCTTTTGAATGAATGGAGCACTGTGATTGGCTCTAATGGAATTTATCCACTGAATTACAGATGTCGCCAGTGTGGAAGCACCGTCCGCCTTTTTTCTCCTTCTGCAGATAAGACTTCCAGTGGAAAAAACTATTTTACACAGATCGCCATATTGCATCGACAATTAAAGTGACACACAGATCGTCAAATATGGAAAGACTCTTACTCAATTGCACTGCTTTCCCAAAGAGGACAGAAGATTGAATATTACAGCGTGAAACCGATCTCCAACCCAGCAATATATCTCTGCTTACCATGTAAATGTAGTGAACATACAATTCGTGTAGTACGCCAAACAAAATCACTCCTTGTACATCATTCATACATATACCCCGAAGACAGACAGCATAAGCACATGCACCGTAGATATACTAGTGTCATAATGTATTTCCGGCAAGGTCAGGTGGTTATCTTCTCCCAACGCATGACCAGAGTGCCCTCACTGGATCGAAGTCACTCTCAGAACTGTTGTGAATAGACGGGCTCGTTACCCCTTGGCACAAATGCGTTAATGTTTCTGGTCCGGACCTGCTTGCTTCCTTGCCTTTCTACACACATCTGTAGACACTGGGATTACAAGAAAATACATAATTTCGCATGGTTTTCTAGATATCAAGCACATAGCAATATCACCTCCATAGCAGTATAGCTAGGTGGAGCGTGCTGTAAACCATTGAGTAACCAGAAACTAAGCCCTACTGCGAAGACATTTATGTGAAAACTCGAAAAAAGAAAATATTTCCACTCACAAATACCAATGTTGGTGATGTAACAGATCCCAAATAATTCATATAATTTACAAGGTCAGTTAAGGTGTTCCTCATGTCTAGAGAACCAGCAAACGTGTCTTTCACCTGCTACATGCACACACCACAATCGATGTTCTCTCAACCAAATAACAAAGATGGGAAACGCGAAGAAGCAGTCAATCCGACAATTTACATTGGGAAGGAATAACGGTCAAGAGCAAACACACACCCTTATTGAATCTTTTCAAATTTCCGCACGATCACGAAAGCTGCCCAACACATACTGAGTATTAGTTTGCTATTCGGTAGTCTAAGTGACGACACGGTTAACTCAGCTACATTCCTACACTCTCACCAGACTTTTCCATTTGGACACCTCCATCTGTTAATGGTAAACGTGAATCATTCCCGCCGCAGGCCACAGCCACTACACGCCAAGCACCCCTAGACACAATCCTCCTGGTAAAACCGGTCACATATATATTTGAGCGCTATGCTTACACTTAAATGTTACGATTGTGTTATCAATTGAATGACATTCGACAATCAGCAAAGTATCGTAAATACACCCTGCTGATGGCTGTGGCTCTGGAAACAGAAATATCTGTACCATCCTTATGACTTGCCACACTCTTCCCTTTGCCATCACAGTATTCCACGTCAATTCCATTCCTTCCTTATGACTGGACATAGTAATTGGATTTGCACATGTCGGAACACAAACACATACTTTTTAAGCCTGATGCACAAGGTGAACTTATCACGCATTCTCTACTACTAAGTATAATACTTCATTAATAACTGATTGCCGACGATGCAAAATAATACTGACCAAGAATCAACTACGGGCGGACATGTTTCATTAGTTTTTCTTGTGAGTGCTTCCACTCTGCCTCAGAAAGAGAGGCGTAATCGTCTTACAAACCGCCAGATGATAAGAAACCTGATCGCAACAACTACTGTATGTTACTGTCACAAGCGGTTTTGGTTCTACAGGTGCACACATGTATCCATGTTAAAAGCTATACTGGCTTTATAAATCGAGGTATGGCATTACCTCTGAATGATGTGTTTCTCCCAGACAAATACCATGACACAGAATATATACGTGATCGTAGGAGTGAATATTATCAGACCAGCACCGATGGTGCACACTTGTAATAAAATTACCGGATTTTGAAAGTGAGTGTCCTAAGGAGCGTGGTATGAAACCAGTATTTGCAACTCCCCCATGTCACCACTAGATATTTCTCCAGTATTTGTAACATATTCTGTCTCGACGCCATGTCAAAGTTTCTGCGATAGAAGTACCGCGAAAATGGTATGATATTCCAGAAACCATGTGAAATTATGTATGTTCTTGTAATCCCAGCGTCTGGAGATGTGAGTAGAAAAGAAAGGAAGCAAGCAGGTCCAGACCAGAAACAGTAATGCATTTGTGCCTAAGGGAAGGAATCCTGTTTTCTGTACAACAGTTCTGAGAGTGACTTCGATCCACTGAGGGCGCTCTGGTCATGCATTGGGAGTAGATGACCACCCGACCTCGTGGGAAATATCTAGTGCCATGAGTATATCTACAGTGCATGTGCTTATGCTGTCCGTCTTCATGGTATATGTACGAATGATGTAAAAGGGGTGATTTTGTATGGTGTAGGATACGAATTGTATGTTTACTACATCGATATGATACACAGTGATATATTGCTGGGTTGGAGATCGGTTGCATTCTCTAATATTCAAGCTCGTGTCCTCAGAGGGAGAGCAGTGTAATTGAGTAAGATTCTTTCTATATTTGACGATCTGTAGGTCACAATGTAATGTTTAATTGTCGGTGCAGTATGTCAAACTGTGTAAAATAGTTTTTTTCCACTGAAGGTCTCATCTGCAGAAAAAAAAGAAAGGTGGATGGTGCTTCCACAGCGGCGGCATAAGTAATTCGGCGGTTAAATTCGATAAGAGCCAATCATAATGCTCCATTCATTCACAAGACATCCTTTGTGCTGGGAGAGATGAGTCTCTACATAGCGGTGAGACCTTTTGTGTGTGTTGAAAGCAGGAAGGGTAAGATGTGATGGATGGGGTGACATGTTAGGAGTGCAAGGAAGAATGCATTGGATAATTTCCATGCAGACAGGCTGAGACATCAAAAAAACACCTACAAAAGCGAGCATTAACTATATCTGGGACACTATACAATTTCCAAGAGGTCGACTTTGTCCTTATTTTATACAGCCACATGACATCAGTATGACATTGGGAACCTTTTTAGATGCATTGCGATGGACTGTAGCTACGCACTTGCATTTCATGGCTATGAGTGAGCCACGCTGGGCACGTTAGCTTGTGTGCACAGCTAGTGGCCTGGTATGATCGCAAGGAAGAGAAAGCAGTGTGTCCTATTCTGGAAAGCAATGGAACAGATATCTGCAGCATCTTCGAGGGTGGATCACTCTGCAATTAGGACTTCGCTTCCATCCTGTCACATTAGCAATGGTGCCTAGGTGAACACGTATTTCGAGCGGATTTCCGAGGGGTCAAGTATGAAAGGGATGCCACCGCCTCATGCTTGCGGGACCTAAATGGGTACCTTTGCGTGGCTCGGCAGCTGACGCCTGCGTCGTCATTTCGGGGGGTGGCTGCAGGTGCATCCCGACTTTTGGGAGCATCTGTGGTAGCGTTCTGTGCAGGGCAGTAGACAAGGGGCGGTGGGCGGTGTGTGCGATCTTTTGGAAACTTTTCTTTGAAGAATTGTTTGGGTGTCTGTTGTATTATTATGCGAGCAGGTCGGTAGGCTCTGCTATGCATTATTTTTACAGTTTACGAGTAGTTAGTGTGTCTGCAGAGCGTTTTAAATCCTTTATTTTGATAATTTACTAGTTGTTTTCGTGTCTGCACTTCGGTGTACTGAACTATGTCGGTGATTTACGTGCAGTTTACAGGTCTGTATGCTGTCTGCTGTATTATTTCAGTAATTTAGAAGTTGTTTGCATGTCTGAACATCAGCGTACTGCATTATTTATGAGTATTTTGCAGGTCTGCAGACTGTGTATTACGACCCCAAGCACATCAGAGCGAGTGTTTTGTATCAGTGTAATAAATGAACAATGTGAAATCCGTTCCTAAATAAATTGTTCCAAAATGAATAAAGTGCTCTCCTTCCTCTCTCCAGCAGCCCAGTGCAGGCTGAGTCATTTTCCTTGCCATTTTCCCCTCCAGACCACCATATTGGATTAAAAAACAGGATGGACAACAGTGCCCTCTGGTGGCAGTACTGTGTACTAGGTCAGTTTGACTCCCGACCTTGTGGTGGACACACTGGATGGCAGAACTGCCTCAAATTGTTTAAACCAAGACTGCCTGCAAAATAAAGACTTACGTCCTTACAATCCAGCACAGGCTGAGTTCTTTTCTAACAATTCCTATTAAGAGATGCGATCGGATGACTTACATTAGTGGAGGTGGCCAAAGTGACCTACTTCCTCCCTATTTTCCTAGATTACTGGAGGTAGCCACAGTGTATTGTTGGAATTTTAACTTCCTGCCATTTTCTGGGGGAGGGGAGGGGTGTGGAACTTTTCCGCCGAAAGCCGCCATCTCGGATGACGTTATGCGGTGTTGCCAAGTCTACAGGCCACCATCTTGGATGACATCGTCACCACCGCCTTGGATACATCGGCAACACTGGAGAATAGAGTGATGCTGACCTTGTTCCACTACTACTGCTAACCATTTACATACCGTCTACTCGTATTTAGTAGACTTGATGATAATCTGACAACACTTGCATGCCTCCTGTGTCGTGTTGCAATTATAATGGTCAATACATTTAAACTTTTCATGGCGTAATGAACATTCCATAAAATTTTGGGCATGGAGCTGTGCAAATAAAATGGGGTTAATGGTCATCATTCCAAGGCAGAAGATGGACGCTAGGTTGTAAGAGGTTGAGAACAATTGATGTAAAATATTGGGGGTGTGGTCAGTACATAACAAAAGAAAAAAAGGGTAATTTTACTCATAATCACAATGGAATATGTTACTGATCTTTTAACAGTGTACATGTAAGGTATCGAAATCTTAAACATCTTTCATGCCATATACAGTTAGTTAGAAAGTACAAAGCATAGTTCTACGAGGATCATTCAATAATTAAAGAGACAAACTGCTTTGGGGAGAAACTGTTAGTAGGGCAAGTTTGGTACTTTTATGGCTTTAAGTTGTCACCACTGGGATGAGGCCTGATCAGCTGATGTATCAACCTTCTTTTGTTTATAACCTCAAAAATATATTTCAAACTGACGAGTCCGCTTGAAACGTCCAAATTAGTTGAACAATGTTCCGTCATTCGTTTTTTACTTGCTGAAGGCTAGAAACCAGTGAATATATACTGTAAAACGGATAAAGTTTATGGTGAAGGTTGTACGAATTCTGCAAATTATTACAAGTTGGTAGAGAAGTTCAAAAATGGTCGCGACTGAGTGACTGACGAACACCGTTGTGGCCGACTAGTTGCAGTTTCAACTCCCTCACTTGAAAGTCGAATTGATGATATTATTCGTGCAGACCGCCGTGTGACTGTGGAAATGATAATTGACAAGGTTCAAGTTAGTACAGGTACAGTTAATAACATTATCTGCAACAAGCTGAGATACAGCAAAACGTGTGCAAGTTGGGTCCCAAAGGAGTTGGCGCTGCTGCAGAAGGGAACAAGGTTCGTGTGCACAGAGCTAAAGGAACGTTATGAAAGAGAAGGTGAGCACTTCCTCAGCAAAATTTTAACTTGCGATGAAACTTGGGTTCACTATTATGAGCCAGAATCAAAAAGACAAAGCATGAAGCGGGAGCACAAGAAAAAATTCAAAACCCAAGTATCATTAGAAAAACTCATGTTGACGGTGTTTTGGGATGCTGAAGCTCCAGTTTTTTGTTCTTATCTCGAAGAGCACTGTAAAATGAACAGCCAATACTAATCTGATTTGGTTTTGAAAAAGGTGAAGGCAACCATGAGAGAGAGGCGTCGTGGATCTCAGAGGTGAGGTGTGATTCTCCAGCAAGACAATGCACGTCCTCATATTGCTCAACTAACCCGTGAAACCATTGACTAAATGGGCTGTGAAGTACTGCCTCATCCTTCTTACAGTCCTGATTTAGCATATAGTGATTTCCATTTGTTTGGTGCACTGAAGGAGGCATTGCGCAAGAAAAGGTTCTAGGACAACGAGGACGTGAAAAAGTTTGTGGGAAATTAGTTCAAACATCAAGATAAAGAGTTCTTTGCAGCCGGGATAAAAAAAAGAAACCTGTAGCCCGTTTGAACAAGTGCATAAATGTTCAAGGGGTTTATGGTGAAAAGTAGAAAAAGTATTGTTTTGTAAGTATAAACGCTTTTTTCCACAGACCAATTTGTCTCTTTAATTATTGAATGACCCTCGTAATATCTGCTAAGAGCGTTTAACTGAGGCTACACGTGGCCGAAATAACAGTGCAAGAAATTTTATTTGCGCGGCTGCATGCCCGAAATTTAATGGATTATAATGGTCAGTAGTTTATTAATAAAATAATGTCTGTGTCACGTATTATTTAAAGTCTGACGTATGCAGTCTTTCTAAAAGTCTCCCATCAGTACATTGTTATTAGCGTATTCACAATTTACCTACTAATTCTGATCTGTTTAAGATGTCAAATTTAACAGATACGTGTTTGGTACTGACATTTATGATTTTGTTTTAGAAATTTAGGAAGATCTCATTGTAACCATAAAAAAGTGCTTTTGGACATACTAAATGTAATACATCGCAATGTATGTTTATTATTCAAAAACATTTACTGTTTTTCAGATGTGAGTACGGCAGTGCTTTGTACATGGAAGAAATTTTGCACAAGGGATGCTGTGACTGAGTTAAACTAGGACTTTAGATGGGGATGGGAGGAAGAGGTGGGGTTAATGGTCACCATTCCAAGACAGAAGACGGATGCGGGGTTGAGAGCAACTAATATAAAATATTGGGATGGTCAATAGATAAGAAAAGAAAGAAAAGTATTATTTTACACAATGATTACAATGAAAGCATTTTTGCATACTGCTTGGAATATATTATTGATCTTTTAAATATGTACATGCAAGGTATCGAAATCACAAACATCTTTCATGTCACATACAGTTAGTGAGAAAGTATAGAGCATAGTTCTAATATTTTCTAGGAGCGTTTAACTGAGGCTAAACGCAGCATAATATTAGTATTTAGGAATATAATAAATAATGGCTAAAAGCTACTGATAATAATTATAATTATTTTTCATACTTACTTCATCGATATACTCCTGTGAACGATCATTATACATGTGATTGGTCTGAGACCCCATTAAAAACGGATCTTCAGCTCTGTACATCTTAGGTGGCAGAGAGTCTGAGTACATTGCTTCATTTGGTACTCCATAGATCATAGGTGGCATTATGTTCTGAGCGTTACCGCTACTTTCATAGCTACTGATACGATATTCGTCGTTTGGAAATTCTGAGTCCTCAGAGATGTAATAGTCAGAATCACTTCCCACTATCTGAGATCTGACAGGCATTTGTTGTTGTTGTTCTTGCTGCTGCTGCTGCTGCTGCTGCTCTTGGGCTCTCTCTGCTCGTATGATGTTTTTTAATTCTTCAAAACTACTGTAACGTGGAGATGGCAGGTGAGCAGAGGCATAAACTGGTGAGGGGCTCATGTAGGGTGATCGATGAAGAAGCCTAACTACTTCATCATAGGGACTGTACTTTTGTCGAGCTTCAGAAGGCTGACGATGTTGTGGATAATGAACAACTGTGCCATAGACATAGTCTCTTCCTCTGGTATCCAGAATATCATTTCCTAGAGACCTTGTCTGTCCATATGGTTCCCAAACGTTATAAGCAAATGGATCTTTGTACATTGGTACCTCATTAGTGAGTTCTGTGATGCGTGACTGGCGTTTCGAGAAACGCCACATTGCTCTTAGTTCTTCACAAGTTGGTTCTCTTCCTGAGGGGCCGTCCCATGGACTCATAGAGGACAAATGTGGATATTTGTAGGTAGCGAATTTATGCCAGAGTCTTTCCCTTCTTGGAATGGACATGCTAAAAACTGCACCAGAAACACACACAAGTATACCGATGATGGTGGAGGAACGCATTTTAGCCCTGTAACATTAAAATATCTGTATCAGATTTATTTGAAAAAGAAAAAGAGTGTACAACAAGAAAATAAATTAATGCCAGATATATGCAGCCTTCTTTTAAAAAATTCATTACATATTGCACTTGCAACTTACATGTAGAAACAGAACAATTGTGAAACACAACAGTATAAAAATGAAATAAAATTTCCTTAACATTAGTTTTATAATATTCTAGTAGTATTATTAATAAGTATACAGTTTTTAATTAATATTAAAAATGCAATTGGTGCCGCATGTATGCTGCTTTAGGGAAAAGGCTGACACAGAGTAAAACAGGAAAATGTTAAGACATTGCAAGAACATGTATGAAACGGTGCAAGAAGTGCATTCCCATGCATGACATGAAGCACAACTGGACTTTTCTTTCTATTTCAACAATAACATAACAGTGACAGCTTTTAATAAAAAGATACAAAGTAATTTATTCCTACAGATAATAAGATTTTAGAAATAAATTTGGTGAAAAATGATAATCTTGTAATCCATCGCCATCTTGGAAAAATGGAAAATTTTACACTCTTTTTTTAGTTTTTGCCAAATAGCTTTCAAACTAAGCGTATGATATGAAACTTCATTCCATATATTTTTGAAGTGGAGTATGTATTTTTGAAGTCGATTAAATCTGATGAAAGGTGGGTTATATTTGATCTTTCTGTCTACAACAGCTTCGGCGATAGGAGTACGAAAAATTTGAAGACAATTTCAAAATACGATATAAGCTCGAATTTCTTATTAGGTTTTATCTATTAACTTAAAAAAATCTATCTTACAATCATAATTTATGAGATAGCTTTCAGACTCAAGTCGTTCCGATTTGAGCATGAAATTATTATTTCAGTACGTCAAATAGATCTTCAGATACAGCTTCTTGTGCTCATTCTTCGATATGTGATAGTTAAGTACATTTGTTCGTACCGTATAACAAAATAACAGACAGTGCAAAAATGTTGTTAGTCAGCCTCTTTTTTGTGTTGTGTGAGCCACAAGTCGCCGGAGTTAAGGCTTTTGTATGACGTGGAGCGACGCAAGAGTGAGAGGAAACAAGTCGGTCTGAAGAGGACATCATGTTCTTTAGAATAAGTGTCCGGTCCCTCGTATCTGGTGGTGTTCGAAATGTAGAACCCTAAATTACTGTTGTGCACGATATGAGTAGTACAAGTATGAATCAAGGCTAGCTACAAGATGAGAGCGGGATACAAACTGTTTTGCAATGAAGTGTTAAATGTATGTTTCAAAACCATCAACGTTTATTGCAATGTTTAAATGAAATTACAATGCGCAATAGATATAAAAGCTCAAATATGCAATAAATGTTCGAAATATATGTTCATCGAAGTCCGCAGGTTAGGTAAAAAAATTAACAGGTCGTTTAGGTAACTTTCCACAACAGGATTCCTAGAGAAGAAACTGTTATAGATTCGACCTGACAGTCACATGAAGAATGACGTCATGATTCTGTGGAAAGAAATAACTTACTTTCTATGGAAAAAAGGGGTAAATTTTGATGTACGTGGCAGAAACGTTCAAGGTGAGTGCATAATTGATACGAAAACGATGAACACTGGTTTCCTTACCTAGAAATATCGAGATGAGGAAAACCTGAAAAAACTAAAGTTTATATGAGGAATGTGGCGTATAAGGTTATCTCGCAGTCACAATATGAATAGCGAAAATTAAAGCTTGAAGAAGAATGACTACGAATCATTGACATCGTGCAGGGGAAGGCCCTAATAATGATTTACAGGAGAACTAAGAACTCTGTTGTACAGGATCTTCTTTCTTCAGCAGGTGATAGCTAATGTACAAAGGATAGACCGAAGCTCTGTGCATGGTAAAGCAAAGACACTTCTAATCCTGAAGTTACACACATTGACTTCTACTTAGAAAGGCTTTGGTTTGAGACATTTGGTAGAGACTTCTATTGGAGGTTGTTACGAATTGCGGGTAACTGACAACTAACAGTAAGAGTCGTTGCTGATGGAAGACTACCTCTGTCTAGGAAGCTGCAGACATTCAGAAAACTGCATTTGCCACTCTAGATACAGCGTGGAAACCTTTTGTTACCCGTCACAGCTTGTCTGACCAAATGCAACCCGCTAATCATATACACGAACGTATCTGCGTAAAAAGCTATCTACTACTGTTACGTTAGCCTCAGAGTTGGAAGTAGCCAATACCCAACGAATCTATCCTGTGATGACTGTTGATGGAATGAGTACATTATCAACTTGTAACACACAGGGGCTACATTCCTGCAGTTACCACACGTTATCTTTTTACTGTTATCGATTAATCTGTGTTACGGATCCTGATCTCTCCCCATGCGATTATCACGCCTTCGATCCAGTGAAAAAGGCCTTGAATGGACGACGAATCGTGTCGGACGAGGATGTGCAGCAGGCAATTACGAACTTCTTCACGCAGCAAGACACAGTGTTTTATTAAACGGGTATCTTCAACCTGGTGCTTCGGTGGTATGATTGCCTCAATGCTCACGGCGATTTTGCCTGATTGATATACCTATTCTGGACTGTAGAGCCTTCGTACGGAAACGTCTTGTTCCCCTCTTATACATGACAGAGCTCCTTCTATGAATCAACATACCTTTCATATTGTATTTTTGGAGTGTGATAATCGCTAATTGTGGTGAGCACAGGTAGCTGCCGATAGCCCTGTAGAAGCATTCCCAAACAAGGGAGCCTGTAGCTCGAGCGTGTATGATATTCGACGTATTAATAGCTCTAGGTGGGTGTGGGATATCGTACAGCGTGAGAATCATAGACGACTCAAGAGGTAATAGCAAGAGTAAGAGCTGTATTTCAAGCGTGAAAGATACAATGCTTTATTAATTATTTACAGAATTAGACGTTAACTCTTTATCTGATGGACCAAGGGGACAGTCTGCAGCTTATCAACAATTATTCTAATACTGTAAAAATGTAGTTAACATATTCATATATAAAACGGTTGAAGACGTTATCATCGCTCAAGTCAAGACGAATGACCACCAAAAGTAGCTTTGCCACAGGCTGAAGTTTGAATCCACCTCTAGGGGTGGTTGTAGTCGGTGGTTCTGTCAGCACAGAAAATTATACTGATGACACTCACTAATCATTAGGTGCTGTTTTTCTTCACAAACGTGCGAACAAGTTTTCTGGTGTCGCGACATTCAGTGGTTTCACAGAGGAAGCATCCAGACAGGTCGAGGGAGTAGTCATAACGTCTTGATTATCTCCTCGAAAAACCATGAAACATGCTGATGGTGTTAGTCCCTTTCTACATTTAATGAGATGTAGTTTTTACAACGATGTATGACTTGGCGGAGACCTTGGTTGTAGAATTCTGCATTTTGGTTGTCCAGGAAACCAATGTTATCTATAACCCTCCTTGATTGCAAAAAATGTTTATTTACATGACCGGTTTCGGTTCCTCTAGAAGCATCTTCAGATCCATAACGATAATGATACTAATTTACTATTTCACAAATGCAAACCTTTTTTATGTACCAGAACGTACTTGCAGTTTCGGTTATAGGAGTAACCCGTCCATACACAGAAAACTTCACATGCTGCGACACATAAAATCGGTTGGCAGAATGCACGTCATTTATATTAATTATAAAACTATTACCGACAGGTGGCGCCTGGTACATTTGTTACATTACATTTGTTACCTGTTTTCCTCCATGGTCTGCTTTCGTGTTTTCCGCCATTTCGGTGTTGTACTGCGATCCGCCAAGTCGTCTGACGTCCATCGCCGTGGGCAAGAAAGCCGTGCAGGAGAGCCCCGTCAACGACGCCAGACGCTGCACGCATCTTCCAGCTTCCCCACCATGCACCATCTCTCATCCCTCGGCCTGGACCTCCACACGCAACAGTTGTTACCTCAGTAAATCGTCATAAATACTAAAATAAGCGCTATGATTCAATTTGCTATGCTCGTTAAGGATTAAAATCGGATCTTTCTTTTTGTGGATGTATATTTCAATTTCTCCCAAAATGTTAAGAAACCGTTACTTATGAGCTCTATGCAGGATGTCTAAATTTTGTTCCATGTTCGTGACTGAGTGCCTTAAGGCAGCCATATGCGCCCCAACCGCTGTTTTGTTTTGACGCCTGGCGTCGTTGACGGGGCCTTCCTGCGCGGCCCTCTTTCCCACGGCGATGGACGTCACACGACTTGGCGGATCGCGGCACAACACCGGAATGGCGGAAACCACGGAAGCAGACCATAGAGGAAAAAAAGTGTGGACCAGTGTCTTGGATATATAAATCACCCTTTGTTTTTAGATCGTATAAAATGATAATTTTACTGTGTATTTTAATATTGAAAAACACAGATTTTAACCTTCACATCTACAGATTTTAATTACGTATTTTTAGAGATAAAAAGTAGATTACAAAAATCTACTTAATACAGTGTGTGCATAAGTAATGTAACAAATGTACCAGACGCCGCCTGTAAGTAATAGTTTTATAATTAATGTAAATGACGTGTATTCTGTCAACCAATTTTATGTGACGCAGCATGTGAAGTTTGTTGTGTATGGACGTTTTACGTCTGTAACCAAAATTGCAGGTACGTTCTGGTACATTTGATGTGGATTGGATAGGACGAAAAAGGTTTGCATTTGTGAAATAGTAAATTAGTATCACTATCGTTACAGATCTGAAGATGGTTCTAGAAGATCCGAAACCGGTCATATGAATAAATATTTTTCGCAATCAAGGCGGATTATAAATAACATTGGGAAAACGAGTGATTGCGGTTATCCCATCAGAGATTATGTCTCTAGAATGAAATTTTCACTCTACAGCGGAGTGTGCGCTGATATGAAACTTCCTGGCAGATTAAAACTGTATGCCGGACCGAGACTCGAACTCGGGACCTTTGCCTTTCTACATCTACATTTATACTCCGCAAGCAACCCAACGGTGTGTGGCGGAGGGCACTTTACGTGCCACTGTCATTACCTCCCTTTCCTGTTGCAGTAGCGTATGGTTCGTGGGAAGAACGACTGTCTGAAAGCCTCCGTGCGCGCTCTAATCTCTCTAATTTAACATTCGTGATCTCCTCGGGAGGCATAAGTAGGAGGAAGCAATATATTCGATACATCATCCAGAAACGCAGACTCTCGAAACCTGGCGAGCAAGCTACACCGCGATGCAGAGCCCCTCTCTTGCAGAGTCTGCCACTTCAGTTTATTAAACATCTCCGTAACGCTATCACGGTTACCAAATAACCCTGTGAGGAAACGCGCCGCTCTTCTTTGGATCTTCTCTATCTCCTCCGTCAACCCGATCTGGTACGGATCCCACACTGATGAGCAACACTCTTCGCGGGCAAGAACTCTACCAACTGAGCTACCCAAGCACAACTCACGCCCCTCTTCACAACTTTAATTATGGAAGGTTCGCAGGAGAGCTTCTGTGAAGTTTGGAAGGTAGGAGTCGAGGTACTGGCGGAATTACAGCTGTGAGGAGGGGGCGTGATTGGGTAGCTCAGTTGGTCGAGCACTTGCCCACGAAAGGGAAAGGTCCCGATTTCGAATCTCGGTCCTGCACACAGTTTTAATCTGCCAAGATGTTTCAGACATTATGTCTGTTTTTGAAATTTCCAGGAAACGTTCTGCCTCTGGTCTGCTACGCGGTAAGTTCTTCATCCAAGGAAAGAAGAAGACATTGGATGCAATTTCATGAGAACGCAGTAACAGGATGGCTCTGACAACTTAGAGTGCGATAGGATTCTCTGCCGAGGGAGTATTTTGGGCTGCTGAAGAAGGCCCGATGATGGATATAATGACTTCTTTATTGAGGCTTGATTACAATCATTACAATATGTTGGCGCCTCCCCAGAGGCGAAAGCCACCGGCTGTTGACTGCGCGCTCCTCTGCTAGGCGGCTCATGCTGCGTCGGTAGGTTGCCGTGTTTCCTGCCCATAGTGAGTGTAGCTGGCGGCGGCGACCGCGGGCACGTCGGGCTGCGTCGCGCTCCCGGACTCGGAGCGTGGCGGTCTTCTTTTAGTGCCCCAGTGGGGAAGAGATGGCTGGACCCTGCAATATAACTTTCGAGACTGCGGCAGAGCGCGGAGCTGCCCCCGGCGCTCAGAGGCTTAGGTGGCACGCAACGGTTCGGGTCCCGGCTGTGGCAGAATCGTCCGCGTCATCGGCATGACGTGGAGTAGCACAGATTCGACGTCACATCACTGCCCAGCTGTTCGATGACGACAGACTGATTCGAGCGCCGTTAAATACGTTCCGCCGTGCTGATTTCCGCTGTTTTACAGCGGTTAGTGTACAGCACTGAATTTTACAGAAAGTGTCGCTGACCTTTCGGCTTTCGTAACTGGGTTGCAATAGTCATGCAGGCTGGGTGAGGCATCGGCGGCACGTGTGCCCTGTTGCGAAGTAGTTGCCCATGTAGTCTCTTCGCCGGCTTCGACCGACTTAGCGGTGGTCTGATTTCGTCATGACGTTCTTCTGCTAGTTCCAAGACTCGCTTATAAATTTATCCCTTTGCAATAAGGACGGTGCAACAAAATCTGACATTGCAGAGAAGAAGCAAGTGTGATATTTTCCTGGGCATACTGAGCTTGGGCACTGTCGTGGAACTAGAAAATCTACTTAAGAGACACTTCGTTTTGACAGACTCCTGTAATGTCGGCAGTAGATTTGGGTAGCATGTCCCTTTGATGAATTGCCCCTTTTGAGCATAATCTAGACCGCCCAGTTACATTCTTGCGGTTCTAGGCGCTTCAGTCTGGAACCACGTGACCACTACGGTCGCAGTTTCGAATCCTGCCTCGGGCATGGATGTGTGTGATGTCCTTAGGTTAGTTAGGTTTAAGTAGTTCTAAGTTCTAGGGGACTGATGACCACAGATGTTAACTCCCATAGTGCTCAGAGCCATTTTTTTTTGACGCGGAAAACAGTGCATTCATTGTACTAATGCGGAAATGGAGCCATTCATTCGAACGCCAAAAGGGCCTAATCATTGGCTTTCGAGCCAAGGGTGGAAGCATTTCCGAAATACTTAATTTGTAAACTGTTCTTGTGTGGCTTGGTTCAAATGGCTCTGAGCGCTATGGTACTTAACTTCTAAGGCCATCAGTGCCCTAGAACCTAAGGACATCACAAACATCCATGCCAGCTACACTCACTATGGGCAGGAAACACGGCAACCTACCTGCGACGGTAGCGGTAGCGCGGTTCCAGACTGTAGCGCCTAGAACCGCTCGGCCACCTCGGCCGGCTGTTCTTGTGTCACATATGGTTAAAGTGTACCGTGCATGGCAAAGAGGCCCTAACCAAATATAGCCACTGGTTTTGTTATCAATATTCAAGTAATAGATGACAGGGGCGAACGGCAGCTGTGGAGATGTGTACGGGCGATTATATGCGCAGCTGTTGAGCAACAGACCACCTAGATTAACCAGGTATCTACCAACAGTGTTTCCTCAATGACCATCCAACCCACTTCGCTGCGTATGGGACTCCGTAACAGTAATATGTTTTATGTACCCATGACGACTGCTGTTCATGAACCACGATAGCTGGAATTTGTACCCCATTAGCGCAACTGAATGTCCACTGAAAGGTGACAGGTAGCCTTTTCAGATGAATCATGTATCATGCTCCATCGGACAGGTGGCCATTGTCATGCACAGCTCTGCAACGATTGTCCGAATGGTCCAGGCTGGAGGAGGGGATGCTAGGACCTGAGGAATGTTTACATAGCATTCCCTGGGTGACCGTCTCATTTTGGAAGGCACAAGGGAACGACACAAGTATGCATAAATCCTTGAGGACAAAGTCCACCCCTACATGCAGTTGGTTTCTCCTCAGCACAATGGCATCTACCAGCAGGACAATGCAACGTGTCACATAGCTCGCAATGTACATGCGAGGTTCGAGGAGCACCAAGATGAGTTTAACGTACTCCACTGGCCACCAGACCTCCAGAATTTAAGCGCAATCGATAATTGGTGGGATCGTCTCGATCAGGCTGTTCGCGCCTTACGGGCTCGGATATGCATATAATTAGCATTCCAACACAGACGTACAAAGTAGGTAGTGTAACTCCAGTCCTAATCCATATCAAAATTCAGTTTTACAAAGAGTACTCTACAGTATTGTCCCCTAACTTAGCTCTCATTTATCCAGTGCAAAGTTTCAAGCGATTGAATAAATGCGCAGGCGACTCCTGTATATAAGAAGGGTGAAAGAATGAACCCGCAAAATTACAGACGAACATCTTTAACATCGGTTTGCTGCAGAATCCTTGAACATATTCTCAGTTCGAATATGATAAAGTTCCTTGAGAGGGAAAACCTTCTGTCCAAAAATAAACACGGTTTTAGAAAACATCACTCTTGCGAAACTCAGCTTGACCTTTTTTTACATGAGATCGTGTGAGCCGTTGATGAAGGGCCAATAGGTACATTCCATATTCCGAGATTTCCGTAAAGCATTTCACATGATGCCACACTCCTGACTGTTAACGAAGGTAGAAGCATACGAAATAAGTTTCCAGATATGTTAGTGGCTCGAAGTGGGTTAAGTAGCACAACACAGTATGTTCACCTCGACGGCGACAACTCTTCATAGACAAGGTTATCGTCAGGAGTGCCCCAGGGAAGCGTGATAGGACCGCTGCTATTTTCTGTTCACATAAATTATCTGGAGAACAGGTAGGCAGCAGTATGCTGCTGTTTCCTGATAATGCTGTGGTGTATGGGAAAGTGTCGTCGTTTGGTGAGTGCAGGATGATACAAGATGGCTTAGACAAAATTTTTAATTGGAGCGATGAACGGCAACTAGCACTGAATGTAGAAAAATGTAAGTTCATGCAGATGGATAGGAAAAACAAACCCGTAGTGTTCGGATACAACATCAGTAGTGCGCTGCTAGACATAGTCATGTTGATTAAATATCTAGGCGTAATGTTGCAAAGCAGTATGAAATGGGATGATCGTGTAAGGGTTGTAGTAGGAGAGGCTAATGGTCGACTTCAGTTTATTGGGAGAATTTGAGGAATGTGTGGTTCATCTGTAAAGGAGGCCGCATATACAGTAGGACACTAGTGTGACCCATTGTTGAGTACCGTTAGAGTGTTTGGGATCCCCACCAGGTCGGTTTAATGGAAGACATCGAAGCATTTCAAAGTTACCAGTAGATTCGAACAACAAGAGGTTATTACGGAAATGCTTCGGGAAATCAAATGGGAATAGCTGGAGAAAGGGTGAGAGAGATTAGGGCTTGTACGGAGGGGTATAGAAGAGGAAAGGAAAGGACTACTAGTGGTACAGCGTAGCCTCCACCACGGACCATCGTTGGCTTGCGGGGTATGTACGTAGACGTAGGTGTATAAGTAACTCCACCTACATTCTGTATGTTAGGGAAGGTTATACGGTAGGTTTCTCATTCGGAAATCGCACCTGAACTTTGTATATTTGTGAGAAGGTTGTGTTATGCCTCGCGTAAGAATGCGAAGCGCCTACGAGAAAGTCTCGGAATTTTACAGTGGCACGATCACGATCCATCTACAATACGGTCTATCGTTCCCCGACATTGCTGGCCGCGTTGCTCTCGATCCCACGGCTGACATGCGAATATGGGATCTATGAGTTCAGAATGATGAAACTAAACGCCATGCCCATACGACAAAAGCCCGAGAGGACAATAGTACTGTTCACTAGCATGTGCAGGATCGTACAGCCGCGTCACGTACTTTTATTTAGGAAATGGGTTTGTCTGAAAAAACAAATTATCCATACGGTCAGTGCGACGACGTGCGGTAGCATCACTATACGCACGGCGACCATTGTTGTGGCATCCCTTGACGGGGCAGCAGAGAGAAGCGCGCCCAACGAAAATACTGGACACCTGAGTGGCACCGCATCGTCTCTTCAGACAAGTTCTGCTTCTGCCTGTAGCATCACTACGAATGTTTCTAGGTGGACAGGCTCCGAGGAGTACGAAAGTTGTCTGTCTGCATTTACCATCGTCATTCGGGCCCAGTACTTGGCGCTATAATACGGGTCATCTTTGGATACACAACACAGTTACCTCTGGTTCGTATAACTCGGAATTTAGGAGACAGGTGTTATGTTTCTGACCTGTTAAGGCTGGTGTCTGTGCCCTACTTTTAGAAGTCTACATGGCGTTATAATTCAACAAATAAGGTCATGTTTCACGGTACGTCCTGAACTGCCTCACTATCGAGGGTGTTTGAGTATTGCTCTGACCAGTGTGTTCTCCAGGTCTCCCACCCATGGAAAACAAATGATTAGGGTTTCTCAACGGACTGGGACGCCACCGCTCGCCAATCACTACGACTGACACATGGAATGACGTACATATATCAGTCATCCACTTGGTGCCCAGTCGGCCTTTGCTGTTGGCAGAAATGCCAGCATTGTGTACTTACTGATGCACCCCGTATAGGCGCAAATCACCTACAAATTTAATCGTGTATTCTTCCTACTACACTGTAAACACACAATAAGAAATATTTCATTATTTGTTATTCTTCTTGATGTTGCAATTCTGAGGGCTAGCAAATTAAATCAGTTACCTCGATATTTCCAATTTTACATTAGTGATTTGTTTGAATTTATTGTGTTTTTAATGTTGGCGTTACCCTTACTCCTTGACATATACACTGAAGCGCCAAAGAAACAGTTACAGGCATACGTATTCAAATACAGAGATACGTAAACAGACAGAATACGGCGCTGCGATCAGCAACGCCTATATAAGACAACAAGTGTCTGGCGTATTAATTAGATCCGTTACTGCTGCTACAGTGGCAGGTTATCAAGATTTAAGTGAGTTTGAACGTGGTGTTATAGTCGGCGCACGAGCGATGGGACACAGCATCTCCGAGGTAGTTTCCCGTACGACCATTTCACGAGTGTACCGTGAATATGGGGAATCCGGTAATACATCAAATCTCCGACATCGCTGCGGCAGGAAAAAGATCCTGCAAGAACGGGACCAACGACGACTGAAGAGAATCGTTCAACGTGACAGAAGTGCAACCCTTGCGCAAATTGCTACGGATTTCAATGCTAGGCCATCAACAAGTGTCAGCGTGCGAACCATTTAACGAAACATCATCGATATGGACTTTCGGAGCCGAAGGCCCACGCGTGTACCACTGATGACTGTACACCAGAAAACTTAACGTCTCTCCTGGGTCAGTCAACACCGTCACTGGGCTGTTGATTACTGGAAACATGTTGCCTGGTCGGACGAGTATCGTTTCCAATTTTATCGAGTGAATGGGCGTGTACGGGTATGGAGACAACCTCATGAATCCATGGAATCTTCATGTCAGCAGGGGACTCTTCAAGCTGGTGGAGGGTTTGTAACGGTGTGAGGCTGTGGAGTTGGAGTGATACAGGATCCCTGATATGTCTAGATACGACTCTGCCAGGTGAAACGTGTGTAAGCATCCTGTCTGATCATCTGCATCCATTCATGTGCAGCGTGCATACCGACGGACCAGGGCAATTGCAGCAGGACAACGCAACATTCCACACGTCACGAATTGCTACAAAGAGGCTTTAAGAACGTTCTTCAGAGTTTGAACACTTCCGCTGGCCACCAAACTCCCTAGACATGAACATTATTGGACATATCTGGGATGCCTTGAAACGTGCTCTTCAGAAGAGAGCTCCACCCCCTCGCACTCCACGGGTTTATGGACAGCCCTGCAGGATTCATGGTGTCAGTTCCCTCCAGCACTACTTCAGGCATTATTCGAGTCCATGCCACGTAGTGTTGCGGCCCTTCCGTGTGATCGCCGGGATCCTACACGATATTAGGCAAGTGTACCAGTTTCTTTGGTTCTTCAATGTATGTAAAATGATCAACATGGTACTGTCTTATAATTTTTCGAAGCGATGATGTTATTCGAAACTTTGTATCTCAAGATCTATTTAATACTACGAAATAGTGGGTGGTTATATTTAGTTAATTTACTTTACTTTGAAAGTTATACAGTAGAATTACACTATAGTACCCGTTACTTACAAACTTCTGGGTGAAAATTATCAGATAATTCTTCCTATTTAGGAAAAAATTGCCAAAACTTGAACTATGAAACTCTTGGAGACAGAGAAAAGGGGGATGAGTTCACCTTTTATGAAATTCAGTCTACCTAAAAAAAAGTGTTCTGCAAGTTATTTATCATGCGCTTAATTTTGTAAATGTTTGGCTCAAAACGAAAAAAATGGTGGTTTTATGTTGCTGAGATATTAATGATGCTAAACATTGTAGATAAGCCTCTGGGAAACAATCAAAATGCCTTCCCTTGCAACATAGTAAAATTTACTCTAACATAATTGATTTATCAGTTGTCTTGTACTTCACATAAGTATTTATAAGTAATTAGGAATTTTAATTCTCAAGAATTAATTTAAAATTGATTATGAACTACAGATTGTGCATTTGGCATCAGACAGCTGTAGACACATCAATTGAGCTACTCAGAAAGCTTCTCAGGTAAGCTATTTCATCAGCACAAGAAATCAGTGAAAATGGAAGTAGGCATTACTTAAACATTATTATTCACATTTCTGCCATATTGTAGTAACATTACATGAAGAGTGGAATTTAATGTAAAGAGATACTATTTAAGAGTAGAAACTACATAAATAAATTAACTATGTGCCACAGTTAGCTTTGGAGAATGTCCATATTCGCTGCGTGCAAGTTTGCGCGCTACAGTGTTCTGTGCTATGTTACCTCTGTGAGTACCTGTAACCACCTGAGACACAAATAGATTTAGTTCAGTTAGAAATCTGATTGCAAAATATTCACTAATTACTTGCAAATGTGTTGCTACCTATGGACTATTTGTTTCGATTCCAAAATGCTTGAGCTGAATGCACAACAAAAAGTGTTGCAGTAAAATAAAATAGGAAAATATGAAATGGTTATTCAGATATCGTTTCGTTTATTCCAACTTACCAACTGAAGAGTGAGAAATGTTTTGACGTTCTGTTAACAGTGTTTAACATGAGAGATTAGGCCAAGCAGACATATGTAGCGAGGATATAACTTTTTTTTACACCAAGCACATAAAATCAAAGAAATTCCTACACATAATATATTCGACGTAGAACACAATATAAAATAGAATTCAGCAGGATTTCGAATTGTAGTGGGTGGTTCTCTAAATATCCTGATTCGTATCCGGAATATTTCAGTATACTGGTAAGTCATGGAGAAGAGAACTAATTGTATACTAGTGACTACAGCTTGATTACATTGTTTGTCAAGTAGACATTGACATCACAGTCATTCATGAGAACTACATACGAAAACCTTCTCACAAAGTTCTTCCAACATCAAAAGCCATATACGTTGAACGGATGTACCTGTTCCGTCGAGCCCTTTTGGATCACCAGATGAGCAAATTCCTTGTCCTCTGGTACGATTCTCTAGAGTCTAAATAGTTCTTGCACATCCCAAGAATCGTAACAAAAATACAAATTTTTCTCCATCACTGGGAACAAAAGACATCTTCTAAATATCTTTTGTTCTGGACAGATGTTTGTTTATCAGATTTAGATATTGTCAAGCGGACATTTAGGGCATCAAAAAGAGATTCTCGAATTCTCAGTCTAAACCCACCTTTAGTTTCTTTTAAAACTATGAAAAGGTTGATGGCTAGTGTGAAAAAACAGTTTTGAGTGTCATACCTGAGGACAAGACACTTATTCATCTGGTAATCCCTAAAAACTTGACAGCACAGGTATAGTCATTGGACATATATAGCTTCTGATGTTGGAAGAACTTTGTGAGAAGACTTTCAGGTCTAATTCTATTGATTGATTATGATGTCAGTCTCTACTTGAGAAACAATATAATCAATCTGCAGTCATTAGTACATAATCAATTCTCTTCGCTAAGACCTACCAATGTACTCAAATATGCCTTATACAAATCAGGATATTTAGAGGATTCCTGTAACAATTTGAAATACTGATGGATTTTGTTTGATATTGTGTTCTCCATCGTGAATATTACGTGAAGGAATTGCATTCATTTTTCTGATTGGTGTAAGAAAAACGTTATGTTTCAAGCATTTTTACAGATTATCATTATTTTAATGTTTTCGTATCATGATAAGGAATTATTTATTATTTCCAATTGACAAATACACTTATATTGAATGGTAAGCTAAAAAACAACAGAAAAAATTAATGTTAAAACGAAAAATAGCAATTCAAAATATAAAATAAGTAATTAGAATAATAATAAATGTTTACATATTGCAATTAGTTACATTGAAATTACTCTCACAGCACTTTGTGTACAGCTTTTTCTCCAAAAATGGCATTTAAGAAACCAGATTTATTACATATGGATGAACGTGGCTTGAAATCTTCTTTAACTGAAGTTTAACAAAAATTTTCGGTTTTCAAAAATGATAGTGGGATATTTTGCAGAAATTTAAATTATAACAAATGTTACTAATATAAGATGTGTGGCTGCTATAATCAAACATGGGACAAGCAATAATCAGTCGTTATATGGAGACAGGGGTGCCCCATCCATTGGATGGAATTCCCAGGAGAACACGTGACTGCAAAAACAAGCGCAGAGATGGAATGCTGTTTGATAACCAAAGTCGACGATAAAGAACAAAAATTTCTGGTGGATACAGGGGCTCATGTATTGGTCGCCAGTCTATATCTCATGGCCTGAAAGACATTGAGGTCTCCAAGGTATATGGTTCAAATGTCTCTGAGCACTATGGGACTTAACTGCTGAGGTCATCAGTCCCTTAGAACTTAGAACTACTTAAACCTAACTAACCTATGGACATCACGCACATCCATGCCCGAAGCAGGATTCAAGCCTGCAACCGCAGCGGTCGCAAGGTACCAGACTGAAGCGCCTAGAACCGCTAGGCTACTCTCCAAGGTATAGGTTCTCTGTAGAGGTGATAATGATGTGAGGTCATTGGAACAACACTGCTCAGTTCTGTAGGTGCTGCCATGTGTTGGGGAAGGATACAATATGATTGTGGGACTCGACTTCAAATATCACGCAAAATTGATGTTTTGCATTATGTAATTGAACCTACAGGGCAACAGCTGCAAGTATTGTGACGTTCGATAATTTTGATATGAATGAAGAGAGTCTAATAAAGGAATTGTTGATTGCTAATTTCGATGTTTTAGATGAAACGACATAGATAAGACAAATGAGGACCTCTGCTGCAAGAGATCCATCGAAACACCTGAATTACAAGAAAAAGTGAAACATTTACAAGGGAACGATAGGAAAGCGATTAACTTCGTTACTGCATCTTGCAGATTTATTTAACCCAGGTGGACCCGCAACGTCAGTCAGGCAGCTCAGGATACCAACGGGGAATAACGTTCCAGTGTATAAGAAAATATAGAGAATTCCAAAATGTATGCAACTGATAATGGAAAAACTTATCAGCTAACAGTTAGTAGATGGTGTTATTAAATATGGTGATAGCCCATGGAGAGCAACTGTCATTTTGGACCGCAGAGAAGTCGCCAGATGGCAATAGGAAATACAGATTTTTCTGTGACTACTGATAGCTAGATGCAGGAAACATCACCAATGCATATCCTATATCAAACATAATGTGGAAACTGGTGATCTTGGTTCAGAGTATTTATCCGCCAATAGATTAAAGCGTGGATATCATCAATTGGAGGTGCCAGTAGAAGACTGGCTGAAGACAGCTTTCATTCCCCTGAGAGCATTTTCAGTACCATCGAAAGCCATTCGGACTCAAGTATCCACCTGTCACTTTTCGAAGATTTTATTGGCTGGGGTGAATAGGGAACTGAAGCTGAAACAATGTATACTTTAGCTTGATTTCATCACAGCTTTTTCAAAAGGCATGAACAACATGTACAATGACTGCAGGAAGTGTTCAAAAACTGATGACAGTCTGACTAATGCTGAGCATTGGTAAATATCATTTTGCAGTAATAGAGGTCAGTTATCTTGGCCATGTGATTAGTCAGGAAGGCGTATGAAAGGATTTATGCTTAATCTCGGTGTTTTGGAACATCTCACCACTACAGACAGTACAGACAGCTAAACTGTTACAAACATCTTTGGGTCTCTGTAACTATGTAACTATTATCGTAATTTTGTAAAGAACTTTACTGTAGTTGCTGAACGTTGGAACTGCTTGTTATGTAAAGTAGCAAAAGTTGAATGGTCTACCAAATGTCCAACAGTGTTTTATACTTTTAAGCAAGCGTTTACATTAGGTCCAGTTTTGATGTTTCCAAACTTTTGAAAAAGAATTTATTCTGTCCTGTAATGCAAGCAGTATGGTGATTGTTTGTATCCTTAGTCAGATTATAGGTAATGTCGAATGCTGACAGCACTCGGTGGAGTGTGTGGTCAAGAAAAAAATGATATATTCAACTTGAAATACATATAATATCATTAGTAATGCGAGGCAGGCACGCCTGACTCCAGCAACCTTGGCCAGTGTCAGCTCTAAAGTTGCTGTTTCTGCCCCAGGTGAACAAGTGCGTGCATAGGCCTCCTGTGATGCTGATGTCAGCCTGAACAACGGACGTTGGCCTGAGGGTAGGCCACAGCTTTGACGTCAGCAGCATCCTCCTGCTTCAGCTGCACAGGTATTCCTTTGTGGAACGCCCGCATTTGGCAACTCAGACCATGCTCACATCCTCCATGAGGTGGGTGGAGACTGCCATGCGTGGGACACAACCTGCTGCCCTCTGACAGCAGGCATAGACAGCAAGACAATGGCGCTGTCGTACCAAGTCCCACAAGGAGACTCAGCGCAGGTGGTGGCTAACCCGATCCGGTCTCGAACACATGGTGGCAGCTCGTGATGCATGGTCTTCTTGTTGTCTAGCTACGATCTGGCGTGGTGGTGGTGTTACTCTGCTGGACTTCAAATGAATCTGCTTAGAAATTCTCACCCATTTTTATGGCTGAGACATATGTGACTTCTGTGTGGTGCAAGGTTCCACTAATCTGTCTTACAATTCAACCCACATGTCGCCACATTCCATTAACCGGCCCGTGGTTGCTAGTGCAACATTTTATGGTGGCTTTCTTATAACTTTTTGCTAATGTCTCTAAAGACTGATTAGACTGGGTAGCAACACTACACTAACAAAGAAAAGACTGTAGCATGTATGTCCCAACAGCTGAACAAAGCAGAATGAAATTATTCCACGAATGAGAAGAAAAGTTTGGCTGTTATCTATGATATTTCTTACTTCCACTGGTATTTAATGACTAAAAGTTTTAAGTAGTAATGAATCATGCCACGTTAAAATGGCTAATGAAGCTGAAGATTCCTTCCCGCAAACTGACAAGGTGGGCCCTACAAGTGATTAAATTTAATTACAAAGTAGTGCAAGAGCTAGGGAGGAGATATACCAACATAAATTGTTTGAGTATGAAAACCGCAGTTCTAGATGCACTGGGCACGTACATTGCTGAGTGGCAAATGGCCCAGGCAGATGACACTAACTGGGACATATTTAAGTCACAACTACAATTCGTCATGCATGATGGCTTATTGTGCAGAATGACAAACTGTGGACAACGAGTGTTAGTACTTGCAGTGTTCCTGGGCGAAGTTTAGAAACAAGCACATGACCATCTGTTGCCAGGCCGTGGAGGGCAGAAAGCAACTGATAGATAAGATGCCGAGAAATCTTTAGGGAGGATCAGGAAACGATATGTCGAACAATACGTCAGGGGCTGTGTACAGTGTGCACCAAGGACTAATCTAAGCTACTGGCCAATTCCATTACAAAGTGTACCAGAAGTATCTCAACCCTTCTGGATGATAGGATGCATATTTTAGACCTATTTATTAGGAAAACAGTAAGGAGTAGGTATATATTGACCACGCTAGACCACTTCTCACGATATATTGGAATCCCTGATCAACAAACGAGTACAGTTGCCCAACCAATGGCGAACAATTGGTTGCTCACCTATGGCACTGCAGATATTGTAATCAGAGATCAAGACGCTAATTTTATAACGGATGTGATGAAGCAATGATAACGGTTCCCTTCTCTCAGATGGCATAACGGAATGGGGGTCCTAAATGAATGTCGTAGTCTTTGTGACGCTGCACGAGAAGGAGAGTGGCAACTATATCATAGATTCAGCCTCTAGAGCCTGGAGTACTGTGCTCCAGGCAACTAGACGGCGTACTGACGAACCATCGGTGGGTACTTTGTCTGATTTTCAATTAATGAGAAGTTAGCAATGAATGGCATAGAATGTAGGATGCGGTTGTGGAGCTGCATCAAGAGTCACAGAAGGAGGCAGTATTAACCAAAGTGCAAGGGGAATACCGGGGATTACAGTTCTCGTATGGCAAACTAAGGGAAAAGCTGATACTAGTGATAGGCCTGGCACCAAGAACCCTGATACGTAAGAAAAGAGGTTGTTTAGATGCTGCTGGAAAGCTATGGAAAATAGTGTTTGACACAGCCAAAAACGAAGACCTTTGGAATTTGAGCAACACAATACCCCAGAGCCAGAATGTGGTCACCAAAGTGCTCATCTAGGACATCAAACACTATCCTGCTTCGATGGGGTCGAGCTCCAACTTGCATGAACCACATTTTTCAGAAATCAGGGTCATTTTGGATAATGGGGATGAAATCATATTCCAAAACCTTCACGTACCGTTCGGTAGTCACCGTACCATCAAGGAATATCGCATTGATTACTCCGTGACTGGACATTGCACACCACACAGTCACCTGTTGAGGGTGAAGACACTTCTCGATCGCGAAATGCGGATTCTCGGTCTCCCAAATGCACCAATATTGATTATTGGCGAACTCATCCAAATGAAAGTGGACTTCGACGCTAAGCCAAACCATACAGCGCATACTAGTTCCAATCATGCCCTGCGGCCAACCGTGCAGTTTGAACGTCCTAACGCAAACCGTTCAGAAGTTCTGACGATTTCACTTCATACAGTTCAAAAAAATGTTCAAATGTGTGTGAAATCTTATGGGACTTAACCGCTAAGGTCATCAGTCCCTATGCTTACACACTACTTATCGTAAATTATCCTAACGACAAACACACACACCCATGCCCGAGGGAGGACTCGAACCTACGCCGGGACCAGCCGCACAGTCCATGACTGCAGCGCCGTAGTCATATAGTTCAATAACGGTCACCCTGTAGATCTGTGGAGCCAAATGAGAGAGTGAAGGGAAATTTGTTTGGTACACTGCAACACCATTCTTCAGTGTGTTCTGAATGCACCAGTATTGTTAAGAGATTTCATATAAGTTCAAGATGATGGAGCGTAAGAATTTCTTTGTCAGGTAATGTCATAAACCAATGATTTATATAGAGAGAAGAGAACACAGAAAGAGGAGATGTAGCAGCAAGTGGTGACTGAGCCTGCTGTTAGTCCGTATAATAATCTGTTGTTAGATGTGCTGGAGAAAGGAGGTGGTATTAGGGTGATATAAAATTTGTTTTGTAAAGCTAATCCAAGAATATTTACGTTGCTACAAAATCTGATCTCTGCTATTACATTTTCCTAACATTTCTAACATCTGTTGAAAGTATAAAGCACTCATAGAACACAATGTGGTAATAGGATTTATGAGGAGAACTTCTGCAGGTTAGCTTTTTCATAATATTCCAAAACTCAAACGCTATTATATGAATATAAAATTTTCAGAAATTTATAGTACAAATTGCCGAAACAAGTTACATGTAAACTAAGCTCATATTCTTGACATTGAAGGAAAAAGGAATCTACTAAAACCTATTAAATCGTCATTAAATATATTTCACTATGTGTTGATAATTTCGACGATGAAATGTTAATGGTGGGCGTGCTGGAGCCAGGAACTAGTCATACTTATCACTGACGACATAAAGTGGATCCAAACAAATTGAGCAGGAGCCTAAAATGGAATACAATCTGTAAATTGTTTAGCCATCCGTCTAATTTTATATCTGGGTAAGAGTCATCTGAATCGAAATTGATACTCTGAGGTCAGAGAAGCCATGTTTGTTTTAGTGAAGTGTCTTAAACAAACAGGCACTTGGGGGGCATTGTCAGTTGTCAATGTCAGTCAGAAGTGTAGGGCATTATAACAAAGTGCATTACAGTTGTGACATCAACGTTCGATGTTAAGTTGGCATCACTTGACCATATACCAGTGGACATGTTCAGATGAAAACATGTTGAACGGTAAACGTTCATCAACATAAAACGAGTGACATCTAAAGTAAAAGTTCGTTAATTCGCTTTTATATGAGAAACAAACTGAAAATGAAGTATGCCACATGAAGTACTGGCGCTTTAGATACTTCTTTAACTGTGACATGATGAATATAGCGGATTAAAGTCTCAATGGGAGTATTACAAACCTTTCAGAATCTACACTAAGGAATGAAATCTGCTCAGTGGAAATACAATGGGCAACATGCACTGATCCGAAAAAGGAAATGCCCCAAAGTATACACCGAGGGAGGTGGCGCAGTCGTTAGCATACTGGACTCGCATTCAGAAGGACGATGGTTCAAACACGCGTCCGGCCATCCTGATTTAGGTTTTCCGTGATTTCCCTAAATCGTTTCAGGCAAATGCCGGGATGGTTACTTTGACAGGGCACGGCCGATTTCCTTCCCCATTCTTCCCAAACCGATGACTTCGTTGTTTGGCCCCTTCCCCCAAATCAACCAGTCACCCGACCTAAGTATATTCCTACGTGCGTTTTGATATTAAGAAACAGCGCGCACTGTGAAGTCGAGAATGTTGCGTTTTGAAATGGTGGACTCCAAACAGTTGTCCTTAACTTTCCACTCTCACAGTTCACGAAAGACTAGATCCAACGCCTACAAATACACTTAAAAAAATTTAATTGTGGATTAAACTATTCCCTCGAAACCCTTCAGGAAGAAATGTCAGATAACTTTACATTTTACTTGGAACCGAATCAGGTGCAGGATCTATTTATGAAGACTATTCGAAGTAAGCAACTCTGAAATAGAATAAGTATCTCGTCGTAATTTGGGCTAGGGACAAGAAAATCATCGAGTTAGTCAACACAATGCTATGAGGTTAAGATAACATCCGAAGAGGGAAATATCGCATACGATCCATTGTATGAAACATTCTCACCCACAAGTGGTTTCTGAGGTGTTGTCTTCCTGATGCATAAGAAAGTTATTTTTAACCGAGAGGTGACTCGCTTGGATGCTCTACTAGTGAGTCTGAATTCCGAATTTATTTACAGGGAGAATGTGGTAAGACATGAAAATCCTTTCCTTTCCTGAACGGTTCAAAATATGGAAACTATGTTTTCTGACAATTATAGTACGCAGAGGGGTAGATAACTTCGTTACATGTTATTATTCTTAAGCATTATATCATCAGAGATATTGAAGTAAATTTTTTGTATTAGACGAAATAATACTCGTCAGTACGGTGGTGGGTTTGTAGTTTTACTTGGTGGTGGTGGTGGTGGTGGGGGGGGGGGGGTGTCGGGATGATACTACGACATTCAAAACATTGAATGTAGAACAAGATACTTTTCTCTTATCACGGGCTACCCACTGGGCAATTTTACCACTGACTCTGATGGAAGTGCGTCGGGAGTTTCCCAAGTCAGAAGTATTCCATGAACGAAATTTACGGCGTAAAGGACTTGTCGATAGTCCCGAAATAGAAACTGCCTTTGTGAGCGTAAAGGACTTGTCGATAGTCCCGAAATATAAACTGCCTTTGTGAGAAGGAGTTGGCACATGCCTTCAAAAAGTTTCCTTTCAAGGCCGTAAAGGCCGTACGGGGCACCGCCGTGAGCATTGAGACAATCCTCGCACAGATACAGCTGGTTGAAGACGTCAGTTTGATAAGTGCATTTTGATATTAAAAAAAGCAACAGCCCGTACTGTCAAGTCGAGAACGTGGACTTTTATGTGGAGTTCTGTCTAACACAGTTGTTGCAAGGCTGACTCAGTAGAGAGACGATGCTTCTCTCTTCGGCGATGACTGATGACTGGACTGAGCGACACTGCGCTCAGACGTAAGTGAGCGCATGGAAAGTTCTGCGCATGACTACGCCACTGTCTCCATTCGTCGCTGCCTCTGGCAGTGACTACATTTACTTTTGCTTCCGTCTCTCTGTACGGGCCTTGCCTTGGCGCTTCGGTCTTCGGACGACACCACAAAAATAATGTTTTTCACGGATAAGTATACCTTTTTCACGAAATTTGATATTTATTAAAACACGAGAACAGGATATAATGGTTGTTAACATTGGCTTTCAAACTAAAGATTCTGAGAAATATGCTGGAACTGAGAAGCAAGGCGGCCAGTACAAACACCTCTACCGATGAAGCTTGGCATAAGAAGTGATTGTACAGGAACAGCGGATTCCGGCCGTCTTTCCTCCCAATTTTAGTACATTTTTCAGATAATTCTGCGGAACGTTTCAACGCCAACATTAATAAACGTTACATCACTGTACTCGTCCTTTAAGGTACTGTCCATTGTCGTTAAAGAAAGTGTATTATTTCATTAGAAAGCAAATTTAGTTCTAAGTCTCGATTAATAAAAGTGTTTACAGTATTAACCGTTTAACAAAATTACATTACCCTCCACATAGTTACATTTGAGAAAACACAGTTTCAGTACGTTGAATGGTCCTCAAATTTAAGCGGTGTTACATATTACGCGACTTATCTTGTAAATAGCGACACAATACCTTAACAGTTAGTATATGTCACAAACCAGAAGTTGAAAGATACGTATTGCAGTAATGCCACTAGTTTACTTCGAATATGTGGCCTCCTTATTATACCAGAGTAACGAAAGTAGTGCGAAAGAGGATGCAGAATAGCAGCGCAGCCCACCCAGTTAACCGTACGGTCTAACGCACGGGTTTCCGGATTGGGAAATTGCGCCTGGTCCCCCGCACGAATTCGACTGGCGGACTTGTGTATAGGGCCGGTGAGCCGGCAACTCTGTGGATGGTTTTTAGGCGCTTTTCCATCCGCTTCGGCGAATGCGAGCTGGTTCCCCTTATTCCTCCTCAGCTACACTATGTCGGCGATTGCTGCGCAAACAAGTTCTCCACGTACACGTACACCACCATTACATAGGGGCTACACTCGTCTGGTGTGAGGCGTTCTCTGGTGCGGGGAGGCGGGGGGGGGGGGGGGGGGGGGGTTCCACTGGGGGCCGCATCGTACAATAACCCTGGAAGAGTGGTTCGGTATGGGGCGGCGGAGGGGTGAAGTTGATTGCGGTAGTCGTCGTGTGGTTGTGGACCACTGCGGCTGCGGCGGGGGCGGAGCTTTCCCCAGTTAACATACAATAGCAACGCAGGTGTTTCACATATACACGCGTACCAAATACTCGTGCGATGAAGGCAACACACTTGTAGCAAGGTTGTAGTAAAATATTAGTTTCCTCCTGGGCCATCAATCGAACTGTGTGATGGAAATACGATTGCAGAATAATAGCTGTAGAAGGCACTTACTTTCTTGGCCTCACCACCAAACTATTATACTTAACTTGGTTCATTCACATTTCGTAGTAATGAAATACTGATTGATGAATGATGTCTGTGTGGCTTCTTTACTTGCTTCATCGAACAGTAATGATACTAATGCTCTTACTGTTACGTGATTGGTAGAAAGAATAAAAAACACAAATTGGTTGAATGAAATATATGTGCTGATTGATGACGACTTCGTTTCTCGGTAAACCAGTTGTACCTGTAACTAATGCATTTTATTGAAAAAATTAGACTAATATGCTTTATGTCTCTAAATATTGAGATATAAACTTATCAAAAGATCAAAGTCAATTACCATACATCATAATTCAGTATACAACTATAAAATACTGGAAAAAATGCCTCACATCTGGTTAGCATTACCATAGGGAACTTTTGTGCATTGCTGTTTACACAACAACATAAAGAGAAATGAAAGATTTCGTGGAGCAGCATACATTTTTCTAAGTCATATAGAACTGTGCGCTACATCCATTTACAGTCCCCATAGACAGGGGTTTTCTATATGAAAAGCAAACAAAATGTGACTCGTGCCAGAAGAAAACAAAAATTATGTACTCTCCATGCAAAGTGGAGTACTGACGGACGCATGCAACATTATCAAGGCTCACACAAGACAACGTTTACAAATTCGTGAAAGGAGTAATTTCCCTGCGTCAGGTTATTTTATTGTTTGACAGAAATAGTTTATTTCATTGGAAAATTGCCTATGTTATTTCACTGGGTAGCGTGTTATTAAGTAACATCACCCAAAATTACGTTATATATTTCCATTTGTCAGCATGTTATCATCCACAGAGGAGCGCGGAATACGTAGATCAACAGGTAATGGACTCCCGTATTGCCGCTGAACTGAGTGATGTACATTAAAAATGTGGGGTGCTGTATGCATATTGAAAAAATGAAGCCGGATGCGGGTTTAGCCACCGTACCAGCACACACAGTAGAATAAAATGGTGCAGAAAATATTTCTACATAAAACACATATGGCGTAGTCAACGTCGTAAACCCAAACGGCATAAAAAAAGCTTGTAGACTTTGGTGCGCTCTGGTTTTAAGACGTTCGAGAAGTGCATGTGATTTTTTTTAAATTTCAAGATATACGCTTATCTTTTTTAATGTAATATACTGTTTTTACTAGTACGGTGACTAGTCACATTTGGGTTGTGTTTTCTCGCGCTAGATGCAGAATCTTATATCTGCAAATGCACAATGCTGTTCCCCTCGACGGGAGTATGGAGCGCCGTTACATAATCTATTCTGCACTGCTGTATGAGTCGTAACATAATGGCAAATGGAAGTGTATGACGTAATTTTTATGTAATGTTGTTAGATTGTTGCGTAGGGGGAAAATTAGTTAAGTGTCAAGGAAGTAAAGTGATTGTTTCGAATAAAAAACACCTGAGGCAAGAAAATCACTTCTTAAAAGAAACTTCGGTTGTGGATCCAAGCGCAACAAAAGGCTATGAACATGCACAAACATCGCATTGGTCGTGTTGCTACTTGATGATGTATCATGCGTGTAATCTGCCAAATACCATTATTTTGATGTTCATCAATAGAGTTAGGGCATCACTGCGCCTTCTCTTTCTGCAAATTGTCTTCTTTTTGGTGACTTACTAGTTTTCCAAGCGACGAACGTTTGCTTTGCTCCTTCTTCATGATTGTTGTATTTTGTGATGGAGACTTATAGGAATCATACAAACACAGTATAACTAATGCAATATTTAATTGAGGTGGCTTTCATGTCGATGTGAAACCCTTTTCAGAGTTTTCTTTTCGGTTTTTAAGCTGTGAAGTGAAGTCTGTACAGATGCTGGAACGTCTTTGAGTTTCGTTGTTTTCTCGGAAGGGCTGCAGCCTATGAACTGTTCTTATCAGTTTGAGTAAAGGTGCGCTCGGCTGATAGCATTGCTACTGTGCAGAGATGCAGGGTGTTTAGAGGCAGACTCACCTCTGGGGGCCGAGCAGTGCACCAGAGCGCCGCTTTGGGCCTGACGCAAGCTAGCAACATCCACACCACGCTGCGGGTCTATCAGGCGGCATGAGCCGCTCCCACGAAGGCAGTATGTGGCCTGCTCATCTCCATACGTTTTTATGCGCTGTCGCTCTAACAGAATTCCACAGACGGGAGAAATTTTAAGAATTTACAACTACATCGATAACACTGCAGCGTTTTTCGAAGTGAATCATATGAGAATTCGTGGCAAATGTACTAATCAACAATTATTCTCTTTATGCAGTAACTGCAACAAAGTAAGCCAAACAAATTATAGCACTAAACTCCTCTTGTTTACGAAAACATAAATTCTTCTTACGTTACCTCTCTCACCCACATATGTTTTGGACGCTTCCAGTAGGTACTTCTTTTACCTTATTTTACTAAAATCTGAAAATACTAACTTTTTGTGATAACGTTTTAGAACGAACTTCTCTTGTCCACATATGTTTTGGAAGCCACCAGTAGGTACTTCTTTTACCTCATTTACTAAATATTTGAAAATACTAACTTTTTGTGATCACGTTTTAGAACGAACTTCTCTTGCCCACATATGCTTTGGAAGCCACCAGTAGGTACTTACATGATTAAGTTATGAAAATACTAGATTTTTGTGATAACATTTTGGAATGAACATTAGACCTAACATTTTTCATTAACTGCGATATTTTTCCTTCATTACGAGTTATTTAGATTTTGTAGGATCTTATCGTCTGCAACAACATGATGTTTTTAGTGAAAATCTCTTTTTCCGCTATAATCACTTGACGCGAAAGTAGTTCATACTTATATTTTGCTTCAGATTTCTTGTCATCACGCACATGATCCTGCCGTGAAGATGGAGGTGGAAAGTCACTATACGTGTTGGTTTTAATAACAGTACTCACAAGGTAGCCGATAACTAACAACATCTTGTACACTTGTGTCAGGTTAGTGATCATCACTATAGTTTTATGTTTTCTACCTGAGTAACTAAATTACTTCCTCAGCATTCAAATGAATTAATGTAATATTTTTACCTACTCTATTGAAGAATAATTATAGACTGATGAAAATAAGAACTTGAAAAAGAACAAATGCTGGACGGTTCCTCAGCTGAGCTGGCCATGCTCTTACTCATACTCTCCTGGCTCCACAAACGGCAGTCGGTTTCTGCCCTCGTCAACCAATCTCCTCTACAGCGCTCTGTCCTTGGCATTTTCTTCCCTTGCTCCAACTCTGAAGATCCTTGGCCACCTGGTCTCTCCATCTTATTTTCGGCATGCCTTGAGGTCTTTACCATTCAGGTTCCTTCTCCGACACTTCGCAGGTTCGAATTCAGCGTCGGGCATGAATGTGTGTGATGTCCTTAGGTTAGTTAGGTTTAAGTAGTTCTAATTCCAGGAAACTGATGACCTCAGATGTGCTTAGAGCCATTTTTGAGCCGACTCTTCGTTCAACCTCGATCTCTCTTGTCTTCTATAGACGTGCCCAGCCCGTCTCAGCCTCCTTGTCTTGACTTCCGCAACAATATCTGGTTCATTATACACCTCGCTGAGCTCCCTGTTTTTTCATCTTCGTCACTCTCCTCCCTCATAAATTATTCGAAATATCTTTCGCAGGGCTCTGTTTCAGAAAACCTTTATCTTTCTTTCTGGCCATAACTTAATTAACATTAAAACCTGCTAAACTGCTGGTCTCAGTCCGGTGGAGGCTAAATGCATTGACGTCTAGCGTAAAATGTATACTATCTACCTTCCATATCAGAACATGACGCACACAAATTCACTTACTTGCATACTGCTAGTGTTTTCGAACAGTCTGTAGCTGCGGACGAATACATGAGGTGTTTCTTTTTTTGTTTTTTGACTGACTACCCTTTATCGATAGGGCAGCTGCAGAGTTGCAATTGGCGATTGGCGCATGCATGCTGAGTACCTTCATTTATTGGCTAACCTCAGAATCAACGGTGGAATCATTCGTCTGTGTATATGTGTATTCGATCTTACTCAAAATAGAATGATAAAGTTCGCGAGCACGCTAAAAAAAAAACAGGAGGTGCCGCATCCTCTGCCTCTCGGCCTCATTCGAAGAGGGGCGTTGAGATTGGTTGTCAGTGTGTAAAAGACACGAAAGTGGTCAAAATTTAATGGCAGATTATTGATTAGTGAAGTTTATGGAGAAAGTAATGGAATGGCAAGAAAATGGAACAGATGATAATGACGCTAATGCTCATGATGAAGTGCGAAATGGGAGACCATCTGTCACTAATGAAGACCTAGTGCAAGAATTTTATCTGAAAGTTAAGGAAAACAGATGTTTTACTGCTTAATTATTATGTCAATGAGGCTCCTCGAGTATAAAAATGTTTTCTTTGTGGAATAGTTCCACAATGTATGTCGTAAGCTGTGCTCAAGCTTGGTACTAAAATACTGACTAAGGTTCACAAAATCAAAGGAGTAGGCAGTACTTTCAATTTCCTTGAGCAGACAGTAAAAAAGCGATGAAGTTTGAAGCCGAAATGTTACTAGAGACGAAACTTGGGTGGCTGACGTAAAACCTCAACGAAACACCACTCAATGGAATTGAGGCAATCAACATCACCAAAGAAGGCTTAGGCAAACAATTTCAGCCAAAAAGATTGTGCTCTCTGTGTTTTGGTGCGGGCAGGGGTGGTGGGACAAGGGAAGCGCCACTCCACATTACATTGTTGCCAGATGTATCCAAGACGGCGGTGATGACGTCATCCAAGATGGCGGATGTTGGGGGGAAGATAGGTTAATTGTACCACCTCCACTAAACTAACGTCCCTCGCTTCCCCTCCCCCAGAAAAAATGCTAAGAACTTCAAATTCCAACACGATAATGCATCACCCCACAGTTATCTCTACTAGCCTAAGAAAATCGCAGGAGATAGGTCAGTTGGGCTACCTCCACTAACCTAAGTTATACGACCGCAGCCTCTTCCTAGGAACTGGCGCCAAGTTTGAATTTTGGTGGTAAAGATAGGTCAATTGGGCTATCTCTACTAACATAAGAAAATCACGGGAAGATAGTAGGCTGGCCGTGCGGTTCTAGCCACTGCAGTCCAGATCCGCTATGGTCGCAGGTTCGAATCCTGCCTCGGGCGTGGATGTGTTGATGTCCTTAGGTTAGTTAGGTTTAAGTAGTTCTAGGGGACTGATGACCTCATATGTTAAGTCCCATAGTGCTCAGAGCCATTTGAACCATTTTTTTGAAGATAGGAGACTTGGACTACCTCCACTAACCTAAGTCACCCGACCACCACCTCATCCTAGGAACTGGCGCCAAGTTTAAATTTTGGTGGTAAAGAAAGGTCAATTGGGGTTACTCTAGCAACCTAAGAAAACTGCAGGAAACAAATGCTCACCTCCACCAACCTAAGTCACCCGACTGCCACCTCTTCCTAGAGATTGGTGAGAAAAGGACATAGTCAGCACTGGACTGGTGGAGAGAGGAAGGAGTGTACTTTATTTATTTTGTAACAATTTATTTAGGGATGCAGTATATTTATCACAGTGGTTCACAACACACGCACTGACATGCCACACAGCACACAGACCTGCAAACTACTCCTAAATAACTCATGTATAATGCTCTGAACATATGCCTGATAATTGTAAACTGTCAAAATAACGCAGTGCACAGCAAACGACTCATAAATAATGCAATACATTTATGTCCATAGAGCCAAACAACTCGTAAATTGTCAAAATAATAATCCATGTAAAGGACTTTGCAAACATGCTAATCATCAACTCTCGATATCATACACCAGTCTTTATTTAAACAAATAGAGGCAGCACCACCATCCAGTGTGTTCTCCACACAGTCCAGACTCCAACTGACCTAGTACACAGTACCACCACCAGAGGGCACTGTTATCCATTCTGTGACGTAATCCAAGATGACAGCTGTGACATCAGCTGATGATGCAAGTACCATTATCCAAGATGGCGGCAAACAATGTGTTCACCATGAGGTCTGAACTTAGTACACAATACCACCAGCAGTGAGTGCTGTCGTCCATTTCGTGTCGTAATCCAAGATGGTGGGGGAGAGGGTGAGATGGTGGAAATCAACTCTGCCTGTGCTGGATATAAAGTTTTATTTTGTAGGCAGTGTCTCTATCAAGAGATCTAGATTCCAACTAACCTAGTACACAATACGGCCACCAGAGGGTGACATCATCCCTCCTCTGACGTAATCCAAGATGGTGGTCTGGAGGGGAAAAATGGCGCGAAAATGACTCAGCCTGCTTGGCTACTGGAGAGAGTTAGGAAGGAGTGTACTTTATTCTTTTTTTTATATAGGGAACGATTTTGAGAGATAGTATATTTATCACACTGACACTAAACACACACTCTGGCATGCTTGGAGTCATGCCGCACAGACCACAGATCTGTAACTACCCCTAAATAGCGCTCTGCAAACAAACAAACAACTTCTAACTTACCCAAATAATTTCAGTAGAGACATGCAGACTCCTCCTAAATAATGCAGTATACAGATGTGGAGACACGAAATCAACTCATAAACTGTCCAAATAGTGCATAGCACAGCCAACAGACCTGTTCGCAAAATAATCGAACAGACACGCAATCAACACACACAAGCACCATCCGCCACCCCCTCTCTAGTAGACCACACAGGATCGTACCTGCAGACCTGCGAAGTGACGTGGCGGTCAGCTCTCAAACTTTACACAGGTCCCCTCGAGCATGTTGCGGCGACATCCCTTTCATACTTGATACCTGAGAAATTCATCTAGAAATACGTGTTCATCCAGGCAGTGTTGATGACGCGACTGGGTGGGAGCGCAGACACTCCAGGGGCAGACGCGCCATCACAGCGTGACCCACTGCCGGACGCAGGTGAAAGTTGCCTCTATTTTCGGGTATTCAGTCAGTGTTATACTGAAGTCACAGAACTCGAAGATGCTCAAAATGGTTCAAATGGCTCTGAGCACTATGGGACTTAACTTCTAAGGTGATCAATCCCCTAGGACTTAGAACTACTTAAACCTAACCAACCAAAGGACATCACACACATCCATGCCCGAGGCAGGATTCGAACCTGCGCTCGTAGCGGTCGCGTGGATACAGACTGTAGCGCCTAGAACCGCTTGGTCACTCCGGCCGGCCTCGAAGGTGTGCTCACGCAGCTCCTATATGCTAGACACCTCCGGGCAGCAGGTGTCTTTACCATTGATGACAGAGTAGCAGAGGGCACATTGTTCCTAGCGCAACATGAGAGATGTGTCTAACTGAACCTAACTGCCTAGCGTGATTGACACAACGCCGGAAAGTGCGCGCATGTAGCTACAAGCCTTCTCAAGCACATCTAACAAGGTTCTAAATCTTATACTGATGTCACATGACTATGTAAAAAATAAGAACCAACTAGACCTCGCAGAAATTGTATAGTGTCCCAGAAAGAGTTAATGCACGCTTTTTTGATGACTCAACTTTTATGCATAGAAATTAGCCCTAACAGAACCTGTTTACGAAAATAGCGCAGAATAACTTCGAACGCACTCTTTCTCGAGAACATAACGTGGTGCCCCGTCCATCACATGTTACCCTTCTTGCTTTCAACACACACAAACGTCCCCTCCACTATGAAGAGCCTCCTATATCCCAGCACAAAGGATGTGAATGAATCGAACATAATGATTGGCTCTTATCGAATTTACCTGCCGAATTACTGATGCCGCCTGTATCGAAGCACCGTCCGCCATTTTTCCTTCTGCAGACGACACTTTCAGTGGATATTTTAAACAGATCTCCATATTGCAGTGGCAATTAAATCTTACAAACTACCATGCATATCGCCAAATATGAAAGACTCTTTTGCATTTACACTGCTCTCCCACCGAGGAGAGGAGCTTGAATATTAGTGTGTAAAACCCATCTGCAAACCAGCAATATATCACTGCATACCGTGTCGATGTAGTAAACATACATTTCGTATCCTGTGCCAAAGAAAATCATCACTTTTACATCATTTGTACATATACCACGAAGATGGAGAATACCGTATATGCTCCCCACAGCACTAGATATTTTCCCGCAGCTGATGATCACATGTCATCCACCTACCATGCGGCACCAGAGGACCCTCAGCGGACTAACGTTGCTGTCAGAGCTGTTCTACAATTTCGGGCTCGTCTCCCCTAGGCACAAACACGTTACTGTTTCTCCTCCGAACCTGCTTCCTTGCTTTCTCCCTTTTCTACGCATATCTCCGGACTTGGGGATTACAAGGACACATGTATTTTCACATTGGTTCACCATAATATTATACCACATCGTGGTACTTCTCGATATCTAGCACTTGGCAGCATCCTACCGATCGCTAGCGCAACATAATTCCCAAGATATATATTGGAAATTATTTCTCTACAAATACGAAACTTTAGCTAGGTGGTGAGTGCTGTAAACCATTGACTAACTACAAACTTGCCACGTCTGCGAAGACATTTACTCGGCAACTCGAAACAAATAGAGGAAACAGATATTTCCACTCTCCAACACCAATGTTGGGGATGTAGTAGATTCCAAATCATCCCTATAATTTACAAGGTCAACTAAAGTGTTTCTCATGTCTAGAGAACTGGCAAACGTGTCTTCCACATGCTAGATACACACACCACAACCGATCGTCTCTCAACTAAATAAAGGTGCGAAATGTGTAGAAGCAGTCAACTGAACAATTTACACGTGAGTGAATAACGATCGAGCGCAAATTCTACTCCATGTTCAAACTTCACAGATTTCCACGCAATCACTAAAGCTATCGAACACATTCTAAGTATTAGTTCGCTATTCTATCGTCTAGAGGACAACACGGTTAATTCATCTACATTCCTACACACCAGCTGGGCATCTCCAGTCTGACAGCTCCTATCGTTAATGGAAAAAGTGAATCACCTCTGCACAGGTCACTGGCGTTGCAGGCCGAGCATGAATAGGTAGAATGTTTATCCTGAGAAATCAGTCACATATATATTTTACCCTGTACTTGAAACTAAATGATATGATTGCAGTCTCAGTTGAACGACATTCGCCGGCCGCGGTGGTCTCGCGGTTCTAGGCGCGCAGTTCAGAACCGTGCGACTGCTACGGTAGCAGGTTCGAATCCTGCCTCGGGCATGGATGTGTGTGATGTCCTTAGGTTAGTTAGGTTTAAGTAGTTCTAAGTTCTAGGGGACTAATGACCACAGCAGTTGAGTCCCATAGTGCTCAGAGCCATTTGAACCATTTTTTGAACGACATTCAACAACTAGCAAAGTATCGGAAATTCACTCTGTTGACGGCTGTGGTTGTGGAAACGGAAATATCAGTACCACTCTTGAATCTTGACATACACTTCCCATGTTATCAGAGTACTCCACGTCAAAACCATACCTTCCTTATGACTGGACTTAGTCATTTCCTTTGTACATATCGGGACACAAACACATAGTTCATTAGCCTGATGCACAAATGCGAACATATCGTGCACCCCTACTACTAAGTATAATACACGTCAATAACTGATAGCTGGCGATACGATATAACACTGAGAGGAAATCAATCATGGGTGGACATGTCTCATACGATTTTCTTGCGAGTGAAACCACCGTGTCCTAGAAAGAGAGATGTAATCCGCCAGATGTTAAAAAAAAAACCGATTCCAACAATTACTGTATGTTACTGTCACAAGCGGTCAAGGTTCTACATGTGCACAAAACTATAAATGATAAAAGCTATACTGGCTTTATAAATCGAGGTTTTTTTATCTGGATAAATAACGAGACAGTGATCGTTGGCGTGTACATTACCAGACCAGCACTCCACTTACACATAGCCAACCATGCAAAGTTGTTAAAAAATCGCTGAATGTTGAAAGTGATTCGGATAAGGGACGTGGTATTTAGGCGGTATTTGCGCCTCCCTCACACTGCCCCAGCTAGATATTTCTATATTACTTGTAACGTATTCTGACTCGATACCACTTCAGAGGTTTTGCGACATATCCACTAAGTTATAGGCGATGACTGATTGAGAAGGAACACAAACAGTAGTAGTAGAAGATGATGTGTTGATTGAGGTCATAAGAAAATGTACACTAGTTTGTCAGCTCTCTAGTGTCATACTATCTGCTAGAAATGATGTCAATTATCTGGAAACAAATCTTTCCATTAAACCTTATACCTGCATCGGATCACACCCACAAGTAAATCATATTTCTGGCACTCCCATATCTCGAAACGAGTCACCTTTCTTGAATATATCTGCTACAGAAAAATTCCAACCTGGTTTTAATTAGCCCCCTACACATCTCCCATTTCTACAGCTTTACTCATGTGATCGTTCCAATTTAACTCGGAACTGAGCAGAAGTCGGAAAATGACATATCCGCCAACTTCTGTAAGCCGTGTAGAAACAGAACGACCTGAGTTAGTGCAACAGGAGCGTGTTATATGTCATTGCTAGTGTGATCATGCATAGCTGCGATATCGGTCAGGTGCAGAGAGAGAGTTGTTGAAATGCTTCCCAAACTAGCATTCCTAATAGGACACACAATCCGTTATCGAATTTACCGATCAAACTGCTGCTGTTGCCGATGGAGGACGATTCTATTAAATATAGAGCTTTTGATCCATTGCAAAGTGCAGTTTAAGGTTTCATCACCTGTTCTATAGAAAGATGGCCTATCCCACAGACGTACTTTAAGTCGCAAGAGACGCTCCCTGTGATCGTGTGTCGTTGTTTGAAACATTGTTTTCTAACACGCTTTGTACACTGTCATAGATTTTGTTTTTCTGTCTCGACTTCGATGTCTATGTCGGGTCCTAAAGTGATGTTAAGACGCTCTGATCCACGGCATCACGCGGAAAAGTAGACATCGCACAATGTGAATCAATATTGTTACTGTGACTACCATAGCACGCCACAAACATTGGACGATTTTAAATAAAATAGAGTTACAACATAAGGAAACTGGCGTTGGCCTAGGTTTCCAAACTAGATTGAAACTCATCTGTCATTGTCACGGAGTAGCTGATGACTCTACGTTCCGTTTCGACTGATTCATCATATTGTAATCATGTAAGCGATTAGTGTTTCGGTGCTATCCACCCTAACTATCCACTCCTCAACTCAAACAAGCGATATCCGTCAATCATTATGTGGTAGCCAACATCATGCCAGTGCACGGATAAAAGGGAAAACTGTGTGCTGTCCTTAGGTTAGTTAGGTTTAAGTAGTCCTACGTCCTAGGGGACTGATGACCGTAGATGTGAAGTCCCATAGTGCTCAGGGCCATTTGAACCATTTGGAATGGAAAAGACATCATCAATGTACTCTAAAAATAAGCATCATAGCTGATAGCGCGAACAGTTTTACAGTAATTTCAACACTGACTAATGATGTGACCGCATGTTTCTCAATTTCAGCATCATAGCTAAACCGTCCCTTCTCCAGTTTTCGAGTATTATTGCAAACATAGATAGATGACTGTGCAGTAGTTCCACTCATTGTTAATTCCCGAACACATAAATCATCAGAGTATACCAGACGGCGCTCCACGCATTTCTAACACCTCGACCATAGTACTTAATTTACGATATATCTCTGCATATGGGAGTCAGGTTGTACAGAGTTTCAAAGAGAGCATAAGGGAACAATTGACAGGAATAGGGGAAAGAAATACAGTAGAAGAAGAATGGGTAGCTCTGAGGGATGTAGTAGTGAAGGCAGCAGAGGATAAAGTTGGTACAAACACGAGGGCTGCTAGAAATCCTTGGGTAACAGAAGAAATATTGAATTTAATTGATGAAAGGAGAAAATATAAAAATGCAGTAAATGAAGCAGGCAAAAAGGAATACAAACGTCTCAAAAATGAGATCGACAGGAAGTGCAAAATGGCTAAACAGGGATGGCTAGAGGACAAATGTAAGGATGTAGAAGCTTATCTCACTAGGGGTAAGATAGATACTGCCTACAGGAAAATTAAAGAGACCTTTGGAGAGAAGAGAACCACGTGTATGAATATCAAGAGCTCAGATGGCAGCCCAGTTCTAAGCAAAGAAGGGAAGGCAGAAAGGTGGAAGGAGTATATAGAAAGTTTATACAAGGGCGATGTACTTGAGGATAATATTATGGAAATAGAAGAAGATGTAGATGAAGACGAAATGGGAGATACGATACTGCGTGAAGAGTTTGACAGAGCACTGAAAGACCTGAGTCGAAACAAGGCCCCCGGAGTAGACAACATTCCATTAGAACTACTGACGGCCTTGGGAGAGCCAGTCATGACAAAACTCTACCAGCTGGTGAGCAAGATGTATGAGACAGGCGAAATACCCTCAGACTTCAAGAAGAATATAATAATTCCAATCCCAAAGAAAGCAGGTGCTGACAGATGTGAAAATTACCGAACTATCAGTTTAATAAGCCACGGCTGCAAAATACTAACGCGAATTCTTTACAGACGAATGGAAAAACTGGTAGATGCAGACCTCGGGGAGGATCAGTTTGGATTCCGACGAAATGTTGGAACACGTGAGGCAATACTGACCTTACGACTTATCTTAGAAGAAAGATTAAGGAAAGGCAAACGTACGTTTCTAGCATTTGTAGACTTAGAGAAAGCTTTTGACAATGTTGACTGGAATACTCTCTTTCAAATTCTAAAGGTGGCAGGGATAAAATACAGGGAGCGAAAGGCTATTTATAATTTGTACAGAAACCAGATGGCAGTAATAAGAGTCGAGGGGCATGAAAGGGAAGCAGTGGTTGGGAAAGGAGTGAGACAGGGTTGTAGCCTCTCCCCGATGTTATTCAATCTGTATATTGAGCAAGCAGTAAAGGAAACAAAAGAAAAATTTGGAGTAGGTATTAAAATTCATGGAGACGAAGTAAAAACTTTGAGGTTCACCGATGACATTGTAATTCTGTCAGAGACAGCAAAGGACTTGGAAGAGCAGTTGAACGGAATGGACAGTGTCTTGAAAGGAGGATATAAGATGAACATTAACAAAAGCAAAACGAGGATAATGGAATGTATTCAAATTAAATCGGGTGATGCTGAGGGAATTAGATTAGGAAATGAGACACTTAAAGTAGTAAAGGAGTTTTGCTATTTAGGAAGTAAAATAACTGATGATGGTCGAAGTAGAGAGGATATAAAATGTAGACTGGCAATGGCAAGGAAAGCGTTTCTGAAGAAGAGAAATTTGTTAACATCGAATATAGATTTATGTATCAGGAAGTCGTTTCTGAAAGTATTTGTTTGGAGTGTAGCCATGCATGGAAGTGAAACATGGACGATAAATAGTTTGGACAAGAAGAGAATAGAAGCTTTCGAAATGTGGTGCTACAGAAGAATACTGAAGATAAGGTGGATAGATCACGTAACTAATGAGGAGGTATTGAATAGGATTGGGGAGAAGAGAAGTTTGTGGCACAACTTGACTAGAAGAAGGGATCGGTTGGTAGGACATGTTTTGAGGCATCAAGGGATCACAAATTTAGCATTGGAGGGCAGCGTGGAGGGTAAAAATAGTAGAGGGAGACCGAGAGATGAGTACACTAAGCAGATTCAGAAGGATGTAGGTTGCAGTAGGTACTGGGAGATGAAGCAGCTTGCACAGGATAGAGTAGTATGGAGAGCTGCATCAAACCATTCTCAGGACTGAAGACAACAACAACAACAACAATGGGAGTCACAGAGTATTCTCGCTGTCTTAAGGTAAAAGTATAGAATGAAACACCTTCCTCACACTGTCATTGACCAACCCGCCCAACAACACCGTTACCGAATTAATCAGCAACCGACCAGAAGAAGACCGCTACACTACACGTCTCGTGAATGAATGGAGCTTTCCAAGTCCTCATCCATCTAAATGCATGAGATTTCTCGAGATGCCTCCATGTCGAGGATTTTAGCACTCCTAATCGATGTATAGCAACAATTTCAAAGTGTCGTGATGTGATAGTACACTCTTAAGAAGATCAAGAAACGAATGATTTTTCTGCGCGATAGAGCTCCAGACGGATGGAGTTCGAGGCATTTTTACGTAAATCAACCAAGCTATCAACTCTGAAGTATTGTTCTAGAATCTAGGATCGTTACGTGAAAGGTACTGGTAAGAGAGAACATAATCACACACACACTCCTAAGGCTACAACGTTCTTCACTTACAACAGGCTATAACATTAGATCGCCTGTCTCCAACCTATCAGTCCTATGGAATGTAGCGCTGTTAATATTCCAATCTAAGAAATATATTTCAAGCGCACGACGTACATCCTTCTTCCCGGTTTCTCTCCGATAAACTATGTTATCAAACCGTAAAACTAAAAACTACTTCCGTGAAATATTTGCTCTGCGTGATATGTGCACAATATAGCTTTCTGTAGACGTATGGTGTCCACTATTCACATCCGATCACGGTTCAGAAATTATATGCTGATTGCATCTGGCCTATATAAAATGATCGTTAGTAGCGGTGGATATCTCCTACAAGGAAACAGATTAACTCATAGCAGCGGCGTCCCAGATGTGAAAATTACAAGTAATTCCGTCACTAACTCTGTGAACAGCACACCCGTCAGGCAAATGTGTACACGGGGATTGCAGCGCCTCATAAGCACCTACAGCTAACTTAGTTATGATGCTGTAGTCTCGATTTTACACCCAATATGCGACAGAGTTGATGGTGTACATAGTATAAATCAAAGTTCGTTTAGAGAAATGTGTCAAGTTTCATCACATATGAGATGGAAGTCCTCTGATGACCGACAGGTTTACCATTGACGATCGCAAGTAGACAGTGCTTTAAACTACATACAGAACACGTGGCTGTATACGAGTAGAACGCAGGCTATGTCATCTGTCTGATGCATCTGGACAGAACAGTGGAAAAATTGACCTGCAGCAACTTCTCCTTCTCTAGAATGCAACAGTCAACAATTAAATCGTACCTCCTTACAGCTCCATCTCAATCAATAGAGGTGAATGGTTCCCTGTCTTCCTGAAAAGTAGCAAATACAGAAACCGATGCTACTGTATTTCATGCTTTTCAGGAAGACAGAAAACCATTCACCTCTAAACTTACGTGCATCTGCGTTGAAGGATAACAGAGAGTGGACAGGATGGTCAATTGAGATGGAGCTGTAACGAGGTACGATTTAACCGTTGACTGATGCATTCTAGAGAAGGAGAAGTTGCTGCAGGTCAATTTTTTTCAACTGTTCTGTCAGGATGCATCAGCCGCGTGACATAGCCTGCGTTCTACTAGTATACAGCCACGTGTTCTGTATGTCGTTTAAAGCACTGTCCACTTGCGATCATTAACAGTAAACCTGTCGTCATCAGATGACTTCCATCTTATGTGTAATGAAACTTGACATATTCCTATAAGCGAACGTTGATTTATGCGATGTACTCCATCAGCTCTGTCGCATCTTGGGTGTAAAATCGAAACTTCAGCATCATAATTAAGCTAGCGATAAGTGCTTGTGAGACGCTGGAATCCCCAGGTACACAGTTTCCTGACAGATGTGCTGTTTACAGAATTAGTGACGGAATTACTTGTAATTTTCACATCTAGGACGCTGCTGCTATGTGTTTACCTATTTCCTTGTAGGATGTATTCCCTGCTATTAACGATCATTTTATATAGGCCTGATGCAGTTATCATATAATTTCTGAACCGTGATCGGATGTGAACCGTGGACACTATACATCTCTGGAAAGCTATATTGCGCTCGTATCACGCAGAGCAAATATTTTATGGAAGTAGTTTTTCGTTTTACTGTTCGATAACATACACTCCTGGAAATGGAAAAAAGAACACATTGACACCGGTGTGTCAGACCCACCATACTTGCTCCGGACACTGTGAGAGGGCTGTACAAGCAATGATCACACGCACGGCACAGCGGACATACCAGGAACCGCGGTGTTGGCCGTCGAATGGCGCTAGCTGCGCAGCATTTGTGCATCGCCGCCGTCAGTGTCAGCCAGTTTGCCGTGGCATACGGAGCTCCATCGCAGTCTTTAACACTGGTAGCATGCCGCGGCAGCGTGGGCGTGAACCGTATGTGCAATTGACGGACTTTGAGCGAGGGCGTATAGTGGGCATGCGGGAGGCCGGGTGGACGTACCGCCGAATTGCTCAACACGTGGGGCGTGAGGTCTCCACAGTACATCGATGTTGTCGCCAGTGGTCGGCGGAAGGTGCACGTGCCCGTCGACCTGGGACCGGACCGCAGCGACGCACGGATGCACGCCAAGACCGTAGGATCCTACGCAGTGCCGTAGGGGACCGCACCGCCATTTCCCAGCAAATTAGGGACGCTGTTGCTCCTGGGGAGTCGGCGAGGAACATTCGCAACCGTCTCCATGAAGCTGGGCTACGGTCCCGCACACCGTTAGGCCGTCTTCCGCTCACGCCCCAACATCGTGCAGCCCGCCTCCAGTGGTGTCGCGACAGGCGTGAATGGAGGGACGAATGGAGACGTGTCGTCTTCAGCGATGAGAGTCGCTTGTACCTTGGTGCCAATGATGGTCGTATGCGTGTTTGGCGCCGTGCAGGTGAGCGCCACAATCAGGACTGCATATGACCGAGGCACACAGGGCCAACACCCGGCATCATGGTGTGGGGAGCGATCTCCTACACTGGCCGTACACCTCTGGTGATCGTCGAGGGGACACTGAATAGTGCACGGTACATCCAAACCGTCATCGAACCCATCGTCATACCATTCCTAGACCGGCAAGGGAACTTGCTGTTCCAACAGGACAATGCACGTCCGCATGTATCCCGTGCCACCCAATGTGCTCTAGAAGGTGTAAGTCAACTACCCTGGCCAGCAAGATCTCCGGATCCGTCCTCCATTGAGCATGTTTGGGACTGGATGAAGCGTCGTCTCACGCGGTCTGTACGCCCAGCACGAACGCTGGTCCAACTGAGGCGCCAGTTGGAAATGGCATGGCAAGCCGTTCCACAGGACTACATCCAGCATCTCTACGATCGTCTCCATGGGAGAATAGCAGCCTGCATTGCTGCGAAAGGTGGATATACACTGTACTAGTGCCGACGTTGTGCATGCTCTGTTGCCTGTGTCTATGTGCCTGTGGTTCTGTCAGTGTGATCATGGGATGTATCTGACCCCAGGAATGTGTGAATAAAGTTTCCCCTTCCTGGGACAATGAATTCACGGTGTTCTTATTTCAATTTCCAGGAGTGTAGTTTATCGTAGAGAAATAGAAAAGAAGGAAGTATGTCATGCGCTTGAAGTGTATTTCTGTCATTGGAATATTAACAGCGCTCCATTCCATAGGACTGATAGGTCCGAAACACAGGCGATCTAATGTTATAGCCCGTTTTAAGTGAAGAACGTTGTAGCCTTAGGAGTGTGTGTGTTTATGTTCTCTCTTACCAGTATCTTCCACTTACCGATCCTAGACTCTAGAACAATACTTTAGAGTTGATAGCTTGGTAGAATTACTTAAAATGCGTCGAACTCCATCCGTCTGGAGCTCCATCGCGCAGAAAAATCATTCGTTTCTTGTTCTTCTTAAGCGTCTGCTATCACATCACGACACTTTGAAATTGTTACTATACATCGATAAGGAGTGCTAAGCTCCTCGATATGGGGGGATCTCGAGAAATCTCATGCATTTGGATGCGTGAGGACTTGGAAAGCTCCATACATTCACAAGACGTGTAGTGTAGCGGTCTTTTTCTGGTCGGTTGCTGATTAATTTGGTAAAGGTGCTGCTGGGCGGGATGGTCAATGACAGTGTGAGGAGGGTCTTTCACTCTCTAATTTTACCTTAAGACAGCGAGAATACTCTGTGACTCCCATACGCAGAGAGATAGATCGTAAATTAAGTATAATGCTCGAGGTGTTAGAAATATGTGGAGCGCGCTCTGGTATAGTCTGATGATTTATGTGTTCGAGGATTAACAATGAGTGGAAGTACTGCACAGTCATCTATCTATGTTTGCAATAATACTCGAAAAGTGGAGAAAGGACGGTTTAGCTATGATGCTGAAATTGATTCCATCCGTGCACTGGCATGCTGTTGGCTACCACGTAAAGATCGACCGATATGGCTTGTTTGAGTTGGGGAAATAGTTTTGGTGGATTGACAGTACCTTCTGGGGTGGACAGCACCGAAATACAGATCGCTTACATGATTACAATATGGTGAATCAGTCGAAACGGAACGTAGAGTCATCAGCTACTCGGTGACAATGTTTGGAAACCGACGCCAAAGCCGTAAAACTCTTCCGGTTTGCTTATGTTGTAACTCTCTTTTATTTAAAATCGTCCAATGTTTGTGGCGTGCTATGGTAGCCACAGTAACAATATTGATTCACATTGTGCGATGTCTACTTTTCCGCGTGATGCCGTGGATCAGAGCGTCTTAACGTCACTTTAGGACGCAACATAGACATCGAAGTCGAGACAGAAAAACAAAATCTATGACAGTGTACAAAGCGTGTTAGAAAACAATGTTTCAAACAACGACACACGGTCACAGGGAGCGTCTCTTGCGGCTTAAAGTACGTCTGTGGGATAGGCCATCTTTCTATAGTACAGGTGATGAAACCTTAAACTGCACTTTGCAATGGATCAAAAGCTCTATATTTAATAGAATCGTCCTCCATCGGCAACAGCAGCAGTTTGATCGGTAAATTCGATAACGGATTGTGTGTCCTATTAGGAATGCTAGTTTGGGAAGCATTTAAACAACTCTCTCTCTGCACCTGACCGATATCGCAGCTATGCATGATCACACTAGCAATGACATATAGGTGAGTCCTATATCGGATGAGGTTAATGGAGTTTTTATAGTTTGTCATTTCTCTCTGTTGGATGGTACATAATAACGATGATAGCATGTTGGGGAGATAGATGTGAATGGACGTGGATCTTCTTCGTGTTGTAGTGTCTGCATCTAGTTTAAAGGGGAACCACAATGCGCGCGTTTCCACCGAATGGTCAAAACACGCTCCTGTTGCACTAACTCAGGTCGTTCTGTTTCTACACGGCTTACAGAAGTTGTCGGATATGTCATTCTCCGACTTCTGCTCAGTTCCGACTTAAATTGGAACGATCACATGCGTAAAGCTGTAGAAATGGGAGATGTGTAGGGGGCTAATTAAAACCAGGTTGGAATTTTTCTGTAGCAGATATATTCAAGAAAGGTGACTCGTTTCGAGATATGGGAGTGCCAGAAATATGATTTACTTGTGGGTGCGATCCGCTGCAGGTATGTGGTTTAATGGAAAGATCTGATTCCAGATAATGGACATCATTTCTAGCAGACAGTATGACACTATAGGTGATTCTTGAGTTTCTCCCGGCGTATTTGATAATCAAAATATCCAACTGGCTACTAAGTTCACTTCTTTTTCCTGGGATTGGATTGATGGTGTCACCTGGGTGTCAGCTGATTCCGCCCATAAGAAGGCCACGGGACGTCAAACAGCTAAGTTCTCACGTCTCCTTGACAAACCATCTCTGCAGGTTCCGTGCAAGACTGTCATCAATTTGAGTGGCATGGTGTTGAGTGATGATGCGGTCTCGGTTTTTCAGAAAGGTCTCAACTTCGCTCCCACCCCCAAGTTCACTCCGGTCGCAGAAATTGTTAGTGCTGTTGAACAGGTTGCAGCTCGACTTCCGCCAGAATCAGCCGAGGAAATACGTCGTGAAACTTGTCGTGCGTTGACGAAATCCAAGCCGATGAAGTCAAATATCAGCAGTAAAGAGAGGGCGGCCATTCATGATCTGAGGGAACGCTCTGAAATTGTTGTCTTACCGGCTGACAAAGGCAATGCTACAGTTGTTGTCTCCCATAAGGACTACACTGATAAGATGCAGAGCCTGCTAAATGACGATTCCTACCGGAAGATCAGCGTTGACCCTACAAAGAAGGTGGAGAACAAGACGAGGGTTCTTCTCAAGGACGCAGATTTACCGGAGGGTGACGCTAAGAAATTGTTACCCCAAGGTCCGGTACCGCCTAGACTATATGGACTCCCGAAGGTTCACAAAGAGGGGGTACCATTACGCCCCATTGTCAGCAACATCAGGGCACCTACATATTTGTTGGCCAAATACCTGACGGGAATATTAAGTCCTTATGTGGGTAAATGCCCTCATCACATCCGTAATTCCGTGGATTTTGTTAAACGCCTTGATAGCTTCAGGTTGGATGAGTCAGATATCATGGTGAGTTTTGACGTCGTTTCCTTGTTTACGAGGGTACCCCTGCGAGAGTCGCTAGAGTTGATTGGTCAGAGGTTTGACGAGAATACCACTGAACTTTTTAGGCATGTCTTGACTTCCACGTATTTTCTTTTTGATGGAGAATACTACGAACAAACGGAGGGAGTCGCCATGGGTAGCCCACTCTCACCGGTTGTAGCGAATTTGTACATGGAGAACTTCGAGGAGGAAGCCCTGTCGTCATACGAATGGAAACCTACTTGCTTTTTCCGTTACGTGGACGACACGTTCGTCATCTGGCCACATGGTATGGATAAACTCCTTGACTTCCTTACACATCTAAACTCCATACACCCCAACATCAAATTCACTATGGAGACTGAAACGGAGGGTAAATTACCTTTCCTTGGCGTCTTGGTCAGGAGAAGGGCTGACGGCACCCTAGGTCATGGGGTGTATCGAAAGACAACACACACTGATCTGTATTTGCACGCAGACAGCTGCCACCACCCTTCACAGAGGAATGGGGTACTTAAAACTCTAGTACATAGGGCGCGCACTATCTCTGACACAGAGAGTCTACCCCAGGAATTGGAACATCTGAGAACTGTGTTTCGAAAGAATGGGTACTCAGAGTGGCAGATCCAACGTGCTCTCCGCCCAACCACTGAAGCACAACCTGTTGAGATGGATGAAGTCACGAGGGAGGAGGTAGGCACTGCATTTATTCCATACACAGGCTCACTCTCGGGGAAAATCGCCCGCATTCTGAAGAAACACAGGGTTGGAACTGTGTTTTGTCCTCCGAATAAAACTCGTGCACTGGTGGGGAGCGCCAAAGATGACCTCGGTTTGAGGAAATCCGGCGTGTACCATATTCCGTGTCAATGTGGCAAGTCGTATATTGGTCAGACGATGCGTACCGTCGAGGATCGATGCCGTGAACACCAGAGGCACACTCGACTGATGTATCCGAGCAAGTCGGCGGTCGCTGAACATTGTTTGTCGAAAAATCACGCTATGCAGTATGACCGCACGAGGATTCTGGTACAGACGTCGAGATACTGGGACAGCGTTGTTAGAGAGGCTATCGAAATTCGCACCAATGACGACCTCATAAACCGTGACTGTGGCTGTAATCTTAGCAAGGCTTGGGAACCAGCGATTGGGTTAATCAAGAGTAAATCGAGCAAACGCATAGTTGTGACGACCACGGCGGACAGAGCCATCACACCGACGTCATCTCAGACGCCGTCGCAATCTGTTCCACCGCGCTACCGTGGCGCGCGGCGCGGACGGCGGAGGGAGCGCGCCGCGGGCGGAGGGTATTTAAATCGGCCGCCGCCGCGACCGAACCCAGTTCCCCCTGAGCAGCCATAGCGTACGGATCTCCGTGCCGGCACGTTCACAGGAGCTCAGTCCGTCAGTTCACCTGATGATGGCGACATGTTTGATCGCCGAAATATTGTGCCCGTTGGACACTATAGACCGGCAGTACACCCGTGGATATTTTGAGTATGACACTAGAGAGCTGACAAACTAGTGTACGTTTTCTTACGACCTCAATCAGCACATCATGTACTACTACTGTTTGTGTTCCTTCTCAGTCAGTCATCGCTTATAATTTAGTGGATATGTCGCAAAACCTCTGAAGTGGTATCGAGTCAGAATACGTTACAAGTACTATAGAAATATCTAGCTGGGCCAGTGTGAGGGAGGCGCAAATACCGCCTAAATACCACGTCCCTTATCCGAATCACTTTCAACATTCAGCGATTTTTTAACAACATTGCATGGTTGGCTATGTGTAAGTGGAGTGCTTGTCTGATAACATACACTCCAGCGATCACTGTCTCGTTATTTGTCCAGACAGAAAAACCGCCTCATTCGGAGATAATGTCGTACCTCGATTTACGAAGCCAGTATAGCTTTTACCATGGATAGTGTTGTGCACATGTAGAACCATGACCACTTGTGACAGTGACATACAGTAACTGTTAGGATCGGGTTTCCTTAACACTTGGCCAATTAGATCTCTCTTTCTAGGACACAGTGGTGCCATTCACAAGAAAAGTTTATGAGACATGTCCAGCCATGGTTGATTTTCTCTTAGTAATCTTTCATATCGCCAGCTATCAGTTATTGACGAGTATTATAGTTAATAGTAGGTGGTGTGTGATATGTCGCATTTGAGCATCAGGCTTACAAAGTATGTATTTGTGTTCTGACATATGCAAAGGAAATGAGTATGTCCAGTCATAAGGAAGGTATGGATTTGACGTGGAGTACTGTGACAGCATGGGAAGAGTATGTCAAGACTCAAGAGTGGTACTGATATTTCTATTTCCAGAGCCACAGCTATCAACAGAGTGTATTTCTGATACTTCGCTCATTGTCGAATGTCTTTCAACTGAGAGTGCTATCGTAACATTCAGTTGTAAGTACAAAAGGTAAAATATATATGTGACCAATTTCTTAGGATAAACATTCTACCGGTTCGTGCTCTGCCTGCAGCGCAGGTGACCTGTGCGGGGGTGATTCACGTTTCCCGTTAACGGTAGGAGCTGTCAGACTGGATATGCGTGTTGGAGTGTAGGAATGTAGATGAAGCAACCCTGTTGTCCTCTAGACGAGAGAATAGCGAACTAATACTTAGAATGTGTTCGATAGGTTTCGTGATTGCGTGGAAATCTGTGAAGATTGAACATGGAGTAGAATATGCGCGGGATCGTTATTCCCTCACGTGTAAATTGTTCAGTGGACTGCTTCTGCACGTTTCGCACCTTTATTTAGTTGATAGAATATCGTTTGTGGTGTGTGTATCTAGCGTGTGGATGACACGTTTGCGAGTTCTCTAGACATGAGAAACACTTTAGTTGACCTTGTAAATCATAGGTATGATTTGGAATCTATTACACCTCCAACATTGTTGTTCAAGAGTGGAAATATCAGTTTCCTCTATTTGTTTCGAATTGCCGAGTAAATGTTTTCGCAGACGTGACAAGTTTCTAGTTAGCCAGTTGTTGACAGCATGTCCCACATAGCTACAGTTTCGTATTTGTAGAGAAATAATTTCCAGTCTATATCCTGGGAATTATGTTGCTCTAGCGATCGGTAGGATGCTGCCAAGTGCTTGATATCGAGAAGTATCACGAAAGTGGTATAATATTATGGTGAACCAATGTGAAAATACATGTGTCCTTGTAATCCCCAAGTCTGGAGATGTGTGTAGAAAAGCGAGCAAGCAAGGAAGTAGAAACTGTAACGTGTTTGTGCCGAGGAGTAAGGACATCTCATTTATAGAACGGCTCTGAGAGCGACTTCAGCCCCCTGAGGGTGCTCTGGTCATGAGTTGGGAGTGGCTGACATGTGATCGTCGGCTGTGGGAAAATATCTAGTGCTTTGAGGAGTATATACGATACTTTCCATCTCCGCAGTATATGTGCAAATCATGTAAAATGGATAATTTTGTTTGGCACAGGATACGAATTGTATGTTTACTACATCGACATGAAACGTTTTGATATATTGCTGGGTTGGAGATGGGTTTTTGCTTACTATTATTCAGGCTCCTGTCCTTAGTGGTTCAAATGTTTCAAATGGTTCAATTGGCTCTGAGCACTGTGAGACTTAACTTCCGACGTCATCAGTCCCCTAGAACTTAGAACTACTAAAACCTAACTAACCTAAGGACATCACACACATTCTTGGACGAGGCAGGATTCGAACCTGAGACTGCAGCGGTCGCGCGGTTCCGGACTGCAGCGCCTAGAACCGCGCGGCCACCCCGGCTGGCCTGTCCTTGGTTGGAAAGCAGTGTAAATGAGTAAGAGTCTTTCCATATTTGACGATATGTATGGTAGATTGTAAGATTAAATTGCCACTGTAGTATGGCGATCTGTGTAAAATAACCAGTGCACATCTCATCTGCAGAAGGAAAAAAGGCGGTCGGTGCTTCGATACCGGCGGCATCAGTAATTCAGCGGATAAATTCGATAAGAGCCAATCATAATGCTCGATTCATTCACATCCTTTGTGCTGGGATATAGGAGCCTCTACATAGCTCAGAGGACGTTTGTGTGTGTTGAAATCAGGAAGAGAAAAACGTGGTGGAAGGGATATCACGTTAGGTCCATGAGGAACTCTGTATTAGATGTTATTCTGCGCTATTTTGGTAGACAGGTTATGGTAAGAATTTCCGTGGATACAAGGTGGGACATCATTGCAGCAAGTGTTAACTATTTCTGGGACACTATACAATTTCTCCGAGGTCTAGTCGGTTCTTATTTTTTACATAGTCATGTGACATTAGTATAAGATTGAGAACCTTCTTAGATGTGCTTGCGAAAGTTTGTTCCTACATGCGCACACTTTGCGGTGTAGTGTCAGTCATGCTAGGCAGTTTAGTTTGGTTAGACATATCTCACATGTCGCGCTAGGAACGATGTGCCCTGTGCTTCTCTGACATCAATGGTAATGATACATGCTGCCCGGAGGCGTCTCGCATATGGGAGCTGCGTGAGCACGCCTTGGAATTCTGTGACTTCAGTATAACACTGACTGTATACCCGAAAATAGAGGCGACTTTCACTTGCATCCAGCAGTGGGGCACGCTGTGATGTCGCGTGCGCCCCTGGAGTGTCTGCGCTCACACCCAGTCGCGTCAGCAACAGTGCTTCGGTGAACAAGTATTTCTATGTGAATTTCTTAGGTATCAAGTATGAAAGGGATGTCGCTGCCTCATGCTTGAGGGTACCTGTGTGCAGTTTGACAGCTGACGGCCACAGGTAGGCTCCTGTGTGGTCTACCAGACAGGGGGTGGTGGATGGTGCTTGTATGTGTTGAGTGAGTGTCTGTTGGATTACTTTGCAAGCAAGTCTGTAGGCAGTGGTATGCACTATTTGCACAGTTTAAGAGTTAATTTCCTCTCTTCACATCTGTGTAGTGCATTATTTACGAGGAGTCTGTGCTGAATTTACTTGGGTAAGTTAGGAGTTATTTGCGTGTCTGCAGAGCGTTTTTTTAGGGGTAGTTTACAGATCTGTGGGCTGTGTGGCGTGACTCCAAGCATGTCAGGGTGTGTGTTTTGTATCAGTGTGATAAATATACTATCTCTAAAAATCGTTCCCTAAATAAATTGTTCCAAAATAATTAAACTAGTCTCCTTCCTTACTCTCTCCAATAGCCTAGTGCGGACTGAGTCATTTTCGCGCCATTTTCCCCCTCCAGTCCATCGTCTTGTATTATATCAGAGGTGGGGTGACATCACGAACTTGTGGCCGTATTATGTACTAGGTCAGTTGTGGTGTAGATGTCGTGGTGGAGACACTGCCTGCAAAATAAAAACTTATGTCCAGGACAAGCAGTGTCGTTTTCCCACCATCCCCCCCTCTGCCCCACCGTCTTGCATTACGCTACGGGATGGATGACAGCACTCTCTGGTGGTGGTACTGTGTACTATGTGCAGACCTCATGGTGAACACACTGTTTGTCGCCATCTTGGGTAATGGTACTTGCATCATCAGCTGAGGTCATGGCTGCCATCTTGGATTACGTCACAGAACAGAGGACAGCGCCCTTTATTGCACTAGGTCAGTTGGAGTCTGGGCCATGTGGGGAACACACTGGATGGAGGTGCTGCCTCTAGTTGTTTAAATAAAGACTGGTGCATGATTTTGAGAGTTGATGATTAGCAAGCATATTTGCAGAGTCTCTTACAGGGATTATTATTTTCACAATTTACGAGTTGTTTGGCTCTGTGGACATAAATGCATTGTATTATTTACGATTGGTTTGCAGGTCTGTAGGCTGTGCAATGCTTTATTTTGACAGTTTACAATTAGCAGGCATGTGTTGCACAGCGTTATATATGAGTTATTTAGGAGTAGTTTGCAGGTCTGTATGCTATGGGGCAGGCCAGAGTGTGTGTTCTGTACCACTGTGATAAATATACTCCATCCCTAAATAAATTGTTACTAAATAAATTAAGGACACTCCTTCTTCTTTCTAACAGCCCAATGTAGGCTGAGTCCTTTTCCCACCAGTCCCTAGGAAGAGGTGGCAGTTGGGTGACTTAGGTTAGTGTAGGTGAGCTTTGTTTCCCTCAATTATCTTAGGTTGGGTGAGAAACCGCAAGTGACCTTTCTTTAACGCCAAAATTCAAACTTGGCGGCAGTTCCTTGGAAGAGGTGGAGGTCGGATAACTTAGGTTAGTGGAGGTAGCCCAAGTAACCTATTTTCCCGCGATTTTCGTAGGTTAGTAGTTATAACTGTGGTTTGATTCCTTATCCTGTTGGAATTTGAAATTCCTGCCATTTTTCTGGGGGAGGGGAGGGGGTTACGTTAGTGGAGGTAGCCCAATTGACCTATCTTTCTGCTAAAATCTCCCATCTTGGACGATGCACAGCTGCCATCTTGGATGATGTCATGTGCTGTTGCCAAGTCTACATGCCGCCATCTTGGACGACGTCATCGCCGCCATCTTGGATGCATCTGGCAACAAAGGAATGTGGGCTGGCGCTGCCCTTGTCCCAGTAGTTGTAGGATGTTACTAGTGCATTTATTGCTCCATACAGATGTAATCAATTCTGAGACGTATTGTGTGACCTTAACTGTGGCATACAATCTACAGTTCAGTGAACACTGTATCTCATCAAATAATTTTGCTGGGAGAAGATTGGTCAGTTGCTGTGTAACTTTGATGTAGCATCCATTGATAACCGTCTGTTCCTGCATTTGAAATACGTATTACGCGGTCGTGTCCAAGTCAATCACTATAACGTTAAAAAGGACTTTCAGAAGTGTTTGAAAAGCAGACTTTGATAAGAATGGATTTCAGAAGTGTGTTGTTCATTGCTATAAATGCTTTAATATCAGCAGAAATTATATCAAAATTAGGTTAAGGTATAAGGTTTTGTGTAATAATAAAAGCGTTTTAGAAAATTCACTTCTGTTTGTTAATGTAAAAACGCTTCTTACTAAAAAAAAAAAAACCACAGGAATCCTGATGAATCACTGTGAGAATAACGGCTTAGATGTGTCGCACTCGAGGCTACATCTCGAACACGCACATTATGGATCAAACGTAAGCGAACAATTATAAACGAAGGCGGTGTATTTCACCTGTTAAACTTTAGTTGGCCAACAGATATGGGAAACTTGTATTGGTTCTGGTACGCTTAAATGGGCTTATGATCTAGGAGCTACTGATATAATTTGGTGCAGTATTTCATCGTCTGCCACTTCCAGCGGTGTAAATTTCTGCACAAGTGAGTATTGTGCTATGTCTAGCTGTGCGAGGTGTGGCATGCATGGCCATTTACGCCTAGTATCTGACCAAGGCAAAACAGAATGTGACTGCGTGAAGAATTCCGAGTTGTGTGCAGTTACTGTAAATGCAGTAAGTGAAAAATTTCTGGCCTCATGTTCTAAGGCGTACCTCTCCTCATCGCAAATCTTGTTGCCTCTTTATTGTAACCACTGTATGCTTGGTTTCTCTTCTTTGAATCAGCTTCTCTGAAAGCCAGCAAAACTCACAAAAGAGCCCTTCCGGGAAGCTTGTGTTTTGTTTGCCGATTTATTTTATCATTGTTGGGTAAATATGAAAAATGTATGTTAATCAACTTAGCTCAATATGAAGCCACCATTTCTTGATGCAGTTTTCAATTTCTACGGAATTAAAAATAATCGATTTAAATTATTTTCAACAAATGACAACATGATCTCCAGGAAGCAGCTGAAAGCGCAGACATGTTGCGCCTGTCGTTTCGTGGACAGCGGTTTGAGGAACACCAAACACTCATTGGATGCATTCTGGTACGACAACACACGTGGTGTATGCAAACGGACACAAACAAACGGCGAACAGATAGGATGAACATTATGGTTTTGTTCTCACAGCGTCCTCTCTATCCACGTGGGTTGATAACGAAGGCGGTGGGCACCAGCTTCCTCTTCCTGCAAAGCAATAAAAATTATTACTAATACGTGTGTTTGGGTACTCGTCAATCACAACTGATGTCATATAACAAGAACTGTTTTCTATTTCCTGTCTTAAGCATACACATAGCCTAGACTAAATATCAAGTCACCCAAAACACAAGTTGGACATAGTCATGCGCTCAACAGGCAAAACACAATACCATTAACCACAGAAAACTAGAAAAACGAAGTGAATATCATAGTACAAATAGTCACAGAAGATGAGTGCAAAGATAATCTAGTTATAAATCTGTTCAACAAAATAAAGGCACAAAACACAATATACACGCCACCGTGATCAACGCAATGGCAGAAGCCCACATTAATAAATATAGAAGATAAGGGAACAGAAATAACACAGTGCGTAGAAGAGATAAAAGAAGAAATCATGTTCTCAATGAAGTAATACTTGAAATGCACACGTTGAGTACCTAAAATTTTACAAGAATGATGATAAAAATAGCTCACAAAACAAACAAATTAAAAAATATACGCCTCAAGTACTAGAAAGATGATGTTTTTCCGAAATCGAATTTTTGCCAATTAAAGAGCGATACGTGTGATGGAAGGTATGTAGGGTAACCTTGTAGAGCATTTGGTACGAAAGTACATGTAGAACCATAGAACTATGGAACAAATCACTCAACTTCTGTAGAGTACTGCCACCTACAACAGCATAATACTACAGTAGAAGATACAGACATACAGATCACAATCCGAAGCAGTAGTATTACTATGTTCTCTTGACAACAGGTGAAATAGTACCTCCCTAACAATAAGATGATTTGGCAAAATACACACTTTTTAAATTAACACAACGTATTCTTGCCGCCAACCTTTAACAACACCGCTCTATTTTGGCATGGGATTCACATTAGAACAGTAGATACACTCATACTAGAAAAGAACAGGTATTAGGCACAGATTAGAAAACACACACACACACACACACACACACACACACACACACACAAACACACACACACAAACACACACACACACATACACACAAATACTAAAGTATTCGAGATGTTAGCAACACCCATAAAACACACGAAAAAAATGAACGTAGAACACAGTACTGGGTGCAGATCAAAGAGAACTACAGTAAAATCTGTGTGAGTACATTTATAACTCGAAGTTATATGAAAAAAGTGAAGTGTGCATGAAACATAAGAGGAGTTAAAGGTAAAGTGGGCGTCTAACAGTCAAACAAAGTGAGTAGTAAAAGAGATATTGAGCGTTTTTCGACTGCAGCCTTTGCTAACAACGAGAGAATAAAGCACCTTTCATCAAACATATAATAGACACAATAAACACTGAAAATAATGTGTAAGAAAAGCTGTTTTTATTTCTTTATTAGTTAAAACGTAAAATAAAATTACTTGTACAACATGTTTACAAAATAAACACAGAGACCACTTCACTAATACAGCGAAATGCGCCTGTTGAAAAACATTCGTAATCTGCAGTCTCTTTAACGTGGCAAAAGTCAATTAATGGTGGTTACTACTAACCTCTGTACACAAAACCGTCTTCATACTTTATTTGAAGTCTAACGGGGACAATATTTGCACATTATTAGTTGTCCTGGTGACTGCGCTATGTGGTAAGGAGTTATTAGCTACCCACTCCCCTTAACCACGAAGGCAACAATAACGAAGCAAATAGCGTGTGGTATATCCTTTCAATGGTATTACGTTTAATGTTCGTGGTAAGCTTTGTATTCCATTTTAATATAAATGAACGTAACTTTTTTTCATATTCTTGCTCAAAATTGGTTAATATCTTATACTACAATTTTGGGTAACTTTGGGTGGCACACTACCAGCGCTCTAGTTCATCACAAACATGCTTGGGCGGTGGTTTATTGGAAGCTCTCCTAAAAAATTGTCATGTCTTCCCATGATTCAAGGTGCAGTGGTGTTTACTTTATGTAAAGGTGCATTGCAAAACTTATGCAAAAACGATGAAAATTCCACACAGATATCACAGTCTGGCACGAATGCTGGCGCTTTGTACGTCATCGAACAAGGGTAATGCTTCTAATGTGTCTTCCCTTCTAATTCTATACTTTCTGAATCACTGTCCAGTTGGTGATAGACTTTTTTTATTGTAGCACATATTGAGGTTTCTTCCCATTTCATTCGCAGATGGAACCGTGGGAAGAAAGATGTGGTCTATATAGGACAGATGCGAGGAGCTGAATAATATTGATAGTTTCTGCGTTGAAATGTGGTTCTTAAAGTTTTCTGTGCAGGCTCTTGCGAGATATACGCCTTGGCTTTTCGAAGTATCTGTCAGTTGAAATTTATAAACATTTCTGTTACACTCCCTTGACGTTCGTGCCGCTCTTCATTTCACTGGTTGTTAAAAAAAAGGTGTTATGTACTCCTACAGGCGGTACTATTCATCACAACAACAAGAAAAGTTTCGACAATGATATGTCTAGAAACCAGTACCTGTTAAGATATGGACCACCGAAGATTTGCAGTTCGCAGGTTGCATTTCATTTACAGAGGAGGCAGTGTTCACCAGAGATAGCACGGTAGATTACCACAACACGCACGTGTGGGTTGACGCAAATCGTCGAGCAATCGCGGAGGTGAGAAATGAGGATCGGTTTTATATCAATGAACGGACAGGAATTATGGGTGACTAACTAATAGGGCCATACACTTTACCAAACATTTTAACAGGTACTGTGAGTCACTGATTTCTGTGGGATGAATTACCAGCGCTATTGGAGAAAGTTCTCCTTGCACAAAGACGACGACTGCGGTTTGTGGACGACAGGGCACAATCTCATTTTCTACAGAACATGCAATGGTGCATCATCGCAAAGTTCCATAGGCGATGGACTTGTTGAGGAGGCCCAGCAGCATGACCTCTATGTTCACTGGACCAGAATTTGTTGGAATGTAGGCTACGAGGACATATAAAGACATTGGTGTGTGCCCAACACACGTTTTTGAAAAAAAAAACAATATTATTACTAATAATAAACGCTGCGTTAACTTGGTTTTTCTGTGTTATTATTTGATCCTTTCACCATTAACGTTTATTGTAGGGTATCTAGTGTAACAGGACGTTTTAACAAATACCATGGCCTACTATTAATATTCGTACTAGTTAAGGATGATCGTGATAGTGGAAATTTATTAAGTAGTGTATAATAAAGCAGAAGATACTGTGCACTACGGTCTGTGTTCATAGAGAGCGTGCATGCACCATAACGAGGGCAGCTGTGAGCAGTTCTGTGCGTAGTGGGGCAACACGGGTACTGGCGCATTTTATTATTAAGGTTTGAATTATTCAGGGGTAAACTTGATTAATTTGTGAACCCTCCCCCTCCCATTAACATTTTCTTCTGCTAAGTGGATTATGAACCCCTTAGGTTGAATGATGCCCCCTGAGGATAATCATCCTCTCGAGAATCCTCCCCTGTCTCTTTTCTTCATCCTCCCCAATTCCTCTGGAGCCTTCAAGTCTCCCCCTCTCACCCTCGCTGATACAAGTACACTTTCAGGCTTCCTTTATTCGAATAGCCCACCCTCCTGCTCTATCAGCTTGAGTGACTAATTAATTAAATTGATAAATTAATTACAAATTGATTGACTAATTAATTAAATCGATAAATTAATTAACCCTTCCCCCTGGTAAATCTCCCAACCCTTCGCCTCCCCTCATCCACATGGAAGTTGGCGGGTCTGTGCTGGAGAGGAAGGGTCTCACAACAGGCAATTCAGTTGCACAGCAAAGGATATGTTGTTTATTTATAAAATCTGTAGGAGTTGGATCTCTCTTGCTCATCATTCTCTGCTGTATTGGGAGTTGCAGGTCTTGTAAAATTAATCGAAAGGAAGAAGTTGAATAGATCGCTGTTTCAGATCACACAAAGAATATTATCATAAAATGCTTATCACACATAATTAAAAACCTTTTGATTGTGAAGCACACGATGTCGGCTGGGCCACACCTCATGTATTCCTATGCATGCAGGCCCTGAGACCACTGTTGACTACCACGCTAATCTCCCAAACAAAAGTTTCAGTTGGTGGCAACCCTTTGATATTATTACCTGAGAAATTCCTGTCGAAACACATGCTCTCCCTCTCACTCACCCTCTCTCTCTCTCTCTATCTCTCAAGTGGGTGTTTCCTGTTTGTGTGAAACAACTTATGCAAACACAAACAGACCAAGATGTCCCCCCCCACCCCTCTTCCCCTCTATTCCCCCGCCCACCCCCTCACTGCTCATGCAGAATTGGCGTTGGTAGTTGGTACATCCCTTTCTTCTCACACTTACACTGCTATGGAAACCTGTAGTGGATGGAACAAAGACATTCGAGAATAAGTAGGTAGTGTCTGTTGTGTGCCACATTAACCCCACTTTTCTCCTGAACAAAGTACTGGATACCTGATAACTACCACCCCTCTCTTCCAGTTGTAGATATCTTGGGAATATTCCCCACTCTATCAGTGACTGACAAATTAATTAAATCGATACCCATTGTGTGCATCCAATTTTTTCCTTGTATCCTATTGATTGACACTAGAACACGTATATTTGGTGGGATTTGATCCCAAAACTGCGCAGTTTCCAAACCCTACTCTTTCCTCTTCCAGATTTTCTGTTTCCTTTGCCTAGTTTTGGTGGATACTGTCACAATTAGGTCATTTGGTAAGAAGTCCATTACGTTGGAGGTAGCTGAAAATTTCAAATTTCAGCGCAGTTGCAGCAATTTTCGTCAGGAGCTGGACAGATGCATGCTCACAATACCAGTATCAGAAACAATAAATTGATCAGGAGGAAGAAGATCCAAATGCATGATGGAATAGAGACAACAGGAAGTACCACTGTAAGACAGAGTCCACTGTGATGTATTGAGAAGCACTAAACATGATGTACGTAAACCATTATCCAGTCCATAGCAGGATTTGTCATGGTTAGATGTCGGAGATCACTGAAACATTTGCAAATCCTATGTGCTCATGTCAAAATGTCCACACGCAGTGTGCCAAGTCCCTCATACACCACCAGCGGTAGCGCTCAGGGGCCTGTGAAAACTCTCCCCATGAACACAGCAGCAGTTGTGGGCGCACATGTATCGTTAATGGTATCCATGTAAAAAATTATGCATGCTTTATAAATCGAGGTATGGTACGGCTTGTGAATGAAGTGATGTTCCACATAAATATCCCACCATTGAATACAAATGGTGATCTCGGGATGTTTATTAACAGACCGAAAGTATGGGTGGTGCACATTACTAGCAGTGTTAACACATAATAAAATAATCCTAATCACTAAATTTAGAAAGTGAATAGGGTAAGGAACTTGGTATTAAGGCTTAAAATGCGGCACTAGATTGAAGTCATAAGAAATGTACAAAATCCTGTGACCAATGACACACACACACAGACATACAGAAAACAGAGCGAATGCACTGCAACTGTAGAATATGTGGTTGGAGGTAACTGGATGCATTGGAGTAAAGTGCTATGCTATACCATCAGGCCAAAAAGTGATGCATTTGTGCTAGGTGCGGACAACTGTACTAGGTTCACAAGCAATTTTAAAAGATGTGGCAAGAACTGCTGTCATGATACCATGGGCAGAAGTGACATAAAATCGATACAATTATGAAAATTGACGGAAAATACGTATAAATTGAGGAAAAATAAGCCAAATTGTGGTGAAATTGAGGGGCAACGAGGGAGTACTTGCATATAATGTTCCTGGTGCAGCAAAATTCTTGAGCATGGGAACGAGTATGTGATCACTATCCAAGGTGTGACCCCAATGTTATCGGCAACCTCCTTATAGATTTTTATAAGTGTCTTTAGGTAAAGAGCGTTGTATTACCAGCTGGGGAACTGCAATATGCACTACATATCGCATGTTTGTCCCTGTGCAAGGCTGTTTAGGTGTTTCAAACCCTAACAGACAGTAGTTACAATGTGCATCTGTGTGCTGTGCTCCAGTCATGTCAATGCAGTGTCAGCTAAAAAGTACCTTGCAGAACAGTTGCTATATAATATTTTAACAAAATTCTACTGTATGTCTGTAGAGGCAATACTGATACATGCAAGTTGGCTGCTGTCTTTGACACCTCACTGGTAAAGAGAAATATCTGCCTCTAAATTGACATGGATCTCCATTAAAGGATGTTATAAAGTAGATGGAGTGATCGGCTGAGAGTGGTTGTAACGATGTATGATTTGAAGGTAGGCTGATGATGCATTATAGAGAGGGACAGTTGTTGCTGGTGGTCTTTTATCACACATATAACCATTTTTCCTTTGTTCTCTCAGAGTACATCTACATCTACATCTACATCCATACTCCGCAAGCCACCTGACGGTGTGTGGCGGAGGGTACCCTGAGTACCTCTATCGGTTCTCCCTTCTATTCCAGTCTCGTATTGTACGTGGAAAGAAGGATTGTCGGTATGCTTCTGCGTGGGCTCTAATCTCTCTGATTTTATCCTCATGGTCTCTTCGCGAGATATACGTAGGAGGGAGCAATATGCTGCTTGACTCTTCGGTGAAGGTATGTTCTCGAAACTTTAACAAAAGCCCGTACCGAGCTACAGAGCGTCTCTCCTGCAGAGTCTTCCACTGGAGTTTATCTATCATCTCCGTAACGCTTTCGCAATTACTAAATGATCCTGTAACGAAGCGCGCTGCTCTCCGTTGGATCTTCTCTATCTCTTCTATCAACCCTACCTGGTGCGGATCCCACACTGCTGAGCAGTATTCAAGCATTGGGCGAACAAGCGTACTGTAACCTACTTCCTTTGTTGTCGGATTGCATTTCCTTAGGATTCTTCCAATGAATCTCAGTCTGGCATCTGCTTTACCGACGATCAACTTTATATGATCATTCCATTTTAAATCACTCCTAATGCGTACTCCCAGATAATTTATGGAATTAACTGCTTCCAGTTGCTGACCTGCTATTTTATAGCTAAATGATAAGGGACCTATCTTTCTATGTATTCGCATCACATTACACTTGTCTACATTGAGATTCAATTGCCATTCCGTGCACCATGCGTCAATTCGCTGCAGATCCTCCTGCATTTCAATACAATTTTCCATTGTTGCAACCTCTCGATACACCACAGCATCATCTGCAAAAAGCCTCAGTGAACTTCCGATGTCATCCACCAGGTCATTCATGTATACTGTGAATAGCAACGGTCCTATGACACTCCCCTGCGGCACACCTGAAATCACTCTTACTTCGGAAGACTTCTCTCCATTGAGAATGACATGCTGCGTTCTGTTATCTAGGAACTCCTCAATCCAGTCACACAATTGATCTGATAGTCCGAATGCTCTTACTTTGTTCATTAAACGACTGTGGGGAACTGTGTCAAACGCCTTGCGGAAGTCAAGAAACACGGCATCTACCTGTGAACCCGTGTCTAAGGCCCTCTGAGTCTCGTGGACGAATAGCGCGAGCTGGTTTTCAAACGACCGTCTTTTTCGAAACCCATGCTGATTCCTACAGAGTAGATTTCTAGTCTCCAGAAAAGACATTATACTCGAACATAATACGTGTTCCAAAATTCTACAACTGATCGACGTTAGAGATATAGGTCTATAGTTCTGCACATCTGTTCGACGTCCCTTCTTCAAAACGGGGATGACCTGTGCCCTTTTCCAATCCTTTGGAACGCTTCGCTCTTCTAGAGACCTACGGTACACCGCTGCAAGTAAATCAGTTGTGTGGTATAATCTGCGATAGACTCACGTACAGTTGCGTGTTCAGTATGTCACTTAGATTGGTATCTATCTCCAATCTTTAACAGCAAACGTCCCCATACAGCAGTCAGTAGGGGGCTTTCAGTGCATGCGTGATGAATCATGTCCATCGATGGAAAATCTGTTGCAACACCCTTATCTAGAAGAACAAAGATGTATGCAAAGTACTCCATTTCTGTGCCACATCTTGGAAATGAATCGAGTCTTCAGTTTCATAAGTGCAGTGATTGTAAGTTAGTGACACGTGTTTGTAAGCTACTGCAAACATCTACTTGACAGCTGTCCTTTTTATGGAGTTGGTGCAGCATGGCATGTAATTTCACATATCAAACACAATTGCTATGCGTTTGTCTGTTTTGTTGTAAGATGCATTTTCCATTGCTGATAATCATTTTATAGGCTAATGTGAACATGGTATAATTTCTCAACAATAATCAAAAGTGAGCAATGGGCAGTATTCACCTCCTGAAAACTATTAAGCATGTATGACAACGAATCTACGTTTTTCTTTAGTGTAGAAGGAAGTAGTTTTATAAGCTTAAAATTTGTCACTGTAGTGAGTGGGATAGAAAACTTGTAGGGTGGATGTATGTCAGATGCTGGACATATATGTCCTGCGTTATAGATGACTGATATTTTGGAAACCACATGGCTTTAACATTGTTGATGTTGTTGTTGTTGTGGTCTTCAGTCCAGAGTCTTGTTTCATGCAACTCTCCATGCTACTCTATCCTGTGCAAGTCTCTTCATCTCCCAGTACCTACTGCAACCTACATCCCTCTTAATCTGTTTAGTGTATTCATCTCTTGGTCTCCCTCTACGATTTTTACCCTCCACGCTGCCCTCCAATACTAAACTGGTGCTCCCTTGATGCCTCAGAATATTCCATACCAACCGATCCCTTCTTCTAGTCACTTTGTGCCATAAATTTCACTTCTCTCCAATTCTATTCAATGCCTCCTCATTAGTCATGTGATCTACCAATCTAATCATCAGCATTCTACTGTAGCACCACATTTCGAAAGCTTCTATTCTCTTCTTGTCCAAACTACTTATCGTCCACGTTTCACTTCTGTACATGGCTACACTCCATACAAATACTTTCAGAAACGACTTCCTGACACTTAAATCTATACTCGATGTTAACAAATTTCTCTTGTTCAGAAACGCTTTCCTTACCATTGCCAGTGTACATTTTATATCCTCTCTACTTCGACCATCATCAGTTATTTTGGTCCCCAAATAGTAAAACTCCTTTACTACTTTAAGTCGTCTCCCTTCACTATCTGAATAATTTCTTTTATCTCATCATACATTTCATCAGTCTCTTCGTCATTTGCGGAGCTAGTTGACATGTAAACTTGTACTTCTGTGGTAGGCGTGTGCTTCGTATCTATCTTGGCCACAATAATGCGTTCATTATGCTGTTTGTAGTAGCTTACCCGCATTCCTATTTTTTTATTCATCATTAAATCTACTCCCTATTTGATTTAGTATTTATAGCCCTGTATTCACCTGGCCAGAAGTCTTGTTCCTCCTGCCACCGAACTTCACTAATTCCCACTATATACAACTTTAACCTGTCCATTTCCCTTTTAAAATTTTCTGACCTACCTGCCCGATTAAGGGATCTGACCTTCCACACTCCGATCTGTAGTACGCCAGTTTTCTTTCTCCTGATAACGACGTCGTCCTACGGTACGGCTATCTGTATAGCTGAGGCACGGAAGCGGTTCATGTTTCATGGGGGGAGGGCCTTAACAGTTCTGCACTTAAATGTGCTATAATGTGCTTTAACATTATAGCACATTTAAGTACAGAATTGTGTAGCCTTAAGAGCGCGTATGTTTATGTTATACAACAATATCTCTCGTGCTGATACCTTCTTGGTACTGACTCCAGACACTATAACAATACTTCGGAGATGATAGCACAGTTGATTTATGTAAAATACTTGAAACTCCGTTCGTCTAGAGCTCCATCATGCATAAACCACACATTTCTTCTTAATCGTCAGTTACATCATTACTTAACTGTCATATCTGCTATACACCGATAAGGGGTGCTAAACTGCTCGACATGTTCACGTCTGGAGAGATCTTGTACACTTGTATGGGTGATGTGAGTAAGATTGATGCGGATATTGTACCCTCCTACTTCTGGTCAGCTGCAAATTAAATTGGCGACAGTGCTGTAGGGAGGGTTAGTCAAAGACAATGCGGGGAGATCTTTCAATGTCCAACTTTATCCTAAGAAAGCGATTTCCATCCACATAGGGAAAGATGGAGAATCGTAATCTTATATTATGCACTATGATTGAAATGCTAGAAATATGTAGGTAACCTAACTGCATCTGTATAGGCCACTGTCGGGTATATTATTGTGTATATGTTCGAGAATTCACAATGAATAGACATACTGCACAGTCATATATCTACATTCGGCACATAGTATATTGTACACTCAAAGTAGTGGAGCGATGCTTTAGTAATTATACAGAAACTGGGAAGCATGGTGCTATTTCATTGGTTGGCATTGAAATTACAGAAAAACTGATCACACTATCAACTGTGGTGCTTATTACAGTACATTGTCCCATATCGATGGTGTCTTTTCCATTCCATGCGTCCAATGCTACATTGTTGATTACCACATAATGATTGATTGACACTACTTGTTTGAGATATAGAGTTTCCTGGTGGGAGCAACAACTTCTGGGGATGGGCAGCACTGAAACAGTGGTAGCACATATGGCTACAATATAAGGAATCAATGTTCTGGCCTCTTCGAAACAGAACACCTGGACATGTGCTACCCCATCACTGTGAAAGATGAGATTAAATGTAGAGCTCATCACCTTCAGACTGATGACCTCAGATGTTAAGTCCCATAGTGCTCCGAGCCACCACCTTCAGGTAGCTTTTTGGAAACGCTCCACAATGTTGCATAATCTTCCAGTTTCCATATATTGTGATGCCTTCCACATTTTTGTCAAAAAGAAACGCTGCCTGAATTTTATTTCAACCATTATGTCTGTTGTGAGAGCAGCATAGTTTATACCAAGTGATGTCCAGCTTTTTGTGAGAACCAATGGATCAAAATGTGTGAATGTCAGTTTAGCACCTGACGCAGACCTCGAAGTCCTGGTGGAGATGCAGACGGTCTTAGATACAGCGATCTCTGAGTTGCGATCAGTTCTGACATTTATGGGAACGATCATAGGGGCAAAGCTGCAGGGAGGGCGGGGCAGAGACTGAGGAATAGTTACAAGATGGATGCTGAGGGAGTGTTTAAAACCACGCTGGGGTTTTGTTGTTTGCAATCCTTAGCAGACATGTTCGAAAAAGGTGACTCATTTAGAGATATGAGAGTACCATGAATAGAATTCACCAGTGGCTCTAATTATTAAAACTCTTCTCCATAGGATCCAACGCAAGTATGTGCTTGAATGGAGAGACTTGATTAAAAATCACGGACAGCATAACACTGTTTCAGCATAACACTATAGATCTGAAAAGCCAGTGTATTGGTCATTGGATTTTTACATTTCTCATGACTTCAATCATACCCTTTGTTTTTAAGTGATTCCTCACATAGCACACGATCTTCTGTGTGTGATCAATCTTAGTCAGCCATCATCCTTCCTTGCCTATAATCCCCAGGATGTATTGCAGAACCTCTGCTCCATTATCTACATGGTATCGAGATAGAATATGTTACAAATACTGTCTGTTAGCGTGTGAAATACCTAGTAGCTGCAAGAGAGAGTTACAAATATCGGCTTCATACCTCATTACTTAGCCGAATCACTTTATAAAAGCGGTGATAAGGCTAATTTTATTACGAGTTTACACTGCTGGTGACGTTCACCCACATTTTCAGTCTGTTAATACACACCCTACGATCATCATCTATATTCGATGTCTCGGTATTTGTGTGGAAGACCACTTCATTCGGAAGCAGAACCATACTAAAGCATGTTTAGTTTTTAACATGGATATCGTTAGTGATACTTGTGCGTGTCTGTAGAACCAGGACCACTTTTTATTCAGGGTGACAGTAACGTGGACGTTGCAGTCATGTTTTTAACATTTACTCGCTTATAAGATGATTACGTCTCTCTTCCTAAGGCACACTGGTACAACTCGCAAGAAAAACAATCGAGTCATCTCCATACATCGGGGATCTTCACTCAGTATTGTTTGTGGACACCAGCAATTAGTTACTGCCGAAATATTATACTTAGTAAGGGGATGTGTGATAGATTTGCTGTGATCGGCAGGCTTATGAAGTCTGTGTTCGGGTGTACAGTTACTGTGGTCATTGTCCCGACATGTGGAAAGAAAATGACTATGTCTGGTCTCAAGGGAGGTATGGATTTGACGTGGAAGACTGTGATTTTAATGCACCAGTAGTCGTACGTGGGATGACCGACTTAAAGTGGAAAAGTATGTCCAGTGATAAGAGGGATGTGGATATTGATATTTCCAGAGCCATACATAGCTTTCAGAAAGAGGTATTTCCAATACTTCACACATTTTCGATATTCATCAGATTGGGGCTTCAGTTGTAATTATTTAACAGTAATTACAGTAATAAATATGTGGCTGCTTTTGTAGGACGACACGATTTGGCATATGGGGTATGTGACAAATGTAGCCAGTGGCCAGAATGAATGTACATTTCCAGCTTAAGGCTCTCGTGATGTGCCCGTACAAAGTTGTGGCCGGACAGCTAGTCGGTTCTTGCCTAAAGCTGCAGGGACAAATGCTGGTGGCAGCGCCCTCTGGATAGCTGCGTTGGGCTATTTCCATGATCTCGTGTGTTGCATCTATTCTCCATGGAAAATTGACCGATTCAATATCGATCACAGTCAACTGTTGGCACTGGAATATTGATAACATCCGAATTCGTACCACCCACTCCAATCATCCCCAGATGCCCTCCATGGCCAGGGGTAGAGAACTCTGGCATATAAACGAGTCCACAAATGCGGCTGCGGTCGCGGCAACAGTTTTCAGGGACCTCTGAGTATTACAGCTGGCGATGTATGAGGGGATTGGCGCATTACCTGTAGACATTTGGACATGAGCAAATGGGATGTGCAAGTGTTTTACTGATCTCTGTCATCCAGCCATGGAAACTTCTGCTGTGGACTAGATCGTGGTTTAAGTGTGTCATGTTTGGTGCTTCTCAATACATTGCAGTGGACTCTGTCTTGCAGTGGTGTTTGCTCTATCCTGTCAGAGTAGACCCCTTCCTCCACATCCTTCCAGATGTAGTGGAGAGAACTAATTTTGGAATTCTGTAGTGCTTTAAAAACCCAATCGTGATGACAATTCCCGAATGATCCCGATATCCAACATCTAGCCATGACAACAAGAACAACAACAACTAATAATACTACTATTACTATGAATTGAATCATGGTTAAAGTATGTCGTGTTCAGTGCTTCTCAATACGTCGCCGTGGACCCTGTGCTGTAGAGCTATTTGTTGCTGTTGTCTCTATCCTATCACGCAGTAGGCACTTCTTGTCCTTCCGAATGTAGTGGAGAGAAGCAGTTTAGGAATTCTATAGTGTTTTAAAATCCCAATCGCAACATGAAATTCCTGATTGGTCAATTTATTGTTTCCGCTAGTGGTACTGCAAGCACGCATCTGTCCAGCCTCTCCTGCAAATTGTTAACGGGCATAGCTTGTAACTGAGCTGAAATTTGAAATTTCCAGCTACCTCCAACGCAGTGGACGTCTTACCAAATGACCTAATGGTGCCAGTATCCACCAATTGTAGACAAGGGAAAAAACGCAGATGGGGAAGAGCAAGGTTTAGAATTGGCAGTTGCGAGATCAAATTCCACCAAATATGCTAGTCCTAGTATTCACCAGTAGGATTGAAGGAAGAAACTGGCCACATAAAGGGTATCGATTTAATTAATTAGTCAATCAATGACAGAGTGAGGGAATATGTGCAAAATATCTGCAGCTGGAGCTGTTTACCTAGTATCGACTACTTGGTTCAGGAAAAGGTGGGATTAGCGTGGCACATGACAGGTGCTCCCTACTTCTTCTCGAATGTCTTTGTTCCATCTCATACAGTTCTCCAAAGCAGTGGAAGTGTCAAGACAGAGGGATGTACCGATTACTTACCCCTGGTCTGCATGAGTGCTGAGGAGGGGTGGTGAGGGGGTGGAAGGAGAGAGGGGTAGGGGGGACAGCTTTGTCTGCTTGTGCTTGCATACGTTGGCTCACACAAATGGAAGCATCCACGAGAGATAGAGAAAGGGAGCGAGTGAAGGAGAGCATGTGTTCCTCTTCAGTACAGACTTGCCCATTTCCAGGTGGTGGAAGGGAATGGGAGAGCTGGAGGATTTACCAGATGGGATAGTTTAATTAATTTATCGATTTAATTAATCAGTGAATCATAGAGTGGGAGAGGGCTATTCGAATAACTTAGGGCTGGAAGTGTACTCGTATTGGTGAGGGGAAGGCAGAGGATTGGAGGTTTCCAGAGAGGTGAGGGTGGGGAAGTGGACAGTGAGGGATGGGAGGTTTCTTGGAACATCAGATTATCCCAAGAAGATAATAAATTCACCTTAGGGTTCGTAATCCACTTAGCAGAACAATAATGTAAGGGGAGGGGGTGGGGGTTACAAATCAGTCAAGTTTGCGCCAGAATATATGTTACCCACACTAACAAAATGCGTCACTATTCCTGTTGTCCCGTTAATCATGTGATAATACACAGCATTCTCTTGCTGTATGTGGCTGAGGCTATACGTATGGGTTGATACTCTGACTTGGTGGTGCCATGGGCAGTTCGGAGTAAAAGGGCTGCTGATGTTGTCAATGCAAAACAAATGAATCACTTTTATATTAAAGAGAACCTTGATGTATGGTGTTGATGCCTGGTTAAACTACTTTGAGTTCTAATTACTGAGATCTGTTATTGTTAGACCTGAAGACTTTAAATACATAGAAATGCAAATGAGAGTTCGAAGTTTATGTACTTGCTCGAAGTAGTCGTTATGATTTAACATTTCAGTATCACACAGCAAGAACTGAAGTCCACAAAAAATGTATGTTCATACATTGTGGTGGACTGGAGTAGCTAGACCACCAGGACAACTTCTGGAGGCGACCATTCAATTCATTACTAAGGTATATACCATTGGCAGAGCTCACAACATGAAGAGATACAAAGTACAGACAGCAAGAAACTCATCTTGTTCCCTGTAGGGGGTAGCAAATATGAACAATTATTTTTGTGGAACATTTTTAATTACACACAAATATACAAAATACTCAGTTTCACAATTTTATTTATATGCTTTGAATTCAGTCTGAACATATTCAAGCATATGCATTGATATTCCTTCTGTAAATTTAGCTGTCATTGAATTTATAGTTAAAGGCTCAACACGTACACACTTTGGAACAGGGGGACTACAAGCACTGATGAATTGCTCCACTTGTTCTATATCTACACTGTTGTGCAAATACTCAAGAAATTCCCAGTACATCCCTCTTTGATACGGATGGCAATGGTACAGTCTATCTGTTGCAATTGATAATCCAAAATACATGTCTTTCAGTTTAACAACACTTGAGTGACTTGGATGTATGTTTATGTTCCATGTGGTTAATTCCAGCATTGCCGTCCGATGCATATCTACTGTAGACAGGTTACAACCAAATATGTGCATGTGAATAGGAGTAAGAAATGTGTCATACTCATATGTCAGCTTCCTCTCTATATATTCCATCATACTGCTTACGTAGTTCCACTCTTACCATGATTACTGCACTGCAGCACCAACAAATTGTGCGTTTTCTACTTCTATATCTACTTCAAAGCGATTTTAAGATGCCAGGCCTACAGTTACGTGTTTAGAGCCACTGGAAGTCATATTGTATGCCTGTTGTTATTGTGGTCTTCAGTCTAAAGACTAAATACATACAGCTCTCCATACTGATAATATTCTTCTCGGGTATGCAGCCGGATCATAACGTCTTCATGACACAATATTTCCGCGGTCCATACTATCTATCCTGTGCAAGTCTCTTCATCTCTGAGTAACTACTGCAACCTAAATCCCTCTGAATCTGCTTACTGTATTCATCTCTTGGTCTCCTTCTAGGATTTTTACCCCACACACTTCCAGTACTTAATTGATGATCCCTTGATGCTTCAGAACGTGTCCTACCAATCGATCACTCCTTTTGGTCAGGTTGTACCACAGATTTCTCTTCTCCCCTATTCTGTTCAACATCTCCTCATTAGTTACATGATCTACCCAGTTATTCCTCAGCATTCTTCTGTAGCACCACATTTCAAAGCTATTCTCTTCCTGTCTAAACACTCCATACAAATACTTTCAGAGAGGACTTCTCGACACTTAAATCTAAACGGAATGTCAACACATTTCTCTTCTTAAGAAATGCTTTTCTTGCCGTTGCCAGTCTGCATTTTATATCCTCCCTACATCGACAGTCAACAGTTATTTTGCTTCCCAAATAGAAAAACTCCTTTACTCTTGTAAGTGTCTCATTTCCCAATCTAGTTCCCTCAGTATGATCTGATTTAATTCGACTACACTCCGTTATCCTCGTTTTGCCTTTGTTGATGTTGATATCCTCCTTTGAAGATACTGTCCATTGCATTCAACAGCTCTTCCAAGTCTTTCACTGTCTCTGACAAAATTGCAATTATGTCCCTAAACTTTAATTCTCACTCAAAATTTTTCTTTTGTTTCCTTTACTACTTCTCAATATACAGATTGAATGACATCAGGAATAGACTACAGCCCTGTCTCACTCCCTTCTCAACCACTGATTACCTTTCATACCCCCTGACTCTTATAACTTCCATCTGGTTTCTGCGTGAATTGTAAATAGCTTTTCGCTCCCCGTATTTTACTACTGCCACCTTTAGAATTTGAAAGAGAGCTTTCCAGTCAACATTGTGAAAAGCTTTCTGTAAGTCTACAGATGCTATAAACACAGGTTTGCCTGTCCTTAACAAATCTTCTGTAAGTCGTAAGGTCTATATTGCACGTGTTCCTACATTTCTCCGGAATCCAAAGTGACCTTCCCCGATGTCGGCTTTTCCATTTTTCTGTAAAGGATTCGTGTTAGTTTTTTTGCTGCCGTCACTTATTAAACTGTTAGTTCGGTAATTTCTACACTTGTCAGCAACTGATTGCTTTGAAATTGGGGTTATTATATTGTTCTTGTAGTCTGTGGGTATTTCCCCTGTCTCATACATCATATTGTATACGTTGGAGAACAACAGTACACTTGGGGTCTTGACTGCATCATAATCGGACGACACCACGTCAAACATGTTGGGAAGAGATCCTATTTAGAGTGATTGCTGCTGTGGTCCAGGTGGGAACATCTGAGTGTCCTCATCCATCATTGTATTAGGGGCTTGTTGCTGCTACTGCAGCGGCTGTGCCAACCGAATAGTTGAACGACACTAGGAGAGAATGACATCCTGTGGACAGTACTGCTGCTGTGACGCGTGCAACGCCTGCATGTCCACATCTGTAATAATAATATCAAGGCCCTAAGTATAAAGATACACACACACATAATAATAATAATAATAATTAGAGATGAGTTGACAAAATGCTTACTGATAGTCTTCTTCTTCCAAGCTGATTGCTGCTGCTGTTGTTGCTGGTGGCACTTCATGTCAGGCAGTACATGATTACACACACACAGTCAAATTATTATAAAAATATTACTTGAAGTGTGGGAAAAGAGTGATCTTGCAGGCAGGCGACAGGCTGACAGCATGGTGACGAGCACGGCCACAGGGTGCTTGGGGCGGGGAACATTCATGCCGGAGCATGGAGGGGGGGGGGTGTCCTTGATGATAAGAAAGTGCTGTTGCTGATGTCAGAAATCCAGGGATGGCCATGGTTCATGTGTCTGGATTCAATGATGGCATAATTCTGGTAACGGCCTTGGTGATAAGAAACGACTGATTCTGATGTCAATAAAATATAACAAGAACAACTGCCTGAGAACCAAATGCAATGATGTCATGACTTTTGAAGGTAAGAAAGTGCTGACGGATGCTGAATCAGCGAATTTGGGAAGGCTATAGGAAGCCATATAATGGCATGATTTTAATTGGTAGTCTTCTTTTCACTGTCGGATCTGTCAGCAGTTCTTAACGTCCCTGCATTGGAACTGTATGGAAAAAGAATGTATATCTAGCTTGCACGCCAGTATATCGCTATCAGCTGTGCACAGCACATTCGTAGGTAAAGAGCAAGTTCTGGCAGAGCCACGGCTGAGGGAGTCACTCGATGGGGGATACCATCGCAAAACTGACACAATGAGAAGAAGTGTATTTGTTTACTATAAGTTTGTTCTCAATGGGACAGATTGACAACAAATATTATAGATCCAGTCAGTTCTATCAGCAAGGGATCTGTCCATGAATGTGGCAAATGTTTGAATGACTTATTTCCTTTCACATCAGTATCTTTTGACTTACGTTCAGTTAACCCTTTTTCTAGAAGCCGCTTATGTTCAGTGGTAAAAATGTAAGGAAATCAGATTTTGCACTACCCTTCTTTTGCAAGGGATAGCTGGAAACTTCTTGACGTCATAGTATGTGTTAGCTATTGGTCTCCAAGACAGACGACTGCTCTGCCTGAAAGCTACATATTAAAAGACAGATGCGACTGCGTTCTGCCTTCCAAGATCCTTCAGCAACCTTTCATTTCCTCTCTTAACCTGGTGTAAGGTTGCCCTGAAATTCCTTTGCTGTACTCGGAGCCAACACATTCTAACCGTTTTCGTGGATCTTCCTTAATACACATGTACCGTACTCATTCAATTATTTACACTAAATATGCAGGTCTGGGAGCACGCTACTAAACTTTGCTATATTGTAGTCGAGTGCAAAGTCCCTGCTGGGAACGTCTTGCAGAGCATTGCATCCGCGTGGTGAATCCGCGTGAGTAGCGTCCGTGTACATCACTCGCCATGCAAGCAGACACGGAAGCACACAACTGTCAGTTCAATCACTCATGGAGTGACGGGCAATAGCCGCGTGTCCTTGCCAAGCAGGTGAGGAAACACAGACTGTACATATACAGTTTCGACACAACGTAGTGGCACTGATGGGCCAGGCAAGCGTTCATACCCATTTACAATTATAGTTTCTTCTTAGCTGTCGATTCTCTATGTTTTGTATGGAGAACGTGTGTGCCTTTAGCATGAGATTCACCAAGTGTTACCACAGTATAACGAAAATTGTAGTGATAACCAAATAATGGATGTTATTGAAGGTCTTGTTTCCGAAGTGGAACTTGTATATTTCCGTGAAACAATAGCTGATGAATTAATACCGCTTTCAGCTAGCTGCTAAAATCGCACTGGCATTTAGACGTATTTTGAAAAGAACAAGTTAAAAATATTTACATTTATGAATGTGACAAACTACAATGGTCAACTTTGATTATAATTAACAAGAAACCTTCAATCCATTTCAATAATTAACCAGAAAACTTCAAACTGTAGGCTTTCATGAGTAAGTTGAGCAAATGAAAAAGCAAAGCTCGTTACAGTTGATACTATGATCCGAAAGAGAAAGGAAGTGTAAGGTGTAGTGGCGAAAAGAGATGGATATTATTCGAATAGATTTCTATATGGATAATTATTTGAATAAGTAGATCACGGAACGAAATTTATTCGCCAATAAATTATCTATAAATTAAATAACATATAACATTAATGCCACCACATTTTCTTAGTTTACTTCTTGCACAGAATTAGTATTTGATCCCTTGGCTCTGTGCAGATTCCGTTTAGTAAATAATGTATTAATGGTTTGACTAGAAATGTACCTTTCTGGCGCAGTGGCTTATGTTCCAGATTATAAAACTTAGGCTTAGGGATCTATCCCTGCTTGATCCTGTGATTTTCTCTGTTCTTATAGGTTCTTTCACTTACAACAACAACAATAACACCGAATCAAGTTGCACCATATTTTGGAGTACATGACGAAATGTAGAGCCCCCTCTCACTGACTGTATAAGTCTGTTCAACGTGGGAGGAAGTCAAGGACACACCACGATGCCTAGCGAAGGGCAACAGTACTCAAACTATCCTTTAAGTTGAGCACAGCTTTACTTGACTAACAGTGTAACGAATGAAACATAAAGATGCTTATAGGCAGACGACCGCAGCAGTTTGGGCTATAGCGCACTAGGCAGCTGTAGTGTTGAGCAGCCAACTGACAGTCAGTTTTGCTGATGAACCGAGTGGAATGGATGTGGAATATGTTATGCCTTTTTTCCTTATAAGAAACATAATTTACTATAATTATAACAATTATTTTTTCATACATTTTCTTGCGTTAAGCACTGCAGATTGTAAGTTCAAGTAAAATTTAGTGATTCATTAATTTTTATGCAATCAATTTTGCATGAAAATTTCATTAGTAAAAATTTACGAATATCAGAGAAAAGCCCCATAGCAGACAAGGGAGTACTGATGCTGAGTGTCATTGTGAGAGACAAGACACTTGGTACATCTGAAAATTTAATGTATCCTTATGGAGGAAGGTGTTTAACGAACAAAAAACAACCTTTAAAAAGTAACTGACTCGGACTACACGGTTAATAAAATGCACTTTCGACTCTCTGACAAATAAATGGAATACAGAGAATTTTTTATCGCCTAATGAATGTTCGAGAAGAATTGGCAATTGCCATAATAAATGGATCCTGTGTTTTACAAAATATTGTCCCAGAAAGAAATGGCTATAAATTTGAAGACATGTAGTATGTCTCAGCAGAACTGAAAATTCCCTCATGTCCTACAAGCTTTCAAAGTCGTCATAAAATTTGTTTCATGATCAAGCGAGGCTGGCTGCATCGACAAGTGCATGGAGACTGTTGGTAGCCCCATGCGTTCTCGACGAGACAGCCTGCTCATAACTGGCAGAATGGAGCAATGAAATCATTGTATGCCAGTGTGCGAGTCATTCTTTTATTAGCTGCTGCAGACTGCCTGCCTAGTGCATTACACCCCTTACTCTTACCGACTTGGCCCTCTTCAACTGTCTCTGTACCTGCCTATGTCTTTATCTCCCACCGCTAACATGGCGCAAGAACTCTACAAAAGCAGCTAATGATGAGAATGCAGCTGACAAAAACTCCCAATCGTCAACACCTATTTTAGATTGCTAACACTATCAGATATGCTTGTCTCCTTGATATAATTACACAATTCGTATTTGTTTTCCTACAAAGTGAATGAACCAAGCTAGAACCCTGTGGTTGCTAACGATTAACGTCACCAGACTTTTAATATGAAGTTTCCTACAACGTTAATGACATGATTCTTGACATCCGAAGTCATCAATTGTGTTTTAATATTAACTATGAATAAGATTTCCATTAGAAAATGACAAGGTTTTCGATCCATCATCTACCTCTGCAAAAATGTAGAGCTTTGAGACTCAAAAATTTTGGAGGAGACACTGGATTCGAGTATATAAAATAATTCGTAATACTGCAGCACTTTTGCAATGTTTGTATCGTAAAAGAGTCAAGAAACAATAGGAAGGCGTTTCTCGCCTTTCTATACCAACTGCAATTATTCCCTCGAAGTCTTACTCACGGACGGCCGTGGTGGCCGAGCGGTTCTAGGCGCATCAGTCCGGAACCGCGCTGCTGCTACGGTCGCAGGTTCGAATCCTGCCTCGGGCATGGATGTGTGTGATTTCCTTACGTCAGTTAGGTTTAAGTAATTCTAAGTTCTAGGGGACTGATGACCTCAGATGTTAAGTCCCATAGTGCTCAGAGCCATTTGAACCATTTTCTTACTCACGATTTAAAATCAGGTGATTCCCATCTGTTGCTGTCCATGATCAAGGGAGGCTTGCAACAGACTCCAGACGTATAACAGCCAAAGATATCTCAGAAAAACTTGGTCATGACCTTCAAATGACGTTATGACGTAAAAATAAATTTTATATGAAATATGATTTGAAAAATGAAGTTAAAAGTTGAATCACAACGAATTATTTGCCAAAAACTACGGCAGAATTGAGGATTTACAAATTTTTGGTGAAAGAGATTGTGAGCTGAAAGTCATACGTTGAAGTCATGATTAAAGATGAATTCAGCAGCGCACTATATATGTACAAAATATATTCTTTAGTGTCACAACGGTAAATCTCCGTAAATCAAATAAAGCTTCTGATGAGACATTAAAAAAAAGAGTTGTTGAAGAAACTAATTAAATAGAAACGAAAGTACATTTCTGTAATAAATAACAAAGAATAAATCCAATCGGATTTCAAATTTATCTACTATTCTTAACACTTTTTATTTACAGGTGACTAATAAGTATTTTTATTCGTGTAAGTGAATAATGTTTCGAATAGTATTTGTTATTTACAAATAGCGAATAGTGATTGGTATCTGTATCCGTTATTTGTCATTCATACAAGTTTTGGCCAAGTGTGTGCTAAGTGAAGCACATTCCGCGGCGGTGTGCACGCGCTCACGCGCCTGTCATTAGCATCGGTCATGTTCGGCAACTTCCGCCAACCTTCGCGAAGTGTATTAGCGCTCGTACTCGCACAACGCTGACCAAGCTTCGCGGTTGCAGGGCTCTACTGTCTTGCCGGCAGCTGTACCTAGGCATTCCATCAGTTGATAAGGAACAACATGAAGTGCCTGTCGCTACCGTGCTACTTGCTTGCTGTTCGTTACAGGCGCCACTGTTACACTTCCTACACTTTTCTTTACAAACCTTAATTAAGCGACTAAGTAGTGCTAGTGAGCTGTGGTACAAAAGTACTCAAGTCACATTACACTACCCATTGTGGATTGTGAGTATAGCAAGTCTTAAGTAATGATAATCAAATACAGAGCACCTTTATGGATTTTGTGCGTCCATGTAACCTTCCCTGCCCACTATTTCTGTTTATTTTTACATTTTTGGAAAGCAGTACATCATTCTTGATATCGGCTTGAACTTGTAATCTAGAGTTTTCTGTGGTCTGAGATTTATGGTTTAACGTGCGTGAATCTTAATGACACATAATTAAAAAAAAATTCAAATGTGTGTGAATTCCTAAGGGACCAAACTGCTGAGGTCATCGGTCCCTAGACTTACACACTACGTAAACTAACGTAAGCTAACTTATGCTAAGAAGAACACACACACCCATGCCCGAGGGAGGCCGCGCAGCCCGTGACATGACGCCTCAAACGGCATGGGACCTTTTGTGCTCTTCTAGTAGTGTTGTTCCCGCTTCCTAACACCACCTTATTGACCCCCCCCCCCCCCCATAGTTTTACGTGCGGGTCTATGTAGTTACTATTTTCTCGATCGAAGTTCTTTGCTAACATCTCCTCACCAGTCCTACAACATTGTGTTTCTTAGTGTAATCATACGAACTTTAATGGGATTCCATGCCGCACGTTGGTAAAGTCTCGTGGACAGACCTTGAATTTCCCTCAGGATTCAATGAACGGGAGTCGTGTTTGTTTCGCGGAGGCAATAAATAAGGGCATCTACGCCTAGGATTGTAGCCATCCCAGTCTTCTTGTGTGCCGTCCTGGAGAGCTGGTATGTATGTTCTGGCAGTGTGTTCCACCGCCATTCTGCTGCTCACAGTTGTGTTGGAATCACTGCAGTACCCACACGTTTACCAGTGCAGCTCGCACTTATGATCCCACTTTCTGTCACAGACACACAGCAGACTTAGGCAAGCCATGGTCATGTTTGAGGTAACCACCGTCTAACATCCTCTTCACTATTGGTGTGCTATGCATCGTGGCGTGAAAGACCACATGGAATATTTGAAATCTATCAACTTATATTCGACACAGAATGCCCAACCACCTAACTGGGCAGTACCAAAATTCCACCCTGAACTCAGTCGCTCCCATAAGAATGGCTAACGTTGCATTCATCGACACTTGACTATTAATGCTAGCAGACTTTCAGGAGGAGTACTGTCTCTTGCTTCTGTTTTCATCTACACTCGGAAGTACATACATGCAAATCGTTGTTTCACGTTCTTACGAGAATTTCTAAAAGTACTTCATCGGTTTACTTCAAATTTTTACACAATACTCTAGTGAACATTTGGATGGGCACTGACTATGTACTGTAATGAACATTCTGACAGACATAGGATATATATTTTTGTAATGATGTGTCTAGATACGACTCTGTCTGATCACCTGCATCCATTCATGTCCATTGTGCATTCCGACGGACTTGGGCAATTCCAGCAGGACAATGCGACAACCCACAAGTCCAGAATTGCTACAGAGTGGCTCCAGGAAAACTCTTCTGAGTTTAAGCACTTCTGCTGGCCACAAAGCTCCCCAGGCATGAACATTATTAACCATATCTGGCCTGCCTTGCAACGTGCTGTTCAGAAGAGATCTTCACCCCTTCGCACTCTTACGGATTTGTCTACAGCCCTGCAGGATTTATGGTGTCAATTCCCTCCAGCACTACGTCGAGTCCATGCCACATCGTGTTGCATCACTTCCGCATGCTCGTGGGGGCCCTACACGATATTAGGCAGGTTTACCAGTTTCTTTGGCTCTTCACTGTATACTACAGTCATTTGGTTGACTACGGGGGAACCTTTATCAGCAATGACTAATTCAACTCTTGGGTTCATCTGGAAACCGGTTTCGCCCATATTAAATATATCGCCTGGTCTGTCAATTAATTTATTCTGTAAGAGAACATTCTCTAGCAATTTGAAATAATTTCCAATATCTTCCCTGTTGAGAGCCATTGCCTGGTCAATGTACAGTCCCTTGTGCTTCCTCTGCACAAGAAAGCGAAACGTCTCAAGAATGACTACAGCCAGTTGTTGAAGCGAGAGCAATACCATTGGTTTCGGCAAATTGAAATGCCAGTTTTCGCACTCCTTCTACAGTATCAGGAAATCCGGAATCCTGCAGCCCATGAATGTATAACACAACCAAGACAACCTAAAACACAACAAAAACTTCTTTATTAAAAGCGGTATAATCATTTGTGACAATTGTAAGTAGGCGGTTTAGGTTTTTATATTGGTAACGCCACGTAGCGCTCTGTATGAAAATCACTGGCTGTGCTGTGTGTAGTCTGTGGCTAGTTTACATTGTTGTCTGCCATTGTAGTGTTGGGCAGCTGGATGTTAACAGCGCGTAGCGTTGCGCAGTTGGAGGTGAGCCGCCAGCAGTGGTGGATGTGGGGAGAGAGATGGCGGAGTTTTGAAATTTGTAAGACTGGATGTCATGAACTGCTATATACATTATGACTTTTGAACACTATTGAGGTAAATATATTGTTTGTTCTCTATCAAAATCTTTCATTTGCTAACTATGCCTATCAGTAGTTAGTGCCTTCAGTAGTTTGAATCTTTTATTCAGCTGGCAGTAGTGGCGCTCGCTATATTGCAGTAGTTCGAGTAACGAAGATTTTTGTGAGGTAAGTGATTTGTGAAAGGTATAGGTTAATGTTAGTCAGGGCCATTCTTTTGTAGGGATTATTGAAAGTCAGATTGCGATGCGCTAAAAAATATTCTGTGTCAGTTTAAGCACAGTCATGTATAAATGTTCTAAGGGGAGGTTTCATATGTCGACCCTTAGCCGAGGATACCTCACTGGAAACTTCTGACTTTTTCTTGTAGTTTGTGTAGTTAGTGTAGATTTTGTTTATTGCTAGCGCGTAACTGTAGAGAGAATCTCCTTTGTAGTTGCAGTCTTTCATTGTTGTACAGTAAAACAGGTGTGGCACGGATGTAAATTTGCACCAAGTATTTCGCAGCTGCGCTTGCAATTAACTAGATATTATTTTCAGTGCTATGTTAATGTGTTCTCTTATTTTTACACTTCAAATTGTGTTTTTCTGTGTTGTCGTGTGAAATATTGTGACAATAATGGCGTGTAAAAAACGTAATACTAGGCTCCAAAGTAAACTGAGAAATGACAGTGAAGACGAAAGCAGTGTGTTAGCGACACTATGTAATGAATTAACTAACGTTCAAAGTAGTAATTTGGTAATTGTGCGTAGGGAAATGGAGCGGACTGTAAATAATGGTGTAGGCAGTGAAACAATTAGTGAACAGGAAGCATTATCGATCGGTCGGTCGGCAACAGCTAGCCTCAGGATTCCGAAATGACAGGACACAGTCTTGCAAATACTGTAGATTCAGGTTTTGGGTCCTCACCGTTTTCTCAAATAAGTCAAGACACATTTTCTGCTGGTCAAAATGTGAATGTTGGCGGTGCAAATGCACTGACGAAAAGCATAGAGAAACAGATTCCAGACACAAATACATTATTAATGCAATTAATGCAACAAATGAAACAAAATCAGAGACAAACACAGCAACAGTTAGACACAATGGAACAAAATCTTCAAAAGTTAGACAGACTGGAACAAAATCTTCAAAGGTTAGACACCACGCTTGAACAAACACTTTAAGATTTAACTACTGAGTTACATAACATCGAATCGAAATGTCAAAAAGTCTGTAATGACGTAAAAACACAAATTTGTGAGCATTTCCAACTTATTTTTTCGCGTCATGAAAATGCATTACAGAATCACGAAGCAGCCATAAAAGAACTGCAAACTATTGTTCCTGAAAATCACGACACCTTGCAAGCTAAAATTGACTCAATTGCATCTACCGATTCGGTTACGCAACTTGCAAAAACTCAGGAAAACTTAAAGGACACAGTAGATAAGATTTCAACGCAAATGGACACTCTGAAACTTGGTTCAGAAAAACACACAGAGGAAATAATTTCACTATCGGATAAAGTGGCCGAACTTTCCGATCAGTTCACTAATTTATCTACAAAGGTAGATGATTATCTGAATGACACAAGACCTGTAGCCTTCACGGACACTGAAGAATATGAACAAATTAGAAAATTCAAACAAAAGCAAAATCAAATCAATAAACAGTACAAAAGAGAAATCCGGTGAGTACAAGATCAGTTGGCACAAGTAATACAAGAATTACCTATTTCAGAGGACACTCGCGCTCCAGTACGGGAAGAGGGAACGATCACAAAATCATAACACAGGACACTTCGGAAATTTTGAAAGAAATTGGCAAGGCGCATTGGATTTTGAGATGGAACCGCCGAAACGAAGTAACAATGAGCGATGTTCGACTCGCCGACACGATGATTTTGACTATAAGCTGTTCATTACTACACGTAAATTCAAAACATTTAAGAATTTTGACGACATTCATCCACAAGCATGGCTTCATCAATTCTCTCATTGTTTTCCTCCCAACTGCTCATTGGAGCACAGGTTAGATTTTATGTGTGGCTACTTGGAGAATCCCCCCCATGAACCATGGACCTTGCCGTTGGTGGGGAGGCTTGCGTGCCTCAGCGATACAGATGGCCGTACCGTAGGTGCAACCACAACGGAGGGGTATCTGTTGAGAGGCCAGACAAACGTGTGGTTCCTGCAGAGGGGCAGCAGCCTTTTCAGTAGTTGCAGGGGCAACAGTCTGGATGATTGACTGATCTGGCCTTGCAACATTAATCAAAACGGCCTTGCTGTGCTGGTACTGCGAACGGCTGAAAGCAAGGGGAAACTACAGCCGTAATTTTTCCCGAGGACATGCAGCTTTACTGTATGATTAAATGATGATGGCATCCTCTTGGGTAAAATATTCCGGAGGTAAAATAGTCCCCCATTCGGATCTCCAGGCGGGGACTACTCAGGAGGGTGTCGTTATCAGGAGAAAGAAAACTGGCGTTCTACAGATCGGAGCGTGGAATGTCAGATCCCTTAATCGGGCAGGTAGGTTAGAAAATTTAAAAAGGGAAATGGATAGGTTAAAGTTAGATATAGTGGGAATTAGTGAAGTTCGGTGCCAGGAGGAACAAGACTTCTGGTCAGGTGACTACAGGGTTATAAACACAAAATCAAATAGGGGTGATGCAGGAGTAGGTTTAATAATGAATAGGAAAATAGGAATGCGGGTAAGCTACTACAAACAGCATAGTGAACGCATTATTGTGGCCAAGATAGATACGAAGCCCACACCTACTACAGTAGTACAAGTTTATATGCCAACTAGCTTTGCAGATGATGAAGAAATTGAAGAAATGTACGATGAAATAAAAGAAATTGTTCAGATAGTGAAGGGAGACGAAAATTTAATAGTAATGGGTGACTGTAATTCGGCAGTAGGAAAAGGGAGAGAAGGAAACATAGTAGGTGAATATGGATTGGGGCTAAGAAATGAAAGAGGAAGCCGCCTAGTAGAATTTTGCACAGAGCACAACTTAATCATAGCTAACACTTGGTTTAAGAATAATGAAAGAAGGTTGTATACGTGAAAGAACCCTGGAGATACTAAAAGGTATCAAATAGATTATATAATGGTAAGACAGAGATTTAGGAACCAGGTTTTAAGTTGTAAGACATTTCCAGGGGCAGATGTGGACTCGGACCACAATCTATTGGTTATGACCTGTAGATTAAAACTGAAGAAACTGCAAAAATGTGGGAAATTAAGGAGATGGGACATGGATAAACTGAAAGAACCAGAGGTTGTACAGAGTTTCAGGGAGAGCATAAGGGGTCAATTGACAGGAATAGGGGAAAGAAATACTGTAGAAGAAGAATGGGTAGCTCTGAGGAATGAAGTAGTGAAGGCAGCAGAGGATGAAGTAGGTACAAAGACGAGGGCTTCTAGAAATCCTTGGGTAACAGAAGAAATATTGAATTTAATTGATGAAAGGAGAAAATATAAAAATGCAGTAAATGAAGCAGGCAAAAAGGAATACAGACGTCTCAAAAATGAGATCGACAGGAAGTGCAAAATGGCTAAACAGGGATGGCTAGAGGACAAATGTAAGGATGTAGAAGCTTATCTCACTAGGGGTAAGATAGATACTGCCTACAGGAAAATTAAAGAGACCTTTGGAGAGAAGAGAACCACGTGTATGAATATCAAGAGCTCAGATGGCAACCCAGTTCTAAGCAAAGAAGGGAAGGCAGAAAGGTGGAAGGAGTATATAGAAGGTTTATACAAGGGTGATGTACTTGAGGACAATATTATGGAAATGGAAGAGGATGTAGATGAAGACGAAATGGGAGATACGATACTGCGTGAAGAGTTTGACAGAGCACTGAAAGACCTGAGTCGAAACAAGGCCCCCGGAGTAGACAACATTCCATTAGAACTACTGACGGCCTTGGGAGAGCCAGTCATGACAAAACTTTACCAGCTGGTGAGCAAGATGTATGAGACAGGCGAAATACCCTCAGACTTCAAGAAGAATATAATAATTCCAATCCCAAAGAAAGCAGGTGCTGACAGATGTGAAAATTACCGAACTATCAGTTTAATAAGTCACAGCTGCAAAATACTAACGCGAATTCTTTACAGACGAATGGAAAAACTGGTAGATGCGGACCTCGGGGAGGATCAGTTTGGATTCCGTCGAAATGTTGGAACACGTGAGGCAATACTGACCCTACGACTTATCTTAGAAGAAAGATTAAGGAAAGGCAAACCTACGTTTGTAGCATTTGTAGACTTAGAGAAAGCTTTTGACAATGTTGACTGGAATACTCTTTTTCAAATTCTAAAGGTGGCAGGGGTAAAATACAGGGAGCGAAAGGCTATTTACAATTTGTACAGAAACCAGATGGCAGTTATAAGAGTCGAGGGACATGAAAGGGAAGCAGTGGTTGGGAAGGGAGTGAGACAGGGTTGTAGTCTCTCCCCGATGTTATTCAATCTGTATATTGAGCAAGCAGTAAATGAAACAAAAGAAAAATTTGGAGTTGGTATTAAAATCCATGGAGAAGAAATAAAAACTTTGAGGTTCGCCGATGACATCGTAATTTTGTCAGAGACGGCAAAGGACTTGGAAGAGCAGTTGAACGGAATGGACAGTGTCTTGAAAGGAGGATATAAGATGAACATCAACAAAAGCAAAACGAGGATAATGGAATGTAGTCAAATTAAATCGGGTGATGCTGAGGGAATTAGATTAGGAAATGAGACACTTCAAGTAGTAAAGGAGTTTTGCTATTTAGGAAGTAAAATAACTGATGATGGTCGAAGTAGAGAGGATATAAAATGTAGACTGGCAATGGCAAGGAAAGCGTTTCTGAAGAAGAGAAATTTGTTAACATCGAATATAGATTTATGTATCAGGAAGTCGTTTCTGAAAGTATTTGTTTGGAGTGTAGCCATGTATGGAAGTGAAACATGGACAATAACTAGTTTGGACAAGAAGAGAATAGAAGCTTTCTAAATGTGGTGCTACAGAAGAATACTGAAGATAAGGTGGATAGATCACGTAACTAATGAGGAGGTATTGAATAGGATTGGGGAGAAGAGAAGTTTGTGGCACAACTTGACTAGAAGAAGGGATCGGTTGGTAGGACATGTTTTGAGGCATCAAGGGATCACAAATTTAGCGTTGGAGGGCAGCGTGGAGGGTAAAAATCGTAGAGGGAGACCGAGAGATAAGTACACTAAGCAGATTCAGAAGGATGTAGGTTGCAGTAGGTACTGGGAGATGAAGCAGCTTGCACAGGATAGAGTAGCATGGAGAGCTGCATCAAACCAGTCTCAGGACTGAAGACAACAACAACAACAACTTGGAGAATGAACCAGCTGTAAGAATGCGATCGGTCATTCACGATTGTCACAGTGAAGGAGAATTTTATCATGCCTTCCTCTCAGCATATTGGTCTCAAGCTACACAAGACCGAGTAAAACATAGCATCATAATGATGAAACGTTTCGAAAAATCTGAATTTTCCAGTCTTTTGAAATATTTTGAATAAATGTTACATAAGAATCCGTATCTTTCAAACCCATACAGCCCCTCAGAACTCATCCGCATTTGCTTAATCAAATTGCCTGAACATTTACGACATATTATTTTAGCAGGACGTTGCAAAGACGACGTTGAAGCTTTTCAGGGACTGTTACAAGAACTGGAAATTGACACTGACAATCGCGGAACGCGAAGACAGGAACACAACAATTACAGGTCACATCCGTCGCAATTCCGCGATGAAAGAAATAATAACTGGACACGACAAGGCTATTCTCACAACACAAATCGTGACCAAATCAGACACCACCCGTATGACAACCGTTGGCAGAGTAGTAATAATTACAGGGAAAGATTACCTCTCCGCGGTAATGACTATCACAGAGACAATCACAGAAACAGACAATATGGCAATCAGAACTATTATTATCACGGGAGACAGAATAACTTTAGACGCAATGGTCCACCGTGCAGTGATAATTCAGGGAGAAATTCTCCACCACTTCACCGACAAGAAAGAAACTACAGGAACTACCGACATGACGACAGACGATATAATTGTAACGACAGACTTGAATTGCATCAGAACTGGCGAGATTCAAACAGAGCAGGGCACTCTCGACAAGGTGAATTTGTAGAAGTTAGGTCCCCTAATCCTAATAACGAAGCGCGCCAGCAAAGAGACAGACAATGACTCGCACCGCAGGCAGCCACGTGCGCCGGCTGGCTCAGAGATAAATAACATAGACGCTAACCTTGAGAAAAATTTTAGCATTCCTTGCCGATGTATACAACACGATAATTGCGTTGTAGTTGAAACTCTGCGTACTAGGAAGAGTAAAGGTTTACACCACATTTCACATGTAAAACCGTTTATTGAAATATAATCTGTTTTTTAACTTAGTCTTTGCCATAAAACTTTTCACTTCACGCTACTAGTACAATCTGTCACACGGAGAAACTGTTAACATGCAACAATGTTTTGAAGTTAACTATCAGGTCTAGAACCTAGGGAACTTTTTAAACAGAAATTACGAATGCATTGCTATAGTGAACAGACGACACAGTGTTGTTAGTTGTACATTCTTGCTTGTTAGTTGCACGATTACGTAACGACTATCAACCTTACATACTTAGAAGATATACTGGTACTGCTAATGAGATTTTAATGCAACATTTTGATTTACTTGAAAATACATTCTGGATTTAAAGTATTTTCTGCGAGGTACCAGATGACACAGTGGTTAGTTTATGTGACAGTTACATGATTTTATCACGACGCTACTAATGAGTGACAATTTACAATGTTGCTTTTGCGGTGTTTCTGTTTTATATCCGCACAGTTTTTCTGAATTCTTCTGGAAAGGAAAACATGTTTTAGTAGTAACGTTTGTGGCCTAGCTACAATGAGACAGCCTTTCCTGTAGCACAACAATACGTTACAGCACAGTACTTTCTTCATCACAGCAATATGCGTAATAAGTAAGATATCTATATGCAAAGCATTTCACATTTGTTTATAATGACGTAAGTACATTGACTTCTGCAGAACTTAGCTTTCGGAGGACGATAACTACGACACTTCCACAGAGATTATCTTACAAGAAGACTCACAGTTTAGCGATACAGGACACCTATTTGAGTGATTAATTTTGTACTTAAAACATTTATTTTTAAAGATATTTGAAGTACAATGATACAAAGGTTTTCCGTGATACATTTCATTCCATTGCTGTAATCTGTAACACCTGAGGGTATAATTACATTAATCCTCAGGGGGGTGCACGCTTACTTTGTGTACCATGTGTATGTAGCAAGCACAAGGAGCCCTAGCTAATATGGTATTTGCTTATACAACTTTACACATCGGTACCATATTTCTCTAACACAGAATTACACAGCTATCTGATCAATTACCTGAGAGAGACAAATATTTTTTTTATTACGTCAGTGACAGATGTTTACGCATTTACACAGCTGGTTAACTTCACACTTATGAAATTGTATTTTGTCTGTACTGTGTGAACCCTTCGTATTTTTCGGAACCATTGTGATACTATGAGAGCTTTGAATGATGTATTTGGTATGGGATCATGATTTTTAAAGTACGTTTGAAGTAGACGACACTATTGAAATGAGCAGAGAATTTTTTTAGGTTTTGAAATTATTGGAGGAAGCTACTACGATTTTGAGAATTGACTGAGATGTTATGATATTATTACGACGACGATGTGTATTATGCTGTTGAGATACGTTTATGCTCAATAAGATGATGCTACCGTATATGAGGAATTTGATTATGCTACGTATTTCTTATTATGAAATATTGAAGAAGTGTCGATGAATATGTATATGTATAATAAGGTAAAGAATAATGAGTAGTGGTTAGGGACTCTGATTTGTGGAAATGGATGTTGGAAACCAAGAATCGTACTTTCAGAATTATGAAATATATGTATATGCGTAAATGTATCACAATGCCGACGAAAATTTGTTGGACACTGTTATATTTATAGGATTTTGTTTCTACACATTTGTAACTAAAATTCTCGACCTGTGAAATTTTTTATATGAGACTGTCACTGTAGTGCAAACTGGTGTCGTAAATATTTCGGTAAGAAAGTTAAGTGACCACCCTCACGTAATGCGTCGTGGGAACCAGGCTGCGCGACAGCCACCTGGAAAAAAGCATTAGTGTCTGCTTTTCAGAGGCACAGGTGGAGGAAAAATAAGAGGCCATTATCCTCGCTATTGACATTCCTTTCTAGAAAGCATCGCAAATACGACACGCTCAAACTTGAAAACATATGATTACACTGTCGAGCTCTTAATTTGTGATATTTACTAAAATGCCTAATGAAATGATGAGAAACATTTTTACATCTTTTGTCTTTCTACTTGAGAGTTTGCTCATTTTGTTTAATATTTAGTTTCCAGCTGTGTTGCAGCATTGGTTTTATAAAATTAAATTAAATTCATTTGCTAATGTGAACACTTTCTGTTAACAGATCTATTAAATACTAATTTTATGATCCACATTCTTCGAAAAAGGAGCACTTGGAAAGCAAAGAACAATAAGAAAGGATTAATAACAGTAACTGCATACATAATTTTCTTTTCAACTACTTGGTAACTTTTTTGTTAGATTAACTTGTTGTGGTGCGCCACTTTAATTACATAGACATTAAGATGTGAATATACATTTCCCTTATCTGCATTGTTATCTTTAGTGTAATATTTTTTCTGCTTGAGATTTGTCATGTTTAGGTATAAGTTATAGCATTTACTGCTGCTGTTTGCCAGGCATAGTGCTACTAAATTTGACTTTGTATTACTCTGTTAAGCCAGTTTTATCACGGATTTATTTTTCTTGTTTGCTGCACACTGCCTTATATTAGTTGTAATATTGCATTTGCTTTGCTAATTTATGTTGTTTGCTTTGCCAATTTGCGTTTTTTATCATTAGTGTTTGTGTTAATTGTTTTGCGCTGCTGCATTACCTCGTCCCTTAGTTTAGCATCTGAGCTCAGTAGATTTACGTTAGCTTAAGAGGGGGTAGACTATATAAGAAACTAACTATGATGAATTGGAAGAAATGCATTGAGAAGCTATAAGAAAATGGTCTGGTCAAAAATGTAGTGTACAGTGAGAAAAACTATTTTTGAAAGAGGATGTGAACAGAATACAGAAAGCATGTTTGGAAAGGATTTTCTTTGGCTGGAGCAAATGTTGAAATAAGAGGGACGATCTATGGAATGAAGTTTGGGGTTGGAATGCAGTACCAAATGTTACACTGAAAACAAACCCTGCCCTTTCCTCTTGTGTTATTCTACTATGTGTTTTTGTACTCTTGTATATTTGTGTTCTTCCTGTCTTTATGTGTTTAGCTGATGTGAGTTATGTTGTGGAATTTTTCTATTAATATGTTATTTACCTTGTAAAGATGCTTAGGCATTATTTATTCTGTTTTATTTTAATGCTGATGTGTGAAGTTGTTGTTTCAAAAGTTATTCTGATCTTTTCTGTATTTACTTATGTCATAATTCCTGTAACACTGATGTATATGTTAGTTCGATTCTTTTGTAAAGCCTGTATTACTACAAATGTTATCTGTATTATTATGTTTTTAATGATGTATTTTGTACCTTTGTTATTGTATTCTTATGTTATAAAATTGTAACTGACACCAGTTGATCAAATTAAGTAATTTGTAAGTTACATTTCACTGCACACGTTTCTGTTGGTCATAGTATATGGACAATATGTGAGAAGCAGGGACTGATAGTGTTTGCACGTGTGTTAATAATTCAGCAACGGACTGGATAACAGCATTGCTGGTTCTAAGGACATTTCAAAAAAAAAAAAAAATTGTGAGTGCACAAGTGGTGGTTTATGGACTTGCTATATTTTCCACAAGACTCTTCGATGGTGATTGTGCAACTGCACACTCGCAACAGTTGGCTGCTAGCCATCTGTACAAGGACTGCAGTGGGTCTGCACCTCTGGTGGCCCACCAATACCATAATCTCTACAAGGACTACAGTGGGTCTACACCTTTGATGACTCACCAATACCATTATTTCTACAAGGACTGCAGTGGGTTTGCATCTCTGGTGGCCCACCAATACCATACTCTCTACTAGGACTACAGTGGGTCTGCTCTGTGATGACCAACCTACCAATATTCTTCAAAACTTTGACTGACTCTGCTGTGGGTTTGCTCTGTTGTGGCCCATTACCTGTCTGCATGCCAAGAGTAAGCACCGTCTTTCCGTTGGAAGTACAACACTACTTCTTCAAGACTGCATCGAAATCCACTACTTCTGTGTGCATTCTCTTTTACTGCTCAGACTTTGAGAAAAACGCTGCAATTTTACTGTGATGAACGATCAGGGCTGTCTTTATTGACTATGTGAAAATTTCAGCTTTTGACCAACATTGTATCAATAAGTGTGTGCATTTGATTTCTTTGTTATTGTAATTATGAAAAAAATTAAAATCCTTATTGCCCACTGCCCAAAACAATTTGTAAATTTTTTTGTGGGGAGCATGGGGGGTATGTAAGTAGGCTGTTTAGGTTTTTATATTGGTAACGCCACGTAGCGCTCTGTATGAAAATCACTGGCTGTGCTGTGTGTAGTCTGTGGCTAGTTTACATTGTTGTCTGCCATTGTAGTGTTGGGCAGCTGGATGTTAACAGCGCGTAGCGTTGTGCAGTTGGAGGTGAGCCGCCTGCAGTGGCGGATGTGGGGAGAGAGATGGCGGAGTTTGAAATTTGTAAGACTGGATGTCATGAACTGCTATATACATTATGACTTTTGAACACTATTGAAGTAAATACATTGTTTGTTCTCTATCAAAATCTTTCATTTGCTAACTATGCCTATCAGTAGTTAGTGCCTTCAGTAGTTTGAATCTTTGTTTAGCTGGCAGTAGTGGCACTCGCTATATTGCAGTAGATCGAGTAACGAAGATTTTTGTGAGGTAAGTGATTTGTGAAAGGTATAGGTTATTGTTAGTCAGGACCATTCTTTTGCAGGGATTATTGAAAGTCAGATTGCGATGCGCTAAAAAATATTCTGTGTCAGTTTAAGCACAGTCATCTATAATTTTTCTAAGGGCACGTTTCACAATTACCGCTGCTATTAATTATAATGGATTATTACAATATCTATTTTTAACACGAACCTTTACTTTTTTGTTGTTTCAATAGATTAATAATTAATTATTTAAATTTTGTGCTGGTTGCAATTCAAAAGCAAAAGAAATGGTTTTTCTGAGTTACTCACTTTGAGGTCCCATTCCTCTTTTTTGTCATAATTCTTCCCTAAGCGTGCGCAAATGGTTTAAATCATACCTAACTGGGAGAGTGCAGAAAGTTGAAATAAGCAGTTCACATAATAACCAAAAACTGGTGATTTCTCAAACTGGGGAATAATCAAGAATGGGGTGTCGCAAGGTTCGGTCTTGGGTCCTCTGCTGTTCTTAATATATATTAATGACTTGCGATTCTATATTCACGAAGATGCAAAGCTGGTACCTTTTGCCGATGATACAAGTATAGCTATCACACTCAACAGACAAGAATTAACTGGTGAAATTGTAAACGATGTTTTTCGGAAAATCATTAAGTGGTTATCTGCAAATGGGCTCTCATTAAACTTTGACGAAACACAGTATATACAGTTCTACACAGTAAATGGAATGACACCATTAATAAATATAGACTTCGATCAGAAATCGGTAGCTAAGGTAGAATATTCAAAATTTCTGGGTGTATGCATTGATGAGGGATTGAACTGGAAAAAACACACTGAGGATCTACTGAAACGTTTGAGTGCAGCTACTTATGTTATTAGTGTCATTGCAAATTTTGGCGATATATATCTCAGTAAATTAGCTTACCACGCCTATTTTCTTTCTCTGATTTCGTATGGCATCATATTCTGGGGTAACACATTGAGTAAAACAGTGTTCATTGCCCGAAAGGGTGTAATCAGAATAATTGCTGGAGGTCATTCAAGATCATCCTACAGACACTTATTTAAAGAGCTAGAGATCTTCACTGTAACTTCACAATATATGTATTCACTTATGAAATTTGATATTAACAATCCGAACGAATTCAAAAGTAATAGCAGTGTACATGTCTATATCACTAGGAGGAAGGGTGTTCTTCACTACTCAAGGTTAAAAGTATCTTTGGCTCAGAAGGGGGTAAATAATGCAGCGACAAAAGTCTTTGCTCAGTTACCTAATAGCATCAAAAGTCTGAAAGATAGCCGTATAGCATTCAAAAGGAAATTAAAAGAATTTCTTAATGGCAACTCCTTCTACTCATTAGATGAATTTTTGGATATAGTAAGTGGGTAATTTCCCCAACCCCCACAAAAAACTAAAAATATTAAGTGTCATATAATATTTTGTGCAATGTAATATCTTGTATAGACACCTTTTATTATCCTGACACATTCCACATCATTACGAAGTGTCGTATTCATTATCTATGGAACACGTACTAATCTAATCTAAACTGGTGATGAAAGATGGCCTCACCATTTTCACCCCGAAAAAAGAGAGCATAAGTGGATTCCGCCGCAAAAATCTCAAGATCATGCCACCAGCAGGCAAAGTCATGTTCACATATTGTGGGATGTTCAAGGTGTGGTGCATTGGAATTCGTGCCTAAATGCACCACCATAAAATCTGCAAGGTACTGTGAGATCCTCAGGAAACTGAAAGCACTAATTCGAATAGATCGTCCACACATGGAGCACACTATCGTTCAGCATGGCAATGACAAACCACATACGAGCGCTGGAACATCTGCAATAATCCGACGCTTTTGATCCACTGTCACTGATGACCCTCCATACAGTCCCGACCTGGCCACATCGAATTTTTATCTATTTACAAAACTTAAAGAATACCTTCGAGGACTTCATTTTGGTAGTGACGAAGCGGTGCAAGCAGAGATGAGTTTGTGGCTCCGTTAACAAACATAAATTTCTTTTACTTTACGTCTATGGTCACAAAATGTTTTGTCAACAGATTACCGGTTTCGGTCTATAATGACAATCTCCAGTTCAGTTTTATGAAAACAATGTCCTAATGTCCTACAGCCATAGTGGTTTCAGACATTCTATAGAGACGGTATAACAAACTAGAATTTCGTTGAATGTTATTGAAGTTCATTTGTTTACAAAGCTTATGAGTTTTCACGTAAGAAACTCGGAGGCACTATTTCTCAGCATGACCTCATATTTATAGCTGTGACCGAGTCTTCATACACGTGTGATTTATTTTAGCTTATAAAGCTTCTTTATTTACAACTTTTGAAATAGTATGATTGGAGACATTAACGAAGAATTTGTTTGTTTCACTAACACGGAAGATAGCCACGTAGAGCTGGCCTTGCGATAAGCAACTGACACAAAATACACGGGCGCAACACACAGTGTGCTTTGTTTATTCACCAAGAATTATACACGTTTCAAACGAAAAGGTAAATTGTTAGGGATAAGTGGGATTCGTGGAATAAAAACTCGCTCGCCTGCGCCACTTCCCTTCAAAATTCGCGCTTCATTGATGTTATATTGGAGAGAAGCGACTTTAAGCCTTTCGGTGGGCTTAAATTTCACAACAGAATAATCCGGACGCTGTTTTCCAAATTAATTTTGTGTAATGGAAGGCCAGGTGTGCTAAATTCTATCACTGGCGTAAACTCCCGGAAATATATTTGGCACTGATTGTGAGTTGTCCGGTGTACCAAGAAACTAACAGCGCCATCTATTCGTCCGTTGTTGATGTTGGTCATGTCTCTGTGTTAAACATCCGAACTACAAAGCAGAGCAGACGATTTTAGACAAGACTTTAAATCACGAAACCTTTTTTTTCTTGATCCAATAGCCTATACGTTGCCCCAAGCTAGTCTCAAGTTTCCTGTGAAAACCCCAGGAAAAGTCTTCTAGTAGTTTTGAAGGTTACCATGTTCAAGCACACAAAGAGACAGGCACGACGGTTCTATGGTTTTATCATTTTTATAGATTACCGTACTGTGGTTAACGATATTATGAACTTTTACGATCGGCAGGACGTTTCATGTTGAGTAATTTATCGAAACTAGCACTGCAAATACTTGTTTAAACTAAATTTCACTAAATTTATTGCATGTCGCACATAGGATGTCATCTATATTACCACTAGCTGTGATGCATGCCTTGTCATGTAGCGGTTAGCATTGGTTGCTGGCGTGTTGCGACCCGCAAGTCCAAATACCATCACCATCAAATATTTAGTTATTATCATTTCTGGAAGCTTCTCGAAACTTCTTATGATTATAACGTTAGCCTATTCTGCAGTATTCGATGTTTGTATAAACACCTCCACTCCCTGTCCAGGGGTTCATATCTGTTCTGGATATACACTCGTGTCTATAATAAACGTGGCTTCCGTGCTAAGTGTTTGTGCTTCATTGGCGACCCTGTTTTCGGATTTTTTCTTGACCGTGGTTACGACGTTAAATTGTTTGATGAGGAAGCCAGGTTCTTCGAGACATCTACATCACCGCAGCGCCGTTGAAGCAACGTAGAAGCAGTCATCTACGCGGACAGGAACTGGAATAAAAGCAGTATATCATTCCAAAGGACCGTGTATTCAGCAGACAAATGGATTCCAAGCCAGCAGTAAGTCAGCAGCATATAAGGCATCGATCTGCGTTTTCTGAAGATGCTTATCAAGACACGTGAAAATGGCTGAAAGGATTCTTTCTACTGAGTCGCAGAACATAATGGGTGGGATGACATGATGTGTTTGTCGTATGTGAATTTGCACTGCACAGTGGTTAGAAATCAAACAAGAGTAGCTGGTACAAATTCCAGGCCGAACTGCAGAACACATTTGGTGTCATCTACAGGAAGTACGTTTAACAGAGAAACAATTGAAGAACAAGGCCCAGCGTAATGGGAAAATGACAGCGTCGTACATACAGGATGCTTTCGTTCTAAGTAACACTGGGAATCCGATGACGACAGAAACCAACAAATATCACATTTGACAAAAGGAGTCGTGAAAGAAATGTACCACGTTCTTCTGTTGAAGGATGTTACGACGACAGAGGGATTCATTAAATGATTCCAGCGCATCGCTGAAATGCAACAGAAAAAGAGTCGAATGGAAAAAGTAGGACTCACTTTCGAATGTGGTCCCTATGGTACCCGTGAAAGACCACTATGACCTCGCCTCTCATACGTCAGATAGTATGAGAAGAGATACTGCAGTTTAAATAGCTAATTACTTGTTCCATAGATCAGATTGAGGATAAACTTGATGACGTGGAACATATCAACAGAACAAACAAAGAACACTTATATACAACGAAATGAAGAAAATTAATTTATAATGTTAAGATGGCTGCTTGCGAGCCATTTACAGATGTTTTTGTTATTTTTTTAAAATGACTAATTATCTTCAATTAAGAATTCTTGTATGGTATAGAAGGAGTTGTTAAGGTGAAACTTCTTTAATCAATATTTTAAAACACTTCTGCTATCTGCCAAACATTTTAATTTCCACGGGTAAATTATCAAATAGTTTTATGGCTGCAGATTTCACCCCTTTCTGTGTCAAAGTTAGATTCATTAACGTCTAATGCAGATCATTTATCCGTCTAGTGTTGTACTTGTGGATATTTTTTTTTACTGTCAAACTTCGATGGACTGTCGATAGCAAATTTCATGACTGAATTAAAAAATGGTTCAAATGGCTCTGAGCACTATGGGACTTAACATCTGAGGCCATCAGTCCACTAGAACTTAGAACTACTTAAACCTAACTAACCTAAGGACATCACACACATCGATGCCCGAGGCAGGATTCGAACCTGCGACCGTAAAGGTCGCGGGTTCCAGACTGAAGCACCTAGAACCGCTGGGTCACAGCGGCCGGCCATGACTGAGTAAAAGTACCATACGGTTGTTGTTAAATTCACAGCTGCTTAAGGGGTGCCTACGAGATGTATGTGTGTGGACATCACACATAACTCTAATTGCTCTGTTTTGTGCAGTTTTGCGTAAGCGAGAATATTATCCCATAAGACATTAATGAATTTAATATGCGAAATATATTAACTAACTGATTTCTGTATACTCAAATAGGCAGTTATTCGTATTGCAAAGCTAGGTGAACTTCAAGGTTTCTTCAGATATTTTATATGGTTTTCCCAGTTTAACCTTACATGAACATTCAAATGTCAGTACTTACGGTTTTCTACCATCTTTGTTATTTATTATTGGTATACTAGGTTAATAGTAGGTGGGATGTTTTTGATAGTAAGAAAATGGGTGAACTGCATTTTTTCAAGATTTAAAGCTAGCTTATTTGTGCTAAACCATTAAGAAACTTCCAAAAAACATTATTTCTTATTTTCCATGCTGATTCTCCTTTGCTCAGCCTCAAAGCAATGCTTGTATCATCTACAAGCAGGACTAATTCTGCCTCCTGATTCAAATAAAATTGAAGATAATTAACAGAAAGCAAGAAAAGTAGTGGTCAAATGATCGAACCCTGCGGGACTGCCATTGTAATTTATCGTCGTACTAGTCAGACAGTCTAGAGTAACTTTCTGATTGCTGTTTCTTAAATAAGAACTAAACCAGGCATTTGCTAAGTTACGTATTCGATTTTTTCTCCAACAGAATATTGTGATGGACGTAATGAAATGCGTCTGATAACTGACAGAAGATCTCAGTTGCTGATATGTTATCATTTAAAGATTTTATTTTGCGCTCAGTAAACGTATAAATAGCTGACTTAGTATAATGCTATTTCCGAAATAATAACTGTGATTGGCTAGGTATCCCATTGCAGTACTACACAGGTGGATGACAAACCTGGGATACATTACTTTCTCAATATTTTAGAAGGTGATGCAGGGAGTGGCACTGGTCAATAGTCACTGACATCCTTGGAGTCACCCTTTTCACAGAGAGGCCTAAAAATGACATATTTCAATCTTTCTGGGAAAACATACAGAGTTAATTATGTCACACGCAAGTAAATAAGAATGCTACATATTATAGTGCCACAACTTTACAATGTTTTATTGGAGATATCACCCACCCAATGCGAACTTTTGCTTTTCAGTCATGATGATCTTTTTTATTTCAGATGGAAATGTGGGACAAACTTTTAATTCATTAAACCTCCACTGTATTGCTTCGTCAATGTATTGTTCCGTTCTGTTTTCTGAACTACTTGAACCAATTTTCTATTTTTAAAATGTAATTATCAAAATATATGCTACAAATGCTCCCATTCTCTTTAACAGAAGTAACATCATTTCTATGGCATCTTTATCTGTCTCTCCGTTAACAATATTCCATACAGACATTATTTTCTTATCGTTTCATACATTGTGGATTTTTTAACAAATATGTACAATACTATTTATGATAAGAAAGTGTTTGTTGGTCATTACTTGTTCTGGGTAACTTGTACAAGACCTTTTTCCGTTGTGAAGAGACTCGGATACCTATATTGATCCAAGGTGTCTTTATTGACTGGCATTTTTATATCATTTATCTTATTGTCTTTAGCATATATCTCTTTAACTTCAGCTGATCGAATGACTACATTATGTGTAAAGGTACTACTTACGCAACTTGAGTAAGGCATTTATGACAGATACCAAATTATAAATGGCTGAAGCACCTCTAGATCACTTTTCCTGTCCGATTCCATCAACACTTTTACATTAAAATCGCTACAAATTTACAATCATTTCCTTCTGTCTGATAGATAGCGCAATAATTCATCAAAAGTTTTCACGAAAATTTCCCATCTAACCAGTGGCGGCCTGTGCACTGCAACAATCACAAATATTACATTTCTCAATACTAAGTCACAAGCACATGTTGGTACACCGAGGAGGCAAGGAAACTGGTGCATGTGCGTAATACCGTGTAGGCCTCCCGCGAGCACGCAGAAGTGCCACAACGCGATGTGGCATGGACTCGACTAATGTCTGAGGTAGTGCTGGAGGGAACGGACATCATGAATCCTGCAGGGCTGCCCATAAATCCGTAAGAGTATGAGGAGATCGAGATCTCTTCTTAACAGCACTTTGGAAGGCATCCCACATATTTTCAATAATGTTAATGGCTGGGTAGTTTGGTGGGCAACTGAAGGGTTTAAAGTCAGAAGAGTGCTCCTGGAGCCACTTTGTAGCAATTATGGACGTGTGGGGTGTTCCATCGTCCTACTGGAATTGCCCAAGTCCAATGCACAATGGACATGAATGGATGCAGGTGATCAGACAGGATGCTTAAGTATGTTTCACCTGTCACACTCATATCTAGACGTATCAGTGGTCCCATATCACTCCAATTGCACATTCCCCACACCATTACAGAGCCACCATCAGCTTGAACAATCCCCTGCTGACACGCGGGGGTCTATGGATTCATAAGGTTGTCTCCATAATCGTAAACGTCCACTCGCTCGATACAGTTTGAAACGAGACTCTTCCGACCAGGTAACATGTTTCCAGTCATCAACAGTCCAATGTCGGTATTGACGAGCCCAGGCGAGGCGTAAAGCTTTGTGTTGCCCAGTCATCAAGGGTGCACGCGTGGGCCTTTGGATCTGGAAGTCCATATGGATGAAGTTTCGCTGAATGGTTCGCCCTCTGACATTTGCTGATGGCCCAGCATTCAAATCTGGAGCAATTTGCGGAAGGGTTGCACTTCTGTCACCTTGAACGATTCTCTTCAGTCGTCGTTGGCCCCGTTCTCGCAGGATCTTTTTCCTGCCGCAGCGATGTCGGAGACTTGATGTCTTACCGGATTCCTGATATTCACGGTACGCTCGTGAAATGGTCATACGGAAAAATACTTCATCGTTACCTCGAAGATGCTGTGTCCCATCGCTCGTGCGCCGACTATAACACCACGTTCAAACTCACTTAAATCTTGATAACCTGCCATTGTAGCAGCAGTAACCGATCTAACTACGGCGCCAGACACTTGTTGTCTTATATAGGCGTTGCTGAGCACAGCGCCGTATTATGCCTGTTTACATATCTCTACACTTGAATACACATGTCTGTACCAATTTCTTTGGCGCTTTAGTGTACATCCTTACCTGTACAAAATTTATTTATTTCTACATTTTTGTGTTTATATATATTTTTTGCGCATGTAAGAACTATTTCTTTACCGATATATGATCCACACAAATATTCAGCGAACTTATGATCACTTACAGGAAAATGTTCTGTTCCTGTGGTTATATGGTGTCCAGAGAGACAAATTACTTCAAAATCTTTACGACTATTAAGATCTTGGAAACAAATTAACGACTCATTACATTTATTTGTTACACCCTTAATAGTCTGATGAAGCAAATTGATTTTACTTATTCCTGTATTATGACTTCTTAATTTGGCGTAATGTTTGTATCTCTCCTGACCTCAATGGAAATAGGCATTTGCCTTTGTGCGCTGCTGGTCCACCTTATGTTTTCAGCTAACAGAGCTAATAACTTGTCTTTACCCCTCCTGTTCCGATGTAGGTCACAGAAGTATATCCCCATCTTCCTGTAGCAGCTGCTGGAATAACACCAAGACGAGATTTTGCATCCATCTGAAGGAGCCCTCTCAGCTTCATGTTTACTTGCCTTACAACAGAGTAAACTCAGTGCTTCATAAAACACACATTTAGCTTCTATTTTGTGCAGGTCACCCCTAATACTATATTTTCGTTTTTAGCCAGGTTTTTTGCAACTGCCCCAACTATCAACACGTAATCTTTCGTGAGATCCTCATACATTTGTGCTAAGACTTCTATTACCTGACTAAGACTAACACTTGGTTTCACAAAATTTGCGACATGGTACACAGCACCAAACTTTCCCTATCGCTGCTGGCTAACACCTCTCCCATGAGTGTTACTTAGCAGCAAAATTCCTCTTTAACTGTTTTGATTTTCACCCGATTTATCAATATATTTCTTAGCATTGTCTGCTGCACCCTACATTTCCCTACATCTCTGTGAGACTCTTTCCTCTCTCATTATTCTGGTAGGAAGTATAATCTATTTCTTAACTGAAATACGAATTTTCTAACAAAATTTTTCCCTGTTCGCATATTTCTCATCAACGATTCCCGCCACCTTTTCTCTTTTCACCCTTTCAGTTATCGTAATTCAAATTTCGCGTTTTCTTACTCTGCCTGAATGGCACAAATCTTCGGCTCCTGTTTGTTGATTTTCCGGTCTTCCTGGCACAGCCTACAATTCCATGGAAGAGCCCCACTATCACCCCAGTCCCTTTCACACTTCATTCGCCCTAATGAGATCACAACGAACAATGTTCGCAAAACCCTGTGTTTAAATACCCTATGGCAACGCACGCACATGGCTGTTTGATTTTAACACTAAATACAACGAAACAAATGAAAAAGAAATTAATGTCAATAAAATTCTTCTAGGTTAGAGACCGCATTGTCATTTATAAAATTACAACGTTTCGGCGTCTGTTGCAAGACGCCTTCCTCAGGGTGTGTTGCTAACTGCTGAATGCGCGCAAGTGTGGGAACATACACTCCTGGAAATGGAAAAAAGAACACATTGACACCGGTGTATCAGACCCACCATACTTGCTCCGGACACTGCGAGAGGGCTGCACAAGCAATGATTACACGCACGGCACAGCGGACACACCAGGAACCGCGGTGTTGGCCGTCGAATGGCGCTAGCTGCGCAGCATTTGTGCACCGCCGCCGTCAGTGTCAGCCAGTTTGCCGTGGCATACGGAGCTCCATCGCAGTCTTTAACACTGGTAGCATGCCGCGACAGCGTGGTCGTGAACCGTATGTGCAGTTGACGGACTTTGAGCGAGGGCGTATAGTGGGCATGTGGGAGGCCGGGTGGACGTACCGCCGAATTGCTCAACACGTGGGGCGTGAGGTCTCCACAGTACATCGATGTTGTCGCCAGTGGACCGCACCGCCACTTCCCAGCAAATTAGGGACACTGTTGCTCCTGGGGTATCGGCGAGGACCATTCGCAACCGTCTCCATGAAGCTGGGCTACGGTCCCGCACACCGTTAGGCCGTCTTCCGCTCACGCCCCAACATTGTGCAGCCCGCCTCCAGTGGTGTCGCGACAGGCGTGAATGGAGGGACGAATGGAGACGTGTCGTCTTCAGCGATGAGAGTCGCTTCTGCCTTGGTGCCAATGATGGTCGTATGCGTGTTTGGCGCCGTGCAGGTGAGCGCCACAATCAGTACTGCATACGACCGGGGCACACAGGGCCAACACCCAGCATCATGGTGTGGGGAGCGATCTCCTACACTGGCCGTACACCTCTGGTGATCGTCGAGGGGACACTGAATAGTGCATGGTACATCCAAACCGTCATCGAACCCATCGTTCTACCATTCCTAGACCGGCAAGGGAACTTGCTGTTCCAACAGGACAATGCACGTCCGCATGTATCCCGTGCCACCCAACGTGCTCTAGAAGGTGTAAGTCAACTACCCTTGCCAGCAAGATCTCCGGATCTGTCCCCCATTGAGCATGTTTGGGACTGGATGAAGCGTCGTCTCACGCGGTCTGCACGTCCAGCACGAACGCTGGTCCAACTGAGGCGCCAGGTGGAAATGGCATGGCAAGCCGTTCCACAGGACTACATCCAGCATCTCTACGATCGTCTCCATGGGAAAATAGCAGCCTGCATTGCTGCGAAAGGTGGATATACACTGTAGTAGAGCCGACATTGTGCATGCTCTGTTGCCTGTGTCTATGTGCCTGTGGTTCTGTCAGTGTGATCATGTGATGTATCTGACCCCAGGAAAGTGTCAATAAAGTTTCCCCTTCCTGGGACAATGAATTCACGGTGTTCTTATTTCAATTTCCAGGAGTGTATATACTATGGAAGAGTGTTGTGATTGGATGTGAGGATGAGGAGGAAGGGTACTAGGAGTTCATTTTATTGGCGTTTGCATTGCGTCTTATTATTGGCGGAAATAGGCGTTTTCCATTGGAGTTTCCATTACTGCCTGCCATTGGTGGAAATCGGCGAATAGGAGACTTAGCGGCGACTGCAGCGTAGCGTTGTTTACTAACTGCCTAGTATCGACTAGGCCGCGTCAGCGTTCTGTGTACCATCCTCCGCTGTGGCCTACCGCACGCCTGTTGCTTTGCGCGAGCTGTCCTTCCGCAAAGCTGTCACAGCAGGCAGCCAAGACGCTGGAAGTCTGTACCGTCTTCTCTATTCATATTATCGGGTCGCTTGGCTATTTCTATAGCCTCTCTAATCTTCCTCTTCAAACTAAACGGTTGTTTCGCCAGTACTCGGGCCTCTCGAAATTCGATGTTCATCTTGCACTGCTCATGATGTTCTGACACCGCTGATTTGCTATATTGTTTGAGGCGGATATATCTCTCATGTTCAGTTAGCCTCGTGCTTATTGGACGCCCAGTCTCACCTACATACACCAGTCCACATTCACACTCGATTTCATAAACTCCGGCGGCATGAAACTTGTCAATTGTATCCTTTGTCGAGCCCAGAATGTCTTTTATTTTGTTGTTGCTACGAAAAATCGGCTTAATACCTGCCCGACGGAGAATTTTGCCCAGACGTTCAGTAACCCCTTGTACATACGGTAGCACGGCGGTGTTCTGTGCTTCGTTCTGTATTTCCCTGTTGCCCTCCTCCTTCGGCGCCATGGTTTTGCGTATCAGCCTCATGTCGTAGCCATTAGCTCCAAAAATGGTCCTGAGGTTCTGCAGTTCAGCTTGCAGGTTGTATTCATCGCTGATCCTGTAGGCTCTCTTAGTTAAAGTTCGCAGGGCCGAATTCTTTTGCATAGGATGGTGGTGGGAGGATGCATGCAGGTACCTGTCCCTGTCCGTGTTGGTGGGCTTCCTGTAAACTCTGTGTCCAAGCTTCGCGTCTGGCTTACGATAAACTTCTACGTCGAGAAAAGGCAATAGCCCGTTCTTTTCAATCTCCATGGTAAAATGAATTTTGCTGTGCTGCTGGTTAAGATGTTCGTGGAAGTTCTGAAGCTCTTCTTCTCCGTGTGGCCAGATAACAAAGGTGTCATCCACGTATCGTAGCCAGCATTCCGGGCGTAATGGCGCGGACAGGAGTGCTGTTTCTTCGAATGCTTGCATAAAAATGTCTGCTGCAGCTGGCGAAAGAGGGGAACCCATAGCAACACCGTCCGTCTGCTCGTAAAAATACCCTTTCCACCTAAAATAGGTGGTCGTCAAACAGTGGCGCACTAGCTCGCTGATGTCAGGTGCCATGCGTTCCTCTAAGATGTTCATGGTGTCCGTCACGGGTACATTCGTGAACAAAGATTTCACGTCAAAACTGACCATGAAATCCGTATCAGAGACCCGCTTCTCTTTCAAAAGTGCTATAAAATGGGTGGAGTCCTTGACGTATGCATCTGTATGTCTCACTAAACGCCTAAGCTTCGGAGCCAATTCTTTCGCTAATTTGTAGGTCGGCGAGTTGATACTACTCACTATCGGCCGTAAAGGGAAGGCTTATTTGTGGATCTTTGGTACCCCATATATTCTTGGTGTCTGTGGCACCTGTGGAATGAGTCTACGGGTCGTGTCAAAATTCATCCTGGTTTGCTTCAGCAGCGCTTGCGTCGATTTCACTATCTTGACCGTCGGATCCCCCTTAAGTTTATGGTAAATGGGTTCCTTCAAAAGATCCTCCATCCGCTTATCGTAATCTACTGTGTCCAACACTACGGTGGCATTTCCCTTGTCCGCCTGTATTATCACAATCTGAGAGTTGTTCTTCAGCTCCTTGATGGCCTGACGTTCCTCTTTACTGATGTTTTGCTTCGGAGGCTTTGCGTGAGCCAAGACTCGTACTGTTTCTTGTCGGATCTTCTCTGCTTCTGGTTGTGGTAGATGGCGTACCGAGGCCTCCACTGATTCGATAATGTCTTCTTTCGATACTAGTTTTGGTGCGAGTTTACAGGAAGCCCACCAACACGGACAGGGACAGGTACCTGCATGCATCCTCCCACCACTATCCTATGCAAAAGAATTCGGCCCTGCGAACTTTAACTAAGAGAGCCTACAGGATAAGCGATGAATACAACCTGCAAGCTGAACTGCAGAACCTCAGGACCATTTTTGGAGCTAATGGCTACGACATGAGGCTGATACGCAAAACCATGGCGCCGAAGGAGGAGGGCAACAGGGAAATACAGAACGAAGCACAGAACACCGCCGTGCTACCGTATGTACAAGGGGTTACTGAACGTCTGGGCAAAATTCTCCGTCGGGCAGGTATTAAGCCGATTTTTCGTAGCAGCAACAAAATAAAAGACATTCTTTGCTCGACAAAAGATACAATTGACAAGTTTCATGCCGCCGGAGTTTATGAAATCGAGTGTGAATGTGGACTGGTGTATGTAGGTGAGACTGGGCGTCCAATAAGCACGAGGCTAACTGAACATGAGAGGTATATCCGCCTCAAACAATATAGCAAATCAGCGGTGTCAGAACATCATGAGCAGTGCAAGATGAACATCGAATTACGAAAGGCCCGAGTACTGGCGAAACAGCCGTTTAGTTTGAGGAGGAAGATTAGAGAGGCTATAGAAATAGCCAAGCGACCCGATAATATGAACAGAGAAGACGGGTACTGACTTCCAGCGTCTTGGCTGCCTGCTGTGACAGCTTTGCGGAAGGACAGCTCGCGCAAAGCAACAGGCATGCGGTAGGCCACAGCGGAGGATGGTACACAGAACGCTGACGCGGCCTAGTCGATACTAGGCAGTTAGTAAACAACGCTACGCTGCAGTCGCCGCTAAGTCTCCTATTCGCCGATTTCCACCAATGGCAGGCAGTAATGGAAACTCCAATGGAAAACGCCTATTTCCGCCAATAATAAGACGCAATGCAAACGCCAATAAAATGAACTCCTAGTACCCTTCCTCCTCATCCTCACATCCAATCACAACACTCTTCCATAGTATATATGTACCCACACTTGCGCGCATTCAGCAGTTAGCAACACACCCTGAGGAAGGTGTCTTCCAACAGACGCCGAAACGTTGGAATTTTATAAATGACAATGCGGTCTCTAACCCAGAAGAATTTTATTGACATTGACAACGACCGCGGAAGCCTACGGTTACGAAAAAGAAATTAATATAATCTTTTTGAAAGATTCTCACGTGTAAATATATGCCTAAAATTAGGATTGTAGACACAATAAGAAAATAGACTTTCCTCATCATTTTGCCTTATTTCTTATAACACTAACACAGTAATTTAATTACACTTATATTTATACAAGAAGAAACGTTTGGAATTAGCTTATAATCTCTTATTTTATAATTATTTGCGAGAGCAGTATTCCCAGTGGTCATGCAGGCACAGGGTTGCCAACTGTGCAATGGTAGAGAGGAATGTTGGACCGAGTGTACAAGAGTTTTCGACTAAATGTCGATTGCTAGCGTAAAGAGGTAAAAGATAATGTTCAGGAAGAGGTGTATCAAACTTTAGCACCACATCAGTCGAACACACCATGAAGGGCGGACTAAGTCGCATTTCAGCCGCAACTGTCAAACAACAACCTAGCACCTGAGCAATAGAGATAAAATGGTTCAAATGGCACTGAGCACTATGGGACTTAACATCTCAGATTATCAGTCACCTAGAACTCAGAACTACTTAAACCTGACTAACCTAAGGACATCACACATATCCATGCCCGAGGCAGGATTCCAGACTGAAGTGCCTAGAACCGTTCGGCCACCAGCGCCCGGATGCAATACAGATACAACCAACTCTTCTGCCAAACATGTTTTCATTCCAGACGCCTTGTACATGTTGTGCACAACTGCAGGGAAAGAAGACGAGTGTTCAACTACTATGCTGGAAGACATCAATTACCACAACAGTCCTATTCGCGCCTGTCAAATTCAGACGATTATATTCATTCTGTGTGATAAAGCCCATCACCATACCCTGGATGGGATCACTGCCCAACACATAGCAGCTGACCCCCTTCATTGTTATGCAGAGGTATCAACCGCCTACCTAGTCGCTGAATTTCGGAAAACCAAGCGAGGTGACCACCTATGAAGGTGAGTCTGCCACAGACGCAAATCATCTATGGACAACAGTTACTAAGATGTGAGGAAATCTCGACATCATCATCAACGGACGTCCTGTCTGGGTGTGAGTCGACACAAGGGCTCCTTTTTCTGAAATGTCGAATATTAATCGGCCATCACTAAAGAATTCTGTGAAATGAAAGCGATTGTCCTAAATGCCTCAAATGGGAAATATGTTCAGCTGAAAGGAACACGCATTGCTAGAATAACTGTCAATGATGGCACACAGCCCTTCGAATCTGTCGTTGTAGCAGAATGAAGTCATGATATTATTGTCAGCTGAGATTTATTGCGGGCATCACAAGCAGCTGTAGGCTATGAAGGATCAGAGCTCCAGGTTGACTGAACTATTGTAACAAGCAAACACAACAAAGATTTCTCTAAGTAGTTGTTTGCCAATGAAGACATTATTATCCCACCATCATCAACGAGATGAGGTGGAGTCACTAATCTATATGGACAGTTAAACTGTGAACCTTTCGTTGACTGCAAAAGGCTAGTCCAATTCACAAAAAATCTGCATACTAGCAGTTTTCATAATCATTGCAGGAGGACAAGCAAAACTTTGGTTCACTGACTTTCACGAACATCCACAACTCATCCCTATGTGTGTAGCAAGAACCAGAGCTGTAAACGCAAATAGAAAGCACTGAAGCTGAAATCGTTATATGTACTGAAAGCTGGGTAAAATGTTGGAAACAAATTCAGCCAAATTTCTTACAAAGGACCAAACGATGTTCAGAAAGAATGGATTAAATAAAGTTGGTGCCGTTGCTGGTATAAGTTTATCTTGAAGTGGAATTGAAGTACATAGTTTCTATGACTTAGTTTCATATTTTTTCGTATTATTTTTTTAATCTCATGTACTGTTAATGTCTCATGGATGATGGTTTTGCTGTCTAGTCGAGCAATACGATTGAGTGCTAGTCTTTTATTTATTTTAAAATTAGTAAATTCTTCCTTTCCATTACCACGCACTGAATAGTTTCCGTAAAGTACAGGTGCGTGGGAGAGTGATTTCAAATATACCGGTAGAGGTCAGAAAAATTTCCTTCCCTCAGAACATAGCAATATCAACCTCACTGGGGCTGTTCCATTGATAGTTGTGTGTCATCTCTGTTGATGCCGAACAGAGAGACTGGGATACAATACTGCCTGTCGTAATATTCGCATGTAACACAGAAAATCAAGACACTTTAGAATTCGCACCGTTCTTTCCGCTCCATGGTCGCGAGACTGAAACGACAATGGAAATACTGTTCCTGTCTGATCCAGTCAATACCCAGGATGACTTCATGAAACACCTTATCACCCGCTGAGGTGAAGGGCCGGTACTGTCCAAAGATTTCGGTGCCACAGCAAAGTCGGCAACTCGAATCGCTACCGCAGACATTAGCGAGGGCTCGCCACAATCCGCAGCGACGTATAGTAAGCGTTCCTGAAGACTACGCCTCTCCTCTTAACGTAGCAGCGTCCTCACGCTGTATAGTGTCGAACATGCAAGAACTCAGTCCAGTTTGTCACCTCATCTGAAGGAGTCAGTACCACAGTGTAGGATCAATGTTAACGATAAAGTTTATGCTGGACTACTTCAGTCACATTCCGAGCATTGTAGTGCAAGAGAAAAGTATGTTAAACTGTGCATCAAGTGACGCTTTAATAGTCAGTAACAGTTGTAACTCGTCCGCATCTGATGTCTAGCGTTGGTGCCTATAGATCACGGGGTTTCGGGTTTGATTCCCGGCCGGGTTGCGGATTTTCTCTGCCCAAGGACTGGGTGTTTGTGTTGTCCTCATCATTTCATCCCCATCATCATCATTCGTAACAGCGGCGATATTGCTTTGAGTAAGAATTGGACTGTGTCAAAATTGGGACTTTCTATAGGCGGTGATGACCGCGCAGTTGAGCGCCCCATAATCCAAATATCATCATCATCATCATCAGTTGAAACTCACCAAGCAGTCCTGTGGCAAAGAACTGTATCGAAGTAAATCTTTTATTCATTTATCTAATAAAGTTAACTGATACTTCATGTGTTCGAAGCGCCGGTCGTGTGAAACCCAGCTCGCGCTATTCGTCCACGAGACTCAGAGGGCCATAGACACGGGTTCACAGGTAGATGCCGTGTTTCTTGACTTCCGCAAGGCGTTTGACACAGTTCCCCACAGTCGTTTAATGAACAAAGTAAGAGCATACGGACTATCAGATCAATTGTGTGATTGGATTGAGGAGTTCCTACATAACAGAACGCAGCATGTCATTCTCAATGGAGAGAAGTCTTCCGAAGTAAGAGTGATTTCAGGTGTGCCGCAGGGGAGTGTCATAGGACCGTTGCTATTCACAATATACATAAATGACCTTGTGAATGACATCGGAAGTTCACTGAGGCTTTTTGAAGATGATGCTGTGGTGTATCAAGAGGTTGCAACAATGAAAAATTGTGAAATCTCGTAAAATCGGGTGTACTGCCGGTGGTCCGCGTCTTCCCAACACGATATTTCGACGTCGTAACTCGGCGTCTTCATCAGGTGTTCCCTGAGACTGGTTGGCGAGCTGACCTCGTCCCATTGCCTTGACCTTGAGCACACCATGGAGTATGACAAAACTAGGATCCTTGCTCAGACCCCCCGATTCTGGGCTAGTGTCATTAATGAATCGATTGAAATCAAGATGACGGAGAACTTGATCAACCGAGAAGCAGGATATCAGCTTAGTCCTGCGTGGAATCCTGCTTGGGAACTACTACAGAAACAACGGAAGGAAGTTCCATCCTCCAGGAATGAACTACAGACGTCCAAGGGTATAAGTAACGGAACAGAAAGGCATACGCGACACCAGGCGGCAGCAAGTTCCTTGGAGGATGGCCATCATAATATGCAGCTGCAACAACAGCCGGATGCCACAGGAAGCGCACCTCACAGGCGCATACCGGGTTCAGAAGGCCAGGACAATGGCTTGGCCACGAGAGAAACTCGCCGCGGTCGCGGACAGCATAAGGAGCTTCAGCAGAGCCATGATAGTGATGGGATCGCGCCTAAAGGGGGCGGACCCAATAGGGAACGCCTTGGGACGTCCGCTACCTCAGAAGAGAGCCGCAACGGGCGCGGACCGAAGAGGAAGCGCCTAGAGACTGATACCACCGACAGAAATGGATACAGCGGGCGCGGACGGCATAGGGAGCACCACACACCGCCCAAGCATAAATATGGGACGAGGTCAGCTCGCCAACCAGTCTCAGGGAACACCTGATGAAGACGCCGAGTTACGACGTCGAAATATCGTGTTGGGAAGACGCGGACCACCTGCAGTACACCCGATTTTACGAGATGTCAACAAATCGCCGGGAAAGTCTTAGAAATTACATATGAAAAATTGTACTGAAATGCAGGAGGATCTGCAGCGAATTGACGCATGGTGCAGGGGATGGCAATTGAATCTCAATGTAGACAAGTGTAATGTGCTGCGAATACATAGAAAGATAGATCCCTTATCATTTAGCTACAAAATAGCAGGTCAGCAACTGGAAGCAGTTAATTCCATAAATTATCTGGGAGTACGCATTAGGAGTGATTTAAAATTAAATGATCATATAAAGTTGATCGTCGGTAAAGCAGATGCCAGACTGAGATTCATTGGAAGAATCCTAAGGAAATGCAATCCGAAAACAAAGGAAGTAGGTTACAGTACGCTTGTTCGCCCACTGCTTGAACACTGCTCAACAGTGTGGGATCCGTACCAGATAGGGTTGATAGAAGAGATAGAGAAGATCCAACGGAGAGCAGCGCGCTTCGTTACAGGATCATTTAGTAATCGCGAAAGCGTTACGGAGATGATAGAGAAACTCCAGTGGAAGACTCTGCAGGAGAGATGCTCAGTAGCTCGGTACGGACTTTTGTTAAAGTTTCGAGAACATACCTTCACCGAAGAGTCAAGCAGTATATTGCTCCCTCCTACGTATATTTCGCTAAGAGACCATGAGGATAAAATCAGACAGATTATAGCCCACACAGAAGCATACCGACAATCCTTCTTTCCACGAACAATACGAGGCTGGAATAGAAGGGAGAACTGATAGAGGTTCTCAGGGTACCCTCAGCCACACACCGTCAGGTGGCTTGCGGAGTATGGATGTAGATGTAGATGTTCTAGTTCGAAGCGCCACCTCACCGAACAATCAAAGAATCCACAGTTGTCGGTGGACGGAAGTAGTTCCGTCTAGTCGCAACAAATGCGACGATTATCGGCGTTTAACCGGCTCGCCTGCATGTGCGCGAGTTGCGCACACATTTCTTACTGTTTGCACTTTCAGGTGCAGCAGATAGAACACTTGCTGCTCACTGTCGGCCAACTGATGTCCTTACTGCAGAAACAAGCAGCAATGCTGTCGGTAGCTGCTCCAAAACTTTTCCAATACCACAGCCAGGACGAAGAATGGTCGGACTACAGGGTGCAATTAGAGACAAATTTTGCAGCCTAGAAAATAACAGGTATGTAGCGCAATACTTATTTTGTCCATCATTGATCCCGAAGTTTATAGCATCTGTGTGAAGTTGTGTGCCGAAACTGTTCCGGAGAACGTCAAGTACGACCACCTCGTCAAATTGCTGGATATAAATTTGGACAGCGAAATCCATGTAGCAGCTGCTCGGTTTAAATATTTTCTTCTGAAGCAGCAGCCTGCTCAGTCAGTCAAACAGCATAAAGTGGAAGTATAAGGTCTTACCAGGCACTGTAAGTTTAAATGTTCGTGTAAAATTAACTATAGTGAAGTAACGTTGCGTGATGCCATTACGCAGAATGTATCTGATGTACGCATTCATGCTACAATTCTAAAACTGCCTGACCTTAATTTAACAGCAGTTTTGTTCGTAGTGGAAAACGAAACACTTGTGGCCTCAACAGAGGTTGATTTTGAAGCTCCTTGTATTTCCTTTTTATTTTTCGTAATGCACCAACACTGAGCCTCGTGTAGAGAATAGTGTTCAGGTAGTTCTGAAAGGAGCTTAGACAAACACTAACAACAATAGAAGTAAAAAGTTTCAGTCTCGTAGCGCAGAGAGTATATCACAAAGGTCTGGGAGAAAATAGTGTCGCCGGTGTTTTACGATGCATGAAAATCGTCCGTGGCGTAGTGCTAGTTGCTTTCAATGTGGACGAAAAATTCACATTCAAACTGTATTTTTACGTGGCAGCAGAGCAAGGGCTATAGCCGCCGTCGTGCTAGAGCGGGGCGATCGCATCTGTGCTGTCAAGTATATAGAGCGCAGGTCGTGCCACTCAATCATGCGCGAGCAGCGAGGAAAGCTTCCGCTGCAATACGCCGGCAGGCGAACAAACGTTTTGTTTACTTAAAATGGAAAACAAGTCAATTACGTTACAGTTGGACGCTGGTGCTTCTGTTCCGCTGATAAAGACACTTATACCAGGATCAGTAGCCCATCGCTACAGCAGCCTATTTCTATTATGTCTGCCTACAATGGATAATAAATTCCAGTCTTTGGCGCGTGTAGTTTTCCAGCAACTTTTCTGAGTGTGAGAAAGTGTTTCATTTCATGTACTCAATTCAAAAACAATGCAAACATATTTGGGTTAAATTTATTCAGTTCGTGCGTTCAGAATAATGTGTTACGTATTAGTGTTTCTGTGTCTCGCGGTAACGTTACTGACTGTGTAGGAAGTATAAGGAATATTTAATGCACGCATAGGAAGAGCAAAATGCTCTGAAGCTCACGCCATCGTGAAAGATAATGCACAGCTGCGAGTTTTTCGCGCGACTGTCACCCATGCATTACGTGGGCAAGTTTCTCAAGAATTCCAGAGATGGCAAGGCATTCGGGTTAACAAACCCGTTACTGCAAGCCAACCACCGTTGGTTATTCTGAAGAAGCGTTGAGGTGAAACTTCCTGGCAGATTAAAACTGTGTGTTATTGCACTAATAATACTTTGCCCAACCTCTGAACTCGGGACCTGTCTGAGACTCGAAATCTGGACCTTTGCATTTACCCACGAAAGGCAAAGGTCCTGAGTTCGCGTTTTAATCTGCCAGGAGTTTTCGTATCATCGTACCCTGTACACCCTGTTGCAGAGAGGAAATTTTGTTCTTGTAGAGTTCGGGTGGCTTACGTTTGTGTGCTAACTTTAAGGTAACACTAAACCCACAAACTTTAGAGTATTCTTTTCCTCTTCCACGTACGGAGGAATTAATGGACAGACTGTCACAGGGCAGATACTTTACAAAGATAGATTTGCGAGAGGTGCATATATAAGTACCGCAGGAGGAATAGCCTAAGAAACAATTGGTGATACACACTCACTTATGTTTGAACCAGTTTCTAAGACTACCGTTTGAAAGTGCTTCAGCTTCTACAATTTTTCAACAATTAACAGCGAAAGTCCCTTCTTGCAGAAAATATTTAGGCGATATTGTGGTCGCAGGTTGTACACGTGCTGAACATTTGGCATTTGCAGACAGCTTGTTTTAAGTTCTTTCTGCCGCTGGCTTAAGGTGCAACAAAGCCAAGTGCTCGTTATGCAGAGGCTATACAATAGTGGAAATCAGTATAAGGGCAGGGTCCCTATGAAAGTAATAGTACAATGTTTGAAGTATACATATATAGAATTTGTTATGGAAGCAATAGTTACATATAAGACGTAAACAAACACGACGAAATTACATAGTTTATTTCATAATATGAGTAAGAAAACAAGGCGTTTGGATTTCCTAGATGGAATTTTGTATAAAGGCTCTCAGTGTTCCGTTGTGTTATTGCACTAATAATACTTTGCCCAACCTCTGTTCTTCTTAATTGCTCCAAAAATTATCTTTCGGACTGATTTTATTAGGGTTTGTAGTTCCTGCAGTGAAATTTTCTCCCACTCTTCTCGTATCTCCGTTTTCAGCACACATACGGCCTCAAATTGCCTTCCATTCCGATAAATGCGCCTTCCAAGTATTTCCCAATGATTTCCCACGGGGTGCAGGTCCTTGCTACGTGCAGGCCAAGGTAAGACATCAATATCTTTACCTGTAAATAACTTTTTGAGTGTGGCAGAAACATGCACGGATGCATTATCGCCGGCCGGAGTGGCCGAGCGGTTCTAGGAGCTATAGTCTGGAACTGCGGGACCGCTACGGTCGCAGGTTCAAATCCTGCCTCGCTCATGGATGTGTGTGATGTCCTTAGTTTAGTTAGGTTTAAGTAGTTCTAAGTTCTAGGGGACTGATGACCTCAGAAGTTAAGTCCCATAGTCCTCAGAGCCATTTGAACCATTTGATGCATTATCTTGTTGAAATATTAGACTTTCGTCCCCTAGATTGTCACACATTCTAATCAATTCTTTCTTTAGCAAATCAGTGTACATATTACATTTCATTCTAGTGTTCAGCCAAACAATGCGTGCTTTACCTGGCGTGGACTACTCCATGCTCTGTGCTAATAGGTAGCACACCGCGCCTTGTACACGTTCACCGCGACGCTCGGGGTTCACAGCACCAAGTTACGACACCTGAAGATAGGCGTATAAGAGCCCGAAAGTGGTCGTGTGATAATAAAAGAACTTTACAAATGTAGCAACTGTAGCGGTATTTTCAACCTCTGGTAGTGGTAACGAAATTCTACCAGTATCTGAATAGTCAAAAATTCTATTTGTTGATCATCGGTCTTTGATGGTATTACTCAAACCTGCCAAGACTGTCCCACCTACGACAGTGCAAAAATTGCAACGCTGGGCTCTGATATTGTCTAATTATCAGTATGAGTCGTTGTGTAGGAGCACTACCCAACATACAAATGCTGACATACAGTCTTGGTTACCGGCTGGTACCGACTCAGCGTTTCTAATAAATTTGGTAAGCACAATAGAAAACTTCATGTCTAATGATTAGTAATTACATTTTTGATTGCTAACTCGTCATGGGGGCGTTTCATAAAAGCGAGAACACGAGCTGCACTAGCTTTGTCATTATCAGAGACTCCATCATTACTGTGGACAAGCATCCAGTAGACTGTTTCCCACTCAGTACTATGCAGTCTAATGGAAGTCGCTCTGGAAACTGATCATCATTTTCCTACTCAATAGTATTTAGTCAGCTGACAATCACCACACACCATCTTCTGTTCACCATTGACTATTATTGTTTATCATTTGTCATTTACCATTTATAGTATACCATACATCATTTACCATTTACACCTTTTACCCATTTACCATTTACCCATTTTAACCATAAAATATTTACTAATTTTAACCATTTATCATTTACTGTTCACCACAAAGAGTTTACTGTTTAGCATTCACCATTTTACTGTTTAGTGTCCACCATTTGTCATTCACCACTGGAGAAGATGGGGAGGGGATGTGGGGTACAAAGCACAACTGGGCTCGTTAGGTACTTTTAAATGTATTTAATTTATTGAAACTATATTCTGGCTGACTGCCTCATTTTAATATTTTACTGTGATTAGCCAATGATGGTGATAGGGTGGGGCAGAAAGCACAAATGAATTAGTTCCACCATCTTGGATTTTGAATGACTGGAGATGAAGTGTAGGGGAGGAAAAGGAAGAGAGAGGGTGGACATGTAACGTTATGAGATCAAAGTCAAGGTGAGGGTCAAAGGTAAAAAATTATTCCGCTGCCTGTGCATGTAGACAACCCAAAGGTCAGAGGTAGAGCTGCATCCAGAACCCTCACTGTTATCCTACTTAGTACACCTTGAGAGCTGGATGTAAAGTAGCATTTTTTTTTTCTTTATTGTGATTACATTCCCCTGTGCCATATGGGCAGGGGAGGGCTGGCAGCAGCACAATCCGCTGCCCTCCAGCTGAGAGACACATTTAACAAAAAGATGAAAACGATACATAAAAAAGGCGATAAAGTGGGACATAAGGACTTAATAAGGGGAGACAGTAGGGGTTCAAATATACACCTACATGGAGATGTTCATTGTGGGACAGTTAAAAACGTCCACATAAAGTTAAAAAAAGACTGTTGGCGATTTATGTAGCTTGTAAAAGCACTGAAGTCACATGCACACGTTGTAGGCTGGCCACAGTATTAAAACACACAGAATGACGACACTTTAAAACCACTGTACGAGTCGGAGCACACATAAAAAAAAGTAAAAACCACCTGGAGGGACCTGCTGAAGGAGGGGAGTGCTTAGAGTAGAGAAAAGGGGACAGGATTGGGTAGAGGGGCTGGAGAGGGTCAAGGGAAAAGCAAGGCAGTTGGGGGATGCACCAAGGGGCAGGAGACGGGCTTGGTGGGAGACAGAGGGGGAAGGCAAGTCAGGAGGGAGCACAGAGATGCAGAAGGGGTGCATTGAAAAGAGAGGGGATGGAGGAGGGAGGAAAACACCGCTCAGAGAAAGGAAAGAGGAGGGGAGAGGGAGCTCTGAGGAGGGGGAGGGGGAAGATGGGGTTAGAGTTAGTAGGAGGGGTAGATATGAGGGTGAAGCTCATCATCTGGAAGGGGTAGGCACTGGATGTCGCAAGGGGAAAGGAGGTGGAGGGTGTAGAGATGGAGAGAGGGTGGGACACCATGGTAAAAGTGCGGCAATGGGCTGGGGGTAGAGAGAAGACACCACGGGATGGCGGGGATTGAGCCTGCAGACAATGTACATGGTGCAGATGTGTTCGAGGAAAAGAAGAAGACGTGGGAAGGAGATGAGATCGTAGTGGATCCATGTGGGTGATGGGAGGAGAATATGGAAGGCAAGGTGGAGTGCATGGCTTTCAAGGTTTTGGAGGGCTTTATAGAATCTGGGTGAGGCAGAAATCCAGGTGACACGGGCAAGACAAACGATGGGACAGATCAAGGATTAGTAGGTGTGAAGGATTGTGGAAGGATGCAGTCCCTATGTCCAGCCGGACATAAATTTCTGGAGGCGGAGTCTATTGTGGACTTTGTGCTGGATCGCAAGGAGAAGGTGTGTCAAGGGCAGGTGGCTTGTGAGGTTGAGGCCAATGTATTTTAGGGTATGAGTGAGGCGGATAGAATGACCATGAATGGTGAGGTAAAAATCATGGAGCTGGAAGGAGTGAGTGGTATGGCCTATGATGATTGCCTGGGTCTTGGAAGAGTTGATGCGAAGGAGCCACTGGTTTCACCAGGCAGTGAACTAGTTGAGATGGGTTTGAAGGGTATGTTGGGACCGTTGAAGGGTAGGATAAAGAGCCAGGAAGGCGGCGTCATCAGCAAACTGGAGAAGATGAACAGGTAGGTGAAGTTTGGGCATATCTTGTGCACACAGGAGATAGAGGAGAGGGGAAAGGACTGAGCCTTTGGGAAAGAAAGTACAGGAGTTGATATTGTGGACAGTGACATAGGAGGGAAGTCGGGAGAGGGCGGAAGCAACGAGATTGACGACATTGATGGGAAGAGCGTAGGTCTGGAGCCCATGATGCCAGACAGGGTCCCAGGCGTTCTGGAGGTCGAGGGAAACAAAGATAGCAGAGCAACGGGAGTTAAGTTGGAGGGAAAGAAGATAGGTAAGGTTAAGGAGCTGGTGGTCAGCTGAGAAGGAGGGCCGCAAGCCACGCAGGGTAAGGGGAAGGAGGTGGTTTGGTTTAAGGTGGTGATAAATACAACGGGAGAGGATGGATTTGAAGACATTTAAAGTAGCCTACCCATTGATATTACTTAAGAACTCTCAAAAATACCGTAGTAATTGTCGCCCACTTCACATATTTTTGTAAAAGCGAGAAATCTACTACTTTTTCTGTTATTTTTCCTATTTCGCTCTATGTCTTTCTATTTATTATTATTTGTCCCCCTGATTACTGCTGTGACCTCCAGAAGATATGGGACACAGCCTACATAGAAGAGCGCTGAGGTGCCCACTACTCTCGAGATATCTAGTTAACATCACGCTCCAAAGAGGGCGCACTCGAAAAGGAATATATGACACGTCTTTCTTAAACCACACAAATAGTGCTACCAAATGCATGGTTCTACTCAGCAGTTAGACAGTACCACGGGACAGAACCTCAGGACACTGTCTCACCACTCATCTACAGTCGCAACAAGGAAGACCCAAACTGTGCATTACAGAAGTGGATTTTGCATAGTATGAGAGTTTAAAGACAGATCAGTGCAAGCGAGCATTGATTATGTTATCACCCACAATCTTCATAGTCTAGACCAGTACTAGTAAACTTCTTTCAATAAATTACTGAAAGAAAGATGAGGTAAATATTCCAAAATTCTAATCAAGAACAACTTCCAAAATGAGTAACTTAGAAGTAGGTATTCTCGGTGTAGCGAAGCAGCTTAAAACACTTAATAAAGGCAATGCTCGGGTCAAGATTGTGTAACAGGCAGGTGCCTTTCAGAGTATGCTGATGCAGTGGCTCCATACTTAGGATTCATATACGACCGCTCGCTCGTAGAGAGATCCAGACCTGAAGACTGTAAAATTGCACAAGTCACACCAATACCCAAGAAAGGAAACAGGAGTAATCCACAGAATTACAAACCCTTATCACTAAAGTGTTTTATTGTAGGATTTTGGAGCATATACTGCCCTCGAACATTATGAATCACCTAGAGGAAAACGATTAATTGATAAATAGAAAACACGGATTCAGAAAATACCGTTCTTGTGAAACACACCTACCTCTTTACGTTTGCTAAGTAGTAAGTGCTATCGGTAGCGGACGTCAAATTGATTCCATATTTTAGGATTTAAAGAAGGCTTTTAACTCTGTTCCTCATAAGCGACTTCCAATCAAACTGCATGCCTATGGAGTACCGTCTCCGTTGTGTCACTGGATTTGTGATTTAGTGTCAGAAAAATCACATTTCTTAATAAATGACTCTAAGTCTTCGAATAAAGCAGAAGTAATACCTGGCGTTCCACAAGGAAGTGATATAGGCCCTCCGTTGTTCCTGATGTACATAAACAATTTAGGAGACCATGTGAGCAGTCTTCTTAGACAGTTTTCAGATGATGCTGTCATTTACCGTATTGTAAAGTCATTAAATGATCAAAACGAATTGTAAAGTGATTTAGACGAAATATCTGTATGGTGCATAAAGTGGTAATTGACTTTAAATAATGAAAAGTGTGAAGTCATCCACATGGGTGCTGAAAGGAATCCGCTAAATTTCGATTACACAATAAGTCACACAAATTTAAAGGCTGTAAGGTCAGCTAAATACTTAGGTATTAGAGTTACGAAAAGATTAAATAGGAATGATCGCATATATAATGTGGGGAAATGAAACCAAAGACGGCGATTTATTGGCAGAACACTTAGCAAATGTAATAGGTCTACTAAAGAGACTGCTTACCCTACAGAAAATGTAATAGGCCTGCTAAAGAGACTGCTTACCCTACGCTTGTCTGCCACTGTCTGGCGTAATGCTGTGCGCTGCGGAATCCGCATCAGGTAGGACTGACGGAGGACATCGAAGAAGTTCAAAGAAAGGCAGCTCGTTTTGTAATATTGTGAAATAGGGGAAAGAGTGGCACGGAAATGTTACCCGAATTGAGGTGGCAGTCATTAAAGGGGCGTTTTTCGCTGCGTCAGGACTTTCTTATAAAAATTTTAGTCGACAAATTTCTCCTCAGTGTTTGAAAATATTTTGTTGGTGCCCACCTATATAATATGAGGAAATGATTGTCATAATAAAAAAGAGAAATTAGAGCTCTCACGGAAAGATTTAAGTATTCGTTTCTCCCGCGCTCTCTTCGAGAGGGGAACAGTAGAGAAGTAGCTTGAAAGTGGTTCGATGAACCCTTTGCCGGGCAGGATTGCAAAAAGATTTTGGAAATGTACACGTAGATTGTAAATGATTTCTAATCTGTATCGCCCTCTGTTCTGTTGTATTTGACTGAGTGACAAAGCTATATAGCTGGTGCTTGTAAGAAAGCTACCTTGTAACAGCAACTACTTAAGGTGATAGGAGCTTCTTTTCTTGCCACATTTATATGTTTTGCCGCCAAGTGCATTTCGTGAATACTCTTTTTACAAGATTTTTCTGTTGTAATTTTAGTTAGAGGATAATTCCAAGGTGTAAATAACAATTATAAGAAGAATAAGAAGAAACAAATGCAAAACAGCTCATAGTGGATGAGGTGCCAGACCAGCCTCCTCCCAATCCCAAAGCTGCTAAAACACTTACACCAATTTCCAATTCTTTTAAACTAACTATCGAAGAATAAAGTACCATGACAACCAAGGATCTCAGTAGTTGCAAGGAATTCTAGTAAATTACAAGCTATGTTTAACAAAATATACCCCTATAGGTGCTCGTCTGAATTTACAGGTTGAAGCGGCAATTTACAGAACGTTGCATAAGGTAAGGTAGAAATGGGAAGACGCCTTAATAACAAAATATAAGAGAAAGACTGACTTTTCCAGAACATAGGCGGAAACGAGTGAAAGAAACGAAGTTCTACCATTTGCACGACTATGTAATCATAATATGTAGTGACAATCACAGTGCTAAGTGAAATACTGGAATGGCGAATACATACTCAGGTTTTTAGCGTGGAAGATACGCAATTTTAATACATTATTATTGTTGTTATTATTAATATCAATATTATTATTATTATTATTATTATTAAAATCGTAATCATCTGTGACTCCTTACAACTGGGAGTAACGGCAAGCTATGTAAGCGTGTGTGTTTGTTTGTTTGTGTGTGTGTGTGTGTGTGTGTGTGTGTGTGTGTGTGTGTGTGTGTGTGTAAATGCACGTGTACGTTTGTTCACAAGAGTAGGGAGGACGAGGGAGCAGCCCATACCAAGATGGCTTTTATTTAAGACATTTTGAAACTTTTTAAAATTTTTCTTGCACTACCACCCAGATTGCGTCCATTTCACCCAAAAGAGTTATTGAAACAAAAATGAATTTTTTATATACCACGGTTTTAAATTTGGCTGAAAAGTATAAAATAATTTTTCCTATACCCATACAGATTCCTATTCTGATAAAGGTAGACATCTTTATGACTGAATTTTTCATAGGTATAGAAGTACTTGTAAGACTTAAATCGAGAAACCCGGGGTGCATGCAATACATTATAGTAAGGAGGTTCAACTATTCATGCTCAGTCAGTAAGCAGTGTAATACCGAGGAGATAAGCTATACATGAATCAACTGTGTACTGAATCCGCCTCACGATTTTTGTTTTAAATCTTACACATATTCTCGTAGATATTCAAAGTTCACAATCAGAAATTTTTAGACTTTCGATGTGGGGCTAGGGATCTTTTATATCTTTTAGTCTGATTTAAAAACGTGGTATATTAATAAATCATTTTTATTTAAATAACTGTCTTCTGTTTTTTAGCCTTGTATATATGAAATTTTTCAATCGAGTTGAACAATTTGACGAGATTACAACAAATACGTGTGGTAAATTTCAAGTTTATTTTAGTTTGACTTTACCTGATTCCTACACAGATCTTACAGAAAGACAGTGAACGCAAAAATTAGAGAGACTCGAGCTCACACAGAGGCGTACTGGAACAGCAAAAGGGGGAAATGGCAGTGGTACACTAAGTACCCTCCACGTCACACCACACAAGGAAGTGATTTTGCATTGTCACCCAGGTCTGAGCTATGTGGAAAGCTACAAATCTCTACCTCATCGGGAGATGGCAGTGGTAAATAAAGTTCCCTAAGCTGCACGCCAGAGAAGAAACCGAGCTGCTGTTACATTGTCATACAGTTATGAGCTACGTTTAAAATTCCAAGTTTCTAGCTCACCGGGAATTTAGTTAGAAATCGATCAAAAAATTTATACGGCAGACAAAAAAGCGATATTCCTCTCTTCCACCGTCTGTCTGCTCAGGCCTACTCGTCCGCTGGTATATTTAGTTTGAAATCGATCACAAAATTTATACGGCAGACAAAAAAGCGATATTCCTCTCTTCCACCGCCTGTCTGCTCAGGCCTACTCGTCCGCTCGTATATTGCCTGGGACGCATTCCGATTCTACTCACGCAAAACCCTGCAGGGCAGCTGAGAGTCAGGCGTTCTCAACATTTTTCATTCCCACTCCCACCCTACCAAACAAAACTAACACGAAAGCCAGTCAGTACTGTATTGTCATCCAGTTCTGTGTTTCGTAAAAGTTCCAACTCATCGTGAAATTAGTTAAAAATGCAGTCCAAAATTTTACCGAACAGACCGTCATATAAGAAAACTACCTAATAAAAGCATTGTAATGAGACGCGTCAACTTTTATCCACGTGGATGAGGGGACAGGATGTTCCAGGACCTTCACAATAAAAAAAAATCCAGATAATACGTCAATTTCGCAGAATGATACATCTGCCCGATAAATTCATGATTTATTGTACACATGTTTTTCACCTGAATATCCTTCACTGAATGGATTCTCCTTTCACAGGTCATATTGTTTTTGTGATATGACACATCAGTCACACAAATACAAGTAGAAAGAGGGCAGAGCGAAGTGAACCGAACGCTTCTACGACCAAACCCGGACCACCCCAGCAGTTTTTCAATTTCGACGGAAGGTAGCAGTCACAGCAAGTATAAAGTTTTCCTTCTCAGTTCGTTTACGGGAGGTAATTTGTTTGCTCGTTTATCAATCACATGGGATACCTTTAAGTCAGCTAATATCTGTCAAAGAAACGTTAATGGATTTTTGTTTACAGTTTTCGGGTGTGTAAATTAATTGGGTATCAAAGTGCCACACAAGCTGTATGGGAATTGGTTTATCGGTAAAAATTACGAATCCAGGTACAGGACATGAGATAAAGCACGTGAAAATTAGCAGTTTCATATCAAGAGTGGAGGCAACTGCAAATTTACTCTGGAAGATCGTCAGAAGTTCATAATCGAAAAGGAACACACATTTTTTAAAGTACTGAGGATTTAACTCATACAAATGCTTTGAAAATCATTAATACAAAACTAAATTAAACTAAACTCAGCCCGAAGAGATCATAAAGGCCCAACGGTACCGACCGGCTGCCGTGTCATCCTCAGCCCACAGACGTCACTGGATGCGGATATGGAGTGCCATGTGGTCAGCACACCGCTCTTCCGGCTGTATGTCAGTTTACGAGAATGGAGCTGCTACTTCTCAATCAAGTAGCTTCTCAGTTTGCCTCACAAGGGCTGAGCGCACCCCGCTTGCCAACAGCGCTCGGCAGACCGGATGGTCACTCATCCAAGTGCTATTCCAGCCCGAGAGCATTTACCTTCGGTGATTTTAAGATCATTAATACCGAAGACAATAGCAAATATTTTATGAATCAACTGTTGAAAGAGAGTCAAGATTCACGCAGAGAATCAATCAGTGGTTGTTTGAAAAGGAAAGTTCTGAGCGAATGGAGGCAGAGGGAAGCGAATATGAATTTCATCAATTCACTAAGGTATGTATTTATAATATAAATTTTGTAATGAATAATTCCAGATAACGCTAATGACTTAGTTAGTAATATTTCTTCTTTACTTCAAGCTGGTCGGCTATAGAGCCATTCTCAGTTAAACTTGTAGATATGTATTACATTTTAGGAGTCTACTTACGCTTATAAAAGCTACACATAAAGGTCAGTTTACATATATACTTACATATGGTTGGAATAGAAGCCCATATTGCTTCAGTGAGTAAACTATTGACTGTCTGTTTGTTACTAGCTTGTTATAATGAAGTAAGTTCCATTCGAACATAATATTTTTAAGAAATACTTTTGACATGAAATTTCGTGTAACAACAGCACCAAATTCTGTATCGGTCAAGCGGGACGAAACTGTAGCATTAAACTCAAAGAACGCACAGGAAATTGCGACAGCAATCAATCAAGCTTTTACCTGCATCTCAAAAACCAAAAACCACAAAGCATAGCATATCGAAGATGCATGAAATGTTCTACAGGGAGTACCAAAGGACTTGCCATGAACATCTTGGAAGAATTAGAAATATATACATACACAAAAAATCATTCAAACGATTCGATAATGAGCAAGTCGATCTCAAACACAAAAATTACGTAAAATATTATTGACCTTTTGGAAAACAAGAGCTCGGAAAAAAGACAGTAAACTAAAAACTAAAGGTTAACAATAGATACGCATCATAGCAAAAGTGTAATACCAATGGAACATAACTACCATCACTGACTAAATTGCGCGTCATTTATGACAGCGGCCGAGTTTAGGTTCTTTCTGCGCATCTGACGTCACAAAACACAGTCAGCCAATGAACAGAGAAAAACGACGTTGCCAGAGCTCGACTGCAGTGAAGAGCACTGACGAGTGTCTTCAGTTTTAGAAACGTTCAGTCATAAATAAAGTAATTAAACAAAAGCAATGTCTTGATAGCAGACTTTCATTTATAGAAAGTTTGGAAAAAGCATTCTTTATACCAATTGCTTTATATTCTATTTATTAATTAAACCAAACAAGCAATAAGCCTCCTAATAGCGATAGCAAGGAAAGGTGTTCGTATCATTCTCACTAACGACTTTTACTCAATAAAGAACAGCGGTAATTGTTTATTTCCTATTGTACTTCGACGAAACGTGAGTAATTCATAGCCATACCAACAGTGTCGGTACTTTGCGTGTTGTTTTAAGGTCCTCCGGGATTTAGATTAAATTATGAGCTGCGTTAGTGTAATGGTTAAAATGTATGGCTGCGAAATAAAAGGCTCTGAGTTCAAACCTTGTTCAGTACTTAGTATTTTCTTTATTTAAAAACAATATCAAAGTGTCTTACTTTATGAATTTTATACGTTTGAATGTAGTATTTTGAAATTTGTAGTGGCAACTAAAATCGACCATACGGAAAGTATATGCTATGGACTTACGCCGCTGCAAACTCTTCAACATTTCGTGCAATGGTTTACTACATCTAATGCTGCACAATAAGTGCGTTGAACATCGAAACCATATTAAGTCATTTATGGGGGGAAGGTATCAGTCAAGAAGATGTGTAAAAATCAAATGATAAAGTGTGTCAAAGCAGTCGAAACACCATGTGTCTGCACAGGCGAGCAGTGCAATGATGACAAAATCGCGCACATCGCGGAATGCGGGGAGCACGCCTCTGTAGCAGCGAAAGGGTTAATGCGGCCGTGATGACTTTACTTCAGAAACTGCGCGCTCCCCCCTAAACTTAAGTTTGCGAAATATACTATAGTGCTGCTTCTCTTGGCGCATACAACTGGCAACGCAGCAATCTCCCGTGTCCGGGAGGGCAGGCGTGAACCGCCAAGATCAAAGAATTGAACTATAGCAGAGGTTACACTGTAAACATGAAGCATGAACGAGAATAAACTGTGAAAGTAGCTGTCAAAAGTTTTTCACGGAAAAATATTCTATACAAATAGAACCTACGTGATTACAACAATCTAGCAACAAATACACAGTCCATTGTTTACTCACTGGTGCAATATGGGCTACTGTTCCAACTGGATTGAAGTATGTATGTAAACTGATCTTTACATATGTCTTTTATAAACGTAAGTAGACTGATCAAGCATAATATACACAGGTTTATTTGATAATGGTGTCATAGCCAAAACAAGCGCCCGCATATCGTGGTCGTGCGGTGGCGTTCTCGCTTCCCACGCCCGGGTTCCCGTGTTCGATTCCCGGCGGAGTCAGGGGTTTCCTCTGTCTCGTGATGGCTGGGTGTTGTGTGTTGTCCTTAGGTTAGTTAGGTTTAAGTAGTTCTAAGTTCTAGGGGACTGATGACCGTAGATTTAAAGTCCCGTAGTGCTTAGAGCCATTTTTGAACCAAAACAAGCTTGTAATAAACAAGAGATATTACTAGACGTAACTATATAAGTAGACTGACCTTTATGTACAACTTTTATAAACGTAAGTAGATCACCATATGTAGCATCTACATCTTTACTTTAAAGTAGTGCTATAGCCGCACTAAGCTTGTAGTAAAGAAGAAACATTACTAATTAAATTATTAGCACCTTAACTGGGAATATTCATAATAAAATGTCATATTATAACGCATTCTATGTTGTGGGCCCGGACGAAATGAGAATACAGTATAAATAAGTTTATTGTATTAATGAATTTGATAATAAAAAGTAATTAAAATGCGCTACTCGTCCACTGCCAGTAATTTTAAGAATATTTCGGTCGATTAAGTTACTGCAAAATTTGTCTACGAAATTCACGTTAAATGGGTTGTCATTCCTACCTTAAAGTATTAGTTTTCCACCCGGCAGCACACTTTTAAAAGCGAGTATGCTTTGATTGTAAACTTTTAGGAAATAAGAGTCCCTCCTTTTACCCAGCATGGATCAGGTGCATGAAATAATTCTTAAAGTGTTTTTAAGGAAAAGATGAGCTGTAGAAACACAAATGCTTCTAAGCCTATACGTTTCTCAACGTTCGCACCGGAATCAATATCAATAAATTCCAGTCTGGAATTCAGTCCTGAAACCTCAAAGACTACGTGGATCAAGTCGATATGTGTTGAACCCTCGATTACGTACGAAGTAATCTGAGAGAAGAGCAGCGTACAGACAGTTACATGGAAGTTTGAGAATTCACTAGGATCACTCTTGTAGAAACAGCATCCTGCGGAGAAGCTTTCTGCTCTCCAGGGTCCAACCACGATGAAAGGTGGATGTCGAAGCATTATTTTTAGCCCTTCTAAAGCCAAAGTACATTACAAACTGATTTTTCTTTTACAACTTCGTAAACATCTGGTTGTCGATGATAATGCTTTCATGTGACTTTCCAAAAACTGAAAGATCTTTTTTGATATCTGTTTCCAGTTCTGTAATTTTGCTCATTTTAGATCCTAATTAGTCTTTTGAAGCGAAAATGAAAACAATCATTATAATGCATGCCGAGGCACTCCTAGGAACAGAAAATATTACAAGGATTGAAATGGCAATCAATAAAATCCCACAAATTATCAATAATGAAATCTAGCAGTTTCTTTCTAATAAAATACGAGTATTTTTTATTTGTCTGGCAAATTTCTTAAGACAGTTACTTCGCAGTGGCACAAAAATAAAACTGTATATTGTTAATGGTACAGTTGAGAGGTGTGCTACCTAATCAAGGACTACTGCAAATAATTTACAAAAAACGAGAAACAGGAGATAATTCTCGTCATAGGTTTCCACAGTGAAAACAGAGACATTATCAAACAATAAGAATTTTCAAAAGAAAATGTCGTATTACATATTTGACTCATATAGCAGCTTTATACACTCCTGGAAATTGAAATAAGAACACCGTGAATTCATTGTCCTAGGAAGAGCAAAATTTATTGACACATTCCTGGGGTCAGATACATCACATGTTCACACTGACAGAACCACAGGCACATAGACACAGGCAACAGAGCATGCACAATGTTGGCACTAGTACAGTGTATATCCACCTTTCGCAGCAATGCAGGCTGCTATTCTCCCATGGAGACGATCGTAGAGATGCTGGATGTAGTCCTGTGGAACGGCTTGCCATGCCATTTCCACCTGGCGCCTCAGCTGGACCAGCGTTCGTGCTGGACGTGCAGACCGCGTGAGACGACGCTTCATCCAGTCCCAAACATGCTCAATGGGGGACAGATCTGGAGATCTTGCTGGCCAGGGTAGTTGACTTACACCTTCTAGAGCACGTTGGGTAGCACGGGATGCATGCGGACGTGCATTGTCCTGTTGGAACAGCAAGTTCCCTTGCCGGTCTAGGAATGGTAGAACGATGGGTTCGATGACGGTTTGGATGTACCGTGCACTATTCAGTGTCCCCTCGACGATCACCAGAGGTGTACGGCCAGTGTAGGAGATCGCTCCCCACAACATGATGCCAGGTGTTCGCCCTGTGTGCCTCGGTCGTATGCAGTACTGATTGTGGCGCTCACCAGCACGGCGCCAAACACGCATACGACCATCATTGGCACCAAGGCAGAAGCGACTCTCATCGCTGAAGACGACACGTCTCCATTCGTCCCTCCATTCACGCCTGTCGCGACACCACTGTAGGCGGGCTGCACGATGTTGGGGCGTGAGCGGAAGACGGCCTAACGGTGTGCGGGACCGTAGCCCAGCTTCATGGAGACGGTTGCGAATGGTCCTCGCCGATACCCCAGGAGCAACAGTGTTCCTAATTTGCTGGGAAGTGGCGGTGCGGTCCCCTACGGCACTGCGTAGGATCCTACGGTCTTGGCGTGCATCCGTGCGTCGCTGCGGTCCGGTCCCAGGTCGACGGGCACGTGCACCTTCCGCCGACCACTGGCGACAACATCGATGTACTGTGGAGACCTCACGCCCCACGTGTTGAGTAATTCGGCGGTACGTCCACCCGGCCTCCCGCATGCCCACTATACGCCCTCGCTCTAGGTCCGTCAACTGCACATACGGTTCACGTCCACGCTGTCGCGGCATGCTACCAGTGTTAAAGACTGCGATGGAGCTCCGTATGCCACGGCAAACTGGCTGACACTGACGGCGGCGGTGCACAAATGCTGCGCAGCTAGCGCCATTCGACGGCCAACACCGCGGTTCCTGGTGTGTCCGCTGTGCCGTGCGTGTGATCATTGCTTGTACAGCCCTCTCGCAGTGTCCGGAGCAAGTATGGTGGGTCTGACACACCGGTGTCAATGTGTTCTTTTTTCCATTTCCAGGAGTGTAGTATTGCAAAGGGCTGACAAGCGTGCATGAGGCCTCCTCCAATGTGGTGCATCCCACCAACCTACCAGACACCAGGACGGACTACCACCGACAACAAGCTCAGAGTCTTCGGTATCTGATTATGTCGAGGGATTTTGAACCCCCACAATACTGACACCGGTCAAGACGGTATGACACCGATAGCATGGCTCTCAATGGGGCCGTCACGAGAGGATCTCGACATAGGTTGGGACTAATGACAAGACGAGCGATTGATTTTACCAACAGATTAGTCAGTCGAATGATACACCCGTATGAAACTAATCTTTGCTACCACGTCAACTCTATGACTGTTTTTCACTCATCCTTCGGGTTTGTGTGGTTTCATTTAACGTGACACAACCGACATACGTAAGTCTCTGTATGCAAATGTTTCCATTCATTCTTTCGATTTGAGTGTTTTCACTTACGTACTTTTTCGGCCTTCAGTTCTGTACATGAATCACGACTGTGGTTGCAAGAATTTTTTAGAGCAAGCTAAGTATCATCGTGTTTAACATCACGTAAGTCTAACAAGGGGACCGTACGAACTTCCGCTCACCAGGTTGATTGATATTGACATATAAGTGACAAGATTGATAGGGCTTCGACGTATGTGAACAGGAAGACGCAACTCTCAACCGTTTTCGAGAAAATAGAGTTTGAAAATTTTAGATCTCCTTGTATACTTCGTATGTTTGTTAGGATTCATTCATATCTGAGCTCAGTAGGCCAATGCGGTCGTCCGCCGGCCGTGATGGCCGAGCGATTCTAGGCGCTACAGTCTGGAGCCGCGCGACCGCTACGTTCGCAGGTTCGAATCCTGCCTCGGGCATGGGTGTGTGTGATGTCCTTAGGTTAGTTGGTTTAAGCAGTTCTAAGTCTAGGGGACTGATGACCTCAGATGTTAAGTCCCATTGTGCTCAGAGACATTTGAGCCATTTGATACCACTGGCCGCGAGATGCCGGCTCTGGTTAGCTGTGGTCATTACCAACTTCGACATGGTTTCCCGTTCTTCATGGTGGCTCAGCTGGGTTTCCCAACCCCTCCCCTTCCCCCCTTCCCCTTCCTCAAAGTCATACATGGTCGTTTAACGAGTCCAATTCAGAAACGGTGATTTATCTGACAAGACTGTCCGCTATCGACCCTGCTATACCCATTTGCGCTTGAACCTCTCGTTAGGAGCCTCAGATCTACGCACACGGGACTCACAATACTATAGCACATCTTCCATTGTCGAGCATGCGTAGAAGATCTGCCCTTCTTGGTTCGCTCGGGAGCAGAAACACGACAGACCACTGGAGCAATCATGGCATACGGCGCAATGACAGGCAGCTCTATGAAGGTGAGTAAGTCTGCAACACTGCCAATAAGATGCAGCCTCCCCAATGCCGAACCAGCGCCCTACCCATGCAGACTATCAAACACGTGGACATTGTCTTCACCCCAAATACATCCCGTACGACGGCTACGCAGTGTGTTGGCCCTGACGTCTGCAACAATCTACTCCGCCATTTCGATGTTCTTCAGCGTGTGGTCTACCTAAATCGTTATGTTATTTCGAAAATGGTCCATGTTACACAAATCCTACCCTTACCGCACACAGTTGTTTGAAAACGGCCTTCAGCTATTATCTGACCAGAAATTACATGCAACTGGATTACCTCAACCCCATTGTGTGCTGCTTGTCAACACCTCGACGAGGACTTCCACCGCCAAACATTCCCATTAACTCGTGGTCTCTGGGAGCTGAGCTGCAAGATGATCACCTGTTTTCTTCAGATTCCTACCATCATCGTTGAACCTAAGACAATCACCTTTAATAAGGATATATGCCCCTGAGCTGCCAAAACCAACGCCACACCCTATATAAAAGGTTGGACGCTCAGCTACATCTGCGGCGACGGCCAAAAATGACGCCTCGGCTTTTGGTGCAGCTTACAGAATGCCCGCGCATACTTCGAACGAAGACCTACTTACCAGACCCTGTTTGCGAACTACACTACTGGCCATTGAAATTGCTACACCAAGAAGAAATGCAGATGATATACGGGTATTTATTGGACAAATATATGATACTAGAACTGACATGTGATTACATTTTCACGCAATTTGGGTGCATAGATCCTGAGAAATCAGTACCCAGAACAACCACCTCTGGCCGTAATAATAGCCTTGATAGGCCTGGGTATTGAGTCAAACACAGCTTGGATGGCGTGTACAGGTACAGCTGCCCATGCAGCTTCAACACGATACCACAGTTCATCAAGGGTAGTGACTGACGTATTGTGACGAGTCAGTTGCTCGGCCAACATTGACCAGAGGTTTTCAATTGGTGAGAGAGCTGGAGAAAGTGTTGGCCAGGGCAGCAGTCGAACATTTTCTGTATCCAGAAAGGCCCATACAGGACCTGCAACATTTGGTCGTGCATTATCCTGCTGAAATATAGGGTCTCGCGGGGATCGAATGAAGGGTAGAGCCACGGGTCGTAACACATCTGAAATGTAACGTCCACTGATCAGAGTGACGTCAATGCGAACAAGAGGTGACCGAGACGTGTAACCAATGGCACCCCATACCATCACGCAGGCTGATACGGCAGTATGACGATGACGAACACACGCTTCCTATGTGCGTTCACCGCGATGTCACCAAACACGTATGCGATCATCATGATGCTGTAAATAGAACCTGGATTCATCCGAAAAAATGACGTTTAGCATTCGTGCACCCAGGTTCGTCGTTGAGTACACCATCACAGGCGCTCCTGTCTGTGATGCAGCGTCAAGGGTAAGCGCAGCCATGGTCTCCTAGCTGATAGTCCATGGTGCTGCAAACGTCGTCGAACTGTTCGTGAAGATAGTTGTTGCCTTGCAAACGTCCCCATATGTTGACTCTGGAATCTAGACGTGCCATGCGGATAAGATGTCTGTCATCTCGACTGCTAGTGATCCGAGGCCGTTGGGATCCAGCACGGCGTTCCGTATTACACTCCTGAACCCACTGATTCCATATTCTGCTCACAGTCATTGGATCTCGACCAACGCGAGCAGCAATGTCGCGATACGATAAACCGCAATCGCGATAGGCTACAATCCGACATTTATCAAAATCGGAAACGTGATGGTACGCATTTCTCCTCCTTACACGAGGCATCACAACAACGTTTCACCAGGCAACGACGTCAACTGCTCTTTGTGTATGAGAAATCGGTTAGAAACTTTCCTCATGTCAGCACGTTGTAGGTGTCGCCACGGGCGCCAACCTTTTGTGAATGCTCTGAAAAGCTAATCATTTGCATATCACAGCATCTTCTTCCTGTCGGTTAAATTTCGCGTCTGTAGCACGTCATCTTTGTGGTGTAGCAATTTAATGGCCAGTAGTGTCCTTACGCGCTTTATTCATGTCTCCCCCACCCAGCTGGTGCATCATGGGCGTTATCCTCACTCCCTCGTCCCTATGACTTTTCCTCCCGCTCTTCCCGCTGCATCTGCATCTTTCGTCCCTGCCTTGTGAGGAAGTCACACATCTTTTGCCATACAAGGCAGCCCATATTAGGCAGCACCATGACATTTTAACCTCTCTTCCCATGCCACCTGAATTGTGATTAAACAAATAGAAGGAAGTCTCCCCCACCCCTCCTCAACTACCACATGTACTCAACTCCTGTACATCTGACTACGCCGTGGTCAGCCCTCAATTACGACCCCTGCCCTCCCTGCCCTCGGGCTCCGCCGATGGACGGACGTATCGCCTCGATTTTTTCTCCTCTCCCCTTCCTTCCCTCATAAAGTACATTATACTGTATATACGTTTCTCTGTTGTTCCTCTTTGGATTTTCCTAATAAAATTATATATGAGAGAAAATAAACAAAAATCATAATAAAGGAAGGTAGAGCACAAAGAAAAAGAAGCTAGTAAACAGTTAGTTTCGTAAGTACGAGGTCCTTGGATCGAATCTGATTATCATTATTTTTTCCATTCATACACTGCCGACTATTGGGAATAGTGGACGCCCATAGCCACTCCGTCAGTTTGTTAAAAGTATTTGTCATTAAATAAAAAGCCGGCTGGTGTGGCCGAGCGGTTCTAGGCGCTACAGTCTGGAACCGCGCGTCCGCTATGGTCGCAGTTTCGAATCCTGCCTCGGCCATGGATGTGTGTGATCTCCTTAGGTTAGTTAGGTTTAAGTAGTTCTAAGTTCTAGGGGACTGATGACCACAGATGTTAAGTCCTATAGTGCTCAGAGCCATTTGAACCATTAAATAAAAAATATATCGACATCAACACATGGCAACAAAGCTATCTACTTTCATCAGTTGCTTTGGAATGCAAACGTTTGCACATCGAAGCCTGTACTACACTTCACGCCGTTTTGACGTTCTTGCATGCCGCTTTCATGGTGTAGCAATTTTAATGGCCAACAGTTTACATGGGCACATCTCACAACAATTTTACTGCCATACAGTAGCAAGAAAAAGCCAAGACGAAGTGTGGCAACTAGTCATCGGACATGTTCACAAGCCACCACCCAACTCTCCCTCGTTCACCTTTACGAACTTTAAATTTACGACCTGCCAATCTATGACTGAGTGAGTGAAGCGGAACATTGTGTGCTCACGATGAAAATTTATGGTTACGCCTAGGGGTAGACAACACGTCATCTTACTGTACTCCAGTAAAAATGAGCTTTGAACTGAAGTAAATGTCAGTAGGAGCGTAGAAGATTGTTGATAAATCACAGTAAGCGATACTGGCAGATGTTAAATTTTGAAGTTTTCTAAATAAAACAAACGTTACTAACATTCTATACCTTTATTCTTCATGTCTACATATTTGCAGCACTCTGCCGCTGGAGACCTCGGAATTGTAAAGTGTAACATGAAGGTGTGAAATGCAGCTATGTCGGTACGTGAGAAACAGCATGCATTGTTCTTGTAACTAGCTAAATTAGTTTCACTCAATCAAACAAGGGTAATAACAATGACTTTCCAAGAAAATTATATTAGTTGTTGGAAACGGAGCGTTAAAATAATAAATATTAGTAATTTAGAACAAAATAATAGAAAGATAGGAACTTAATGGTTCAAATGGCTCTGAGCACTATGGGACTTAACATCGGTGGTCATCAGTCCCCTAGAACGTAGAACTACCTAAACCTAACTAACCTATGCACATCCCACACATCCATGTCCGAGGCAGGATTCGAACCTGCGACCGTAGCGGTCACGCGGTTCCAGACTGAAGCGCCTAGAAACGCACGGCCACACCGGCCGGCTAGGAAAGGAATTATTGGCCACTCTTTTACTGTTAAAACAAAATACAACACATAAATAATGCTTCGGCTTGCTATTCGAGGTGGGAGGGCCACGACAGAATCATCGAGCCTGTCACACCTGAAGTTACTAAATGAAATCTAAATGAAATACATCATGAGTGACCCCGTGTGTATTTCTTTCTACTGGTTATTACATCTTTTAAGTGCTTATGTTGGGCATATCCACTGCACTATTTGTGTTACTGTAACCAGATGTAGTTCTACAGATTGTATGTGTGCTGGTATGTTGTACATTTGTGTGCATGACCAGTGACGCAGGGGGGAGGGAAGCTTCCGAATTTAAACTTCGAGCCTCGCCTCCCCGTTTGGCGTATTCCTTAGACATAACTATTGTCTCGCTGTTTATATAATCTTTATATTTACATTAAGTAATTATTATGTTTAAACTGCGGTTTACATACATGAACCAAACACATGCTATGTCTGCTTTTCTTACAGTTATCTTATCTGTTTTAGTTGTTATACTCCTTGTGTCACGAGTCTGTGTCTAATGTTCTTACTGTTTTGTGTCATTACCTGTTTCTGCTGTGTCTGTGTCCTCCAACGGATCTTGTTGTCTTGTTTGTTATACACCTGTCGGGGATCTGCCGTACGGATTTCCTTGCCTATAGGCGTCATTCAGCGTTCTTGAAACCTGTATCAATGATCCCAACATCCTGCTTAGGCAATGGTCAACAGCAGGTACAAATTAAAAAAAAAATGCATAACACTGTGCTGTCTGCAATAATGTTATTTTATTTTGCTACCGGTTTCGGTTCTGAACCATCATCAACGGCAGGAAAATTGTCACAGATGTATCACGCGTCTTATACATGATTTGACATAAGTTACCACAGAAAACCATAATAACCAAGAAAAATCGAAAATTGTGACACGCTGGCCAAGATTAAAATATGATGACACATTGACACAAGGCCAACTTCAACATTTAAAAAAAAAAAAAAAATTATCAGCGGTGATTCCTAGAGAACACCGTTTGTCTGAGTCGTGCAACATTTCTTTGATGTCATTATATTCTGTTACAGGTCTTACGAGTGTGAGGGTCTTGTAATGTAATGCCACGTGTTCAGGAGAAACATATGCCCCCCATATGCACGTAGCGCTCTGGCGAAGCCCCACGATGGTCAGATGTGCTGGGTACGGGGCGTGGCCGCTCAAAATGTGAACCATGCCTCATGGATCAGCATGCTTGAGCTTCAGCCGTTCCTGTATATTGGAGAAGAAGGAGAAAACGCGACGGCCATTGTCGGTCGTTTCCTAAGCCCTTTGCCATGAGTCAAGGCGCCAGCTGTTTAATTGACGCATGTCTATGATGTATTCCCCTGTTATTTCTAGAAGCTTGCTGTGTGTGTCTCTCGTTGGTCAGTATGACACTCCTCTGTGCGGGATAGTTATGTCAGTGGGAGGAGTCTCCAGAACCACACACAAGGCTTCTATTGACATGGTTTCAAGCGCACCTGACACACTGAGTAGTATGCTCCTCTGTCCTCGCCTCACTGTGTAAATGCCACTGCCACATATTCCCCAAATCCGTTCCCACTTCCTGATTTCCCGAGTAGACACTCTCACCCAGTACATTCCATCCTCCCCCCCCCCCCCCCCCCTTGAGCAGCCCCTCCAACCCCACGGCATCCCTTTCACAACCATGCCTTCTCCACAAATTCCTGCCAGTTCTCTATTCTCCTCTTTTATTCCACTCCCCACCGTGACCGCCTCTTCCATGTACTCCTTACCTGGAGCTGGTCATCAAGTAGACGCCATGTCAGCAAATCTCTTGCTACTCATCTTCTCCGAGCAGCTCGCCATGAAACGCCACCTCCATCGCATCTTTGTCATCCAGAAATGTTCAGTCTCATATTTTGTTCACCTTTCTTTGTTTTAAAACAATCCATTATTATGTTTAAAACTGTAGGCTGAGAGCGGCTACACCGCTGCTGCCAGCCGCCCCAACACGGGGGAATGAAATGACAGTAAAGAAAAGAAAAAATCGAGAACTTAACTTTTATAGTGATGCAGCAATGCAAACCGAGGTGACGTTGTGGCACCACCAACAAAGTCATACATTCTGCAGTGTCGGTATCAATAAAATGGTCTTTCGTTGGGAGAAATGTGACCGTCGCCAGGGTGACTCCGTTGAGAAATAAACATAAAGATATGTAAAATAAAGACCGAGGATGTTATAGCGTTAATTTTGTTTAAGAGTTTCGCATAAAAAATTCGGAGGCATTACTTTTCAGCACGCCGTCGAAGAAGAGGTGCGTTTCAAATGGTTCAAATGGCTCTAAGCACTATGGGACTTAACATCTGAGGTCATCAGTTCCCTAGAACTTAGAACTACTTAAACCTAACTGACCTAAGGACATCACCCACATTCATGCCAGAGGCAGGATCAACAATGTAATCCTCTAAAACACTGCCCTACGGCGATGCGTTCATGTTTGTTGTTCACTTGTGTCTTTCGTTAATTTCCATTAATGCTGATTGTACGGAAAATACGCCTGGCGGCTAACGGAAAGTACATTAAAGTTTATTACATATTGGAGATTGTTGAGAGTTTCAGAGTGAGCATTGGACAACGATTGACTATAACAAGGGAAAGGAATACAAAGGAATGGGTAGCTTTGAGAGATCAAATAGAGAATGTAGCTACGGATCAAATACGTAAAAAGGCAAGGCCTAATAGAAATCTTTGGATAACGCAGAGAGATGACAGGAGAAAATATAAATTGGCGGGAAATGATGCAGGAAAAAGGGAACGCAAACATCTAAAAAATGAGATTGTCAGGAAATACAGAATGGCTTAGCAGGAATGGATAGACAGAAAATGTAATGATTACCACTAGTGGAAAGATAGATACTGCCTACAGGAAAATAATGAGGCATTTGGAGAATACAGAAGTAGCTGAGGTGGAAAACTAGTTCTAAGCAAAGAAAGGAAAGATGGAACGATTATATAGAGTGCCTATGCAAGGGAGATGAACTTGCTGACAATATTACAAAAATGGAGGAGAACGTAAAAGAAGGTGAGATGAGTGACAGGAATTTGACAGAGCACCTAAAGACGTAAGTCGAAACAAGATCCTGGGTATGGACGACATTCCGCCAAACCTACTGATAACCTTGGGGTAGCCAGCCATGATAAAATTCTTGTATCTGATGTGCAACTATATGATGATGAGATCCCATACTCCGAGGAATGTAGGGGGCGATGCGGGAGACCCTCACCATACGTAGTAGGCAAGGTCCTAGCGGAGATGGTTTTCCATTGCCTTCCTCCGATCGTAATGAGGATGAATGATCATGATTAAAGCGACACAACAACACCCAGTCATCTCGAGTCAGGGAAAATCGAACCCGGAACCCTGTGCGAGGGAAGCGAGAACGCTGCCGCAAGACCACGAGCTGCGGACGCAAGATATATGAGACAGGCGAAATACCCTCAGACTTCAAGAAGAGCGTAATAATTCAGATTTCAAAGAAAGAAATTGTTGACAGATGCGAATATTACCGAACTATCAAGTCAAGAAGTCATGTTTGCAAAACGCTACAATGAATTCTTTACATAAGAATGAAAAAACTGGTAGAAGCCGACCTCGGCGAAGATCAGTTTTGATTCTGGAGGAATGTGGGCACAACTGAGGCAGTACTGATCCTACGATTTACCTTAGAAGATAGGTTAAGGAATGGCAAACCTAAGTTTATAGTATTCGTAGACTTAGAGAAAGCTTTTGACATTGTTAATCGGAATATTTTCTTTGAAATTCTGAAGCCAGCAGTGGTAAAATACAGGGGACGAAAGACTATTTACAACTTTCACAGAAATCATACGGAAGTTATACGAGGGGCATGAAAAGGAAGCAGTGGATAAGAAGAGAGTGAGACAGGGTAGTTGCCTATCCCTGACGTTATTCAATCTGTACACTGAGCAAGCCGTAAAGGAAAGTAAAGGAATATTTGGAGAAGGAATCTGAGGCTTGCCGATGACATTATAATTCTGTCAGAGACAGCAAAGAGCCTGGAAGAGCAGTTGAATGGACAGTATCTTAAAGTTAGTTGTAAGATGAACATCAACAATAGCAAAAAAGGACAATGGAATGTAGTAGAATTAAATCAGGTGTTCCTGAGTGAATTGGATTATGAAACGAGACAGTTAAAGTAGTAGGTGAGTTTTACTATTTGGGCAACAAAATAACTGACGACGACTGAAGTAGAGAGGATATAAAATGTAGACTGACAACAGCAATAAGAGCGTTTTTGAAGAAGAGAAATTTGTTAACCTTGAATATAGAGTTATATGTTAGGAAGTGTTTTCTGAAAGTATTTGTCTGGAAATTAGCCATATATAGAAGATAAACATGGACGATAAACAGTTTAGGTACGAAGAGAATAGAAGCTTTTGAATTGAGGTGCTACAGAAGAATACTGAAGATTAGATCGCTATCTCAAGTAACCAATTAGAGATACTGAGATAACTGGAGAGAAAATAAATTTTGGCACGGTCTGACAAGGAGAGGGAATCGGTTGATAAGACACATTCTGAGACATCAAGGGATCACCAATACAGTATTGGAGGGACGTGTGGGGTTTAAAAGCCGAAGAGGGAGAGAAAGAGACGAACATAGTACGCAGATTCAGAAGGATTAAGTTGCAGTAGCTGTTCGAAGTAGAAGAGCCTTACACAGGATAGAGTAGCATGGAGAGCTGCACCAAACGAGTCTTTGGACTGAAGACCACAACAACGTGATAGACATTAACAAACATGATCCAGAACCACATCTCCGGCTATTATACATACGTTATATTTTGGCTGAAATCGATTTTCGTTGTTACTGTACTTTAAACTAAATGTAATTGCTGTAATTGTTTTTACTATCGTTTTGTCACAATGGGAGTATTTCGCATTAATTCGAGCTTGGAATCCTCGTTCTACCTTAGGAATGTCATGTGTTTACGAAGAGCAGACATTTTTCTGCGAGCCAGCCGCTCTCAGCACAGAAATACCGGAGAAGTGCGCACTTCGCACACCTTCTCCTCCGGGCCATGTCCCTGCCAAGCATACGGTCAATCTGCTACCTCTGACAGCTGCCAGTCTCTCCACCCACCTCTGCCAGTTACTTTACGCCTACTCTCGGAATAACTCTTGCGCCTCACCCCCGCGCACGAGAGCTTGTCACGTCCCACACAGTGTCAGCAGGGAGCGGAAAACTGAGCTTTCTTCTGCAGGAAGAGAAGTAGGAAAAATATATTATTTGAGACATACTTTACTATAGAGTACAATGCATCGATCGGCATTCTCTCCAATGCTTTGTTAATTTTGTAGACAATGTTACAGACAAACTTAAGAGAGCGTGGTGAAAAGTAAATTTTGCGAATTTTGCATGAGCTTTTTAAATAAAACAAAGGTTATTAACATTCTACATCAATAATCTTTCTCAACATAATCACCCTGGCAACGAACACATTTCTCTCAACGAGAGGACAGTTTGTTGATACTGTCATTGCAGACTGTTAGGATACCTTAACGGAGCCACAACCTTACCTCTGCCTGCACCGCTTCATCACTATCAAAGGAAGTTCTCGAAGGGGTTCTTTAAGTTTTGTAAATGGATGAAAATCGAATAAAGACAAGTCGGGACTGTAAAGAGGATGATCGACGACAATAAACCCAAGGCATCGGATTTTTGCACATATCGCAGTGTGTCGAGTGTGGTCGGGGATTGAAGGAGAGGGTGTTACATGTGTGGACGATCAATTCGAATTCGAAACTCGATTACAGAGTGCCATTTCTCACGAAGGGACATAGCTGCGTTACACACTGCTATGTTACACGCTACAATTCAGAACCCTCTAGGAGCAGAGTGCTGCAAATACTCAGGCATGAAGAATAAAGATGTAGACCGTTAATGACGCTTGATTTCTTTAAAAAGCTGTGAAAATCTTTGCATAAAAATTCGGAGGCCTTAATTTTTAGCACGCTCTCGTTGCAATCTCCAGAAGAATTTTCACTCTGGAGCGGATTGTGAGCGGATTTAAACTCTACACTTCCAAACTTTATAGGAGGTTGTGCTAAGCCATTTCTCCGCTATATCCTTTCTTTCAGGAGTGATAGTCGTTCACTTGAGATCTTCTGTGAAGTTTGGAAGGTTGGAGACAGTTACTGGAAGGGAAGGTGCAAGGGCGGGTTGTGAGTCGTTCTTCCATAACTCAGTCGTTACAGCACTTGATTGCCAAAGGCAAAGGTCCTAGGTTCGAGTACCATACAGTTTAAATCTATCTGCTAGTACAGTGTGTGCAATATGGTAGAAATTGTGCACAAAAGTACAAGAAAAGTAAATCACTGGAAAAATATAAGAAAACCAAATAAATACAGAGTGAAAAAAACAAACATTCTTCCAGTTGTATTTGCACTGCTCCCTAATAAGAAGCAAGACCCATTTGTTCACCTGTTTCGTCTGATTAAACAAGATGCTCCTAAGTGGTATCCTATGGAAGTGAAGGTCGATTTTGAGGCAGCTGCGATATCGGCCCTTCGTCAGATTTTCCTCTCAGGTGAAATAAATTGATGTTATTTCCAGAAGAGTTTATGGAGAAAACTAGCTCTCGGTTCAACTGACGGTTACCACTAGAACTAAGATTTAAAGACTTTACGTCAGTATGTGTGCAGCGCTGGCGTTTGTAAAACTAGAGGACGTGAGTAACAGGTGGTTTGGAATTCATGCAGAAGTTACCGATAACGAAAGGCTCTCTCAGGTTTTGACTACTTTGTGGGCAACTGGCTACAGAATGAGGACACCCCCATAGCAATGTGCAGTTTCAACGGAAAAAGGAATCAAAATTACAAATGCTGTTAAAGGGTGACACAAAAAAGAAAAAATGTTTTTGGAAACCCTGACCCTAGAATCACCTATTTGGTAGAGTGCTTGAAAGTGGAAGTGGAGCTCACAAACAACATGTACATGAAGTTGGAGATGAATTTTGAAGTCAAAAAGAGGAAGAACAAACAATTCAAGCTGGACGACAGTATAGAAAAAACCATAAAAAAATTATGAATAGACTGACAATAATTGGCCCTACTAGTAAGCCATTGCCCATATTGAAAACTGGACTAAAATATGTTAAAATGAAATGTATTAAAAAGCTATGAAGACCACTGAGTCCTCGCAGATTATTTAATCAAAATTATTACGTATATTCTAGCTACATTATCGGCCCTAATATTAAGTTGTAGTTATAAATAAAGTGTACTGTAATTCTTGTATAAACAATTATGAAGCCTGTATAGGCTGATTTTAAACACGTCAAAATAGTAAATGGCCCTTTACCTTTTGAAAGTCCAAAGCCTGTGGAAAGTGTGACAGGAATCAGTCCTTCACAGTCATAAAAGTTAGAGAGTCTTCCAGGCCTCATGGCAGTATCCCTAAATAGCTTAATGACAAAAGTAGCTGGTGCCAGTTCGGTTCACTAGCATTTAATCAATAAGTAGTGGCTTAACAAAGTCAACTTTAAAAATGACGCAAATGAGCGTCCTGTCACCAAAACTTATAGTCATATCTAGCCTCTCAACCGTTATTTCCTGTTCAGTGACCATATTTTCTTTCTCTATTATCGTGGTGTATGTCCTTCTTCTTTTCAACTATTCACGCATCCATTTCTTCTTTCCTTATTGTTTTTTCAACTCTCAGTCATAATAAACAAAATATCCACAAACGCAGCACTCAAAATGATTAGCGAACATTCGTATTCTTTTTACATCATTCCTTTCCTGTTCCTCCCATGCATATGGCTTGTCTCTATCGCAATCAATAAGTGTAGAAAGAAGCTACCGAACAGACGGAGGGAGGGTGGGGCTATATTTATTCATTGAAGAACTAATTACATACTGACATATTTGGTGATACAGCTTTCGCTTCCAAAAATTTTAAATATTTCGGTTTCCAGATGTTGAAAAGACACTCTATGCTTCAGTACAATGAAACGGTAGGTGGATGTATGTTGGTATTAGATCCAACAAGTATATCTGAACTCCATCGACGTAGTGGGGCACCATCAATAGTTATATGATCAAAAAGGGCTCCAGTCTCAGAGGGCACAGGGCAAAGAAACGACGAGAATCGAGCAAGCAACAGTCTGTGTTGTAGCTGTAAATTGTCGTAGCAGTGTTGGAAAAGTACCAGAGCTTCAAGCGCTGATAGAAAACACTGAAGCTGATGTTGTTATAGGAACAGAAAGCTGACTAAAGCCGGAGATAAATTCTGACGAAATTTTTAAAGAGGCGCAAACCGTGTTCAGAAAGTTCAGATAAAATAAAGTAAGTGGTGGTGTGTTTGCGTCTGTTGGTAGTAGTTTATGTTGTAGTGAAGTTGAAGTAGATAGTTCCTGCGAGTTACTACGGTTAGAGGTTATGCTCGTCAGCCGTACCAAAATAATAATTGGCTCCTTCTTCCGACCCCTCGACTCAGATGATATAATAGCTGAACGGTTCAAAGAAAACTTGAATCTCATTACAAATAAGTACCCCACTCATACAGTTATAACTGGTGGAGACTTCAATCTACCCTCAATTTGTTGGCGAAAATACATGTGCAAAGCCGGTGGTAGACAGAAAACATTTTCCGAAATAGTAAAAATTCTTTCTCTGAGAATTACTTTCAACAGTTAGTTCATGAGCCCACACGAATTGTAAATGGTTGCGAAAACACACTTGAACTCTTAGCCACAAATAATCCTGATCTAATAGAGAGCGTCATGACGGATACAGGGATTAGCGAACACAAAGTCATTGTGGCGAGGCTCAAACCCATATCTACCAAAACCACTAAAAATAAACGCAAAATATATATATTTAAAACGGCAGATAAAAATTCGCTTGATGCCTTTCTAAGAGAGAGTCTCCACTCCTTCCAAGCTAATTATGTAAGTGTAGACCAGATATGGCTCAAATTCAAAGATAAAGTATCTATAGCAATACAAAGATTCATACCGCATAAGTTAATAAGACATAGGACTGATCCACTATAGTACACTATAGTATACAAAGCGATTCAGGACACTTGCAGAAGCAACGAAAAAATCATGCCAAATTCAGAAAAACGCAAAATCCCCAAGACTGGCTAAGTCTCCTCGAAATTTAGAGCGGACGTCAATGCGAGAGGCTTTTGATAGTTTCCACAAGGAAACATTGTTTCAAAATATCGAAGAAAACCCAAAGAGATTTAGCTCGTATGTAAAGTACACCAGTGGCAAAAAAAAAAGGTCAATACCGTCACTCCGCGGTAGCGATGGAAATGTTACCAATGATGGTGCCACTGAAGCAGAGTTACTAAATACAGCTTTCCGTAATTCCTTCGCGAAAGAAGACGAAGTAAATATTCCAGAATTCGAAACCAGAACAGCTGTTAGCATGAGTGACATAAAAGTAGATATCTTAGGTGTTGCGGAACAACTCAAATCACTAAAGAAAGGCAAGTCTTCCGGTCCAGACGGTATACCAATCAGGTTCCTTTCAGAGTATGCAGACACAATAGCGCCTTTCTTAGCAATCATATACAACCGCTCACTTGACGAAAGGTCGGTTCCCAAAGATTGGAAAGTAGGACAGGTCACACCAATATTCAAGAAAGGAAATAGGAGTAACCCATTGAATTACAGATGCATATCACTGAACTCAATTTGCAGTAGGATTTTGGAGAATATGCTGTACTCCAACATTATGGATCACCTTGAAGAAAATAACTTATTGATACATAACCAACACAGATTCAGAAAATATCTTTCTTGTGCAACACAGCTAACTCTTTATTCCCATGAAGTAATGAGTGCTGTCGACAAGGGATCTCAGATCGATTCCATATTTCTAGATTTCCAGAAAGCTTTTGATACCATTCCTCACAAGCGACTATTAATCAAATTGCTTGCATATGGAGTATCGTCTCAGTTGTGTGACTAGATTCGTGATTTCCTATCAGAGAGGTCACAGTTCGTAGTGACAGACGGTAAATCCTTGAGTAGAATAGAGGTAATATTTGGCGTTCTGCAAGGTAGTGTTATACGCCCTCTGTTGTTCCTGATTTACATAAATGATCTAGGTGATAATCTGAGATGCCCCCTTGGATTGTACGCAGCTGACGCTGTAATTTACCGTCTAGTAAAATCATCAGACGATCAATTCCATTTACAAAATGATCTAGAGATAATTTCTGTATGGTGCGAAAAGTGGCAGTTGGCACTAAACAAAGAAAAGTACGTGGTCATCCACATGGGTACTAAAAGAAATCCGATAAATTTTAGGTATACGATAAATCGCAGAAATCTAAGAGCTGTGAGTTCGACTAAATACCTGGGAATTATAATTACGAGCAACTTAAATTGAAAAGACCACATAGATAATATTATGGGGAAGGCGAAACAGAGACTGCGCTTCGTTGGCAAAACTGTTAGAAGATGCGACAAACCCACCAAAGAGACAGCCTTCATTACACTTGTCCGTCCTCTTCTGGAATATTGCTGCGCGGTGTGGGATCCTTACCAGGTAGGATTGACGGAGGACATCGGAAAAGTGAAAAGAAAGACAGCTCGTTGCGGGTTATCGCGCAATAGGGGTGAGAGTGTCATTGATATGATACGCGAGTTGGGGTGGCAGTCACTGAAACAAAGGCGGTTTTCTTTGGGGCGAGATCTGTTTACGAAATTTCAATCACCTACTTCCTCTTCCGAATGCGAAAATATTTCGTTGACACCCACCTACGTAGGGAGAAATAATGATCATAATAAAATAGGAGAAATCAGAGCTCGAACGGAAAGATTTAGGTGTTCCTTTTTCCCACGTGCCATTCGAGAGTGAAATGGTAGAGAAGTAGTATGAAAATGGTTCGATGAACCCTCTGCCAGGCACTTAGGTGAGAATTGCAGAGTAACCATGTGGATGTAGATGTAGATGTAGATTTTCATTTGACAATCTGATTTCAAGAAGCCAAGATGTCGAAGAAAGAGGTCCGTGCCTCACTGGCTGTGTGGGATAAGAGGCGCAGACGACGGCTTGAAAGCTGACACAGCAAGTACGAGGAATGGCCTCCCTTGCCTGAGGGATCGCTGCTCAAACTACCTGGCGAAGCTGGTGACTGCAGATTCCCGGCAAACTCTGGCGACCACAAATGTCAGTGATCGCAACAGCACGGCATCCGTTGGACCACGCCGCCGTGATCTTCGGAGCCCTGCACGTTATTCCACTTGGCAAACAAACACAGCTTTGAATTTCTCGCAGCTGCGATAGCTCACCACGTGTTTCCCTCCACATTTCACACACATTTGCCTTTCTCCTCCTTTCAGTGTAAATTAATGGCCATTAGCAACTCCACACAGACGTCAGGACTGAGCGAGGTTGAGCAGTGGTTAGCACAGTGGACGCTCATTTGGGAGGACGACGGATCCAACACGCGTCCGGCCATCGTGATTTAGGTTTTCCGTGATTTCCTTAAATCGTTTCAGGTAAGTACCAGGGTGGTTCCTGTGAAAGGGCACCACTACTTCCTTCCCTAATCCGATGGGACCAATGACCTTGCTATTTGGTCCCCTAACCCAAATCAACCAACCAACCAACAGACGTCAGCTATGAAGCAGTGGTGTATCACGAGCCAGACACGCTGATACCTGAATCATTGAGGACACCCTTGCTTCGGTTTCAAATTCTCCACGGTGACCTTCGTCTTCAACTCTGTGGTGAAAATGAACAACTTCCGATTGGTGCTGCTGACTGTTACAACGGCCGGAAGGAGTGGACAGTAACCTACCACCTGGTGCCCTTTGTTTTCGTTTGTGATATCACATGAGCCAGGTCTTCGACCACTCCTTGAGCTTGGTTTTGAAGTTGACCTTTAATGCATTACGTAATCATGCCTCTCCCATTCTCCCTCCGCTACCATTCCCCTTCTCCTGTCTCCAACCAATCCAGCGATTAGGGTAAGTATGGTTCAGATGTTCCCTCACACGTCTGGTAAGATGTGGGGTCCTACGTGTTGCTGGAAGTGGGTTTCAGTCCGCGTTGCCAAAGGAACGTCCTTAAGATGATATCCAACAAAATAATTTTCGAAAAAAATGGAAGTAAATCTGTCCCGTCATTTACTCTTCTAAAATCTCTGGACCTAGCTGTAAGTTACCGACCGTGCCGCACTAAACCTTGATCGAAAAACGAACTTGTTAATTTGTTTCCACTGTACCGTGTGGATTTTCCTCCGACCAGCGATGATTATTATGTGTGTTGTTGATTCCATTCCGTGCAAACTTCGCTTCACCCGTGAATAATGCTAATGGAAACAAATGACGACTGTGATTTAACCATTGACCAAATTCAAGTCGTGTGGCGTTGTCTGCAATGCGAAGATTGTGGATGAGCTGCATGTGAAACGGGTAGAAGTTTTCGGCATGTAATGTTCGCATTACGCACTTTCGCCGGACACTATTATGTGCACACAGTCGCCGTGTGCTGGTAGTAGGACTACGCTGCACCATTTCAACAAAATGTTGCTGTTCCTGCACAAATCGTAGAACTACACGTTAAGAAGAAAAATGGGAACTCGGAAGAATAAAAGTTTCGCGCGATCTGCTGAAAACTCTGGTAAACAGTCTGCGATCGGGAACTCGACATGTGGGAAAACGCCTACGGTATTCTTCCACAGCAGCAGTATCATTAACGTCGCAGAAGTTGCAAACATACGCCATATCCGCATGTATTTTGTTAGTGCTTATGTGTACCATTATAGCCTGTGCGTATACAAACGAAGTTAACCGATGCTTCTCTATGATACAGTCCATCGCACTACTTCACTCACAACACACCATGGATTTCTGTGCGTTCAACGGGCAAGTTTAATGGCAGAAAGACGTCCCGAGCGAAAAGGTTGAAAGCAAGGAGGTAGGTTAGGCTAGATTAAAACGTTGTGGTTCAGTGAGTAAGATATTTACGTGGGTGCCACTAGCCCAAAATGTACGTTCGTTAAATGTGTTCTTTCTAAGAAACCATTGAGACTAGGGAAAATGCCAACATGAAGCTTTTTTGCCTCAAATGAGCGCTCCTGTCATATCCCTGTATATTAATCGTTCCTACTGAGACAACCTGTAGCGCGCAAATGTGTCAAATTGTTTTAGGTTACGGCAGGCTACTGCTATATCACACAGCAATAACGTCAGCCACTCTGTCGCGGTACAGCGTACAGACAGCCCGTAAGTGTATCTTCATGCATCTGTCTTGCCAACAACCTCTGCATCTTACGCAGTGTTTTAGTCGATGCCGAAGCACCATCGAAGACCGTTGCCGAGAACATCAGAGGCACACGCGACTTGGGTACCCCAACAAGTCGGCGGTCGCAGAGAATTATTTGTCCGAAAATCACGAAATTGACTACCAACATACCAGGGTCTTCGCACAGAAATCTAAATACTGGGACAGCGTCGTTAGAGAGGCTATCGAAATTTGAAACAGGGACGCACTCATCAACCGAGATTGCACCTACAACCTCAGCAAGGCATGGGAACCAGCACTGAGTCTAATTAAGAAGACACTCAGCAAAGGAAACGAACGGGCGACCAGGGCGGACGGGGCAATTACACCGACGCCACCACAGACGTCTCAGCGACCGCTAACGCACGGGCGCGGACTGCGAAGAGAACGCCTCGCGAGGTGAGGGAATTTCATACGGCCGCCCGCCCTCCAGAGCTCAGTTCGTCAGCTCACCTGACGATGGCGACATGTCTGATCGCGGAAATATTGTGCCCGTTGGGCACTATGGACCGGCAGTACACCCGTGGACTGTTCGAGTATAAAATGCATGTTTGACCATCAGCTGATTTTATTTTGGACCTAAATATCAACCGGTTTCAGTCAAGGACCATCTTCACGGGTAAGGATTAAAATTTTTTAAGCCATCACATTACATTTGTCATTACTTAAATAATGTGTAGAGAATGTCATGAATATCAATATACCACACAGGATTTTTAGAAGCAAACATACTAAGTGTACACGGAGCCCACTCTGTTTACACTTGATATTGGTTATGTTTGACAAAGTCTTGTGTCGTTTGTTGATATTTATGACATGCTCTACACATTATTTAAGTAATGACAAATGTAATGGGGTGACTTAAACCATTTTAACCCTTATCCGTGAATATGATCCATGACTGAAACCGGTTGATATTCAGGTTTAAAGTAAAAGCAGCTGATGGTCAAACATGCATTTTATATGTAACAATTTAACCGTGTGACAGCAATACTATAACAATTAACACATTTTACAGCAATACTACAACAACCGTAACAATATTAATCCATGTCACAGCGATATTGCAAACTATCAATGCCATCAGTGTGTCTAGATTTTAAATGGTGAGGCAGATACAGATTGTCAGCGACATAGAACTTCCTAGATCAGAACACAAACAGAATGTGCAAGATCATCGATCACTGTGTATGAGTATCGTCACTGTAGTCTACAACTAGGTATTATTCGGTAATATGTAAGATATTTCTTGATCCATTTGCTTAATATCTATCGTTTTAGCTTAAAGTCCAGAAACTAGAACCCACTGCACATACATGCTACCAGTTTCTGGTATTAGGATATACTTTAAGATATAGTAGCTGACAACCACTGCATCTACATCTGCACAGATACTCCGCAAGCCACTATACGGTGGTTGGCAGACCACTACTTGGCATTTCCCCTCCTGTTCCTCTCCCAAATAGAGCGAGGGAGAAACGACTATTTATATGCCTCCGTATGAGCCCTAATTTTTCATAGCTTATCTTCGTGGTCCCTACGCTCAATGTATGTTGCCGGCGACAGAATCGTTCGGCAGTCAGCTTCAAATGCTGGTTCTCTACGTTTACTTAGTGGTGTTTCTCGAAAAGGTCGTCGCCTCCCCTCCAGAGATTCCCATTTTCAGTTTCGGAAGCGTCTCCGTAACACTTACGCGTTGTTCGAACCTACCTGTAACAAATCTAGTAGCGTGCCTCTGAATTGCCTCGATGTTTTCCTTCAATCCGATCTGGTACGGATCCCAAACACTCGAACGGTGCACAAGAATAAGTCGCACCAGCGCCCTATATGCGGTTTTCTTTACAGGTGAACGACTCCTAAAATTCACCCAATAAACCGAAGTCGACCAATCGCTTTCCCTACCGCAGTTTTCATATGCTCGTTTCAACTGCTATCGCTTTGCAACGTTTAAACGACTTGACTGTGTCAAGCAGAATGTTAGTATTACTGTTCAAATGTGTGTGAAATCTTATGGGACTTAACTGCTAAGGTCACCAGTCCCTAAGCTTACACACTACTTAACCTAAATTATCCTAAGGACAAACACACACACCCATGCCCGAGGGAGGACTCGAACCTCCGCCGGCACCAGCAGCACAGTCCATGACTGCAGCGCCTCAGACCGCTCGGCTAGTCCCGCACGGCGTTAGTATTACTGTATCCGCGCATTAAAGGTTTGTGCTTTCTACTCATTCGCGTTAACTTACATTTTTCCACATTTAGGGCTAGATACCATTCATGAGACCAATTGGAAATTTTGTGTAAGTCGTTTTTTATCTTCCTACAATCACTCAACTTCGACACCTTACGGTACACCACGGCATCATCAGCAAACAACCGCAGTTCGCTGCCCACCCTGTCCGCCAAATCATTTATGTACCCTATATAGCAGAGAACGACAGTGGTCTTGTCACACTTCCCTGGAGCACTCCTGACGATAACATTGTCCCTGATAAAAACTTTTAGTCCAGGACAACATACTGGGATCTATTACTTAAGAAGTGTTCGAGGCACTCACATATCTGTAAACTTATTCCATCTGCTCGTTCCTCGTTAACAGCTTGCAATGGGGCACCGCGTCAAATGCTTTCCGTAAATCCAGAAATATGGAATCTGCCTGTTGACCTTCATCCACGGTTCTCAGTGCATCATGTGAGAAAAGGGCAACCTGAGTCTTGTAGGAGCGACGGTTTCTAAATCCATTCTGATTCGCGGACATAAGCTTCACAGTCTCAAGGAAGTTTATTATATTGGAACTGAGAGTATGTTCAAGGACTCTGCAGCAAGCAGAAGTTAGGGATATTAGTCTGTAATTTTGAGTGTCCGTTCTTTTAGCTTTCTTATACACTGGGGTCACCTGCGCTTTTTTCCAGTCTCTTGGGACTTTGTGCTAGGTGAGAGTTTCCCTATTAATGCAAGCTGGGTAAGAAACCAAAGCCGTAGAGTTCTCTTTGTAAAAACTAATACGGATTCCATCCGGACCTGGCGACTTATTTTCTTTCAAATCTTTCAGTTGTTCCTCTACGCCAGGGATGCTTATTACTGTCGTCCATACGGGAGTCTGTCCGATGGTTAAATGTCACTATAATTGTACGATTCTCCTGGATGAACGATTTGTTGAACTCGAAATTTAAAATTTTGTCTTTAGTTTTGCTATCATCAGCTGCCGTACCAAACATGACAAAAAGGGACTGAATGGATGCCTTAGAGCCGCTTAGCAGTTTTACATAGGAGCAGAATTTTCTCCGGTTCTCTGCCAGATCTTTTGCTAAGGTATGACGGCGGTAGTTGTATGCTCCGCGTATAGATCTTTTCACAGACGGTCGAATCTCTACTAACCTTCGCTAGTTGTCATTTGCGAGTCCCCTTTTGAACCTGGAGTGCAACAGCCTCTGCTTCCTCAGCATCCGCCGAAATTCGCTATTAAACCATGGTCGGTCTTCTCCATCCGTTATCCACTTACTAGGAACCTAACTCTCCAGACCACGATTTACAGTCTGCTTAATCTTTGCCCATTGTTCCTTCACATCCATCTTACTGGAACTAAGTGATGCCAATTCTATGTCTAAGTGAGTCGTTAATAACTGCTAATTTGCTCTATCTAGCAGAAACACTGTCCTAGCTTTCTTGGTTGATTTATTAACTTTCGTAATCATTGTTGCTATAAGGATATCGTGATCGCTAATCCCCGTTTCTATACTGACATTGCCGATAAATTCCAGCCTATTTGTAGCTGCAAGGTCTAAGATATTTCCATAGTGTGTGGGCTGTCGAACTAGCTTCTCAACACATTTTTCAGAAAAAGCGTTCAAAAGTATTTCCATACGGTCTGTCTGCCCCCCTCTCCCCACAATAAATCCATAGACATCCCAGTCTATACTCGGCAGGTTAAAGTCACCTTAAGCGAGTATAGCATGATCTGGGTATTTACTCGCTACTGACCGTAGACGTCAGCACATGCACACTACCGGCTCGTTGTGGTAAAGTCATATTTACGATCCAATAGCTGACATCCATCTGACGTTAGAAAAAAATAGATCCAGTAGCTAACATCTACTGTGGTACAGCAACTGAATTTTCATCGATAACTACTCCAACTTAATTAAAGGTTTTTTATCAGTAGTGCCATTATGAAAGATGTGTGCATTTCAATAGGTAATACAGACAATTTGGATTCGGAAATATTTAATTTGAAGGTCCACTGTGACTGCAAAGTGTGTGAAATCCTTAATACTTTGAGAAATATTACAATTTTATTTTGCTCGTAGAGATCTGTAATTATACTTGCATATTATGATAAGCATGCAACCTACATGTATATTAAAATACAGACAGTTTAGATGTGGAAATATTTGGTTTTTGGGTTTTTTTTTGGTTGTGGTCCAGGGTCACCGAGTTTTCCTGTATAGCTCGTACGAGAGCTACAAACGACAACCTTTAGGATGGATGAAATATGATGCACAAAAGAACCAAAAATGTTGTAAAGAGGTACAAGGTCTCCTCGAGTACATAAAACTCAGGTCCTAGAACTTTCCCTGGAAACTGTAGAAGTTCCTAGGAGCATAAAAGGAGGTGCGAGCCGTTGCTTCACCTACTCTGTCGTTTTACTTCTGTTTTCATCCCAGGTGCAGCAGCTTTCACCGTAGCTCCTTTGTTTTACGAGATGTGATATGAAGTGATTGTGCAGGTCACCGTGTGCGAGGTAGGAATGAGTGAGTGAGTGAGTGCTTGAGTGAGTGATTGTGCCAAGCTTTTTAGCTGTTTTCCCCTTTTTCGTTTCTTTTAATATATGTTTGGGCGCTGATGACCTAGCCGTTGAGCGCTCGAACTCACTAAACAACAACAACAACAACAGAATGTACGAAGATTATCGAACGTTTAACTGCAATGATGAGTGTCATGATGAAACTTATTCCAAGTAGGTAGTTATTCGATAATTCGTAAGATATATCTGAATCTATGATGTCAACAGCTTACAAAGAGTATCATGAGGAGATTCTTATCAAGAAGCATCCGCTCCAGTTTTCCAGTTGAAATTTACGATGCCTGTTGAAAGTGTGTGAATGTTGTTATTAAAAGTGTAACATAAGATACGTCACTATTCTAAAAGTAGCGATTGCACGCAGGTTGCAGAGACAACTTCATTTAATGGTGGCTTGGCATAATATGATTTACGTGCCAGTTATATATATATATATATATATATATATATATATATATATATATATATATATATATATATATATATATCAGAAAATCTCAATTATCTATTTTTCCAAGCCTGTGATTTTTCTGAGAAAACACACATGCATTTAGTTTAAGTAATAGACATGAATTTGTATCACAAGTCCTGAAATATGAAACATCTATTAAAGCATAATACTCTTCCACTGAACTACTGTTAAAAGAGGAAACCGTCTGAGAAGCACTGGTATTTTCAAGCAAGTAGCTTTTCCAAGATGTTTTCAACAATCTGAAACAAGTTATTCCAGAGGATGTCAAAATGTTACATCTGAAAGACTATGGATTCAACATGGTAACAAAAAGGAGGAAGTTGCTGCAGATTTTGATGCTAGACATTTCTTGTTCCAATGGTTTAAATCAGGAAATAAATGTAAAGCACTTTTCACAGTTTGCATGAAATTTCGAAAATAATGTCATAATGTGAATGCAATTGACTACTATTTGTTTTAAAAAAATTACAATATTTATGTAGTATTACACACAACTTTCACAGGATGCCTTTAGACTTTCAAACTGATGACTTTATCTCTGAGTATTAGTATTGTTTTGAGCATTAGAACATGAATTCAAGGTATCAGATTAATGGTCTACGTCCTATTAAATTGAATTTCACAAGTTGTAATGGATATACACTCCTGGAAATGGAAAAAAAGAACACATTGACACCGGTGTGTAAGACCCACCATACTTGCTCCGGACACTGCGAGAGGGCTGTACAAGCAATGATCACACGCACGGCACAGCGGACACACCAGGAACCGCGGTGTTGGCCGTCGAATGGCGCTAGCTGCGCAGCATTTGTGCACCGCCGCCGTCAGTGTCAGCCAGTTTGCCGTGGCATACGGAGCTCCATCGCAGTCTTTAACACTGGTAGCATGCCGCGACAGCGTGGACGTGAACCGTATGTGCAGTTGACGGACTTTGAGCGAGGGCGTATAGTGGGCATGTGGGAGGCCGGGTGGACATACCGCCGAATTGCTCAACACGTGAGGTCTCCACAGTACATCGATGTTGTCGCCAGTGGTCGGCGGAAGGTGCACGTGCCCGTCGACCTGGGACCGGACCGCAGCGACGCACGGATGCACGCCAAGACCGTAGGATCCTACGCAGTGCCGTAGGGGACCGCACCGCCACTTCCCAGCAAATTAGGGACACTGTTGCTCCTGGGGTATCGGCGAGGACCATTCGCAACCGTCTCCATGAAGCTGGGCTACGGTCCCGCACACCGTTAGGCCGTCTTCCGCTCACGCCCCAACATCGTTCAGCCCGCCTCCAGTGGTGTCACGACAGGCGTGAATGGAGGGACGAATGGAGACGTGTCGCCTTCAGCGATGAGAGCCGCTTCTGCCTTGGTGCCAATGATGGTCGTATGCGTGTTTGGCGCCGTGCAGGTGAGCGCCACAATCAGGACTGAATACGACCGAGGCACACAGGGCCAACACCCAGCATCATGGTGTGGCGAGCGATCTCCTACACTGGCCGTACACCTCTGGTGATCGTCGAGGGGACATTGAATAGTGCAGGTACATCCAAACCGTCATCGAACCCATCGTTCTACCATTCCTAGACCGGCAAGGGAACTTGCTGTTCCAACAGGACAATGCACGTCCGCATGTATCCTGTGCCACCCAACGTGCTCTAGAAGGTGTAAGTCAACTACCCTGGCCAGCAAGATCTCCGGATCTGTCCCCCATTGAGCATGTTTGGGACTGGATGAAGCGTCGTCTCACGCGGTCTGCACGTCCAGCACGAACGCTGGTCCAACTGAGGCGCCAGGTGGAAATGGCATGGCAAGCCGTTCCACAGGACTACATCCAGCATCTCTACGATCGTCTCCCTGGGAGAATAGCAGCCTGCATTGCTGCGAAAGGTGGATATACACTGTACTAGTGCCGACATTGTGCATGCTCTGTTGCCTGTGTGTATGTGCCTGTGGTTCTGTCAGTGTGATCATGTGATGTATCTGACCCCAGGAATGTGTCAATAAAGTTTCCCCTTCCTGGGACAATGAATTCACGGTGTTCTTATTTCAATTTCCAGGAGTGTATTTTGATGGAAATAAAAGAACAACAATAATTATTATGAGTTTATTTATTTTTACCCTTTCCTCTGTAATGTATTATAAAGACAGATATGAAAGTTACTCATGATTAGTCATTACAGTATTTGTTTTGGCATAGACAGCGAGATATGAAATATACTGATGATGGTGAGCGGAATAAGTTTAGTCAATATTTGTTTGATATTTTTAAACATGATCGAAAAATTAAAAAAAAATCATATGTGTGTGTGTGTGTGTGTGCTGAATAGCGTCAATTTGCAGTCCATTGTCAGGAGAAGTAATTTGGAAGTACTGTAATATTGGCAAATACTTCTGACTTTCACTGAAATAATGCATATCTTTGACTTTCAACTAAAGTTTCTAATTTTCTGATGTATTTCTGACATTATCATTTTAGTTCTATGCTGTGAGGGGGATGGGGCTTGGTGTACAAAGCACAAGTGAGCTAGTTACATTTTACATGCTTATTTTATTTGTTTCTGAACTGCAAATACATTCTACATCTACATATACAGGGTGTTTCAAAAATGACCGGTATATTGGAAACGGCAATAAAAACTAAACGAGCAGCGATAGAAATACACCGTTTGTTGCAATATGCTTGGGACAACATAACATTTTCAGGCGGACAAACGTTCGAAATTACAGTACTCACAATTTTCAACAACAGATGGCGCTGCAAGTGATGTGAAAGATATAGAAGACAACGCAGTCTGTGGGTGCGCCATTCTGTACGTCGTCTTTCTGCTGTAAGCGTGTGCTGTTCACAACGTGCAAGTGTGGTGCTGTGGGCAACATGGTTTATTCCTTAGAACAGAGGATTTTTCTGGTGTTGGAATTCCACCGCCTAGAACACAGTGTTGTTGCAACAAGACGAAGTTTTCAACGCAGGTTTAATGTACCAAAGGACCGAAAAGCGATACAATAAAGGATCTGTTTGAAAAATTTCAACGGACTGGGAACGTGACAGATGAACGTGATGGAAAGGTAGGGCGACCGTGTACGGCAACCACAGAGGGCAACGCGCAGCTAGTGCAGCAGGTGATCCAACAGCGGCCTCGGGTTTCCGTTCGCCGTGTTGCAGCTGCGGTCCAAATGACGCCAACGTCCACGTATCGTCTCATGCGCCAGAGTTTACACCTCTATCCATACAAAATTCAAACGCGGCACCCCTCAGCGCCGCTACCATTGCTGCACGACAGACATTCGCTAATGATATAGTGCACAGGATTGATGACGGCGATATGCATGTGGGCAGCATTTGGTTTACTGACGAAGCTTATTTTTACCTGGACGGCTTCGTCAATAAACAGAACTGGCGCATATGGGGAATCGAAAAGCCCCATGTTGCAGTCCCATCGTCCCTGCATCCTCAAAAAGTACTGGTCTGGGCCGCCATTTCTTCCAAAGGAATCATTGGCCCATTTTTCAGATCCGAAACGATTACTGCATCACGCTATCTGGACATTCTTCGTGAATTTGTGGCGGTACAAACTGCCTTAGACGACACTGCGAACACCTCGTGGTTTATGCAAGATGGTGCCCGGCCACATCGCACGGCCGACGTCTTTAATTTCCTGAATGAATATTTCAATCATCGAGTGATTGCTTTGGGCTATCCGAAACATACAGGAGGCGGCGTGGATTGGCCTCCCTATTCGCCAGACATGAACCCCTGTGACTTCTTTCTGTGGGGACACTTGAAAGACCAGGTGTACCGCCAGAATCCAGAAACAATTGAACAGCTAAAGCAGTACATCTCATCTGTATGTGAAGCCATTCCGCCAGACACGTTGTCAAAGGTTTCGGGTAATTTCATTCTGAGACTACGCCATATTATTGCTACGCATGGTGGATATGTGGAAAATATCGTACTATAGAGTTTCCTAGACCGCAGCGCCATCTGTTGTTGACAATTGTAACTACTGTAATTTCGAAAGTTTGTCTGCCTGAAAATGTACTGTTGTCCCAAGCATATTGCAACAAACGGTGTATTTCTATCGCTGCTCGTTTAGTTTGTATTGCCGTTTCAAATATACCGGTCATTTTTGAAACACCCTGTACATCTACATAGATACTCCGTAAGCCACCGCATGGTGCGTGGCGGAGGGTACCCTGTACCACTGCAAGTCATTTCTTTTCTTGTTCCTCTCGCAAACAGAGCGAGGGAAAAACGACTGTCTATATGACTCCGTATCAGTCCTAATTTCTTGTACCTTATCTTCGTTATCCTGATATCCTGACTGCTTGCCTGATTTCAAAACTTAGTTATGATATTGTGATTGGTTGAAGGGCGAAGGGGGGGACTGGGGAAGAAAGATAGGTTTAGTCTCTATAGAGGACAACTGGGCTACTTACATTTTGTTTGTTTGTTTTATTTACTTCTCTTCAGAAAATACACTTTGACTGGCTAACGCATTTTAATACTTCACTGTGATAAGCTGGTAAGTGAGAGGAGATGGGGAGGGAGAGGAGGAGGGGAGATGGAGTATGAGGAGGTATAAAGCACAATTGTGCTATTTTATATCCATCTGGGACCCACCTCCAAGCGCACAGGTGTGCACTACGGACTGCCGCATCTCCATCCACAAGTTACATCTCCGTGGGAGGTACAGGAATACAGTCCGACAATAACGTAAGTACACTGAGCTATTGTCAACCGTTTCTCCCACAGGTGCCATGGTAACATCTTGCACCAGCTTCGCTACTGTTGGCGCGAGAATCGCCTCAATCATCGCTCTCATCACGGACACCGATATTTCCTCCTGAGTCATGTGCCACTATATGTCACAGCATATCTTTCTGTCGGGCAAGTATAAAGGACGGCACCTCCAAGCCTCTCTACTCCAGTTCGCGTCGCGAGCCACTCCGGACCAAGTGCCTACCGCACCCTGCCGGTCCCTCAATTGGAGCTCCCTTCACTCCGGTGCAGTCGTCCACTTCGAGATGAGTCTAAGGGTATGATTACATAATGCGTTCAAGTTCAAGGTCACGTGTGCAGGTGAAAGTCAAGGTCAAGCCGAGGTCAATGACCTGGGTAAATGTAAACAAAGTACATCAGGTAGCACGTAGCCATATTGCTGTGAACCATCTTCTCTGGTGTCTGGAGATTTCATTCGCCCGACAGTGTGTACCCGTCACGCAAGGCTTTCAAATTCTTCATTTTGGTGATCTGACTGTTTTGTCTACGGGAAGCCACGAAATACAGCCTTGATCACCTTGTCTGGGTGTTTAGCGTGCGTATAAAACGGCCACTGGCGTGCAGAGGTTTCACTTGTCACACTGTGGTAATCATCGCAGTTGCAGAGCAGTTTTACCCGCACCAGATCTTTCCCTGCTGATTTCGCACTGACGTCGGACCTGCCTATTGTAGTACCTGTTGCAGGAAGCTTTGGTGAGCATCTTTGCTTACAAGAGGGTTGGTGTTGGTCTCTATTTCTTGCTCTGGGCAGATCAGTGTCTAAGGAAGTTGGGGCCAAGATCTTCCTCTGTAGTGGCTGCTGTCTTGGTAGCATCGTCTTCTTCCTTCCATAGGACAGCGAAGGTGTCGCATGAGTCGCTGTACTCCGCGTCTGGCGTGCATGTCCGACTTGCTTGGCTGGCTACAAGTGTAGACCAGCCTTGGTTGTCGATCACGATTTTTTTCTTGCGGCCCTTGTTGACGCGGAATTGTGGCGGCGGGTTTCTTCGTCATTTGGTCACCGTCTTCAGGTGTCGCATTTGCCTGCCGTTCGCGGCGTTCTGGAAGCTCATTTCCTTCCTGGAAATTTCAGAGCGGGCTCTCTCTGCGTTGCTGCAGAGCCCCACTTTCCGACGGGGGGGGGGCATTTTACGGTATTCTGTGGTGCTAGTTGTTGCACTTCGAGTCTCGGAATGACCGATCCCGATGTTCCTGGTATTCCTTTCAACATCGTGCGTCATCAAACTCAGCCATAATAGCAGTATTTGACGCAGCTGTTTGGCGAAGTTTCGTTGCGCCCTCCGGCGCACTGGAACTGACCGCAGCAGGGACTGTGGGCGCAGTGCCACACACGTCCATCTCCTCTTGCTGGCCGGTGAAGTTTGCTAGTGTTGTCGTACTTGTGGGGTGGGAGGAGGGGGGAAAGGGGCTGGGTAAGGTCGTCGACGCAACAAGCTCTGCCGGACGGCGGTCCGTCACATCCATCGCTGTGTTCAGCTTTCCTCTGAAGTCAGGGCGTGCGAACGACATCTCTGGCTTGGCGTGGGATGCTCTGCTGAAAATTACTGAAGTGGAATTACGCTTATTACCGATATCGACCAACTCGTAATTTTTGTTGAAAGAGGCATTAAAGGTGGTATTGTCCAATGTTCTTGCAGATATGCAGTTGCCAACTAGAGATACACAGACAATTATTATTACGAAATTGTTGAATCTTACATAATTTATCTTCATGTGACTAATCTTACAACTGGGCGATGTTGCGGTATCTTCAGATTTTCAGTTTTGAATGGTTTCCTCGATAGAGAATCGAAACTTTTGCTATGGCAAGTATACCAGGCAGTTCTGATATAGAGTACATTTTAGAACTGAATCTTTAATATCCCGAGAGTATTCTTGATTTTAATTCGGATGTGCCCTGATGCTCGAAATAAATTTCACTATCATTTTTGATAGTAAGAAATGTAAGAAATTATTTTAGATGTTATATGATAAGGAAAACTGTGTTAACCATTATATAAATCTGAAACAGTATTTACAACATAAAAGGGTTTTAAGAAACGTTCATCGAATTTTGTCACTTAGGTAAGCTCCCTGGACGAAGTCATTCATTGAGATTAACGAGAAAAAATGAATGAGTGCTAGCAATGACTCAGAGAAGAAGTTGTGAGTAATAGCGTGTTTGGAAAAACCATGTGAAATGTGGGACAGATGCGGGATACAAGACTAGAAACATCCTTGAGACAGGAATGGGGCAGCTACATAAAATGCCAAACCAAATTTTTAAATGGGTGTTATTTTTATCGAAAATTTAGTTGCCACTGAACTGAGCAGGCTTAATGCCGTCTTTAAAAAACACACTGCAGTAGGAATGGTCATTTTGGATGTTTCGAAAATCCTTCTTATCGACATCAGTCATGGATCCATGCTAAACGAGTATCTGGAAAATCATGTAAGACTGTGCTTCACAGACACATATAGCTTAATTTGTAAAACTAATACTTCAACTATCCATGAGGACATCAGGAGTGATGTGCATGTAAGGTCCGATATTTCGGCTTTCCCTGTAAATAAAGAACGTAATATTCCACTTCTGAATAAAAATGAGGTTCGGTTAATGAAAGACAAACTAAATAGTTTGTCAGTCTGAGAGAAAGATGTATGCCCTCGAGATTGAGTCTGTATGCATATTGAGCAAAGAAAAGGGAATAAAACATTCGTCTGTTAATAGGTTAACTATTGATGATTACGGGCAGTGAGTATTGAATTCAGAAGTAAAAAGCGCTCTGCAGCATGTAATTCAATGTAAGCTTCATACTGTTTTTACTATTAAACAACAAAAACTTGGTTTATATGCACAGGACGATAATTATGACATACTTACGGGATAAAGTAACTACATTGGCTTGCGACTGATTTTATTGTAAAAATGTAAATCATGCAAATACCAGAAAAATGCAAATTGTAGATTACCGACTTTCTTTACGTCCTCTTCGAAAGTTAACGTATGGTGCGTTATTACGAATTTTGGGGTACTTGGCCGACGTTTTATTAATGATCAGACTGTAATACGTTTTATGTGTGAATGTACGTAACGATAGATTCTTACACAGATATGATGCAGAATTTTGCTGTTGAGAATCTTCCCCTTCGTGTCGTAACATCAGACTGCTTCCGCAAGATAGTTCACCACAACATTATTCCTTAAAGTTTCGACATTACCTAGATGAAACATTTCATAGACACTGGACTTGAAAAGGTGGACCTTTGGCGCGGCCATCACAGTCACCCAATTGGACTCCATGTAATTTCTGGCCGTGAGGAAAGGTGCAAGAACGCGTATATGCTACAAGTCCTACTAACGTTAATAATCTTAAAGAAAGCGTTACAGTTGTCCATTTAACAGCTACGAAAAGTGTGAACGATCTATGGCCTGTATGGTGAAAAGACTTTGCAGATTCGTGTGCATTTTTATATTAAAGTTAGCTGATTGCCTGGTATTGCCAGGGTATGTATTAATTCCAATTCTATTAGTCCACGTCCTCCTTCCCCCCTCTCTCTGTGCTTTTTCTCTGCCCCCCTCTCTGTCTATCACTTTCTCCTCCTTCTCACTGTCCATCTCCTTCACACCCTCCCTCTATATATATGCTCCTACCTTTGTGTCTGCCCATCTGCTACTCCCCCTTCTCTCCGTCCATCAGCTCTTCCCTACTCTCTCTGGCACTCTTCTGGACTGGTCTCTGTCCACGTTGAACCTTCCGTCCTCATCACCCTAGAAGTTTTCTTTTGTGCAAGAAAATTCTTTAAAGGCACTGAATAATGTTCACGTGGTCATCTACGCTATAATTTTCGTCTACACCTTTCCTAGTTTCACCCGAAACCTAACAACAGTAAAACGTCTTCAGTCACCTTCTTTCAACCTGTAAACTCATTTTATACCTCAGTCACCGAACATTTCAATAGTTAGGGACGACTTTTACTTTTAGAAACGAGTTCACAAACTTTCCCCCTTACACGCGCATCATCTCCGATCCTGTTGCACCAAATCCTCGTCACAAGCACAGCCAGATTCTGTTCTGTTGCCCCAAACGCTCGAAATAACAACAGACATGTCGCCTTCTGAGCAGAACACTTGTCGCGAATCAGTCGCGTGAGATATTAGAAGCGAGTAGCCAAAATGGTAATGTATCACAATGTGTCCGTGGACTAGGTGTAAACATGTATCGAGTAGCGCTGATATCGCGTGGAGGTGTTTAACAGTATGCTTGGCGTGAAAATGTCAAGGAATCAGGCTAAGAGGACAAGTAAATTTTGTGACATTAAAAATATTTGATGCTGTGTAATCATTAGAGTCCTAATCAGCCATCCAGATTTGGATTTCCTATGGGTTCCATAATCACTTAAGATAAACTCAGGGGCTTGAAAGTATCACTGCAAATTTTACGTTCCGTTATTCCCTAACCCGAGCTTGTGCACCATCTCATATGGACTCATTCTAGGGTGGATCTGTAGCACTAATCTTCCTGATGAACTCGTTAAAATTATCCCCAAACTTGCAGTAGGCACGCCAGTGTAACGCTGCTAACTTATTCCAGTGCATCTACTCCTGCAAGTGCAAAGCAAAACCTCTTCCACAAAACCAAAAACTACACCATGGGACACACCACTGCAAGCTGGTTCAAATGGCTCTGAGCACTATGGGACTTAACATCTGTGGTCATCAGTCCCCTAGAACTTAGAACTACTTAAACCTAACTAACCTAAGGACATCACACAACACCCAGTACACCACTGCAGCCTAAAAGCTTCTTACCTACCATACCTATCAAAGAGGATGTAAGCTGCTTCGTCACAATTGTCATCTAAAATATTTATCTCTTCTAGAAATTTCTTACACGTCATCAAATCACACTGGAAGCGCAGTCCAGATTCCAACTAAATGTCATCGCCATATACTTCTAGAATCTTCTGTTATTCATGTCTGGTTACTCTCGTGTGATCCGCTACCACCCTAACACGAGCATCACCTCCGATCCAGTTGCACCAAATCCTCGCCACAAGCACAAGCAGATTCTGTTCTATTGCACCAAACGTTCAAAATAACACCAGACATATCGCCTTCTGAACAGTACACTTTTCGCGGATGAGTTGCGTGAGATATTAAAAGTGCGTAGCCAAAATGGTAATGTAGCACAACGTGTGCTTGGACAAGGCGTTAGCATGTATCGAGTAGCGCTGATATCGATTATGATGACAGCGCTATGGTCGCTTCTTCTTTTTTTTTTCACGCCAGAACGAGTGAGGGAGGCACGTGGAGGTGTTTAACCGTGTGCCTGGTGTGAAGATGTTAAGGAATCAGGCTAAGAGAACAAGTAAATTTTGTGACTATAAAGGTGTTTGATGCTGTGTAATCATTCGTGTACTTCACGAGACTTAATCAGCGGCTCGCGAAGTCAAATACCACGAGAAAAATCGCGAGAACGTAATTAGATGCCGAGAGCATCTCATCCGTACCGGCAAATGAAACATGGATTACCTATACTGCCACGAACGCCGCATCTGGATTGCAGTGTGGGATGATGTATTGTGATGTAGTGTTACTGTATGTATCAGTATATCAACATATTTGTTACTTTGTGAAGGGTGTAACAGTGCAGCCCTGTGTAGTGCAAGTGTTAAAAATTACATCAATGGATTATACTAGGCTGAAACTTAAATTTCGGTAATTGACACTTCTTTATTCCCCGTGTTAGTTATCATTTACACTACTGGCCATTAAAATTGCTACATCACGAAGATGACGTACTACAGACGCGAAATTTAACCGACAGGAAGAAGATGCTGTGATATGTAGCCGGCCGCAGTGGTCCAGCGGCTCTAGGCGCTCAGTCCGGAACCGCGCGACTGCTACGGTCGCAGGTTCGAATCCTGCCTCGGGCAGGGATGTGTGTGATGTCCTAAGGTTAGTTAGGTTTAAGTAGTTCTAAGTTCTAGGGCACTGATGACACAGATGTTAAGTCCCATAGTGCTCAGAGCCATCTGAACCATCTGTGATATGCAAATGATTAGCTTTTCAGAGCATTCACACAAGGTTGGCGCCGGTGGCGACACCTACAACGTGCTGACATGAGGAAAGTTTCCAACTGATTTCTCATACACAAACAGCATTTGAGCGGCGTTGCCTGGTGAAACGTTGTTGTGATGCCTCGTGTAAGGAGGAGAAATGCGTACCATCACGTTTCCGACTTTGATAAAGGTCGGATTGTGGCCTATTCGGATTGCGGTTTATCGTATCGCGACATTGCTGCTCGCGTTGGTCGAGATGCAATGACTGTTAACAGAATATGGAATCGGTGGGTTCAGGAGGGTAATATGGAATGTCGTGCTGGATCCCAAAGGCCTCGTATCACTATCAATCGAGATGATAGGCATCTTATCCGCATGCCTGTAACGGATCGTGCAGCCACGTCTCGATTCCTGAGTCAACATATGGAGACGTTTGCAAGACAGAAACTATCTGCACGAACAGTTCGACGACGTTTGCAGCAGCATGGACTATCAGCTCGTAGACCATAGCTGCGGTTACCCTTGACGCTGCATCACAGACAGGAGCACATGTGATGGTGTACTCAACGACGTACCTGGGTGCAGGAATGGAAAAACGTCATTTTTTCGGATGAATCCAGGTTCTATTTACAGCATCATGATGGTCGCATCCGTGTTTGGCAACATCGCGGTGAACGCACACTGGAAGCGTGTATTCGTCATCGACATACTGGCGTATCACCCGGCGTGATGGTATGGGGTGCCATTGGTTACACGTCTCGGTCACCTCTTGTTCACATTGACGGCGCTTTGAACAGTGGACGTTACATTTCAGATGTGTTACGACCCGTGGCTCTACCCTTCATTCGATCCCAACGAAACCCTACATTTCAGCAGGATAATGCACGACCGCATGTTGCAGGTCCTATACGGGGCTTTCTGGATACAGAAAATGTTCGACTGCTGCCCTGGCCAGCACATACTCCAGATATCTCAGCAATTGAAAACTTCTGGTCAATGGTGGCCGAGCAACTGCCACGTCCCATTACGCCAGTCACTTGTCTTGATGAACTTTGGTATCGTGTTGAAGCTGCATGGACAACTGTACCTGTACACGCCATCCAAGCTCTATTTGACTCAATGCCCAGGCGTATCAAGGCCGTTATTACGGTCAGAGATGGTTGTTCTGGGTACTGATTTCTCAGGATCTATGCAACCAAACTGCGTGAAAATGTAGTCACGGGTCAGTTCTAATATAAAATATTTGTCCAATGAATACCCGTTTATCATCTGCATTTCTTCTTGGTGTAGAAATTTTAATGGCCAGTAGGGTATTACAGGAATACTCAAGCTGCTGCTCTTAGACTGCAAGGTAAGAAGCGAATGACGATTGGATTTACAAGGTGATGGGTAGGAATACCAAATACAGACGAAACAACAACGCCACCCTTCCCCATTCACTTACAAAGCGTAACCCAACTTTAATAATGACGGTAGGAAGCAGGAGCCTATCGTGATTGGCCACAGAAGAAGCTTCTGGAAGGAACAGAGGCCAGAGGACGGCGCGTGATCGTCGGGGAGGCGCCGCATGCAAGCCTCTATAACCGGCGTCTTCGGCACTTCTGGAGAGTCTGATCTCAGACAGCTTTAGACGCTTAACCTGCGTTACTCTGAACCCCGGGACTGGCTTGATTTCTCGTGGCACGTAGCTGCGTAGACTTCACGCACGACTGTACAACATAGCTAATGTGTTAGTGCCCCGTAGAATTCGAAAGTAGTTTCCTATCCTACTTGTTGAGTCTCAGTCCTTTAGCAGACCTCCTCGTCCTTTTCCCACCGAGTTTCCTTATCTGCAAATATTATATCTTGTATTCTCAGACAGCATGCCTACGAGGTGGCCGAGCCACTTCACAACTTCCCATCCCGATCGACTCGCAGTACACTACAGAGGGTGAGTAATTTTTGGTGCCAGGTATGGGTCTGGCTAAAAATAGGAGTCCCTATGGTTAGGTATTGGCTATCAGGAAACCACAGCCTTACTGTGTCTCTACACAGTAATGGGATTAGCCAGACCATGGGTTTGAGGACGGTACTCAGCCCGAAGTCCGGAAACGACTGACGGCTTTGAGAGGTAAGACTGAGACGAAAAGTGTCTCTTCAAACGAAGAGAGACGAAAGAAGAAGATGATTATAGTGGTCCAGGAAGGTTCATTAAGGCGCGAGTTGAACTGCACGAGGGGCGTGTCGAAAATGAGGCGAGACAGCGTGCCCATCCAGAAGGACACGGCGCGAGATCCTCTGACGAGCCGGAAAGATCCGCTACAGAACGGGCTTAACTTTCGACTATGCAGGAGGCGAATTGGCAGCGAGGCGCGGGAGCACGCCGTTCCAGAGGGAGGCGGCGACATCAGTCACGGAAGGACCAGAGGGGTTCGCCAGCTGCGAGGAAGCAGATAACGTTACAGGAGGCGCCTGGCTGCCGGAGCTGGCTGGCTGCGAGGCCGTGAGTCGATGGGAATACAGAGAGGCGGCTGCGTAGACTGCAAAGATATTTTAAGAAGGTGATCAGACTTGTTGGTACAGCATGCCCAAAACGAGCAGGTAGAAGCAATAGATATTAATGTTGCGCAATCGTAATCGATCAGGAAGTACATTAGTTTTAGTGATGTGCTACAGTTATTGCCACAAACATTTGAAGGAAAAGTAGAGTTGTATGAATTATTTGACAGTTGTGTTAGTGCCCCCAGAACAGCGTGATTGTTTGTTTAAGTTTGTCAAGGCACGGATAGTTGGAGCTGCCACGTGTAAGTAGTTAGTTCGGGATCTGACAACCACCTGGTCTGCTGTGCATTCTATTTTAGTAGAAAACTGTGCTTGTAAACGTACAGTAGACTACTACACTTGCAAGATTTTTGCAAAGTAGAAAAAACGTGGTGAGAGCATTGCACATTGGGATTCACACATTGATGGCTTACAGCATCATTTTAGAGGGATGTAATGATGGAAGCTGAGTTAGCTGGAAGTATTGCTGTGGTTCTGAAATTGGGCAGTGCAGTATTCAGTCTGGGGCTTCAAGATGATTGCATTAAAACGATAGGAAGGGCTAGAGGAGAGACAGTTACACTCTCTGAAGCCATCGATATTGACTCTACAGAGGAGAGTGCTGTTGCGTCCGCGAAAGAGAAGCCTATAGTAAGGAACTTAGTTGGAATGCAGAGAACACTATGTGTGGAGTCAAGTGATGTAATGTTTTAAGGGCAGTCAGAGAACCCACTAAGCAAGGCGATGTACTGACTGAACGTGGTTGGCGAAAACCAACGATAAGAGGCTGGAAAACTAAGAAGGGGTGTAACAGAGAAGTCGGATTGCGCCGTGTCAGGCAAAGTGTTTATTGTTGACAACATAAATAGAAATGAGTTTGTAGAATTGTCGTGTAAAAAAAGGAAAATGGAATCCGAGGTTTTTGATAGATGATGGAACACAAATAAGTTTAATAAAAGGAAATGTTTATCGAATGCGAAAGTGTGTGGTCCAGGTGAGAGTATTACGATCAGAAGGATCGTTAATACAGTTGCTAAGACAGAGGGTGCTGTAGATATTGTATTGCAGGTTGCAAGACGTATATTAGTGAGGCAAAAAGTTCATATTACTGAGGCAGAAGTAGATCTTCCGTTGGAGGGTCTATTAGACATAATGCTGTGATAGATTATGGTGCAAAGAGTGTATGGATTCGTGGGAAGCGATTCGAGTTGCGAACAGCATGGGAACATCAGATCCCAGAGAGAGAATTTTGTGGAAAAACTGTTAATGGTAGAGCTGTAGAGGCCACGGGAAATGGTTACGTTAGTGCAAATGTGGAAGGGGCCACGAGGCAGCAATGTTTAGGTTCAGTTGCGGTAGGAGACGCTAAACAGTAGTAAGTTACGTTGTACACGAGAAGAGCCAGTTCGATGGCAGCATGAGCCGCGGAAAAGCGAAATGTCAATGTAGAAGTAGTAGGAGCCGCGAGGAAACAATTCCTTCGATTGCGGTAGGAGCAGCGAAATCGAGAAGAGTTGTATCGAACAAGGTGGGTGTCTGTTCTATGCCGGCAGGAGCCGCGAGGCAGCGAAGTGTAGGTTCGGTTGCTGTCGGAGCAGCAAGACAGAGAAAAGCCGGCTCTATGACAGTAGAAGGTGAGAAACACGGTGATAATTCGGTTGCATTTAGAGCCGCGAAAACAAGGAAATGCCAGCAGGAAATTTTGGAAATTTGTGATAAGATTCTATGGGACCAAACTGCTGAGGTCATCGGTCCCTAAGCTTACACATTACTTAATCTAACTTAAAGTAACTTACGCTAAGGACAACATACGGACCCATGCCCGAGGGAGGACTCGAACCTCCGACCGGGGAAGCCGCGTGGACCATGACAAGGTGCGAAATCCCAGTGTAGGAGAGAACTCGCGAGAAAAGAAGTACGAACAGGACAAATATAGATCGTGGTTCTCAAAGCGGAACGAATTTTTAGAGTGCAGGTAGCCATAAGGAATGTGTCGGGAGCACTAATTCCCAAACAAGAAGTCAGTCTAAGACACTATGCACCAGCATCAAAGGTAACGAGAGGAGAAGACACATGTATAGCGAGTGTGCTAAATGCGACAGAAGGAAGTATATGAATTATGTGTCCAGTACTGGTGGTTGGGAAAGTGTCATCCACGGAGGCGTATAAAGTATGGCAAGTGAGAGAAGTAAAGACAGAGATAAAATCCAGGGGCACGAAGTTAAAAGATTGTCTTAGAGTTCCACATAAGAACTGAGAAAAAAGGGATGCCATTCTGTGTGGCATACAATTACATATTTCACTTGCCAGGCGATCAGTTGACGCATACTGATGTTATAATACATGATATCAAATTAATACCGGAAGCAGAAGATCGGGTAATATGTTCAAGACCGTATCTTATACCACAGGCGCAAAAAGAAGTATTGCAACAGGAAATAGATAAAATGTAACAACAAAAATCATAGTTCCGAGTAATAGTGCACGGAATTTCCATCTAATTATGATTCCAAAAAAATGACCGCTTGCGGGAAACAAAAACGGTGGACTGTACCAGACTATAGGCGCCTGAATGAGATATCTATTAAGAACGTTTATCCTCTCCTGAGAAACGACGAAATTTTGGGTGGGCTAGGTAAGAAAAAGTATTTCTCAATACTCGATTTAGCAAAGTGGTTTCATCAATTGCTGCTGGATGAAAAAGATAGATAGAAAACCGCGTTTACAACGCCATATGGCCATTAGGAGTATTAGGAAGGCCCATAGTTCTCAACATTCTAAAAGTTTATCTCCATTCACTTATTTTGTTCCACTCACTTAGAAAAACAATCTAAACAAAATTTTAGCGCAATCAATAGATACAAGACGACTCTCATCGACCATAAAGTTTCGAAGTTTAACTGTCTGAATTTTTTTACACAGTTCCTTCGTCTTCTTATTATTAGTATTATTGTTAAATGAAGTCTTATTATTAGAGATACTTACTTTTATGAACGCTGCCTTAAGATTTTCATCCTAATATTGTTATGTATAATAAATGCCGTAAGGTGTTGAAAAGGTAGATAGACTGACAGTATTAGTAACCTTTCAAGACAGTGAACAATTGTTGGAAGTTCCTGAAATTCCAGCATCTTCTGCAGAAGATTAAGCTATTACTGTTTACTAGGCAGTAGATGAGTAGGGTATAGCCGACAAAATTCAGGCACCTCGCTGTGATACGACAGCAAGCACAATTAAAGTAAATGGCAGCAGTACAAATCCAGAAAAGATTGATCAGTCGTGGCCTATTATATCTCACTTGCCGTCATCACGTTTTTTAATTTGTGTTTCGATCCATCGATGGGGGAAACCTCCTGCCTGGACATGAAAATTTTCAAGAAACATATTCTAAACTCGACAAGAACGCTTACATAACCGGTAGCAGTGAGATAGCTGGTGATGTACTTTCTACTACTGTCGGATTTCTTGAAAACCAACTTTCTGCACAGAAACGACTGCGAGATGAATACCAAGAATTGCTAGCGGAGATCTTTCTTGGAGGCATTCCAAAGAATGGGATATCGTTCAGTACTCCACGAGCTGTAACGTATTCTAGCTGGATGGCGGGGGCCATATACATATACAATCAAGTTATACATGTTTCACGGTCAGTTTCATTTATCTGACGTGGAGAAGAACTCATTAAGAAGTATACGTATTTTTCTTGCACATGTTTCCTTCCGAAACTGCTATCTGTCAACAGAAGCAATTAAGGCAACTCACCATGGTTTTCTGTTCGTGAGTCCACTGATTATCAGGATATTGATCCCGTAATCAGGAAGGCTGCTGCAAACACATTTTAAAATTTAGCTCCAGAGACTATGGCTTTAGCTTTGTTTGATGACAGTATTCCAGCAAAGGTCAAGACAAATATAACTCAAGTTACCTTGGAATCAGAAAAAAGAGGAATAAGAGGAAGATGAAAAAAACAAGTGAAATGGTAGATTGTACACAAAAATTATCTTTCTTCTTTTACGAGTGTTGACCTTTCATCTTTAGTAACACCTTTTATGAGAACGTCTTCACAAGGTTTTCTATCAGTACTGATTTTCTCCATAAAGACCCTTCAACATGGAAAGATGAATCCCATTACAAAAGTGTAGTTCAAAATCTTGAGGAGATAGTTGTGTGAATGTGAATGATGCTGCAGAAAGAGAAGTCAAATTCATTGAGGACTATGATATCATTCACACAAAAGACGAAACTGAGAAACAGTTGCTTTACGGGTTGTTGCTGGAGACCGTAAAAATATACCCAACTGCCACTACATCTTCTCTTAGACATAAAACGTCCAGTGTTCAACTAATTAGATTATCTCTTGGTTCTACAGAAATGAATGATGTAAAATAATTATTCTAAATAAACAATTTCTCAAATAGAAAATGAGTACGTTATCGAAAATAAACTTTATATTTCTTAAATTTTTCCGGTTCTTTTTTGAATTCCTCTTGTGAATTTTTCAGTAATATGAGTCAAAATGATTTTAAGCAATTTTTGGGTCTGCTTAAATTTGTCACAAACATTACTCTTAGAAAAGACAAGTAAAGACAAGTATACAATGGAGATAAGGAGCAGTACAACGAAAATAGGTGTTGCAGATGCTATGTTGCAACCTCGTGTTTGAGAGTCGCCTACAATTTGTTGGATTAAGGTGAAATTTTCGCAGGTTGTATTTTTGTCAGTTGGAACAAATGTCGTGGTGGGAGAAGCAAAATTTTAAGTTTCTGATACTTGCATATAGCTGAAGTCCACCCTAATTAGTATATGTCAATGGATTTGAAGACAGTTCCCACTACATTTCAACAATTAATCAATTCACTTTTAATAGGATTGCAAGGAGGAAAGGTATTCATACATCTAGATGATGTAATAATATTTGGCTAGTCATTAGAAGATCATTATAGCCGTGTTGAGGAGGTCATTTAGAGACTTAGATCCTACAATTTGAAATTTCAAGTGGATAGATGTGAATTATTGTACAAAGAGGTTACATATTAGGGGCATGTCCATATAGCAGAGGGGTTAAAGCCTGATCCAAAGAACAGTTTCCAGTAACTACCACTCAGTTAAAAGCATTTTTGGGCCTAAGCGGGTACTATCGTCGTTTTATAAACAATTGTAGTACAACTGAGATATTCCTATTTCACTTGCTGAAGAAAGGAATGGTATAAAATTGAGGAACAGAACAGGAAGAGACATTTCAGCAACTGAAGGAGCAACTTTTAAGTTCTCAGGTTTTGCACCATCCGGATTTTACCCAAGAATTTATTATTACTACTGGCGTGAGACAGATCTCCATTGGCACCGTTTTGAGCCAATGAAAAATGAGCAATGACTTACCTGTTGCAAATGCATCTAGAACATGAAATACAGCAGAACAGTCATACAGCACTATTGAGAGGGAGATGTTAGCCGGATGCTGGGTAGTTAAACATAACTGACCTATTTATTCGGTCGAAAATTCATCGTATGCACAGATCACAAACTACTAACGTGGGTAAGTAGCATTTAGAATCGGTCATCAAGACTGTTGAAATTTAGATCGAAATTAGCAGAAATTCTATATGAAAGTGGTATGCGGAATCAGGTCGTAGGCGCCCTCCCTAGAATGAGAAACCTAAGAACAGCTAACAATGAAACTGAAGACTCGAGAAAGATAACCGAAACAACCGAGACAGCTGTGCGGAGCGGAAGCTTAAAGGCCGTCCCCGAGGTCGCAAGCGGCGACACTAATGGGCCTTCTGTAGAAGGAAAGATAAACGAGGTCAGCAACCCAGGCCATGTGGGCGAGGGTGACACACAGGCGGGGACAAGGAACACAGATGAGTGGGGAACAAGCTGCTAGTTTGACTCTAGAAGAAAAGAGAGCGTACCTGAAGAAGCTCCATGATTCATCAAGGAGAAGGGAAACCTACGATAGGATAAGAAAATATTGTACGTGGGAAGGCATAAAAGTCGATGTAGAGCAGTATATTCGCCAATTCGAAAGCTGTCAAAAGAACAAAAGTACTGATAATAAAACGAAAATGTCAATGAAAATAACGACAACCCGTGATCTTGTCTTTGAAAGATGTGATACAGATGTCGTAGGTCTGCTTTTTCAAACAGACCCTTAAATTTCAGGACGCACTGACGAAGTTTTTAGTTGCAGAATCCATCGAGAAACAAGAGGCAGAAACGGTAGCAAGATTCACAGAGGAAAAGATTATTTTAAAGTTTAGTGGATGGTAGTCTGTCCTACTGTGTGATATGGGTAGTAATTTTACCAGTGAAACAATGTGAAGAGTATGCAAACTGCTGCATACAGATACAACCACCACGTGCTACCACCCGCAGGATAATGGGACATTAGAAAGAATACATAAAAACTTAACCGAAACGCTCAGACATTAAAAAGATCAAGCATAGATTGACTGGGACACCGGGATCCCATATGCAGTTTTCATTTTTAAAAGCACCGTGTAGAGCACAACTGGATACACACCTGATGAGTTGTTCTTTGAGAGAGTGTGTAATATACCGGAAGTTCTACAAAAGAACCCAGTAGAAATACTCTAATGTTATGATAGTTATATGCTTGAGTTAAAAGAGCGAATGAGAACTATGCCGCAGTGTGCGTGAACTTTTAACGCTCAGATTGAATTGAATGATGAAGAAAATTAGGATAGAACCCAACTTCCAAATGAGTTCCGACTAGGAGACAATATTTCGTTATTTGACGAAAGTGTACCCGGGCGAAGATCAAAGAAATTAGCTAGTCATTGGTTAGAGCCATATATTGTAAAAAGACTTAAAGGACCAAATGTGGTCATAATTTTAAGTACGCAACAATTGCCTGAAAGAGTTATTTTAATTGCAGGAAGGCGGCAACACATCTGGCGGTTGGAATTACCGTACTAGCATTCAGAAGTACTTCGTTACATACAGTGGCACACATTCCGGAGCTATAACTTACGCAATTCCAGTCATCACCAGTATTATAATGTGGCAACATGGGAAAGTTATTCTTTACAGCGTAACATTGAGAAAGGTAAGTTATTTCAAATTAGTAGAATTTCAGAATAATTTTTAAAACGCCAAAGTATTAGCTACCAGAGGTGTAGAATTCTGCCAGAGAAGACTCACTCTACTTAACTGAAGTGCTTTAGGGTGCGAAAGTGCAAAACAAGTATTACAGTGGAGCATTGGTAGAATACAGAAATCTCAAAATCTAATTGGATAGTTAGCTCGCCATGAATGAAGAATGACAAAACGTGGAGTACTGAATTTTGTAGAAGAAATCAGTAAGATGTCATGATGATGCATCTTTGTTTAAGAAAAAAAAAATGCTGTGTAAGAGGGAGAACACAAACAGCTGTTAAGGGTAACCGGGGGGCAAGTGACAATAATAAAATATACGTTAATTAGCAACGAACAGGTCGCATGAAATGAAAGAATATAGTTCGAGAAGAGCACTGGTAGAAGGCTACAGTGAGCCATTATATAGATAGCATTTAACGAGCAACTAATTCAGCTTATATCTATCTTTAATGAGCTTCAATGGTAATAAGGTTTACTAATTACATCAATTGTAAATGCACAGAAAATTATTTTGGAACCACAATTAATGAATCCTGTGCAAGTGGCGAAATATATAGAGTTGATAAAAGATGATATTAAAGATAAGGGATTCTCAGTAGTAGTTACAGGGGACAATAGTTATCAACTGCTTTAAGTACTCGATCTTGATATATTCATCACTAGAAATATTTTTAGTTACTTAGACCGTCAGTGACAGAGAACCTCGTGTTCCTGCTGCTAAGAAGGCGAGTACGCTGTTCGTTTGTTGTATATTCTTACGAGCTTCAAACGGGAGAGACTGCAGTAATGGATAGGAACTGTGATTGCTGTGTACAGATGAGAGTTGAGTTGGCGACTATTCGCTCACAGCTCCAGGCCGCATTGGCTTCCGTCACACAGCTTGAGGCTGCTGCCAAGGGCATTACTGAGGGGGGTCGGACGAGAGCTGAGTTGGCGACTATTCGCTCACAGCTCCAGGCCGCGTTGGTTTCCGTCACACAGCTTGAGGCTGCTGCCAAGGGGCATTACTGAGGGGGGTCAGACCCGGGGTTGCGAGAGACATGGAGCACGTCCCACGTGTCCCCCGTTAGGCCTACTGCTGTGGCCGCCCTTGGTACTGCCTGCACAGAGGTTGACCCCTCACCCATGGTCGAGTGGGAGATCATTCCAAAGTCTGGCAGGCAGCGATAAACTTTCAGAGGAGCCGATCGTAGGACCTCCCCGGTTCGTTTACGAACAGGTTTCGGGCGTTATCTGTGGCTGACGATGTCTCTGAGCTGGAAGCAGTCGTCCACCCTGTTCCAGAGAAAGCTTCTCGGCCCGCTTGGTCTGGGCATTGACAGAGGGTGGATTTGCTCGTAGTTAGGAGCTCCAACGTTAGGCGCGTAATGGGGCCGCTTAGGAACATGGCTGCCAAGGAGGGAAAGGAACCCAATGTGCACTCCGTGCGCATACCGAGGGGAGTCATTCTGGATGTGGAAAGGCTGATTCCGGATGTCATGAAGAGGTCAGGGTGCAGCCAACTGCAGGAGGTGACTCATGTCGGTACCAATGACGTATGTCGCTTTGGATTGGAGGAGATTCTCTCTGATTTTCGGTGGCTAGCGGAAATGGTAAAGACTGCCAGTCTTGCGTGCGAGATTAAGGCGGAGCTCACCATCTGCAGCATCGTCGATTGAACCGACTGTGGTCCTTTGGTGCAGAGCCGAGTGGAGGGTCTGTATCAGAGACTCAGGCGGTTCTGTGACCAAGTAGGCTGCAGATTCCTTGACTTGTGCCATCGAGAGATGGGTTTCCGGGTTCCTCTTACTAGGTCAGGAGTCCACTACACACAGGAAGCGGCTACACGCGTATCGGGAGCTGTGTGGAAGGGACTGGGTGTTTTATTTTTTAGGTTATAGGGCCTCATGGAACCACAGAAAGGGCGTCCGTCTAAAAGGGGGCAGGTAAAACACAGTAAGTTAGTTGTAGAAACGGTCAGTATTGTAGTTGTAAATTGTCGTAGCTGTGTTGGGAAAGAACCAGAGCTCCAAGCCCTTATAGAAAGCACTGAAGCTCAGATAGGTATAGGTACATAAAGCTGGCTAAAGCCGTAAATAAGCTCAGCAGAAATTTTTTCTAACGATGTAACAGTGTTCAGAAAAGATAGATTAAATACTATTGGTGGTGGAGTATTTATTGTTGTATTGAAGCAGATAGTTCCTCCGAAATACACTCCTGGAAATTGAAATAAGAACACCGTGAATTCATTGTCCCAGGAAGGGGAAACTTTATTGACACATTCCTGGGGTCAGATACATCACATGATCACACTGACAGAACCACAGGCACATAGACACAGGCAACAGAGCATGCACAATGTCGGCTCTAGTACAGTGTATATCCACCTTTCGCAGCAATGCAGGCTGCTATTCTCCCATGGAGACGATCGTAGAGATGCTGGATGTAGTCCTGTGGAACGGCTTGGCATGCCATTTCCACCTGGCGCCTCAGTTGGACCAGCGTTCGTGCTGGACGTGCAGATCGCGTGAGACGACGCTTCATCCAGTTCCAAACATGCTCATTGGGGGAAAGATCCGGAGATCTTGCTGGCCAGAGTAGTTGACTTACACCTTCTAGAGCACGTTGGGTGGCACGGGATACATGCGGACGTGCATTGTCCTGTTGGAACAGCAAGTTCCCTTGCCAGTCTAGGAATAGTAGAACGCTGGGTTCGATGACGGTTTGGATGTACCGTGCACTATTCAGTGTCCCCTCGACGATCACCAGAGGTGTACGGCCAGTGTAGGAGATCGCTCCCCACACCATGATGCCGGGTGTTGGCCCTGTGTGCCTCGGTCGTATGCAGTCCTGATTATGGCGCTCACCTGCACGGCGCCAAACACGCATACGAACATCATTGGCACCAAGGCAGAAGCGACTCTCATCGCTGAAGACGACACGTCTCCATTCGTCCCTCCAGTCACGCCTGTCGCGACGCCACTGGAGGCGGGCTGCACGTTGTTGGGGCGTGAGCGGAAGACGGCCTAACGGTGTGCGGGACCGTAGCCCAGCTTCATGGAGACGGTTGCGAATGGTCCTCGCCGATACCCCATGAGCAACAGTGTCCGTAATTTGCTGGGAAGTGGCGGTGCGGTCCCCTACGGCACTGCGTAGGATCCTACGGTCTTGGCGTGCATCCGTGCGTCGCTGCGGTCCGGTCCCAGGTCGACGGGCACGTGCACCTTCCGCCGACCACTGGCGACAACATCGATGTACTGTGGAGACCTCACGCCCCACGTGTTGAGCAATTCGGCGGTACGTCCACCCGGCCTCCCGCATGCCCACTATACGCCCTCGCTCAAAGTCCGTCAACTGCACATACGGTTCACGTCCACGCTGTCGCGGCATGCTACCAGTGTTAAAGACTGCGATGGAGCTCCGTATGCCACGGCAAACTGGCTGACACTGACGGCGGCGTTGCACAAATGCTGCGCAGCTAGCGCCATTCGACGGCCAACACCGCGGTTCCTGGTGTGTCCGCTGTGCCGTACGTGTGATCATTGCTTGTACAGCCCTCACGCAGTGTCCGGAGCAAGTATGGTGGGTCTGACACACCGGTGTCAATGTGTTCTTTTTTCCATTTCCAGGAGTGTAGTATGGGTAGAGGTTATACTTGACAATCGGATTAAACTATTAACTTGCTCGTTTTACCGACCCCCCGACTCAGAAGATAAAGTTGCTGAACACTTCAAAGAAAACTTGAGTCTCATTTCAAATAGGTACCACACTCACACAATTATAGTCTGTGGTGACTTCAATCCTATGCTCGATATGTTGGAAAACTTATACGTTTAAGACGGTGGCAGGCATAAAACGTCATCCGAAATTGTACTGATTGCTTTCTCAGAAAATTATTTTGAACGATTAGTTAATGAGCCCACTCGAAGTGTAAATGGTTGTGAAAGCATACTTGACCTCTTATCAACAAATAATCCTGGACAAATAGTGGGTATCTTGACTAATACAGGGGTTAGCGACCACGAGGCAGTAGCTGCTAGGCTGAATACCGTAACTCCTACAACTATCAAAAAGAAACGCAAAGTACATATATTTAAAAAGGCTGATAAAAATGTTCTTAACGCCTTTTTAAGAGACAGTCTGCACTCCTTCCGATCTGATCATGTAAGCATAGAAAAATTGTGGAATGATTTCAGAGAGATAGTATCGTCAGCAATTGAGAGACATATACCACAAAATTAATAGGTGATGGAACTGATCCCCCATGGTACACAAAACGGGTCATATCGCTGTTGCAGAGGCAGCGAAAAAAGCATATCAAATTTAAAACAACGCAAAATTCTCAAAACTGACAAAGTTTTGCAGAAGATCGAAATATAGTGTGTACTTCAATGCGTGATGCTTTCAATAATTCTCACAACGAAACTCTGTCTAGAAATATGGCAGAAAAGCCAGAGAGATTCTGGTCATACATAAAGCACACCAGTGGCAAGACGCAATCAATACCTTCACTGCGCGATAACAACGATGAAGTCACTGATGACAGTGCCATTAAAGCAGAGTTATTAAACACGACTTTCCGAAACTTTTTTACCAAAGAAGACGAAGTAAATATTCCTGAATTCCAATCAAGAACAACTGCTAAGTTGAGAAACATAGAAACTCAGTGCCGCAAAGCAGCTTAAATCACTTAATAAAACCAAGGCTTCCGGTCCAGATTGTATACCAGTCAGGTTCCTCTCAGAGTATACTGATACAATAGCTCCATATTTAGCATTTATGTACAACCGCTCGCTTACAGATAGATCCGTACCTAAAGACTGGAAAATTGCTCAAGTCACACCAATACCCAAAAAGGGAAGTAGAAGTAATCCGTTGAATTACAGGCCAGTATCACTAACGACAATTTGCAGTAGGGTTTTGGAACATTACTGTATTCGAACATTATGAAGTACCTAGAAGAAAACGATTTCTTGACCCGTAGTCAGCACGGATTCAGAAAATATCGTTCTTGTGAAACACAACTAACTCTTCATACTCATGAAGTAATGAGTGCTATAGACAGGGGATGTCAAATTGATTCCATATTTTTAGATTTCCAGAAGGCTTCCGACACCGTTCCTCACAAGCGTCTTCTAACCAAACTGCGTGCCTATGGAATATCGCCTCAGTTGTGCGACTGGATTCGTGATTTCTTGTCAGAAAGGTCACAGTTCGTAGTAATGGACGGAAAGTCATCGAGTGAAACAGAAATAATATCCGGCATTCCCCAAGGAAATGTAATAGGCCCTCTATTGTTCCTCATCTATGTTAAGGGCATAGGAGGCAATCTCAGTAGCCGTCTTAGATTGATTGTAGATGATGTTGTCATTTACAGTCTTGTAAAGTCATCAGATGACCAAAACGAATTGCAAAATGATTTAGATAAGATAACCAAAAGTGGCAATTGACCCTGAACAAAGAAAAGTGTGAAGCTATTCACATGAGTACTAAGAGAAATCCGCTAAATTTCGATTACGCGATATGTCACACAAATCTGAAGGCTGTGAATTCAACTAAATACTTAGGGATTACAATTACAAATACCCTATATTGGAACGATCACATAGATAATGTTGTGGGTAGAGCCAACCAAAGACTGCGATTCATTGGCAGAACACAAAAAGATGCAACAGGTCTACTAAAGAGACTGCTTACACCACTCCTGTCCGCCCTATTCTGGAGTATTGCTGTGCGGTGTGGGATCCGCATCAGATGGGACTGAAGGATGACATCGAAAAAGTACAAAGAAGGGCAGCCCGTTTTGTATCATCGCGATGTAGGGGGAGATAGTGCCACAGACATGGTACGTGAATTGGAGTGGAAATCATTAAAACAAAGTCGTTTTTCGTTGCGACGGGATCTTCTCATGAAATTTCAATCAGCAGTTTTCTCCTGAGATTGCGAAAACGTTCTGTTGACACCCATCTACATAGGGAGGAATGATCGTAGAAAAATTTAAGTGCGCACGCCGTTCGAGAGTGGAACGGTGGGGAGACAGCTTGAACGTGGTTCATTGAACCCTCTGCCAGGCACTTTATTATGAACAACAGAGTAACCACCTAGATTTAGATGTATATGTAGAAATATTCCCCTTGTAGATAGTAATGTGGTTGACACATACAAAATTTGGCCACTTCCTGTGGAAGTTAATGCGCGAAAACAGATAAAGAAATACTGTTACTAGACGGTGCTAAAAGATAAATGTGAACTAGAGCAACTATGAATTATTGTGTAAAAAGATGGATCAGAGTCACAAAGTGTGTAGACAGACGTTTGTTGTTTTGTCGACATATCAGCACGAGTTGTGTGCAGCAAAAATATTACAACCTGATTTAAGAATACCCACAAATTTTATACAGAGTATATAGTATTAAATGAAAGTGTTTGCACGCAAATAAGTGGTAATGGATTGTTATTTGTAGCACCAGAAGATGAATGTCTTGTAATTTTATGTAGTGATAATAATGAAATCACTGATATAGTTATTCGGGGTACACATAAATTGAAGTTTATAAGTAAATGTAAAGGATGTTGTGCTCAAATACTGACATAGTCAGAGCATGTTATTGGAACATACGTAAAAAACTATTTTAAAGTTTCGAATTTTTAATGCCGGCCGCGGTGGTCTCGCGATTAAGGCGCTCAGTTCGGAACCGCGCGACTGCTACGGTCGCAGGTTCGAATCCTGCCTCGGGCACGGATGTGTGTGATGTCCTTAGGTTAGTTAGGTTTAAGTAGTTCTAAGTTCTAGGGGACTGATGACCACAGATGTTAAGTCCCATAGTGCTCAGAGCCATTTGAACCATTTGAACCATCGAATTTAAATGTGAATGTAGTGTGTTGTTTTCTTAACTAAGGAAATGGAATATAATGGAACTTACTTTGAATTTATCTGTTGAGCATGCGGTTAGATAGTTATATGCTTTAAATACAGGAAACCATAAACTGTGAAATAATAGAAATCACAGTATGGTTATGATAAGAGGTGTTTTGTGCAACTGTGTTTACTATGACTTGGGTATTTATGATAAAATGGTAATGGATATTGCCCTAAATAAGTGAAAGTATATAATATGTTTTTAGTAAAGAAGTTGCTTCTTGTAAGTACTGTAAAAGAATGTGAGTAATTGAAAGTGAGAAAAGTATTCTGTGTAAAACATGTTCAGAAAGATATAACATTCATAGTTTATATAGAAAGAATAAATGTTTCGAGACTGATAAATGGCTGATAAAGTAAAAATGTTTATTAAAATATATACGTATAAATGAAGAAAAAGATTGACTTGTTAAGAATAATTTAAGGGAAAATTACAACTAAAGTAATGGATACATGAGGCATTTACTAATACAACTGAAAGAAAAATTTTCTGTCTCTGAGGACAAAGACTACAAAATTTTCTCGCCGTTAGGGAAGTGTCATGAATGGGTGGCGTTAGATACTAATAGTGAGTAGCCAGAATGATAATGTTCCACAATGTGGGAGTGTACAAGGATAAGCTGACGTGAGCAGGGACGCGAAAAAGCAAGATCCTAGGCGACAGCCTCTAGAAGGAGCTTCTGGAAGGAACAGACGTCAAGAGGACGGCATGCGATCGGGTCTGAGGTGCATCATACAAGCCTCTATAAACGGCGCGCCGCCGCTACTGGAGATTCCGAATTCAGTCTCCCTTAAGCACCTGACCTGCGTTACTCTGCTCCCAGGATGTGACTTACTTTATCGTAGCACTTAGCTGCACGGGTTGCATGCAGGATTGCACAACATAGTCAATGTGTCAGTTCCTGGTAGAATTCGAAGGTAGATTTCTATCCTACTTTGTTGTTGAGTCTGTCATTTTTCAGAGTTCTTTCTTTTCCCACCAAGTTTACTCATCTACAAATATTTCAGTCTGTATTCTCAGACACCAGGTCTACGTGTTGGACAAGCCACTTCACAACTGGAGATGGCATCAGCTCCCATCCAGACCCGCTCATAGGTCGCTAGACACTGCCGGCTAGTGAACATAATACGCGCATGAAGAATATCTGACCGGACGTGTGATTGGACTGAATAATTTCTTGGAAGTACTACGAAAATGCAGTTTTTATGGGGAGGCAGCATACCAAGTGAAGACGGCGTCAACTATACATGAAAGTACAGGGTGAGTCAAAAGTCGCAATACACCCTGTTATGTCCAAAACCCTGCAGGAATGGGGAAGCCTGAATATTCCGGTAAGGTATGGGTCACGTGGTCTATCTTTGACTGTATGTACCGGACATGGGCGCCATCTTGAAATCGGCCATATTGAAGTCATTTTTTTTAAATGGAAAGGGGATCGTGTTATTTATTAAATAACATAAGGATTTTCTGGCAAGTTGATTCCTGTAAACAGATTCGAAGCAGCAGCTGTGGTTCAAAGGTTACAACACATTTTGGTTGGAATTACAGGCTGGACTGTTCCTCATAAAGGACATTTAATGTGTTCAGCATGGTGTCCCTCTTGATCGACGCACATTTAAAGGAGCTGAATCCAAGGATTTCCGCAGAAATACTGGCACATGCTTCTTCAGTGCGTTGTTTGAGATGGTCTCTGTGTCTTATTTTCTCTGCATGTACGAATTGCTTTAAATGACACCACAGATAAAAGTAAAGTGGTGTGATATCAGGTGATATGGACGGCCATTGCACAGAACCATGTCGGCCAATCCAATGGCCAGGAAACTGACCATCTAACCATTAACGAACAAATGCTCTGTAGTGTGGTGGAGCCTCATCTGTTTGAAAGTAAGAAGGAAACCTGCCATCTGCACTCAGAACTAAGAGAAACACCACTTCTTGCAGCATTTCCCAGTAGCCTTCAGCATTTAGGTTCTGGTCAATGAAAATGTGTTCAGTTACACGAGTACCCCATATGCCACACCACACCATAATCCTTACGTCACCACTTACTTCGAAGGTTCCATTCAGTGTAGATTCTGATCAGTCGAGTATCTATAGGTGTGATGGTTGACTTCACCACTGACAAAAAACTTTGCCTCTTCGCCGAACAAGATACCGTGTCAAAAGAGGGATCTTGTTGAACTTGCTCTAGGACCCACGTGCAAATCTGCATACGTCTGTCTGGGTCATCCTATTTTAGGTGCTGGAGTCGTTGAATCTTGAATGAATGCCATTGAGAAGCATGAAGTATTTCTACGATTGATGGCTTCATGATTCCACATTCTGTTGTCAAACGTCGTGATGATGGTGATGATGATGATGATGATATTTGGTTTGTGATACCTTCAACGGTGTGATTATCAGCTCCTGTACAAATGCCCAATCTTTTCACTGTCCGATCTCGCCACTTCCCCGAATGATGATGAAATGATGATGACAACACAAACACCCAGTCCCCAGGCGGAGATAATCCCCCTCCCGCCCGCGAATCGAATCCAGGACCCCGTGGATTTCTGTGATCCAGAGGCAGCAACGCTAACCACTAGACCGTGAGCTACAGATTCAAACGTCGTGTGCTGCAGTTTGGGTTCTTCATGAACGACCACTGCTGTTCACAAAATCACGTACACTGCTAGCCAATGAGGCAGTAATTCCAGGTAGGAGAGCACATAAAGAAATTTTACTTATTTGCATATACAGTACAGTAAGCAGAATACATGATTACATTTATTGATGATCTGGGGGTATACAGGACGCGAAATGTAATACTGAGAGTTGGCACCTGTAAACAACTGTTCTAACTCAGCTGGACATTCAGTCAGACTTAAGTCAGACGATAGGTACTGCACCTTATTTTATTATTATTTTGTATGCTAGATTTTATCAACCGCAGTGGGTAGCGAGTGTTGGTGAGCCAGTCTCTTGGCGACCCTTGACTACGTGATTTCGCTTGATGAGAGTAGAACGTCACGTCCATGACAACGTCCTCTATGTCGAGGTCGGTCAGGACACCATTGGCAATGTGCTGTTGCACAGAAACGAGAGACATTTGGTCACCAGTGTGTGAAGTATCACGTCGTCACGTGCCATAAAATCTCCGCCCGTCTCAAGCTCATTCTAAGTGAGGCCATTCCATATGCATTACGGATATCGATGGAAGACCAGCTCTCTTACGTTATACGATGCTCTGGTGAATCCAGAAAGTGTCTACAAGCTTCCGCCAACTTGGAGTGCACTGCTAACTTCTAATCTGCAAGCCTCAGTTCTGCCAGTCACAACGGTCACAGACTGAGGATGGGTTGGGTCAATCTTCTCTGGATGAAAAACCGGTCTGCCCATTTGAAAGCTGCTCCGTTTGGGCGCTAGGCGCTTGTGTCGCCACTACTGGGGCAGTACAAGTATCCCCTTCCCGGCTGTACATTGGGACGGCTACTTGGGCTGTCCTTAGTGTTGCTGTTGTGTCTCCCGTCTTCACGCCATCTCGACAATCGTCTACTCGGACATGCAACATTCTGGGATTAAGTCTAAGCGCAGTTTCACTCATCGAGAGTGCTGAGGCTCCAACAGACATCCACAACGACGTTGAGCTGTGGAGACATATGGCTGCCACACACCCCTATGGGCTGCATATCTAACTACAGACAACCCCCCCCCCCCCCCCCCCCCGGCATGTGCTCAGCAAGTTCCTCGCCGGGAACTGACCCTCCATCTCACGCTTTCAACCAACACCTGCTAGTCAGTGCCGGGATAAGGCGAAATTATTGTAAAACGAATGGATGGTGTTTCACTAGCGCTCCAGCATTCTACAAGATCACTCACCCCCGCTCCTCGCTCGACCACATGATAACAACAGGACCTCGTCTCGAGCCATAGCAGAATGTTATTGCGTTATCTTGGTGAATAATAACGTCATAGAGCTCTAACAAATAGCACGGAGGCAGGGGGTTTAACACTTCAGCAATGGAAAGGCTGCTCTGCAAATTTCTGGATATGCCAACGAGAGGTAATATTACACCCCATACCATCAAGACATGTACTGGGCCAGTACAATGTTGAGTAATGAAATCTCGAATCTTTCTGGTACCCTATACGTGGATCTGTCAAGCTTGATGCAATACGCAGAAGCGAGTGTCGTCTGAAATGATGTCGTGGTGTACTCCTGTGTTTTATGTTGTGGTTGGGCGCACCACTGTTGGCGTGTTTCTCTCTGCTGCCACTTCAAGGGAAACCACAACTATTGCAACTGTGATGACAGTCTGTGGTGCTCAACACGTCATTGTACTGCCCGTGTGGATACCCATCTTGTTGCATAAAGGCCCTTTCCTAGCAAAGGAAACGTTAGGTAGCTGTCAGGTCCTGTACGGCCGAGCGAAGAATGTGTCTGTCCTCTCGGGTGCTATTAATGTAGGGCCGTTGAGATCCTGAATGGCATTAAGTGTGGCCCAACATCGTTTCCATATTCACATGACAGTTGTGAGATTCCGACCAATACGTTTGTTGCACGGTGTTGCAATTTTAATGGCCAGCAGCGCAAATGATCTTGGCAGTTAATGTCTATGGCTGTATGGGCTTGTTCACAGATGACACACTTACGTACAGGAAGGGTGTCATCGTTAGGAATTGCAGAGAATCTTGTAGATGATTAACATCTGGTGCGAAGATTGGTAGTTGACTATAAACAGAAATAAATGTATTGTAATGATCGTAAATAGATCGAATAATGTGATATAGTTTGGTTCCAGAGAATGATCTACGAACACTTTGAGAGTCACAGCCTTCAGCTACCTCGGAGGGGTTGTCTAGAGAGATCAAAGGTGGAATCCCCCATATAAATCTAGCGGCGTGGAAGACAAACGCCGAAATCAGACTCACTGGATGAATTCTAAGTAAAGGGTGAAATAAGGGAAACGTGAGCTTCTACCGTGTCTCCATCCATCCTTGACACTGGTACTACCTAATTGATAGCCCCTTTTCTGGTAAATCTGGGGATGATATGTTTGTATTTTTGATAGTTTGCATACAAAAAATGGCTCTGAGCACTATGGGACTTAACGTCTGATGTCACCAGTCCCTAGAAACTAGAACTATTTTCGCATTCGGGAGGACGACGGTTCAATCCCGTCTCCGGCCATCCTGATTTAGGTTTTCCGTGATTTCCCTAAATCCTGTCAGACAAATGCCGGGATGGTTCCTTTGAAAGGGCACGGCCGATTTCCTTCCCCGTCCTTCCCTAACCCGAGCTTGCGCTCCGTCTCTAATGACCTCGTTGTCGACGGGACGTTAAACAGTTATCTCCTCCTCCTCCTAGAACTACTTAAACCTAACTAACCATGCCCGAGGCAGGATTCGAACCTGTGACCGTAGCGGTCGCACGGTTCCAGACTGTAGCTCCTAGAACCGCTCGTCCACTCCGGCCGGCAGTTTGCATACAGCTGCGAAGTTAGGGAAGATGAGTAGCGAGCAGCTGTTAAGTGTGGCTCGATTAAAATTAGTAGGGGATGCTAGAAAATATGTAATACGCAATGAGAAGTTTCTGGATGCTCATTCCTTCACCGATTTGTAGGGAGGGTTAGTGGATTGTTACAGAAGAAGGAATATTCCTAGGTATTATTGGAAATAGTGTAGTTCCATAACAAGTTGAATGGGTAGAATGTTCTGTAGACTACACTACTGGAAATTGAAATAAGAACACCGTGAATTCATTGTCCCAGGAAGGGGAAACTTTATTGACACATTCCTGGGGTCAGATACATCACATGATCACACTGACAGAACCACAGGCACATAGACACAGGCAACAGAGCATGCACAATGTCGGCACTAGTACAGTGTATATCCACCTTTCGCAGCAATGCAGGCTGCTATTCTCCCATGGAGACGATCGTAGACATGCTGGATGTAGTCCTGTGGAACGGCTTGCCATGCCATTTCCACCTGGCGCCTCAGTTGGACCAGCGTTCGTGCTGGACGTGCAGACCGCGTGAGACGACGCTTCATCCAGTCCCAAACATGCTCAATGGGGGACAGATCCGGAGATCTTGCTGGCCAGGGTAGTTGACTTACACCTTCTAGAGCACGTTGGGTGGCACGGGATACATGCAGACGAGCATTGTCCTGTTGGAACAGCAAGTTCCCTTGCCGGTCTAGGAATGGTAGAACGATGGGTTCGATGACGGTTTGGATGTACCGTGCACTATTCAGTGTCCCCTCGACGATCACCAGAGGTGTACGGCCAGTGTAGGAGATAGCTCCCCACACCATGATGCCGGGTGTTGGCCCTGTGTGCCTCGGTAGTATGCAGTCCTGACTGTGGCGCTCACCTGCACGGCGCCAAACACGCATACGACCATCATTGGCACCAAGGCAGAAGCGACTCTCATCGCTGAAGACGACACGCCTCCATTCGTCCCTCCATTCACGCCTGTCGCGACACCACTGGAGGCGGGCTGCACGATGTTGGGGCGTGAGCGGAAGGCGGCCTAACGGTGTGCGGGAGACGGTTGCGAATGGTCCTCGCAGATACCCCAGGAGCAACAGTGTTCCCTAATTTGCTGGGAAGTGGCACTGCGTAGGATCCTACGGTCTTGGCGTGCATCCGTGCGTTGCTGCGGTCCGGTCCCTGGTCGACGGGCACGTGCACCTTCCGCCGACCACTGGCGACAACATCGATGTACTGTGGAGACCTCACGCCCCACGTGTTGAGCAATTCGGCGGTACGTCCACCCGGCCTCCCGCATGCCCACTATACGCCCTCGTTCAAAGTCCGTCAACTGCACATACGGTTCACGTCCACGCTGTCGCGGCATGCTACTAGTGTTAAAAACTGCGATGGAGCTCCGTATGCCACGGCAAACTGGCTGGCACTGACGGCGGCGGTGCACAAATGCTGCGCAGCTAGCGCCATTCGACGGCCAACAGCGCGGTTCCTGGTGTGTCCGCTGTGCCGTGCGTGTGATCATTGCTTGTACAGCCCTCTCGCAGTGTCCGGAGCAAGTATGGTGGGTCTGACACACCGGTGTCAATGTGTTCTTTTTTCCATTTCCAGGAGTGTATATCAGGAAAATCAATATTAATACATATAAACTGACAGTTGATAATTCCCATATACATTCGGTGAAGCAGTAGCAACTGCGGCAGGATTGACTGAAACTGACTCAGTGAGTAGGTCGTGAGAGATGTTTGTAGTTTTTAAAACAGAAGTCATATGTTGTAGATAACATTTAGAGGGTTTCTAGGAAGACACGGGCTCAAAGGAGGAAACAGATGGGGCAGTTCATTCAAGAATGTCTTCAGGTGAGTGCAAGGTGGAATCAGGGTAACACTCGCACTCCTACATTAAACTGGGCAACTCTACCAGTAAACGTGACTATGGAACATCACACGCAATATCAGTGGCAGATATTTATCCAACTGGTTATGTACAGGGAAATTGGTGTAATGTTTCGTTGGATTCAGGATCACAGGTTTTGGTGGCGAGCCAGAATACATTTGGTGTCGTTGATTTGATCCCACTATGTGTGTGGGTGCTCATAGTGTTCATTCAGTCGATTACACACTTTGAGTTTTCGAGCTGGGATGTAAGAGTTCCGAGGGTGTGTGAAAGTTCTTTTTAGCGTGGGCATAAGCTATGACGTTATTTTTGCACTAGACTACCTGCCTTAACACCAACCCAAAGTCAATCTACAGCAACACATTTGGTTACTGAATGAATGGAATTGTTGTAAGAAAGCCAGTTAAACTGTATACAAAACTCGATTCATGGAATACAATACCGAAAGGTACAGGATGGCTGCTCTAGATGAACGTAGATGATCTGCCGATTAATACTTTATGTGTAGTAGAGTCTGTGCCAGAAAATAAGGAACTGGATCAGGCACAATATTTCATACAATGTAGGTTATCCTTTGTGAAAGTAATTGGCGGAAGCCGAGTAGTGCCCATCAGTGCAGACAATTTTGGGTCAGAAGAAGAGAGACTGATAGCGAAGTTAGAGGTGTTAGAGAAGGATGATTTCAATAGGTATTTCAGTGTAGAAAACTCGAAGTCACAATAGTGTGTCGATTTAGACACCCTAAGGGGAAAGATATCGCATCGTAAAGGACATAATAGAGTGGACATGGAGAGCTAGCTGGAGGATCATGCAGCATTATTTAATTCACCTTGTCAATTGCCAGCTCCACCACCAGTGTTGCACAGAATTCCTACCTGAAATGAGTCGCCAGGGTGCAAAAAACTGGACCCTGTCCCACGCCATCTACAACTAGTGATGGAGAAATTTATTGATCAGTAGTTCCAGCATGCAAATGTAGAAGAAAGTACCAGTTCCTGTTTAACATCTGTAGTTATTGTTACAAGGAAGTATCAACTGGTGAGAAAGCTTATGCAGATTTAGGTACGATTATAGATTTTTCAAGCAACAACCAGTCATGGATGCTTACCCAGTACCAATCATCACCGAGAGGATAGACAATTTGAGACAATGCCGTTATTTTACCACCAAGGATTTATGAAGCAGGTACCACCAATAACAAGCAGCACTGGAGGATCGAACTGAAAGAGGGTTCTGCTTGGTTACTGTCGGTATCGTTGGATGCTATTCATTTAGAAAAACGCACCGGTGACTTTTCAAAGTTTCTTAGACAATTGCTATTGGATCTGAAACTGAAACAATCCATGATCTACCTAGACGACATCACTGCACTCTCCAAGGACATCCAGAAACACGTAGAGCATCTACGAGTGGTTGTCAATTGGTTACAAGCAGCACGACTGTCTCTACATTTAGAAAAATGTCACTTTGTATGACAGGGGGATACGCTATTTAGGCCATATTATTGGGCAGGATGGTGTACGAATTAGCCCAAAACATATGAAAACTGTAAAGGATTCCCCAGTGTCTAGCACAGTAAAGGAATTACAGTCATATCTAGGAATCACTAATTTCTATGGAAATTTTCTAAAATTTGCACATGTTGAAAGACCACTTATGCATTTATTATATAAGTTTGTAGAGTTTCACTGGACTCTAGACTTTAAAACAGGATTTGATCGGGTAAAGGATTTATTGACCACCGATGTAACCCTTGCTTCCTGTGACTATCAAAACCATACGTTTATGTGTGACATTAGGGACCACGCTGTTGGCTGTGTTTTGAAGAAGTAGATGAGAATGAACACCTAATACCTTATGCTGCTAGAAATCTCAATGAGATGGAGAAGAGCTGTTTAACTACTGGAAAGGAAATGCTCAAACCAGTTTTTGACGTCATCAACTTCCATTGTTATGTGTATGGGCGACATTCTAGGGTCAAAATGGATCACACAGCACTGAAATGGCTCCTGGGATTAAAATATCCAACCAGGACCCGCTAGGCTTTAACAATAAGAGAATTAAATTTTGAGGTTGTGCATCCTCCAGGAAAATCTCACGGAAGAACAGGCAATCGGAAAATACGGATCCATAGCAGTGGCGTAAGTGTAAAACACACACTGCTGAGCCAGTTGGTCAGCAGTTGGTGATACAACCACATTTCATATTTGACAACGTAGTGCTATAGCAAAGAAAGTGCGGTGCACATAGTTAGGCCAGGAAGTCTGCGAAACAAAGTACTGAGGACGGCTAATGATTCCAGTTTGGCAGAGCATAGTGGACGATGTGCCACAGAGTGCTGCAGTGCAGAAAATTACTGGTTCCTGATGAAGAAGCAATGTGTAGAGTATTACGTAAAGAATTGCATTCCTTGCACTTTGAGTCGCCAATGAATACATTTACGAAGGATACTTAAAGCAGATAAACAATTCCAAATGATTGAAATCAACATTCTTGGTACCTCTGCACAAACACTAAGTGGTTAGCGAACAGTTGCTGAATTTCAGAACAATAGAGACCAGCTGACCAGGGCTCTGACATTACGTCCGGGATGTCGAGGTAATTGTGATGACTATGACATATTAAGAAGTTACCATCTAGTACCATACACCTAGAAACCAGCAGCAGAACTGAAAGGGTGCACATAACGATAGGAAAAATGTTAAGTTACTGCGTAAATAGAAGTTACAACGATTGGGATGCTCTACTCTACTATCCTACGTAGTAGCAGAATATTACTCGAAGATCCACGAAAGTCTGGTATTATCAAAGTAAGAGGTTATGTTTGGCCAAACAACTCTCTCACCTTTGGAATGATGCAGACCTATCCCAGGAGAAGATAAATCCTCCGTCCTAAATTTTTCTAGAAGGTTAAAAAGTATCTGGCCCCAGGTTAAAGAGATGAACACAAGGGCTCTAGAGTGGCAGGAAGGCACAACAGAAAGAAAACATTTCCCAGTTCCCATGTCGGACAGAGAGTAATGTTATCGAACGATTAAGTGCCGAAAGGAAAAACTAATAAGTTCGTTTCACATTACCAGGGACCTCACCAGGCAGTAGAGCTGATATCTCATTAACATACAACTTCTGACACAAAGTAGAGTGATGAATGTAGTAAGAATTTGTCCATTCCAGGATGAAAGGGAAGCATTTGCCTCAATTGCTGGCAACTCCTCCCGATGGGGGAACGGAAGTGGTTGAAAAAAAATTTTAAAAAAATGAACCTAGGTAAGTGAAGCAGCATGTACCTGAGGCTACTCAGACATCCATATGGCCACTAGGTGTCCTTATGAGTTATTTTCTTATCTTTTCTTATTCGTTTTGGGGATAATTGTGAATATAGGTTATGGTTATGTCCATGATAGTGTTGCTTTCGAAAGAGGTTCTCGAGTGAGCGAGAAGGAAACTTCTTGTTTAGGTAGTAGGTTAAAAGAATTTTCGGGAGGACTTTTATTTCACATGTTATTTTAAAATTAGTGTGTCTAGTTTGCAAGAGAAACTTCGATGTTACATGCTGTAGTAGATTTGGTGTTATGTTAGGTGTGTGGTTTGTGTAAAATCGGTTGAGCAGACTTGGAAGAAGAAGTAGGTTCGCAGTAAATGATAATGTTTGTGTGTGCCATAGGTGACACTCTGAGAGTAAACTTTAAGGTTACAGGTTCTTTATACATTACTGGCCATTAGAACTGCTACACCAAGAAGACATGCAGATGATAAATGGGTATTCATTGGACAAATATATTATGCTAGAACTGACATGTGATTACATTTTTACGCAATTTGGGTGCATAGATCCTGAGAAATCAGTACCCAGAACAACCACCTCTGGCCGTAATAACGGCCTTGATACGTCTGGGTATTGAGTCAAACAGAGCTTGGATGGTGTGCAGAGGTACAGCTGCCCATGCAGCTTCAACACGATACCACAGTTCATCAAGAGTAGTGACTGGTGTATTGTGACAAGGCAGTTGCTCGGCCATCATTGACCAGACGTTTTCAATTGGTGAGAGATCTGGAGAATGTGCTGGCCAGGGCACCAGTCGAACATTTTCTGTGTCCACAAAGGCCCGTACAGGACCTGCAACATGCGGTCGTGCATTATCCTGCTGAAATGTAGGGTTTCGTGGGGATCGAATGAAGGGTAGAGCCACTAGTCGTAACACATCTGAAGTGTAACGTCCACTGTTCAAAGTGCCGTCAATGCGAACAAGAGGTGACCGAGACGTGTAACCAATGGCACCCCATACCATCACGCCGGGTGATACGCCAGTATGGCAATGACGAATACACGCTTCTAATGTGCGTTCACACCGATGTCGCCAAACACGGATAAGACCATCATGATGCTGTAAACAGAACATGGATTCATCCTAAAAAATGACGTTTTGCCATTCGTGCACCCAGGTTCGTCGTTGAGTACACCATCACAGGCGCTCCTGTCTGTGATGCAGCGTCAAGGGTAACCGCAGCCATGGTCTCCGAGCTGATAGTCCATGCTGCTGCAAACGTCGTCGAACTGTTCGTGAAGATAGTTGTTGCCTTGCAAACGTCCCCATATGTTGACTCAGGAATCGAGACGTGCCATGCGGATAAGATGCCTGTCATCTCGACTGCTAGTGATACGAGGCCGTTGGGATCCAGCACGGCGTTCCGTATTACCCTCCTGAACCCACCGATTCCATATTCTGCTCGCAGTCATTGGATCCCGACCAACGCGAGCAGCAGTGTCGCGATACGATAAACCGCAACCGCGATAGGCTACAATTTGACCTTTATCAAAGTCGGAAACGTGATGGTTTGCATTTCTCCTCCTTACACGAGTCATTACAACAACGTTTCACCAGGCAACGACGTCAACTGCTGTTTGTGTATGAGAAATCGGTTGAAAAATTTCCTCATATCAGCATGTTGTAGGTGTCGTCACCGGTGTCAACCTTTTGTGAATGCTCTGAAAAGCTAATCATTTGCATATCACAGTATCTTCTTGCAGTCTCTTTAATTTCGCTTCTGTAGCACGTCATCTTCGTGGTGTAGTAATTTCAATGGCCAGTAGTGTAACATATGTTTTGTTAGGTCAGTTTAGTCATTTAAGGCGATGGAAGATTTGAGGAATTACTGCTGTACCAAGCCGCTCAAGCCACCATCTGCCCCACGAAACGGTTACGCACTGATCCTGAGTCATGTGAGTACACTGTGTTTCACACCAAAAATCCTGAAACCTAGTCACCCGGGGCTCATTAGAAGTGAAACCAAATTCTTTCAAAAGATATTGTCACATTGGGTATTCTCGCTGTCAGAACCGGTAGTCATCATTTGCACTTGCTACAAACAAGATCATTCCGACGGCTCACAGCAAACAGAACTGTAGGGAAATGGTTGTTGATAAATGGTTCACGATGCGACACTGCACAACTTAGTTTCTATTTAAGTGACACCGGAACCACAACCCTAAGTACCAGCTCCTGATTAACTCTTGCACTACCAAAGTGTGAGTGGGGGAGAGGGACTTTATGCCCACATTTTGAAAATATTGTAATCTAGTCAGTTACTTTATATTTTAAAATTTTGAGACAAATATTTATTGTTTATAATTAAATATTCTACTGAATTTCATAATTTTTTTAAATATTCAGTGAAACTTAACCCAAAAATTTAAGCCTTAGTAGCAAGTATCACTTTCCTCAATAAATTCGTATTCAGTATTTTCAGCTTCAGGACTTGACATAGACACTAATATCTCTTTAGAAGGTATATTGTGACTAAAACTCCAATACCAACTAATGAAATTAGCATTTTTCCTCGTGGTGGTCATAATGTACGACCAGCTTGGTAGTACACATTACTCAGAATACATTATGTTGCTAAGAGTCTGCTAAGATATATTTTCAGGTTTTGGACCCTACTTACATATCAGTATTTCCTTAAAAGTATGTAGTTAATAGAAATCAAGAACAGTTAACTGTTTTTTAACTTTTTTAAGTGAAGCGTAAAGCATCCCACCCTTGGTTATGTGCATTATGCAAAAAGAGTTGCTATTGCTAGGGTTAATCGACCTGCCAGACCTACTCTCAGATTCCAACGCAAGGAAATCTGAATTTAATTAAATGACACACTAGAGCTAACTCTTCTAGCTTCTCCTGAACAGATGATACCTTTAAAAAATTATCACGTGTGGATGGAGCACTTGCTCGACCATGTCAATCAATATAGGACCGAACACTGCAGCCAACTCATCACCAAACTACCACATGAGTTGCATGCGTAATTCTGGTAATAATAGGTAAGGTGTACTGCCATCTCAGAAACAGAGTTGCACAGGTGGCCCAAATTCTTCTAAGGAGACAGGAAATATAATGTCATAAAACTTCGCCACATTCTAGAGCTGTAAACAAGTCGTAATCGCCAACAGCAGCTGCGGATGGGCACCTGTAGGTGCAGCAATGCTTGATATTCAGCCACTTCCTCATCGACCTCCTTCCCAATCATGATACTCATACTGACAACACTGACCCTATTTGAGACATTCAACGTGACCCACAAACACAACTCCTCCGGCAACATTCAGCATCGGGCAATGGTGTTTAAACCCTTTACGACCAACCCGTCGTTATACGACAGCTGGGCTGGCCAGTGCTGCACTTATGACACAGCTGTCAGTATCTCCAGGACGCGAAACAACGACTGCTGGCTGACTGTCTCGGGTCCTGGCAGCCAGCAGCTTCACAACCACCACATGATCTGGGACTTGCAGTTAGATCTAGCGAGCTTGGTGCCATCACTCCCCGTCCTGCGAAGTTAGTTTCAACGGCCATGGCAGTCTCGCTGCCCAAGCCTGCAATGCAGGTACAGAAAGCCATACACTGCCGACCTCAAAGAATACCAGCATTGGCACTCCCATCCAGTACAATAATGTCCGAAGGTCATCGCCCACCCTTTTCTGTCTGCATGCTACACACAAACTGCTCTACATTTGTTATGATTCTTAACAAGGGGTTTTATCAATAATCTAGCTACCGACGTCGTCTGCACCTACAGCCATCTAGGACGGGGAGCCACTTCTCCAAACCTTAAATTTGGATACAGATGCGATTCTGCATGGCGTGGATTCGACAAGCCCTTGGCAGGTTTCCAGAGGTATGTGGCAGTGGTTTGTGGGAGCAAAATTGCATCCTAGAATTGTTACAGTGGTTTCAGATCAGGCAAATCTGGTAGCCATGACATGTGAATTTACTTTCATTCTCCTAGAGCCACTGTAGAACAATTGTGGCCTTGTGATACAGATGGTTATCGATTAAGGCATGTACTATTGAGGGATGCAGGCAGACCACATCTGTTATGGTGACTTTCATTACTATTGTAAGTAGGATGTTTAGGTTTTTTTATTGGTAACGCCAACGCCACGTAGCGCTCTGTAAGAAAATCACTGGCTGTGCTGTGTGCAGTCTGTGGCTGGTTTGCATTGTTGTCTGCCATTGTAGTGTTGGGCAGCTGGATGTTAACAGCGCGTAGCGTTGCGCAGTTGGAGGTGAGCCGCCAGCAGTGGTGGACGTCGGGAGAGTGATGGCGGAGTTTTGAAATTTGTAAGAATGGATGTCATGAACTGCTATATATATATTATGACTATTAAGGTAAATACATTGTTCTCTATCAAAATCTTTCATTTGCTAACTATGCCTATCAGTAGTTAGTGCCTTCAGTAGTTGGAATCTTTTATTTAGCTGGCAGTAGTGGCGCTCGCTGTATTGCAGTAGTTCGAGTAACGAAGATTTTTGTGAGGTAAGTGATTTGTGAAACGTGTAGGTTAATGTTAGTCAGGGCCATTCTTTCGTAGGGATTTTTGGAAGTCAGATTGCGTTGCGCCAAAAATATTTTGTTTCAATTTAAGCTCAGTCTTGTATAATTTTTCAAAGGGGACGTATCACTATCATAAGCCCCATGGAAACCCAGGTGACTGTCCTCGTAGCTTAATCCTCAGTCTGTGGCACATTGCTCTTTCCAGGCAATCGTTTGCCTGGGTCATGGCAGACACGGACACCACCATGGACCTGCTGTAACAAGAAACACGTTCTTTGGTGCATGATTCAAGCTCGATGAACTTGTGCCACAGCAGTCGTAATTGATTATGTCACTGAATCAATGCTGGCACACATATGGGTCATCTGCTGCAGAACGTTATGTTCTAGAATTGCACTGAACAGTGTGCTCTGCAACACGTGTGCCTGCACCAGCATTGTACTCTTAGTCAGATCTGCCGGAGATCCTGCTGCACAGAGCTGGCAAGCCCCGATCCCCACGTTCTGCGATGCAGTGTAGACACCCAGCGCCGTATCTCCTACTCGTCGTTACAACGCCCTTCAACTTGTTTCCAAAGATGCTCGCAACAGTAGCACGCGAACAGCCTACCATCTTCGCCGTTACCTAGATGTTCGTTTCCAGGCACAACTGAGCAACGAATAATCTCATATTTTCCTTGCATTGATCTGTCTGTTGCTTATAGTTCAGTATACATCACTGCATTTTGAAGGCAGTGTTGCCTTTTTTTAAATATACGTATAGCTCAGTTAAATGATCCACAGAAAACTATAGTTAGTCTGAAACAATTGTGGGACAGTTTGTAATTTATTATTGACACTGTTTTAACACATACACTGTTTGGGAATTCTTGCACATATAGAAGTGATATGTTGTGTACAAATATTACTGGCCGACTCCTCTTCTGTTAACCTTTTCGCGAGACAAAAGCTATGGTTATCTGTATTCACAGCGAATGGACTAACCAGTAGCGAATGTTATTTTGTCTGTTCATCACTGCACGACACAATGACACAGCGTATCCATTAAAATACGTTTTGAGCGCGCACTTACGGTGGAATTGCACAAACCGCGGGTCGACGCTTATCTAATGCGCTGCTTTTCGATAATACAGTTACACACGCGCTGCTCACAAAGCCATTAACACCGAAGCTCTGAGCCTGTGGCTTCCATTAAGCAACTACCTGTTGATACTCAGCCGGTCGATAGGACGTTATTACACTGCCTCTTGACAAGAGTCACTTCTGTATTTCCAGGTCGCCAGCCTAATTAAAATCCGAGAGAATGACTCTGTTACTTTTGACAGATAAGGATTTCATGTGCAAGAACAACCGTGTAATTGTAACTATACCTTCAGAGTACCTGTGATGCGTTATCTGTCACTCAAAGTCAACTACACACTAGAAGAGATCCATGCCTTTGCCTAAAAGGTCGTGAAAATAACTTGTCACTTGTAGGTTCAAAAATTCTTATGTACTGACGCATTTCAGGCATAGCTCATCAGAATACCAGCCAAGGAAAAAATGCGAAGCCATAAACACAAGCCAAAATGACGAAAGTCACTTAGTGAACGTTTACAAACGGGTCTACAAAGAATACTCATAGAATAGACATACCAAAAAGAAAAATCTTCATACGAAGTGTCAGCCGTCAGCTCAACAGATAAAAAAGACAATTCCGGAAAAAAAGACACTGTTAGAATGATTAACTAACAGAACTTGCCACCAAGTGACGTGAATGTGCATGAAAAGTGGCGCTATATTGTGCCCGCAGAAATAACTGAACAACCTGATATTGAAACCAAAAATGCAGAACAGGAACAAAGATCGAAATATGAACCTAAAAACATTATAAAAACAAGAGTATATGCTATTGCAGTACATAAAGCACACAATATTCAACTAGCTGTTTTACAAAATCTCACTACAGTACTTGCTAAAACCCATTTGCTAGCTTTATTTGTAAAATGAAGAAGGAAGATAAAGAAACCTTCCTGGCAGATTAAAACTGTGTGCTGGACCGAGACTCGAAACCAGGGCCCTTGCCTTTCGCGGACAAGTGCTCCACCATCTGAGCTACCCAAGTAAGACTCACGGCCCGTCTTCACAGCTTCACTTCCGCCAGTACCTCATCTCCTACTTCCCAAACTTCACGGAAGCTCTCCTGAGAACCGTGCAAAACTAGCACTTCTGGAAGAAAGGATATTGCGGAGACATGGCTTAGCCACAGTCTGGGGAATGTTTCCAGAATGTCTCCGCAATATCCTTTCTTGCAGAAGTGCTAGTTCTGCAAGGTTTGCAGGTAAGCTTCTGTAAAGTTTGGAAAGTAGGAGACGAGGTGCTGGCGGAAGTAAAGCTGTGAGGACGGGGCGTGAGTCGTGCTTTTGTAGCTCAGATGGTGGAGCACTTGCCCGCGAAAGGCAAAGGTCCCGAGTTCGAGTATCGATCCAGCACACAATTTTAATCTTCCAGGAAGGTTTAATATCAGCGCACACTCCGCTACAAAGTGAAAATCTCATTGTGGAAGGAAGATAAAGCTTGCTATCCCTTTGATGACGGAACTATTAGAGATGCAGGACTTACTCGCGGGCCGGATTGGCCGTGCGGTTCTAGGAGCGTCAGTCTGGAACCGCGTGACCGCTACGGTCGCAGGTTCGAATCCTGCCTCGGGCATGGATGTGTGTGATGTCCTTAGGTTAGTTAGGTTTAAGTAGTTCTAAGTTCTAGGGGACTGATGACCACAGATGTTGAGTCCCATAGTGCTCAGAGCCATTTGAGGACTTACTCGGTTTGAAGACGGATGGAAAAGTAAATCGGCCATGTTCTTTCCTACGGAAGACTCACAATATGTAGGGGAACCATAGAAAACCTAAATGCCTAGAGCTGGACGAGGTATTTGACCCACTGCCCCCCCCCCCCCCCCCGCCCCCCCCTCACACCCTCTGGAAAGCGGGTCCAGCATATTAACCTCTGCTCTGTGTTTTCTATGGAGTATTGGCTCGTTCGATAAGGTGAGGCCTGACTGAAAAGTACTCACTGGAGTTCAAATCGTCAACGATATTCGACTAAATGGTGTTTATGGAGAGTGAAAGTCATATCAAGTGTTCTGTGGTCTACATCTACTGCATACCCATGCTAAAATATGCACACTGGCCCGTATTCAGGAGGTATCGTTTTCTACTTTTATCAGGCTCTAAACAGTTGTTTAATACGGAGATATTGTGACAGAGACCTATAGTACGTTTTGTTCACTCAAGTCCTCACAAAGAACACATCCCAGGCGCGACAGGGAATAAGTGCCTCATAATTTTGTTTGTTACTCAGATTCCATCCGTAGGTATGTTACAGAATGATGGGCATCATCAATTCTTCAGGAACTCTGCTCCAGTATGGGATAAAATGAGGAACATTTTAAGGTGTAATCCAATGTAACCAATCACTGGCGTAAAGGGACAAGCCATTCCTCTGACTAGCCAGAAGAAATGGACAGATAGTTCACTACGTAGAGTAATCAGTACCACAAACCAGGATCCAGCATTATGCCACCCCCTATTACTGAAAGGGGCAGTTGGGTAATGCGTTCGAACATTGAAAACCCATAAAATGTCCTTTCACCATGTGGGAGTCCGCCCCGGTAGCTGAGTGGTCAGCGCGACAGACTGTCAATCCAAAGGGCCCAGGTTAGATTCTCGACTGGGTCGGAGATTTTCTCCACTCAGGGACTGGGTGTTGTGTTGTCCTAATCATCATCATTTCATCCCCATCGACGCGCAAGTCGCCGAATGGCGTTAAATCGAAAGACTTGCACCAGGCAAGCGGTCTACCCGACGGGAGGCCCTCGTCACACGACATTTCATTTACCATGTGGGAGTGGTACATGCCACCCTTCACAGCTTGCAGCACGACACCTGGCTATGGCAGAGTTTATTACGCTATGCTGCAGCAACTGTCGGGGGTAGTTAAATAAGTCCTCAATCGCATTATAGACAGGGCAGTACCCTGAATCTTCACAGAATGATATCCAAGTACCACTTTCGAAACCTAGTGTACAGTCTCTGTCAAGAAACTTCTAAAGCAACAGCAACTGTTGCACAACATCTGTAAAAGGCAGTATAGGACTTTATTTAATGCGGTGATATATGGGCTTCAAGAGGGTAACGGCTGTCATGTCAGATTTTTATCGACCGACCTCTCACAAAACCCCCAGAATCTGAGCAAATGCTAATTCTCAGGTGAGATAGTCCCTCTCTTATCGACAGTACACCCGTCTACGGGAAGGGTAGCAGAAGTGATCCACAAATCTGTTTGCAGGGTAAGGGGGGGGGGGGGAGGGAGGTAAAGGTAGCCGCGGCAGTGGCATTTTCGATAACGCCACAGATGAACCCCACGTCATTCTAAATGGCGGCCACCTCAGGAAGGTTCAAATGGCTCCGACCACTATGGGACTTAACTGCTGAAGTCATCAGTCCCCTAGAACTTAGAACTACTTAAACCTAACTAACCTAAGGATATCACACACATCCATGCCCGAGGCACGATTCGAACCTGCGACCGTAGCGGTCGCGCGGTTCCAGACTGTAGGGCCTAGAACCGCTCGGCCACTTCGGCCGGCCCTTAGGGAGGCTTTTGTTTGCTGGGTACTGGCTTGGCATATCCGGATATCCTGAGCTGGGGACTGGCAAGCGCCGCTAGTATTCTGCACCGTAACGCGTAACCTCTGGGTATACCTTAGCGACCACCATGCGCTGCGGCAGTGGAACGTTCTGTGTTGCATGGAACGCGGACCTTTGCTTAACCGCCCTGATTGCGAGAATAGTATAAACCTCTATAAAGAGAACCTCATTCTTAACATGTGCTACGCGCCGACGAATCATTTCGCTATTAAAGCGGAACCTCTGGAGAACCAATTGCGGCCCAGTTGTATGTGGATTGCCCACGATTGTGGAAGTCTTTCTGGTTGGACCTTTATATCCCTAGTTGCTAATACGATCGAGATTTAACCCTTGAATTAATTATCTCAATTCCCAGAGGAAAGGGGTACCGCTGGTGGGTATAAACACCCCACCTAATTACTGGACATGTGTTGCCACTCATGGACTGTGCGACTGGGCCCGGCGGAGGTTCGAGTCCTCCCTCGGGCATGGCTGTGTGTGTTTGTCCTTAGGATAATTTAGGTTAATTAGTGTGTAATCTTAGGGACTGATGACCTTAGCAGTTAAGTCCCATAAGATTTCACACACATTTGAACATTTTTTTGTTGCCTCTCATCCTGAGACAGGGCTTATTCATAGTTCTGCCAATTATAGTAACAGAACTCGTGCTGCTAGACATAACGATTTTTAGCAGTTAAAATTGAAAGACGATAGCTTTGAGAACATTTTACCTTTCTACATTCAAAATGGTTTAGAGAACATTGTTGGAATATTAAAATCCGTTAACCGAATGAGGAATTGCACATCGAAATTTTAAGTTCCAAACAAAGAACAAACCTTCAGTCAGCTAGATGCCTCTAGAATATGTAATTAACGTGAAGCCACACAATACCTTGAACTACAGCAGATGTGTTGAGTCCACAGAGATATTACGGACATTTCCAAAGACGTACTGAAAGATGAGAAGGTTCAACTAAATGTCATGAACGCTTGGAATATAATGAAGTGGGAAGATGGCGAACTGGTGAAATCTGATTCCTTTGTTCAGTGGCGCAGCACTTGCAGGGCATATGAAACAGGTTTCCGTTGCTTAAACGTATGGTCTTCTGTCCTCAACCCAATGCCCTGTTTTAAATACCAGTGCTCTGAGAACACAATTTTAGCGCGTAAGCGTGAAGTCACTTGGGGAAAATGTGGTAAGGCAGCAGACGACTCCCGTATACGAGTGTCAAATTTGCGTACGAGTATACCAGATGTGACAGACAAGATTGTTTTAGGAGTTTTATATAGATTTTTGCGTCAGTGCATTCCCTACAGTTCATCAACACTGAAGATCCAAAGAAATTGGTATAGGCATGAGTATTCAAATACAGAGATATGTAAACAGGCCGAATACGGCGCTGCGGTCGGCAACGCCTATATAAAACAAGTGTCTGGCGCAGTTGTTAGATCTGTTATTGCAGCTAAGATGGCAGGTTATCAAGATTTAAGTGAGTTTGAACGTAGTGTTATAGTTGTTTCACGAGAAATGGGACATAGCATCTCCGAGGTAGCGATGAAGTGGGGATTATCCCGTACGATCATTTCACGAGTGTACTGTGAATATCAGGAATCCGGTAAAACATTTGATTTCCGACATCGCTGCGGACGGAAATACATCCTGCAAGACCGGGCCCAACGGTGACTGAACAGAGGCGTTCAACGTGACAGAAGAGATTTGCACCTTCTCGTACTCTTACGGATTTATGGACATCCCTGCAGTGTTCGTGGTGTCAGTTGCCTCGAACATTACTTCAGACATTAGTCAGCCGGCCGCGGTGGTCGCGCGGTTCTAGCGCTGCAGTCTGGAATCGCGGGACTGCTAGGGTCGCAGGTTCGAATCCTGCCTCGGGCATGGATGTTTGTGAGGTACATTAGTCGAGTCCACGCCATGTCGTGTTACGGCACTTCTGCGTGTCCGCGGGGATACTGCACGATATTAGGCAGGTGTACCATTTTCTTTGGCTCTTTAGTGTATATTACTCTACAGGGGTTGGACAAACAATAGCAAGAATTGCATGCTTGAACATAAACGCAGATGCTAGCCGAGCTTGCAGACTTGACTGTTGTATTTGACCATGAAAGGCAACTGTACACTGTCCTTAACACGTTGCAAGTGTTAGCCGTGGGCATAACAGTTTTCTGTGTAATTCTGAGTGCAATAATGTTGGAGTGAATTCGAACGTGAGCAGATTGTTGGTGCTCGTATGATAAGTGCTTCCATAACAAGGTAACAGTAGTGTTGGGTATTTAAAGAGGAATCAAATCCAAGATTTATGCCGCGTATAGGGTAAGCATGGAAATGTCATCCGCTAAGCGGCAAAGTGGACGAGAGTGTATGTTGAGTGATAGCGACAGACGGCACTGAAGGAAGTTGTGGCGAAATATAAAAGAACGGTAGCTGGAAAAGTCCCTGCAAAACAGAATGTCGCACTTGCCAACCCCGTCAGCACCAAAACAACACAAAGAGAATTCAATAAGCAGGGAATTTCATATCGACTGGCACTCAAAACCACTCATTAGTGATGCAAATTCCCGTAACAGGAAAATGTGGTACTGGAGCCATAATACTGCGCTATGGATCAATGGAAAAAGTCATTTTGTTGGATGTCCCTTGTTTAACAATATTTCCAACTTCTGATCGTGTTTACATCCCAAGAATGAAACATGGGGGATTCGGTGATGATTAGGGCAACCATATCGCAGTATACCATGGGTCCCATGATTACTGTGCACGATCGTGTTACTTCCAAGGATTATATGACCATTTTGGCTGATCAGGTCCATCCCATGCTACGATGTTTGTCCTCCAGTGGTGATGCTGTGACCCACAACGACGGGCCCCTGCTCACACAGCTTGCATCGTCCAGGACTGGCTTCACGAACATGGGGATGAACTGTCACGTCTGTCCTGACCGTCACACTCACCAGATCTCTGCATTATAGAACCTTTGTCGTCTACTTTGGAGGGAGGGGTGATCGTTATTTACCTCCGTCATCGTTACGTGAACTTGCACTATTTTGGATATAGAATGTTATAAAATTTCCTTGAAAACCATGTATGACCTGTTGTTGTTGTTGTTGTTGTTGTCTTCAGTCCTGAGACTGGTTTGATGCAGCTCTCCATGCTACTCTATCCAGTGCAAGCTGCTTCATCTCCCAGTACCTACTGCAACCTACATCCTTCTGAATCTGCTTAGTGTACTCATCTCTCGGTACATACAGGTCTCCATATGACCTGTATGTATCCATTTGGAGACCACTGGAAGTTGCCCTGAATGCCAACGTGTTTCTTACACCATGGGGGTTGTAATGTGTCATGTTTTTGGTGTTTCAGTAGTTTTGTCCAACCCCTGTATACAATAACTGCAGCACTATACACGCAATAGTGGCTAGCAGAAGTGTCATGGCGATGATGATGTTTGGTTTGTGTGGCGCTCAACTGCGCGGTCATTCCCAATTTTTTTCACACTCCAATTTTTTACGCAGTCCAATCTAGCCACTATCACGGATGGTGATTATGATGATGATGAAATGATGACAACACAAACACCCAGTCCTTGGGTAGAGAAAATCCCCAAGCCGGCCGGGATTCGAACCCGGTACCCCGTGACCCAGAGGCAGCAACGCTACCCACTAGTCTACGAGCTGCGGACCAGGAGTGTCACAACTGCATGTATTAGACTGTCATTACAGTGAACTACATGCTTTGATCTTTGGTTTATCAGTTTGGTAAGCTGTAGGTGAGTAACCGGCGTCTGGCTTGTGCGTGTCTCTCCGCCCGGTTCACTCGTACGCGTCTCAATATGTACAGGACCGCACGGCACGTGTGAAACGTGAGCGTAGCACTGATGTTGTGTCGCCTTACACGCTTATACGCGTCTCAATTTGCACTTTGTACTGAGTGCTGGGCAACAGGTGTGGGGGGCCTGGCACGCGGTTAAGCAAACATAGACCCTGCACAGCTTCGTCAGAACGTAGCGGCACTGATGAGCCAGCCAAGCTCTGGAATACATTTAGAATTAGAATTTCTGTTTAGCTGCCGATTTTCCATGGTTTTTTTCACATGGAGAGCGTGTACGTTGTATGCCTGAGATTCGCCAAGTATTACTGCGGCGACTGAATATTATCATGCATAATGAAAATTAGAGAGTTAATCGAATACTGAATATTGAATATTATAGCCGTGGAACTGAAAATTTGCTTAAAAGAATAACTGATGAAATAATGCTCGCATTCAGGATGCTGTTCAAGTTGCACTGATAATGAGGCATATTTCGACAGAACAAATGAAAAATACTTATGTTGAGGAGCGTGAGAGCAGATTATAATTGTCCACTTCGTTTATAATTAACAAAAGAAGTTTAATCCAGTTATACTGTAGGCTCTCGCGAGTAAATCGAGAAATGGCCTGATACCACTCGTTACTGTTGATAATATTAACTGCACTGACCAGGAAGAGGAAGGAAGCACAAGGTGTAGCGGTAAGCAGAGATGTGCATTATTAGAATAAGTTTATATATGGATAATAATTTGAATAAAGAGATCATTCAAACAATTTTATTTGTGAATATTCTAGGCACTTGAATCTGGAACCGCGCTGCTGCTACAGTCGCAGGTTCGAATCCTGCTTCGGGCGTGGATGTGTGTGATGTCCTTAAGTTAGGTTTAAGTAGTCTAGGTGACTGATGACCTCAGATGTTACGTCCCATAGCGTTTCGAGCCATTTGAACCTTTTTTGTGAATAAATTATTTGTAACTTCAATAACGAATAACGCAGAGTGCCACTGTACTTTCCATGTTCACTCCTTTTACCGAATCCTTCTACTAATGTTTGTTCTCTTGGCTCAGTGTAGTTTCTACTTGGTAAGTAACTTAGAAATGAATTGTACGTAAGTGTGGGTCAGTGGCTCGGAGGTTCCAGTCGGGTCTCATAACGTAATGGTCCAATCCAACATTTCGAAACCCATCATGAAGTTTTTTATGCAGCAAGAATGCACTGTCAAAATTTTAGCTGCTAAAACGCAATGCCAGAATTTTGTAAAAATGGTTGAAATTACTCTTTTTTTGTCATACATAGAGTACTTAATGACAGCGATATGTACGCGAGATTGGCTGTGGCCAAGGTCTATATAGGACAGGTCTGGTTACGTTACCATGATCCTTTGCGATCTCGGCCATTTTGGTTCTAGCCTATTAGCCGACTGTAGCATTGTTTTTGTACTAGGTATAGTGTTTGTCGCTAGAAAGTGTGTATATTTAGACATTGGTGTGCTGCGCTGCACCGAATTGTGGCAGCAATCCGTCTAAAGGCATCAGATTATTCAAATTTCCTACAGACAAAGGTAGGAGAACCAAATTGTTACATATCTGTAGGAGAGACAAATCGAAGCGGACAGCACATTCCAATTTCTGAGAGATAAGTAAATTACCGGTCAAAAGAATTACAGCTGAAATATCGTATGTTTTCTATATAATTTATGTGTTTACGTTTTTTTAAAGCTTCACTTTGAGAATTCACAGTTCGAGTTAAGGAGAGCTGATGGAAGAAGACTGCTAAAATGGAATGACATTCCAACGAAATTTGGCGTCCCAAATCCACCGAAGTTAGTTTCTTCTAAAGAGAAACATACAAAAACAAGGACAGTAACTAAATCAGAGGTCAATGATGGTGAGAAATTCATCAACGTTTTCATATGTAAACATTTTTCCGACAAAACGCAGTTGTTTGCTTCAGATTTATGAACGTAAGCTTCCAATCTATGATCAGTGACCATCGCTTGTGTAACCTGCATTGATGCTAGTTTATGAGGGGACCAAATTAGTGGCGAGCAAATTGTAGCCGGAGTTAAATTGTAGACGCACATAAATTTATATGAAGCATTTATGTTTAAAACTATGTTTTGGGCCTACTGCAGTTTCTGTTGATCTCAGTACAGTACTGACATGCATTCTGACGACAACGTGGGTTTGTACAGTTTGTTACTGTATAATGTGGTCAGTGAAATCTTTCATATTAAGAATAAATCGTAAACTGAAAGATAGCAATTGTCGCACCTGACACACTAACTATGTTATGCCAGTACTGTAGCTTCACATGTAGTGTTGGGATTAGGGAACTTAGTTCTATAGCTGAGTGCATACCAGTGTTTGTTTAAAGGCGCAATGCTGGTAAGAAGGTTACTGAAAATGCTGTTTCAACTTTAGTCTTTATTTGAACATTTTTAGCTGCGAAATAATGGAGTTTCGTAATTATATTTCCAGGCACTGAAACGGTTGAGGAAGAAACACATGAACAGAAACAGGAAGCATGTAGAACAGATGAAGATACTGTTGTGAACTTGCAGTTGGAAAGCAAGAGACTGCACATGTGAGTTTTTTTTTTAGTGATGTCACTTTTCTCATTAAAATCCACTAATGAGAAATGTGCTACAATAATTTTCATTTACGTATGTTTTGATAGTAGGCCCATATAAAATATTCTTCTCACTTCACAGATGAAGAAAATGAAAGAGAAGACGGCTGCAATGGAGAGCAAGCTTAGCACATTTTTATACCCAGACCTGGTAAAGTAGTTGGAACGAGTGTCTGAGTGAAACCCTTACAAATAGTCAAACAAAACTATAAGATTGGCTCTAAAAGTGAAATTTGCTGTTGATACTACCCACTGGCATCAGCAAGGAACCTGAGGAGAAGGACTGAAGCTTGCAAATTTGCACCTGGCATTCAGTATGATATTATTCAGTGGTTAGGTGTGAAGCTGCAGTCTAAATATGTGCAAGGAAAACTGTGTGTACTTCCATTGGATGAAATGTCCATAAGGCCATTTGTTGAATATGACAAAGGTTTAAAAAGATATATAGGACTTGCTAGTGAAGAGTTAAGCAGTTCATCAGAGCTGCAGCTTGCCAACCGTGCCCTAGTTTTTGTGGTGCGGGGTTTAACAGTGCACTGGAAGGAGGTTAAGGCATATTTTTTTTTTTAAACTGGGAACTCTATAAACCCAAACAAACTTTGGAACACCCTCAAGAATGCAACTGAATGTCTGTGTACTCAAGTTGTAACAGTGGGGTGTGTTTCAAGTGCTAGAAATGTTGACATGTGGGGAATTCTAGGAATTCATTCAATTCGTAGCCAGGTGAACTATAAAATTAAGCACCCATGCTTGCTGATGAGAGCTTATATTTTGCTGCAGATGTGCCCAACATTTTAAAGAACATTAGAAGTTGTTTGTTGTCACAAAACATAATAATGTTTGCGGCCACAGTAAAAAAAAATACTCTGAGTCACAACCCAGTTTCACAGAAGCATGTAGAATTTTTAGTCAGACTTCAAGGGGAGGATGGACCTGTACTTGTTCCAAGTTTGTCATCTACAGAGATTAATCCGAGTACATTTGAAAAGACAAGAGTTCCAGTACCTAGAAACTTGTTAAATAATAATGTGGCTTCAGCTGTATAGTTTAGACTGCAGTAGAGAAAGGAGATATTTGGAACAGTGAGCAGAGTCAATTCTGGTGCGAAAGTCTTAATCATCAACACCGTCTCACAGAGGAGAGAAAACTACAGCTAGTGTGTAGCAGTCTGTACATAGCTCTGCCCACAGCCACACAATTGATGTGCAGTTATCAATTACAGAAAGACTAGCAAAGAAGTTGTACATCTGTTTTCAAGAGGCAAAAGGCATTTTCGGCCCAAATATTTCAAAGAAACTTGAAACTACCCGCTCACGAAACATTCATGTGGAGGCAAGTAAAAGTGGGAAAATGACTAGAGAACACACGAAACGTTTTATAACTTCAGTCTTTGGAGAACATGTAACAAGCGAAAAGAGACTGGTGACTGACTCCTCGTCAGGTCATACAGATTGTACCCTTCTAGATGCAAGTTTTCCAATCAAGGATGTTATGCAAGTAATATTGCCACCGAACACAAGATATTGCCAACCACTTGATGTTTACATTTTTTGGCAATATAAGCTCTATATCAGAAGGACTGCTGATTTTGTGCCAAACCACAAGTAAAGATACACAATCGTTACTTCATCATAAAACTTCAGTCTGTGAGTTACAATTACTTTTCTGCACCAAAGTATACGCCTGGTTGCAATATGCTTGACAAATCGCAGGTTATGACAAAGGTATACCCATATGATCAGTTGAAAACGTAATTACTGTGGCTGCTAATATAGGCTTGCATGCGAAAGTGATTTTCAATGTAACAACGTAGCTGTAGTGAGGTGGACACATTATTCTCTTCTACTTTGTTTTAACTAGTTCGTCAAAGTCCCGCGTCTGTACTATGAGGACTAATATAAGCATTATCAGGTGTATAGCATATGGGTATTTTGCGCTGTTACAATTACTTTAAGCAGAGGTTTTTTGACACTGTTGATTGAAAATGAAATGATCCACTGACGTCTCTGAATTACGTACAATTCCCTTCCTGTGGTATTGCTGTCTTGTTACTATGTTTTTCTCATTAAAATGTTACCTTTCGTAGAATACAACTTTTTGCATGGAAATGACCCAGATCATTGTTTTATTTTATGATGAAGTGTTATTGTAAGCATGGTATCGTGCGGTTCTAAACGTTCGGGGTCAAATATGTCTCTTGTTAGCACAACTACACGAGCTTCCCTCCTCAATCCAAATTCCCATTCTGCTTAGTGAGCAGGAGACCCGGGATTCAATCCCGGCCTTGATACAAATTTTCATTTGTCTCTCCAGTCTGCATATATACATCATGGATGTTTGTGACACAAAAAAGTCTCTGGAGCCATACAGTCTCAACTGACGTATCATTAATATTTTGAATAAGAGGCAGTTCGTATCGACAGCTAAATTGTTTCTTATGTAATTCGTTCAAAGATGACTGGCAGAGGAAAATAAATCATGGTTGTGCTTGATGTTACCTTCTATCAACCGCGACCTCAGTTTATTGAAATGAAATATGTCTTACACATACATTATTTTATAACAGTTATTGCAGAAAAGTTCTTATAATAATTTTTGAATAATGAAGTGCCATTTGAATGATGAAAAAACATTTTGCTTACACTACGAACAGCCGACGAAAGAAAAATTACTAATTTTATTTAGACAGAATTGCGGTGGAGTAAGTGGTAGTCCTGTTCGTTGCTCTGCTCACTGTGCTGCATACAGAACATCCTTAAAGCGATTCGTAATATGTGCTGATTCAAACTGATAATGCAAAAATGACGTTGATTTGGGAAATCTGTTCTCCAGATAAACCTCAAATGACATGAAGTTATCGGATATTATATTCTCTGATAATTTCCTTAAAGATACATTCCACAGCAGAGTCATAATGGTTGTTCCGGGTGGAATTTGAATTATATCAACAGACGTTTCGTCGCTCTCCTGAAAGGCACGGGTATCGCTATGTCCAGGCCGAGAGACCAACAAAAGCAATGAATTAGTCGACACAACATGTTGTATTTACTGGCAATGTTAATAAAAGCACTACAGATGACAGAACGGTGCAGCTATGCTAGAGCGACACGTGGTAACATGTTACATTGCAGTGAACCGGTGACAAGCGACTTCTTTGATCAAATCTACAGCGAGGCTCTAGAATTGATCAAACATTTGACGACATTCGACAAAGTTCCCTATTACAGCATCAAAGTTCTTTGACGAAGATATTGGACAAAGAAATCTGATAATGTAATACCGGCCTAACGCCGTAACTAGAGTGCATAATCTGTACGTCATTCATGCTCCTGTTACTTGTTTAAACTTTCGCACGCAGCGATTTTCGTCTACATTTTTTGACATACCCTCCTAAGTTACTGTTAAAAATTTAATGAAGCGTAACCAGAAGGTGATCACAATTTCTTGTGGTGACTTGGACTCTTGAAACAACCATTCATGAATTTCGAATGCCGTGGGGAGCAAAGCATTGCGTTCAGACACACTCTGAACAGTGTTCGCTCGATTAAATGCCAACATTTTAGTTACAGTTGATTACACTTCAGCACGTAAACCTCTTCCACACACTTTACTCGACTCCCCTACCCAAATACTTATTTGCGTCGTAAACACAGGGCCAACAGCCCAATCTGCGCACTGCAGCTGACAAAGGAATGGTTCAGTCCAACGTGTCGAAAAATGCCATGAAATTCTTTATACATGAATAATACACAGCCAGCAGTTGTGGCCGAGCAGATGTAGGCGCTTCAGTCTGGAACCGCGCGACCGCTACGGTCGCAGGTTCGAATCCTACCTCGGGCACGGATGTGCGTGACGTCCTTAGGTTAGTTATGTTTAAGTAGTTCTAAGTTATGGGGACTGATGACTTCAGATGTTAAGTCCCATAGTGCTCAGAGCCATTTGAACCACTTTGAATGATACACAGAAACAAATACCTGTCAAAATCTAAGCTTGTAGTACACACTCGCAGAATTTAAAGAAAAAGCCAAATCAACATCTACATCCACATCCATACTCCGCAAGCCACCTGACGGTGTGTGGCTGAGGCTACTTTGAGTATCTCTATCAGTTCTCCCTTCTATTCCAGTCCCGTTTTGTTCGTGGAAAGAAAGATTGTCGGTGTGCCTTTGTGTGGGCTCTAATCTTCCCGATTTTATCCTTCCAGTTGTTGACCTGCTATATTGCAGCTAAATGATAAAGGATCTATCTTTCTATGTTTTCGCAGCACATTACACTTGTCTACATTGAGATTCAATTGCCATTCCCTGCACCATGCGTCAAATTGTTGCAGATCCTCCTGCATTTCAGTACAATTTTCCATTGTTACAACCTCTCGATATGCCCTTCCTTTGTTCATTAAACGACTGTGGGAAACTGTATCAAACGCCTTGCGGAAGTCAAGAAACACGGCATCTACTTGGGAACCCGTGTCTATGGCCCTATGAGTCTCGTGCGCGAATAGCACGAGCTGGGTTTCACACGATCATTTTTTTCGAAACCCATGCTGATTCCTACAGAGTAGATTTCTAGTCTCGAGAAAAGTCATTATACTCTAACATAATACGTGTTCCAAAATTCTACAACTCATCGACTTTATAGGTATAGGTCTATAATTCTGCACCAGGTAACATGTTTCCAGTCGTCAACAGTCCAATGTCAGTGTGAGGCGTAAAACTTTGTGTCGTGCAGTCGCCAAGGGTACACTCCGAAGGTAGACTCCGAAAGCCCATACCGATGATGTTTCGTTGAATGTTTTCCACGGTGACACTTGCTGCAAGAAGGGGGGCAAGTTCCTTCGCGTACTCTGTGTAAAATTGAACTGGTATCCCATCAGGTCCAGCGACCTTTCCTCTTTTGAGCGATTTTAATTGTTTTTCTATCCCCTTGTCATATATGTCGATATCTACCATTCTGTCATCTGTGCGAAAATCTAGAGAAGGAACTACAGTGCAGTCTTCCTCTGTGATACAGCTTTGGAAAAAGACATTTAGTATTTCGGCCTTTAGTCTGTCATCCTCTGTTTCAGTACCATTTTGGTCACAGAGTGTCTGGACATGTTCTTTTTATCCACCTACCGCCTTGACATAAGACCAAAATTTCTTAGGATTTTCTGCCAAGTCAGTACATAGAACTTTACTTCCTTATTCATTGAAGGCCTCTTGCATAGCCCTCCTCACACTACATTTGGCTTCGTGTAAGTTTTGTTTATCTGCAAGGCTTTGGCTATGTTTATGTTTGCTGTGAAGGTCCCTTTGCTTCCGTAGGAGTTTTCTAACTCGGTTGTTGTACCACGGTGGCTCTTTTCCATCTCTTACGATCTTGCTTGGCACATACTCATCTAATGCATGCAGTACGATGGTTATGAACTTTTTCCACTGATTATCAATACTATTTGTACTTGAGACAAAACTTTTGTGTTGAGCCGTCAAGTACTCTGAAATCTGCTTTTGTCACTTTTGCTAAACAGAAAAATATTCCTACCTTTTTTAATAATCCTATTTACGGCTGAAATCATCGATCCAGTAACCGCTTTATGATCACTGATTCCCTGTTCTGCGTTAACTGTTTGTAACTTACCAGGAGGCTGGAGCATTTCACACCCCTAGCAAACATGTAACGGACTGCACAAGCGCAACATGGCAGGCGTATACTCCTGGCTGATTCGCATCGGTAAACATACGACACGACGCAGCGCAGTACTAATCTGTAAAGCGAATTTCTGTTTTCGTGATAGTTTCTCTGAAAGAACTGTCTGCAGTTACTGTTCAGTTAAATTTGCAATTCATGTAATACTCACACTAATTAACTGATACTTTTGCAGCAATGTAAGACTTAACAGTGGAAATAAAACTGAATTAATATTGATAGTACTTTACGCTTAATGTTAAGCAGTCTTCAAACCTGGTTTTGCTGCGGAAAATCTGACCATAAAGTGTATAAATGGCACAAAGATCTGCACAAAGTAATAAATATGCGTCAGAATAAAACTCGCAAAACTTTGAAAGAAATACTATCCAAAAGATGAACTGTACACGGTGGCCACAAAGTCCCATAAACACTCGCCCGCAACCCCCCTCCCCCCCCCCCCCGCCACCCCCCCCTCCAAAAAAAATTACGTAAGTCTCTAAACTTGAATAAATAACGCGAAGAACAGTTCTTTAGAGGAGTTTTCTTGAGATACACTGGAGAGCCAAAGAAACTGGTATGCCTGCCAAATATCGTGCAGGGGTTCCACGAGTACGCAGAAGTCTCGTGGCACGGACTCGACTAATGTCTGAAGTACTGCTGGAAGGAACTAACACCGTGAATCCTGTAGGGCTGTCCATAAATCCGTAAGAGTACGAGGGGGTTGAGATCTCTTCTGAACAGCACGTTGCAAGGCATCCCAGATATGGTTAATAATTTCCATGCCTGGGGAGTTTTGTGGTCAGCAGAAGTGTTTAAACTCAGAAGAGATTTCCTGGTTCCACTCTGTTGCAATTCTGGACGTATGGGATGTCGCGTTGTCCTGCTGGAATGTCCCAAGTCAGTTGGAAGGCACAATGGACATGAACGGATGCAGGTAATCAGACAGGATGCTTACCTACATGTCACCTGTCAGAATGTATCTACACACATCTGGGGTCCCATATCACTCCAACTGCACATGCCCCACACCATTTCAGACCCTCCACCAGCTTGAACTGTGCCCTGCTGTCGTTCAGAGTCCATGGACTCATGAGGTTATCTCCATATCCATACACGTCCATTCGCTCGATACAATTTCAAACGAGATTCGTCCGACCAGGCAATATGTTTCCAGTCGTCAACAGTCCAATGTCAGTGTGAGGCGTAAAGCTTTGTGTCGTCCAGTCGCCAAGGGTACACTCCGAAGGTCGACTCCGAAAGCCCATACCGATGATGTTTCGTTGAATGTTTCCCACGGTGGCACTTGCTGATGGCCCAGCATTTAAATCTGCAGTAATTTGCGGAAGGGCTGCACTTTTGTCACGTTGAACAATTCTTTTTAGTCGTCATTGGTCTCTTTCTTGCGGGATCTTCTTCCGGCTGCAGCGATGCCTGAGATATGGTGTGTACCGACAACAACAAAATTAATAGATATGTATGACGCTGATAAGGCGCTTTACAACGTGAGGCACACTGAACACACGAATAGATTAAGAAAATTAGAGACCTAACGTAACCTAACTCTCTCCTGTAGCAAGGAATGGGAGCGTAACAGTGTGCCTGTGTTCTGCAGATATATTACTTCGTAAGTGAGTATTGTGCTTTGTGATATGAGGATACACTTCACTGAGCACATACATAAATGTATGCACATCCATTCTTAAGTAACTGATGTACAATTTTCCTCCACTATAAGTTCACGTAACTAGTTTTGTTGAATACTTTTATCGTTTCATCGTAAAACACGGCTTCACCCATGTACGTTCCCTGTTTTTTGCCCCACTTCTCTTCCGCATGTGCACACAGTCCAGTTGTGGTACATGGAACTGCTGCGGCTAATATTAAATTGTTGTTGTCAGCCATCTTGAACTTTGATGGAAGATATGATGACAGTGTAATACCCCTTTTTAGCTCCCCATCAAAGATCTTTGTCAAATATATTTGACGAATATTTGATCACATCTTTGACAAAGAAATTTGATAGTGTAATACCGACCTTAGGAACATTGGGGTATTTTAGGTACCAGTCGAATACGTCAGTGAGCTAAATGCTCGCAACCTGTCACAAAACGGTGTGGTTTTTGTAGTAACCACAACCAACAGCGGGAACGCCTTGGGCTGCGGATCGGAGCCGCCAGCAGGGGAAACCGCTGGCAGTGGAGCATGCACCACTGGGTAAACACAGGACGAGTCGGACGACAGGCCATGACCGACTATGAGCGACACAACAAGGAAGAGATAAACAACGGAGGCTTGTGGAAACCACAACACCAAACGCAAGTCCACTCGGAACCAGAGCCAGACAAATGTCAACAACGAGCAATGACCAGAACGCAGTACTGCCGAGACAGAAACGAAATCCAGAGCGAGTACCAGACTGGCTGGACTAATTTTTCTTTTTTTTCTTTCTTTATTGTGATTTCATTCCCCTGCCCCACATGGGCAGGGGAGGGCTGTCAGCGGCACAATCCGCCGCTCTTCAGCTGAGTGACACTACAACTAATACAAGAATAAAATGATACATACATAAGGAGATAAAAAGGGGAACATAAAACAGCAAGGGGAGAAAATGGAGGTAAAATATACACTGACATGGAGACGTTCATGGGGGACAGTTAAAAAAGTCACCAGAAAGTTAAAAAAACAAAATTTGCGATTCGGAAAACACAGAGAAGACCGTGAATGCTCAGGCGCAGGTTAAAAGTCGGCCACAGTAGTAAAAACACTCCAGAACAACACACTTAAAACCCACTTGGAGCACACACGACGAACAATAAAACTGCCAGGTGGGACCTGCCGAGGGAAAAGGTCAAAGAGTATGGAAAAGAAGGGGAGAGCAAGGGGCAGCTAGGGAAGCGGCGGGATGAAGAGAGGAGAGGCATCAGTGGGTTCACAAAGAGGCAGGAGACACGTGGGGCGGGAGAGGAAGAGGGAAGACAGGGCAGGAGGGAGCGCAGAGACACTAGAAGGAGGCACAAGAGATGGAGGAGGAGTAGGATGGGGAAGCCGCTCAGGAGGAGGGAGGGGGAAGAAAGGGAGCCCAGAGGAGGAGGCAGGAAGAAGGGGTTAGAGTTGGTAGGAAGGGTAGATGTCAGTGGTGCGGCCTATGATGATCGCCTGGGTCTTGGAGGGATTAACACGGAGGAACCACTGGTTGCACCAAGTGGTGAATTGGTCAAGGTGGGTTTGGAGGGTACGTTGGGACCGTTGCAGGGTAGGATAAAGGGCTTTGAGTAAGGCGGTGGAAGGCTGACCAGTACTTAGAGGAGTTGACAGGGAGGGTGGAGTTGAGGCGTGTGCATGTCTGGCACCAGTCCCGGCGTTTCTTGGCTGTAAGGAGGTTCCGGATGTGTCGCTGTAATTGCCGGTGGCGGGTGAGAGTGTTCCGGTCACGAGTGCGGAGGAAGTAGTGGTAGAGCCTGCGGGATTCACGCAGAAGGACAGCCTGTGGAGGAAGTGTAGGGCGGTGAGGGTGAATGAGTTTGGTAGGGACATGAGCCTCCACAGCGTCAGTGATGGTCTTCGGAAGGAAGGAAGAGGCATGGGTGATGTCATCAGGCTGGTGAAAGGAGAGGGGGTAGCTTTCGACCTGTAAGGCAATGGCTTCCCGGTAGGCATCCCAATTGGCACGGTGGTAGTCATCGACAGACTTTGGAGGGCAGCTGGGCGGGTGGCTGCAGTGGCGGGACGGGTAGAGGAGACGGTGAGAAGGACAGGAAGATGGTCACTACCGACAGGATTGAGGACATCAACGACGATGTGACCAAGGAGGTTGGGGGAAGCGAGGATAGCATCGCTGGTGGAGTTACTTTCAGGGTCACGGCTGTGGATGTTGAGGTCAGCGGCGATCATATAAGTGGAGAAGGTACAGTCAACATGGGAAATGAAGTCAAAGGGGAGAGGAGCTGCGGGGCGGATATAGATAGTAGCACAGGTGACGGTGAGGGAGAGGAAAAAATAGGCTGAGGAGAAGGTGTTCGGTTGGATCATTGAGAAGGGGTTATGGCCGAACAGGGAGATGCCAGAGGTGGCCTATAGCGACCCCACCTTGGGCTAGGGGAAGGGGATTGTCAGTGCAGTGAAGGCGATAAGGGGAGGTGCGGACAACATGGTGGGGTTGGAGGTAGGTTTCATTAAGGATGAAGGAGTCAACCTGGTGCTGGGAGAGGGTATGCATGAAGAGGTATTTGTTTGCAGGGAGGGAGCGAATGTTGAATTAGACGAGACAATACTGTTGACGCGCCAAAAGGTTGGAGGTGGGAAGGGGGCGGGAAGGGGAGAGAGGGGCTTAAATGAGGGTGTCGAGGCAGGTGAAGGTAAAGTGGGCCTGGTTGTGGGAGTACGAGGTGTAAAAAAAAATGGCTCCGAGCACTGTGGGACTCAACTGCTGTGGTCATTAGTCCCCTAGAACTCAGAACTACTTAAACCTAACTAACCTAAGGACACCACACACATCCATGCCTGAGGCAGGATTCGAACCTGGGACCATAGCAGTCGCACGGTTCCGGACTGCGCGCCTAGAACCGCGAGGTACGAGGTGTAGGTGTTTAAGTGGAAAACAGAGCGGGCAGCAAAGGAAGTCTGCTGGAGTGTGTGGGGGCGCTGGAAAGGGTGGATGTTCTACAAGACGATGGTGAGGAAGCGGATGATGTCTTCTGCTGTAGGGGGAGGGCGGAGGGAATTGTTAGGGTGGATGGGTGGCTCAATGGAGCGAACGGGGACAGTGAGTTCAGGGTTGGTAGGAGGGGGCTTGGCTTTGCATTTGGAGGAATAGGTGGGGTGAAGTTTATTGCAGGTGTTGCAGGACAGGGGGCGGGAGGTGAGGTTGGGGCACTGTTTAAGGAAGTGCGAGGCTTTACAATGGGGCAGATCGGTGGGTTCTTGCAGTTTTGGGTGAGGTGGTCGTTGTGCAGAAGGCAGTGTTGGCAGCGGTAGGATTGAGGAGGGGAACAGGACAGGTCAACAGGGTGGCAGCGGTTGAAAATCAGGGCTCCCTGCGTGAGGAGGTGGTCGATGGAGGAGGCGGACTCTGTAAAGATACGCATGAGGAAAGTAGGGCCAGAGGAGTTGTAAATACGGCGGGTGGAGCACACATCCAGGGCTGGGTGGGCATTCAGTTCCGCCAACACCTCAGCCTCCGTGACCACAGGGCTGAGTTTTGTGATGACAGCTGTGAGGATTGGCGGACGATGAGGTGGTTGGGGCTGATGAGGAGAGGAGGATGTAAGGAAGGGGGTGAGGGATGTGTTTGACCCAAAGGTGATGCGTGGAAGGCGCCGGTGGAGATCAGTATGGAAGGAGAGAGAGGGAGACTTGATGAGAACAGAGTCTCTGCGAGGGATAAGTTGGCTGATGGGTGCACTGGGGATGTACTTCCGGATTTCAAGGGTGAGGGTGCGGGCATCCAGGAATTTTGGATCAGGGTTGGCTAGGACAAAGGTATACAGGTAGGGGGCTGGAGAGGAGGGAGGTGGGGTGTTATCCATAGCGGGGTCAGTGGGAGGGGGGTGGTCAGTGACTTTTTGGATGAGGGGCTAGAGGAGAGGTTGCCAATGGGCCGTTTGGAAGATTTTTTGGCGGGTGTGGCCTGAGAGGAGGGACGAGGGACTGGATAGATGTGGAGGTGGTGGGAGGCAGGGCCCTCCTATGAGGCACCAGCACCAGATAAGAGGGCAGGGCGCTCTGTGGCGGCGACTGTGGCGTGGTGGGCGGTGACTCGGGCAGGGGAAGCAGTGGTAGTTGCAGGAGGGAGGGGGGGAAAGTCGTCTAGACGGGCGACAGGAGCTGTAGGGGGGGGGGGGTCGGAGCAGGGGCATGGGCAGGAGCAGGAGGAGAGGCAGGAGCAGGGGTAGGAGTGGGACTGACATACAGGTGGGGATACAGTGATGGAGAGGAGGTAGATGGGGAGGAGATGGTGAGGAGGGGAGGTGGATGAGACAGGTTAATCCCAGAGGAAGCACTCCATGGCGTCACAGTGGGTGCAGGTGAAGGGGAGGTGTAGATGATGGTGGTAGTTGGGGCGTCCATGACCGCAGGCGACAGCGAACACCGAGTGACGGCGGCAGCAGCGGCGGCAGAAGCGGCGAGCACCGTGAGATGGCGGCAGAAGAAGCGGCGAGCACCGAGAGACGGCGACCAGGCGGCGGCGGCGGCGGCGGGCAGCAGTGACGGCGTGCAGACGGGCAACAACGCGACAGGTACGGTTGGGGCTCTTCCACGTCGAAGATACAACCTGAGAGTAGCCCAGGCAGTGCGAGTCCTCGATGAGGAAGTGAGGGAATCCAAACCCCGAATGATCCGGCTGGACTAGTTTTTTTTTTATTGTAATTTCAATCACCTCATACAAGGGGGGCTGGCAGTAGCATATTACGCTGCTATTCAGCCTTAAGTGGTACAATAATATGACATATAGGTGGCACAGACAATACAATAAAAACGGTGGGCAAAAAATGTAGATACAAAAACAATAACCATGAAGCCGTTCACACTGGACGAGAAAAAACACTAACACTTGTTGACACAGCGCACATATCACGGATGACAGCGACGGCACACGTGAACAGTGGGGGCGTGACGGCGAAAGAACACTAAATACAAAACGAAGGCACACACACGAGACACTGATGGCGATGATACCCGGTGCGCAAATGTTCACTGAGCGTGTGCGAGTCCGGGGACCTGCCAAGGGAGGGGGAGGAAGAAGGGGAGTGGGACAGGGAGAGGGGAGGGCAGATGCCATGGGCAAGGGAGATAGGCGAGGGGAGGAAAAAAGGGGGGAGCCCAGGGGAAGAGGGGTGGAGGAAGGGGACGGGGGAAAACGAAAGAGAAGGGAGGGAGGGTGCCAAGAGGAGAGGACATGGGAGTGGGGGTGGGGAGGATCAAAGGTGATAGGAGAGGTAGATGGAGGGGGGGGGAGGACATCATCAGGGAGGGGGAGCTGGCGGAAGCCACCTTGGGAGAGGGTAAGGAGGGTGGAGAGATGGAGACCGGGTGGGACCTGGGAATAGAGGCGCGGCAGCGGTCGGGGGTGGGAGAGGATGGGCGCGACAAGCAGGTGAGGAGGGTCGAGTTTATGGGAGGTGTACAGGATCCGTATCCTTTCAAGGAAAAGGCGGAGGTGGGGGAAAGGAATGAGATCGTACAGGATCCGCGTGGGAACCGGAAGGAAGCGGTGCTGGCGGAGATGCTGGTGGATGCGGCGGGAGAGGATAGATTCCAGGACCTTGCTGAAGACCGAGGTAAGGCTGATGCAACAGTACGAAGAGACGGCGGACAGCGGTTTGACAGGTTTAAGGAACATCAGGATACGGGATGTTTTCCACAGGTTGGAGTAGTAACCGGTGGACAGGATAACATTGTAGAGCCTGGCCAAGGTGGAGAGGAAATAGGCAGGAGCTTCACGAAGGTGACGATAGGTGACACGATCGTGATCAGGAGCGGTGTTGCGTTTTGTGCGGAGTGTAGCAATGAGATCCTGTGTAGTGATTGGGGCATTGAGTTCCGTGTGTGTAATGTTCTCCAAGTACTGGAAACCAGGTGCGAGGGGAGGGACAGAGGTGTCAGTTCGACCGCGGACATCTGGGAAGAGGGAGTAATTGAACTGGTGATCATCGGGGATGGAAAAGATATCAGGCAGGTAGGAGGCAAAGTGATTAGCCTTACTAAGGGTGTCAGGGAAGGAGTGATCATCATGGAGGAGAGGATAGTAGGGGGAGGGTTTAGTTCCGGTAAGACGACGGAAGGCGGACCAGAACTTGGATGAGTTGATAGGTAGGGTAGCATTTAAACGGGTGCATGTCTGTCGCCAGTCCCGGCGTTTCTTCGCCGCGAGCAAATTACGAATGTGTCGTTGGAGTTGCCGGTGGCGTCGTAGTGTGTCCGGGTCACGCGTGTGGAGGAAGGCACGGTAGAGACGGCGGGATTCACTGAGGAGGAGGACGGCCTGTGGGGGTACTGGACTAGGGCAGAGCGGGTCCCTATATACGAAACCTGAGGGAGCGGCTATTGGCCGCTGTCTGCACATGGCTTAGCGGTGGCGCCAAGAGCCGGAGCGCGGAATAGCCGCCGCGGAGGCGGAGCCCTCTATGGCCTGACCACGTCCATTAGTTCTGCCGCGTGTTCGACTTCCGCGGCGGAAGGTACTACAGTTTTGTCTGAGACCAATTAGCAGTGGTCGACTGAGTGTGAAATGTTAACGATTTAAAGAAACATGTTCCATCCTGCGTTATCTTTGGTGGATGCCGTGCTCAGGTTACATATATTGGACTACACCATACATGTTCAATCTGTCACTCCGCCGAACATTTACGCATTAACTACACCCATAAACGTCCGCTCCAACTTCCCCGTGAGAGAGCAATAACTGATGGTGAGAACTTTGTACCATTATTAAGCGCCGGCCGAGGTGGTCGAGCGGTTCTAGGCGCTTCAGTCTGGAACCTCACGACCGCTACGGTCGCAGGTTTGAATCCTGCCTTGGGCATGGACGTGTGTGACGTCCTTAGGTTAGTAAGGTTTAAGAAATTCTACGTTTTAGGGGAATGATGACCTCAGACGTTAAGTCCCATAGTGCTCAGAGCCATTTGAACCATTTGAACCGTTATTAAGCGAAGTAATCGTGGGAACAGTGTCACAAACCCTGCTAACATCCCACGATGTGGAAACGGCAACTCCATTGCAATCCAGTGCCAACGAAGTTCTGAGAGAGATGGAGGTTTGTTCAACTCCAGCTCCCTCACCAGAACAGAAATCTTTAGGGGAAAATTACACCAGCTCCCTCTAAAGCTGGTTCAAGAGAGATTCCGGACAAGATGGAGATCGCTTTAGATCGACACTCCCGCCAGAAAAGGTACCATGCGAATATTCTGAATGAGAAGATCCGCACTGGCTGTAAAATACTTTCATTGAGAGTTACGACCGGTCACGACGCGTCAATTGAAGGCGCATCCTCAGATGATCTGTGGCGAAAAGTATAAAAAGAAATTACGAAGATCCTTGGCAATGATATGAAGAATATAGAGTTACTGAAAAATAGTATCATATATCAATACTTGAAGTGTACTCACAGATATTCTGTTCAACAATCATATAGGAATGGTAACTGCCTTAGAGCCACTCCTCATCATTCACTTGCAGTTATAAGAAAAAACGCACTAAAAGCGGTAGCTCATAATTAAAACAAAATGGACAGCATAGACCATATAGAAATAATACCTGGACCAAGAGCAAATCCCAGTCATTCCCGTCCAGATATAAAAAGAAACGCACTAAAAACGGCAGTCCGTAGTTAAAATAAGGGGAAGGCGTGGAACTTACAGAAATAAAATCCAGATCAGAACCGCCTGGAACAAAAAAAGCTGCAGACTGGTAACGCACGTAGACAGTTTCAGTGTATGGACCCGATAAAAGAGAAGTGTCTTACGGTGCTGCGAGCAGGAAGGTGGTTGAGCAGGGGCAGGGAAGGTAGTACTGACTGTTTTGCAACGTGGAAGATGTTTACAGGTGGCATTAGAAGCGACGGAAACAAAATCGTCGCTGTAGAAAGCGTGAAGGTGGGGGGGGGGGGGGGGCAATGCTGCTCATCTGTTAACCAAATTTAAAAATATATAACAGTAAGGAACAGACTTATTCCTATTTATAGAACTGGAAGTGGACATTTTTAAGGTAAAATGTTAGTAAAGCCTAAGTAGCAATACAAATTCCGTCGTTCACAAACATAATAGCGTGTTATCTGAAAGCCAGAACAAGGCCCCGGGAGTAAATAGCATGCCTTGGGAGAGCCAGCCGTGACAGAACTCTTCCATCTGGTGGGCAAGATGTATGAGACAGGCGAAATACTCTCAGACTTCAAAAAGAATGTAATAATACCAACCCCATAGAAAGCAGGTGGTGACAGGTGTGAAAATTACCAGACTATCAGTTTAATAAGTCACGGCTGAAAAATACTACCACGAATCCTTTACAACAGAATGGACACTGGTAGAAGCTGACCTCAAGAAAGATTAGCTTGGATTCCAGAGAAATGTAGGAACACGTGAGGCGATACTGACCCTCCGACTTCTCATAGAAGATAGTTTAAGGAAAGGCAAACGTACGTTTATAGCATTTGTAGACTTAGAGAGAGTTTCTGACAATGTTGACTGGAATACTCTCAAACTCTAAAGGTGGCAGGGGTAAAATACAGGGAGCGAAAGGCTATTTACAATTTGTACAGAAACCAGGTGGCAGTTATAAGAGTCGAGGGACATGAAATGGAAGCAGTTGTTGGGAAGGGAGTAAGACAGGGTTGTAGCCTCTCCCCGATGTTATCCAATCTGCATATTGAGCAGCAAACGAAACAAAAGAAAAATTTCGAGTAGGAATTAAAGTCTAGGGAGAATAAATAAAAACTCTGAGACTCGCCGATGACATTCTAGTTTTGTCAGAGACGGAAAAAAACTTGGAAGAGCAGTTAAACGGAATTGAAAGTGTCTTTAAAGGAGGATATGAACATCAACAAAAGCATAACGAAGATAACGGAATTTAAACGAATTAAATTAGGTGTTGCTTAAGGAATTAGATTAGGAAATGAGGGGCTTATAGTAGTAAATGAGTTTTGCTATTTTGGAAGCAAAATAACTGATGATGGAGTGTAACCATGTATGGAAGTGAAACACGGACGATAAACAGTGTAGACAAGAAGAGAACAGCAGCATTTGAAATTTGGTGCTACAGAAGAATACTGAAGATTAGATGGATAGATCACATAACTAATGAGGGGGTACTGAATAGAACTGCAGAGAATAGAAAGTTGTGGCACAACCTGACTAGAAGAAGGGATCGGTTGGCACATTCTGAGACACCAAGGGATAACCAATTCAGAACTGGAGGGAAGCATGAGTAGTGGGACAAAGTTCGATTCAGTCTGTTTTGTTAGTGCGGGTCTCCTACATTGGGGGCAGGTATGCACTCAGGACAAACCTATTGTTCTCCTTTGACTGACAGGTACTTAACTTATTGTTCTCCTTTGATTTACCGGTACTGACCATATTGTTCTCCATTGATTGAGAGGTACTTAACCTATTGTTCTGCTAAAAAGATCAGCCGACAGCTGTTGCCGAACGGTTCCAGGCGCTCCAGTCCGGAAATGCGCTGGTGCTACTGTCGCAGGTTCGAATCCTGCCTCGGGCATGGATGTGTGTGATGTCCTTAGGTTAGTTAGGTTTAAATACACTCCTGGAAATGGAAAAAAGAAAACATTGACACCGGTGTGTCAGATCCACCATACTTGCTCCGGACACTAGGAGGGGGCTGTACAAGCAATGATCACACGCACGGCACAGCGGACACACCAGGAACCGCGGTGTTGGCCGTCGATTGGCGCTAGCTGCGCAGCATTTGTGCACCGCCGCCGTCAGTGTCAGCCAGTTTACCGTGGCATATGGAGCTCCATCGCAGTCTTTAACACTGGTAGCATGCCGCGACAGCGTGGACATGAACCGTATGTGCAGTTGACGGACTTTGAGCGAGGGCGGATAGTGGGCATGCAGGAGTCCGGGTGGAAGTACCGCCGAATTGCTCAACAAGTGGGGCGTGAGGTCTCCACAGTACATCGATGTTGTCGCCAGTGGTCGGCAGAAGGTGCACGTGCCCGTCGACCTGGGACTGGACCGCAGCGACGCATGGATGCACGCCAAGACCGTAGGATCCTACGCAGTGCCGTAGGGGACCGCACCGCCACTTCCCAGCAAATTAGGGACACTGTTGCTCCTGGGGTATCGGCGAGGACCATTCGCAACCGTCTCCATGAAGCTGGGCTACGGTCCCGCACACCGTTAGGCCGTCTTCCGCTCACGCCCCAACATCGTGCAGCCCGCCTCCAGTGGTGTCGCGACAGGCGTGAATGGAGGGCCAACACCCGGCATCATGGTGTGGGGAGCGATCTCCTACACTGGCCATACACCTCTGGTGATCGTCGAGGGGACACTGAATAGTGTACGGTACATCCAAACCGTCATCGAACCCATCGTTCTACCATTCCTAGACCGGCAAGGGAACTGGATGAAGCGTCGTCTCACGCGGTCCGCACGTCCAGCACGAACGCTGGTCCAACTGAGGCGCCAGGTGGAAATGGCATGGCAAGCCGTTCCACAGGATTACATCCAGCATCTCTACGATCGTCTCCATGGGAGAATAGCAGCCTGCATTGCTGCGAAAGGTGGATATACACTGTACTAGTGCCGACATTGTGCATGCTCTGTTGCCTGTGTGTATGTGCCTGTGGTTCTGTCAGTGTGATCATGTGATGTATCTGACCCCAGGAATGTGTCAATAAAGTTTCCCCTTCCTGGGACAATGAATTCACGGTGTTCTTATTTCAATTTCCAGGAGTGTAGTTCTAAGTCTGTTAAGTTCCATACTGCTTAGAGCCATTTGAACCATTTGCTAAAAGGATTCTTCATTTTAATTGACAGGCACTTAACCTATTGCTCCCCTTCCCCCTCCCACTCCCCTCCCCTACCTCACTTCTTGCTCTTACAGGTACACTTTCAGGTCTGAGTTATTGGACTAGCCCCTCTCACTCTTATCGGTTTGATTGACTACTTAATTAAATTGATCAGTTAATTAACCACATCCCCCGGAAAATAGTGGGAAGTTCAATTTCCAGCAGGAGAATGCAACACATCATGGATACCTCTACTAACCTAAGAAAATGGTGGGAAAATAGGACACTTGGGCTGCCATCACTAACATATGTCATGCAACCACCACCTCTTCCTAGGAACTGGAGGGGAAAATGACACAGTCTGTGCTGGGCATAAATTTTTAGTTTGTACACATTGTTTATTTAAACAAATTCAGGCAGTAACATGATCAAGTTTATTCACCCAAAGGTCCGGAGTCAAACTGACCTAGTACACAGTACTGCTACCAGAGGGAGCTGTCATCCCTTCCATGACGAAATCCAAGAAGGCAATCTAGTGGTGCAGAGGAATGGTCTCATACAGGAAATTCAAGTGTATATTGTTTATTTATAAAAAAAATCTGTTTGAGGGCGTTGGATTTTTCTTGCCCATCGTTCTCTGCTGTTATTAAACAAGTAGGTCTTGTAAAAAGTAATTACATGCGACAAACGTGTTGCATAACCTAATGTTTGGAACTGTACTGTGGGTGTCTTAACCTAATGTTCGGCCCTTTGTTGGCACTTAACCTATTGTTCTGTTAAGTGTTTTTCCATGTCACCACCGTTTCCTTAAACTATTGTACAGCCTTTGATACCAAATTAGGTAATTAGTTACGTCCTTCCACCATTTTCTGATACACTTTTCGAATTTCACATGCTTTTGAACACCATTTCTGTCGCATTTTTCTTTGTCACCCACCCCTTAAACTATTGTACTGCATTTTACATAAAAATTATGCAAATTAACCTATTCTTCTCAACTTAACTTGCTATTCTGCTCCATGTCACCCACTCACGCACACCCTCGCCTTAACTGTTGTACTGCTAAGACAATGTTGACAAAAGAAATTATGCAAATTAATTAAGTCAATATTCTTCACATGTATGGGGTAGTTTTTTGTAATTTGCAGCATCCTATTATGCAGTGAAATCGATGGAATATAGATTAAACAAACGATCGCTAGTAAAAAACATATCCTGCCACTCAATGCCTGACCCCAATGCTGCCAACTCCTTGCACGTTCCCAGGAGTTGGGATGCACCGGCAGTCCTCGTACAGTGATGACACGGTTGTCAGCTGCCAAGCGATGTGTAGGTCACAGTTCGGGTATCACAAGGATGCGGCAACGGCAAATCTTTCATACTTGAAATTCCTGTCAATATACGTGTTCACCTAGCGTGATGATCCATAAGTGCGGTGTAGGTCCACACCGAGAGAGATATTTCGATGCTTCCCAGAATAGCACAGAGTGCATCGTTCCTGGTGATCCTAAAGGGACAGCCCATTTGTCACTGAATTTACCCGTCAAACTACTGCTGCTGCCAGTGTGGGAGCAACATCCGCCATTGTTTTCTGCAGACAAGGCTATCAGAAGCAAAATTAGTTTTTACAGATCGCTACATTGCAATTACAGTTAAACCCTGCAAAAGTTGTCTATAGATCATCAAATAGATACAAGACTCACATATTTACCAATGTAACTACAATTAAATATAAAAAATGCTGCTGCAGTCAGACACCAGTCGATGTACAGGTAATGTCTCCTCTTGATGGCCGTGGTTCAGGAACAATTCTCAGTATCTACAGTGCAAATAATTTTCAACATAAAAGTCTCTGTCATACCCTCACGGTTATCAGTGATCTGAATCTACACATCCCTCATAATAGGACACACACTCATCTTCTCTGGTCACACCACAACACTGCAATATATACACATTTTATGCAAACAGTGCAGTTATTGTCCATCCTGTATGTATCTGTAGTAGGCCCAATGGTGCAGCTGTTTACGAAATGAATCTATCACCATTCACCTTTGGATATACTCCTCACTGCACTCAAATCTCAGTTCACCATGTCGAATCATCCTTACTTTTTTTGGTTTTAACATGAATAGTAGTTTAATTACTTCTCACAAATGTATTTCGGAACGTAAGCCTTGGTACCTTTACATTCAAGAAGCAGCACGTGCACTGACAATTAAATCTTTCAAAGTGGCCTACAGATCGTCAAATACGGAAAGACTCTTACTCACTTACACAGTTCTCCCACTGAGGACAGGAGCATGAATATTAGAGCGTGAAACCGATCTCCAACCCAGCAATATATGACCGTGTGCCATGTCAATAAAGTCCACATACAATTCGTATCCTGCACCATACGAAAATCGCCCCTTTTACATCATTCATATAGCTATCCACAACCAGACACTCATACATATAGTGCGAAGAAAGACAGCACAGTTTATACTCCTTGCAGCGAGAGATAATTTCGTGCAGCCAACGGTCACAACTCATCCACTCCTGATGCATGACCAGAACGCCCTCAGCAGACCGAAGTCACTCTCAGAACTCTTCTACAAGTTCAGGCTCGTTTCCCATTGGCACAGACGTGTTACTGTTTCTGATCGGGACCTGCATGCTTGCTTGCTTGCTTTTCTACACACATCTCTGGACTATGGGATTACAAGAACGCATTTATTTTGGCATGGTTTGCCAAAATATCATGCCGTTTTCGTGGTACTTCTTGATATTAAGCACACAGCAGTGTCCTACCAATCGCTCACCCAACGTAATTCCGAAGATGTAGACTGGAAATGATTTCTCTACAAACCCAAAACCTTAGCGAGGTGGAGCGTGATGTAAACCACTGAGTAACTAGAAACGTATCCCGTCTGTGAAGAACTCTATATGAGAACTCGAAAAAAGTAGAGGAAACTGATATTTCCACTCACGAATACTGATGGCGGTAATGTAACAGATGCCAAATCATCGCTACAATTTACAAAGTCAGCTAAAGTGACTCTCATGTCTAGAGAACCAGCAAACGTGTCTTCCACCCATTAGATGCATACACCACAATCTATGTTCCCTTGACTAAACAAAGTAGCGAAAAGTACAGAAGCAGTCAACTGAACAGTTTATATGGGAGGGAATAGGGGTCAAACGCAAACACACGTCCATATTGAACATTCTCAAACTTCCACGTGATTACGAAACCTGTTCAACAAATATTGAGTATTAGTTCGCTATTCGGCTGTCTAGAGGACAACATGGTTAAGTCAGCTACATTTCTACACTTCAACAGGCTTCTCCATTTGGATGGCTCTTACCATTAATGGAAAATGTGAATCATTTCCGTCACAGGTCATGGGTGCTGCAAGCCAAGCACACATAGACAGAATCGTTCTAGGGAAAAAAACCGGCCTCATATATATTTTATCCCTGTACTTACAACTAAATGTTAGGATTGCGGTCTCAGTTGAACGACATTCGGCAATGAGCGCAGTATCAGAAATACACCCAGCTGATGACTGTAGCTCTGGAAAAAGAAATATCAGTACTATTCTTATGATTTTACATACTCTTCCCTTTGATATCACGGTACTCCACGTCAAATCGATACCTGCCTTATGACTGGACATAGTCATTTCCTTTGCACATGTCGGAACACAAACACATTTTTTATAGGGCTGATGCTCAAGGCGAACCTTTAATGCACCTCCTATTACTAAGTATAATACTTTGTCAATAACTGATTGCTAGTTATACGAAATAATACTGACCGATAATCAATGATGGGTGGGCATGTCACATAAGTTTTCTTGCGAGTGCCAGCATCGTGTCTTAGAAAGAAGGCGGTGCACTATCGTAATAAAATTATCGAATTCTGAAAGTGATTTGGCTAAGGAGCATGGTATGAAACCGGTGTTTGCAACTCCCTCACGTAGCCTCCACTAGATATTTCTCCAGAATTTGTAACGCATTCTGTCTGAATGCCATGTCAGGGGTTTTGCTGTATATCCACTGACTTAGAGTATGTCAAGTCATAAGAATAGAACCAATATTTCTATTTCCAGAGCTACAGTCGTCAGCAGGGTGTATTTCTGATACTGCGCTCATTGCTGAATGTTGTCCAACTGAGACCGCAATCCTAACATTTAGTTTTAAGCATAGGGATAAAATATATATGAGGCTGGTTTTTTCCCTAGGACGATTCTGTCTATGCGTGCTTGGCTTGTAGCACCCATAACCTGTAACGGAAATGATCCACATTTCACATTAATGGTAGGAGCCATCCTAATGAAGAGGCCTGTTGAAGTGTAGAAATGTAGCTGACTTAACCATGTTGTCCTCAAGACAGACGAATAGCGCACTAATACTTAATATGCGTTGAACAGGTTTCGTAATCACGTGGAAATTTGAGAATGTTCAACATGGACGTGTGTTTGCGTTTCACCCCTATTCCCTCCCATATAAATTGTTCAGTTGACTGCTTCTGTACTTTTCCCTACTTTATTTAGTTGAGGGAACATCGATTGTGGTATGTGCATCTAATGGGTGGAAGACACGTTTGCTGGTTCTCTAGACATGAGAGTCACTTTAGCTAACTTTGTAAATTATAGCGATGATTTGGAATCTGTTACATTACCAACATAAGTATTCATGAGCGGAAATATCAGTTTCCTCTACCTTTCTTCGAGTTCTCACATAGAGGTCTTCACAGATGGTTCACAGTGGTTACATCACGCTCCACCTCGCTAAGGTTTTGGGTTTGTAGAGATATAATTGCAAGCCTATATTTTAGGAATTATGTTGTGCCGGCGATTGGTAGGATACTGCTGTGTGCTTGATATCGAAAAGTACCACGAAAATGGTATAATATTATGGCAAACCATGCAAAAAAGTTGTGTTCTTGTAATCTCAGAGTCTGGAGATGGGTGTAGAAAAGCAAGCAAGCATGCATGCAGGTCCACAACAGAAACAGAAACACGTCTGTGCCAATGGGAAACGAGCCTGAACTTGTAGAAGAGTTCTGAGAGTGACTTTGGTCTGTTGAGGGCGTCCTGGTCATACATCAGGAGTGGATGAGTTGTGACCGTTGGCTGCACGAAATTATCTCTCGCTGCAAGGAGTATAAACGGTGCTGTCTGCCTTTGCAGTATATGGTATATGTACGAGTGTCTGGTGGTGGGTAGCTATATGAATTATGTAAAAGGGGCGATTTTCGTATGGTGCAGGATACGAACTGTATGTGTACGATATCGACATGGTGCATGGTCATATATTGCTGGGTTGGAGATCGGTTTCACGCTCTAATATTCAAGCTCCTGTCCTCAGTGGCAAACAGTATAATTGAGTAAGAGTACTTCCATATTTGACGATCTGTAGGCCATTGCAAGGTTTAATTGTCGGTGCACATGCTGCTTCTTGAATGTAAAGGTACCATGGCTTATGTTTCAACACATGTTTGTGGGAAGTAATCAAACTACTATTCACAGGAAAACAAAAAAAAGTGAGGACAGATTGGATGTGGTAAATTGTGATTTCAAGGCAATGAAGAGTATATCCAAACGTAAATGGTGATAGCTTCATTTCGTAAACAGATGCACAATATAGCAATGGAAGTGTTCGATTGGACCTATACAGTATACATACAGGACGGACAATACGACTGTAACAATACATCCGCCCACTGGCACCCGCAAGTATAAATTCGCAATTTCCTTGTTGTTCCATTAATAGTGATGTTCATTACAGTACACCAACATGCATCCATGATGTCTTTTCATCACGTCTGCAGGTGTGGTATTGGTTATCACACATAGTGCCAGACGCCTGCCCTTCATAAGCCCTATTTGAGAGAATCTTGGTAGGGCCGGCCACGGTGGTCTCCCAGTTCTAGGCGCTCAGTCCGGAACCGTGCGACTGCTACAGTCGCAGGTTCCGATCCTGCCTCGGGCATGGATGTGTGTGATGTTCTTAGGTTGAGTTAGGTTTAAGTAGTTCTAAGATCTAGGGGACTAATGACCACAGCAGTTGAGTCCCTTAGTGCTCAGAGCCATTTGAACCATTTTGAATCTTGGTAAGAAGCAGCACCTCCCAGAAGCGCTGATTCGAAACGTTTGTCAGATAATTTCCTAGGACTGAGGAGAATCGAAATATATAGCCGGTGTAAGTGTAGGCATATCATAATTTTTTGGGGTGCTGTACACATATAAGAAATAACTGCACTGTTTGCATAAAATGTGTATATATTGCAGTGTAATATTACAGTGGCTTATGTTGTGGTGTGACCAGAGAAGATGAGTGTGTGCCCTACTATGAGGGATGTATAGATTCAGAACATTGATAACCGTGAGCGTATGACAGAGACTTTTATGTTGAAAATTATCTGCACTGTAGATACTGAGAATTGTTCCTGAAACATAGCCGTGAAGAGGAGACATTACTAGTACATCGACTGGTGTCTGACTGCAGCAGCATTTTTTTTTTATATTCAGTTGTAGTTACATTGGTAAATATGTGAGTCTTGTATCTATTTGATGATCTGTAGACAACTTTAGCAGGTTTAAGTGTAATTGCAATGTAGCGATCTGTAAAAACTAATTTTGCCACTGATAGCCTTGTCTGCAGAAAACAATGGAGGATGTTGCTCCCACACTGGCAGCAGCAGTAGTTTCACGTGTAAATTCAGTGACAAAAGGGCTGTCCCTTTAGGATCACCAGGAACGATGCACTCTGTGCTATTCTGGGAAGCATCGGAATATCTCTCTTGGTGCTGGTGGCAGCGTCTGTGTCGGGCATCGAGTGGCAGGATGCGTTTTTTACTAGCGATCTTTTGTTTATACTACACTCCTGGAAATGGAAAAAAGAACACATTGACACCGGTGTGTCAGACCAACCATACTTGCTCCGGACACTGCGAGAGGGCTGTACAAGCAATGATCACACGCACGGCACAGCGGACACACCAGTAACCGCGGTGTTGGCCGTCGAATGGCGCTAGCTGCGCAGCATTTGTGCACCGCGGCCGTCAGTGTCAGACAGTTTGCCGTGGCATACGGAGCTCCATCGCGGTCTTTAACACTGGTAGCATGCCGCGACAGCGTGGACGTGAACCGTATGTGCAGTTGACGAACTTTGAGCGAGGGCGTATAGTGGGCATGTGGGAGGCCGGGTGGACGTACCGCCGAATTGCTCAACACGTGGGGCGTGAGGTCTCCACAGTACATCGATGTTGTCGCCAGTGGTCGGCAGAAGGTGCACGTGCCCGTCGACCTGGGACCGGACCGCAGCGACGCACGGATGCACGCCAAGACCGTAGGATCCTACACAGTGCCGTAGGGGACCGCACCGCCACTTCCCAGCAAATTAGGGACACTGTTGCTCCTGGGGTATCGGCGAGGACCATTCGCAACCGTCTCCATGAAGCTGGGCTACGGTCCCGCACACCGTTAGGCCGTCTTCCGCTCACGCCCCAACATTGTGCAGCCCGCCTCCAGTGGTGTCGCGACAGGCGTGAATAGAGGGACGAATGGAGACGTGTCGTCTTCAGCGATGAGAGCTTCTGCCTTGGTGCCAATGATGGTCGTATCCGTGTTTGGCGCCGTGCAGGTGAGCACCATAATCAGGACTGCATACGACCGAGGCACACAGGGCCAACACCCGGCATCATGGTGTGGGGAGCGATCTCCTACAATGGCTGTACACCTCTGGTGATCGTCGAGGGGACACTGAATAGTGCACGGTACATCCAAACCGTCATCGAACCCATCGTTCTACCATTCCTAGACCGGCAAGGGAACTTGCAGTTTCAACAGGACAATGCACGTGCCCATGTATCCCGTGCCACCCAACGTGCTCTAGAAGGTGTAAGTCAACTACCCTGGCCAGCAAGATCTCCGGATCTGTCCCCCATTGAGCATGTTTGGGATGGATGAAGTGTCGTCTCACGCGGTCTGCACGTCCAGCACGAATGGCTGGTCCAACTGAGGTGCCAGGTGGAAATGGCATGGCAAGCCGTTCCACAGGACTACATCCAGCATCTCTACGATCGTCTCCATGGGAGAATAGCAGCCTGCATTGCTGCGAAAGGTGGATATACACTGTACTAGTGCCGACATTGTGCATGCTCTGTTGCCTGTGTCTATGTGCCTGTGGTTCTGTCAATGTGATCATGTGATGTATCTGACCCCAGGAATGTGTCAATAAAGTTTCCTCTTCCTGGGACAATGAATTCATGGTGTTCTTATTTCAATTTCCAGGAGTGTATATTCCATAGATTTCACTGAACAATAGGGAGGGTATCTATAAGTGGGTGGCATGGAGGAGAATAGCAGGTTGAGTTCAGAAGAACAGGTTAATTTTCATGATTTTTATGTAAAATGCAGTACAATAGATTAAGGGTTGGGTAACAGAGAAGAAGCCGACAGCAATGGCGTTCAGAAGCATGTGAAATTCGAAAGGTGTACCAGAAAATGGTGTGAGGACATAACTAATTTCTTAATTTGGTATCAAAGGCTGTACAATAGTTTAGAGAAATGAGGGTGACATTTGAAAACCACTTAACAGAACAATAGGTTAAGTGCCAAGAAAGGGCCAAACTTTAGGTTAAGACACCCACAGCAGAGTGTCAAACATTAGGTTATGCAACATGTTTTCCGCGTGTAATTACTTTTTACGAGACCTACATGTTTCCTAACAGTAGAGAACCATGAGCAAGAGAAATCCAACCCCCAACAAACATATTTTTTGATAAATACATAATATACCCTTTAATTTCCTGTTAAGAGACCCTTCCTCTCCACCACCAGACCGCCATCTTGGATTTCACAGAAGGGATGACAGCGCCCTCTGGTGGCAGTACTATGTACTAGGACAGTTGGACTCCAGACCTTGTGGTGAACACACTTGATGGTGGTACTGCCTCTACTTGTTTAGATAAAGAATGCATACAAAATAAAGACTTGTGTTCAGCACAGACTGTGTCATTTCCCCCTCCAGTTCCTAGGAATTGGTGGCAGTTGAATGATTTAGGTAAGTGGAAGTAGTCCATATGACCTATTTTCCTGCCATTTTCATAGGTTAATAGAGGTAGCTGTGGTGTTTTGCATTGACCTGATGGAAACTGAATCTTCCCACCATTTTCTGGGGGATGCGGAGGGGAGGGTATTAGGTTAATTAATTTATCAATTTACTTAGGTAGTCAATCAAATTGATAAGAGTGAGACAGGCTATTCCAGTAACTCAGACCTGAAAGTGTACCTGTAGCAGCGAGAAGTGAGTTACTCTGAGGGGGGAGAGGAGTGGGAGAGGGCAGGGGAGCAATATGTTAAGTGCCCGTCAATCAAAAGGAAGGATCCTTTTAGCAGAACAATATGTTAAGTACTTGCCAATCAATGGAGAACAATATGTTAAGTACCTGTCAGCCAGCGGAGAACAACAGGTTTACCCCTGAATGCATACCTGCCCCTGATGTATGCAAACTGCACTAACAAATGGACTGAAACGAACTTTGTCCCACTACTAGCGTGGGATGGATACATTAAGCAGATTCAGAAGGATGTAGGTTGCAATAGTTACTCACAGGGCAAGAAACTTGCACAGGATAGTGTAGTATGGAGCGATGCGTGAAACCAGTCTTTGGACTGAAGACACAGCACATTATTGGAAAAACGTAACGTGCAAATCTGAGTAGCTAAGGACCTGTAATAATGAAATAGTAGCTATCTGCTTAAACACTTAAAATTTACGCAGAGATCCTTGTGATGCCGATCTTTTAGGGTGGTGTCAGGGTATCTTTTTAAGAGCACGATAAATGTCAACTTCCTCTAAAACAGAAAGAGTGTAGTCTTTGCCTTCGAAATGTAGTATTTGCATATTCTTTTGGTATGTTGGGTATCTGGGTATTCTTTCGGATGTTACCGAGCGGGGTGGCGCAGTATTTAGCACAGTAGATTCGTATTCGAGAGGAAGACGGTTCAAATCTGCGTCCGGCCATCTTGCTTTACATTCTCCGTGATTTCTCTAAATCGCTTAAGGCGAATTCTGGAATGGTTCCTTTGAAAGGACACGGCCGCTTTCCTTCTCTTTTCTTCCTCAATCCGAGCTTGCACTCCATCTGTAATAACTTCATTGTCGACGGGACATTAAACACTAATATCCTCCTCTTCTTTTGGATGTCGGTGATAAGGTGGCCACTTTCGCGCAAATGCGCGCTTAGTGTCAAACTTGAGCTGGAATCGTTGACGTGCACTCTAAAGAGAGTTCGGAAGTTTCTTCCCCTCTAACCTATATATTTGTCATTGCAAACACCACAAGAGATACCATATGTCCTTGATGAATTAAAGTTATCACAAATTAAATCCTCCTTACGACTAAATTTTTGCTTGTTTTTATTTGGTATGTAGAAAGCAAGAGTTATAACGTTAGAATACAAATATTTGCCCTTTCTAGTGGAAACAATACCGTAGAAAGGTATTCCATGGAATTTATTAACTGGATGTTGTAATGCTTCTTTATTTACGTAACTATTACGGCACTCCAACCCCAGTTCTCGTTTCCAGTAATATCACACTATTTTTCTGCGAAGTGACAGACATATTTTTGTGACAATATTCACATTTGGTTTTATTAATGTATAGGTACTCCTATGTATCGATATATTACAGTGATGTGGTTCTTGTGTGTATTCATTTCTGTGAGTCTGTCATAATCTTTGACTTACTTGTAACCGGTCTGGTGCGAATGCGCATAGAGCAGTCTTTGTTTCAATTTGCAGAAATTAAGTTGTTATTTCGCTTTGTAAAAGAACAGTCAAGTCTTGTGTTTGGTTAAAGTGGAAATTAAATATATGAAGATTAATACAAAACTGTTTTCTTGATGATGTGACAATTAAGAAGAAGTATATGTGAATTTACAAGAAGTTTAATAAAAATGTGGATCGTGAACACCAAGTCAAAAATTATTTCCACCATAACATTGTTCTGATCTGGGATTGTTTGGTCATTAAGAATTTCCTGAAAAACGCGTTTGTTAGGTCTTCAGATAGTGCTAAAATACAGATCTGGACCTTCTAGCAGTCAAAGTGGAATCACCCTAGAATCAACTAGATGAGCCATAACAACTTGGACGAAATGTACGTGGGAATCCATTCAAGATAAGTGCCAAAATTGATGACCTTTTTACAGTGACTTCATTATTTCCATTCTGACAATACCATCCACAGTCAGTAACTTTGTATTTGTCCGATAAAGCGAACATATGCTGCGTGAGCAACATTATTAATCTGATTTCTAACCTGCTTTGCAAGTGGTGGTATTGTTAGAACGTGAATGATGGCGAGTGTCTCTAAGGCAGCTACCATTCCGTGATGAGTTGTTAAATTGAATCTCTGTGAGTGCACTTCAAGTATTACTATACGATAGACTACTGTTTATCAGTAAACGTTTATTTTGCAGATCATTGTTAAGAATTCTTTGTAAAATGTTTTCTTTGTAATTTTGGAACAGGTAACCTGAGGACTCGTCTTCAGTTGACACAAAACCGATCGTGGCTTTCAATAAAAGTATTTTACATCCAGTGTGAATCGTTGCATTCAAAATGTGGATCTATGGCTGCGGTTGCCGCAAATTAAAATAAAGTGCTCACCGTCGGAAAAGATAGCGTCACACAACAAGAAAGCACACACGAACAAAAGGAACAACGGAAAGAAAAAGAAACCCGGTGCTTTACAGAAGACATCCGTTTCGGAAAGTAGCATCGAATGTGAATAGAATAGCAGTCCTCGTGTAATACACAAAGAGAGAAATTGACGAAGCCATATAGCACACGGGAGCAAACGGAACATATCAAAGCATTGTCGCAAACTGTGAAAGAACAGGGAGCGGTGCCTGCAAAGCTGAAGATAGAGCAGAATAAACGAGCAGCTGCTGCAGCGCTCTCTAGGCACTTTCTCAGCTGGGGATGGCCGGCCAACAGGTTCAAATGGCTCTGAGCACTTTGGGACTCAACTGCTGTGGTCATTAGCCCCTATAACTTGGAACTACTTAAACCTAACTAACTTAAGGATATAACACACATCCATGCCCGAGGCAGGATTCGAACCTGCGACCGCGGCCAACAGGGCCGAGCTGGGAGCAGGAGGGGACGACCTTCGGTAGGTGCTCCGTTGTCACTCAAACTTGCAACAAAATACGGCACTCAACAAACTTTAATCAACACTTTAAATATTAATCGTATCAGTATTGTCCTGAAGATTCGTTCCTTAACAGATTATTTCTAAAGTAACCAGATTCTGCAAGAAGTCCTCACTGATGAGCTCGATGTCACAGGTTATGTTGCTCTTTGTAACACAGACAGAGGCACTTGCTCTGTCACAACCACAATACTCCTCGATGGTATACCGTTCACCAACGTCCAGTGCGCACTTAGTGGGAGAGTAATCTCTTGCACATAATCTCTTGCAAATAATAAACATATACGCCTCCTCTGGCTCCACCAGCAGGAGAGAAAGGTCTCTGTTAGTAAGTAGGCTGTTTAGGTTTTTATGTTGGTAACGCCACGTAGCGCTCTGTATGAAAATCACTGACTGTGGTTCAAATGGCTCTGAGCACTATGCGACTTAACTTCTGAGGTCATCAGTCACCTAGAACTTAAAACTAATTAAACCTAACTAAGCTAAGGACATGACACACATCCATGCCCGAGGCAGGATTCGAACCTGCAACCGCAGCGGTCGCTCGGCTCCAGACTGTAGCGCCTAAAATCGCACGGCCACTCCGGCCGGCTCACTGACTGTGCTGTGTGCAGTCTGTGGCTGGTTTGCATTGTTGGAATATTCGATATTGTAGTGTTGGGCAGTTGGATGTGAACAGCGTGTAGCGTTGTGCAGTTGGAGTTGAGCCGCCAGCAGTGGTGGATGTGGGGAGAGATATAGTAGAATTTTGAGACTAGACGACCTGGACGTGTGTCCTTCAGAAAAAGGAAATTTGTAAGACTGTATGTTATGAACTGAACCGCGGTGTTGGCCGTCGAATGGCGCTAGCTGCGCAGCATTTGTGCACCGCCGCTGTCAGTGTCAGCCAGTTTGCCGTGGCATACGGAGCGCCATCGCAGTCTTTAACACTGGTAGCATGCCGCGACAGCGTGGACGTGAACCGTATGTGCAGTTGACGGACTTTGAGCGAGGGCGTATAGTGGGCACGCGGGAGGCCGGCTGGACGTACCGCCGAATTGCTCAACACATGGGGCGTGAGGTCTCCACAGTACATCGAACCCATCGTTCTACCATTCCTAGACCGGCAAGGGAACTTGCTGTTCCAACAGGACAATGCACGTCCGCATGTATCCCGTGCCACCCAACGAGCTCTAGAAGGTATAAGTCAACTACCCTGGCCAGCAAGATCTCCGGATCTGTCCCATTGAGCATGTTTGGGACTGGATGAAGCGTCGTCTCACGCGGTCTGCACGTCCAGCACGAACGCTGGTCCAACTGAGGCGCCAGGTGGAAATGGCATGGCAAGCCGTTCCACAGGACTACATCCAGCATCTCTACGATCGTCTCCATGGGAGAATAGCAGCCTGCATTGCTGCGAAAGGTGGATATACACTGTACTAGTGCCGACATTGTGCATGCTCTGTTGCCTGTGTGTATGTGCCTGTGGTTCTGTCAGTGTGATCATGTGATGTATCTGACCCCAGGAATGTGTCAATAAAGTTTCCCCTTCCTGGGACAATGAATTCACGGTGTTCTTATTTCAATTTCCAGGAGTGTAGAAAGAAGGATCCTTTATTGTATGATTATATGATAGCAGAACAAACACTGGTAGCAGTTACTTCCGTAAAATATATGGGAGTAGGCGTGCGGAACGATTTGAAGTGGAATGATGATATAAAATTAATTGTTGGTAAGGCGGGTACAAGATTGAGATTAATTGCGAGAATTGTTAGAAAATCAACAAAGGAGGTGGCTTACAAAACACTCGTTCGACCTATACTTGAGTGTTGCTCATCAGTGTGGGATCCGTACCAGATCGGGTTGACGGAGGAGATAGAGAAGATCCAAAGAAGAGCGGCGCGTTTCGACACAGGGTTATTTGGTAAGCGTGATAGCGTTACGGAGATGTTTAGCAAACTCAAGTGGCAGACTCTTCAAGAGAAGCGCTCTGCATCGCGGTGTAGCTTGCTGTCCAGCTTTCGAGAGGGTGCGTTTCTGGATGAGGTATCGAATATATTGCACCTCCCGAGGAGATCACGAATGTAAAGTTAGAGAGATTCGAGCAAGCACGGAGGATTTCCCGCAGTCGTTCTTCCCGCGGACCATATGCGACTGGAACAGAAAAGGGAGGTAATGACAGTGGCACGGTAAGTGCCCTCCGCCACACACCGTTGGATGGATGGCGAAGTATAAATGTAGATGTAGATGTAGATTGTCTTTGTATTTCTTCGGCACGTTCACTGTACTGCAAAAGACTGGTGTTAAAGTTCCAGTATCATCATCTACGTATAACTTGTTGCGGTAGTAGGTTCACATAGCAGGAGTGTGCACAATGATCATAGTTACCCACGGAGCTATTTCACAGCTTACCACGGAAGCTCTAATAGTAAGCGGAAATATACACTCCTGGAAATTGAAATAAGAACACCGTGAATTCATTGTCCCAGGAAGGGGAAACTTTATTGACACATTCCTGGGGTCAGATACATCACATGATCACACTGACAGAACCACAGGCACATACACACAGGCAACAGAGCATGCACAATGTCGGCACTAGTACAGTGTATATCCACCTTTCGCAGCAATGCAGGCTGCTATTCTCCCATGGAGACGATCGTAGAGATGCTGGATGTAGTCCTGTGGAACGGCTTGCCATGCCATTTCCACCTGGCACCTCAGTTGGACCAGCCATTCGTGCTGGACGTGCAGACCGCGTGAGACGACGCTTCATCCAGTCCCAAACATGCTCAATGGGGGACAGATCCGGAGATCTTGCTGGCCAGGGTAGTTGACTTACACCTTCTAGAGCACGTTGGGTGGCACGGGATACATGCGCACGTGCATTGTCCTGTTGAAACAGCAAGTTCCCTTGCCGGTCTAGGAATGGTAGAACGATGGGTTCGATGACGGTTTGGATGTACCGTGCACTATTCAGTGTCCCCTCGACGATCACCAGAGGTGTATGGCCAGTGTAGGAGATCGCTCCCCACACCATGATGCCGGGTGTTGGCCCTGTGTGCCTCGGTCGTATGCTGTCCTGAGTGTGGCGCTCACCTGCACGGCGCCAAACAAAGCATACGACCATCATTGGCACCAAGGCAGAAGCGACTCTCATCGCTGAAGATGACACGTCTCCATTCGTCCCTCCATTCACGCCTGTCACGACACCACTGGAGGCGGGCTGCACGATGTTGGGGCCTAACGGTGTGTGGGACCGTAGCCCAGCTTCATGGAGACGGTTGCGAATGGTCCTCGTCGATACCCCAGGAGCAACAGTGTCCCTAATTTGCTGGGAAGTGGCGGTGCGGTCCCCTACGGTACTGTGTAGGATCCTACGGTCTTGGCGTGCATCCGTGCGTCGCTGCGGTCCGGTCCCAGGTCGACGGGCACGTGCACCTTTCGCCGACCACTGGCGACAACATCGATGTACTGTGGAGACCTCACGCCCCACGTGTTGAGCAATTCGGCGGTACGTCCACCCGGCCTCCCGCATGCCCACTATACGCCCTCGCTCAAAGTCCGTCAACTGCACATACGGTTCACGTCCACGCTGTCACGGCCTGCTACCAGTGTTAAAGACTGCGATGGAGCTCCGTCTGCCACGGCAAACTGGCTGACACTGACGGCGGGGGTGCACAAATGTTGCGCAGCTAGCGCCATTCGACGGCCAACACCGCGGTTCATGGTGTGTCCGTTGTGCCGTGCGTGTGATCATTGCTTGTACAGCCCTCTCGCAGTGTCCGGAGCAAGTATGGTGGGCCTGACACACCGGTGTCAATGTGTTCTTTTTTCCATTTCCAGGAGTGTATGTATTCGCAATACATTACATTTGTCTATGTTAGGGGTCAGTTACCACTCCCTGCACCAAGTGCCTATCCGGTGCAGATCTTCCTGCATTTCTCTACAATTTTCTGATGCTGCAACTTCTGTGTATACTACAGCATCATCCGCGAAAAGCCGCATGGAACTTCCGACACTATCTACTAGGTCATTTATATATATTATGAAAAGCAATGGTCCCATAACACTCCCCTGTGGCACGCCAGAGGTTACTTTAACGTCTGTAGACGTCTCTCCATTGATAACAACATGCTGTGTTCTGTTTGCTAAAAACTCTTCAATCCAGCCACACAGCTGTTCTGATATTCCGTAGGCTCTTACTTTGTTTATCAGGCGACAGTGCGGAACTGTATCGAACGCCTTCCAGACAGTGGACACAAGTACTTACTCCCAAGTGACGATATCCCCAGAACGTTGCAATAGTGGCTCCATTATGCTAAGCCACGATTGAAAATGATTGTCTACAGATATTCATGAGACATTCGTTTGTGGTAACAATGTACGATAGAGTTTTATTGTCTTTACCGCAGAGATATCTATCAAAGAAATACCGTTCCTGATAATGCGACACTCACCAGAATAAAATTATTTAACGCAAAATTAACTACCTTTTGGAGAAATCAGCTGAATTATATCTTAGTGCAGTCCAAACCGAACGATGTGGCCTCTGGTCAAGGCGCGACCCTCTTCATCTTCTAAGTCTTGAGCGCCGTAGAAAATCGATGATGTTCATGGAACTCTCCATTGCAACCCGTAGGCCACTCCAGTCACAGCAAGAGATTCTCAGAAATGTTCATTTACTTCAGTGAACTTTATAAGCTGCTCACAAACAGAGACCAAACCTTTACAGTCTTCCCTAACAATCTGCATACCCAAGTAGAGGAGGGGAACAGACTCTCCCTCGAAACACTCTTCAGTGAAGAAAAATGAAATATATAGCCTTCATGGCCGCGAGAGAGAAATCTCCAGGCCCTGATAGACTTAGCGTCGAGTTTTGTCAAAACTGTTGGCCTATTTTTACAGAAAATTTGTGTGATATATCGAACTAAATACGAGACGGAACCGCAGTGCCATTTCAGTTCAAAGAGTGACTCATGGTCCTTATCCCGGACAAAGAGGGCGCCAGACGGTTACGAAATTGCAACGTACCAGACTGTTTAAAGCCGAATGCAACATAGTAACGAAAGCGCTGAAGTTCCTACAGAGCCCGTGCTACAGAAGTTCCTAGGTATCTATTAACACTACGCCCCCTCCCGTCACAGCGTGATATCTGCCACGCGTAACCTCAGGGCTCTTATCTGCGCTTTTACATCCTATGACAGACACAGCGCATTTGTTTTTATTGATTTTGCAGAGGTCTCCGATAGCACAGATCAAGACTTTTAATCGTCTCTGTTTAAAACAAAACAAAAAAATTACAAAAGTGGGCTATGATCCGGACTACAAAGCTGAAGGTTTTGCGTTCAATACCCTGTTGATTCTAAGATGTTTTGAGGTACGCATTGAACTGTCGGTTCCCCTCTAACTCACAGTCAGAGGTGGGAGAAACTGAAGGGCATACCGCCATGACTAGCAAAGCAATTCAAACCAATCTTCGGGTTGAGCACAGCTTTACTTGCTTTAAAAGGTAAAAAATGCAACACAAAAATATCCATAGCACCTACACTACCGAGGCAGCCCAATCTACCTGACTCTGAATCTGCCAGTACTTCCCCCCATCCACCTGCTAGCATGAGTATGTACTCTACGTAAGTAGCCAAAGATGAAAATGTTGCCAACAGAAACTCCTGATCTGCACCATCTTCCTCCATTATACCCGAACTATTTGAAACTGTTTACGCAGAACAAGGAATCAGCGATCATAAAGCGGTTACTGCATCGATGGCTTGAGCTGTAAATAGAAATATTAAAAAAGGTCGGAAGACTTTACTGTTTAGCAAAAGTGACAAAAAGCAGATTTCAGAATATTTCACGGCTCAACACAAAAGTTTTGTCTCAGGTACAGATAGTGTTGAGGATCAGTGGACAAAGTTCAAAACCATCGTACAATATGCATTACACGAGTATGTGCCAAGCAAGATGGAAAAGAGTCACCGTGGTACAACAATCCTAAGAAATTTTGGTTTTCTGTCAAAGCGGTAGGTGGATCAATACAAAATGTCCAGACACTCTGTGACCAAAATAGTACTGAAACAGAGGATGACAGACTAAAGGCCGAAATACTAAATGACTTTTTCCAAAGCTGTTTCACGGAGGAAGACTGCACTGTAGTTCCTTCTCTAGATTGTCGCACAGATCACAAAATAGTAGATATAGAAATAGACGACAGAGGGATAGAGAAACAATTAAAATCGCTCAAAAGAGGAAAGGCCGCTGGACCTGATGGGATACCAGTTCAATTTTACACAGAGTACGCGAAGGAACTTGCCCCCCTTCTTGCAGCGGTGTACCGTAGGTCTCTAGAAGAGCGTAGCGCTCCAAGAGATTGGAAAAGGGCACAGGTCATCCCCGTTTTCTAGAAGGGACATCGAACAGATGAACAGAATTATAGACATATACCTATAACGTCTATCAGTTGTAGAATTTTGGAACACGTATTATGTTCGAGTATAATGACTTTTCTGGAGACTAGAAATCTACTCTGTAGGAGTCAGCATGGGTTTCGAAAAAGACGATCGTGTGAAACCCAGCTCGTGCTACTCGTCCACGAGACTCATATGGCCATAGACAAGGGTTTCCAGGTAGATGCAGTGTTTCTTGACTTCCGTAAGGCGTTAGATAAAGTTCCCCACAGTCGTCTAATGAACAAAGTAAGAGCATATGGACTATCAGATCAATTGTGTGATTGGATTGATGAGTTCCTAGATAACAGAACACAGCATGTCATTCTCAATGGAGAAAAGTCTTCCGAAGTAAGAGTGATTTCAGGTGTGCCGCAGGGGAGTGTCGTAGGACCGTTGCTATTCATAATATGCACAAATGACCTTGTGGATAACATCGGAAGTTCACTGAGGCTTAAAGCGGATGATGTTGTAGTATATCGAGAGGGTGTAACAATGGAAAATTGTACTGAAATGCAGGAGGATCTGCAACGAATTGACTCATGGTGCAGGGAATGGCATTTGAATCTCAATGTAGACAAGTGTAATGTGCTGCGAATACATAGAAGGAAAGATCCTATATCATTTAGCTACAGTATAATAGGTCCGCAACTGGAAACAGTTAATTCCATAAATTATCTGGGAGTAGGCATTAGGAGTCATTTAAAATGGAATGACCATATAAAATTAATCGTCGGTAAAAGAGATGCCAGACTGAGATTCATTGGAAGAATTCTAAGAAAATGCAATCCGAAAACAAAGGAAGTAGGGTACAGTACACTTGTTCGTCCTCTGCTTGAATACTGCTCACCGGTTTGGGATCCGTACCAGATAGGGTTGATAGAAGAGATAGAGAAGATCCAACGGGGAGCAGCGCGCTTCGTTACAGGATCATTTAGTAATCGCGAAAGATGATCGATAAACTCCAGTGGAAGACTCTGCGAGAGAGACTCTCAGCAGCTCGGTACTGGCTTTTATTAAAGTTTCGAGAACATACCTTCACCGAGGAATCAACCAGTATATTGCTCCCTCCTACGTATATCTCGTGAAGAGACTATGAGGATAAAATCAGAGAGATTAGAGCCCACACAGAGGCATACCGACAATCTTTCTTTCAGGAACAATACGAGACTGGAATAGAAGGGAGAACCGATAGAGGTACTCAACGTACCCTCCGCCACACACCGTCAGGTGGCTTGCGGAGTATGGATGTGGATGTAGATGTAGATTGCTACCACTATCGTATATGGGTGTCTCGTCGATACAGGGTGCGGCACATAAAACTGGCCCGGACGAGTGGATATGACTGGACGTGAATGAATGCATTAACGGACGAGGAAAAGACCTACAGTTACTTCCAACAGAATGGAGCAAGTGCCCACGTAGCCGGCCAAACCTTGGAGCACATTTACACAATCTTCACGTCTGACAGATTTGTTCCCAGAGTTCAGTCTGGTCACGGATCTAGTTGGTCACCCAGGCCACTTGATCTGTCAGTGTGCGATTACTTTGTGTGGGGAACCCTCAAGTCTAACGCTCATCGCAACAACCCTTACATCTTCAAGAGAATACTTCGGATGAGATTGCAGCAGTTCCTGCATCCAGTTTCGATCGGTCTTCAGCAACTTTCTGACCAGGGCCCAAAAGTGCCAAGAGGAGGGTGGTCACTTTCAACATCTGCTATAGTTAGGTTAGTACTGTATTTCCCTTCCTCTGCTTTTTTTTTCTTTGCACCCTGGAACTCTGTTCTCTGGGCCACTTTTATTTGGCATATCCTGTATAATTACGCAATTTGCTTTTGACGTGCTTTGCGCTGTCGACCAATTGTGCACCGGGTAAGTGATAATTATATCGGGATGGCGCCAAAGTCTACGGCCTTTTTCCATTACGCAGGAAGCATTTCGAACAGGGTTGGTCGTATTTTGCGGAAGTATGATGTGAAGTGTATTTTTCGACCACCACCTGAGATCAGGCACCTTTTAGGTTGCGTAAAGGACGATCTTGGTTTGCGTGAGGCAATGTCTACCGTATTCGTTGCTGTCGTAGCATGTCATATATTCATCAGACAATGAGGATTGTGGAAGTCAGGTGTTCTGGGCGTAATCGGCACATCCGCTTTCAACATCCGTGCAAATCAGCTACTGCAGGACATTGTCTTGGAACGAGTCATCCTATGGCGTATAACAACACGGTTATTCTGTTATGTACTTGCAGCTGTTGGGATAGTGTTATTAAGGACACTATTGAAATGAAATTAGCAAGTAACCTTATAAATAGATATGTTTAAATTCTGCATGGAATCCTGTTCTCTCACTTGTTAAAAAAAAAAGTAACCTGTTGGTTATCAATTTCACTGTCGATAACTTGTGGAGTTTGTTATCTTTGGGTTGTGATGACGCTAGTGTTTACAGTGTGTGTGTGTGTGTGTGTGTGTGTGTGTGTGTGTGTGTGTGTTATCTTTACGGAGTTCTTCTGAAGACCGAGGTTTAAAATTCACTTGCTCAGCACTTACTTGCTGTAGTTTTGGCTTCACTTTCAAGTAGATCACTGCCCGTCTGTCCCATTACTGCCCTCAGGAACCTCGCTCGTGCTGTTAGTATCTGTCTCTTATCTTCCTTCTTGATTACCCAGCTCTTGCTTCTATACAACTTCAGTGCTGTCGCCAGATTCGATATTTATATCTTTTCGTGTTTTGTAGCTAAGCATTCCGTTTAGTGTTCCAGATACCACGTTATATTTCTGGAACTCTTCAACTACCGTTATGTCATTATCGTTTTCATAGCTTGTATCGCAGCCCAGATATATTAAATAAGACACCTGTTATTTTTATCTCGGTCTAAATTGTTATCTTCGACAGCACTGGGCATATATTTCGATAAGCCCTGATACAAACAACAATAATACTGGATGATTATAATTAAAGTGCGGATACTCACAGACGCCCAGTGTGGGCTGTAACTATAGTACGACAGAGAAAATTGGTAGATACTGTGATGCGATAATGCGAAAATAATTTACGCGGGAAAAACGTTAGTTCCAATTTTTTCAACCACTAGAAAATCTGGCGCTGTGAATGTAAGGAAGATGTGTAGAAATGCTGATTTTATTATTATCCACCGCTTACACAGTTTGTTCAACATGAGCACAGGAGAGGTCGACGAGATGCTGTACAGCAGCCGGCCGCTGTGGCCGAGCGGCTCTAGGCACTTCAGCCGGAATCGCGCTGCTGCTACGGTGGCAGGTTCGAATCCTGTTTCGGGCATGGATGTGTGTAATGTCCTTAAGTTAAGTTAGGTTTAAGTAGTTCTTACTGTAGGGGACTGATGACCTCCGATGTTAAGTCGCATAGCGCTTAGAGCCATTTGCTATACAGCACAGATCTAAGATTCTGGTGCCTGAAATTGGAGCTACTTTTTCCAGTTTGTTAGCATATCTACCGATTTTCGCTGCCATTCGATAATTACAGCGCACACTAGACCTCTGTGAGTAGTTGCACTTTAATTATAGCCACCTGAAAATTGACATAGCAGTGACTCTACAGAGTATCTACATTATATGTTTGTCACATAGAGAACCGTCTTCCTTGACGATGAAACAACTTACAGACAGTATATAAACAACAACAGTAATAAATGCAGTTATGGAGTAATATTCCATACTGAAGTAAGAATTCTATTGGTGAAGCATTTCTCCACACAGGCAACAAGCCAAGATCGTTGGGTTTCACTGAAGCTTATAACGCTATTTTCTTCCGATTACTTGTCGTCTGCAGTACGTTATCTCTAATATTTTTCTAGTACGTGTCCAAAAACTTCCCTGTCTGTTAGGTTTCTGCGATGCGTCAGTTACTTTAAAGCAAAATCTTTTAACAGAAAATACCCTAAAACATAAATATTGTCGTTGATAATGAAATATTACTAGTTAACTATGTCATCTATCAACTATCAACTATTCCATAAGAATATCATAGAATTACCGGGAAGAAGCTATCAAAATTCTTAAATATATGTGGAACAATCAATACGTACCGGACAAACATAACATGGAAATGGACATGAGTGACATTTTATAAGATCATAGCTGTTTCAACTCCATGTTATGAAAGTGAGTCATGGGTCACATATAAACAACAAGAGAGTAGAATTCAGGCAGCAGAAGACAGATTTCTCAGGGCAATAAAAACTGTAGTAATTGGAGAGAAGTAAGAATAATGACATTAAGAGTCAACCAGATATAATTACAAGTAAGATTTCTAAGATCATCTGCTGAGAGAGTCACTGTTGCTATTATAGACAGACTGCGAGTTCAATCTACGGTAGGCTCAGTGAACTCCACGGAAGCTGGAGATTTAAAAGAGCCACATTCATACTTTACCGAACATTGCATAAATGAAATCCACAAATATATAATAGATGTATAAGTCTTACACATAAAAGGAAAGGGTGCAAAGTTCACTCAGAAATTTTGGAAATTAAAAAACTGATGTGTGTATCCCCACATTTATTACTGAATGAACAAACTCGATGCAATTATTCACTCTTTTTTGAAAATACTGCAACCCCCACGTAGAAGAAGAATCTCAGTGGCTTCATTCACACGATGAAACATTTCTTTATTGTGCATAGTTCTACGCCAATGTACGTATGTTTAGTCATAGTTATTATAAAAATGGTTCAAATGGCTCTGAGCACTAAGGGACTTAACATCTGAGGTCATCAGTCCCCTAGGACTTAGAACTACGTAAACCTAACTAATCTAAGGACATCACACACATCCATGCCCGAGGCAGGGTTCGAAACTGCGACCGTAGCAGTCGCGTGGTTCCGGACTGAAGCGCCTAGAACCGCTCGGCCACACTAGTTATTTTAAACGCCGTCCTAATTAATTCTGTAAATTCATATGTAACTTTGTAAAAATTCTCATCACAGATAACTTTTAGAATTTAAGTCAAGAACTTGCAGATTAAAAAGTTGACATGTGTTTTTTGCTTGGTTCTCAGCTTTGGGATCCGTTATGTAATAAAAAATGGGCTCATAACCCGAAACCTAAGTCGCACGGTAGAAAGAATGTTTGTGAAACAAGACTGAAAAGTGTTTCTCTTAATTAATATCTTAGTAATGAACTGGACATCTATAAATTAGGAAGTAACATGCACGAAGACAGAATAAAATGGAATGAACACATTAAGAGCTATAGTAGCCAGAGATTACCTCTCAAATTGAGGAGATAGAAACCTAAACGGAGAAGAAGTTGAGGAAGAGCAAGAAAAAATACGAATTGCAACAAGTAAAGAGCTAAGACTTGAAGTGTTGAAGAAGATGAAGAAAAAGAAGAAGTAGAAGAAGAAAAAGAGGTTATGTTATCAAGCTCATTGCAGCTGTTAGATGTGTGACAGGATCCATTTCTGGATCAGGTAGTTTCTTGACAACGTTTCGTCACGTAGCTCGACCTCTTAAACTGAAATTTTGTTTACTTTCTTGCACAGTTCCCATCTGGAAAATGTTTGTTAAACGTTAGTTTGGATAAACTGCAGAAATGTGTTCAACGTTTTCCTTTGAGGCATAATATACCTGTGTGCTCTCGGAGTAGTAATACACGATTTGTTGTCACCAACGAATTGCCATTATTCCCTCGCACAATACGCTAATGGAACAGAGAAGAAAATAGTTAATATTAGCGGGAAATACCCTCCACCATGCACTACATCGTGGCCTGCGGAGCATATATGTAGATGTAGGTGTAGAAACAGTGGAACATAAAAGAAGTCTTACTACTGAAGCTGAAGCACTCCTACATGATGCAAAGCAGGTGAAATTCTTCTCGGTATACCTTGTATGTATCACATCTCGCAGAGAAATATTTCCTTTGTGGAGCTCAGACGCCCGACGATGTATGGACCGCTCCTTCGGCCTAACAAAAATCCGCCTCTGCGTGTGTGTAATGGTCTTCACACATACATGCGCCCGCACACGCACACACACACACACACACACACACACACACACACACACACACAAACACACCCACCCACCCACCCACACACACACACATACAATTCAGCTCCTGAAGAGTGACCTATTGCTTTCGTCCGACTCGCTGGCTCACCGGCTATTCCGGTAGGGTGACTTCATCTTACTTCAACCTTAGAGTTTCGCAATATCCCACGTCTGTCCCTTACAAAAGGAAAGGCATGTACCTAAGTTGAACAATTTTATGATATTGTTGGTCTGTTTTACCTAGATAAACAGTAACAAGGGATTACAACAATAACCAAAGTTTCTGTATAATTAATAATCACTGAACTGATGACATTCACGTTTTCGAATGATACTATGGAAGTGAAGCTGGTATTCAGTTTGTACTTTGAACAAGCAGTAAATGAAACCAAGGAGAAATTTGGAGAGGAAATTGAAGTTGCGGGAGAAGGAAAAAAAAGAGAAAAAGATTGTGGTTTGGCGATGACATTATAATTTTGTCAGAGGTAGCAAAGACTTGAAAGACAAGTTGAACGGAATGAATGGTATCTTGAGAAGAGGTTGTAAGATGGAACATCAACAAAAGTAAAACGAGGGTAGCTGAATGTAGTCTAATTAAATCAGGTGATGCTGAGGGAATTATTTAGACAGGAAAATAACTGATGATGGCCGAAGTTGAGAGGATATAAACAGAAACATTTGAAATGTGGTGATAAAGAAGACTGCAAAATATTGGATGGGCAGATCGAGTAACTAATGAGGAGATGCTGAATCGGACAGGGGAAAAAAGGAAAGTTGTGCCACAACTTGACTAAAAATGACGGCTGTTGGTAGGGTACATCCTGAGGTGTGAATGAATAGTCACTTTGTAATGGAGGAAAACACGGTGGCCAAAAATTGTGCAAGTAGGCCAAAGGATGAATACAGTAATCTGTTTAAAATGTACGTAGGTTGCGGTACTTATTTGGAGACGAAGATACCCGTGCAAGATAGGAGCGCGGGGAGCTGCATCAAAACCGCGTAAAAAAAAAGTACTATCACTGCTATGTCAACAGTATTGTTGTTGCAACGAGAGCGTGAAGGCGTAGAGATTGTTTGAAGTATAACTGGAGTTGTGTATCGAAGTCGGAAGGATGTGGACTTAGAGAGCTGCGAACACGGCATGAATGTGTCACCATGTGAAGAGGAAAAATATTTGATTAGAGTGTATGTAATAATTAAGATGTATTTCCGAGGGCACTGCGTCAAAGTAATGCAGCGAAAATTATTTTGCCATTGAAACACCACTTCTAGTGCGTATAATGAGTTCCCCTAGCAGTTGCGTGCGTCTCTGTCTAGTAATGGATATTATTAGTGAAACTGAAGCGACTTAATCACCCATTATAATGGTCAAATAGTTATACAAATGAGAGCAATAACTTTATACCCACGAGAACAACACCGAAGTTGATTAATTGCAGACTCGCGACGAAAATGTATTCTGTGTTAGCGTAAGCCTCTCAGGAATTTGTAACGCTAAAATAATTATTATCGGAATGGGACGTGAATTATGTAGAAGTTATTTTCTAGTAGGTCTCTTGAAATTAGCAAAAACTGTCTGACTATACCTGGCCGGCGAGCAGCAGGCGCCCTCGCCCGTGTTCTGAGAATTTACCGCGCGTGGGCGAACTCCTGGCGGTGATAAGTACTTGAGCCTGACTCAAATAGAAGCAGTGGGAGGCGAGATTCTCGAGCTAAATCCGTCCCAGAAAATAAGCGAGCAGTTAGGAACTAACGAAACTGAAATCGAATTACAATTAATAGTTATTAAATGGTATAATTTGCTTAAGATCGTGACAAGACGACAGATGTTTGAAACTGAGGATGATAAGACGACATCTTAAGTAAACTGCGTGGGTGGATCCAGCCGTGACAGAGGATAAGCTCGGAAAGGTGAGGAAGGATGCCGGGTGTGCCCATTCAAAGAAACCGCACCGCCATTTGCTTTCAGCGATTTTGTAAAATTGTGGAAAATCTAAAACTCAAGAGCCGGCTGGGATTTGGACCGACGCCTTTCCGAATACGAGTCTAGCATCTCTCTTCTGACTGCCTTATCCAAAATTCTTGAAAAGTAATGTATTATAGAGTAGGCTTTTGATTGCGTAAATCATGGAATACTTCTAGATAAGCTCAAGTACTGTGGTATGAATGGGACAGTGCTCAAATGGTTTAAATCATACCTAACTGGAAGAGTGCAAAAAGTTGAAATAAGCAGTTCACATAAAATGTAAAAAACTGGTGATTTCTCAGACTGGGGAACAATCAAGGATGGGGTGCCACAAGGTTTTGTCTTGGGTCCTCTGCTGCTCTTAATATATATTAATGACTTGCCATTCTATATTCACGAAGAGGCAAAGCCGGTACTTTTTGCCGATTATACAAGTATAGCTATCACACCAAACAGACAAGAATTAACTGGTGAAATTGTAAATGATGTTTTTCAGAAAATCATTAAGAGGTTCTCTGCAAATGTGCTCTCATTAAACTTTGACAAAACACAGTATATACAGTTCCACGCAATAAATAGAATGACACCTTTAATAAAGATAGACTTCGATCAGAAATAGGTAGCTAAGGTAGAATATTCAAAATTTCTAGGTGTATGCATTGATGACGGGCTGAACTGTAAAAAACACACTGAGGATCTGCTAAAACGTTTGAGTTCAGCTACTTGTGCTATTAGGGTCATTCCAAATTTTGGCGATATACATCTTAGTAAATTAGCTTACCACGCCTATTTTCATTCTCTACTTTCGTATGGCATCATACACTCCTGGAAATTGAAATAAGAACACCATGAATTCATTGTTTATTGACACATTCCTAGGGTCAGATACATCACATGATCACACTGACAGAACCACAGGCACATACACACAGGCAACAGAGCATGCACAATGTTGGCACTAGTACAGTGTATATCCACCTTTCGCAGCAATGCAGGCTGCTATTCTCCCATGGAGACGATCGTAGAGATGCTGGATGTAGTCCTGTGGAACGGCTTGCCATGCCATTTCCACCTGGCGCCTCAGTTGGACCAGCGTTCGTGCTGGACGTGCAGACCGCGTGAGACGACGCTTCATCCAGTCTCAAACATGCTCAATGGGGGACAGATCCGGAGATCTTGCTGGCCAGGGTAGTTGACTTACACCTTCTAGAGCACGTTGGGTGGCACGGGATACATGCGGACGTGCATTGTCCTGTTGGAACAGCAAGTTCCCTTGCCGGTCTAGGAATGGTAGAACGATGGGTTCGATGACGGTTTGGATGTACCGTGCACTATTCAGTGTCCCCTCGACGATCACCAGAGGTGTACGGCCAGTGTAGGAGATCGCTCCCCACACCATGATGCCGGGTGTTGGCCCTGTGTGCCTGGGTTGTATGCAGTCCTGATTGTGGCGCTCACCTGCACGGCGCAAAACACGCATACGACCATCATTGGCACCAAGGCAGAAGCGACTGTCATCGCTGAAGACGACACGTCTCCATTCGTCCCTCCATTCACGCCTGTCGCGACACCACTGGAGACGGGCTGCACGATGTTGGGGCGTGAGCGGAAGACGGCCTAACGGTGTGTGGGACCGTAGCCCAGCTTCATGGAGACGGTTGCGAATGGTCCTCGCCGATACCCCAGGAGCAACAGTGTCCCTAATTTGCTGGGAAGTGGCGGTGCGGTCCCCTACGGCACTGCGTAGGAGCCTACGGTCTTGGCGTGCATCCGTGCGTCGCTGCGGTCCGGTCCCAGGTCGACGGGCACGTGCACCTTCCGCCGACCACTGGCGACAACATCGATGTACTGTGGAGACCTCACGCCCCACGTGTTGAGCAATTCGGCGGTACGTCCACCCGGCCTCCCGCATGCCCACTATACGCCCTCGCTCAAAGTCCATCAACTGCACATACGGTTCACGTCCACGCTGTCGCGGCATGCTACCAGTGTTAAAGACTGCGATGGAGCTCCGTATGCCACGGCAAACTGGCTGACACTGACGGTGGCGGTGCACAAATGCTGCGCAGCTAGCGCCATTCGACGGCCAACACCGCGGTTCCTGGTGTGTCCACTGTACCGTGCGTGTGATCATTGCTTGTACAGTCCTCTCGCAATGTCCGGAGCAAGTATGGTGGGTCTGACACACCCGTGTCAATGTGTTCTTTTTTCCATTTCCAGGAGTGTATTCTCGGGTAACTCATCATTGAGTAAAAGAGTGTTCATTGGACAAAAGCGTGTAATCAGAATAATTGCTGGAGCTCATCCAAGATCATCCTGCAGACATTTATTTAAAGAGCTAGAAATCTTCACTGTAGCCTCAAAATATATATATTCACTTATGAAATTTGTTATTAACAATCCGAACGGATTCAAAAGTAATAGCAGTGTACATGGCTACAACACTAGGAGAAAGGATGATCTTCACTACTCAAGGTTAAATCCAACTTTGGCTCAGAAGGTAGTAAATTATTCTGCTACAGAAGTCTTTGTTCACTTACCTAATAGCATCAAAAGTCTGACAGATAGCCATATAGCATTTAAAAGGAAATTAAAAGAATTTCTTAGTGGCAACTCCTCCTACTAATTAGATGAATTTTTGGATATAGTAAGAGGGTAATTTCCCAACCCCCACACACAAATAAATAAATAAGTAAATAAATAAAAATACTCAGTGTCATTTAATATTTTGTGTAACGTAATATATTGTATAGACACCTTTTACTAACCTCACACGTTCCACATCATTACAAAGTGTCGTATTCATGATCTATGGAACAAGTACTAATCTAATCTAATCTAATGTAGCAGGTAAACATGGCTCGCTCCTTCGTGGGCCTCAACCAGATGACCTAGATAGATTCATAGGCTGTCAAAGTAGCGAGGACGGAACTTAATTAGACTCACAATAAACACCTTTTTTTTGTCCTCTTTGATAGCTGCGGGATGAGTGCGGAACATTGCTAAGCAAAGGGTCCCGGGTTCGATTTCCGGCCGGGTCGCAGATTTTCTCCATTCGGGAACTGGGTGTTGTGATGTCCTTACATTCATATCGTCACAGCTGACACGCAAGTCGCCTCGAACACACTGTCGTATCGTCTCTCCTCTATCGAAATGACTGTATGGGCCGACAGCTAATAAAACGAAAACAATCTTCTTCTTTTGTTTTTCTTGCGCCTTTCTCTCAAAGTTGGTGCACGAACGGTATGGTTTCTAACGAATTTTGGGAAGGTTAATTTAAGGAGTAGCTGGATGCCCTTCCTGGCCCCACCCCGTTTCTCCCAGGACGGACTATGTGTGTCTCAGCTGTCGGTGAGTAGTGTTATTCGTGTGAAAGCGAGCGAAAGTTTTCTAGATGTTTCCGAGTCGTGAATTCCCTACCAGCCCAGTATTCTGTTAATGGACTGTGGGAAACCGCCTAAAATCCAATTCAGGCTGTCCAGCATGCCGATCGTCGTCGTTAACTCGCCGGGCGGATACGTTCCAGGGTCGGCGCACCTCTCCGTCCAAGAAGTGGTATTTTAACACGCACAGTTATCCGAGCGAGTAACCGTAACGTATAACTTCATTTTCTTTGGAGCTTTATATGAAAGATGAGATACTTTTTCTAGTTATTCTATAGCAGGCTACAACATTTACTTTTAACACAAAAGTGACGTCAGCAATGAAATAGCAAAAATTATCAATGTGTCCTACATAGCATGATGATGTAATAAACAGCACATTTATTTCGTCTAGTGTTTCATTGGAATATAAACGCTCCTAGCCACCGTTTATTCAAATATATGTAGGAGTAATGAATATGTGGTATTTTCAGTCTAATTTTGTCACGCTGTTTGACAATTTATTGCTGACAGAGGCCGAAGCAGCGTTAGTAAGGGAGTAGAACGAATAATGATTCTTTTTATCTCACATGTGAATCCTTTCTGCTGAGTTTACCAAAACTCTTTTGTAAGTATCAACATAAATCATAATATGTGTCCGTACGGGATGAAATTTCGTAAATTGTGAGTCATACATTCATTACAGTGTACCACGACGTCAAAATATATGTGCGGTATTTATTAAATCTCTTTGACGATTATTCACACAAATTAACCACACACAGTGGTGGTGGTGGTGGTTAGTGTTTAACGTCCCGTCGACAACGAGGTCATTAGAGATGGAGCGTAAGCTCGGGTTAGGGAAGGATTGGGAAGGAAATCGGCCGTGCCCTTTCAAAGGAACCATCCCGGCATTTGCCTGAAGCGATTTAGGGAAATCACGGAAAACCTAAATCAGGATGGCCGGAGACGGGATTGAACCAACGTCCTCCCGAATGCGAGTCCAGTGAAACCACACACAGTATCGACTAGTCAATTAAAGGTGCCGTTGAAGGATATAAACGCTGGCGAAGGAGAGAAGCAGCACACTGACGCAACGAGCGACGTACAAGTACGTGAAAAGATTTGGCACTGACTATAAGATTGTTACGTAGCACGCACTTGTGTAAAGAGGTGTCACGTGCACACTGAGGTAAGGATTTGGACAGGAACAGTGCCAAACAACTACGCTATCTAGGGCGCAAGGGTCCATAGGCTGGAACCGTGCAACGGTTAGCTACACCTTCCAGCTACTTCTCTACATAGTCGCCGGTCAGACTTAGACATCTGCCAACTTATCCATTCCCTCGTTGTAGAAGACAGCCGCCAGTGCTTTTCGATAATTTTCTACTCTGGACGGCAGCTCGTTGTCTGTGTCAAAATATTGTCTTTATAGCCAGCGGTTCATTTGAGCAGAGATGAACCTCATGAGTAGCCAGTTAATGGCAGTATTGTGGGTGATCACACACTTCCCATCGAAAACGCTGCAGGAGCATCTTCATTGCCCCTGCAGAATGCGGCCGAGAATTGTCGTGTAGAACGAACTGAATGACAGTTATGGTATGTGGATTGCATAGTTTCAGGTAAAATCTTTCGCCAGGCTAATTTTTAGCCATCTTTACATTCTCACTGTGAGCTCAGAACTGAAAAGAGCGACATGATGCGATCGACAGGTGTACTAGGCACAGTGCCAACCGCGTCTGTGCAAAGCTCCATCAGATTTTCACTGTATTTTCCATTTCGCGACCGATTGCTCCTTACTTTCCGTATAATCCTGACAAAATAAATCAATAGAATAAATAGAGAAAATTGATTGAAGAGGTGCAAGTCATACAACTGGTTCATTTAGTAAGCGCCAAACCGTTACGGGATGGCCTTGAAGCTCCAGTGGCAGGAGCTACGAGAGAAACATTGTGACTAACCAAGACGTTTTCTCTCAAGGTGCCGGGAGCGCACGATCCAGGAGCAATGAATTACTTCCTACCATGTACATCCCGACGAGCCAACGACAGAAATTCACGCACTTACGCCGCCTTACCGACAGCCGTTCTTATCATGCTGCATCTGCGAATGAAACAGGAACCCATACATCCATATATACATACACTACTGACCACTAAATTTGCTACACCACGAAGATGACGTGCTACAGACGCGAAATTTAACCGACAGAAAGAAGATGCTGTCATATTCAAATGATTAGCTTTCCAGAGCATTCACACAAGGTTGGCGCCGGTGGCACCACCTACAACGTGCTGACATGAGAAAAGTTTCCAACCGATTTCTCATACACAAAAAGCAGTTGACCGGCGTTTCATGGTGAAACGTCGTTGTGATGCCTCGTGTAAGGAGGAGAAATGCGTACCAACACGTTTCCTACTTTGATAAAGGTCGGATTGTAGCCTATCGCGATATCGGTTTATCGTATCGCGACACTGCTGCTCGCGTTGGTCGAGATCCCATGACTGTTAGCAGAATATGGAATCGGTGGGTTCAGGAGGGTAATATGGAACGTCGCGCTGGATCCCAACGGCCTCGTACCACTAGCAGTCTAGATAACAGGCATCTTATCCGCATGGCTGTAACGGATCGTGCAGCCACATCTCGATCCCTGATTCAACAGATGGGGACGTTTGCAAGACAACAACCATCTGCACGAACAGTTCGACGACGTTTGTAGTAGCATGGACTATCACGAATGGCAAAACGTCATTTTTTCGGGTGAATCCAGGTTCTGTTGACAGCATCATGATGGTCGCATTCGTGTTTGGCGACATCGCGGTGAACGCACATTGGAAAAGTGTATTCGTCATCGCCATACTGGCGTATCACCCGGCGTGATGGTATGGGGTGTCATTGGTTACACTTCTCGGTCATTTCAGATGTGTTACGACCCGTGGCTCTACCCTTCATTCGATCACCGCGAAACCCTACATTTCAGCAGGATAATGCACGATCGCGTGTTGCAGGTCCTGTACGGGCCTTTCTGGATACAGAAAATGTTCGACTGCTGTCCTGGCCAGCACATTCTCCAGATCTCTCACCAATTGAAAACGTCTGGTCAATGGTAGCCTAGCAACTGGCTTGTCAAATACGCCAGTCACTACTCTTGATGAACTGTGTTATCGTGTTGAAGCTGCATGGGAAGCTGTACCTGTAGACGCCATCCAAGATCTGTTTGACTCAATGCCCAGTCGAATCAAGGCCGTTATTACGGCCAGAAGTAGTTGTTCTGGGTACTGATTACTCAGGATCTATGCACCCAAACTGGGTGAAAATTTTATCTGATGTCATTTCTAGTATAATACACTCCTGGAAATGGAAAAAAGAACACATTGACATCGGTGTGTCAGACCCACCATACTTGCTCCGGACACTGCGAGAGGGCTGTACAAGCAATGATCACACGCACGGCACAGCGGACACACCAGGAACCGCTGTGTTGGCCGTCGAATGGCGCTAGCTGCGCAGCATTTGTGCACCGCCGCCGTCAGTGTCAGCCAGTTTGCCGTGGCATACGGAGCTCCATCGCAGTCTTTAACACTGGTAGCATGCCGCGACAGCGTGGACGTGAACCGTATGTGCAGTTGACGGACTTTGAGCGAGGGCGTATAGTGGGCATGCGGGAGGCCGGGTGGACGTACCGCCGAATTGCTCAACACGTGGGGCGTGAGGTCTCCACAGTACACCGATGTTGTCGCCAGTGGTCGGCGGAAGGTGCACGTGCCCGTCGACCTGGGACCGGACCGCACCGACGCACGGATGCACGCCAAGACCGTAGGATCCTACGCAGTGCAGTAGGGGACCGCACCGCCACTTCCCAGCAAATTAGGGACACTGTTGCTCCTGGGGTATCGACGAGGACCATTCGCAACCGTCTCCATGAAGCTGGGCTACGGTCCCGCACACCGTTAGGCCGTCTTCCGCTCACGCCCCAACATCGTGCAGCCCGCCTCCAGTGGTGTCGCGACAGGCGTGAATGGAGGGACGAATGGAGACGTGTCGTCTTCAGCGATGAGAGTCGCTTCTGCCTTGGTGCCAATGATGGTCGTATGCGTGTTTGGTGCCGTGCAGGTGAGCGCCACAATCAGGACTGCATACGACCCAGGCACACAGGGCCAACACCCGGCATCATGGTGTGGGGAGCGATCTCCTACACTGGCCGTACACCTCTGGTGATCGTCGAGGGGACACTGAATAGTGCACGGTACATCCAAACCGTCATCGAACCCATCGTTCTACCATTCCTAGACCGGCAAGGGAACTTGCTGTTCCAAGAGGACAATGCACGTCCGCATGAATCCCGTGCCACCCAACGTGCTCTAGAAGGTGTAAGTCAACTACCCTGGCCAGCAAGATCTCCGGATCTGTCCCCCATTGAGCATGTTTGGGACTGGATGAAGCGTCGTCTCACGCGGTCTGCACGTCCAGCACGAACGCTGGTCCAACTGAGGCGCCAGGTGGAAGTGGCATGGCAAGCCGTTCCACAGGACTACATCAAGCAACTCTACGATCGTCTCCATGGGAGAATAGCAGCCTGCATTGCTGCGAAAGGCGGATATACACTGTACTAGTGCCGACATTGTGCATGCTCTGTTGCCTGTGTGTATGTGCCTGTGGTTCTGTCAGTGTGATCATGTGATGTATCTGACCCCAGGAATGTGTCAATAAAGTTTCCCCTTCCTGGGACAATGAATTCACGGTGTTCTTATTTCAATTTCCAGGAGTGTATATTTGTCCAATGAATACCCATTTATCATCTGCATTTCTTCTTAGTGTAGAAATTTTAATGGCCAGTAGTGTATTATAAAAATGTACTGTGTATGTACGTTCTATATCTTCTCCACAACCGCTGGACCGTGTTCAACCAAACATGGTACACATAACACTTACGGCCCAGATAGAATTGCTAAGAATTACCTACCTATCAAAGGGGTGGGGGGGGGGAGGGTGAAAGAGCAGTGGAACCCACGATGCACAAATATCCATACTTTATTCATCCAGTGTTTGAGAATGAGAGTACTTAGTGATTTGCAATAAACATTACACGTAATTTGAACCTTTACGAAGCTTTTCTTCCCCACAAAATGATGAGAGATGAAAAGTTTATTGCTTACTACATTTTCGCTGTTCATACTATTAAACTGAAGCATCATTCAAGACATTTTAATTTATTACTGCTGCACTACCAACTATTCGCAACACATTTCACAGACAGTATTCACATATGTTACTAAATGTACCTGTGTATAACGCGCTGCTTCCCGAGTGGGAAGGCGTGCTTGTCCTCGACACGAATCCGCCCGGCGGATTAGTGTCGCGGTCCGGTGTGCTGGCGAGCCTGTTGATGGTTTTTAAGACTGTTTTCCTTCTTCCTCTGCTGGTTCCCCTGATTCCGGGTTACAGCATGTCGGCGATTGCTGCACAAACTGACACACACACACACACACACACACACACACACACACACACACACACACACACACACATATACAGGGTGTTACAAAAAGGTACGGCCAAACTTTCAGGAAACATTCCTCACACACAAAGAAAGCAAATTTGTTATGTGGACATGTGTCCGGAAACGCTTACTTTCCATGTTAGAGCTCATTTTATTACTTCTCTTCAAATCACATTAATCATGGAATGGAAACACACAGAAACAGAACGTACCAGCGTGACTTCAAACACTTTGTTACAGGAAATGTTCAAAATGTCCTCCGTTAGCGAGGATACATGCATCCACCCTCCGTCGCATGGAATCACTGATGCGCTGATGCAGCCCTGGAGAATGGCGTATTGTATTACAGCCGTCCACAATACGAGCACGAAGAGTCTCTACATTTGGTACCAAGGTTGCGTAGACAAGAGGTTTCAAATACCCCCATAAATGAAAGTCAAGAGGGTTGAGGTCAGGAGAGCGTGGAGGCCATGGAATTGGTCCGCCTCTACCAATCCATCGGTCACCGAACCTCTTGTTGAGAAGCGTACGAACACTTCGACTGAAATGTGCACGAGCTCCATCGTGCATGAACCACATGTTGTGTCGTACTTGTAAAGGCACATGTTCTAGCAGCACAGGTAGAGTATGAAATCATGGCGGTGAATCGAGGAAGTACAGTACAGTATTAAGGAGCTCTAACATGGAAATTAACCGTTTACTGACACATGTCCACATAACATCTTTTCTTTATTTGTGTGTGAGGAATGTTTCCTGAAAGTTTGGCCGTTCCTTTTTGTAACACCATATATTATACCATAATTACTCTACCACACAAAAATTTGGGGTGGGGGTCCAATGGGGGCCGAACCGCACAATAACCCTGGGTTCGGTGTGGGGTGGCGGTGAGGTGGGTGGATTGCTGTGGCCTGTTGTGACGTTGTGAACCACTGAGTGCTACTTCGGGACGAAGTCTCTCCGTCGTTTCAAGGTCCCTGGTTTAATACACACACAATACACAAATGCACCTATAAAATATATCAGCACATTGTTCTGGAGATAGGGCATCATAAAACATGGAGCTGTGTGAAACTGAAACTGCAGAGCGAAATTCGCAAACAGATACAGGTGAAATACCTGTAAAATATTTTAAATGAATGAGAAATGCATCTGACATTTGGTAGGAGAGTCACGGGTAAAAAACTCATCCTAAACACATGGAAATATTTCATTCCCATTTGATATACAAGGTGGGGGGGGACCCACTGCCACTCGTAGACGTAGTGCAGGGTTCTCATGCTAGATGGTGTTAGTAGACACCCTCATGAAACAGCTGTGCAGACGGCGTCAGTGTAGACCTGAACGTGCAAGTGTGGTATTGTGTTTCTCTGACTGTTGGCGGATTACCTCTGCGAAGTCGCTATGGCAACTTTAAAAGAACAAAGAGAGTGTGTGAAATTTTGTTTCCTGCTTCAAAAAAACTGCAACGGAGACACACAAAATACTTCAGGAAGCTTTTCAGGAGGACTTTATGTGCCAGACACGGGTTCTCGAGTGGTTTGGGCGCTTTAAACGTGTTAGATGTGTGTTGAAGACCAATTTCGTTCGCCCGCATGTCGTGGTCGTGCGGTAGCGTTCTCGCTTCCCGCGCCCGGATTCCCGGGGTCGATTCCCGGAGGGGTCAGGGATTTTCTCTGCCTCGTTATGGCTGGGTGTTGTGTGTTGTCCTTAGGTTAGTTAAGATTAAGTAGTTCTAAGTTCTAGGGGACTGATGACCATAGATGTTAAGTCCCATAGTGCTCAGAGCCACCAAGCTCGTTCTGGACGCCCTTCAACATCGCGAAATGAGGAGAACATTGAAAGGTCCGCCTAAAGATCAACGAGAATCGTCGCCAAACGATCGACCAAATTTCAGCAGAGACAGGAATCAGTTGGAGCTCGTGCCATCGGATTTTAAGTGAGGATTTGCACGTGAGACGTGTTGCTGCTAAATTTGTTCCGTGCCTTCTCACACAGGAGCAAAAAACCATGCGTCTCAATGTGTGTCAGGGCTTGAAAACAGAGATTGCACGTGATCCAGACTTCTTGAACAAAGGCATTACATGGGGTGAGGGTTCGTGTTAGGGGTATGACCCAGAAACCAAGCAAGCGTCAAGCCAGTGGAGGACTCCCAACTCTCCCAGACGAAGAAAAGCAAGGCGAGTGAGGTCAAATGTGAAGACGATGATCATTGTCTTTTTTTATGTTTGTGGAATTGTGCATCGGGAATTCGTACCCCCTGGCCAGACTGTTAACCAGCACTTTTACTTGGATGTTTTAAGGCGTCTGCGAAAGGATGTGAGGTGGAAACGCCCGGAACTTTGGCGATCAGGTGACTCGTTTCGACATCACGACAATGCTCCAGCACACACGGCCTTACGAGTGACCCACTATTTGGCATCTCAGAGGTGGTCTGTCGTTCCCCACACTCCTATTCGCCGGACCTAGCCCCGTACGATTTTTTCCTATTTCCACGAATGAAGAAAAGGCTAAAAGGGGAGCGTTATGACGATGTGAAGGCGGTAAAAACAGGTTTGCAAAGGGCACTGGACAATATCAAACTTGCTTCCAACAGTGGGAAAAGTGACTTGACAAGTGCATCGCATGTAAAGGACAGTATTTTGAAGGTGACTGAAGTGATTTTGTAATAAGGTTCATCAATAATTTTTTTAAGACAACAATCCGGTTTCTTTTGGGTCCCCCCTCGTATATTAGTTACGACCTGGAGGGAAATATTGTGGGAGAAAGAACCACCAGCATTCTACTGGGCTGATAATGTGGAGAGAGAAGGGGGTATGAGAAGATTGACAAACAGAGAGAGGAAATGAGTAGATATACACAGATGGGGGGAAATGGACAGACATAGAGGGATTGGGGGATGTACAGAGAGAGGGGAGAGGGGGAGATGGGCAGAGAAAGGAAAGAGTGGAAGATGGACTGAGATAGAAGGTAGGAAGAGATGGGCGCAGTGAGGTGGGAGCAGAGGGAGGGGGAGTAACTCAGCTAGTGTAGATATACAGGTAGACAAAGTGACTGTCTCTAATCCTGCAGTTCTGTATGTGAGCTTATGAAAATACAGTTCACACTATATTATGAAAAGACTCCGACTGTTCTTCTAACTAGAAATGGGTCTCCAATATCTTTAACACATCAAGAGATACGTGAGCTGAAGTTTTAGCAGTGTTATAGTGAACGAGTGTCAGAACTTGGGCTTATCCATCTTTCCGTTTACAAAAATTGTAGATCCTGATATTTGTCAAATAGGTAACGTACGAAAAATGGGCAAAGCTTTGAAAAGTTAAAAAGTGATTGGTGCAAAAACTGCTGCGTACCATACGAAATTTCCTCCTAAGTCACAGTCATTCTAATAAGATTCCATTCCAGGACTCGAAAACCCACCGAGAAATAATCCTTGCTTCCACATATAGCCAATCCTACAGCTATATTGTTACATATATCTGAAGAAATACGTTTCAAGCTTTGCCGAATTCAAAGGTGAAGAAGCATATAGTCTATGTTAATGATCTACCATTTTGAAAATTCTTGATAGATTATAACTGTATGCCGGTCCAGGACTCGATTCTAAGATATTTGCCTTTCCTTTGAATCAGGAGGTAGAATTAATCCTGTCTGTTGATGGAGCAAGTATTGTTGTGAACCAGAATAAAGCTGCCGAGAGTAACGGATGGATATACTGTCAGAGATAAAAGAAAATATGCAAAGATCAGACATGGTCTGACATATCTAATACAAAAGGAAACACAGAAGAACGGAAACGCAGCTTAAAGAGGACCTCGCACCTATCACGAATGGAAGAAATAAGGCCTCAGAAGCTTCGCTCTAGAAACCGACCGCCCAGAGAGGTGCTGGAAGTTGTTTGTACGAAACGGACCGCATGATGATGACGATCTTTCAATGTATTTAGTTCCAAAGACATCGTTGATTTATTAAATGGAGTAGTTTCTTTTGCAAGGCTGCATTTTATTCAAAAAATTATGCTATACGATTAACTAGTGTCAACGATATTTTCGTCTCTGTTGCCGGAACGAAGTGAAAAATAGTGAAAGTGGTTAAAATGTGTTTAACAAGTCAAGCCGTTTCTTGTGTCATTTTATTACTAGATTTACTAATTTTAATTCTACTTTTCTATAGGAGCAATGGAAAAGTCAATGACGTCAAAATTAGACAGTCGTGAAGTGTTAAATAAAATTCAACGTCGGATGGGGTTTCAATGGAATTATCACGTCCTGTGGGTTCTCTTGTCTAAGAAGGTCGCAGTGCGTCATTGGGCAATGAACTAGTCTGAATCAATTGACAGTCACATCCTTCTCTTAGGTCAACTACTTTATTGTGAAAAACTTACAAAAATTTACAATTCAAAGTATTAGCCTTAACTGGCCACCTCTTTCTCACATTTTTCGGGCAGCATACGAATCCCTAGGCGGACTATGTGGACGTCTTTTGTGAAGATCCATGAATCGATCCAATTTTGCACTTGTTCATATGACCGGAAGTGCTGGTCAGGCAGGCCGTGTGTCATTGACCGAAAAAGGTGGTAGCCGGAAGGAGCAATGTCTGGAAAATACTGCGGGCGAGGTAGGACTTGCCATTTCAACGTTTCCAACTTCGTTTTGACAGGTTTCGCGGCATGGGTCGAGCAATGTCATGCTGCAAAATCGCCTTTTCATGTCTCTCGCAGTAATATGGCCTGCTGTTTATCAGTGCTCGACTCAAACGCATCAATTGCTTCTGATAACGATCTCCTGTGATTGTATCCGTTGGTTTCAGTACCTTCGAAAATCCTGTCTCTTCCATCGTCACGCCGGTCTTCGACGTCGGAATCATCGAGCTTGAAGCGCTGAAACCATTATTTGTACGTTCTTTCACTAATCGGTGCCTCTCCATAGATTTTACCTAGCATTTTATGAGCCTCTTCATGTTAAATAAGAAAATATATAGTTCAAACAAATGACAAGAACTGGCCTCGTAAGTTGATATATTCAATCGAGAATAATTTTATGATGCAATCACAAATCGACAAATATTTTGATGGAGTTGATTTTAAAAATGCCTAAGCTTATTGCATGACACTTATGACCTACACGTCCACCACCAATTCCGGCTACTGCCAATTATTGCATACCGCGGAAGCAAAGTTGTAGATCTAATATAATGACGCTTTAGATGGTATACATCATAGTCGAATGATGAATTTCAATTTTCCGAGTTTATTTTGTGTTACTCATGGCCATACTCCTTCCCACTGATATCTTGGCTCCTATAGTGTCAACGAGATGAGAGCACATTGGTGTATCATGCCCTAAGAGAGCTATTCCTGCAAGCATTTTTGGCTGATAAATTTCCTTTAATACCACCAATTGTGTTGATTCTTCATGGAACTCTCGACAATATTTCACATCATTCTCTCCTTTGGTAATAGCTCCTGTGTCGAGTCGAAGCAACTGGGAGGCTCTGATCTGAAGACAAATTTGTGACTAGAGTGACTTCTCACCCACAGAAGTGCTCCACTATATTTAGTAATAACGTGGAATTTTAATATTATGAATAGAAGAGTAATGGAGCTTCGTAACTTATCCGTCGGCTTCGATTCGTCAACATATAAAACCGTTTCGATCTCCTTAAGCCTTGACTCAAAATCTTAATGTCTGTCATTCCTAATCCCACAAGCAACTCTTGTACTTGGTCCCTGAATAGTTTTCCAGCATGCTGCCTGAGTTTAAATAGCTGTTCACAAGGTGAATCGGCAGTGATATGCTATGTTAACGACTGCGCTGGTGACAGGATCTTTATGTGTACCTTGTCATTAGGATAACTTGCATTTTTGAGAATGACGGCTCGCCACCCTCGGCCCATGCAATCACTTCGAGGCTAGTTCATTAAGCACTACTCGTCAACCTCACTCCCACATAACAGTGCCAGCCACCTTAAACTTACGCTGATGAGCCAAGAGATTATGATAACCAGTTTGATAGCGTGTTTGTCTACACTTGGGGCACAATATTGCAGTGCTTCTAAGTGCCATGGATTTGATAACTCCTTAGTAGATTTCCGGAAGTACATTGCAACAGATGTCTTAAGTACATGCCACGCAAGCGGTTTGTGGGCGCGCCACTGTCACTCGATGGTGTATTCGATCCGATTCAGAGCAGGCGAATTTTGTAGCCATTAAAAATCAACGTGAGTTTATTATGATGCTCGTCAAGCAACTGTAGTACGATTCTGGGCTTGTGACACGGACAGATCCTGCTGGAAGATACCACCACTGTCGGGAAATACATCAAGCCCCTGATCTCCACGTTCTGTGATGAGCCGTGGTGGTCTAATACCTTGTCGCCTACTCGTGGTTTCACCTTTCACTTTTCATAGATCACCCTGTCGGAGGTTCGAGTCCTCCCTCGGGCACGGGTGTGTGTTTTGTTCAAAAATGGTTCAAATGGCTCTGAGCACTATGGGACTTAACATCTATCGTCATCAGTCCCCTAGAACTTAGAACTACTTAAATCTAACTGACCTAAGGACAACACACTACACCCAGCCATCACGAGGCAGAGTAAATCCCTGACCACGCCGGGAATCGAACCCGGGAACCCGGGCGCGGGAAGCGAGAATGCTACCGCACGACCACGAGATGCGGGCCGTGTTTTACCCTTAGTGTAAGTTAGATTAAGTAGTGTGTAAGCCTAGGGACCGATGACCTCAGCAATTTGGTCCCATAGGAACTTACCACAAACTTAAAAAACTTTCATAGATGCTTACGGTAGTAGCACGCGAATAGCCGACTAGGTTTTCCGTTTCCAAGATGTTTGTTCACAGCCGCTGGGCCAAATCAATCTACTGTTTGTCAAAGTCACTTTTAAGGTGCATTGCTGTCATTCTCTCGTACTGATGTGTCGGTTGAAATGCATTTATCTGTAGGTTGTAGAGGACAGCTGGTAGCGCCTCTACTGTCAGTATGAGAATTGTCCTAAGCACTGATTACAGACCTTTCTATCATGATTCGCTGAGGATCAGGCTGGGATGGGGTGTTCAGAGTCCCGATGTGAACGCCAATTAGCCATTTTCGTGAAGAACTAGAGTTCCAAATATGTTGTCACCATAAAGTCCAACAATAGTTTTTCATCCTGTTTTTGGAATAATCATCATCCGACAGTCTAAATTTCTCCCAGCATAAAATATTTTATATTCTAAGATCTTTCTGGCATACATCCAGGGCAGTATTATTTATTCTTCTGATATTTCGGCAGACAACCGCACAACTATCTTCAAGGTACATTGGTGCCAAGATTAAAACTTGCCTTTAAGACGGATCCACGGTTATCAGACGAAATACACAATTCGTTGCAACAAATATGCAAACGAACTTCTCCAGGACAATGCAAGGGCTCACACAAGTCGGCGCACCCGAGAGGAGCTCACAGAACTTTATTGGACTGCTCTTCCTTATCCACCCTACAGGTCGGATCTCTCACGTTCCGAATTACATCTGTTAGGCCCAGTGAAGGATGCACTCTCGGGGAAGCAGTAAGTGGATGATGGGGAGCTTATTGATGCAGCAAGACGTTGGTTCCGACTTCGATTAGTAGAGCGATACAAAGCCGGCATACAAGCCCTCCAAGTAAGGTAACGTAAGGCTGTCGAACTGAACGGAGATTATGTTGAAATAGACTGGCCTCGGGTAGGCGCGCCGGCCTCGGATCGCATCCGCCCGGCGGATTAACGACGACGGTCGGTGTGCCGGCCAGACTGGATGTGGTTTTTAGGTGGTTTTCCACATCCTCCTAGGTGAATACCGGGCTGGTCCCCACGTCCCGCCTCAGTTACACGACTCGCAGACATTTGAAACACATTCACACTATTTCACGATTTACACTAGACGCAGACTGCTGGGGTACACTACTTCTGTCCTGGGGGGTATAGGGTGGCGGCAGGAAGGGCATCCGGCCACCCCTTCAAATTAACCATGCCAATTCCTTACTTAACCCTGCCGACCCTGCGCACAATGCGGGATAAAGGCAGTAGCGAAAGAAAGAAAGAAATAGGATATTGTAGCCAAAACAGAGGGGATTATTGTGGCGTATTGGAGTCCTGAATAAAACCAACCTGCTTCTCGTGCATTACTTACTGAACGCCCCTCGTACTACTGCACAAGTCGGAGCAGAGACGAAGCGTCAGTTGTTTTTCAATTTCGATCGCAGTTGACCATTCTCACTTGTTATCATCTAATAATGGAGGAATGGTTGCTGGTGCTCTTCTTTTTCATAGTCAAGAAACAGGTGTCGTTAAAGCTTCAATGTCCTATTTGTGATTACTATTATTGACGTATGTAGTCGCTCGTGGCAACGCAAGTATGTACCTTAATAAAGACAATATTGTATTTCCATCGTAACAAAGTGTTTCCGCTACAACTGATTCACTCCTTTTCTCCCTTCGACAATTGCTTCACGCTGTTTCCGTTTTTCAAACGTTATCTTCGTAAGTGAAACAGCTGTTGGCTTCCAACATATCATGGGCTCTGGGGAACGAATATAGAGGTATGTCGTGTTTTATATACTACCAGAAAAAAATTAGTACGCACTTTTAGGATTTTACAACACACTCAAGATTTATTGTTGCATATGGAATACATGAAAAGGTTATATTTACAGATCAACAGCATAAGCGGTTCTGAGGTACCAGGACCGACCCATGCTTAAAGACTCATGTCAATATGTGGTGTAGACTCCACGGGTGGCAATGCAAGCGCTGACTACTGCATCCAGTCGATCGTACAGCCCTCTTATCTATGCTATGGTATCTGCTGCCCATACAATACGACGATTGAGGTGCGCGTCTGGACCAGAACCTCGTTTATGGATGTGAAAACGTTGCGTGACCACTGATACTAGCATTGTTGCACAGCTGACGCAGCACGTCCAACTTGTGGGCTGATTCTCTGAAAGGACCATCCTGCTACTTGGAAGGCCACAATATGACACCTTTCGAACTCGTTCTGTTGGCTGGAAGAAGCACGAGTGCGTCTCCATGGCATGGTTGCCTGCTTGCTTCACACGTTTGCACCATATGGAGCCATCCCTATGTGAGCATTCCCGCTTAAAGAGTAGCCACAGATGGCTCTCTGGTAGCTATGCCACTACGCTGTCTGTCGGTGGACGACGGTGAAACCATTATCAGTATATCGACTATCCACCAGGCGCATAGACAGTCTTCAGATCAAAATCAACATCGTATTTATAGGTGTACTAGTTTTCCCTACTGTAGTGTATTTTCCCGCATTTCTTTTTATTTCTTCGAATTTTCTTTCTGTCTTTTGGGCGCCAGAGATTCCGTTTTCCGGCTGCCCCAGCGTAGTTACATCTCTGACAATTATCTTGCCGGAAGATGTCATCGTCGCCGACATGTGTGAAGGGATACACGTGGTATATTATATTGTTCACGTGATATATAGCTGTTGTCTTCGATTACTAGCACGCGTCCTATGAAACTCTATAGGGGGTTCCGCCACAGAGTAATACTGCCTCACGGTCCTGCGTCCGTGGAATGGAACATGTTTTGAGCAGCTATTCGTTTGAATCCCGGCGCATACGGAGACGAAAATAGACTTCAAGTAACAGGCAATGTGCTTCATCTGACTAGGCAACACGTTTCCCATCGATCAGTTGTCCAATATCGATGATCTCGGCCTCAATGCAGTCGTCGTTGATAATATGATGGGTCAATATGCAGGATTCGTCTGCTGCGGGGCTGAAAATTCAACGATGTGCAATGACCAGTGTGCTCCGCAAAATTCTGGCTCCACCAGTATTCTTCTTTCTTGTCAGATCTGTCACAGATCGCCGCCCATCCTACTTTACACAACGGGCAAGCCTCCGGCGTCCTCGTTCTGTGATGAGTTGTGAACTTCCACACTTGTCGTTTGCGTGTTGTTTGTAACATTGCGAGTATGTAGGCGAGCTAATCGGCCGCCCAGAACTGCTACGAGGTAAGGTGAATTTCATGTATATGTGAAAGTTAGGAGGTCCAGGTCTCAGGGCGCACCGTTCCGGCTTTCGGATACGTGACCGGTACGAGCGAGTCCTGGTACAAAGCTAGAAGCGTCGCCGGAAACAGGGAAAATCACTAAGCTGGGAATTTGGACGGCCTTTGTGTAGAATATGCTTCAGGAAATGGTGCTCGTCAGACACTCTTAATGATGGCCAAGTTACAGCTCGTTGAGATTCGACAATAACTCTCATCAAATATTAATGCAAGTCTGAATACATCGGCGATCTCAGATAAATGAGGCACCACCAGTGACACAACAATATTTCAATATCTTAAAAGCTAAAGCAGTCAATATTTCACAGTGAATAAACATTTTCACACTGAACCTCTGAATTAACAGCTTTTAAACGGTACGTGTGATTTCAACAAACTATATCTCAGATGATAACTTTGCACTATAGCCATCATCTCTGAAAGCTACGTATCTTCACCTATTTCATTTCTTCATTAGTTAATTTTTAATTAATTCTTTTATATCTCTTTTTATTACGAAAATGATTGTCAGACCATCGTATTCTCCATATTGGGTGGTGGTTAAGTTTCTATCGGACCAAACTGCTGAGGTCATCGGTCCCTAGGCTTACAAACTACTTACTCTAATTTAAACTAACTTACACACACACACCCATGAACGGCGGAAGACTCGAACCTCCGACAGGGTAAGCCACGTGCACCGTGGCAAGGCGCCTTGACCGCGCGGCTATCCCGCGCGGCTTTCTCCACATTTACACAGTAATTTAACACAGCTTCAGTACCTCGTATTTTGTCATACTTAAATAGTTATTTAATGAACAGTTTACTATTTTGTGAGTAACTTCATTTAAATGTTGACTGAAGGTGCTATTAAAAACAGTGCTAATTTAAAAGTGGTCGATCGCGTGTGTTAGTGGGCACCACAATTGAAACACGTAATTAGCAGCAGTCCAGAGACAATCTTTCGAAAAGAAAACAACACCAATTCGAAAGTTTGCTAGATTTACTGCAGTAATCCTGGAATCACAATGAAGAAAATTACAGTTCGTTGCTTGACATTCCATTGCTCGTTGCTGTGTTCTTCACAGCATATATTGGCAGTATGGAGATATCGTTGGTGTAAAAGGTTGTCTGCAGCCAGCATATTTCGAGCGTTGTCTGTTATTACAGCAACGAGCTTTTCATTGCCTGTAGGTAATGCTCTCGTAAAATACTGCATCCGGTTTGGTTGTTATGAAATGACATGTAGGTTGCTCATAATTAGGACGTGTATTCTCGAAAGCATTTCCCCACTATTTATTTGGATTCGAACTGTGAAAGCTATTCATCTGTAGCATTCACAGATATTGTAATACACTCCTGGAAATGGAAAAAAGAACACATTGACACCGGTGTGTCAGACCCACCATACTTGCTCCGGACACTGCGAGAGGGCTGTACAAGCAATGATCACACGCACGGCACAGCGGACACACCAGGAACCGCGGTGTTGGCCGTCGAATGGCGCTAGCTGCGCAGCATTTGTGCACCGCCGCCGTCAGTGTCAGCCAGTTTGCCGTGGCATACGGAGCTCCATCGCAGTCTTTAACACTGGTAGCATGCCGCGACAGCGTGGACGTGAACCATATGTGCAGTTGATGGACTTTGAGCGAGGGCGTATAGTGGGCATGCGGGAGGCCGGGTGGACGAACCGCCGAATTGCTCAACACGTGGGGCGTGAGGTCTCCACAGTACACCGATGTTGTCGCCAGTGGTCGGCGGAAGGTGCACAAGCCCGTCGACCTGGGACCGGACCGCAGCGACGCACGGATGCACGCCAAGACCGTAGGATCCTACGCAGTACCGTAGGGGACCGCACCGCCACTTCCCAGCAAATTAGGGACACTGTTGCTCCTGGGGTATCGGCGAGGACCATTCGCAACCGTCTCCATGAAGCTGGGCTACGGTCCCGCACACCGTTAGGCCGTCTTCCGCTCACGCCCCAACATCGTGCAGCCCGCCTCCAGTGGTGTCGCGACAGGCGTGAATGGAGAGACGAATGGAGACGTGTCGTCTTCAGCGATGAGAGTCGCTTCTGCCTTGGTGCCAATGATGGTCGTATGCGTGTTTGGCGCCGTGCAGGTGAGCGCCACAATCACGACTGGATACGACCGAGGCACACAGGGCCAACACCCAGCATCATGGTGTGGGGAGCGATCTCCTACACTGGCCGTACACCTCTGGTGATCGTCGAGGGGACACTGAATAGTGCACGGTACATCCAAACCGTCATCGAACCCATCGTTCTACCTTTCCTAGACCGGCAAGGGAACTTGCTGTTCCAACAGGACAATGCACGTCCGCATGTATCCCGTGACCACCCAACGTGCTCTAGAAGGTGTCAGTCAACTACCCTGGCCAGCAAGATCTCCGGATCTGTCCCCCATTGAGCATGTTTGGGACTGGGTGAAGCGTCGTCTCACGCGGTCTGCACGTCCAGCACGAACGCTGGTCCAACTGAGGCGCCAGGTGGAAATGGCATGGCAAGCCGTTCCACAGGACTATATCCAGCATCTCTACGATCGTCCCCATGGGAGAATAGCAGCCTGCATTGCTGCGAAAGGTGGATATACACTGTACTAGTGCCGACATTGTGCATGCTCTGTTGCCTGTGTGTATGTGCCTGTGGTTCTGACAGTGTGATCATGTGATGTATCTGACCCCAGGAATGTGTCAATAAAGTTTCCCCTTCCTGGGACAATGAATTCACGGTGTTCTTACTTCGATTTCCAGGACTGTATTTTCGTCGGCGTCTTCGTATGTGACAGTTGTAGATGGAGCGATAGGCGATGGAATTTGCACACCACGACGTGCTCGCTGTTGTAGAAGGCGTACGCTCAACACTACTCCTTTCGACCTCTCTTGGCGACTGCCTCTGTTTCTTTCTTCTAGTACGCTGTGACGAACCCATTCGTTTAATATACTGTGGTCGTAAATGTCAGTGATTGAGATGCTGGCAGAATAGGGTTGCCATTACATGATGATTGAGCTTGTCCAAGTATTTACATATGTCCTTTGGTTTTTCGTCCACAGCTCTGCTTCATACTAATTCCATACACTGTGACGAGACCGTATGGCTACAGAAGGATTCACACCACTGTGGCAACAGACATTTCCGCGTATTTATGTACCTGTGCGTCACTGGATCGAGTAGTTTACCTCCAACACCTTCTACGTCTCGCTCTTCGTCGAACGTGCGTTTTCTCGCCAGTGGATGCTTCACTACCGCCAGTCACATCCGTTTTGAGGAAGTCATCAGTTTAAGTAACCAAATAAACATGTTATAAAACTGTTTCAAGGCATGCCTTTCGCGATGGTGTGTTTGAACCTGTGCAAGACACTCTATTTTTCATTTATTTATGTATTTATTTTGGACTAACTGAGAAACCCAGTGGTGCCCAGGTATTTATAATTGTGTCAGAGACTTCGTACACGTAGAATTTACATTCTTCTTAAAAAGCTTCTTTGCAAAAAAAAAAAAAAAAAAAAAAAACATTTGGTTGGAAACATGAAAGAAGAGCTTTTTTTTTCTGACACGGTAGAGCTGACCTTGCGAAAAGCTACTGACACGAAGTTCCATGCGTGCAACAGGCAGTGTCCGGTATTGCGCTTTTTTTGTGGTCATGGCACAGCATAAACTAGCGGGGAACTGTACACGATTAAAGCGTAATGACAAATTGTTGGGAATAAGCGGGATTCGGGAAATAAAAACTCGCTCGGCTGTGCCAGTTCACGTTAAAATTTCCGCTTCTTTGAAGTTACGTTGGAGAGAGGTAAGGGAGAGGAGTAACTTTAAGCCTCTTGAGTGAAGGATTCTGAGGAGAGAGGTAATTGATGGTGCTCTCGATCAGAGTAATGTTGCGCCTCGCTTTCGGAGGGAGCTTCCAAAGAGCGAGTTAAAACCTAATGTTCTCAAGCATCACCTCACGACTTTCATTGAATTCTTGAGACCACCTGAGTCTTTTAGCTGCTCTTCTGTATTCAGAAAGTCTCGACTGCTTTCTAGGTATTTTATTCGCAAGCAAAACGAAATGAAAATGCGACTAGTAGGCACCCAAATCGCAAAACAAACTTCATATTCGATGTTGATGCCAAAGAGTACAAATAAAACCTGTCGAAAGAACCAGAGCAATATCGTTAAGTTTTGAATTCACAAAGCAAAATCAGCAAAACCGTATATACCAATTAAGTAAATTCAGTATTAATTTCTATTCGTAAAGATAACCCTGCGGCGCTTAATTCTGTCACTGACAAACTTTCGAAAATACTTCTGTCACTGAACTAAAAAAGGAGCTGACAGCGACATCTGTTGGTTCTTTGATGTACAACGCCGTGAGGATTACATCGAAACTATTAAGCTGAGCAGAAATAGATACGTTTTTGGATAGGGTCCGCCTTTAGCCAAACACAATTTTCTTTTTAACCCAAACATGTTTCACTGCAGTTGCAGCATCCTCAGTGGACTTTTATTTCATAGCTGTTAAAGATAGAGAATGTTCTTTACTGTTTTTATACATGTAACTAGTAGTTTTTAAATGGTAATTACAGGTATTTGAAAAAACAAGTAAATTATGAATTCATACCTTTTTACCACATGGTGTGATTTTTCGGATGTATTGTGTTTTCTACAGTGACTGTTTTGCTTCACAGTTTGTCATCTGCAACCACTTACACCTTAAATTAGGTAAATTGCTTAAGCCAAAATTACGATTTGAAAAGCGTTAGTTCTATGCCTGAAATTATATATATATATATATATATATATATATATATATATATATATATATATATATATGTGTGTGTGTGTGTGTGTGTGTCTATTTACATTATGTTTCATTTACGTATTCTTTTTCCTCATATTCATCACTGTCAAACACTATATATTCAGCTGTCACTGTCACTGTTTCACTGTTTACCAGCTGTAAAAGCAAACGTGACGGACATTGGAACAGTTGAAGGTGTAAAAACAAGATGGCTGACGGTGGAACAGTTGAAGGTGTTCCTGGAGGTTGTTCTGAATCTTTCAGAGGTGCCTGTGCATTTTTTATAGATAGAACTTTAATTTATGATATCTTTCTTTGATGAAGTAAAGGCTACATGTTCCCCCAAACTACGTTCATGTTTTATGAGAAAACACCTAAAGATTCATGTACTAATTTTGGAAAGTAGGGTGTTCAAATAAACAGACAGACACGACAGTTTTCGACAAAACATTAAATCACGATATCTTTTTTTGTGATATGATCGTGTTTAAATAAAACTTGTACGTTGTCCAGAGCCATGCTCCAGTTACCTGTGAAAACCCAATTAAGATTCGTCCAGTAGTTTTGTCCACAGAGGCAGACGCGTTTATTCTACAGTTTACCGTTTACAGGTTACGGTACTGTGAAAAGTTGTATTCTGGGATTAACAACAGTACAGAAAGTCAAGCAGCCGAGCAACTTAGAGTGGTACCCACAGTCTTACGCAGCTAAACAGAGAACGCAATACAACATCTGAAGAACTATAAATCCCCTGATCTTGACTGTATATCTGGGAGACGATCAAGGAAATATGGGAAACTGGTGAGTGGCCAGAAGACTGGTCGAAGTGTCTCTTCATCTCTCTACACAAGAAAGGGTCAATCACGAACAGCTCCAACTACCGAACCATTGCTCTCATACCCCACGCAAGCAAAATTAGCTCTACATCTTGATCCAGCGTTTGAAGCCATATAACCAGCCTCACATATCCAAAGAACAAGTAAGTTTTGTTGAAGGAAAAGGAACTCGTGAACAGATTCTCAACATAGGACAAATACTAGACAAATCATGAGAGTTCTGTGTTCCTGTCTTCATCTGGTTTCTGACTATATGAAAGCCTTTCACTATCCACCAAAAATCTCTGTTTTGTGCCATCCACTAAGCCCACTAGGCTACATTCCGTCTGTGCACTAACATGTGCCGTGTTACGGTCCATCCGGACTGCCTGCCGACGCTTGAATCAGTCCCGTTTGCGTTTAACGGCTGCTGCCCTTGCCGGCGCTTTCCAGCCTTCCTATCTCTACACTCAATTGCCCAGTGGTTTCATCATTTTAGTGTCACGGGGTATGGAGAACGAACCTCAATTGGCGATGGCACGAAACTGACATTACTTATAAATCGCTTTCGAGTAAATATTTCCTATTGCAATAGGCAAGTATTTTCGTGTGTTTTTGCGATGGTGACGTTTAAAAATAGCCGAAATTGGGTAGTTGAAGACATGACCGGTCCCATTTTGTACGTGTATGAAGCAACGGGACCGACTGCACCGCTGCCATGTGGCGGACGCGTGAACTTCTTCTGTTCTATAGCACTCATTTGCGATGGGGAAAGTTCGCCTCCACGCTGAGCGGTCAGCAAGTCTGACTGTAATGCAGCGGGCCTGGGTTTGATTCCCGGCCAGGTCGGAGAATTTCTCCTCTCTGAGACTAAGTATTAAGTTGTCCTCATAATCGACTCGAAAGTCGCCCAGTGTGGTGTTAACTGAACGGACTTGCAACACTGCGGCCGCAGTTCCACAGGTATGGGCTCATGGCCATCATTGCCATATGATCATTTCATTTCATTGAGCGAAAATAGACTTTCTATATTCTTGTAGAATATATGCACTCTAATACTTTTTTTCCTTATTATATACGAATGTGACCGCAGAATCCTCATATCGTCCTTATTTATCCAATATGTTTCCACGAAAGCAATGTGACCTTTCCGCCAACGGCTCCCCTTTTAGTTACATTGGCTTTAGTACGAGGTACACCAATCTGTCACGATCCTAGAAACATGTCTCTCAGTTCGTTAAATTTCTGGTCTGTTGCCTACTTAGTAAAGAACACTCTTAACGTATTGTGTGAGATTTTCTTTTCCGGTGCTCTGCAACTTGCCGAGACACTTCCAACAAATCTCACTCTTCAGTTCGCCTCCTCTAACACAGATTTCAGGTGCTCGTACAATTTAATGTCTCTTCATATTATTACCGCTAAATATTAAAACGATGGGCGTGCAGCTTATGTTCGCCACTAATCCTCTAATCGGATTATCTTGTCTTCTTTCTCTCTGCTGCAGCATTATCTTGCGTTTATAAACGTTTACAGATAACTGGCTTTTTTATATTTAATAGAAATTATATTCAAGTCTTTGTGCATTTCACTACGATGTTTCAGTGTCAGTAGATAACTGGTAGAAGCCGACATCAGGAAAGATCAGTTTGGGTTCCGGAGAAATTAGGAACACGCGAGGCCATACTGACCCTACGACTTATCTTAGAAGACAAGTTAAAGAAAGGCAAATCTAGGATTATAGACATATATATTGTAGACATAAAGACAGCTTTTGATAATGTTGAATGGGATACACTCCTTGAAATTCTGAAGTTACCAGGGATAAAATAAAGGGTGCGTACGAATAAATGTTTAAGCAGGACAAATAAAAGCTTTATGTTTTTGCCGATGACAGTGAAAGACTGGGAGGAACAGTTGAATGGAATGGGTAGTGGCTTTTAAAGAGTTATAAGATGAGCATCAACAAACGTAAAACAAGGGTAATCGAATGTAGTCGAATTAAATCTGGTGACGTTGAGGGAAGTACAGTAGAATATGGGACACTAATAGTAGTAGGTGAATTTAGTTATCTGGGCAGTAAAATAACACGATGGCCGAAGTAGAGAGGATATAAAATGAACATAGGCTATAGCAAGGAAAGCATTTTTGAAAAAGAGTTCCTTGTTAGCATGTAAAATAAATTTAAGTGTTAGGAATTTATTCTACGAAAGTACTTGTCTGGAGTGTAGCCTCGTATGAAAGTGAACCGTGGACGATAGGCAGTTCCGACAAGAAGAGAATAGAAGCTTTTGAAAGGTGGCGTTATAGTAGAATGGTGAAGATCAGATGCCTAAATCGAATAAAAAAGGAGATGGTACTGAATAGAATCGGGGAGCAAAGGAGTTTACGGCACAATTTGACTAAAAGAAGCAATCGGTTGATAGGACACATTCTGAGGCGTAAAGGAGTCCTCAGTTTATTTCTGTTGGGAAGTGTGTGTGTGTGTGTGTGTGTGTGTATGTGTGTGTGTGTGTGTGTGTGTGTGTGTGTGACGTTGGTGGTAGTGGGGGGCGGGGGGAGGTGGCCGAAATCGCAGAGGGAGACCAACGGGTAGATACATTAAGCAGTTTCAAATGGATATAATTGCCATAGTTTTACGAAGATGAAGAGGCTTAGACAGTACAGATTGGCAAGTAGAGCTGCATCAAATCAGTTTTCGGACGGAAGACCACAACAACAACAGATAACAGCAAATATTTGTAAGTGCTGCTGACCCTCTATCAATATTCTGTTGAGGATGTTAGTTGTCTTATTGTGTTACTCTGACCAATACAAGATATTACTTTCTTTTCTGTTGAACACACTCTGCATAACATAGTGGGTTCTGTCAGTCACAAATCCGTCGAACCCATCACATTTCTGCAAAGGTACTTCATATAAACGTATCTCGATTATTCTGCCACCATGGAATACAGCATCGAACGTCTTTCGTAAATGTAAGAAGACTGTTACAACCATTGTTTGGAGAATATTATATATGAATAAGATAATATGTTTATTATACGACATGTTTTTCATGACTCCGTAGTGTCTCTTTGAGGCACATTATAATATTTCAACTTGGAATACGCCGTAGGACCCTATTTCGCGCAGATGTTTACCATATTGATCAGCATCAGTTATTGTACCCTTTTTCTAAGCATTTGTCCCCTAAGTATTATTCAAGTAACGTGAGGATACTTTTCTCTAGAGTTTCTCAATAAATACGAGATATGAAAGGTGCTAGTTCCGCAACGTATTCAACGTAAAATCGAATCTGTATTCCATCACGGCCTCGATCCTCGTGTGCTTCGATTGGTGTTTATGTCAATACGCGAGTCCGTCCAGGAATCAGATGTTCTTATTCATATGTGTGAATGAATGTTTGAATGTGGAATTAAATATTTTAATTTTATGTCTGTTGGCCTCAGTTTCAACACCACACTGATCACATACAGGGTGTTTCAAAAATGACCGGTATATTTGAAACGGCAATAAAAACTAAACGAGTAGCGATAGAAATACACCGTTTGTTGCAATATGCTTGGGACAACAGTACATTTTCAGGCAGACAAACTTTCGAAATTACAGTAGTTACAATTGTCAACAACAGATGGCGCTGCGGTCTGGGAAACTCTATAGTACGATATTTTCCACATATCCACCATGCGTAGCAATAATATGGCGTAGTCTCTGAATGAAATTACCCGAAACCTTTGACAACGTGTCTGGCGGAATGGCTTCACATGCAGATGAGATGTACTGCTTCAGCTGTTCAATTGTTCCTGGATTCTGACGGTACGCGTGGTCTTTCAAGTGTCCCCACAGAAAGAAGTCACAGTGGTTCATGTCTGGCAAATAGGGAGGCCAATCCACGCCGCATCCTGTATGTTTCGGATAGCCCAAGGCAATCACACGATCATCGAAATATTCATTCAGGAAATGAAAAACGTCGGCCGTGCGATGTGGCCGGGCACCATCTTGCATAAACCACGAGGTGTCCACAGTGTCGTCTAAGGCAGTTTGTACCGCCACAAATTCACGAAGAATGTCCAGATAGCGTGATGCAGTAATCGTTTCGGATCTGAAAAATGGGCCAATGATTCCTTTGGAAGAAATGGCGGCCCAGACCAGTACTTTTTGAGGATGCAGGGACGATGGGGCTGTAACCTGGGGTTTTTCGGTTCCCCATATGCGCCAGTTCTGTTTATTGACGAAGCCGTCCAGGTAAAAATAAGCTTCGTCAGTAAACCAAATGCTGCCCACATGCATATCGCCGTCATCAATCCTGTGCACTATATCGTTAGCGAATGTCTCTCGTGCAGCAACGGTAGCGGCACTGAGGGGTTCCCGCATTTGAATTTTGTATGGATAGAGGTGTAAACTCTGGCGCATGAGACGATACGTGGACGTTGGCGTCATGTGGGCCGCAGCTGCAACATGGCGAACGGAAACCCGAGGCCGCTGTTGGATCACCTGCTGCACTAGCTGCGCGTTGCCCTCTGTGGTTGCCGTATGCGGTCGCCCTACCTTTCCAGCATGTTCATCCGTCACGTTCCCAGTCCGCTGAAATTTTTCAAACAGATCCTTTATTGTATGGCTTTTCGGTCCTTCGGTTACATTAAACCTCCGTTGAAAACTTCGTCTTGTTGCAACAACACTGTGTTCTAGGCGGTGGAATTCCAATACCAGAAAAATCCTCTGTTCTAAGGAATAAACCTGTAAGTAGGCTGTTTAGGTTTTCTTACTGGTAACGCCGCTTAGCGCTCGGTATGAAAAATCACTGGGTGTGCCGTGTGCAGTCTGTGGCTGGTCTGCATTGTTGTCTGCCATTGTAGTGTTGGGCAGCGGCAGCTGAATGCTAACAGCGCGTAGCGTTGCGCAGTTGGAGGTGAGCCGCCAGCAGTGGTGGACGTGGGGAGAGAGATGGCGGAGTTTTGAAATTTGTAAGAATGGATGTCATAAACTGCTATATATATTATGACTATTAAGGTAAATACATTGTTTGTTCTCTATTAAAATCTTTCATTTGCTAACTGTGCTTATCAGTAGTTAGTGCCTTCCGTAGTTTGAATCTTTTAGTTAGCTGGCAGTAGCGGCGCTCGCTGTATTGCAGTAGTTCGAGTAACGAAGATTTTTGGTGAGGTAAGTGATTTGTGAAAGGTATAGGTTAATGTTAGTCAGGGCCATTCGTCATAGGGATTTTTGAAAGTCAGATTGCGTTGCGCAAAAAACTATTGTGTGTCAGTTTAAGCACAGTCGTGTACAATTTTTCTAAGGGGACGTTTCAAACCATGTTGTCCACAGCACACTTGCACGTTGTGAACGGCACACGCTTACAGCAGAAAGACGACGTACAGAGTGATGCACCCACAGACTGCGTTGTCTTCTATATCTTTCACATCACTTGCAGCGCCATCTGTTGTTGAAAATTGTAACTACTGTAATTTCGAAAGTGTGTCCGCCTGAAAATGTACTGTTGTCCCAAGCATATTGCAACAAACGGTGTTTCTGTCGCTGCTCGTTTAGTTTTTATTGCCGTTTCAAATATACCGGTCATTTTTGAAACACCCTGTAGAAGTTGGATGGAAAATTTGGATCCGTTCATTGACTTTTCATATGAGAGAAGATCTTAGGAGTTTATCACAGATCTTTTGTCAGGGTGTGACAGTGGGTATTGCTGTGGGCTTCACGTATAGCTCTTTGAGTTGTTATTATGTTTTCTCTAACAGTTTCCCAGCATTCACTTTTTTAGCCTGAATGGAGTACTCTGTTTTCACAACATTCTCCGGTTAGTGTCATAAACGAAGGTGGGTATTTGCCGTCTTTTGTTCCTTTACTTTGTGCATAAAAGGTGGCAATTATTGAACTATAAGGGGCGCTCAAAAAGAAACGAGCCGGAGGCATAATTACAGAAACCAGTACCTGTATGTTAAGAGTATTAACCCTGGTAGTTGAGACACTTGTCGCACTGTGATACAAAGCGGTGAATGGCTGGCTCATAAAATTCCCGGGGCTGCGGTTTTAACCAGTCCCGCACGTACAGACGTCGTCGTCTGAGGTGAATCGTTTGCCCCTCAGAGCCTTTTTAAGGGGATCAAAAGTGCCGTAATCTTCTGATTCACTTCCTGCAGCACGGGACAACAGTGAATAGCCAGCGTTACTCGCAAGCCTTGACCACCCTTCGCCAAGCGATCAAATCAAAACGACCAGGCAATCTCAGCAGTGGAGTCAGTCTGCTCCAAGACAATGTGAATCCAACACAATCGCGGCGCTGCTGCAGAAATTCAAATTTGAGGTTCTCGGCCACCCTCCATACAGTCCAGACCTCTCTCCCTGTGATTACGCCATTTTGGTCTCCTTAAAAAAGCTCCGAAGGGCAAACGAGTCACCTCGGACAACGACGTCCAGCTGTACGTGCGGAACTGGTTAACATCACAGCTCCTGGAATTTTATGAGACAGCCATGCACAACCTTTTGTCACAGTGGGACAAGTGTCTCAACATTCAGGGTCAATACTTCTAACACACAAATACTATTTACTGTAATTATGCCTCTGGCTCCTTTCTTTTTGAACACCCCTTATATATGAAAAAACGGTAAACTAGTTACAAGCTACGGCATGCACACACTTTATTCAACATGTAAACATCACTAAAGACATTCGGATGTAGATTGTGAAATGTTCGGTATGCCTGTCATCATTGGTGATTATGTGGCGCAGACTAATAGTGAAATTCTACGTGATCCGCTTAAGTGTGGCAACATGGATTCTGCCGATGACCTCCTGAATGGCTGTTTTCAGCTCACCAATGGTTTTGTGGTCTTTAATATAGCCCCACAAAAAGGAGTCGCATGTGTTCAGATCCGGAGAATATGGCGGCCAATTGAAGCCTATGCCAGTGGCCTCTGGGTACCCCAGAGCCAGAAAGCGGTCCCCAAAGTGCTCGTCTGGAACATCACACACCCTCCTGCTTCGGTGGGGTCGAGCACCATCTTGCAAGAACAACATTTTGTCGAAATCGGGGTCACTTTGCATAATGAGGATGAAATCACCTTAATAAACCTTCACGTACCGTTCGGTAGTCACCGTGCCATCTAGGAGTATCGCACCAATTATTCCGCGATTGGACATTGAACACCACACAGTCATCCCTTGATGGTGAAGTGACTTCTAGTTCGCGAAATGCGTATTCTCAGTCCCCGAAATGCGCCAATTTTGCTTATGACGAAGTTATCCAAATGAGAGCGGGCTTCGTCGCTAAAGGAAACTATACGTGCGCGTACTAATTCCCATATTGCCCCGCGGCCAACCGTAGAGTTTGAACGTCCTAACGCAAACTGTTCAGAAGTTACGACGATTTTATTTCATATACTGTCACCCTGTATTTATCTGTACTTTTGTTTATGATGTTTTTAATCTTAAAGTTCTTAGTTCATCTTTTAAGTAGGTTGTTGGTGACTGTCGCTCACTTCGACCAAACACAAATAAATACTGTTCTAGCTTTCATGTTAGCCGTTTTGCCTTTGGTGACTACTCACTTACTCACACTCACTCACTGGTCATACCGCAGCAACGTATTTTCGCCATCTGTCCCTGTCTTGGGCTATTTCCTTCCATTCACCTTCAATACCTAGGCTCCTCAAATCAGCCTTCACATTGTCCTCCCATCTACGTCTCGGTCTCCCCACAGGACGTTTTCCCTCTAAGTGCCCTACCAGTACTCTGCGCGCTGCCCTGCCCTCATCCATTCGAGCTACGTGACCCGCCCATCGCAGCCTACGTAATTTAATAATACTGATTATGTCAGGGTTTGAACAGAGTTCGTGAACCTCTTCGTTATGCAGTTTTCGCCACTGTCCGGTAATGTCATCCCTTTTTGCTCCGAAAATTTTCCTCAAAATCTTGTTTTCAAATACTTGAAACGGCTTTTCATTTTGCACAGTGAGAGACCAAGTCTCACACCCATACAGCATAACTGGTAGAATAATAGTTTTGTATATTCTAATCTTTAAATTCGTAGATAACATCCGTGATGAGAGTAATCTATTCAGTGAGAAGTAGCACGCATTTCCCGCCCGTAATCTCTTCTTCAGTTCGGATTCAATCTCATTTCTCAAAGTGATGTCCACGCCTAGATACTTAAATGTGTTCACTTTTTCAAACTGCATGTCTCCAACTCTTAACATTTCCTGATATACTGCTGTTGCCATTCTAATAGTAACCAGGTATTTAGTTTTGTCTTCACTTATCCTTAGACCTACATCTTTGGTGACTACCGATACTATAATATCCCCATTTTCGCTCATAATTCTCTCAGGTGAGGTATGGTCAGTCTGTAACGAAGAGTTCAAATATACTTCTTCCCCGTGTGGCTATCGGACTATTTGTTCGAGGCGGTTGTATGACAATCTGTTCAGTATTATTTTGTAAGACAGTTGCTCCGGATATGTAAAAACTGCATCCAGTTACATTTGCACCCAAACAGAACTTCGTCAAATTTGCACCCCAATATTGCTGAAAGCTACCTGCACACGGTCATGGCTTACCGAATCGCAAGAGTCTTCGCCCGTCACAAGCGATTGCTGTGAGGCGTCTACCTCCAGCCCGGAAATACTCCCGTCAGTGTTGTCCGGTGATGCTGCAGCTGCACGAATTGCAGCCACATATACCGTGACATTTCTCTCTGTTGATTCCCGGTAGTGTTTGCGGAAAACATTTCCAGGCCAGGAGTGTTTACACGAGCCTCAGCATGGCAGCTACATGAACGAAAGCGAGATACAGTAGAATCTCAACATTTCGAGTTTCCCATAAATCCGAGCTTCGTTAGATAAATAAATAAATAAATAAATAAATAAATAAATAATCTACTGTTGGCGTATTGATGCTCGGTCCGTTTACTCCATCCGATTATAGCACAGCACCTGTCGAACCACTCACGCCCCTCAGTTGCAGTTGTGCCAACGACACATTGCATACCCTACTACCTGCCTGCACAATCGATCCTTTTGTTGAAAGTGCTGTTTTAGGTTTGTTGGTACAGTACAGTACTGTTTCGTTTTCTTTGTTGACTGTTCTTGTTTCTAAACCTTCTGAGGATGAGTGCCATGCAAAGCTAGTTTGACAGTGAATAATGGCTCCTCAAAGCCAAGTGTAGAAGAACTGCAGTGCGACGTGATCATCGCCTTGTTTCTCACACCAAAAGTTACCACTTTGATTGTGAAGCACGTTGTGTACTGCATCAATGAGTCTTGGAGCGAGATAGAGTCAGACACAATTTCTAAGTCATGAAGAAAAACTCTGCATGAAAGTAGGTCTAGCCCAGAAGCTGAAAATTTAGACAATGAGGACGATCACCCTTTGTGTGATTTAATCTGGATGTTACTAGACTGTGGAGAGGCAAAAAAATGTGGAAGTAACTGAGTGGCTAAATTCAGACGAACAGCTGTAAGTTACAGACTCTTCCGTAATTGACGTGGTTAATACCCCAACGCAGTGTGTGAGCGACAAGATTGATCAGGCCCAGACTGTACCCATGGCTACGCTGCACTTTGGGCCGCCATGCGGTACGTGAAACAACAGCTTCAGGCGACACTAACCTATACAGACGTGGTGCGATATTGCCGCACGGAAATGTTCCAGCTTCACCAAACAAAAGACACCCCACAATTATTTTGCGAAGTAAATTGTTGTCAGAGTTAAGACCTTTATTCTGCCAATATAAATGCCTAAGTAAAACTTCATTTTAATAAAGTTCATATTTTGACGCCTGTATTCTTTCCAACATCGCTTTATTTCTTTTCCTCACATAAATTTCGATAGTCTGAGTTTTCAGTGCTCCGAAATGGTCCTGTTCACCTCGAACTATCGAGACCATACTGCAGTGGAAGTGAGTATCTCTCTCCGGCGTTTCCATTCCACAAGGAAAAAGTTAGCAAGGAAGAGGTAAACATGGCTTAGTGGGAGTATTCTTTTTTAAGTAAACACTAACTCGTGGAGTGTTACTAAATACATGCCTTTTTCAGAACGACGAAACACCATTTTGAATATATCGCTTAAAAGCAATTCGTCTGAAAATTGTTAAGACCAATACCAATATGAGTGACTGCATATGAATCAGTTTTTGGCTGGTGGTGATTCATGCAAAAGTTTGATGTGTCTCTTTAAAACACACTTTTTATCGACATGTCTCTTGGAATCTGGCGTTTCCAACAGTTTGGAGGAACGACTCAGGGAAATTAGTAACGTAGTTTGAAATAACAGTCAAATGTTTATGTTAATATTTTGTTGAGGTTCATCAGTACAGTGAGAAAGTATTAATTTCATAAATGTGACATATGTACGATGCGTTACGGGATGTGAAAAGTGCGTGTAATATATGTAAGCACTACAATAAAAAAAATGGTCAATTGCTGCCCATGAACACACATTTGATTTTCCATCTTCAGCTTACTGCTATTAAAGAGTATTTCGCATCAGGCGCGTTTCGCTTTTGTTTACAAATTAGCTTCAGTGGTTTTTAGTATTTTGTCTCTTGGTTACATATTCTGCAAACCACTGCTTTCTCTCTTTTTCAGAATATGTAGATAAGAGGTAAAATCATCAACGACCAGAGAAGGTGATTTATTAATAAAAGCGAAACGCCTCTGGCGTTTAATTGCAACAAGACGAAAAACATCTATCTACATCTACATATGCATGAATACTTTCCAATTTACACTTAAGTGTCTAGCAGAGGGTTCACTGAAGCACTTTCACACTATTTCTCTACCGTTCCACTCTCGAACAACGCTCGGGAGAAACTAACACTTAAATTTCGCCCTACGGGCTCTGATATCTCTTATTTTACCACCATGATCGTTTCCCCCTTTTTATGTGGGAGTAAAGAAAATACACTCCTGGAAATGGAAAAAAAGAACACATTGACACCGGTGTGTCAGACCCACCATACTTGCTCCAGACACTGCGAGAGGGCTGTACAAGCAATGATCACACGCACGGCACAACGGACACATCAGGAACCGCGGTGTTGGCCGTCGAATGGCGCTAGCTGCGCAGCATTTGTGCACCGCCGCCGTCAGTGTCAGCCAGTTTGCCGTGGCATACGGAGCTCCATCGCAGTCTTTAACACTGGTAGCATGCCGCGACAGCGTGGACGTGAACCGTATGTGCAGTTGACGCACTTTGAGCGGGGGCGTATAGTGGGCATGCGGGAGGCCGGGTGGACGTACCGCCGAATTGCTCAACACGTGGGGCGTGAGGTCTCCACAGTACATCGATGTCGTCGCCAGTGGTCGGCGGAAGGTGCACGTGCCCGTCGACATGGGACCAGACCGCAGCGACGCACGGATGCACGCCAAGACTGTAGGATCCTATGCAGTGCCGTAGGGGACCGCACCGCCACTTCCCAGCAAATTAGGGACACTGTTGCTCCTGGGGTATCGGCGAGGACCATTCGCAACCGTCTCCATGAAGCTGGGCTACGGTCCCGTACACCGTTAGGCCGTCTTCCGCTCACGCCCCAACATCGTGCAGCCCGCCTCCAGTGGTGTCGCGACAGGCGTGAATGGAGGGACGAATGGAGACGTGTCGTCTTCAGCGATGAGAGTCGCTTCTGCCTTGATGCCAATGATGGTCGTATGCGTGTTTGGCGCCGTGCAGGTGAGCGCCACAATCAGGACTGCATACGACCGAGGCACACAGGGCCAACACCCGGCATCATGGTGTGGGGAGCGATCTCCTACACTGGCTGTACACCTCTGGTGATCGTCGAGGGTACACTGAATAGTGCACGGTACATCCAAACCGTCATCGAACCCATCGTTCTACCATTCCTAGACCGGCAAGGGAACTTGCTGTTCCAACAGGACAATGCACGTCCGCATGTATCCCGTGCCACCCAACGTGTTCTAGAAGGTGTAAGTCTACTACCCTGGCCAGCAAGATCTCCGGATCTGTCCCCCATTGAGCATGTTTGGGACTGGATGAATCGTCGTCTCACGCGGTCTGCTGGTCCAGCACGAACGCTGGTCCAACTGAGGCGCCAGGTGGAAATGGCATGGCAAGCCGTTCCACAGGACTACATCCAGCATCTCTACGATCGTCTCCATGGGAGAATAGCAGCCTGCATTGCTGCGAAAGGTGGATATACACTGTACCAGTGCCGACATTGTGCATGCTCTGTTGCCTGTGTCTATGTGCCTGTGGTTCTGTCAGTGTGATCATGTGATGTATCTGACCCCAGGAATGTGTCAATAAAGTTTCCCCTTCCAGGGACAATGAATTCACGGTGTTCTTATTTCAATTTCCAGGTGTGTATTTTCACATTCAGGTGAGATAGCTGACGATTGAAATTTCGTGAAAAAGCCTCGCCACAACGAAAAACGCCTATTTTAAAGTGATTGACACACCTACTGGCTTGTCACATGCGTGAAATCTCGCCCCTATTTCGCAATAGTATAAAACTAGGTGCCCTTTTTTGAATTCTCTTGATGTCTTCCGTCAATCCTATCTGTTAAGTGTCCCACACCGCAAGTCAATACTCTAGCAGAGGACGGACCAGCGTAGTGTAGGCAGTCTCTTTAGTAGACATGTTCTATCTCCTAAGGTTCTGCCGGTAAAAGGCAGTCTTTATTTTGCCTCCCAGACAACATTGTGTATGTGATCGTTCGATTTTAAGTTGTTCGTAATTGTCTTCTATAGATGTTTAGTTGAACTGTCAGCCTTTAGATTTGTGTGATTTATTGTATAATCGAAATGCAACGGATATCTTTTTGTTCTCGTGTGGATGACCTCACACTTTTCATTATTTACAGTCAATTACCACTTTTCGAATCATACAGATATCTTCTCTAAATCCTTTTGCAATTGTTTTTGATCTTGTGATGACTTCATTAGCAGGTAAATGACAACATCATCTGCAAACATTCAGGAGGTCTCCTCAGATTGTCACTTAAATCATTTAAATAGATTAGGAGCAGCGGAGGGTCTACTTCCGTGTTTCTACATGACTACCTGTCAATGACTACGAACTGTGACGTTTCTGACAGTAGTTCACGTCTCCAGTCACACAACTGAAACGCAACTTAATTAGAAGCCGCTTGCGAGGAACAGTATCAAAAGCCTTCTAGAAATATGGAATCGTTTTGAGTTCCTCTGTCAATAGCACTCACAAATTCATGAGAATAAAGAGATGGTAATAACTGATTATAACAGATGCTGCGGAAAACGGTCAAGCAAACAGACATAACACGTGATGAAGTTTCAACAAAGTTTCGACATATGGAGAGTAAAATTATAATTCACTACTGAAGATCTTCTACTAAGACGGTAGCAGTAAGCATGTCCTCCTACAATTTTCGGTCTTTCCATATGTTATTCCCTGTGTTCCATAGCTATGGTAGTAGATATGCGTATTACAAATGGTTCAAATGGCTCTGAGCACTATGGGACTTAACATCTGAAGTCATCAGTCCCCTAGAACTTACAGCTACTTAAACCTAACTAACCTAAGGACATCACACACATCCATGCCCGAGGCAGGATTCGAAACTGCGACCGTAGCGGTCGCGCGGTTTCAGACTGATGCGCCTAGAACCGCTCGGCCACAGCGGCCGGCCCAACAGCCTGTTCCGTCAGCAATACTGCCCTGCATTTGAAGCAGAATTGCAGCATTGTAGCCGGCAACCTTTTTACGGGCACGCATTGCCGTTAAATAAGGCCCGTGTCAACGCGTCTACAGCCCTCCGCTCTTCTAGCGGCCGAGCAAGTTACGGAGATCGGACAGGGACGTTAGCGGATATTTTCTAGGCCTTTCCTGGGATCAAAGTTCACTGGATACGAATTTCACTGGGTGTTGTTTGCAGGACACCGTTCGTCCTTGCCGCCGATGACATATGCGTAGTTCTTCCAGTTGATACTGGGCAAGACAGTCACCCACTACTTCTACTGTTTTGTAGGGAAATTTTTCTATTATCTTCGAATGACTCTATGATAGATAATTTTGCGGATCCGGATTGAGGTCAGCTGTTTGTGAGGGACAAAAATTTGTGTAGGACCGGGACCTGAACCTGGATATCCTGCTTGCCACGAGCGGTCCCCTAAAGTACTTCGGCTGTCTAAGCACACGTCCAGGACTGACCCAATCTTCCATATGTCACGCACTCCACAAATCTTACGCCCGCACATTTCCTCATTGTCGCACAGGGAGAAACAAATGTTTTTGTGGTCCTTTTAGACTGTCGGGGCATGGATATATCACTGATGGTGACAATGTGTGACATGCACGCAAGTCTGAAGGACATTTTAATGTGAAGATACAGACACTCTATAAACATAATGCTGTACAATATTTATGAGAGACGTGTCTGAATATTAAGGCCGGTAAAAATCTGATTACTAATCTAAATCTACAATCCTCTTGGTACTCTTGACTATATTAGTTCGTAGTGGAATTCATTTTTATTTCGCTATTCTTAATGTTCCTGCTGGTCATCAAATCAGAAGAGTGTTCCTGGAGCCACTCTGTAGCAATCCTGGGCGTGTGGGATGCCGAGTTGTCCTGCTGGAATTGCCTAAATCCTTCGAAATGCACAATGGACATGAATGGATGCAGGTGGTCAGACTGGATGCTTACGTAACAATCACCTGTCAGGACCGTATATAGACGTATTAGGGGTCCCATATTACTCCAATTACATACGGTCTACATAATTACAGAACCTCCACCAGCTTGAACGGTCCCCTGTTGATATGCAGCGTCCAGGGGTTGGTAAGGTAGTCTCCACACCCGTACACGTTGATCCACACGATACAATTTAAAATGAAACTCGTCCGGTCAGGTAACATGTTTCCAGTTTATCCACAGTCCAATGTCGGTATGTGTTGACGGGCACAGGCGCGGCGTAAAGCTTTGTGTCGTGCAGTCGTCAAGGGTACACGAGTGAGCCTTCGCCTACGAAAACCCATTCCATGATGTTTTGTTGAATTGTTCGCACGCTGACACTTGTTGATGGCCCAGCAATGAAATCTGCAACAATTTGCGGAAGGGTTGCACTTAAGTCAGGTTGAACGATTTCTTCAGTCGCCGTTGGTCCCGTTGTGCAGGATCTTTTTCCGGCCACAGCGATGTTTGAGATTTGATGTTTGACCGGATTCCTGATATTCACGGTACACTCGTGAAATGGTCGTACGGGAAAAACCGTACTTCATCGCTACCTCGGAGATGCTGTGTCCCATTGCTCGTGCGCCGACTATAGCACCATGTTCAAACTCACTTAAATCTTGATAACCTGCCATTGCTGCAGCAGTAAGATAAGTTGACAACGGTACATGTATCACATTGGTACAACCGAAATAAAATGTTCAAACGTGCCTACGTACTGTATTTTAATTTTAAAAAAACTTCCTGTTGCCAAATGTTCGTCTCAAATTGTGAGCCATATGTTTGTGACTATTACAGCTCCATCTATCACAAAGCGAAAAAAGTGGTCCAACTAAAACATTCATATTTATTTACGTACTACACGAATACGTAATAAAAATAGGGATTCATATTTTAAAAAACGCAGTTGATATCCGTTCGACCTATGGCAGCGCCATCTATCGGGCCAACCATACCTCCATCTGGTTTTCCCCTTCAAGCTAGATGAGTTTCGTTCTTTGTAGTTTTTTCGTTTGATGCTTATTTCCTGAGATATTTGTCCCGGTCACTATCAATGGACCACCCTGTATACATGGGAACAATAGCGGTTTAGCTCAACAGAAGGTGACGATGAGTAATCCCTGGTGGTTGATACACACTTAATGAAGAAAAATTTTTTACTTGTATGAATCATTGAATGGAAGTATGTATGAATATATTTTCCTCTTATTCGTCTGTTTTATGCTGTTTTCTGTATTTTAGATCTGAAAGCGGCTCGTCAATGAGCTGAAAGTAGTAATCAAAAAGGAATTTTACCGATGTGGAGCTATGATTATTATCTACTTATTTTTTAAAGAGTTTTCTACCTTTTAAACACTCCTTCTAGTACCTGTAGTCTTAGTTGCTATCAAATCCCTATGATCACTATCAGGAAAGCCAGTTCCTGAAAGCTGTTCATGCGGTATAACTTTCTGCTCTTAGCTTCGCTCACTCTGCTTCAGGAAACAGTTACAGGTGTGGAAACGCTCCGTCAGGCAGCGTTTGGTTTCAGACCCCGGTTGTCTGCGGACTGCGGCTCCAGTGGGAGTAGCTGGCAAACTCCGCGGAGCCTTCGTAACAGCAAACCGCGCTGGCTCTCCGTCACCCGCAAAATTCACAGAAGCCGTGTGAAGTCGGTCGCCAGGTGCCGTTGCAACTTCCAGCTGTTCGCAAATGGCAACCAGTTCCCCATTATGAACCCCAAAGATCACAGTTCCTAGACACGTCTACTCGTGAACCTAGCAGTTACAAAGAGCAAACAATTCCAAATCCAGCTACTGTTTTCTTCCAAGCAGAAATACGTAAATATTCTAAATTAAGTGTAATGCTCGAATGTGAAACTTGGGCAGGTGAATGTGTTGTTGCTAACTAGGGTTGATGCCTCAGGCTGCGGCGCGTAATATGTGGCACGCAGTATGTGGGAAGGATGGTGCAACTCCTCTTCGAAGACCATCTGGTGCCAGTGTTTCTCTATCGTTTAGTGAATGAGTCTGCGATATAATTAGTCTGCAATTAGCTAGTCACGGCGCTACAGTAAACGTTGTTGGTGGCCCGTAAATTCGTATACAAATAACAGGAAACTACGGAGATTATCTCTGATTCTTTACCAGGATGTTTAGGGGTTCTGGCTGTAGCACCTAAGGGTACTGAACTTTTGGAAGCAGGAACTACGCACAGTTCTGTATTAACGGTTAGTGTAACTTTTGTTAGGGTGATAGGTGTGCTTATGTTTTCACATGCGTTATTGTAGCTTGGATGCTGTTTAATTCCTACCTGGTGGTCAAATTTCTTCTCATCGCAATTGGTTTAATTCCTACACATCTGCCTCTGACGTCAGTCTCGCAGCACATACTGTACGGGCATAATGTTGTTTACGTATCTCCCCTATTTTTCAGTGTGGTCACATTGCTATACTAACCTCAATGTGCAGGCTATGATTACAACGGACTGAAATTCGTGTTTCTTCAGAAGCATATAACTTTTGTCTAATTGGCATTGAGGAAATTTTTACTCATCACTTACCCACTTCTACATTTTCATTAAAATAATGAAAAGTGTGAACTTATCCACATGAGTACTAAAAGAAATCCGCTAAATTTCGGTTACACGAAAAATCACACAAATCTAAAGCCTGTAAATTCAACTAAATACTTAAGGGTTACAGTTACCAAGAAGTTCAGTTAGAAAGATCACACATGTTTTAGGTAAAGTAAACCAAGGGCTGCGATTTATTGGCAGAACACTTAAACAGATCGACTAAAGAGTCTGCATACACCACCCTTGTCCACCCTCTTCTGTAATACTGCTGTGTGGTGTGCGATTCGCATCAGATGGGACTGACGGAGAACATCGAAAAAGTTCAAAGAAGGGCAACTCGTTTAGTATTATAGCGAAACAGAGGACGGAGTGTAACGGACATGATTCGTGAATTAGGGTTGCTGTCATTAAAGCAAAAGTTTTTTTCCTTACGTTAGAATCTTCTCTTGAAATTTCACTCACCAACTTTCTCCTCCGAATGTTAAAATATTGTGTTGGGTCCCACATACATAGCGAGAAATAATCATCATGACAGAATAAGAGAAATCAGAGTTCGCACAGAAATATTTAATGGTGCTTTTAGAGAGTGGAGCCGTAGAGAGATAGCTTGAAGGTGGTTCGATGAACCCTCTGCCACGCACTAAATTGTGTATTGCAGAGTAATCATATAGATGTAGATGTAGGAAATAAATTTCGTTTACTACAGATCCAAAGAGAGTCTCTAAAAGCAGTCACAAGGAACTTTCAGGTGACCTGTTTATGTGTTGTTCGCGTCACTGCTTTCAGCAGTCACGCAGAGATATAACAAGTCTCGATCACTAAAAAGCCTGATTTTATTGAAGTGTTATACTTTCAGCCAAAAATTGCAACGATGTACGCTGAGATCAATTAATGCCGGTGTCGTGTGTCCTCTGAACAGAATCATTCAGTGTATTACAATAAATTTCTATGTTTGGGCTCATTTCTAAGATCTCTGTAATACTTAAACAACTATTACAACTGAGACCAAAAGTATTGCTCCCTACGATCAACATTATTGTATGCGATTACAAAAGTGAGCTAAACAGTGATCAGAGTATCCTTTGTAAGCCTCAGTTTACACATTTTGGGCAGACGATTGTGTCGTTGAAGGACGACCAAGTTAAAGTATCACGGTGAAGATTTCATAATTCCTTCAACATATTTTGTAAGTAGGCTGTTTAGGTTTTTTCATTGGTAACGCCGCCGCCACGTAGCGCTCTGTATGAAAATCACTGGCTCTGCCGTGTGCAGTCTGTGGCTGGTTTGCATTGTTGTCTGTCATTGTAGTGTTGGGGCAGCGGCAGCTGGATGCTAACAGCGCTTAGCGTTGAGCAGTTGGAGGTGAGCCGCCAGCAGTGGTGGATGTGGGGAGAGAGATGGCGGAGTTTTGAAATTTGTAAGAATGGATGTCATGAACTGCTATATATATTATGACTATTAAGGTAAATACATTGTTTGTTCTCTATTAAAATCTTTCATTTTCTAACTATGCCTATCAGTACTTAGTGCCTTCCGTAGTTTGAATCTTTTATTTAGTTGGCAGTAGTGGCGCTCGCTGTATTGCAGTAGCTTGAGTAACGAAGATTTTTGTGAGAAAAGTGATTTGTGAAAGATATAGGTTAATGTTAGTTAGGGCCTTTCTTTTGTAGGGATTATTGAAAGTCAGATTGCGTTGCGCTAAAAAATATTGCATATCAGTTTAAGCACAGTTATTTATCATTTTTCAAAGGGGATGTTTCATATGTCGACACTCAGCCGAGGATACCTCACTGGAATCTTCAGATTTTTTTCTTGTAGTTTGTTTAATTAGTGTAGCTTTTGTTTATTGCTAGCGCGTAATTACAGAGAGAATTTCCTTTGTAGTACAGTAAAACAGTTTTGGCATGCATGTAGATTTGCACCAAGTATTTCGCAGCTGCGCTTGCAATTAACTAGATATTATTTTCAGTGCTACGTTAATGTGTTCTCTTATTTTGCTCTTCAAATTATGGTTTTCTGTGTTGTTGTGTGAAATATTGTGACAATAATGGCGTGTGAAAAACGTAATACTAGGCTCCAAAGTAAACTTAGAAATGACAGTGAAGACGAAAGCAGTGTGTTAGCGCCACCATGTAGTGAATTAACTAATGTTCAAAGTAGTAATTTGGTAATAGTGCATAGGGAAATGGAGCGGGCTGCAAATAATGGTGTAGGCAGTGAAACAATTAGTGAACAGGGAAGCATTATCGATCGATCGGTCGGCAACAGCTCGCCTCAGGATTCCGAAATGACAGCACACAATCTTGCAAATACTGTAGATTCAGATTTTGCGTCCTCGCCGTTTTCTCAAATAAATCAAAACACATTTTCTGCTTTTCAAAATTCGAATATTGCCGGTTCAAATGCACTGCCGAATAGCACTGAGGAACATGTTTCAGACACCAGTGCACTGTTATTACAGTTAATGCAACAAATGGGACAATGGCTACAACTGTTAGACGCAACGCTTGAACAAAATCAGAAACAAATGGGACAAAATCTTCAAAAGTTAGAGACAGTGGAACAAAATCTTAAAAAGTTAGACACAATGGAACAAAATCAGAGACAAACAAAGCAACAGTTAGACACAATGGAACAAAATCTTCGGAGGTTAGATACCACACTGGAACAAACACGTGAAGATTTAACTACTGAGTTACATAACATTGAATCTAAATGTCAAAAAATCTGTAATGACGTAAAAACACAAATTTGTGAGCATTTTCAACCTATTTTTTCGCTGCATGAAAATGCATTACAGAATCACGAAGCAGCCATAAAAGAACTGCAAACTACTGTTCGTGAAAATCACGACACCTTGCAAGTTAAAATGGACTCAGTTGCATCCAACGATTCGGTTACGCAACTTGCAAGAACTCAGGAAAACTTAAAGGACACAGTTGATTCGATTTCAACACAAATGGACACTATGAACCTTGGTTCAGAAAAACACACTGAGGAAATGTGCTCACTATCGGAGAAAGTAGCCGAACTTTCGGATCAGTTCACTAATTTATCTGCAAAGGTAGATGATGATTTGAATGACTCAAGACCTGTAGCCATCACTGACGCAGAAGAGTATGAACAAATTAAGAAATTCAAACAAAATCAGGATCAAATTAATACGCAATACAAAAGAGAAATCCGGGAAGTACAAGATCAGTTGACGCAGGTAATACAAGAATTACATATTTCAGAGGACACTCGCGCTCCAACACGGGAAGAGGAACTTAGAAATACGGAAAAGCCACAAAATAATAACACAGGGCATTTCGGAAATCATGAAAGAAATTGGCAAGGTGCACCGAATTTTGAGATGGAACCGCCGACACGACGTAACAATGACCGATATGCTACTCGCCGACACGATGATTTTGACTATAAGCTGTTCATTACTGCACGTAACTTCAAAACATTTAAGAATTCTGGCAACGACATTCATCCACAAGCGTAGCTCCATCAATTCTCTCAGTGTTTTCCTCCCAACTGGTCATTAGAGCACAGATTAGAATTTATGTGTGGCTACTTGGGGAGTGAACCAGCTGTAAGAATGCGATCGGTCATTCACGATTGTCACAGAGAAGGAGAATTTTATCATGCCTTCCTCTCAGCATATTGGTCTCAAGCTACACAAGACCGAGTAAAACATAGCATCATGATGATGAAACACTTTGAACAATCTGAATTTTCCAGTCTTGTCAAATATTTTGAAGACATATTGCATAAGAATCAATATCTTTCAAACCCATACAGCCCTTCAGAACTCATCCGCATTTGCTTAATGAAATTGCCGGAACATTTAAGGAATATTATTTTGGCAGGACGTTGCAAAGACGACATTGAAGCTTTTCAGGGACTGTTACAAGAACTGGAAATTGACACTGACAGTCGCGGAACGCGAAAACAGGAGCACAACAATTACAGGTCACACCTGTCACAATTTTGCGATGTCAGAAATAATACACGACAAGGCTATTCTCACAACACAAATCGTAACCAAAACAGACACCACCCGTATGACAACCACTGGCAGAGTAATAGTTACAGAGAAAGATCGCATTTCCGTAGTAATGAATATTACACAGACAGTCATAGAAACAGACAATATGGCAACCAGAACTATTATTATCACGGGAGACAGAATAATTTAAGTCGCAACGGTCCAGCGCGCGGTTACGATTCAGGGAGAAATTCTCCACCACGTGACCGACAAGAAAGAAACTATGGAATCTACCGACATGACGACAGACGATATGATAGTAACGACAGACCTGAATTGCAGCAGAATTGGCGGGATTCAAATAGAGCAGGGCCCTCTCGACAAGGTGAATTTGTAGAAGTTAGGTCTCCAAATATCAATAACGACGCGCGCCAACAAAGACACCATAGGCAATGACTCATACCGCTGGCAGCCACAAAACGTACTTAGGAAACTGACGACGCAGCTGCCGTAGCTAGTAATTACGTAAAAATGGAAGACATTAGGGACACCTTACTCCAGGAACACGACGTAAAACATAACAAAATTGCATATCCTGTGATTCATATTACTGTAAATGACGTAAAATTTACGGCAGTACTTGACTCAGGCAGTCCCATTTCAGTAATTAGTGAAACAGCTTTTAGCAAATGCAACAAATCGAATGATTGCCCCACACTTCCGTTACGCAAGATTAAATTACAAGGTGCAGTCATTGGAAAAAGTGTAGATGTACGCCAACAAACCAACTTAGAATTCTTTTGTCAAAGCCACAGCTTCTCTATGAACTTTCTTATTGTTCCATTATTGTCGACGGAAATTATACTGGGAGTAGACTTTTTGAATGAATACAAAGCAATCTTAAACTTTCACGATGCTGAAATAAGTTTAGAGAAAGAAGGTAAGTCAATAGCTTTGAGATTTGAAGATTGGCTCTCAAACCATGACAAGGAAATTAATCGGCTTTTCCTTCTGTTAGACAACAGTTCGGAATTTTCTACGGAACTAGACACTAACAATCACTCTGCAAGTACTTGAGTTAATTCAGAATAAAATTCAAACAATTGAGAATTGTAATGACACTGATTGGCAGGACCTTTTTGAGATTTTAAATGCACATTCCACAGTTTTTACTCACAAAACAGGAACAATCAAGGGATTTCAATACCAATTTCGTGTTCGTGAGCATACTAAATTTTGTGTTAGACCATACGTAATTCCAGCACATTATAGGGACCGTGTTAGAACATAAATACAATCTATGCTTGACGAGGGCATTATTGAGCCTGCAGTAAGCTCATACAACAATCCATTACATGTTGTTGAGAAGAAAAATGGATCGATCAGGCTTGTCTTAGATTCGAGACAAATCAATACTATCATTATTCCTGAAACAGATAGGCCGCTAACGTTGGAAGAACTACTTCAAAATTTTAGCGGTGTAAAATTGTTGTCTTCCATTGATCTCAAATCCAGCTTATATCAGATCGAACTTCATCCAGAATGTAGAAAATACGCAGCTTTCCTTTGTTTCGGCGTTTGTTATCAGTTTCGGAAACTTCCTTTTGGTTTGAACATTTCTTCGGCAGCATTCATTCGCGGGCTAAATTCCATATTACCTGAGTTCTTAAAACGTCACATCACCTTATATGTGGACGATATTCTGATAGCAGAAACCTCATGGGAACAACATAATCGCATCCTCAACAGCGTGTCACATATTTTTGCAGAATCTGGAATTAAAGTTAACTTGGAAAAGTCTGAATTCGGTAGGACAAAGGTGAAGTTTTTGGGACGTATTATTTCTTCTGAAGGCATTCAGCCGGATCCTGAAAAGTCAGAAGCAATCAGAGCCATTCCAGTTCCATCCACAAAAAAAAGTCCGCAGTTTTCTAGGTCTCGTAAATTTTTACCGTCGTTTTCTGAATATGCAAATTCTAGGTACACCAAAACTTTGTTCTCTCACTGGAAAAAATACTATTTGGAACTGGGACGAACAAGTACAGTTGGAATTCAATTCTTTGAAAGAATCGCTACTTATTGCGCCAATACTAGCTCATCCAGATCTGTCACAAGATTTCTGCCTTAGCACAGATTCTTCTAAAGTCGGTCTTGGTGCCCATTTATTTCAAGAAGCCATAGAAAATGACACTACCGTTCAGAAAACCATTGCTTTTGCTAGCCGAGTGCTAACAAAATCTGAAGAAAATTATTCCGTTACTGAATTAGAAGCTTTAGCTATAGTTTGGTCATTTAACAATTTCCGTTTCTTTCTTTGTGGTAAGCACGTAAAAGTATACAGTGATCATCGTGCATTACAATTTCTTATGTCTTCAAAATTAAATCATGATAGGTTAAAACGTTGGGCATTGTTTCTGCAAGAATTACACTTCACAATAGTCTACATTCCCGGCAAGGAAAACATTGTTGCGGACGCACTGTCACGCGCACCGGCTGGGCTTGAGAAAAGTAACACAGAAAGCAACCCCGAGAAAAATTTCAGTATTCTTTACATTCAGAAAGTCGCCTTTGAAAACTTCATCACCACATCTTTAAAGGACATTGCTCATGAAGAAGATAAAGATCCGATTTGGAAAGACATCAAAAGTAAATGGTATGAAAAAACACACACCGATTCGGCATTATTATCTGGTTAGAAACAACATACTGTTCAAACGATGCACTGTTGATGACAAGCTATGGGTACTTTGCATTCCAGACTATTTCGTTAATAAGCTCATTTGGTACATTCATTTCAGCTATGCACATTTTGGTCCACGAAAATGTTATCATATTCTTCGAACGACTTGTTATTTTAACAATATGGAAAAGAGAATTCGAAGAGTTTTGCAAAAACAGACATAATGTCTTATGGGACAACAGCAATCTGTGAAATTATATTGTTACGTCACATGTGAAAACTGCTGGATTTGGACGGGTTACTCCTGTAACTGAAATATCAGATCTGAAGATGGTTCTGAATGAACCGAAACCGGTCATATGAATAAAAATATTTGCAATAAAGACGGTTTTTAAGTAACAATATAATTCGAAGAGTCTTGTCTATTTGTAAACTTTGTCAAAAGGCGAAACCATCTACTGTCTCGCATCGTGCTCCATTGTTTCCTATCATTCCTTCTAAATTAAAAGCATTTGCTGCTGTTGATCTCTTGGGTCCGCTTGTCAGAACATCTAATGGATTTTCGTATGTTCTAGTCGCTGTTGAACTTACTTCAAAATTTGTTTCTTTCACTCCGTTACGTAAAGCCACTGGACGGTCTGTATCCAACGCCTTTGTTAAAAATTTCTTACGTGAAGTTGGACACGTTAGTAAAGTCATTTCAGAAAACGGACCGCAATTCAGATCTGCTGTTTGGTCACGCATGCTTCGTAACCATAAAATCAAATCTGTTTTTATTTCATTGTACTCACCACTTTGTAACCCGTCTGAACGGATTATGAAAGAAATCAATAAGCTTTGCCGACTTTATTGTCACAGAAAGCATCAGCATTGGGACAGATATTTACACTTATTTCAAAACGTGCTGAATGAAATGCCTCATGACTCCACTGCTTTACCATCTGTTCTTGTACTGAAGAATAAAGAACCACCGAACAGAATCAGAGAGCTTGTACCTTTTCCGAATACACGTAAACTTTGACACAAAGACATAACTGATTTGGCTATTAAAAATATAAATTCTGCTGCAGACAAAAGGAGAAAATTACACGGTAAAGCAAATGCAAAGAAATTATATATTGGTCAGAAAGTTCTCATTAAAGCTCATTCATTGTCACACAAGAAGAAACACTTGAGTCACAAATTCTTTCTAGTTTGCAATGGACCTTACAGAATCCGACGTATACCACATGATAATTGCGTTGAAGTTGAAACTCTGCGTACTAGGAAGAGTAAAGCTTTACACCACACTTCACATGTAAAACCGTTTATTGAAAGTTAATCTGCTTTTTAACTTTGTCTTTGCCATAAAACATTTCACTTCACATTTCTAGTATGCTTTGTCACACTGAGAAACTGTTAACAAGCAACAATGTTTTGAAGTTAACTATCCAGTCTAGAACCTAGGGAACATTTTTAAACAGAAATTACGAATGTATTGTTATAGTGAACAGACGACACAGTGTTGTTATTTGTACATTCTTGCTTGTTAGTTGCACGATTACGTAACGACTATAAGGCTTACATCCTTAGAACATATACTGTTAATGAGATTTTAATGCAACATTTTGGTTTAGTTGAAAAGATATTCTTTATTTGAAGTACTTTCTGTGAGATTAAAGATGACTTAGCATTTGGTTTATTTGATAGCTACCCGATTATATCACGATGCTACTAATGTGTGACACAATTTACATTGTGCTTTTGAGGTGTATCTGTTTTGGATCTGCACAGTTTTTCTGAATTCTTCTGGAAAGGAAAACATGTTTTAGTAGTAACTTTGTGGTACAGCTACAATGAGACAGCCTTTTCTGTAGCACAACAATACGTTACAGTACAGTACTTACTTCATCACAGCAATAACCGTAGTAACTACGATATCTATACGTAGAGCATTTCACTTTAGTTTATCATGAGGTAAGTACATTGACTTCTGCAGAACTTAGCATTCGGAGGATGATAACTGCTACACTTCCACAGAGATTATCTTACAACAAGACGCACAGTTTAGTGATACAGTACACGTATTTGAGTGATTAATTTTGTACTTAAAACATTTATTTTTAAAGATATTTGAAGTGCAATGATACAAAGGTTTTCCGTGATACATTTCATTCCATTGCTGTAATCTGTAACACTTGAGGATATAATTACATTAATCCTCAGGGGGGTACACGCTTACTTTGTGTACCATGAGTATGGCAAGCACAAGGGGCCCTAGCTAATATGGTATTTGCTTATACAGCTTTACACATCGGTACCATATTTCTCTAACACAGAATTACACAGCTATCTGATCATTTAACTGAGAGAGACAAATATTTATTTTACATCAGTGACAGATGTTTACGTAATTACACGGTTGGACAACTTCACACTTATGAAATTGTATTTTATCTGTAATTTGTGAAATGTTCATATTTTTCCAGAACCATTGTGATACTATGAGAGCTTTGAATGATGTATTTGATATGGGATCAAGTACGTTTGAGGCAGATAACACTTTTGACATGAGCAGAGAATTTTTTTTTAGATTTTGAAATTATTGCAGAAAGCTAACATAATTTTGAGATTTGGCTGAGGTCTTATGATGTTATGATGACGATGTGTATTACGCTGTTTCGGTATGTTTATGATCAATAGGCTGTTGCTATGTGAGGAATTTGATAATGCTACATATTTGTTATGATGAAATATTGAAGAAGTGTCGACGAATATGTATACGTGTAATAAGGTAAGGAATAATGAGTAGTGGTTAGGGACTCTGGTTTGTGAAAAAAGATGTTGGAAACCGAGAATCGTACTTTAAGAGTTATGAAATGAGTGTATATGCGTGAATGTATCACTATGCTGGCGAAAATGTTTTGGACACTATTATATTTAAAGGATTTTGTTTCTACAGATGTGTAACGCAAATTCTTGACCTTTGAATTTTTTTATATGAGACTACCACTGTAGCGGAAACTGGTGTCGTAAATATTTCGGTAAGATAGTTAAGTGACCACCTGCACGTAATGCGTCGTGGGCACCGAGCTGGGCGACAGCCACCTTGAAACAAGCCATTAGTGTGTGCCTTTCAGAGTCACAGGTGGAGAAAAAAAAGGAGGCCATTATCCTCGCTTCTGACATTCCTTTGTAGAAAGCACCGCAAATACGACACGCTCATTGCTTGGAAACAATCTTACATATGCACACCTGATTATGACAATTGTCTTTCTATGAGAGTTGAGAGAATTTCTACTGACTTATGAAATGCCACATAGCTATTGAATGATGTTTTTATTCTTTACTTTGCATAATTGATTATTTCATTTGATATCTGTTTTCCAGCTGTGTTACAGCATTGGTTTTATAAAATAAAATTAAATGCATTTGCTAATGTGAAAACTTTCTGTCAACAGATCTGTTAAATAACAATTTTATGATCCACATTCTTAAAAAAAAAGGAGCACTTGGAAAGGAAAGAACAATAAGAAGGCACTAGTAACTGCATACATAATTTTCTTTTCAAGTACTTGGTAATTTATTTCATAGAATAAGTTTTTGTGGTGCACCACTTAAATTATATAGACATTAAGATGTGAATAGACATTTCCCTTATTTGCATTGTTGTTTTTACTGTAATATTTTTTCTGCTTGAGCTTTGACATGTTTAGATATAAGTTATTGCATTTGCTTCTGCTGTTTGCCAGGCATAGTGCTACAGAATTTGACTTTGTATTACTCTGTTAAATCAGTTTTACTACGGATTTATTTTTCTTGTTTGCTGCGCATTACCTTATATTAGTTGTAATATTGCTGCTTGCTTTGACAACTTCCATTTCTTTCATTGCTGTTTGTGTTAATTGTTTTGTGCTGCTTCATTGCGTCGTCCCTTAGTTTAGCATCTGAGCTCAGTAGGTTTAAGTTAGCTTAAGAGGGGGTAGACTATATAAGAAACTAACTATGATGAATTGGAAGAAAAGCATTGAGAAGTTATAAGAAAATGGTTTGGCGAAAAAAAAGTTGTGTACAGTGGAGAAAAACTATTTTTGAAAGAGGATGTGAACAGAATACAGAAAGCATGCTTGGATAGGAATTTTTTTGGCTGGAGCAAATGTTGAAATAAGAGGGACGATCTGTGGAATAAAGTTTTGGGTTGGACTGCAGTACCAAATGTTACCCTTTGTGTTATCCCACTATGTGTTTGTGTACCCTTGTGTATTTATTTTCTTCCTGTCTCTGTGTACTGTTTCATAGAATTTTTTCTCTTCTAATACTAAGCTAAATTCACTATGATGAGTAATGCTGTTATCCTCAAATATAATTTGTATTAATAACATGTTATTTACTTCATATAGATGTTTACACATTATTTATTCTGTTTTGTTCTAATGCTCATGTGTGAAGTTGATGTTTCAAAAGTTATTCTGATCTTTTATGTATGTGCTTATGTCATAATTTTTGTACACTGATGTGCATGTTTATTTCTATTCTTTTGTAAAGCCTGTTTTACTACAAAAGTTATCTGTACTATTATGTTCTTTAATGATATATATTGTACCTTTGTTATTGTATTCTTATGTTATAAAATTGTAATTGACACCAGTTCATCAAATTAATTAACTTGTAAGTTACATTTCACTGCACACGTTTCTGTTGGTCATAGTATATGGACAATATGTGGAAGTAGGGACTGATAGTGTTTGCACGTGTGTTAATAATTTAGCAAGGGACTGGATAACAGCATTGCTGCTTCTAAGGACATTTCAAACAAATTCTTTGTGAGTGGACAAGTGGTGGTTTATGGACTTGCTATATTCTCTGCAAGACTCTTCGATGGTGATTGTGCACCTGCACGGTTGCAACAGATGGCTGCTGGCTGTCTCTACAAGGACTATAGTGGGTCTGCATCTTTGATGGCCCACCAATACCATTATTTCTACAAGGACTACAGTGGGTCTACACCTTTGGTGACTCACCAATACCATTATTTCTACATGGACTACAGTGGGTCAGCATCTTTGATGGCCCACCAATACCATACTCTCTACCAGGACTACAGTGGGTCTGCTCTGTGATGACCTACCTACCAATATTCTTCAAAACATCGACTGAATCTGCTGTGGGTTTGCTCTGTTGTCGCCCATTACCTGTGTGCATGTCAAGAGTCAGCACTGTCTTTCTGTTGGAAGGACAACACTACTTCAAGATGCATGGAAATCCACTACTTCCATGTTCATTCTTTTTTACTACACAGACTTTGAGAAAAAACACTGTAATTTTACTATGATAAATGATCATGACTGTCTTTATGGACTGTGAGAAAATTTTAGCTTTTGACCAACATTGTATCGAAAAGTGTGTGCATTTCATTTCTTTGTTATTGTAATTATAAAAAAAATTTTCAAATTTGTATTGTCCACTGCCCAAAACAAATTGTAAATTTTTCTGTGGGGAGCATGGGGGCTATGTAAGTAGTCTGTTTAGGTTTTTTTAATTGGTAACGCCGCCGCCACGTAGCGCTCTGTATGAAAATCACTGGCTGTGCCGTGTGCAGTCTGTGGCTGGTTTGCATTGTTGTCTGCCATTGTAGTGTTGGGCAGTGGCAGCTGGATGCTAACAGCGCGTAGCGTTGCGCAGTTGGAGGTGAGCCGCCATCAGTGGTGGATGTGGGGAGAGAGATGGTGGAGTTTTGAAATTTGTAAGAATGGATGTCATAAACTGCTATATATATTATGACTATTAAGGTAAATACATTGTTTGTTCTCTATTAAAATCTTTCATTTGCTAACTATGCCTATCAGTAGTTAGAGCCTTCCGTAGTTTGAATCTTTTATTTAGTTCTCAGTAGTGGCGCTCGCTGTATTGCAGTAGCTTGAGTAACGAAGATTTTTGTGAGGTAAGTGATTTGTGAAAGGTATAGGTTAATGTTAGTCAGGGCCATTCTTTTGTAGGGATTATTGAAAGTCAGATTGCGTTGCGCTAAAAAATATTGTATATCAGTTTAAGCACAGTTATGTATAAATTTTCAAAGGGGATGTTTCAATTTAAATTATCGGCCTGGCTTAACGTCTCAGAACAGCGGCCAATTTTGGTAGTAAAATTTTTCTTACGAATTGCAGACCTGGTGTAGAATAAATATAGTAATTTATGGTAAATCAACTGTTATTCGACTCTGACTGTTAAAATATATGGGTGTTATATATACTTTGTGTTCCTTCTTAAATTATTTTGTTTTTCTAAAGTATTTCGAGTTAGGTTTCTGAACTGCCATATTTGCCTGAAGATGAGGTCATAACTCCAAGGAATTGAATAAAATGAAATAATTTATGCAGAATAACAATGTAGTGTGGCTGAAAACGGTACTTACAAAACCTTGCTACAAACGTAGTACTTCATAACGGAGTAAGGTGACATATCTTATAAAACACTGCACTGGAATTTACAAGAGACCGACCTGGAAAATTTACCTTTCTGCTTATCCGTTGTTTCATGAAGGAATATGGGACAAATAGCAGGATTGTTCCTCAATTAAAGAACGGCCCACATTTGTTAAAAGTTGTGGCATCATCTCCTGCGACCTCAGTTCAGAAGCGACGATATACACTGACAATTTCTACCTCTGCTCCAGCCTCCTCTTTCACCTTTGGACGACAGAGAGAGTGCGTTCCTCACTAATGCGCGGAACCTGCGTGGTTGAACTCCTACCCCCAACCACTGACGGTAGTGCATGCGTACCAGACTAACAGGCACTTTGGCCGAAGTTAACGCTGAATGCCTCTCCGCCTAAGAGATTAGCGAACGACTTACCGCTGTGACGTATTGGATTAGCAACTCCCACGGGGGCGCCATTTTACAAATGAGGAGGAGGGCCGAGTTTCAATGCCGTTATTTTCAATGTTTCCGGGCCTTTTCTGTTTGTTTCTTTTCAGACTGCTACTGTGCACCAAACTATGCGCCTTTTCACGGGACTGTCTCGCTCTTCACAAATGGCAATTCGTATTTAATCTTTGAATCTATTTCAACAGGGGAGACGTATCAGTTATAGTTCTAAATAAATCTTTCACTCTGCAGTGGCTTTTGTATTATAGTGCGAGTGTTGGGTAGATTATAATTGTATGCCGCTCCGACATTCGGACATAAGCAGGGACTGCTGTTACTGAAGACTCACAATACGTTTCAGGAGCTTCGATTCCGCTAGTACATCTTTTCTTCGTTTTAATCGTCATAAAAGCTCTCTTGTGTATATTTCTGAACTAGAAAATATAAAAGAATTCCAGTTTAAATCTACAGTCAGTTTCAGGTAAGGTGTTTGTCTCTGTAACCCACAAAATAGTAAATGAAAGGAGTATTTAATTAGATAAGTAAACATAAGAAGCGTTAAACTCTTCCTAGCTTTATAAACATGATTAGTAATCATCTTTTGTATTTGCAGTTCTTATTTCCGTGCGCGCATATGCGAAGCACGCACCCACCCACCTGCCCATACTAATATACATAAGCTACACATCACAAATATCAACAACCATTTAACTTCGCGCGCCACATCCGAAGCAAACACGCAACGAAACAAATGAACACCACAGGCCATAACAACACGTAATGGCGAGAAAAACTCAGTGCTTGGCCAAGAAATCGTGCAAAAAACACATGTAACGTCAACAACGAAACAAATAAGCTTGTTATCTCGACACAAAGAAGTGAAAGACACAACACCAGAAACCTTAAGTAATATGTTAAATAATCCGATTCATAGTGATTTGCTGTCGTAAATGAACAATAAACAGAAAAATAAAATACGATTTGTTGTTTTCAGATGACAAGCTGAAGACTGTGTAGTAGATTTAAAGCTACTAGCATAAACAACTAATAGCTTCATATGAGATATGTATGCAAATGTATACATCCGCTTTATTTCCAAATTTATTGTGAAATAAAGCCCTTTAGACATATCGTATATGAACAACATGTAATTCCTTAATTTAATGACGTGTTTCAACTCTGTAATGCATCCAAACTAATGGAAAACGTCTGACGCTTAATCATCGCTCCTTTTAAAAATATAAATATTTTGTGCGAGAAGTTCATATAACCCTCACAAGAGGTTAACATATAACAACAATTGTACAGAAAGTAAATAAAGAAATGAACCCACCAAAGATAGCAAAAAATGCTGAATATGTCTGGATGAAAATAAAATTACAAAAGAGTGTGTTGTATAACGCGGAAATCCTCCTCAATAGTTTATTAAATTATTTTACCGAAAGTTACACCCGTGAGTTATGATTTTGAAAAAGAACATTTTTTCTATCATGTAGTTGATGTATTTAAATCAGCTGTATAAAATTAAATTTAAATCAAATTACTACCCACTTTTAATTCGGGAGACAGAAACGTTCAAACTGTTAGCGAATGCATTATGCGTTACACAGTTTTCAGTGTGCATGTGGAGGTTCTGGCAGCGGAATGTTGATTTAAGTGACGAGCTCATTTTCCTGGATGCAGAACTCAATGCGCTTTCTAAAGGACGTACGGTCGAGATGTAAAGTCGCTGGTGCCATGGAGTCACAAACTTCTACAATGCGCTCTTTGAAGTCATCTGATTTTGCGGATTAGGTGAATAAAAACAATTCCTTAGATATGATGACAAAAAGAAATCTACTAGTAACGTAAGAACGTAATGGCTGATGGAGCTCCTCGAACAGCACATAAATCGTGTCCTGTTCATTGTCATCGTGTCGGCGATACTCAAGCGTCAGCAACACGCCGAAGTACTCGCCGCATGTGTATGCCATGTTTATTCCTCATTAATGTCTGTGGCAGACCAACCCTCATTTCCAGAATGAGATTTTCACTGTGCAGCGGAGTGTGCGCTGATATGAAACTTCCTGGCAGATTACAACTGTGTGCCGGACCGAGACTCGAACTCGGGACCTTTGCCTCTCGTAGGCAAGTGCTCTGCCAACTGAGCTATCCAAGCACGACTCACGCCCCGTCCTCACAACTTCACGTCTGCCAGTATCTCGTCTCGTCTCCTACCTTTCAAACTTTACAGAAGCTCTCCTGCGAACCATGCAGAACCAGCACTCCCGAAAGAAAGGATATTGCAGAAACATGGCTTAGCCACAGCCTTGGGGATGTTTCCAGAATGAGATTTTCACTCTGCAGCGGAGTGTGCGCTGATATGAAACTTCCTGGCAGATTAAAACTGTGTGCCAGATCGAGACTCGAACTAGGGACCTTTGCCTTTCGCGGGCAAGTGCTCTAACAACCTTTGTTTCAGGAGTGATAGTTCTGCAAGGTTCGCAGGAGAGCTTCTGTAAAGTTTGGAATGTAGGAGACGAGGTACTTGCAGAAGTAAAGCTGTGAGGACGGGGCGTGAGTCGTGTTTGGGTAGCTCAGTTGGCAGAGCACTTGCCTGCGAGAGGCAAAGATCCCGAGTTCGAGTCTCGGTGCGGCACACAGTTTTAATCTGCCAGGAAGTTTGAACCCTCGTTTGTCTGTGCATCTCAACCTGCCTTGGATACGGCAGTGTAAGGATGCGTTCACGCTGCGCAACACAATTAGTGGGTCAATTATTCGAAACTCAATTAGCAGGTTAATTGTTAGAAACCACATAATTATCTTCCTTTGCCACACTGGAGTTTGAAATATGGCTCAAAGGTGCCTACAAACTTCCTCTGTAATGATGAAAAAGCGTGGCAGCCTGCGACGTCACTCTCTGTCTCGTCGACGTTTCAAACAGCAAGGTGTCGAAATGTGCGGAAAAAAGGCCAGAGCTCAGAAGTATGTCACTCCAATTCTGCCCGTGTCACAGGATTGGAAGGTCGTCACACCCGCTCTTACCCACATTCGTTTTAGCCTCTGCAATGGAGTGCAGAACCGTGACGCATAGAGTTGACATCGTGTGGTTTTGTTACGGGTGGAGTAGCAAAAAATTTCAGACACACCTCAGAATCGACATAGAAGGTGTCGATGAAACCACCCCTTCTTTTGGGGCATTGACTCCCACACATTTCGCGGTCAAAAACGAACAGCTCTCAGTGCGATGACCAACAGGACGACGTTCTTGACAACCTCTGACACTGATGACCAGCCCTAACTACGTATGGGTCAACTTTTGGAGTGTAGTGTGACTGCAGTTTATGCTCTTGTGCACATAGTAAAGCCACTAGGGGCCTTTCAAAACCATTTGACGAAATTTGAACTTGATCCGAGATAGAAAAATAAAATGTTTATGCTTTTAAAGGCCTCCAGTATCACGCTCTCATGTAGGGTGATAGAGATGGAGGGGGGTGAGATTGATACATGTATGAATAAGGTAGCAAGAGGTCCCTCTAATATCCCGCATTTTGGCAACACTTTCAATTCCACCCACGAACCTTCGTTGGGTACTTTAAAAATGTTCCGATACAGAGACAGCCATTCACAGATTCCTAAGCGCCAATGTGTCAAGCAATCATTTTGACAATGCTCAGCTGAGTGGCGCTACACTGTTGAAATAGCACCTGCTGACAGAAAGCTAAATCTAAGAAGTGTCAAAAGGGACCTGTGTCAGATCAGCACCTAGGAATCAGTGAATGGCTGTCTATGCAGGAACATATTTCAGTATTCAACAAATGTACGCACGTGGCACCGATTGTGTTGCCAAACTGCAGGGTCTTAGAGGGAACGTTGGCCATTTTATTAAAGCATGTGTCAATGCCACCTCTCACCTCTTACGCCACGTGAGGATAGGGAAACAGGAGAGCAGAAAAACATAAACACACTTGGCTGCTTTGGATCACGTCCAAACTTCCTCGAATGGCTTTGACCGGTCGCGAGTCGTCCCACCCTATCCACCACAGCAAAAACTGCTGTTGCGCTACACTCCAAACAGGGGCGATCACATACAGTGGGGTTGCAGGCCCACTACTTTGTTAGAGATGGACTGAATCGTCCGGGGATTGTCAGCATTGCCAAAGGTAGTCAAGAACGTCGTCCTGTTATACATCACACTGCGAACTGTCGTTTTCGACCGCGAAATGTGTGGGAGTCAACAGCCCCAGAGAATCAGTATTTTCATTGACGCTCTTTACGCCACCTTCGGAGTCATTTTCATGTCTGTTCTGAGCGTCGGCGTGTCTGAAATATTTTCCTCGCCCATCCATAAGAAAGCCGCGTAATTTTAACGCTGGGCATTGCGGTTCTGACCTCTCTCACAGAGGCGTCAAAAGAAAGTGTGAAATTTGGGTAAGAGGGCGTGTGACGGCCTTCTTATCATTTGACAAGTGGCATTGAGAAGAATTCTGGTGAAATTTGGTGCCAATGTGACATCGTTAACGCACCTTACATATCACATAAACTTCAGAACTCCGTCGTTCTTTCGCATGTGTCGACGTCTTGCTGTTTGAATCGTCAATGAGTCCGAGGGTGATAGCTGACATCGCTTGGCTCCATGCTTCTGCGCTATTACAAAAGATAGATGAAGGAACCTTTGAACAAAACTGCAAACACCTGTGTCGCAAAGGGAGACAATTACGAGGTGTGAATGTACTGACCCTTTAATTGTGTTGCGCAGTTTGCAATCTAGCCGAAATGACTTCAGACAATGCATTGAAGAAGCTTCCTGCAATGTGACACGAGCAGCTTCACACCTCGGCCTCAGGTCTTCTAGAAGGTGCGTTCAGGAAAATGGGCACCTCACTTCCGTGAACATTCTGCACCGGGGAGTCCATATGAACACAGCCAATTACGTGTAATTTAATGCAGTCATCCCTAAAATATTCAACATTTCTAGATTCCTAACTTAAATTGATAGAAATTCAGTATAAACTCATCTGTGTACAGTTGTTTTAATTACAGCTACATTACACAATTAAATAGCGTTATATTTAAAAACTACACTGATGAGTCAAAACATTTTGACCACCTGCTTAATAACTTTTTTGTCCGTGTTTGGAACGTAATACATCGCAGATTCTGTGTATCAGAGATCTGAGGTTTGTTGGCAGGCTTGTGGAGGTTGAAAGATGGCGGTTCCTTCCGGGCAGCCCACTGCCGTGGTAATACCCATCAGGTACTTCCCCGTTCATTTTGTTTCGATGATTATAATGCAGTTTCATTCGCCTTTTTTGTATCTAAATTTTCCGTAATTGATATTAATCTGTGAACTATTAGGGTTAGGGAAAACCACTGATTGATCTCACAGTACTTGCATGACTTGAGTAGCTGTAGTGGAATTAAACTCGGCTATAGAGATACATTTTTGGACGATGGAGGTGACCATTGCACTAGTCGGAGCTTTGGAACTTTCCCCGAGCAGCAAGCAAATTCGCGGAACCTTATCACTGCTAACCTCCCTTTTGTAGTAACCGAAACTGGCTGTGGGCCCTGCAGGGCAATGGTTTATGGGCCACCATTCTCACGGTCAGGCTTCTTCCGCTAGCGTCCGAAGCAAGAGGGTGGGAATGCCGTGGCTGAATTCGAAATAACATTTCCCCGGCAACCGGGCATCCCTTATTACCGAGTGGAGAGTGGCCGTAGTTTGGGGTTCAGGTAAAGCTGCGTCGGGCTAGCGGCCGCCTAATGTTTTTAGTACAAGAACAGGGTACCTTGTGAGACGGGACGATGAATTTCTCCGGATGTCGCGTTTCTTAGATGCCGCCGCGCTTCACCAAAACGGTGCCAACTAAATCGTTTTATGGACTATACGGAACTTGTTTTCATTACGAATAACTCCTCATCTTGTGAAATTCGCCGGGGGTTTGTAAGGTGTCAGGCAAATCCAACACCTTCCATAAAAACCGTGACATGATAAGCAAATCCAGTAGAATGTCACATATCTCCGAATAAATCGTGACATTAAATTAACCAAAGTAATACGAGTAACGAGTAAGCAAATGGAATACCACAGACTAACACAAGAATGCCTAAATGCATGTCATACCTTCCCAGCGTGAGACAGACGCAGTTCCGAGGGGAGAAACGAGAACAGAAGCCGAGAGCAGAACCATGTTAAGCTAGAAGGCCCTACGATAAGGGACGGACTGGACACTCACGTCGCCAGTTAACCTCTAGGACAACGCCAGCTGCAAGTTTTAGCGTGAGACTTTTTCGCGTCTTTGTTACGTCAAGGGCCACCCCCCAGACCATGTTGAAAGCTAGGGGCCTCCAGAAAAACAGTATAGATCTTAACATAACACAAAATGGGCCACACCACCCGCAAGTTATAGCGTGAGACTTTTTCGCGTCCCTGTTACGTCAAGGACCACCCCCCAGCCCATGTTAAAAGCTAGAGCCCTCCAGAAAAACAGTATAGATTTTACGATAACGCTAAAAGGACCACACCAGCTGCAAGTTTTAGCGTGAGACTTTTTCGCGTCTCTGTTACATTGCAAACTTTAAAAACATTTCCTCACCACGAATAGTATAACGTTTCTCATTGGATAGACAGAATTTTTGTCGGCGGAGCTTAAGGTTAACACTGAGACCCTGAATGGTCAGATGAAAACACAGCCAGATAGATTTTTTTAAACCAACTTCGGTAAATGGTAGTAAGGAGAAGTTAGGAGAAGAGTTAGTTCCGAGACGGCGAGCTGGATGGCTGCTGCGCTGCCCGCGGCCCCCTGACGAACACCAACAAGGTAATGAACACACGCGATGCCGCATAACAGCGCATAAAGCTTCACTCAGAACTGCAGAAGTCTCATCTGTTACACCCCCTTTTTGCTTAATATTAGTGTCGATCGTCAATTAAAGCTCATGGTGTTCACATTTGCCACTTGATGTAAAAATATGAAACGCGATGATTTTTCTGTTATATAGTTATTGAGAAGCCACATCAGCCACTGTAATTTACGACAAGTTAGATAAGTAATTAAAGATAATTGAGGGTCACTGTAGACCATTTTGATACTTTGCTCTTTTGTGAAACTTAATTTAAACCTAGATTTTAGATGTGATATGGCATAGGTCATCCTTCGATCCATTGTAGAACTTGGAAACCCATTCAGGGAATATTCGTTCACATTTTTGTTGAACGCAGTTGGTTTTTACCATCCTGTATTAAAACACTTCCTTTTATGAATAGTGCAATTTATAAACAATGTTTTGTGAGTAGAATAAAATTCCCAATAGTAAACTTAACTGCTTTTTCGACTTTATTTTACCAGCTAACTAAAAATAGGAAAGCCTTGAACCCCTTCCACTAAATTTAGTTAGTATTAAGATTTTTTTACAGGGAGTGCAGTGGAGCTGACGCTGAGATCACTAAGTATTTGGTTATAACATCGCTAGTCTCACTGAACTCTTCTGAATTCTACATGTCATATGTGGTCTGGCGTCTTCTTACCAGCAACAGGTCCCAGGTTCAAACTAGTCAATTCCCTAAAAATCACGCTCAGAGCGTCGTTGCGCGAAAGTGGTAGGGAGACACGATATAGAACAGTCAGATACCACCATGAATGTTAGAGGTTAGGCTGCAGTACCTCCAGGCATTGTGTGCCTTTTTTTTTTCTTCAGAGAACAGAATGTGTACTGTACTGCAGTGATTGGTTGAGGAAGATCGGGTCTCCTTGCTAGAAAGCATGATTGGCACTGTAAGCACTGCTGGGCCATGATAGGTTTATTCAAGAACATCGGGATGGAATGGCTGTTTTTCGGAAGGTTGTGACCAACGGAAGAGGAGAGGACTTGCTTTTCGACCGCCGTCGAGTACAGTCGCTAGAGCCCTTCCGTTTCTATGGAGATAGCAGTTAGTTGTAAACACGTCCCGACACCCACAGCGAAACTTTATGTTTTCGTGGGCGTCAGACAATCATCGATGGACTTGGGGTCATTTCCCGCAGCACGACGCGCCACAGAACCGAGCACCTTTGGCAGCACCTGCACGCAGGCAACAGCATCTAGTCTTTCACCGGCTGTGTCGGTAACATAGCGCAGCTTCGGTAAATTCAGAAGCCTATCAATCGTTTTTACGGCCATCTTTTTTCATTGCAGCCTTGTACTCGCAGTAGTTACTCCCAGTGTCCATTGCATGCTTAATTATTTTCTGGCGCGAGAGACTACTCAGTGGAACGATACAGCAGAGTGTGGTTGCCTAGACTGGCATCCTTCCACTCACAGTAGTCAGTCTCACCTACATGTAAATTCCAGTTAGGGTCCCCATGTGTATTGCCAACCAACCTGAGTTCATGTTAATGAAATGTTATACCGTTGAAGTTTTTGTTTATATGTTTGTTCTCTCTTGACCTTGATATTAGTTAATAAATCTCTTTATGATAATATGTTGTTGTTGTTGTGGTCTTCAGTCCTGAGACTGGTTTGATGCAGCTCTCCATGCTACTCTATCCTGTGCAAGCTTCTTCATCTCTCAGTACTTACTGCAACGTACATCCTTCTGAATCTGCTTAGTGTATTCATCTCTTGGTCTCCCTCTGCGATTTTTACCCTCCACGCTGCCTTCCAATGCTAAATTTGTGATCCCTTGATGCATCAGAACATGTCCTACCAACGGGTCCCTTCTTCTTGTCAAGTTGTGCCACAAACTCCTCTTCTCCCCAATTCTGTTCAATACCTCCTCATTAGTTATGTCATCTACCCATCTAATCTTCAGCATTCTTCTGTAGCACCACATTTCGAAAGCTTCTCTTCTCTTTTTGTCCAAACTATTTTTACGCAGATAAGCCAAAACTATATGATACCATTGGTCCTTGTTATTAGTTTTTCAACGACACCCATTCTCATTTCCTACAATGTCATTGATTTTGTTGTAGATTAGAAGGAATTAAATTAATTTTATGCCAAGCTAGTCAATTCATTAGGTGATCCACACAGGGGCCACTGTTTAATGAATGTCAGATTTCCTTGCACTATTGATAAACATGGCACATTTTGGGTGTGGTGGCTATGACCTTTTAGTCGTTTGACAGACGGAGAACTACCGCCACCATAGGCTATCTTACAAGGTTTGTCTACGCACAGGTCATGTAATTCGCGTAAATAACAGGCCGCTAATTTGCGGATGTGGTGATGGCACCCGATAGCGACCCAGATGGGTTGCATAGGATTTACATCGGGTGAATCTGGTCACCAAGACATCAACTTGAGCTCACTACAATGCTCCTCAAACCGCTGTAGCACGGTTGTGGCTCCAAGACACGGATAATTGGATAATTATACTCTGAAACCGCTGTTGGGGACGACTTCAAGCATGAAGGGGTAGAGGTGGTTCGTAGCTGTCAGCGTGTCTTCGATTACTACCACAAGTCTCATGCAAGCGCACCAGAATATCTGCTATTGTATACTACTGCTTCCACCAGCCTACATCTGTGGCGCGCTGCACGCTTCGAGCCGTCGTTCACCTCGATGACGGCGTATGTGGAGACGACCATCTACCTAGTGCAACAAAAATGTGATTCCTTCGAAGAGCCGAAGTTCGCGCTGTTCGACGGTCGAACCCCGATTTTCCCGTGGCCACTGCAATCGCTGTCGTTGGATCAAAATGTGCACACGTAGGGGTGGTCTGCTGCAGAGCTTCATGTCCAACAATGTACGGTGAACGGTGTGCTCCAAAACACTTGTGTGTGCATCAGCATTCTGCTTTTACGGCACAGACGCCACAGATAACCATCCATCCTACTTTACAGATTAGACAAGCCATGTTTTTGTCATTGTTGGATTTACAACAAGCCTCTGGGCACAGGAATTCCACTACCAACGTGCAACAGCACACCTGACTCGTATGGAGCATTTAGTAAAACACTGGTAAAATCATTATTAGTAATATAGATAATGTGTCTTGTCGAGCTTTGTCCTATTCATAATGTACGAATGGCGTTCAATAAGTAACGCAATACAATTTTTTGAAAGCAGTTTGGTTTTATACAGGGTTTCAGTACACCATATTATTTCCCAATCCTTTGGCTAAAAAAACATTTTTCAATGTAAAAGAAATGTTCAAATGTGTGTGAAATCTTATGGGACTTAACTGCTAAGGTCATCAGTCCTAAGCTTACACACTACTGAACCTAAAGTAGCCTAAGGACAAACACACAAACCCATGCCCGAGGGAGGACTCGAACCTCCACCAGGACCAGCAAAAACAGTCCATTACTGCAGCGCCATAGACCGCTCGGCTAATCCCGTGCGGCTTTCAATGTAATCGCTGTTGAATGCGAAGGACTTACGCCATCTTATTGGGGGAACATAAATGCCCACGTGGTAGCACTCCACTGGCCGACGTCGTACTACATCAATAACCTCCCCATTATCCACGTACTGCTTCCCACGTAGAGCATCCTTCATTGCGTCAAACAGATGGAAGTCGGAAGGTGCGAGACCCGGGACCGTAGGGCAGATGAGGAAAAACAGTCCATGATCATGATGATGATGATAATGTTTGGTTTGTGGGGCGCTCAACCGCACGGTTATCAGCGCCCGTACAAATTCCCAACCTTTGCTCAGTCTAAACTTGCCACATTCATGAATGATGATGAAAAGATGGGGACAACACAAACACCCTGTCATCTCGAGGCACGTGAAAATCCTTGACCCCGCCGAGAATCGAACCCGGAACCCCGTGCTCGGGGAGCGAGAACGCGATTGCGAGACCACGAGCTGCGGACAAGAACCGTCCAGTTTCATGACCCTATCTCGGGTGCGCGGACATGTGCGAAGCCCTGCGTTGTGACGGAGAAGTTCGTTTGATTTTTGTGACGACGAACACGCGGAAGCCGTCTCTTCGGTTACTGCAGGTAGCACAGTACACTTTAGAGTTGATAGTTGCACCATGAGGGAGGACATCAAACAGAATAACCCCTTCGAGTCCCAGAGGACTGTAGCCATGACTCTATCGGCTGAGGGGGCGGCTTTGAACGGTTTCTTCGGATGAGAGGTATGTGGCTCCACTCCATAAATTACCGTTTTGTTTCCTGTTCTGAGTGACGAATCCTCGTTTCATTGCCACCATCAGCCTTGTAAAGCGCAGGCAATTCAGCACAGATGGTCTTCTGTTAGATTATGAGGAACCGAGCAGGCACACACCTTTGAGTACCCCAACTCGTGGGTGAGCGTTTCAGTACTACCAATCGAGACATCCAGTTGTGCAGCAAGGTATTTGATAGTGATCCGTCGATCACCTCAAATGAGAGTGGCCGCACGTTTCAGCATTGCAGGAATCACCACTGTGTGCGGCAGGCCAGCCACCGGGAGGTCGGACTGGTTGCGCTGACAGACGCCTCGCCCACGACTCATTGAGGTTTTATTAACTGGCAGGTCCCCGTAGACATTCGGCAGATACCACTGAATATTTGAAATGCTCTGTTTTTCCACTAAAAGAAACTCAGTGTCAGCTCTTTGCTTGGAACGCATCTCCGTTATAGATGCCATTTGAAGGCTGCGTATAGCGTCACCACCTATCGGAACTTCATGGAACAACGGGGATTGAAGGGGGAATATTCCGCGATGCCCCACAAGAAGCTCCGAATTTTTTTCAACCGAAACTGGCCGAGAAAAAGATGTTGGCTTACTTACTGAACGCCTTTCATAACATGTGTAAATAGGCTGTTTATATGTAAGTAGGCTGTTTAGGTTTTTACGTTGGTAACGCCATGTAGGGCTCTATATGAAAATCACTGACTGTGCTGTGTGCAGTCTGTGGCTGGTCTGCATTAATGGGAATTTGCTATTGTAGTGTTGGGCAGTTGGCTGTTAACAGCGCGTAGCGTTGCGCAGTTGGAGGTGAGCCGCCAGCAGTGGTGGATGTGGGAAGAGAGATGGCGGAGTTTTGAGAGCGGATGATCTGGACGTGTGTCCATCAGAGACAGTAAATTTTGCAAGACTGGATGTCATGAATATATATAAAATGACTTTTGAACGCTATTAAGGTAAATACATTGTTTGTTCTATATCAAAATCTTTCATTTGCTAGCTATGCTTATCAGTAGTTAGTGCCTTCAGTAGTTAGAATCTTTAACTTAGCTGGCAGCATTGGCGCTCGCTGTATTGCAGTAGTTCGAGTAACGAAGATATTTGTGAGGTAAGTGATTCATGAAAGGTATAGGTTATTGATAGTCAGGGCCATTATTTTGTAGGGATTATTGAAAGTCAAATTGCGTTGCGCTAAAAATATTGTGTGTCAGTTTAGGATGATCAGAATAAGTAAAGAGAGAAATGTCTGAGTACGTTCAGTTTTTCTCAGCTGCTTGAAAATCAAATAACGGAAGGGGTTTACCAGCACAGTAATCCATACATTTTTCTAAGGGGACGTTTCACATGGATTGTGCACACTTTATCTGTAATGATGGCTATTAAAATTGTTTCAGTATGAATCCAGCATGCAACAAACGTAGAACTCACACGAAGTGTACTACATGCTTTTATATGCAAATGATCTGCGCTTCAAGGCGTCAGAACAAAGCAGGTGAAGGTAACACCGCATACGTCCTGTATTTAATAAAGATAAGGCAACGGGTTTTTCAATCAGAAATCGTATTCGTATTTCTTTTGTTTGTGAGAAGATCGTGTTACGCCTCGTGTAAGAAGTAGGAAAGTCTACCAGCACGTATATAAATTCAATAGGGGCAGGATCTCGGCCTATCGAGACTGTGGTTTACCATTCCGCAATATTGCTTCTCGCCTTGGTCTGGAGCCCTTGACTGTTATGGAATACTGAATCGAAGGTTCCGGAGGGCTGTAATCGAAACCTTGCGGAATCTCCGCTGCACCGTGAGATTAGGTCTACAGAGGTAAGACATACATGGTCCAGTCACATTAATGTAACCAAGGTTTTGTTCAACATGAACGTGCAACTACTCACATATGGCAGGTGGCAGCACGAGCAGTTGAGAGTACATAGAATGGGGGTGGGGGGGGGGGGGATGCGAGAAACTGTGCAGTCGTCCCTACACTGGCTGGCAGAACTAAAGCTGTGAGAATGAAACGTGAGTCGTGCTTGGGTAGCTCAGTTGGTAGAGCACTTGCCCGCAAAAGGCAAAGGTCCCGAGTTCGAGTCTCGGTCCGGCACACAGTTTTAATCTGCCAGGAAGTTTCATATCAGCGCACACTCCGCTGCAGAGTGAAAATCTCATTCTGTGCAGTCGTTGTTTTATTGAGGAAAGGGAGCGATTTATCTGATGACCAATAGGGTATGACTAATAGCTTTCATGCCAAGGGCGGAATTATTTCCGAAACGGTTAAGTTTGTATAGTCTTGGCGTTCCACACGTGGTTAAAGTATACCGTGTATGGTAGAATGGCACTATCCAAAACCGGCACCGAGGCAACGACGGTGCTCAGGGGGCCATAGTTGACAAGAATGAACGACGGCATTGGAGATGTGTACGGGTGAACATACGTGCAACTACTGAACAGTTGACTGCCCAAACTAACCAAGAGGCTATTCGCAGCGTCTCGTCAACGACCGTTCAGCGAACCTTGCTGCGTATGGTACACAGCAGCAGGTAACTGGTTCTTGCACTCACGTTGACTGCTGTTTATCAACGACGAAGGCTGGAATTTTCACCCCAGTACCGATACTTCACGTCCACCGAATAGTGACAGGTGGCCTTTTCGGATGAATCACCTTTTATGCGCTACCGGCGTGAAATGTCGGAAAGTGAACACCTTGCAACTATCGTCGAAAGGGTTCAGGTCTGAGGACGCAGCTTTATGATTTCGTCATTCTCGAGGCACAATGGATAAAAAAAAAGTGTATCAGCTATCCTTGGGTACCATGTCCACACCCATTTGCAGTTTGCTTTTTCGTCAGCACGCTGGCACCTACCAAAGCAATGTGTCACACAGTACCCAGTGTACGTGCGTGGTTCGAAGAGCAGTAGGATGAGTTCACCCTACACCCCTGGCCAGCAAACTCTAGGGATTTAAACACAATCGAGAATCTGTGGGACCACCTCGATCGGACCCGTTCCTGCCATGGACCCTTGGCCGAGACACCTGTCGCAGCTGAGCACGGCACTGGATTCGGCTTGGCTCCACATCCCCCACTGACTCTCTCCCTGATCGTCCCGCTGCGGTTCACCCGGCAAAAAGGCTTTAGACAGGTGGTGAAATTAATATGATTAGATAGTGTATTATTTGCTCTGCCGCACTGCATTGTACAGCTGCACCACGAACCTTGCGTCAGAAGTAGGCTTGTTTGCAGAAAGACATGTATCCACACGGGCAGCACGACGACTTCTACATCTACATCTACATCCGTACTCCGCAAGCCACCTGACGGTGTGTGGCAGAGGGTACCCTGAGTACCTCTATCGGTTCTCCCTTCTATTCCAGTCTCGTATTGTACGTGGAAAGAAGGATTGTCGGTATGCTTCTGTGTGGGCTCTAATCTCTCTGATTTTATCCTCATGGTCTCTTCGCGAGATATACGTAGGAGGGAGCAATATACTGCTTGACTCTTCGGTGAAGGTATGTTCTCGAAACTTCAACAAAAGCCCGTACCGAGCTACTGAGCGTCTCTCCTGCAGAGTCTTCCACTGGAGTTTATCTATCATCTCCGTAACGCTTTCGCAATTACTAAATGATCCTGTAACGAAGCGCGCTGCTCTCCGTTGGATCTTCTCTCTCTCTTCTATCAACCCTACCTGGTGCGGATCCCACACTGCTGAGCAGTATTCAAGCATTGGGCGAACAAGCGTACTGTAACCTACTTCCTTCGTTGTCGGATTGCATTTCCTTAGGATTCTTCCAATGAATCTCAGTCTGGCATCTGCTTTACCGACGATCAACTTTATATGATCATTCCATTTTAAATCACTCCTAATGCGTACTCCCAGATAATTTATGGAATTAACTGCTTCCAGTTGCTGACCTGCTATTTTGTAGCTAAATGATAAGGGACCTATCTTTCTATGTATTCGCATCACATTACACTTCGCTACATTGAGATTCAATTGCCATTCCGTGCACCATGCGTCAATTCGCTGCAGATCCTCCTGCATTTCAGTACAATTTTCCATTGTTGCAACCTCTCGATACACCACAGCATCATCTGCAAAAAGCCTCAGTGAACTTCCGATGTCATCCACCAGGTCATTTATGTATATTGTGAATAGCAACGGTCCTATGACACTCCCCTGCGGCACACCTGAAATCACTCTTACTTCGGAAGACTTCTCTCCATTGAGAATGACGTGCTGCGTTCTGTTATCTAGGAACTCCTCAATCCAATCACACAATTGATCTGATAGTCCGTATGCTCTTACTTTGTTCATTAAACGACTATGGGGAACTGTGTCAAACGCCTTGCGGAAGTCAAGAAACACGGCATCTACCTGTGAACCCGTGTCTAAGGCCCTCTGAGTCTCGTGGACGAATAGCGCGAGCTGGGTTTCACACGATCGTCTTTTTCGAAACCCATGCTGATTCCTACAGAGTAGATTTCTAGTCTCCAGAAAAGACATTATACTCGAATATAATACGTGTTCCAAAATTCTACAACTGATCGACGTTAGAGATATAGGTCTATAGTTCTGCACATCTGTTCGACGTCCCTTCTTGAGAACGGGGATGACCTGTGCCCTTTTCCAATCCTTTGGAACGCTTCGCTCTTCTAGAGACCTACGGTACACCGCTGCAAGAAGGGGGGCAAGTTCCTTCGCGTACTCTGTGTAAAATCGAACTGGTATCCCATCAGGACCAGCGGCCTTTCCTCTTTTGAGCGATTTTAATTGTTTCTCTATCCCTCTGTCGTCTACTTCGATATCTACCATTTTGTCAACTGTGCGACAATCTAGAGAAGGAAGCACAGTGCAGTCTTCCTCTGTGAAACAGCTTTGGAAGAAGACATTTAGTAATTCGGCCTTTAGTCTGTCATCCTCTGTTTCAGTACCATTTTGGTCACAGAGTGTCTGGACATTTTGTTTTGATCCACCTACCGCTTTGACATAGGACCAAAATTTCTTAGGATTTTCTGCCAAGTCAGTACATAGAACGTTACTTTCGAATTCATTGAAAGCCTCTCGCATAGCCCTCCTCACACTACATTTCGCTTCGCGTAATTTTTGTTTGTCTGCAAGGCTTTGGCTATGTTTATGTTTGCTGTGAAGTTCCCTTTGCTTCCGCAGCAGTTTTCTAACTCGGTTGTTGTACCACGGTGGCTCTTTTCCATCTCTTACGATCTTGCTTGGCACATACTCATCTAACGCATATTGTACCATGGTTTTGAACTTTGTCCACTGATCCTCAACACTATCTGCACTTGAGACAAAACTTTTGTGTTGAGCCGTCAGGTACTCTGTAATCTGCTTTTTGTCACTTTTGCTAAACAGAAAAATCTTCCTACCTTTTTTAATATTTCTATTTACGGCTTCTGAGGCACCACGGGCTGTCAGTTCTGAGATCATTGATGTGACGCGTCAGAAGAGAGAGGATCAAGGACGGTGTGCTTAACGACACCACTGGACACAGACATGGCACCACTTCGCCTTTTTCAAACGAGTCACTTTTCTGTGTACAGTATCACTTGGGATGTATAAGTGCGTAGCGACTCTGAGGAGAATGAACACCGACGAGTAGTGGTCGTCATCATCGTAAGACGTGAGGGTGTGGGGTGTCATAGGGTATATAAAAACAATGGTTCGCGTAGCCGATAATTTACACATCAGCCGCTACATTGCTGACGTGTTAAGCCCAGTGGATGTGTCGTATCTTCGGGATCTCCGAGAAGTCATCTTTCAACAAGATAACGCAAGCCCCCGTGTCCTGACCTACCTCGATGGAGAGGGTGTTCGACTTTTGCCTGGCTAATATGTTCTCCAGATCTACATCTACATATATTCTCCGCAAGCCACAATACGGTGAATGGAGAAGGGTACCCGGTACCATTCTATGCCCTGTTCCACTAGAAAATGGTGGGAGTCAGAAAAGGCTACCTATGTGTTTCTGTACGAGCCCTAATTTCTCTTGTCTTCGCGGTCCTTACACATGTAGATTGCTGGCATTAGAATCGTCATACAGTCTGCCGCAAATATCGATTCTGTAAAACTTCTCAATAGTGTTTCGCGAAAAAAATGTCTTGTTCCCTCCAGGCATTTCCATTTGAATTCACGAAACATTTCCGTAATAGTTGCCTGTTGATCGAAACTAATGTTAACAGACATAGCAAGATGCCTATGAATTGCTTGGTTTCATTCCTTTAATTCCACCTAATAGGAATACGAAAGACTCCGTCAGTACTGAATAATGGGTCGCACAAATATTTTGTGAGATGTCTTCTTTATACATGAGGTACACTTCCCCACATTTCTCCTCATAAACCGAAATCGATGCTCGTTCCATTTCATATAGCATTACGACGTAACGCCTGGATATTTAATCGACGTGACTGTGTCAAGCAGCACACTACTAAGACTACATTCGAACATTATGTGATTGCTTTTCCTATTCATTTGCAGTAACTTATTTTTTCCACACTTAGAGGAAGCCGCCGTTCGTCAAACAAAATATTAATTGTGCTGAAGTAATACAGTATCCTCCTCCAGTCACTCAATGACGGCACTTTCTCGTACACTACAGTGTCATCAGCAAACAGTCGTAGATTTCTGCTTGCCCTACCCTCCAAATTGTTTACGCATGTAGAGAACCAGGTCGCACCTATCAAGCTTCCTTGAGGGCTCCTGACGATAAATTTATCTCCAGGTAATGATTCCGTCCAAGACAAGATACTGGTTACTATTACTTAAGAAGTCATCTGACCACTCATAACCCTGAGAACTTATTAGGTATGATCGGAACTTCGCTAATAGTTTGCACTGTGGTACTGTTTGTTGAGATAAGCTTTTCTGTTCAAATGGCCCTGAACTCTATGCGACTTAACTTCTGAGGTCATCAGTCACCTAGAACTTAGAACTAATTAAACCTAACTAACCTAAGGACATCACACACATCCATGCCCGAGGCAGGATTCGAACCTGCGACCGTAGCGGTCGCCTAGTTCCAGACTGTAGCGCCCAGAACCGCACGGCCACTCCGGCTGGCAGCTTTTCTGTATCAAGGAATTTTGTTATATATGAACTTAGAATATAGTTAATAATTCTGCACCAATTGAAAACATGTACTGAGTAGCTGAGAGACTAATATGCCAATACTGGCGGCCAGCCTTTAAGACTGATGAATTGTGGCAGAAAGTAGAAGAACAATGGAATGAAATCTCGTAGTTGCATTTGTCTTCCTAGCTCAGTTAGAGTCGTTGCTGATGCGAGAGGTGGTAGCTCTGTGTACTAAATTTCTTACCCTGTATTCCCGCAAATCAAGTACAAATTTAATTACGTGTTCTGTCTACTATACTGTATAGTCTGTGACATAATTCGCGAGACCTCACTCCTTATCCTTATGCTGAAATGCAAACTTTTGCTGTCGTTTACACATCATAAAAGGCACGGACACAAACACTTCAAACTGATATGTATCCCTATTGTACTTCACAGGAAACAAAAAGTGGGATGTCAACAGCAGATATTAAGAGGGTGACATAAAACGATTTGAAGCAAAATCAGTTTAACAAGGAATGAAAACAGTCATCCACGAACATCATAGCTAAAAATAACAACAGTCTTCGTGATGTACACATTTTTGTAAGACATGATGTGTAATTCGTATAAGAATGTAGTAACTGCTCTGGATTTTTATATTTCCCATAACGTTTTACTCTCTTCACACCTGACACATGGTTCAAATGGCTCTGAGCACTATGGGACTTAACTTCTGAGTTCATCAGTCCCCTAAACCTAACTAACAGAAGGACATCACACACATCCATGCCCGAGGCAGGATTATAACCTGCGACCGTAGCGGTCGTGCGGTTCCAGGCTTTGGCGCCTAGAACCGCTCGGCCTCATCAGACGGCTTCTGACACATGCTTTTCTACATACCTGTCACCATATTGCCATGAACGGAGACACCAATAAGATTTCAGGTTCCACAGTACGAATATTTCAATCACAGATTTCTGATGGACGTTAGTTGCGTCAGTAAGGAACCAATAATAACAACTTCAGAGAAATAGAAGACAAAACCCATAAACAAACTTATTTATCGGTATTAACATGATCTTATGTCTATATGAAAACCACGTTAGGGGCTAATGTAGTCCTCACAGTTTCAATAAGATTATGATAATTTCTTCCTGTCGTTTCTGATTGTCAAACGTTTTTAATAAAACGAAAACCACTAATCATTTGGTCTAGTACTAACAGCGCTTCTCGGTTGGCGGGTCAGACAAGAGGCATCCTGTGTTGCACCATCCGTTACGAAGTGCTGGAGATCACTGAGACCTACCATTTTCGGAACGGGCGAGTGTCAGTTTCCACTGACCGTCTCTGTGAGGCGGTAGGAGGACGACTATTGTTTGTTGTGGTGACTCACTGGTGGTTTTCTCGAAAGTGAATATTTCTCAACACTTATGGTATACACTTGATCTGAAACATTACTTAAATATATGACAAATGCAACCCCGTTGTGATGTCGCTGTTGAAAATTTCCTTTATACACGCATCGTTAATACAATATCTAAATCTACATCCATACTCCGCAAGCCAACTGACGGTGTGTGGCGGAGGGTACCCTGAGTACCTCTATCAGTTCTTCCTTCTATTCCAGTCCCGTATTGTTCGTGGAAAGAAGGATTGTCGGTATGCTTCTGTGTGGGCTCTAATCTCTCTGATGTTATCCTCATGGTCTCTTCGCGAGATATACGTAGGAGGGAGCAATATGCTGCTTGACTCTTCGGTGAAGGTATGTTCTCGAGACTTCAACAAAAGCCCGTACCGAGCTACTGAGCGTCTCTCCTGCAGAGTCTTCCACTGCAGTTTATCTATCATCTCCGTAACGCTTTCGCGATTACTAAATGATCCTGTAACGAAGCGCGCTGCTTTCCGTTGGATCTTCTCTATCTCTTTTGTCAACCCTATCTGGTACGGATCCCACACAGATGAGCAGTATTCAAGCAGTGGGCGAACAAGAGTACTGTAACCTACTTCCTTTGTTTTCGGATTGCATTTCCTTAGGATTCTTCCAATGAAACTCAGTCTGGCATTTGCTTTACGAACGATCACGTTAATATGATCATTCCATTTTAAATCACTCCTAGTGCGTACTCCCAGATAATTTATGGAATTAACTGCTTCCAGCAGCTAAATGATAAGATCTATTTTTCTATCTATTCGCATCACATTACACTTGTCTACATTGAGATTCAATTGTCATTCCCTGCACCATGCGTCAATTCGCTGTAGATCCTCCTGCATTTCAGTACAATTTTCCATTGTTACAACCTCTCGATATACCACAGCATCATCCGCAAAAAGCGTTAGTGAACTTCCGATGTCATCCACAAGGTCATTTATGTATATTGTGAATAGCAACGTTCCTACGACACTCCCCTGCGGCACACCTGAAATCGCTCTTACTTCGGAAGACTTCTCTCCACTGAGAATGACATGCTGCGTTCTGTTATCTAGGAACTCTTCAATCCAATCACACAATTGGTCTGATAGTCCATGTGCTCTTACTTTGTTCATTAAACGACTGTGGGGAACTGTATCGAACGCCAGGCGGAAGTCAAAAAACATGGCATCTACCTGGGAACCCGTGTCTATGGCTCTCTGAGTCTCGTGGACGAATAGCGCGAGCTGGGTTTCACACGACCGTCTTTTTCGAAACCAATGCTGATTCCTACAGCGCAGATTTCTAGTCTCCAGAGCCGGCCGCGGTGGTCTCGCGTTTCTAGGCGCGCAGTTCGGAACCGTGCGACTTCTACGGTCGCAGGTTCCAATTCTGCCTCGGGCATGGATGTGTGTGATGTCCTTAGGTCCTTAGGTCTAAGTAGTTCGAAGTTCTAGGGGACTAATGACCACAGCAGTTGAGTCCCATAGCGCTCAGAGCCATTTGAACCATTTTAGTCTCCAGAAAAGTCATTATACTCGAACATAATAGTGTTCCAAAATTCTACAACTGGTTCAAATGGTTCTGAACACTACGGGACTTAACTACCGAGGTCATCAGTCCCCTAGAACTTAGAACTACTTAAACCTAACTAACCTAAGGGCAGCCCACACATCCATGCCCAGGGCAGGATTCGAAACTGCTACCGTAGGGGTCTCGCGGTTCCAGACTGTAGCGCCTAGAACCCCTCGGTCACCACGTCCGGCTAAATTCTAAAACCTAATAGATGTTAGAGATATAGGTCTATAACCTACTTGGCATCGTGAGTCGGTGAGGAAACAACAGTTCTAAAGACATTCAAACACGACTTTGATTTGCAAGTTACTGCAGTTACTAATTTTATTAACAGCGTGTCTGGAGAGCGCAGGTAATAGATAAACGAATTAAATAGTTGTCGTAAGGACAGGGACAAACTTAAAGCTGCTTGTTGTTTACAAATTGCAGATATTAACATCCACAACTGAAAATGTTGAAAGTCGACTGTGCAGCTTTACTGTTGCACCTGTTGATCCAAAATCGGTATTTTGTTAAAATAATTAATGATAATCATACGAGATCATGGTCAGACCTAATACTAACACATGTGATTATTTGGAATGACAACACAAAGCACCGAGTTTCGCAAAAACGAAAAGCTTACATACTGAGTTTGACTAGCTGGCATAACATTAGTCACCAAACACGAACTTCGGTGGTTTGTATACAGTCCTTGTCACGTTTGTCTCGTATTTCTGTAGCCTGCTCACTGTGTTTTTAGCACAAAAAAACAAACAAAAATGTATGTGACTTTAATAATGCTGAAGGACAGCAAACACTATGAAGAAATTATTGTTGTCATTGATGATCTTATTTTGCAAACATGAAAAAATCTTCATAGTAAAAAAAGATACCGAGAATTGTTTAGCGCCGAACGAATTTCTCGAAGCCATCTGTGCACAAACCGATAATAACATTTTTATTCCGTATTTTTAGATAAAGGCACCACAACTACATTTTGTCTGTAACTGTTGTGTACCAAGCAAGAGGCACACAGCAGATGCTGCGAGAGGCCTCCATCACACAGGCACAACCATTCGCCTGGCGCCTCTCAGTTCCGAATAGCAGTCTGCAGATGGCGCTCACAAACCCCGAGCGCCTCCTGCTTTCTCGCCACTTCGTCCAGCACGTCGTATACGTCGGCAAATATCATGGACAGCCGCCAAAGCGAGCGCTGTCAACTGCGGACTACATTGCTTCCGCCTTGGGCTGGCGGACATGGAAATCGTTCCACTGACAGGCACCGGAACACATTGCACCGCGGACACATAGAGTCACGATCTAGTCGCCTGACATTTCAATGCTTGTAGCCAGCTCAGCGCAGTTCTCTGAAGACTACGTTCTGTAGCTTTCCGACTTAGCACCAGCTGTTTACGGTGCACTAGTTCATTAACATAGTGTCTGCACATTACTTTCAGTTATAGTGACTATATGGTAGACTGCCAAGAGAGAGCATAGTTAATTAAACACCAGGGACCCGTGAGAAACTTTCGCAATTGTATAGTTTCAAATAATGACAGTATTAGGAATAAGTGTAGTCATTGGCACAAGCTTAGTTGTGGGAATGAAGAGAAAACGTCTTTAAAAATGAACCGAAGGACGTGAAATAACAATCATGAAATTATGATACATCTTTGTACTTACATTTACATGCACATAATTTTGAACAATACTTTTTACAGAGCTTTGCAATGACTTCGTGTAAACGATGTTTGACGTAAGAATACACTGAGGTGACAACAATCATGGGATTGCGATATGCAGATATACAGGTGGCAGTAGTCTCGCGTAAAGAGTTATAAAGGGGCAGTGCATTGACAGAGATGTTATTGGTACGCAGGTGTTTCATGCGAAAAGGTTTCCGACGTGATTTGGCCGGACGACGGGAATTAACAGACCTTGAATGCGGATGGTAATCGGAGCTAGCCGCATGGGGCATTCCATTTCGGAAATTATTAGGGAATGCAATATTCCGAGATCCACAGTGTCGAAAGTGTGCCGAGAGTGCCAAATTTCAGGCATTACCTCCCATCAAGGACAACACAGTGCCAGACGGCCCTCACTTAACAACTGAGGGAAACGGCGTTTGCGTAGAGTTGTTAGTGCTAACAGGCAAGCCACACTGCGCGAAATAACCCCAGAAATCAATGTTAGACATACGACGAACGTATCCGTTAGGAAAAGACGGCGAAATGTGGCGTTATTGGGCTATGGCAGCAGACGACCGATCGCGAGTGGTTCAAAATGGTTAAAATGGCTCTAAGCACTATGGGACTCGACATCTGAGGTCATCAGTCCGCTAGACTTAGAACTACTTAAACCATAACCAACCTAAGGACATCACACACATACATGCCCGAGGCGGGATTCGAACCTGCAACCGGACTGAAGCACCTAGAACTGCTCGGTCACAGCGGCCGGCAACGACACGAGTGCCTTTTGCAAAAGCACATCACCTGCAGCGCCTCTCCGGGTCTCGTAATCGTATCGGTTGGCTCCTAGACGACAGAAAAACCATGGCCTAGTCAGATAAGTCCCGATTTCTGTTGAAAAAGCTGACGATCGGATTCGCAGACCCCGCGAAGCCATGGACCCAAGTTGTCAACAAGGCATTGTGCAAGATGGTGCCGGCCGGTGTGGCCGAGCGGTTCTAGGCGCTTCAGTTTGGAACCGCGCGACCGTTACGGTCGCAGGCTCGAATCCTGCCTCAGGCGTGGATGTGTTTGATGTCCTTAGGTTAGTTCGGTTTAAGTAGTTCTAAGTTCTATGGGACTGATGACCTCAGCCGTTAAATCTCATAGTGCTCAGAGCAATTTGAAACTTTTTTTTTTTGCAAGATGGCGGTGGCTCCATCATAGTGTGGACTGTGTTTACGGAATGGACTCGGTCATATGGTCCAACTGAACCAGCTGAGACGATCAGCAGCTATTCGTGGTATGCATGTTAAATAAAATATTGTTAGAAAGTGACTGGTTGCGGATGTTATTTACAATTTTTGATACTCTGTCGCGGTAAAATGGCTCTGAGCACTATGGGACTCAACTGCTGTGGTCATCATTCCCCTAGAACATAGAACTACTTAAACCTAACTAACCTAAGGACATCACACACATCCATGCCGGAGGCAGGATTGGAACCTGCGACCGTAGCAGTCGCACGGTTCCGGACTGCGCGCCTAGAACCGCGAGACCACCGCGGCCGGCTGAACTTTTGGATCTGACCAGAAATCCATTAACGCACCTTGGATTAACTCAATGTTTATTTACAAACTTTAAGAGCGACACAAGTGTCGTACCCTTTGGTTACAGAAAGAAAGCACGGAACGAGGCGTGCGAAAATAATTTGCAGGGCGCCTACGGGGCGAAGGGTGGTGAGAGGGGGAATGGTTAGGAAAATTTCAAAACCTGTATTACTCATTCACGGATGCCTGTGCGCGTGGTACCGACCACCAACTAAGATGTTACACACGAAAGTAAGAAGGGTTCGCTAAAAGCACATTATTTCTATCAAAAATTGTGAAATTAAGGTAAGGCAGTAGTAATGCAGTTCTAGTGCAAGGAGTTGAAGAAAATGGCATTTGAGGCATTTATTAATTATGAATAACCATGGAGCATTATGTTGAAAGAAACTTGCAGTCCATGGTTTGGTGTTGGCGTGCAATTTTTTTTTACAACATATCAAATAAGTTACTGTGTAGGACGCACCAAACTTTACCATGGATAAAGTGTTGTATTTATAAATATAGTTACATTCATTATTAAATGTATTAATCACTCCCACCACTGCATATTGTTATGATTGTAGCAATACGACAATTATCTGACCATTCTGTTTCTCGAGAACGCAGCATTATGTCATCCGAATAATTATTTTTCTCGCTCCACTGCGAATTACACTTTCCCTAGAATTCCTTACACTTCTCAGTGGTGTGAGGGATGACATAGATGGGTCAGCAATGGCTTTATCATCACTCATTATATTAAAATACCTTTGTCCAGTTCACAAACAGCCGCTACTGTTACATTAGTAGCAATGGAAGAGAGAAGACAGTCGGCATGAAACGTTCCTAATACTGTCGACACTACAAGGAGAATAAGTCATCTAATTTCCTTAACCAGACTGAAATATTCGACAAATCTTAAGGTCTCTATCCGTGTTATACCTGTCGTGAAATGGATAAAATTAAGTAGCTATATGTTCTCTTATACTGGCCATATGTTTTCCCAAAACATTACAGGGCGTACCCGTTAATGTCAGAGGGCGCACCAGTGCGCACTGGCGCACACTTTAAGAACGGCTGATCTAGGTACACTCCTGGAAATTGAAATAAGAACACCATGAATTCATTGTCCCAGAAAGGGGAAACTTTATTGACACATTCCTGGGGTCAGATACATCACATGATCACACTGACAGAACCACAGGCACGTACACACAGGCAACAGAGCATGCACAATGTCGGCACTAGTACAGTGTATATCCACCTTTCGCAGCAATGCAGGCTGCTATTCTCCCATGGAGACGATCGTAGAGATGCTGGATGTAGTCCTGTGGAACGGCTTGCCATGCCATTTCCACCTGGCGCCTCAGATGGACCAGCGTTCGTGCTGGACGTGCAGACCGCGTGAGACGACGCTTCATCCAGTCCCCAACATGCTCAATGGGGGACAGATCCGGAGATCTTGCTAGCCAGGGTAGTTGATTTACACCTTCTAGAGCACGTTGGGTGGCACGGGATACATGCGGACGTGCATTGTCCTGTTGGAACAGCAAGTTCCCTTGCCGGTCTAGGAATGGTAGAACGATGGGTTCGATGACGGTTTGGATGTACCGTGCACTATTCAGTGTCCCCTCGACGATCACTAGAGGTGTACGGCCAGTGTAGGAGATCGCTCCCGACACCATGATGCCGGGTATTGGCCCTGTGTGCCTCGGTCGTATGCAGTCCTGATTGTGGCGCTCACCTGCACGGCGCCAAACACGCATACGACCATCATTGGCACCAAGGCAGAAGCGACTCTCATCGCTGAAGACGATACGTCTCCATTCGTCCCTCCATTCACGCTTGTCGCGACACCACTGGAGGCGGGTTGCACGATGTTGGGGCGTGAGCGGAAGACGGCCTAACGGTGTGCGGGACCGTAGCCCAGCTTCATGGAGACGGTTGCGAATGGTCCTCGCCGATACCCCAGGAGCAACAGTGTCCCTAATTTGCTGGGAAGTGGCGGTGCGGTCCCCTACGGCACTGCGTAGGATCCTACGGTCTTGGCGTGCATCCGTGCGTCGCTGCGGTCCGGTCCCAGGTCGACGGGCACGTGCACCTTCCGCCGACCACTGGCGACAACATCGATGTACTGTGGAGACCTCACGCCCCACGTATTGAGCAATTCGGCGGTACGTCCACCCGGCCTCCCGCATGCCCACTATACGCCCTCGCTCAAAGTCCGTCAACTGCACATACGGTTCACGTCCACGCTGTCGCGGCATGCTACCAGTGTTAAAGACTGCGATGCAGCTCCGTATGCCACGGCAAACTGGCTGACACTGACGGCGGCGGTGCACAAATGCTGCGCAGCTAGCGCCATTCGACGGCCAACACCGCGGTTCCTGGTGTGTCCGCTGTGCCGTGCGTGTGATCATTGCTTGTACAGCCCTCTCGCAGTGTCCGGAGCAAGTATGGTGGGTCTGACACACCGGTGTCAATGTGTTCTTTTTTCCATTTCCAGGAGTGTATATACCAGTCTTTAGTATTTCCACCGTCGTCGTGGGATCTGTTTACTGTTATTCCCGTGAGCAAGAGATCCGTCGGCCAGAACTGATATAGAAGCCGTATCTCCTATGTCGGCCACAGACCGCAAATTTATCAGCTATTGCAGGGTAGTGCGTCCGCAAGCACCAACGCTCGCGGCTGCACACCAACTCGGAGGCCGCGGGGTGGTCTACCATCCAGGCGACATGATTTTCGCTGGAGTCGTTGCAGATACTTCTCGCCTCTCTAGACTCGTATTTTGTAGCACTGTGCTAAGCATATATTTCTCATATTGGAAGCATCAGAATTTTACTGTGATATCACATACTCTAGCAATATAGCGTGTTCTTTTCCACAGAACATATTTAGTTAGAAATCGGTAGTACTTATAGAATTCTCTATGACGCACAATTTCTACGAATGAGTTCGTTTCTAACACTATGACGTAACACACTTGTAGTGGATCGGTAACTTAACAGCGACACGTCTCATATCATCAACCCGACGCTACGCAACGTGCTGCGACGCAACAATGTGATGTGACGTCGTGACATGAAGTCGCGACAAGATGTAACATGATGTAGACGCACAGCTCGCGTACCGGAGTAAAACTGCGTAAAAGCGATAGTAACTACATATCAGTCTGTGTGAGGCCTCTGCTGGTGGCTCAAGATGTTAAACTGCTATATGCAATAGACCTCAAGTGGCGGAACTTGTTATTGAGAAACAGACACATCCTATACCAATGGTGCCCACTCAGATATCCCAGTTATAAAAGATGGACTTCGGGGGGTGTGCTTCAATAGCAGTTATGCCTAATTGATCCACATACTGCATTTTAATTGCCTGAGAGCATCAAGATGTTGACACGAAGTCGGGAACAGTCTTAGTTTGTTACACAAAATAGGTAAAATTGTGGAATGGGCGAAAATTACATAAAATGTGTGGAAATATGTGATAATGAGAGTACTTCGATATCTTCCTGGGTGTGGTCTCTCTTCAGGTGCTACATGGTACTAAACAGTTGTTAAGATACAGAAACATCCTCGCCCTATGCTAACCTGCTCGAGAGTGCCTCGTCTCCCTGTTATAAAACAGGAAAATGCGTGAAAAATATATAAAATTGAGGATAATATAGAAAAACATGTAAAAGTGAGTGTACATACCGATCTGTATGTGTGTGGTCTCTGTTTGCGCCTCGAATGATGTAATATTAAAGTGGTATGAACAAATAGATCTCAAGAGATGTAATTTGTTATTAATAAATAGACACAGCCTCTTCCTATGCTGTCCAGCTCCATAATAAACCCTCCCAGTCAGGTTTCCCGGTGTCATGACCACAGCAAATGTTAATAATTTTAAATCACATGCTCGGTCGTAATTAGAAGCACACACAGGTTTTCAGGTGCATGGAAGAGATGGGTGACAAACAGTGCGAGATGACGAGTCCCGCTGCAACCGAGATCTGTTCAGTGGCTGACCAGACACGACAGTGAGGATTATTCTTGACGGTTCGTCGAGGTGAAAAGGGTGAAGGTCACAGGCATCAGCAGTAATCTTCCGATGCAAGTAATAGAGGAATTTCTAGTGCATGTTAGAATGACTGCCAAACATTAAGACGATCATATGTCGAGAAAAGCTTACAAGCGTATATTACTGAGAGATACTGCAGACGGCCGTGTCCATCCAGAATCGATGTTGAACGGAATACAGGCTCAGAGAGGGACAGATTCAAAGAGCGTAGAGGTTCAGTGAGTAATCCGAGCCGCCAGAGTGCAGTGATGCTGCTCAGCAGCACCTGATGGAGCAATAGACACTTCATCTACAAGAAGATGTTGATAGACTCCAGTGGACACACGGTAACTGATAGCTAAGTAGCTATTTTCAGTATTCATTGCAGTAGTATTGAACAGAGACTGCCTACCTCTGCCTCAAAGAATTAAGTTGAGGAATTTTAGTGAATAGCAGGAACAAGTTACTGAGTGGTAGTTGTCTATTGTGCTATAGGGGCAGATGGCCCTTGATTGATAGTGAATTATTTCAGAGACTTGATGATTTATGATTCAGGACAAATGGCCAGTAGTAGCAGACCGAGTGGCAGTGACAGTACTCGTCTCTGATAAAAGTCCTTCCTAGTGATTATTGAAAGTATCTGATGTTCCGTTCTGGGGTTTTGGTTTGACACCTCAGTAAACTAGTATGTAGGTTAGAACAATAAACGAATTGACTAGAAGCAATAACAAGCTACTTCAGCAGAAATATCCTCCCATCTCGATGAGAATTAATAACCTGTTCTAACTGAACACCTATCCCAAACACGGAGGGCTTCCCCCTTTCATCTCCACTACAGAGGTTGGCAAACAAGCTAAGTGAACCCATGTTGTAGTTAATGTCCTGATTGTGCAACGCAGATAACACAGAAGCCAAATGAAAAAAAAAAAGATGATGTAGGGAATCTGTGCCAGGATGCGACATAAATTTTGGTGTCAGATGTATGGGATGTTGTCAGCAAACTGTCGTCGTTAATTAGTTAGATGGATAATGGAAGAAACATAGAAGACAGGACAATAAAAGAAAGCACATATATCACCGAGTCTCACAGCGAGAAGAAGAAGCCAAAGATTCCCGAGAGCCCAGCAGAAGATACGAGTAGGAGCGCCCAAGACGCAGCGGACCAGCAGAGAACAGCTGACAAGAAAGAGAATGGGAACAGCAACACAACACAACTGGCAAGTCATTTCGATAAACTAAGAAGTCCTCCGATAGCAATGACGTTAACGCAGGTCCTAAGGATCGTTAATTTTGGTTCCCAAGACATTTGATGGTAACAAAAGAGAACGACAAGAATTCACTGAAGTCATGAATGCCGCTTTTGGAGTCGTCAGAATCGAGAATTCAATATTATTATTTCAGTAAGTGACGTCTATAATAACAGAAGATGCTTGGGCAAAATGATAGTCAGGGAAAACACGAATAACCGGCTGGAAGTGAGAAACATTTTAGAGGAGAATTATTATCATAAAATGACTCTAGATTTCTATGGTTGCAGAATGTTTAAATCCAATCAGCACCCGGGAGACTCAATTACTTATTCAGCAAATAGGGTAGATGAGAGCAACGGACGGGAAACAGCTAGAAGGTGATGCGGAATTAGTTTATGCACAAGGCCGTGCATGTTTTTTTCAAGGGTTAGCCAATGAGGGAATACAGAGGATCGTATGCAGTCTCAGTGAAAACATGAACTTGGGCGAGGCCCTCAATTATGTCAGTGAGAGAAAAGAATCAGTCTTCAAGGGGAATAAGTTGGTATAATAATAATACGAAACAGCCAAGACAGGTAAAACGTTATACGTGCTTCGTATATAGCCAAAATTGCCATCAGAGTACCCGAGCAAGATGGGTACAGAAGCACAGCACGCTAGAACAAGCACGGAAGTTCCAAAATTACTATTATTATTGTGAGGAGCGAGGACATAAGGATGCAAAATATGACAGGATTATTATATGCGAAAAATGTCGAAGGCAAGAACACAGGAAGAAGGACTGTCGAAATCCCAAATGTTATGGATGTACTGAATATGAGCACACAGCACAAGGGTGTAGAGTAAAAAATGGAAAGATAGAAGGGAAATGACGGGAAACGGAACAGATGATACGGACAGCAGTAGCGCGTACCCACCCCAATGTGAGTGTAGTAGCCTGCGAGGTAAAAACGAGGTAATAATGACTTATTGCAAGGGACAAGGAATTCGGTATAGAATTGAAATTTTTAAAAGATACCGGTGCACATACAGGTTTACTCAGGTTTACTCAACGAGGAAGCAATAACCACCTAAATACCAGTAAATCATCAGCAAGTACGGAAGTCAAAAGGGGTAATCCGTGGTACAATGAATACGATAGGTACAGCGAAATTGAATTTAAGAATAGTGGGAAATGTGATAGGCAAGCATACAATCAATGTGTTAAGAAAGGGAACAGATGTCCCATATAATGTTCTGGTAGTGTAACACCACGATCGATTGTGAGTAATTGGTACAGTGTAATTAAGTGTATGTAACTATGAAGTTTTCATTCTGAATGACTTAAGTTCTTTGAATTGTGGGAGGGAAATGGAACTTTATGATGTATAATTACACTCCTGGAAATTGAAATAAGAACACTGCTAATTCATTGTCCCAGGAAGGGGAAACTTTATTGACACATTCCTGGGGTCAGATACATCACATGATCACACTGTTAGAATCACAGGCACATAAACACAGTCAACAGAGCATGCACAATGTCGGCACTAGTGCAGTGTATATCCACCTTTCGCAGCAATGCAGGCTGCTATTCTCCCATGGAGACGATCGTAGAGATGCTGGATGTAGTCCTGTGGAACGGCTTGCCATGCCATTTCCACCTGGCGCCTCAGTTGGACCAGCGTTCGTACTGGACGTGCAGACCGCGTGAGACGACGCTTCATCCAGTCCCAAACATGCTCAATGGGGGACAGATCCGGAGATCTTGCTGGCCAGGGCAGTTGACTTACACCTTCTAGAGCACGTTGGGTGGCACGGGATACATGCGGACGTGCATTGTCCTGTTGGAACAGCAAGTTCCCTTGCCGGTCTAGGAATGGTAGAACGATGGGTTCGATGACGGTTTGGATGTACCGTGCACTATTCAGTGTCCCCTAGTCGATCACCAGAGGTGTACGGCCAGTGTAGGAGATCGCTCCCCACACCATGATGCCGGGTGTTGGCCCTGTGTGCCTCGGTCATATGCAGTCCTGATTGTGGCGCTCACCTGCACGGCGCCAAACACGCATACGACCATAATTGGCACCAAGGCAGAAGCGACTCTCATCGCTGAAGATGACACGTCTCCATTCGTCCCTCCATTCACGCTTGTCGCGACACCACTGGAGGCGGGCTGCACGATGTTGAGGCATGAGCGGAAGACGGCCTAACGGTGTGCGGGACCGTAGCCCAGCTTCATGGAGACGGTTGCGAATGGTCCTCGCCGATACCCCAGTAGCAACAGCGTCCCTAATTTGCTGGGAAGTGCCGGTGCGGTCCCCTACGGCACTGCGTAGGATCCTACGGTCTTGGCGTCCATCCGTGCGTCGCTGCGGTCCGGTCCCAGGTCGACGGGCACGTGCACCTTCCGCCGACCACTGGCGACAACATCGATGTACTATGGAGACCTCACGCCCCACGTGTTGAGCAATTCGGCCGTACGTCCACCCGGCCTCCCGCATGACCACTATACGCCCTCGCTCAAAGTCCGTCAACTGCACATACGGTTCACGTCCACGCTGTCGCGGCATGCTACCAGTGTTAAAGACTGCGATGCAGCTCCGTATGCCACGGCAAACTGGCTGACACTGACGGCGGCGGTGCACAAATGCTGCGCAGCTAGCGCCATTCGACGGCCAACACCGCGGTTCCTGGTGTGTCCGCTGTGCCATGCGTGTGATCATTGCTTGTACAGCCCTCTCGCAGTGTCCGGAGCAAGTATGGTGGGTCTGACACACCGGTGTCAATGTGTTCTTTTTTCCATTTCCAGGAGTGTAGTTTAACTTAATAGAGTGCTTTAAATAATAGAATTTTATAAAATATGTCTATTTGTGAAAACTAAATTGTATATAAATAACTGGTTCATACTTAGGAAAATTATATGATGTAACTTAAAAGGCGTAGGGAACGCCCTCCACTACAGAAGGGCCGTGGCGCACAGGAAAAGGTAGAAGTGGTGGTCTGTCTGGACGGCAAGAGAGGGGTCACGTTAGGCAGTCAGTGACCAGCTGTCACATAGTCAACACCGCAATTGTCAAGTGAGGTGTTCTGAAACCAAATCTATGATGGAATGGCCTCGGATGTGGTTCTGGCTGTAAAATGATGCTCTCGTATTTGGAATTGCTCTAAAAATGATTAACTCACCGCCAAGAAGAAATGAAATAGAGCATTAAACAGCCAGAAAAGAGACCAGATAGCCGCCACATGCTTGCCACAGCTATTGCACCACTGCTTCAACAACTTTGGAAAACATATATTTGTATGTCAGTATGAACTAGTGTGTTTGTGTGTGTTTTTGCAATAATAATTCGAGTGTTGCAAAATTTGTGTTCGACCATTGAAATTTTCCACTTCATGATACCAAGTAGGGTCCTATCCTAAAAGTGCTAAAGACCGAGCATCCTGTTTGTGAAGAACTACTAATTTGTTTTTAATTTAAATGTGCTTCATTTTCAGTACTAAAGCACATAAATGTCATTAGTTATAGCTACTTGCTTCACACGTAGATACTACGTAATAACGAACTGACGAAAAACTTTAATTTGCTAAGAATTGCTTTTACTTTGAAAGCGCCGAAGTTTTAGTACTAAAGAGTATAAATGTGGGTAGTTAAAATTATTTGCTTCACAAGTGGTGTTATAAGGCACTTAATTTTGATCCTATTTGAAATTTAACTTTAACTGGAATTCATTTCTGTAAGGTGTGCATAGTTACTGATAAAGAAAGGAACAGTTTACGGGCCCCACTTATTCTGTACTAGCAGGAGAAAGTTAATTTGAATCTGGTTTTTTGCTCATGTATCTGAAACATTACCACAGTGGAATGAATATGAAATGTGTTATTTCAGTGTCATATTAATGCATTTGTGATGTGTACATGTGTGTCAGTCAAACCTGAACTCTTGTCAGGTGCCACTTAGTTTCGTGTTGTCTTTGGAAACATATTTTGTGCTGGATTAGTTAAAGGTTAAGGTGATGATTGTAGTTAACAGAGGTAAAGTCCCTCTTACATTTCTGTGATTGCTAAATTATACTGCAGATAACTACTGCTACCCACTGTGTAGTTCGTGTGATCGTTGTAGGAGTTTATTGACCTTCACTAAGAAAGAATTAATGAAAGTCCCTTTCAAAAGAGTATGTTTAAATTCTTTGAGAATAATGTTTCCACATTGTTATGCCTAATTAGGCTGGTGACAGCTTTTTTGTTTCATTTAAGTAAATTTTTTACTACTTTCGTTATTTTCTAAATTATAGTCTTTCTGCCTTCGCCGTGCGGTTCTGGGCGCTGCATTCGGGAACCGCGAGACCTCTACGGTCGCAGTTTCGAATCCTGCCTCGGGCATGGATGTGTGTGATGACCTTAGGTTAGTTAGGTTTAACTAGTTCTAAGTTCTAGGGGACTAACGACCTCAGAAGTTGATTCCCACAGTGCTCAGAGCCTTTCTGCTTTCTACTAATTGCCACCCTTACAAAGTTCTCGTTCGATACCCTGTATCCGTTAGGTTAATGCACGATCAGACTTTTCAAAATTCCTCCCAGAGGGTAACACTTACTGCCCGTTAAGGTCATATTTGGCATTTGACATTCCGCGCCAGTGCTATACTTCGCGTTCCTGGGACAGGACTAGAAGTTGTGTTATTGGAAACAGGTAGCAAACGCACGGGTGTCACCAGTAGCGTTGTAGTAAGTAGGGATTTCTTACAACAGCAAAGAGCCGTGATTGATTATAATTGTAGGAAAATAACAGTGAACAAGTATGATATCTCGTTATTGACAGAACCAGAACACGAGATATCGCCACGACGGAGGATACTTCGAAATTGTAAGATACAAAAAGGATGACTACAAGGAGATCTGAAAGATGACATTAGGCTACATGAGTTCCATGAAAGGAATGATGCCAGAGCTAGTCAGGAAGTAACAGAATAAAGCAAAGATCCAGTGAAGGAATATCAGTTAAAATGACACCTGTAAAAGAAAGGGAAAGATAGGAATCAACAGAAACGATACGACCACGAGAAGAAAAATCATGAGGGTCCGACTGAAAAGACAGGAGGTGGTTCCGGAAGGTGAAGAGTTACAATAAATAATTTCGGTGCCAGATGGAATAGTATGATTTCTATAAAAACAGTAGATACGTTAAGGTTGATGTTTTGTCACATACTGGTATCTTTACATTTTCGTCTTGACCAGTGCTTGGTCAGATGGCGGTATGCCGGTTGATTACTTAACAATAACCATTCAGGTGAAGAAATACTCAAGGTAAAAGAGTTATTACCATGGTGAACACTAATGAGATAGAGTGTGATGTGAGTTAAGTGTGCTTAATTACAAAGCCCTTATACGTCGAAGCAACAGTAAGGATGGTAACGAAACGCCGGAACAGGAACCGGTTTACAAGAATCGTATAGAGAAAGTCTGAGAAGCTTTACGAAACAATTAAATGAGGAAGGGAAACATGAAGAAGAAAAATTATGTAGTGAATATTGTGATGTGTTTCATCTAAAAGGGGACAGACTGTTATTTACGGAGATAGTAAAACATAGACTTCCAATACGGCCCGAGCACACAGGCAGGATTATGTCAGACCGTATCGGATATCAGAATTCCAGAAGGAATATTACGCGAGCATGAAGAAAAGAAATTTGCAGGCGGTATTACTGTAGAAAGTCAAAGCTCAGGGCATGCATCCGTATTATTAGTTCCCAAAAAAGCTGCTTCCAGTGGAAAACTAAAATATAAGTTGGTGACTGATTATCTAAAGGTAAACGAGATTTCAATAGGGAAGCATTGCCGATCCCGAAAACATCGGAAATTTTGTATCAGCTGGGAAAAGCGAAGTAATTTTCCAAAATCACCAAATATTGATGGAACCCCAGGACATGTAGGGACAAGTATTTATTGCTAATTATCAGCACTTTGGTACCTATGGGTCTGGAAGGAGCACCTAGTACATTTCGTAAATTAATGAACTTTGTAATGTCAGGACGACAGGGAACGAAGTGCGTAGTATACTTGCGACGGGTCAGGCTCTTATCGCGCAGTTTCCTTTCCCTGAAAGAAAATCCACCTACCTCGTTTCTTAGGTAGTTGCTGCACTCGCCTCTCCTGATAGCAGCTACTGGAAAAATTGCAGAAAAGCAGTGTTGAAGAAACTGCAATTTAATAGCCGCTCACCGGAGGCCGCGATACATGTTTGCTGAAATACAATCTATGAGCAATCTTCCTAAATAAATTGAGTTATTGGAATGGTAGTAATTGTTTACTCAAACGAGAACGCGAAGTTGGTAATTCTATTTAAGCTCTTTATTGTCTTTAAGCCTGATCATCAGCCCGCTAATCTACGTTTGAAGAAAGTTCAGTTCACAATTCTATCCACACTCAAACCCCGCCAGAATTAGCTTTCAAAGTTACGGAATTTACTTAACTGCAACACAGACGATTTTCTAACATACACGTTTGCAGTCGATGTTCAATAATAGTTCGTTTTTTAACGTTAATGCTCGCCATAAGCACTTAGTAAAAGTTTACGAAGTACCGCCACGCTTTTAATTATTAAAGTTACTCGCGTCTTTCGCGGAACGAAAAGTCACAACTCGCTCAAACTCACACTACGCGTTACTGGACTCTTCCAGTCTCAAATCGCACAGTACCGAACCGATGAAGCCGTTTTATGACTTCATTTTACACATTATTCGCGAGGACACATCAAGCATGTCTCTTCTCGATCACAGTTCCTTCGCGACTCCTCATCCACTCGCGACTCACTCTCCTAGTCTGCTAACCGTCCTCGCATCTCATTGGCTCACACATCACACAGCCAATCAGAATTAACTCTTTGGGTGCGCCTCGCGCCAAAATCTAGCACGCACCAGTCATGACTTCTGAATCATTTACGTCATGATTTCTTGTTACACAAAATTTACTGTATAATTTAACAAACCGAAAGGAAAACTAGACTTTACTTTATTTCCAGAAATTATTTAAATACTCGCGAACGTTCTGGCTGCTTGTACAATACCATACACTCTTGGACATCCGACATTCACTAAGATGGGGAACCACTGGCGACTCTGTTCCCACGGTTACATCGTCTGAACACTTGCGAGTTCCAACCTAGATTTTATACACTTGCAAAGAATGGCGAATGTCCCTCTTTCATTCACTCAGGCACACTCATTCACTCTCACCTACTCATATAAAATAACTGTTCACAAAAATTCAAAACATTTATGGTTTTAACAAAGTTATAGGTGAATTTCTAAAAGTAAAATTCTCAAAATAAATACAAAAGCACGGAAGGTGATTTTGTTTCATAGTTGGATGGTCACTGAAGGTGATCTATACATAATGGTATTTATTTAGACTCGAAAATTGTAGAAATTTGCGTTTTCTGTAAGATTTTTCTAATTTCCAAAATATGCAGGTTTCAAAGCTCAAATTTGGATGACTTATTTTTATTCATAACAGAAACTAGTATATTAACTTTTAATTTCCTCAGGTTCCTCAGTTAGAAGTTATTAAAGATGAAAGTTCCACGTTATACACGCGGCTAGTTAGCGCACAGGTCTTACATTCTCACGGTACAGACATGCCATATGGTCGTGACGTCAGACGAACGGACACCGGTAATCTGCCCGCTACAGCACATATGCTAATCTGATGGCTACTTTACAGTCTGTCTACATTTCACAGTAAATATTTGATAGAAAACTGTGCGCTCGCACTAGTTGCGACGCCACATACTGTCGTGTTGACATAGGTGGGAGAGGGAGAAAAGGGGTTATCGTCAGTCTGCTTTTCCGAGCGGTACTGAGCAGATGGCAAAAGGACAATTCACAGTGAAGGCATTTGATTTTTTTTCTTGTGTCTGAGCAAACACCGGCACAGGCATTTACTAGAAATGCAGGTGGTGAGACTTGGTAGGGAACTCGTTGTGGAGACTCTTGGACAAACAGGGTTTTGAAATAGTTGTTTATTCCAGACAGGACTAACTAATACACTGGAAGCTAGTTCTAGGGTTAGAAAAAGCATGAATAACACTGTTATTCATGCCAGTACAGAAGTCCCAGGAGTGGATGCTCACCACAGTAGCAAATACTAGCAGCAGCAAAAACTTGTTGCAAAACAAAAGACACTGTTCACTGAGGCACTCCAAGTGAGAGAGTGGACATACAAGGAGCTGGACCGAGGCTGGAGTCAACGGACGCGGATTCGGCGCCCAGATCGTCTGACTGAGAACTCCGCCAAAATGTGGAATCTTGGGGTTTTAAAGAGTCGTGTGGGGGCACGGTTTTCCCCACTTAAAGCCACCCAGGCAATCCCGCAGGTGTCTTGCAGGCGCCTGCCAATCACGGTTTTGTTAGGTCCCCTCTACTGCTCCCAAGGCGGGGATGTTAATGCAGTTGCACTAAGTTCGTATATGGTAACAACATTGTTAAGCTGAAAGCTAAACGTAACTGCTCTGCCAAATAAGGCAGCAACATTATGGTATACGTCATTTAGCGCCGCTCCTCGAGCTCCCTCGAGTAGGGACTGCTAGGTCAACAGTTTTTTTGGCGTTTTCGCTCTCTTTCTAACCATTGTGAGCCTACTGGCGTTGCTGTTCTCAGGGCTGGTATAAAGCTGGCTTTATACGCTAGTACGTGCCTGTTACCTGCAAAGTTCTACGACGGCAATCTACCACAGCGTCTAGACGACATATGAAGTTACACATTAATTTCTTGAAGAGTAACTAACGCCCTGGGACCGCGTCTGGGGCGTCTGCATTTTCACAAGGCTCTCCCCTTACGGTTTACTTCGTGTAACAATATCTCTCCTAGTTTCGTCTGTCCTCAGCATCATCTCTGCTTCCGCGCCTTGGAGCGCCTGTCCTCCTTTCTCACAGCCTCAGGATAACACTACAGTAGCAAGGAATAATCAATATACTACAGTACTTGTACGATATTATCTGTTATATACGTTACTTAAGAGAAAACAACGAGAAAGTAAGGGAGATTTTTGACAACCTAAGAGAACACAGCCTGAAGTTGCAGCCAGACAAATGTGAATTTTTACGGAAGGAAATAATATTTTGGACATAAGATAATTGATACAGGAGTACAGCCAGACGCGTGGAACGTGGAAAAGGTTAAGAGGTTCCCAGTACCAAACACAAAGAAAGAATTAAAACGATACTTAGGGCTAGAAGGATACCACTGAAAATGTATAGAAGATTTGAGTTTAATTGCAACTCCTTTACGTAAATGGCTACAATACAACAAAGAATTAAGGGGATCACACCGTGGTTCAGGGCGAAAAAATCGATTTTTCGTTTTCATCATATTTCGATAGATTTTAAGATTTATTTAAGTACTCTGAAAAGAATTTTGCTGAAACAAATTTTTTTTCGAGCATTTAAAGAGCATTTTCCTACCACTTGTGTTTATGTGCCACGGCCACTTTTCTGTCACCCACTTTTCTACATATATTTTAGAGCTTTATATCCCCTACATTGCACGTTAGGGAATTTTTTACTCCTGAGCGTGTTGGCTATCCTTGGAATGCAACAGTTACTTTTCTTTTGTTTCTGCTGTTTGTAAACAACACGCTTTCAAACACGCAGTTCGTTTTGTTCAAGCGTGATTGCGAGTATTTGTTATACTTGCGTTTGCAGTGCTTTTTTGCGTGTGTTTTGTTGTGTTTATTGAAGATGACGAAGCGTAAAGGCAGTTTCAAGAAACGACAATTTAGAGGAAACAAGTTTAGAAAGCTTTCTAAACAAAAGGTTATGTCGCCTTTCAACGATGTTTCTAATTGTAATTCATCATACAACAATATGGTGAACTCTAAGCCATATGGAGATGTCATTATTAGCAAAATAGAATGTGTAGGCCATGTTAAAAAACATTTGGGAACAAGGCTGAGAAAACTAACTGTTTATATGAGAGGAAAAGTATTAGAAGATGGAACATTGTTGACCGAACGGGGTCGATTAACTAAAACTGAAATTGAAAACTTGCAGGTATACTATGGGTAGGCAATTCGGAGAAATAAAGAAAATCTCGAGGCAATGAAGAGAGATTTTTGATCCATATTCTTAAATAAGTCCTCTACTGATGGTAAGCCATGTCATGGATTGTGTCTATCAGGAGAAAATTCATGGTGCAAATACAATAGGGCTCAGGCAATTGGAGAATCTTATTCTCACCTGCATTCTCTTCCTGCTGCTGTTATTACAGCAATTAAACCTATTTTCAGAGACTTGGTTCATCCTGACCTTCTAAGGAAATGTCTGCATGGAAAGACACTGAACCCAAGTGAATACTTCAACGGCATAATTTGGAACTGCCTTCCTAAAACTGTATTTGTAGGCATGCACACAAAGAAACTAGGAGTTCACAATGATGGTATTACATTCAATTGTAGTAATATTGGAAAGTGTTGGGTACTGAAAACGCTGGGATTTAATCCTGGTGAAAATATGATCACTGGGATGCAACATTGCGATGAAATGTGAATAGCCGATGAAGACAGGTCTGCATCTAATATTGCCAAGAAAGCAAGACTAACATCCAGGAAGGTGAAAAAGAAGCTGGAAGACCTGTTACAGGCCAAAGAAGGGCCATAATATTCAGCAGGTCAGTTTTAATTAACTGTAACAAATTTCAAAAAGTTTTTTCTTTAAAGCCAATTTCTCGCAAACTAAAATTTTCAGAACATATGCCCCATTACACCAGAAACTATCATAGATAAATGAATGAAATTTTCAGACACTCTGCATAATATAAAAAGCCACGTCTCGTACTATATTCATTAATATTCCCCCATTAGGAAGTTCAAAAACAAATATTTTCCGCAGAAAAAACTTAATATTTTTTGTTAATAAATTTAAAAAGGTATTTCTTAAAAACTATAAAATGCATAAAGAACATTTTAGTACAGTTGACTCGATTAGCATTATGTAAAATACAGTGAAAATATTAAGGTCCTGCATCAAATAGTTTTTACAGAAATGGGTCAAATACTTGCCTAAATTAGCATGGGTTGGATACGCAGGGTGTGGTCCCCTTAAAAGGAAAGTTAATCAATCCTCACATACTACAGTACTCCGACTTTGAGAAACCCTTCATTGTTACGACGGACCCAAGTGGTGCAGCAGTTGTCGCAGTATTATCGGAAGGTAAAGCTGGAAGTGTCATGCTACTAGTGTACGCTTTCGGGTTATTAAATAAAGCAGAGTGAAACTATTCAGCATCGTTTATTAAAATAGAGGGTGTAACTAGAAGAATAGTCATACGATATTAGTTATAAGGGAAGACGACTGAATGCCAATGCAGATGCATTAAGCAGGATGCGATAAAGTGATGAAGAGGCATATTTAGTGGAAAACAAAGGGCCAATTACAAGGATAACCGAGACTACTAGGTTAGATGAAGACACGCCAGAGGAACATAAGGCCGAAATAATGACAAAAGTACATGACAACCCATCGGGTGAACATCAAGGAATTCACAGAACCTTGGATCATCTAAAGAAATACGGTGCGTCGGAGTGAATGAAAGTAGATGCCGAGAAATACATTAGAACGTGTGATAAATGTCAACGAAATAAAATTACTCAGTGTAAGCCCAAGATGCCATTAGTTATTACGGACACGTCAGAAACCGTGTTTGACAAATGTTGAATGGATGTGGTCGCTCCATTACGTGTAACAGCAGAAGGCAACAAATTTATTATGATGTGAACAACTTCACCGTTGCAGTTCCTGTAGAGACAGACAAGACACGAGCACTGCGGCAGAAACGCTCATTGAAGAAGTTACATTAAATGATGTATCGACAGATTAAGGTTCAAATTTCCTAAGTCAAGTGTTCAAGAGATCGTGCAGGTTATTAAGAATAAAGAAGATGTAGACAACTGTCTTCCACCCGCAGACGAATGGTGTGTAGGAAAGGATACATCGCACGCTAGTGGAGTATTTGAGGTATTTTATAAATGAAAATCATAGCAATGGGGAGACGTGGTTTTCACAAAGCGCTTTTATTTCCTATGCTATGCCACATAGCAGCACAGGGTGTACCCCTTTTGAATTAAAGTTCGGAAGGACAGCGAACTTACACGGAGTATTACAAAAAGATACAGCCGTAATATGATATGATCATGAGGATAATGTGTATCAGTTCAAAGCTTGGATGCTAGAAGCGCATCGAGTAGTGAGAGATAGAATGAAAGAGGCCAAACAAGCAAGCAAGATTCATAATGACAAGACAGAGCACCAGAGAACATTTCGGGTAGGAGATAGAGTGTTACTGCATGTTGGGACAGTAAGATATGGGAGATCAATAAAGTTCCATTCCCAGTTCAGAGGTCCGAACGAAATAGTAAAGTCAAATCGGCTAACAAGTAATCAAGACGAACAGGAGACAAGAATGGAAAGTACACGACAACAGACAGAAACCTTATTACTAAGATGAAGTTCTAAGATGAAGTTGGAAATGTAAAAGCAGGATTTCGCTTACAGACCCATCATGATGCTATCGATAAGAATGACGTGGATTCTTATTATCGCCGGCTGATGGTGGTCCTACAGTTTTCACGGGTACGAAGAGATGGATGGTATCGTGGAGATTCACATGATAAAGACATCAGGGATATGCTACCACCATAAAGGCGACATCGAGATAACCAGTACGACATGGAAATTGGTAACCTATGTAAATTTAAGGACACTAGACGAAAAACTTCACGCTGTAAGAAGGGTAGGATTATATATATATATATATATATATATATATATATATATATATATATATATATATATATATATATATATTTAATCCTCATAAATCAATTAATACGACCAATAAGGAGACAAAAGGGAGGAATTCTTAACTTTGTAGGGGAAATCAGTAAAGTATTATTCGAAATCTTGGACGAGGCAGATGCTGCTTATTACAAAACGCACATCGATGGTATGGAGTCGAGATCAGAACTACTGAAACTGTCCAAACAGTCGCAGTAATCAGAGTCACACTGCCAGGTTTCAATAAAACCATAGATTCATGACTGCCCCGGCCGCGGTGGCCGAGCGGTTCTAGACGCTTCAGTTCGGAACCACGCGATTGCTGCGGTCGCAGATTCGAATCCTGCCTCGGGCATGGATGTGTGTGATGTCCTTAGGTTGGTTAGGTTTAAGTAGTTCTAAGTCTAGGGGACTGATGACCTCAGATGTTAAGTCCCATAGTGCTCAGAGCCATTTGAACCATTCATCACTGCTGGTGAGAAGTAGCTCAGAAACGGAATGAATAAATTAGAACAATTTATTACAGATTCTCTGAGGACTACAGATTTTGCTCTCAAGAGGGCTGCCGTATTCATGACGGTCAATGAACAAGTGCTGCAATTACAGATTTCATTTGCTAAAGTAAGTATGGAACATAATGAACTAGTAAGTGCGATAAAGCGCGCTTAAAAGGGCATTCTTGCCTCTCACACTGTAAATCGAGTACAAATTATCAAATATCTAATGCCAATTCAAAATGAGTTAAGAGGAGTGAAAGTTCCAATACATCTAGTAGAAGAATATGGATACATATTACTAAAAATTATGGATACCGATGTATCTATAAATAAGGAGTTAGTAGGATATATGATTAGTATTCCACTAATTGTAAACAGGGACTTTAATTTGTATACAATGTTTCTAGTTCCAATTACGTTAACATCTGGTGTAGATCATGATGCATGCATGCAACCAGAAAAGCAATATTTGCTGGCTGATAGTTCTAAGGAACTGTACGCTAAGTTATCACTTTATCAGTTAAATTAGATGGAACTGGATAGTCAAAGATGGATATATAAACAACATTTGGGTTGAATTCAATTGATTACAAATACTGGGTAGCCTCCGCCACGTACCGTACGGTGGCTTGCAGAGTATCTATGTAGGTGTAGATGTAAGTGTAGATGTAGAACGTGGAGGATTGTGAAGTGAAAACGTTACAAGACAAGCACATATCTGATCCAAGAAAATGATTTCTTTAGAAAGACGCTTATGGACTAATTTAGGCACTGATGAATGGTAATATGCAATACCTAAAGAGGAAGACATGACTAATTTGTGTAATATGTATCCAGCAAAAGATATTAAATTAAAAGGAATAGGAATACTCAAGTTTCAGGAAAACTGTAAAGGGTACAAATCACATGTGTATATACAATGAAAGTGATAAAGACAAACTGTACCAGGAGAGACGTAATACCAAATGTGAATATGAACGTAGACCTTTGTAACTAAATGGAAACAAAAATCAGTAGGTATGAAACACAATTTGATTTACTTTGAAAGCTGGCCGGAGTGGCCGAGCGGTAATAGGCGCTACAGTCTGGAACCGCGCGACCGCTACGGTCGCAGATTCGAATCCTGCCTCGGGCATAGATGTGTGTTATGTCCTTAGGTTTAAGTAGTTCTAAGTTTTAGGGGACTGATGACCTCAGAAGTTAATTCCCATAGTGCTCAGAGCCATTTGAACCATTTTTTTTTTTTTTTTTTTGCTTTGAAAGCATGTCACATCCAACTTATATGATCCAAGAGTAGAGGGTAAACTATTAGAAGGCAGAGATAAATTCTTAGATAAGAAAAGAAGATAGAAAATTCTTCCGTTGCTACATATATGAGCGTAAGTTGAATTATTTGCATTATTGTATTTTTAGGATGTGCGAAATGTAATTGTTACAAGTATTTATGCAAGACATTTTTAATGACCCTAGAGATGGGAACTACTGCTGATCTGCTTGTGTCATGATGATAGTAGTTCAAACACCTAGAATAAATAGAATACACTTGCAATCAGTAGAGAGAGGCGAGAAAATGGTTGCACATGCTACAAATTCGGGAAACACAGATGAATGAGGGGTAATTACAAATAGATGTTAAAATGTTTTCTTTGAGGTATGGAATAACGTCAAATAGGTGTAAAAATTTGTAATTACACTAAGATGTTTTCTTTCAGGTATAATGTGAAGGAAAATTGATGTAAAAGTTTAAAATGTATTAAAGGCACTTTGGATACTTCTTATTAATGTAATTTTGCGACGAAGTGTCATGACCACATAAAATGTTAATAATTTTAATTATACATTATTACATCATAGCTAGAAGCAAACGCAAACTTTCAGGGGCATGGAACAGACTAGTGACAGACTGGCTGAGATAACGAGCCCCAAGGCAACCCAGAGCTGTTTGATTTTCAGTGGCTGACCAAACACGCCAGTGAGGATTATTTTTGATGGGTTACCGAGACAACGAGGGTCTAGGTAGCAGGGATCATCGGTAATCTTCCGCTGCACACAATGGAGGAATTTCTAGTTAAGTTAGAATCATAGTCAAACATTAAGACGATCAAATGCCGAGAAAAGTTTCCAGGAGAATATTACCGACAGATATTGTAGAGGACCGTGTCCACCATAGAGATTCAGCGAGTAATCTGAGCAGCAATAGTGCAGTGATGGTTCTCAGCAGTACCTGATGGAGCAATGGACAGACACTTCATCTACGGTGACACACCAAGGTGGAACCCTGTAACTGCAAGCTAAGTAGTATTTTCAGTATTCATTGGAATAAAATTGAACATAGACTGTCTGTCTCTGTCTCAAAGAATTAAGTTAGAGGAATTTCAGTGAACAGGAGGAAGAAGTTACTAATTGACACTTGTCTCTTGTACTAAAGGGACAAGTGGCCCTTGATTGATAGTGAATTGTTTCAAAGTGTTGATGACTTACGATTTAGACCAAGTGGCCAGTACCTAGCAGATCAAGTTATAAAAGATGAAAATATGGAGGGGTCGCTGAATCCTCAGTGGTCTAGAAGGATGTGATGGGGATGGGGAGGAGAGGAGGGACTGGTGATTCACCTGGGTGACCTTGATCAATTCTAGTTGGTTTCTTGGGAGACACGGATTGGGGTAACCATGAAGCCCAGGTGTGTAACCTGACACCGAATGTCCTTATCCGTATGATCTGATACTCAAGGTCAGGGTTGGCTCATACTCTCCTTGGTATGCTCGTGCGGGATCAGCTGTCACAGCATGTTGAATGTTATCAGATCGAGGCCAGGCACCGTATTACGAGCTACTGCCTGCAGAATCCTACTCCCAAAGAGAAAAGGACTGGTTTTCTTACTCCGTATTGCTAGAACAAAAAATTGAAATCAATCCTTTCTTGTGGCATTCAATGACGATAGAAATCCGGCGCCTGGACAGAATCGGCCACAATGGTTTTATACGATTTATTCATTGCCTGAATAATGTCTCTTGATGATGTTAGGCGGTCGTGAGTTCCCCATGGAAATTCTTCTGAGGTCTTCTAATACTTTGCTTGCGAGTGTCGACCTATTGGTTCAAAAAGGTTCAAAAGGCTCTGAGCACTATGGGACTCAACTGCTGTGGTCATCAGTCCTCTAGAACTTAGAACTACTTAAACCTAACTAACCTAAGGACATCACACACATCCATGCCCGAGGCAGGATTCGAACCTGCGACCGTAGCAGTCGAACGGTTCCGGACTGCGCGCCTAGAACCGCGAGACCACCGCGGCCGGCTGTCGACCTATTAATGGAGTTAGGGAACGCTTGGCAGGATCTCTGTTTACCCTCTCGGATTATCGTCCTCATCTGTGTACGCGCCTTCCGAAAGGCTTCATGTGACCATGCCCATGTTTGAGTTGAATGTGTTGTGCATCTCGATAACTATGCCATAGTAATCAAATTTTTATGACTTTCTAAGAAGTTCCAGCTGTTTCGACCTGTTAGTTTCTACCAACAAAGAAGCAATTCACAATCATTTGATAGACTTCAAGGTACCAGCAATCCCTTTTAAACCTTCATGAATGTAGGAAGGGGACTATTTTTCAGATGTGTCGTACTCCCTCTTGATTACTAGAAACAAATTCTGATTTATGACTTCTGGAGCACCTTTACTGAAGATAGTATGGTTATCGGGAGGACTAGACTCTCTCATTCGTTTGGATGAGTGGGTGTGGGCGTCAGTACTTTCAGACGGTTGGATTTGGCTTGGTGTTTCCACGAGCAGGTACGAACATGTAGTGAAGAGCCGCAGATTTCCGAGAGGCGACTCGCGAACGACCGTTTCGCCTCACCAACAGCCATTCATCAACATCAGTGTGCAGCACACAATGAGATTTAGGGATTTTTTTATAGAGGTTTCTACCATACTCGCGACCCAGTCCGTGAAGCCAAGATCCCCTTTCTTTCTGATATGCTACATCCCACCACCGCGCCACAAGGTCGTCGCTAAAGTATGTACAGAGCTTACGGTTACAGAGGATTGACGACGCCCACCAGCCCCATATCTCAGGAAACATGGGTTCGCCAAGCCTATACCAAGCAAACGAATGCTGAACTCCCTAAGATGCTCGCCATTTAACACGACCCTAGAGACATGTGTCGCTTAACGAATGCCACGGCCATGATGAGCTATACACCACCCCCCTTCCCTTAAAATAGCTAAGCAGAAAATTATAAACGAGAAATAAAATAATTTAGGGGCATACATGATCACGGGAAAGATAGATGCAACCTGTAAGAAATTTTAATGAGACCAGTGAGGAGAACGTCAAGATCTCAGATAGCACGAAAGTACGAAGGAACCAAGAAAAATTTGAAACATGGATAGAATACATGTATAAAGGCTATGTAATGGAAATGAACTTGCAATATTACAGCAAGAGAAAACAAAATCGATGAGGAGAGATGGGAGATACGATATGGCGACAGGAATTTAACAGAGCACTTTAATACCAAGGTTACAACATGAAGACATTCTCTCAACATTTTTGAGGTCCTTCGGAGAAAATACCACGGCAAAACTATTCCTCCTGGTATACAAGATATATGATATGTGCAAGACGCACTCATATTTCAAGAAGAACGTAATACTGAAATTCAGTTTCACAGGAGGCGGTTGCTGACAGGTGTGCATATTACCAAACTATCAATTTAATAATTCATGGTAGCAAAGTGCTGACGCAAATTATTTACAGAGGAATGGAGAGCTTTGTAGAAGCCGAGCCCAGGAAATATAGGGTTGTGGTTTTTGGAAATGAAGGAACACATCAAGCAATACTGACCTTCCGACTCAGGAGACAGGTTAAAGGTTAAAGAAAGGCAAAATTACGTTTATGACATTTGTGGACTAAAAATTATTTATAGTGTTGATTGGACTACATGAAATTCTGATGATAGCAAGGATAAAATACAGGGATCAAAAAGTTATTCGGTTAACAGCTCGCATAGAAACCGGACTGCAGTCGAAAACAAATAAAAGGAGTTATTAGTAATAGTGGTATGGAGTGAGAGAGGGTTTGTAGCTTATTGTCATTGTTCTTTTACGCATTGAGCAAGCAATAATAGAAATCAAAGAGTAGTTAGGAAATGGAATTGAACTTCAGGGAAAGGAAATAAAAACTTTGCAGTTTGAAGATAACACCCTAATTCTGTCAAAACGGCCAAAACTTTGGAAGAGAAGTTGAATGTAATGGATATTGCCTTTAAAAATATTTATTAAATGAACATTGACGAAAGTAAAACAAGGGTAATTCAGTGTAGTCAAAGTAAATCAGGCGATGCACAGGGCAATTGATTAGGAAATGGGGTGCTAAAAGAAGTAGGTGAGTTTTGTAATTTAGGCAGCAATATGAGTGAAGATGGGCCAAACAGAAAGGATCTAGTATATGCAGTGCCAATAGCAAAAAAAGGAGTTTGTGAAAAAGAGAAACTTGCTGACAGTTAATATAAATTTAAGTGCTAGAAAATCTTTTCAGAAGTTATTTGTGTGGAGTGTAGCCTGGAATGCAAATGGAAGTGGACGATATACAGCTCACATAAGAAGAGAATAGACGCTTTTGACATGTGGTAGGAATAAGTGAGAGTACTGTACCCTGGTACACTCTTGATGCTTTTACCTCTATATAATCCTGTAATAGATGTTTAATATATTTACTCATTCCATTTTTAAAAGATGTCATTCACTTTTTATGTACTGCAGACGTTTTTGGAAGCTACAGAAATTACTCCGAAAAGTTAAGCTTTTCCAAATGCGAAAACGTGTTCCAAGGTAGACCTTGGTCACGTGCCTAAGAATTTAAAAAGAGTTATACTCTAGACAACCTTCTCAATATCGTGTTTGCGTGATACTCTATCTATTACATTCTTACATAACCAGTTAGTGAAGTCAAATAATGCAGAAGTATTATCAGAAAACAGTCACAAGTTAAATATATTTTGAAATCTAAGCTATTGCAAATTAACACGGATTTCCATTTTCAGGAAAAAGAAAACTGTTACGACATTAAAGAACCTCAGTTCATTTGCAAGTGTAACATGTTTCATGGTGAGTGGGAGGGGGATTGGCGGGAGCAGTAAAACATACCTGAGTAAGGCCACGGCTTGGAAACAGTAGCCCTAATGAATATAGGTTGCTATACTTATGTTGAGATGAACAGGATAAATTAGCTTGGAGAGCTGCAACAAACCAGTATAGAATGAAGACCACAATAACAAAACATACGCATATTTCCATAGTGACTGTTTACTACCACCAGTCTTCTGGATGATGTGACTGCCCCCCCCCCCCCCCCCAAATTTGCCAACCTCTTCCTCTCACAGTAACATCTTCTCATCATTCTAAATTATCTAACGTTGTTGTTGTTGTTGTGGTCTTCAGTCCTGAAACTGGTTTGATGCAGCTCTCCATGCTACTCTATCCTGTGCAAGCTTCTTCATCTCCCAGTACCTACTGCAACCTACGTCCTTCTGAATCTGCTTAGTGTAGTCATCTCTTCGTCTCCCTCTACGATTTTTACCCTCCACGCTGCCCTCCAATACTAAATTGGTGATCCCTTGATGCCTTAGAACATGTCCTACCAACCGATCCCTTCTTCTGGTCAAGTTGTGCCACAAACTTCTCTTCTCCCCAATCCGATTCAATACTTCCTCATTAGTTATGTGGTCTACCCATCTAATCTTCAGCATTCTTCTGTAGCACCACATTTCGAAAGCTTCTATTCTCTTCTTGTCCAAACTATTTATCGTCCATGATTCACTTCCATACATGGCTACACTCCATACAAATACTTTCAGAAATGACTTCCTGACACTTAAATCTATACTCGATGTTAACAAACTTCTCTTCTTCAGAAACGCTTTTCTTGCCATTGCCAGTCTACATTTTATATCCTCTCTACTTCGACCATCATCAGTTATTTTGCTCCCCAAATAGCAAAACTCCTTTACTACTTTAAGTGTCTCACTTCCTAATCTAATTCCCTCAGCATCACCCGACTTAATTCGACTACATTCCATTATCCTCGTTTTGCTTTTGTTGATGGTCATCTTATATCCTCCTTTCAAGACACTATCCATTCCGTTCAACTGCTCTTCCAAGTCCTTTGCTGTCTCTGACAGAATTACGATGTCATCGGCGAACCTCAAAGTTTCTATTTCTTCTCCATGGATTTTAATACCTACTCCGAATTTTTCTTTTGTTTCCTTTACTGCTTGCTCAATATACAGATTGAATAACATCGGGGATAAGCTACAACCCTGTCTTACTCCCTTCCCCACCACTGCTTCCCTTTCATGTCCCTCGACGCTTATAACTGCCATCTGGTTTCTGTACAAATTGTAAATAGCCTTTCGCTCCCTGTATTTTACCCCTGCCACCTTCAGAATTTGAAAGAGAGTATTCCAGTCAACATTGTCAAAAGCTTTCTCTAAGTCTACAAATGCTAGAAACGTAGGTTTGCCTTTTCTTAATCTAGCTTCTAAGATAAGCCGTAGGGTCAGTATTGCCTCACGTGTTCCAACATTTCTACGGAATCCAAATTGATCTTCCCCGAGGTCGGCTTCTACCAGTTTTTCCATTCGTCTGTAAAGAACTCGCGTTAGTATTTTACAGCTGTGACTTATTAAACTGATATTTCGGTAATTTTCACATCTGTCAACACCTGCTTTCCTTGGGATTGGAATATATGTTCCAATCTCTGGTTTCATCTAACGTTTATACCCTTTATGGATCTCTCCAGTACCATCGAAATACTTTACTACTGCCTTGACAAGTGTCCTATCGCCCTGTCACTTCATCTAATTAATGTCTCCTACGTATTCCTTTAATTGCCAATTACGTAGAGAAAGTCCTCATTTCTTACCTTATCAGTCAGTTTTTCTCATCCTTCTGTAAATTCACGCTCGGTCACTTGTTGCCGCTTTATCAGTGAAAATATGACTTACGTAATTCCAACATTTTGTTGGTATCGGGATTAGGGACTCAGTATAGTTATAATTTATATATTAAGTTTTCCATCAGAGTCGCGAATAATATTTTTGCTAATGACTAGTTTCGTTCATTCAAAAATCATTATATATATAAGAAGGCACACTGTCCTTAACAAAACATGAAAGAGAGCACTTTCAAACATTTTGTGTGCACAGTTTACGACAGAGCTATTAATCTTTTATGACATGCCTGAATTTATAATATTTCGCTGTACATAATACATTTGTTTTTACATCAGGCCAAATTAAAAAATGTTATTTGATTGTCTTGATACATTCAAAAGTTGTTATGCGTCTTTAGCTATTCGTATACTTTGTCTCTTAGAGATAAAAATGTTACAACTAAATACATAGATACTGTACTGATAAAGGCCCCAGATATTATCACGCTATTTTAGTAATTACTGATACAGGTTGTCTATCGAAGGAATCCCTGATTTCAGAATTAAATATCTCGAAAACTATGTTCGATGGTACAGGACTTCTGAAAGAATTCGAAAATCTGCTAACATATTATGCTGTACGCTATGCAACTCGCACAGTATCAGCGCGCAGAATTAAATTCGAACTCTGCAAGGGTCCCCGAAACAATTTCACGATATTTTCCACTCGCAGTGCGGAGGTGGTACAAACTAACAGTACAATTTGCTATCACAACCCGTAGTATCCCAACGGAAATGGATTCAGATGCCACACACATTGTCTGGTCAAGCCCGTCCAGCGTGGTGGGATGATACCGGTAGAGAGCGTCTTTCAATGCGCCGCACGAAAGGTAGTCACAACGAGCCAGGCTGGGCGAATATGTAAGCCAGCCCACTCCTGCGTCAGTAAATTTGCTAATATCCACTGCAATGACTCTGTTTCCGAAGTATTCATGAAGGAAGGGAAACTCCTGTTCGTTGCCATGTCGTCTGGCCCCATTCTACACGAACCTCTCGTTCCCTGGCCGATCGTAAAACGCTAGCTGTGTGGCCACAAATTGTTTCAAAATTGTAACTTAACGTTCAGTAGTGATTGTTTTCTGCATGTAAAATGGAATGCCTCTGCTGCATACCCCAGCCCAAACAGTAATTTCGGGAAAACACAGCAATTTTGCTTCACACAAACGGGGATTTTCGGAACCCCAGAATCATCAGTTTCGTTAATTTACGACTCCATTCAGGTTGAAGTGTGCTTCCTCTGTGAACCAGATGCAGCCGATATCGAATCCTTCATTATCAATCATTGTGACAATTTGGTTCGCGAAGTCAGCCGTTTGTTGCACAGATCGTACAGATATTGCGTGGTGGCTTTGGATTTTGAATGGAAACATGTGCAGGCTACATCTCAGTATTTTGTGCGTGATGGAACGTTTCAAACCAGTCTCTGCTACAGTTCTTCTCTGCATGTTACCAGTATCAGCAGATCCTGAGTAAATGAGAAAGAACTCGCTAGTATTTTATACAATAAGCTGTTTAATTCTGCCATTGAAGCATCTCTTCAATCAATAATAATACTCATATTTTTGCTCACTTTCCAGAGATTTATTGTTGTATTGAGTCGTGAGAGATTGGGACTCATGGTAATTAGTGGTGCCCGCATCTCGTGGTCGTGCGGTAGCGTTCTCGCTTCCCACGCCGGGGTTCCCGGGTTCGATTCCCGGCGGGGTAGGGATTTTCTCTGCCTCGTTATGGCTGGGTGTTGTGTGATGTCCTTAGGTTAGTTAGGTTTAAGTAGTTCTAAGTTCTAGGGGACAGATGACCATAGCTGTTAAGTCCCATAGTGCTCAGAGCCACTAGAACCATTTGAGCCAATTAGTGGTGGTAAGGTCTTATGGGACCAAACTGCTGAGGTCATCGGTCCCTAAGCTTACGCACTACATACTGTAATTCAAAGTATATTACACTAAGGACAATACACACCTCCATGCCCACGGGAGTACACCAACCTCCGCCGGGGTGAGCCGCGCGGACCGTGACAAGGCGCCACAGTCCGCGCGGCTACCCCGCTCGGCAAACTAATTAGTCTTCATCTCTCATGTGCAAGTAATAAAAATCGAGTGCTATAATTTTTTTTATGGACGGCTTGAAATCATTTGTTTGGTCTCTGTCAACTTCTGTAATTTCATTTTCTACAAAAAAACTTTAGTACTTTTGTATTGCAATCAACTTCTGTAGCCGGCCGTTGTGACCGAGTGGTTCTAGGCGCTTCAGTCTGGAACCACGCTGCTGCTACGGTCGTAGGTTAGAATCCTGCCTCGGGCATGGATGTGCGTGATGTCCTTAGGTTTGTTAGGTTTAAGTAGTTCTAATTTTAGGGAACTGAAGACCTCAGATGTTAAGTCCCATAGTGCTTGGAGCCATTTGAACCAATGAATCATGTTCTGTAGCTCATTCAGATTTCCGATTAACTGTAGCAGCAACTAGTAATGTAGCTTTTGTGAATGAATCTAAGGATCTGTTAATCACTGATGACATGCTACTAGCGTCATTTGACGTATTAAACTTGTATACTAACAACAAATGAAACTTTAAAAATAATCAGTAGATGTTTAATACGCAATAGCACCATGGGAAAACCGTAAACTAAAGGAGGCTCTTGAAATATTGGAGTTGAGACACAAGGGAATTACTGACATTTGCTGCGTGTGGGTTTCGACTTAAATCAATGAGAAAACTTGAAAACTTGTACTGACCGAGATTTGAACTCGGGCCTCCTAATTAGCGTTCATGGAAAGGTATCAGAATTAGTCTCACTTATTAAGATCAATAATGACCACATACTACCATCAACAGAAAGTGGCTGGAACCGAAAGTGAAGGTCAGTGAAGTCTTAAACACTGAGTATAAAATATATTTGTGAGGATAGACTTGGCACTGTTGTAGCATTATGGATTCTATAGACAGGACAAACATATGGCCCTCATCTAGGAGGTACTATTGGACGAACGAGATCCGTTCTTTCAAGCAGCAGTTTTAGTATGAAACGTCCCCTTAGAAAAATTGTACAAGACTGTGCTTAAACTGACATACAATTTTTTTTTAGCGCAACGCAATCTGACTTTCGAAAATCCCTACAAAAGAATGGCCCTGACTAACATTAATCTATACCTTTCACAAATCACTTACCTCACAAAAATCTTCGTTACTCGAACTACTGCAATACAGCGAGCGCCACTACTGCCAGCTAAATAAAAGATTCAAACTACAGAAGGCACTAACTACTGATAGGTATAGTTAGCAAATGAAAGATTTTAATAGAGAACAAACAATGTATTTACCTCACTAGCCATAATATATATAGCAGTTCATGACACCAATTCTTACAAATTTCAAAACTGCGCCATCTCTCTCCCCACGTCCACCACTGCTGGCGGCTCACCTCCAACTGCGCAACGCTACGCGCTGTTAGCATCCAGCTGCCTCTGCTCAACACTACAATGGCAGACAACAATGCAAACTAAACACACACTGCGCACAGCACAGCCAGTGGTTTTTCATACCGAGCGCTACGTGGCGGCGGCGTTACCAATAAAAAAAAACCTAAACAGCCTACTTACATTAGTTTTAGCGGTTTTTGACACTTCTGTGAGATCGTGTGAGTAATTCATATAGGTTTAAAGCACCCTGTTCGGTCGATAGACGTTCCTTTAGAATATCATGTAGCAAATTTACCAGTACAATATGACTTGTTCGTTTCATCGGCTACTTGTAATGGTAGGAGTAAATATAATCACTCATCGTATAGTTGAGGCGAAAAACACACAAACAAGACAGATTGAGATTTTAGACAGTATCCATCACAGCAAACTAAAATAAAGCAAACGCACACTACGTGTGCGTAGGATAGACAAGATGGAAGACAAGATGAAAGATATGCATAGGCAATGAGAGAGGTATGAAATAAATATAGAACCCGTTCAAATAACTTACCGGAATGCAGCCAGGTGACGTCATCGATAACCGTATATATTTCGACAGGAGCAAACCTTACCATTTTTAATGTACAACTGCACGAAGGAAGCTAAGTGAATTTAAAGCCTCGACTTTCAGAGAAACTCTGTAATGATAAAATAAACACACACACACACACACACACACACACACACACACTGTAAATAATAGCGTCATCACAGACCAAGGATGACCGACGACAGAAGTTATCAGTAGTGAAATCGGTAGTTAACGAGTGAGGTAGTATAAACTCTGTGCCTCTGTTCTTAAAAGTGAGAGAGCAGAGTTAAACAAAAACCAGTGTCTCTATTCATAAGGTTACTTACTAATTTCATTTCAATAGCTTCCTTAATGACACTATACCACTAGCTGGAAGTGCATGCCAAAAACTCAGTGATTTTATATTCGATGATAACCAGTGCCAAGGCAATGTTCTGCAATGGTGGATTTGTTTGGCTGTTGTAAGTAGAGGGGACAGACAGATTTGGCGCATTTCGTTAGTGCAGGTTGCCTACATCTGGGGCAGGTATGCACTCAGGGGCAAACCTATGGTTCTCCTTTGATTGACAGGTCCTTAGCCTATTGCTCTGTTAAGTGGCTTTCCATGTCGCTGCAATTGCCCCCCCCCCCAACCCCTCCCACTCCAACCCCCATCAGGAAGGGAGTGCTGGGCTATTTTGTTAGTGTGGGCTACCTACATCAGGGACAGGTATGCACTAGGGGTGGGCCTACTGTTCTCCTTTGATTGACAGGCACTTAACCTATTGTTCCCCCACCCCCTGAGCCTCCCACCAACCCCCCTCCCCCCTCAATGCTACAGGTTCACTTTCAGATCTGAGTAATTGGAATAGGCCCCCCTCTCACTCTTATCAATTTGATTGACTACTCAATTAAATTAATCAATTAGTTAACCTCTGTGGTGGGAAAATGCCATGCCCTCTTGCCATACTTCCCAGGTGAGAAATTCAAATTTTGTCAAAAATATTGCAAGTGCCACATCCACTTGGACTTGGAAGGAAACAGTTACTCTTCACCACGATCCTCAACCGGACGCCACGTCCCACTACCAACCCACGAAAGTGTACTAACATGCACTAATGTGTACTAACGTGCACAGCGTATGGCGTCATCCAAGATGGTGGCCATGACGTTAGCTGATGACGCAAGTACCGTTATCCAAGATGGCGGCATTTGGGGTGAAAGTGCTACGCCTGCCTCCCTTGGAAAAATGGCAACAGGACAATGCAACCTCTACTAACCTAAGAAAATGGCGGGAAAAAAGAGAACTTCCACAAACCTAAGACATCCGACCGCAACCTATTCCAAGGAATTGCCAGGAAAAAGACTAAGTTGATCGATCAGTTGGAGGGTATAGGATTGCTCTGTATGAAATATTGCTTAAACAATTTAGACAATGTATGGAAAATATGAAAAGGGTATATTGTTTATTTGTAAAAAATTCAGTTTGTGAGGGTTGGATTTCTCTTGCTCATCATTCTCTGCTGTTTGCAAACATTTAGGTCTTGCAAGAAGCAATTACATGTGCAAACATGTTGCATAACCTGATGTTTGGCACTGTACTCTGGGTGTCTTAACCTAATGTTGAGCCTTTGTTGGCACTTAAAGTATTGTTCTGTTAAGTGGTTTTCCATGTCACCCCACCCCCTTAAATTATTAAGTGCATTTCACATAAAAATTATTCAAATTAACTTAGTGTTCTGCACTTAACCGGCTGTTCTGCTGCATGTCACCCACTCATACGCAGCCACCCCTTAACTATTGTACCGATAATACCAATTTGATATAAAAAATTATGCAAATTATTTAAATCGATATTCTTCACATGTATGGCGTAGTTGTTTTTAATTCGCGGCATCGTATTGGCCTAAGAGTATTGTTCGTCTGTATGGGGCCCTTACCAGTTGGGTCTGATTCAAGAGATTGAGAAGATTTAGAGAACAACGGCAAGATTCGTCATTGGTACATTTAACCATCGCCAGAGCGTTACAAATCTCATTGAAAGTTTGAAGTGGGACACACTTGCATATAGACGACGCGTCTAAACGGAAGGGGCTGCTCACTAAATTCGAAATCCTATCTTCACCTTGGATGTAGAGCATATAACATTACCACCAACGTTCATATCACGCAATGATCGCCATTCAAAGATAAGGGAATTTGGAACTCGTCATGAGGCGTTCAGACAGTCGTTTTTCCCTCGCGCGAACGGCGAGTGGAACAGAAGGACAGAAATATAACTTTGGTGCGAATAGTGCCCTCCACCACACACCGCTTGGTGTCTAGCAGAGTATATATCTAAATGGAATACAGTTTAAAAAAAAGATCGTTAGCGCAGCTACGATGAGGCAAGGATAAGGCGCTGACATCTCTTTCATACTTTACAATTGAGAAATTCCTATCGAAATACGTGTTCACCTAAGTACCGTTGCTCGTGTCATGACGCATAGCTGCGGTTCGGTCCACCGCCTAGAGATGTTGCATTGCTTCGCAGGGCACATTCCTAACAGGACAACCTGTCCGTCAGTGAATTTACCCGTCAAGCTGCCGGTCTGGGAGCACCATACGCCACTGTTTTCTGCACAACAGACTTTCAGCTGCAAAATTATTTTGCACAGATCGCTACATTGCACTGACAGTTAAACCCTGTAAAAGTTGTCTACAGGTCATCAAATACATACAAGACTCACAATAATATTTGCCAGTCTAACTACAATTAAATATTACACTTGGCGATGTACAGCTAATGTTTACTCTGGAACGAATCTCAGCGCACATAACTTTCCACGTAAAAAATCTCTCGCGTTTATTGATGTCCTTAATCTTTACGTCCCTCACGATAAGACACGCACTCATTCTCTCTGATCATGCCACAACATAAGCCACAGTAACATTACACTACAATGTATGCACATTTTACACAAACAGTGCAGTTGTCTTTTATATCTGTACAGCGCAGGAAAAAAATATGGTATACGTACACTCACACATGTTATATGTCTCGATTCTCCCCAGTCCTAGGAAATTATCTGACAAAGTCGTTGAATCAGCGCTTCTTGAATTTGTTGCCAAGATTCTCTCTAATATGTTACGAAGGACAGACGCTGGAACTGCGTTCAGATAATGAATACCGCACCCGCGGACATAATGCATGGAAAGGCATCACCGACCCCGGTCGCTGTACTGTAATCAACATCACTAATCATAGAACACTAAGGAAAATGCTAGGGTACGCTTAGGGCTCCCGATGAGGTAACGTATTGTTACAACCGTATTTCCCGCCCTGTCTCTACACTATAGCAGACCCATTTGAACACTTGTGCAGCTGTTTATGAAATGAATCTATCAGCACTTACGCCCGTATATACTTCTCAGTACGTTGAAATCACAATGCACCACGTCCAATGTATCCTTCCATTACGAGTAGATATACGAAATCTTTGTTTTTACGTCCATAGTAGTTTTATTACTTCCCACAAACGATTGTCGGAACATAAGCCACGGGTACCTACACGTTCAAGCAGCGGCATAGCATTGCTGACTATCAATTATATGTGGATAAAAAATTATGATACATCCACACACAAACGAAAAAAATGAAATTTAAAAAGAAGTGACAAGCGATTGCGACTCCCGTCCAGGCGACCCAGGTTCGAGACCCGTCTATGCTACTTGTGTTTCTTTTTTTTCGAAAGCCTGTTTTAATTTATAATTAATAATGAAAATACGGGAAGGATTTGATTAAAAGAGTTAGATGCCTCTATAAATCAAAATTACGCATTGAATGTCAAATTTTGTTAACAGAACAATAGGTTAAGTGCTGACAAAGGGCCAAACATTAGGTTATGCAACATGTATGTCCCATGTTTTGCAAGACCTAGATGTATCCAAACAGCAGAGAATGATGAGCAAGAGAAATCCAACCCTCACAAACTGAATTTATTATAAATAAACAATATACCATTTTCATATTTTCCATACATTGTCTAAATTGTTTAAAGAATATTCCATGCAGATCAACTGAATACCCTCCAAATGATCGATCAACTGAGACTTTTTCCTAAAACTTCCTAGGAAGAGGTGGCAGTCAGATGACTTAGGTTATTGGAGGTTCCATTCTATTTGCCGCCATTTTCTTAGGTTAGTAGAGGTTGCATTGTCTTGATGGAATTTGAACTTCCTGCCAGGGGGGCATGGCAGGGGGGCGTGCCACCTTCCCACCAGAGTGGTTAATTAATTGATCAGTTTAATAAAGTAGTCAATGTGACCTATCTTCCCCCCATTTTCTTAGGCTAGAAGAGGCTGCAGTGTACTGTTGGAATTTGTAATTCCTGCCATTTGTCTGGGGGAGGGAGGCATGGCACTTTCCCACCCAAATGCCGCCATCTTGGATAATGCTACTTGTGTCGTCAGCTGATGTCATGGCCGCCATCTTGGATGACGTCATGCTCTGTGCACGTTTGTACACGTTAGTACACGTTATTGCATGTCAGTAAATGTTAATAGACGTTAGTGCACGTTAGTACACATTATCATGCCAGAATGGGTTGGTAGGGGGATGTAGCGGTCGGCTGAGGATCGTGGTGGAGACAAACTATTTCATTCCAAGTCCAGGTGGCGTGGCACTTGCGAAAATCTGACTAGCCGGCTGCGGTGGCCTTGCGGTTCTGGCGCTGCATTCCGGAATCGTGGGGCTGCTACGGTCGCAGGTTCGAATCCTGCCTCAGGCATGGGTGTGTGTGATGTCCTTAGGTTAGTTAGGTTTAAGTAGGTCTAAGTTCTAGGGGACTTATGACTTAAGATGTTGAGTCCCATAGTGCTCACAGACAAAATGTGACAAAATTTGATATTTCAACGTGGGACCCGTAGCAGGGGGGCATGGAACTTTCGCACCAGAGAGGTTAACTAATTGATCAGTTTAAATAAGTAATCAATCACATTAATAAGTGTGAGTGGGGGCCCTATTCCAATAACTCAGACCTGAAGGTGAACCTGTAGCAGTGAGGGATGAGGAGGGTTTAGGGGATGGGGGTTTGGGGGAGAAGGAAGGAGTAGGGGAACAATAGGTTAAGTGCCTGTCAATCAAAGGAGAACACTAGGTTCGCCCCTTAGTGCATACCTGTCCCTGATGTAGGCAGCCCACACTAACAAAATAGCCCAGCACCCCCTTCCTGAGGGGGGAGGGGAGTGGGAGAGGATGGGGGACAATAGGTTAAGTGCAGCGACATGGAAAGCCACTTAACAGAACAATAGGCTAAGTACCTGTCAACAAAAAAGTACAACAGGTTTGCCCCTGAGGTCATATCTGCCCGTGGTGTAGGCAACCCGCACTAACAAAATGCACTATAATTTGTCTTGCGCCTCTGTTGTTGTAAGCGTATATGCCACTTAGCTCAGTACACTGGTCGCTCACAGTCCTGATAGTCTGACCAATATATGACATCCTACAACTGCAAGGAGTGCAGTCAACACCAGCCTTACGCAAACCCAGATCATCCTTGACAGAAACTAAAAGGACCCTGAGCTTAGATGGTGGTCGAAAGACACTCTTGACATCATATTTCCGTAAAATGCCATCAAATGTGTTCGAAGTGCTCCCTGATTAAGGCAAAAAGGTCTTAGACTTCAGTGCCAGCTCGGTATTATCCTCACTCAACCGGTGCAGAGTTGGTCGATACCGCAACACACGTCTAATCTCTCTTTCACTGTAACCATTCTGACGAAAGGTCGCTTCGAGATGGGCTCACTCGCCTGACAAACTCTCAGGGTCTCACATGGCGTGGGTCCTGTGAACCAAAGTACGAAGTACTCCTTCACGTTGAGCCAGATGGTGACAACTGTCAACCTGCAGATGCAAGTCAGTGTGAACAGGTTTTCTGTAAACGACATGTCCCACATACCATTTTTGACTCGAAAATGGCAGGCTGGTCTGCTGTCGAAATATCGGCGGTTGTCGATATCACCTGGGTGCTTTCCCGTAAGTTATTTGAACATTATATACACCGGGTGTAACTGAGGTCTCACAAATGTAGAATGCGAGACAGTAAGAAAGGGGAAGGAAGGAAGCTACATGTCATTTTTGCAATTTAATATAACTGAAATAACCGATTGGAAAATCGGCTAACCTGTGTTTATCACTGAGATAAGCCGAAAAAAGCTTCTTAAGTACGAAGTTCAAGATAAATTTTGGTAATTTATCCTAGGCATTATTTGGAAAGATTTAGGTCGTATACAATGAAAAACAAGCACAAAATCGCGACAGATTATAGCAGTGAGCAGAGCGTCGAACTGGACGCCAATATTTTCCTCTACTACATGAAACTATCAAGTGATCAAGAGTGCATCGAGGACTGAATCAAGCCTGATATCTGATTGTAACGCTCTTGAAGTACCTTCACGGCACGCGTTTTTATCTTTGATACATGCTTTTTACTGGGGTCCTAATGTCTATAAAATGAATTAATCTCCAGTGAATATTTGCAAAGTCGGTTTCTAAAGTGAACACAATCTAAAAACTAATCATTATTCTCTTAAATCTCGGTAGAAAACAGTCTACCCCTACAGCTATAGCTATTGCCTGCGTTTCCCACACATATGCTTCGCTCTTGGTATGAAACATCATTTTCAAACTACATCTCAACTGCTTCAATCTCGAATAATGCGTGAGATAAATTAAAATCTAAATCTTTTCGTACAAATCCCCAACTCGCTTATTAATGTTGTGAGACTCTCTAATATTTCATGATAACACAAAACGAGCTGCACTTCTTTGAAAGTTTCCGATGTCCTCTGTCAATTAAGCTGATAAGAATTCCATGCGGTACCGTAATAGTCTGGAAGGGGATGGACAACCTTAGTATTTGCAGTTTCTTTAGTAGATATGTTGCACCTTCTAAATGCTCCACTCATGAAACGCAATTTTCGATCTGCTCCCCACAACATCTTCCGTATGATCTTTTCTATTGCAAAAGGTCCGAACTGTAATCTAAAGATATTTCGTCTAATAGTTAATCTAAAATTCGTATTTCCTATTATGTAACAGATTCGACGGACCTCAATTTTTTTTTATTGTTAGGGCTTAACTCCTACTTTCTGCACCATTAAGATATATTGTTTAAGGAATTTTGTAATTAAGTCTTTTCACTTGTTGACTTCATTATACGGTGGGTGAACAATCGCATCGTCTGCAAAAAACGTCATTGTCACTGGAATCAATTGTACAGATCGAGAAAGGGTGTGGCGTCGCAACTAGTGCGAGCGCACAGTTTTCTATCAAATATTTACTGTGAAATGTAGACAGACTGTAAAGTAGCCATCAGATTAGCATATGTGCTGTAGCGGGCAGATTACCGGTGTCCGTTCGTCTGACGTCACGACCATATGGCATGTCTGTACCGTGAGAATGTAAGACCTGTGCGCTAACTAGCCGCGTGTATAACGTGGAACTTTCATCTTTAATAACTTCTAACTGAGGAACCTGAGGAAATTAAAAGTTAATATACTAGTTTCTGTTATGAATAAAAATAAGTCATCCAAATTTGAGCTTTGAAACCTGCATATTTTGGAAATTAGAAAAATCTTACAGAAAACGCAAATTTCTACAATTTTCGAGTCTAAATAAATACCATTATGTATAGATCACCTTCAGTGACCATCCAACTATGAAACAAAATCACCTTCCGTGCTTTTGTATTTATTTTGAGAATTTTACTTTTAGAAATTCACCTATAACTTTGTTAAAACCATAAACGTTTTGAATTTTTGTGAACAGTTATTTTATATGAGTAGGTGAGAGTGAATGAGTGTGCCTGAGTGAATGAAAGAGGGACATTCGCCATTCTTTGCAAGTGTATAAAATCTAGGTTGGAACTCGCAAGTGTTCAGACGATGTAACCGTGGGAACAGAGTCGCCAGTGGTTCCCCATCTTAGTGAATGTCGGATGTCCAAGAGTGTTTGGTATTGTACAAGCAGCCAGAACGTTCGCGAGTATTTAAATAATTTCTGGAAATAAAGTAAAGTCTAGTTTTCCTTTCGGTTTGTTAAATTATACAGTAAATTTTGTGTAACAAGAAATCATGACGTAAATGATTCAGAAGTCATGACTGGTGCGTGCTAGATTTTGGCGCGAGGCGCACCCAAAGAGTTAATTCTGATTGGCTGTGTGATGTGTGAGCCAATGAGATGCGAGGACGGTTAGCAGACTAGGAGAGTGAGTCGCGAGTGGAGGAGAGTCGCGAAGGAACTGTGATCGAGAAGAGACATGCTTGATGTGTCCTCGCGAATAATGTGTAAAATGAAGTCATAAAACGGCTTCATCGGTTCGGTACTGTGCGATTTGAGACTGGAAGAGTCCAGTAACGCGTAGTGTGAGTTTGAGCGAGTTGTGACTTTTCGTTCCGCGAAAGACGCGAGTAACTTTAATAATTAAAAGCGTGGCGGTACTTCGTAAACTTTTACTAAGTGCTTATGGCGAGCATTAACGTTAAAAAACGAACTATTATTGAACATCGACTGCAAACGTGTATGTTAGAAAATCGTCTGTGTTGCAGTTAAGTAAATTCCGTAACTTTGAAAGCTAATTCTGGCGGGGTTTGAGTGTGGATAGAATTGTGAACTGAACTTTCTTCAAACGTAGATTAGCGGGCTGATGATCAGGCTTAAAGACAATAAAGAGCTTAAATAGAATTACCAACTTCGCGTTCTCGTTTGAGTAAACAATTACTACCATTCCAATAACTCAATTTATTTAGGAAGATTGCTCATAGATTGTATTTCAGCAAACATGTATCGCGGCCTCCGGTGAGCGGCTATTAAATTGCAGTTTCTTCAACACTGCTTTTCTGCAATTTTTCCAGTAGCTGCTATCAGGAGAGGCGAGTGCAGCAACTACCTAAGAAACGAGGTAGGTGGATTTTCTTTCAGGGAAAGGAAACTGTGCGAAAAGAGCCTGACCCGTCGCAAGTGGTGCATCGGCCGGGAATAAAAATAGTAAATTCCAGTGAATTTCAAAAAAAAGCAGTAGTGACAATTACCGGACAATACAGAAGTGCTCGCTATGTGTAGGAACTGTGTAGCGTACAAATTGATATCGCCACGTGAATAGGAAGGACAGTGAAAGTGTCCGTGAACTGTAATGTGTTGTACGGAACGGAAGAATTTTTCGGTGACTACGCGCCGATTGGAATAGCAGTCTACGACGGCGTCTGGCAGACGACGAGCTACGGAGACTACGCAGAGGCGACGACAGCAGTGGCAGTTGGCAGCGCTGATTCGAGAGGGGGCCCGGAAACTGGTACAGCATTGCAGTGTATGGTGAACGGACCCGCAGTTTCATGTAGCAGCAACGCAGCACGCCGAAGCACAAAGTTAAGTACAGTGCTTTTGAAAACTTTGTGTGTTTGTGGAGTCAAACTGAGAAAAATGGCTGAGTTTCAACCAAGTGACAAAAAGGCGGAACTAAGTTGTGATAGTGGGATGGAGACAGGGGAAAATGACCCCATGAATTTTAGTTTAGACGTGTCTCAACCCAATTTCAGTAGTAGTTTGACTGATTCATCCTATGTTAATTATAGTTTGGAGTCAGATCCAAATATGTCAGTGCCCAGTGAGTTACAGTTACCCATGCCGGTAGTTAATGTTAATAGGGACATTGTATCAGCAAATGAGGGGGCGAAGGATAATGTCGCCAGTATGCTGATGAATCTATTAACTAAGATGAACGTGTTGGATTCCAATATGTCAAGTAAGATGGATTCCAGTATGTCAAAAATGGATTCCAGTATATCAAAATTGGAAACTAATATGTCACAAATGGAAACTAATATGTCTAAATTAGGATCTGATTTAAGTAATGAGATGACTAAAATGGGCGCTGATTTAGATTCCAAAATATCCGATCTCAGAGACTGTTGGAAGCAAGATTTAGCAGTGCTCAGTAGTAAAGTAAATGTTGAAATACAGCAGGTTAAACTAGAATGTACAGAAAATATTGTTCAAGTGCAAAGTGAATTGACGACACGAATCGAACAGGTTACTGAGGATCAACAGCAATTTAAATCCCATGTTGATGCAGAATTAGATAAAGTATGTGAGCACATAAAAGTGGTAGAGAATTCCAATGAAATTAATCATGCCGCCTTAGAATTTAAAGTAAATGATACCAAAATTCGGTGTGAGAAACTTGGAGAGCAAGTTGTAAATAAGGTCAATAATTTAGAGACTCACATAAGCCATTTCAGTGAAAGTGTGAATGAGCAACTTTGTGGGCATGAATGCAGACTAACCAAAGTAGAACAGTGTGTTTCTAACCATAGTGGTAGTATAATTTCCAGTGGAATAATTGAATCTACCGAGGTTGCGTATGTTACCCACAGACAGTTTTTAAAATTTGACCCAAGTAAGAACATGCACCCCAGAGAATTTTGGAACGATTTTTAAGACGTTTTGCCGAAAGTATGGAGCGATAAACAAAAGATAGGCTTTATCACTTCAAATTTGATGGGAGAGGCCAGAGTATGGGGGAATTTAGCCTCTGAAAAATACGCGAAATTGTCAGAATTTAAATTAGCGTTCTTTGAGGAATACTGGGGAAAGAGAAAGCAGATGGATGTTCTTAATCGGTTCTGGTCGGGAGAGAAGTATGACCCCAAGAGAGAGGGCATCAAACGATTTGTTCAAAGGTGGGTAACAACTCTGTCCTACCTTAGTAATAAGTTAGAAACAGAACAGATCATATTAGGGGTAGAAAATAAGCTACCGTGGAACTGGAAAACTAAGATCATATCTGCGCCCCGAGATAACATTGACAAGTTCGTACAGTATTTAGAAAGGGTTGAATCCGTCCAAAAAGAAGAAGAAAACATGAGGAGGGAGCATCGCCCGCCTGCTAGGCAGAATGACAATCGCGCGGATGTAAACATTAATAGGATGGGTGTTCAGAGAGGCGGCGGATACCGTGGCAGTTCACGTGGTAGAGGAAGAACATATGTTAACAGGTTCAATGAACGCGAGCAGTATGACAGCGGCCGACAGATGTCAGGAGGTGAGGCGGTCAGCTGGAGGCATAGTGATGACGCACCGCGCTCGGAAAACCATTAATTGTCTACGAGTGTGCTGGCGATCGTAGGCAACAGCGTTTAAAGTTAAATCCGCTGGCAAAACCATTCATAAGAAAGCAGCCTGAACGACCACCTAACATAAATGTTGTTGCTACAAAATTTAGGGAGGATAACGTAAAACAGACAGAGATAGTAGCTTTAAGTCAAGTGGAGGTTAATGAACCAATTAACTGTAAGAATAATCATAAGAAGCCACTTATTGAAGAACTAAGTACTAGTTATAAGGGTAATAATCAGAAAGACATTATGCACAGTAAAACTAATGAAGAGCTGTCGGATAGGGGTGAGAACAGTAGTAATGGCAGGGTTGTGACTGTGCTTGATAAGATAATTGATGTTGTAGATAGTTACGAAGAAGAGGATAGATTAGAGGAGGAGGTAGAGGTTAATGACGACGCCTTGGATAGGGTCGTAGAAAAGGAGGTTAATGAGAAAGAGGGGGAAACATTGGAAAAATGTTTTGACTTAGCAATAGTGGATAGGCTAATAGGAGCTGCCACTAGGATTGAGGGTGATAATAAGCATGAAATAAACCCTGTAAGTGTGAATGTGATTGCCATCCAAAAGACAGGCTTCGAAAGGAGAGAAATTGTGCAAGATTTATTGGAGGAAGCAGAACCCAAAATAAATAAAGAGTACTTAGGGCAACCGATAGTAGAGCTAAGAGTATTAAATGAACCAGTTAAATGTTTGATAGATACTGGATCGGAAGTCTGTGCAGTATCCCAGAACTTGGTAAATGAACTCCCTAACAGTAAACAGATTGTTAAGATGCCAGTAAGTGGCCTGAACATTGTAGTAGCAACCGGTAAGACTAAGAAGACAGTAAAACAGGAAGTGTTTCTACCCATAGCATTTAAGGAAGTAGAAATAAGACAGAACTTCTTAGTTATAAATGGACTGAGTGTAGACATATTGGTGGGGGCTGACTTTTTGAATAAATATGAAGGATGGGTGAATTTTTCTACCAATGATGTTATGGTAAAAATTAAGGGTAAACTAATTACTATACCTTTCATCGGTAAGCAGCTATGTGAGGATCCTGAGCAGAATGATTTTCCTATATGTATTTGTAAAACAGAGAAATTCTTGGAGGGCTATAATGAGTACGGTGGCAAAAAAGTAGAGGATCCGTCTGAGCTTGTGAGTGTCAGAAATAGGATCGAGGAGAAAAGATATGTTCAAAAGAGAGACGTGGCCAGGAGTGAGTAGATACCTCAGAGAGCTTTGCACTCTTTGCAGAGCTAAGTGCGTGACGAGCACTAGGTCTCGAGTCGTTTGACAATATTTCTTCCACTTTCTTTTCCGTATTGTCAACCTACCTCTTCTTTCATTCAGAACTAAAATTCTATCGTCTTTCCTTCTTCTCTATCGTAGTTTTTAAGTGATAAAGTGTTTAAGTAATGAGTAGGAAAGAACCTCAGTGCAGTATAGGTTAAGCGTAAGGAATGAGTGTAAGAGAAAATCAAAAAGGATTAAGATACCTCAGATAAGTAATAAGTCTCAGTAAAGTAAATGTTTGGCCTAAGGTGTGAGTAATGCCCTTAGAAAGGTAAAATAACTAAGAAATGTAAGAGCCTCAGAAAATATGGTGGCGAACATTGAAGCTGTTTGTTAAGTAACAGAACGATATGTTAAGACGTAGCATTAAGCTAATGTTTAGGAAAGGAAATGGAGCAGTACAGCAAAACTGTCTGTTCAATGAAGTCAGAGCCTCAGGAGGTGATTTAGTGGTAAAATGAGTAAAGGTACAGTGCAACAAGGTTGACTGTCAAAGGGGTAAAGGAAGTTAAGTTAAAGGGACAGTGCAGCAGGACTGACTGTCAAATGAAGAGAAATATGTGAGAAAAGGAGAAAGAATGAGCATAGTGTTTGGCTAGCTCGATATTAGGAAAAAGTGAGGCTACGAAGGTGAGTAAATAAAAAGCTTAATGTTGGTAACCAGAGGTGGCGTTTGTTGGTAAACAGAGGAGATGTTTGTAAACAAAAGGAAGTGAGGCTACGAATGTAAACAGAGCTGAGGCGACGTTGGTAACTCAGGAGGTGGATGTATGTTAGAAAGTATGGGTAACGAGGTTTCGCAGATTAGTAGGAAACGCTTTAACAAATACTAACCTGAGTGTGTGAAGTATGAGTATGAGAGTTGTAAATTAAACCCGAATGTGACTAGAGAAAACCTGATGTTGACAAGAAATTGAAGTAACTCCAGATATGTGAGATGAGGAAAGTACCCATGACATCGATTCCATTTTTGACCAGAGACACACAAAGCTCCCCAAGTTTGTCGTAGAGATTAGTATAAGGATTGTAGTGTTGATAAATGAATAAGTAAATATGTATTTTTCAGTGTTTAATTTATGATACAGGACTACAGGAGATTGCCTGGAGACAGAATTGTAATATTGATAATTTTGTGTATATTTTATATTGTTGTGTATTGTACAGGAACTGGAGAGTCACCAGTGCTGGCGGAGATTTATTATGTATTAGTGAACTATTTGTAGGAATTGTTTTTCTTAGTATTTCTTATGTAACCATAACTTGTTTGATTATGAGATGAAGAAGTAATTAAAGAGTAAATGTGCCACTTCGGTACTGCATTAGGAAAGTCAATTCACTTTTCACTTAAAAAAAAAAAAAAAAAAAATATTGAAAATTGTACATACTGTAAAGTAAATTTTATCAAAAATATGAGACTTTAGAGTCAAGCAGATAGCGCCATTTATCGCTGCTGTAGGTTAAGACGTAGCAGTTAGAAAGGGAACTGAGGCCAGCTGATGTTTCAGGTGCGCCGAAGTAAACAAAGGTGGTAGCACGAGACTTGAAATGGACCTCCCAAGCAGGACCCGGTCGAACTACGAGTGCTATCAAAATCTTAAGTGTAAGTGGTAAAAAAGTGACGCTCACCATAGCGATAGTAGTGTTAGTGTGCGTGTGACGTACATCAAGATAGTATTTAGGTTTGTTTTCTCTTTCAGGAATTTGTAAATAGAATTTTGTAATCTGAAAAATTTTTTTTTTGAATGATGATAATAGTGCAAGTTTAGATATAAGATGTTTTGTAGGTCGTCAGCCCTAGGTATAAGTAGATGATTGATGTACAGGAACTATAAATGTTAAATAGCTGTTTGAGTAAATCTTTAATAGAAATTTTTTTAGAAAACTAAAAGTTTGTCATGAATGAAAAAATTTAGTTTCCTCAGGAGGTGTGTGGCGTCGCAACTAGTGCGAGCGCACAGTTTTCTATCAAATATTTACTGTGAAATGTAGACAGACTGTAAAGTAGCCATCAGATTAGCATATGTGCTGTAGCGGGCAGATTACCGGTGTCCGTTCGTCTGACGTCACGACCATATGGCATGTCTGTACCGTGAGAATGTAAGACCTGTGCGCTAACTAGCCGCGTGTATAACGTGGAACTTTCATCTTTAATAACTTCTAACTGAGGAACCTGAGGAAATTAAAAGTTAATATACTAGTTTCTGTTATGAATAAAAATAAGTCATCCAAATTTGAGCTTTGAAACCTGCATATTTTGGAAATTAGAAAAATCTTACAGAAAACGCAAATTTCTACAATTTTCGAGTCTAAATAAATACCATTATGTATAGATCACCTTCAGTGACCATCCAACTATGAAACAAAATCACCTTCCGTGCTTTTGTATTTATTTTGAGAATTTTACTTTTAGAAATTCACCTATAACTTTGTTAAAACCATAAATGTTTTGAATTTTTGTGAACAGTTATTTTATATGAGTAGGTGAGAGTGAATGAGTGTGCCTGAGTGAATGAAAGAGGGACATTCGCCATTCTTTGCAAGTGTATAAAATCTAGGTTGGAACTCGCAAGTGTTCAGACGATGTAACCGTGGGAACAGAGTCGCCAGTGGTTCCCCATCTTAGTGAATGTCGGATGTCCAAGAGTGTTTGGTATTGTACAAGCAGCCAGAACGTTCGCGAGTATTTAAATAATTTCTGGAAATAAAGTAAAGTCTAGTTTTCCTTTCGGTTTGTTAAATTATACAGTAAATTTTGTGTAACAAGAAATCATGACGTAAATGATTCAGAAGTCATGACTGGTGCGTGCTAGATTTTGGCGCGAGGCGCACCCAAAGAGTTAATTCTGATTGGCTGTGTGATGTGTGAGCCAATGAGATGCGAGGACGGTTAGCAGACTAGGAGAGTGAGTCGCGAGTGGAGGAGAGTCGCGAAGGAACTGTGATCGAGAAGAGACATGCTTGATGTGTCCTCGCGAATAATGTGTAAAATGAAGTCATAAAACGGCTTCATCGGTTCGGTACTGTGCGATTTGAGACTGGAAGAGTCCAGTAACGCGTAGTGTGAGTTTGAGCGAGTTGTGACTTTTCGTTCCGCGAAAGACGCGAGTAACTTTAATAATTAAAAGCGTGGCGGTACTTCGTAAACTTTTACTAAGTGCTTATGGCGAGCATTAACGTTAAAAAACGAACTATTATTGAACATCGACTGCAAACGTGTATGTTAGAAAATCGTCTGTGTTGCAGTTAAGTAAATTCCGTAACTTTGAAAGCTAATTCTGGCGGGGTTTGAGTGTGGATAGAATTGTGAACTGAACTTTCTTCAAACGTAGATTAGCGGGCTGATGATCAGGCTTAAAGACAATAAAGAGCTTAAATAGAATTACCAACTTCGCGTTCTCGTTTGAGTAAACAATTACTACCATTCCAATAACTCAATTTATTTAGGAAGATTGCTCATAGATTGTATTTCAGCAAACATGTATCGCGGCCTCCGGTGAGCGGCTATTAAATTGCAGTTTCTTCAACACTGCTTTTCTGCAATTTTTCCAGTAGCTGCTATCAGGAGAGGCGAGTGCAGCAACTACCTAAGAAACGAGGTAGGTGGATTTTCTTTCAGGGAAAGGAAACTGCGCGAAAAGAGCCTGACCCGTCGCAAGGGGTCTGTGTCATTTCCTACAGGAACGCCGCATATAGCTTCGACTACAGTAGATAAGTTCCCGTCAATTGCTACACAATGTGCGGTGTGATCGAGCTCGTGTCCGTGGAAGAACATCACACGTGTACCCTGGATAATGCTAAATGAGCTAGAACGGTAGCTGGCGCCAGAATTACCTTCTCGAGAGGATCTCCTTGTTTCGCGGACACCGGATTTAAACCTACCACAAAATGGTTCTCCTAAGAGATGTAAGGCAAGAATTATCGGACATAGCCTCCGAATTTTCCAAATAACTATTGGACTAAAAAGATCAAAATGTGAAACCCTGTCTCGAATTCTGCGTGAGAGGAGCATCGATGAGATTGCTCTACATGAGACTCACGTAGACAGTGTGGCTGTTCTAAAGGCAAGAGGCAGAATAACATGATACTATGATACGAGATACTGGGTGCCACATACCATCATGTGAACGGCTGTGCCAGCAACATAGACAGTGGTCAACTACAGTCCTCTGTCGCTGACAATGGAATTGTGTCGCTATAAAAATCGAAGAGTTTCAAAAACGCTTAGAAGCCTCTACTCGCCCTGTGGCCTCCAGAAGTACTACCTTCGCTTCCCCACCCAGCCCTCTATGTGGTAGACTTCAACAGTCATCTTAAAATGAGGAAATACAACATTCGACGATACTGCTATGCGTTGAATGTGACAGAGGGGCAAATTTACGGCTCTGAATAAAGCTTAAAAGTCCTAAGGAATATCAGTACCCCACTTCTTTAGGCGATGTTGCTGTTTTAGCAAAATTATTTACCAAAAGGTAATCCTGCGGCCGAATAATTGAGGGTGTGTAAGTCACGCGAATTACAAATTTGCGTAACTTCCAGTTTGCTGTATTGGTAGCAGATGAAGGAATTGTAGTGCAGAGAAGACTAGAAACCATTATTCCCTCATTTATGAATCCATTTTTACGCGTTTCGACGTTAGCCATCATCAGAATCCTGGTTCCGATGAAAACCAGAGGATTAAAAAGCTACATGGTTGACTTACAACAAACATGATCATAAATTAATGAACATGGACAAACAGGGAAACATTTATAACAAACATAGGTAACACTGCCGATTTAACGTTTAAGAACAGATGGTTTATTCAATGAGATGCAAAGTCCAACTGAATGGTGGCCCTAGAAAATTTTTTGTACATAAGTTAATTACTGAAATACATCAACAGCTCTTGAATTATCTAATGTGACACGAAAGGTGACAGTATGCCCACTAAACTCAAGCTGGGATATTTACACAATACTAAGTTCCCTCACCCCCATTCTTAGATGGCCGTAACCAAGGTCTGATAAGTGATTCCAAGTTTCTCTGCCGGCCGAGGTGGCTGAGCGGTTCTAGGCGCTACAGTCTGGAACCGCGCGACCGCTACGGTCGCAGTTTCGAATCCTGCCTCGGGCATGGATGTGTGTGATGTCCTTAGGTTAGTTAGGTTTAAGTAGTTCTAAGTTCTAGGGGATTGATGACCTCAGAAGTTAAGTCCCATAGTGCTCAGAGCCATTTGAATCAAGTTTCTCTACGTAAACAAAATCACACCGCTCTGCCACACTCTCCGATCGCAGAAAACTAGTCTCTCCTGCTCGGTCGATATCCTGAACTATTCCTTCCCTCTAGCGTGGCTACTGCTCCCAAGAGCACCTCTTCTTCACCAACATCTTCTGACAGCTCTATCAAAAATTTTTGAGAAAGTAATGTATTGGAGAGTAGCCTCCCATATTTGCAAAAATAAAGTACTAACAAAATGTCAGTTTGGTTTTCAGAAAGGCTTTTCAACAGAAAATGCTATATACGCTTTCACTGATCAAATATTAAATGCTCTGAATAACCGGATATCACCCATTGGTATTTTTTGTGATCCCTCAAAGTCCTTTGATTGTGTAAATCATGGAATTCTTTTAGATAAGCTAAATCATTATGGTTTGAGGGGGCAGTGCACAAATGGTTTAATTCATACTTAACTGGAAGAATGCAAAAAGTTGAAATAAGTGGTTCATGTAATGTTAAAACAACAGCTGATTCCTCAAACTGGGGGGCTATCAAGTACAGGGTCTCACAGGGTTCGGTCTTAGGTCCTTTACTGTTCTTGATGTACATTAATGACTTACCATTCCATATTGATGAAGATGCAAAGTTAGTTCTTTTTGCTGATGATACAAGTATAGTAATAACATCCAAAAACTAAGTGATGTAATTGTAAATGATGTTTTTCACAAAATTATTAAGTGGTTCTCAGCAAACGGACTCGCTTTAAATTTTGGTAAAACACAGTATATACAGTTCCGTACAGTAACTGGCACAACTCCAGTAATAAATATAGACTTTGAACAGAAGTCTGTAGCTAAGGTAGAATTTTCAAAATTTTTAGGTGTGTCCATTGATGAGAGGTTAAACTGGAAGCAACACATTGATGGGCTGCTGAAACGTCTGAGTTCAGCTACGTATGCTATTAGGGTTATTGCAAATTTTGGTGATAAGAATCTCAGTAAATTAGCTTACTATGCCTACTTTCATTCACTGCTTTCGTATGGCATCATATTCTGGGGTAATTCATCGTTGAGTAGAAAAGTATTCATTGCTCAAAAACGTGTAATCAGAATAATTGCTGGAGCCCACCTTCGGCCATCCTGCAGACATCTATTTAAGGATCTAGGGATCCTCACAGTAACCTCACAGTATATATATTCACTTATGAAATTTGTTGTTAATAATCCAACCCAGTTCAAAAGTAGTAGCAGTGTGCATAGCTATAACACCAGGAGAAAGGACGATCTTCACTATGCAAGGTTAAATCTGAATTTGGCACAGAAAGGGGTAAATTATGCTGCCACAAAATCTTTGGTCACCTACCAAACAGCATCAAAAGCCTGACAGATAGTCAACCAACATTTAAAAATAAATTAAAAGAATTTATAGAAGACAACTCCTTTTACTCATTGGGTGAATTTTGAGATATAAATTAAGGGAGGGAAAAAAAAACTAACTTAAACAGTGTCATGCAATATTTTGTGTAATGTAATATCGTGTACAGACATCTTTCATTAACCTGACACGTTCCACATCATTACGAAGTGTCGTATTCATGATCTATGGAACAAGTGTTAATCTAATCTAACCTAATCTAATCTAAACATCCACCGGCGTCACAACACTTCAGCTAATTGGATCTCGAACAGCTTCCCACCGAGTTAAACAGTTCGTACGAAACTTTAACGTATATGCAAATGGACCACTATTGCTATACGATTTTATCAGTGAAATAGATATTCTAATCGACAGGTTATATCATTAGATGTCTGCTGACACCAGTTCTTATTATTTATAATTACATACCTCACTAACATCGACACATTTGCGCTTATAGCGCACTCTCAGTTATATTATACTCAGGTTCAATGTAAGCATGGAGAAAGGTCTGGTTGGACACACTTAGCTACATAAACTTAATATTATAGATCACTTAACAACAATGTAATATTCGTTGTTTAGCTACTGTGCAATGCCGTTACCGGAAATATTGTTTATTGTGCATCATAAAATTATTTATCACTCAGTACGTGCAAACATTTGCTGTGGAATGAATGGTTTAATTGTAAATATAATTATGATTGTAGTTGGCTATTTTTATACTATGTATTGCATTCCTTTGATTGACTTAGTGCGAGTATTCACTGTACCAGTGTTTCTGGCTTCATTTCAGGTTGTCAAAGCGTTTGCTATGTTGGTCGTTAGCCAGTCGTGTAAGCTACGTAGTGTCCAACCACCTGTGGTCCAGCGCTGCTGATCTGCGGCCACCTGTAAACGCCATGACGCCAAAACCCAGTCGCTCGCTCGCGCCGGTCCTCTCATTGTCCGTATGCCCTCTCAGTGCCCGGTCGGCGGAAATCATTTCCAACCTTTTAGCTTTCTCTTCATATTTACTCGGACTGAGAACTGACTTAACTATTTGTTATGTTCCACTGCAGCCCCGGGATTCTCCCAAGACTCGTTAACCTACTGTCCTATATTGTAAATGCATCCTGGTCGTACTTGCCCAATGGAAACTATGTCTAGACCGCTCAACAAATATTAATTACTTGTTATGTTCAATTCCAGTCAAGGGTCTCACCATAGACTCGTTGCGTTATGAACATCAACGACCAGAATAGCCTTGCACTCACAGACTGAATCGAGGAAAACAGCCTAAGTCTCGTATTTGGTGCAAAGATAAGAGAACTTTCAGATCAGCCGCATGCGATAGAAACTCTAACTCAGATCTCTGCTTCTCAATCGAGAATCAAAATAGACAAGCAGTATACGTATCTAGAATGGTCCTGTCAGAGTTCCCAAGCAGTCATCAGAGCCAAATCATACATGAAATGGGTGTACAAACCCAAATTTCCGAAGGGAGTATTGGGAACAGTTTTCCCGAGAACTTAACAAGATTATAAGATGGATCGCAGCAGCATCTGAAAATTACAATAGATTCACAGATGGAGTGTTTACCGCACGGAAACCCAACAAATAACACATCCTGGGATGGAACAAAGACTGTGACGAACGTTTTGAAACCTACATAAAAATGATGATGCGGATGCCCATGAACGGCTACAGAGATGGGACGAAGAAACAGATGGATTAAGAACACTACTGAAACGGATTTTTAGAAATCTAGCAGGCAAGCGTAGAGTTTACTGAAGATGTTTGGAAGGATGGCGGAGGGGGGTGGGGAAGAGGGAACGAACCATCAATTAAAGTGACTCGTCCAGTACGTCCAGTATCACCAGATCAGGTAGCAAGTAGAACAGTATCACTATATGGAGTACCACGAGCTAAATGTCACAAAATGAAAGTAGCAGACAACACCACACGGAACTGAATACTCTCGGAGCTTCGCCGCTGAAGAACTAGAAATTGGTCTCAGTAATGTTAAAACGGGTAAGGCTCCTATTTTGATGGGATACTATCTGAATTACAGATTTGGTGTGGGAAGGAAACGAAGAATTAGTATTTGGAGAGGTTTTAACAATGGAAAATTGTACTGAAATGCAGGAGGATCTGCAGCGAATTGACGCATGATGCAGGGAATGGCAATTGAATCTCAATGTAGACAAGTGTAATGTGCTGCGAATACATAGAAAGAAATGTCCTTTATCATTTAGCTACAATATAGCAGGTCTGCAACTGGAAGCAGTTAATTCCATAAATTATCTGGGAGTCGGCATTAGGAGTGATTTAAAATGGAATGACCATATAAAATTAATCGTTGGTAAAGCAGATGCCAGACTGAGATTCATAGGAGAAATCCTAAGAAAATGCAGTCCGAAAACAAAGGAAGTAGGTTACAGTACGCTTGTTCGCCCACTGCTTGAATACTGCTCAGCAGTGTGGGATCCGTACCAGATAGGGTTGATAGAAGAGATAGAGAAGATTCAACGGAGAGCAGCGCGCTTCGTTACAGGAGCATTTAGTAATCGCGAAAGCCTTACGGAGGTGATAGGACTCTGCAGGAGAGACGCTCAGTAGCTCGGTACGGGCTTTTGCTGAAGTTTCGAGAACATACCTTCACCGAAGAGTCAAGTAGGTTATTGCTCTCTCCTACGTATATCTCGCGAAGAGACCTTGAGGATAAAATCATAGAGATTGGAGCCCATACAGAGACATACCGAGAATCCTTCTTTCCAAGAACAATACGAGACTAGAATAGAAGGGAGAACCGATAGAGGTACTTAAGGTACCCTCCGCCACACCCCGTCAGGTGGCTTGTGGAGTATGGATGTAGATGTAGATGTAGAAATGACTGACCAAATATTACTGTTGCATACTAACACCGGGTTGTCTGCCAAAAGCTTTTGAAATTACTAAAGTAATTACAATTCTGAAACCAAACAAACCATCGTATACAGCGGAAAGCTACCGCACGGCAGCCCTTTTCAGCTGCTGCTTAAAAGGCCATTTTCAATTAGGATGGGTCCACGAATCATTGAAGGCAACCCACAAGAGCAGGCAGGTTTCAGACCGAACAGGAGTTGTATAAAGCAGGTTTTGAGCCTAACCACACACCCTGAGGAAGGGTGTTATAAAAAAAAGTCAGCGGTAGTTTTCATACACCAAATTACTGCCTATAACACTGTATGGAAAAAAGGGCTTCTAGGCAAAATGATGAAAGTAATCCCATGCTGAACTACAGTGAAACTTATCAAACTATATGATTTCGGATAGATAAATACAGGGAATTAACGTAAACAAACGGTGGAAACTGAATGCCTCAATGATCAATGTTAGCGTCGCTGTTTTTTAAGCTCTCTATATCCCTGACCAGCCTGAAACCATGTCAAAGGGGTTCAGCTATGTTGATGTTATGGCTCTAGCTATCCACAACAAGCAGTTCGAAGGTGGTGAAACCATTCTCATTGTTGACCTATACAAAATGCATGGGTATTTCACTAAGTGGAGGCTAATGCCAAAGTCCACGATGACTGCGGCCAGCTGTTTTCATTTGAACAACAAAATTACGAGATACGTGCTGAAGGTTTATACGAATATCTCTGAGCTCCCCTATCCGAAACATCTAAAGTGATTGGGAGTTACCTTAGATAGGACCTAATCCGTGAAAAGGCATCTTGAAAAAGTATCCCATGAAATAAGTTCACTCAATAATATCATTCTGAGGCTCTGCAGCACTAACTGAGTAGCGTCTGCGGATACACTACGAACCTCTGTACTGGCATTAATGTGGTCTGCAGCAGAGTAATGCTCACCAATGTGTAAAGAAGGTGGACACCGAGCTCAACACTGCTTTGAGGATTACAACTGATTGTGTAAAGACTACCCCACTATATTGGTGGCCAACATTTGTGGAGATAAACTACGAAAGTAATGAACAAACCTCTACTTTCCATTCACGAAGATGCCACAATTTTGGAAACAGTTGGACTTCGCTCTAGAAACGTCACTCTGAGACTGGTTCAACAACTGATAGCTACTAACTACAGCAGGGATACTAACTGGCGCGAGAGCTGGACTAACACTGTCCTCCCCGAGAAGCATTACCTATCAGTCCAGTAGAAAAGGCTAAGTGCTTTGAATTTCCACGATACATATAGACAAGCCTAAACAGACTCTATACGAGACATGGAATATGTGCACACAGTCTCTACAAGTGGGGAAAGCTACCCAGCCTCAGCTGTGACTGTAGGGCTCCAAATCAAACTGTCAAACATATCACCCAGAACTGTGAACTAAGAGAGTAGCCTGGGTGACTTGAACACCACACCGTCCTGTCTCGAATGGGTCGCCAATCTGTTTGTCGAATATGAAGATACAAATACCGCAATTTAAACGCTGCGATGTTAAGTTTTGTTTATTGTCTTACTGTATTCTATATTTCATCTCATTTTATTCTGTACCCTTCTTTGATATATTTTATAATACATTATATCATTGATAATGTAACAAGCGGAAACCATATGTGAACTGACGTACTCCTAAGAAATAAATTACTACACACAGTGACCTTTCTTTAGGATATCAAAAGCCCAGTAATGTGGCTGAGACTATTTTCCATCGATACTCAAGTTGAATAAAGGCTTTTGTGAGGAACTCAGTCTCATTAATAACGATTTTCACTTTGATTTTGGAACATATATAGAATTCATACTATACGAAATACCTAAAGAAAACGCAATTTCAGAGAATATCATTCTTGTGATCACACATCTCCATCTTGTGAGTGTTATTCACAGAGAATCTCAACTGGATTCTAAATTCTTCTATTTCCGGAGGTCTTTCGACGACTTTAAAATTGAAAATTTAGAGTGCTTGCATTAAAGTGCATCCCTCTATTAAACCTACGTGTTTCCCCCAAGGACTAAACCTTAGATCAGCAGAGAACGGCTACCTTCATAAATGCCATCCATCTACCAACAATGACAACAAAAAGAATACGGAAAAAGTTGGAAAGTTTTGGGAAACGCTAGAAATTATGCATGAAAAACAGCATTGCACCATGTGAAACTACTCGTAGGAGAATTCAGTGCTTAGGTCGGCAGAGATCAAAAATAGAAAGTAAAAGTAAGAAATTCTCCTCCACACAAACACACCAGTAGAAATGGAGAAACGCTCATTAACTTCTGCAAACAAGTCGCCTTAAAACTAATGTCAACCTTATCTATAAAATTACCTAGGAGAAAGAAGACTGGTCTCCTAATACACATTTAGACTTATATGAACTTGACCATGTGGCAATAAGCTAACAACACCACAGAGACATCATGAACGTACGGTCCAGAAAAGATCTAGGCGTAGCTGTAGGCCACTTTTAACAGAAATAAAAGCCAAATTTCAATGTAAAAAAACAAATCCCAAAATTAAAATAGTCCGTGGAGTCGACACAAAACTTCTGTCAGGCTACAGGAACGAATTATATGAAAAGCTTCACACAAAGAATGTGAGAAACTGGGATGACATCAGAGAAGCAATGACAGAAACGGTGATAGAACTAGAACAATCGCGAAGAAGAAGGAAGCATATGTGGTGGAATAAGACATATGAGAAAGCGATAGACTGTAGACTAACAGATTGGAAATAAATGAAACTTCTGCAAAAGGAACGATACTGGAATACATTCACTGAGATCAGAAAACAGACATCACATATTATTCGAACAGAGAAACGGAAATATGGCAAAAAAACTGTAAAAGGAAATAGATAGAAATTTCAGGCAGAAGAACACTCTGAACTTAAACAAAGTTTCCAAAGAAGAAATAACAGGGAACAAGCTGATGAGCCTATACTTGAATCATTCAACAGCCAATCTGGTTACCAACAACACAGACGCAGAGTTACGATAAAAAATATTGTAAGCTGCCATGAACCGACACAACGAATAATTTTCAGGGAGCCTCAAAGGAAAATCCATTTTCAGAACCGCCACCACTGTATCAAATTCAACAATACATTGGCCATCTGAAAAACAACAGAGAGCCAGGTGGATACCAGCTGAGATGTGGAAAGTAGGACGGAAGCGGGTAGCTGATATCATTTATGACGTTAGTAAACATGACTGGGAGAAAGAAAGAGTATCGGACGACTGGAAACAAGCCATAATCCATCCGCTACACAAGAAGAGTGAGGACAGATACCTACAGTTACCGAGGCGTATCTTTTCTTCCGATCACTTATGAAATTGTATCTAAAGCTCTACTGAATAAGACAGAAGACGAAGCAGAATGTACAACATGCGAATACCAAAAGGGGTTGAGAAAAAAATATATCGTGCCTAGAGCAAATTTTTAACTTGTAAAGAATTCCCAGGATTATAATGATGCAGAACGTTAACACAGTCGTTAAACTCGTTGCTTTAAAAAAGTCTGTGATTGTGTTGGGGATGATCTAGTCTGTTCCCCCTGCAGCTCCTAAAAAGGTTGCCGACCTCTGCAGGAACCATGTTTCCCTGGTCCCTCAACAGATACCCTTCCGATTTGGTTGCACCTACAGTACGGCCGTCTGCATCGCTGAGGCCCACAAGCCTCCCCACCAACGGCAAGGTCATGGTTCCTCCGGGTATTGAAGATATCGTTTGAGAAAACGATCATAAACACAAAAGAGAAATTACACCAACACAACATGGGAACATCAAAAGAATAGATAAGTATATTTAACAATGGATTCAGTCAAATGGATTAGATAACACCACAAGCAAAGAAAGATAAAAAATAGGAATTAGCATACAAGCCCACCCAAAACCCATATAATAAAAGATGAGCGTCATTACAGGCAAAAAATTAAGCATTACGCAACAGTAATTAAACCGGAAACACTTTACGCTTCTCAATGCGTAACATCAATAAAGAAAGTGAACAAATGAAATTGGAAAGTGAAGAAAGGAAATACCCACAAAAATTTTAGGACGATAAAATAACAAAGATAAGAACTGGACGAAGAGGGAAAATGAAGATCTATACAGAAACACAGAAATCATCACAGACACAATAAGAAAGAGGTGACTAAAGTTTTCGGCCTAATTTAGAGAATCAATGATAAGAAGATAACAAAGAAAGTTTTTAATTTAGTTTCCAAATTAAGAAAGAAGAAACCACTCGGTAGCTGGAAGAGACAAGGCGTTTGAGAAAACGTAACGTTACAGAGGATACCATACACGACAGGCAGATTTCAGGTTAGTAATCAGTACTGCAAAATAGCCTGAAAAAAAAAAACAACCTGGGAGGCTGATGTCAAATGAACATAGGCAGGCCATCGCCAAACACATGGAGAAGTTGTGGGAAGGTAAGGAAAAGATTGTACCTCAGTCTTAGGTTCTAAGCTGTCTATAATTGGCAAAATTCTGAAAAAAATCTATCTGTTACGCTCTCAGACTGACCAGCAATACTCAAGATCCGATTGGAGGAGTGTTCTATAACCGTCTCGTTTCGTGTATGGATTGCACTTTCTGTAGAGCCTTCTAACGTATCTGAGCCTGCCACCAACTTTTGCTGCAGCTGGATTTAAGTGATCATTCAACTTTAGGTCGCTACGGGCTATTTAATTATATCTTTTTTTTAAGTAAATTTTATCACCCATAATAGCACAAAAAATTGACATAAAGCAACTGTAGTCTCGCATTTATTGCACCTGTGTCCATTTGTGTCTTGTTCACAGCTTCAACATGCGAGATCGACTAATATTTGTAACGACATGGTACGTATTCTGAACAGATGATAGCGGATGATGACATTCAAAATATCTAAGTGTCAACTGCAGTTTCACTCCTGAGGGTAAAATACCTCGCACGTGAATGTTTAATTTGGAGCTCGTTAACTGTTTCAGCAATTTTAAGAATTTTTTTTAATAATTAAAATATAATTCGCGAATGCATCTCTGTATTCCACCGTTGGTTATTTCACAAGTGTTTTTGTTATCCCCACATAAGTTCTGTGTGAAATCCTCTTTCGGATAGAAAATCTGGGTATTGTTTCACGTCATGGCTCGTCTCTAATGTAATAAACGGAACGACGAAATTACTGCTAGCTCGAATCATTTCAGTAGCTGATGTATCGAAAACTGCTTCCAACATTTTCATAGCTGATACAGTAGCTCACGCCACGTCAGAAAGGGTGGCACCACTTACCTGGCCTGTCACTGCTCCACTCCACTCCGTATAGAAGTTTCGAGGTAATCATAACTCGATGGATGTATGATAAAAATGGACTCTTGCTGCTTTCACTGACACGTGGTTACAGGTTTCAGCTGCTTTCGTAAATTAAAGAAATGACACAACAAGTTTCTCACCATCTGAAAAAATGAAATTAATAAATGCCGTAGCATTAAATGACGAAATGTGGAAGTCTTGACGCAACACATTCGTTTTATAAATTTTTTTTATCTAAGTTTTTACTTCACCAATTACCTTTCAGTACGTGCCGCAGTGGCAACACTGATTTCGTCAGATGTCCGAAGTTAAGCGCCGTCGGGCTTGGCTAGCACTTGGATGCATGAAAGTCCGGTCTGCCGAGCGCTGTTGGCAAGCGGAGTGCACTCTGATCTTGTAAGTCCAATTGAGGAGCTACTTGATTGGAAAATAGTGACTCCGGTCAAGAAAAATTGACAACGACAGGGAGGGCAGTGTGCTGACCACATGCTCCTTCATATCGGCATACAGTGACGCCTGAGGGCTGAGGATGACACTGCTAGCGGTCTATACCGTTGGGCCTTCAAGGCCTTTTTGGACAGAGTATAGCTTTATGCACCTGAAGGCGCGTCTGATATCATTATTATCTTCCTCTACTGTGTTCCACTCACGAATGGTAGATATGCAGCCCCAGAATGATCTCCTATTACTCTGAAGATGGTCATTTCGTGAGATGTAAGTGGACCTCTCCATGATGCACAACATCTCCCTTGTAGCGCTTACCATTGAAGATTGATGTGCACGCTCTTAACCCTCTCTAGCTTACATAACGAGCCAGCGTCGAAACACGCCACCCTTCTGTTAAACTTACCTGTTATGCTTCCAGACTGCGCAGCAAGTCTTCAAGTCCAGATTGTATACCGATTAGGTTCCTTTCAGATTACGCTGATACAATAGCTCCCTACTTAGCATTTAAGAAGGGTAGTAGGAGTAATCCATCGAACTACAGACCTACATCATTGACGTCGGTTTGCAGTAGGGTTTTGGAGCATATACTGTATTCAAACATGATGAATCACCTTGAAGGGAACGATCTATTGATACGGAATCAGCATGGTTTCAGAAAACATCGTTCATGTGCAACGCAGCTAGCTCTTTATTCGCACGAAGTAAAGGCTGCTATCGACAGGGGATCTCAAGTTGATTCCGTATTTTTAGACTTCCGGAAAGCTTTTGACACCGTTCCTCACAAGCGACTTCTAATGAAGCTGCGGGCCTATGGGGTATCATCTCAGTTGTGCGACTGGATTCGCGATTTCCTGTCAGAAAGGTCGCAGATCGTAGTAATAGACGGCAAATCATCGAGTAAAACTGAAATGATATCAGTTGTTCCCGAGGGAAGCGAACTGGGACCTCTGCTGTTCCTGATCTATATAAATGACCTGGGTGACAATCTGAGCAGTTCCCTTAGGTTGTTTGCAGATGATGCTGTAACTTACCGTCTAGTAAGGTCAACCGAAAACCAGTATCAGTTGCAAAGCGATTTAGAAAAGATTGCTGTATGGTGTGGCACGTGGCAGTTGACGCTAAATAACGAAAAGTGTGAGGTGATACACATGAGTTCCAAAAGAAATCCGTTGGAATTCGATTACTCGATAAATAGTACAATTCTCAAGGCTGTCAATTCAACTAAGTACCTGGGTGTTAAAATTACGAACAACTTCAGTTGGAAAGACCACATAGATAATATTGCGGAGAAGGCGAGCCAAAGGTTGCGTTTCATTGGCAGGACACTTAGAAGATGCAACAAGTCCACTAAAGAGACAGCTTACACTACACTCGTTCGTCATCTGTTAGAATATTGCTGCGCGGTGTGGGATCCTTGCCAGGTGGGATTGACGGAGGACATCGAAAGGGTGCCAAAAAGGGCAGCTCGTTTTGTATTATCACGTAATAGGGGAGAGAGTGTGGCAGATATGATCCTTGCCAGGTGGGATTGACGGAGGACATCGAAAGGGTGCCAAAAAGGGCAGCTCGTTTTGTATTATCACGTAATAGGGGAGAGAGTGTGGCAGATATGATACGCGAGTTGGGATGGAAGTCATTAAAGCAAAGAGGTTTTTCGTCGCGGCGATATCTATTTACGAAATTTCAGTCACCAACTTTCTCTTCCGAATGCGGAAATATTTTGTTCAGCCCAACCTACATAGGTAGGAATGTTCATCAAAATAAAATAAGAGAAATCAGAGCTCAAACAGAAAGGCTTAGGTGTTCGTTTTTCCAGCGCGCTGTTCGGGAGTGGAATGGTAGAGAGATAGTATGATTGTGGTTCGATGAACCCTCTGCCAAGCACTTAAATGTGAATTGCGGAGTAATTATGTAGATGGAGATGTAGCAACACCCAAGGTCCAGTTGAAAGAGTGATATGTAAACCTCTTCTTTCGTGTATGAAGTACATTTCCTAAAGAGCTTTCTGATGAATCTAAGCCCGGCATCAGCTTCTCTTGCAACTATACTTATGTGATCATTCCAGTTTAGTTCTTTTGGGGCGGTTACTGCTAGGTATTTTTGGATTGTTACTGTATCCAGTGATTTATCGTCAATAGTGTACGGCTCCCTCCGTTCTTCCATGAGATCTTCAGCGCGACAGACAACTGTGCTCAAGCTGATATCATGTCCCTCGACTTCAGGAAGGAATATGATACTGTCGTTTAGTGAAAAAAATACAAGGTTATCGGGTATCGGACCAGATTTGCTACTGAATTCAAGACTTTATTTCAGATAGAGCTCAACATGTCGCTCTTAACTGTACAATATCGACAGATGTAAAGGTAATTTCAAGATGACCTAAAGAAAGAGTGATAGAACCATTGTTGTTTACAGTGTCTATATATGATATAGTAGAAAGCATCCAAAGGATTGGAAAAGGGCACAGGTCACCCCGTTTACAAGAAGGGACGTCGAACACATGTGCAGAACTATAGACCTGTATCTCTAACGTCGATCGGTTGTAGAATTTTGGAACACGTATTATGTTCGAGTATAATGACTTTTCTGGAAACTAGAAATCTACTCTGTAGGAATCAGCATGGGTTTAGAAAAAGACGATCGTGTGAAACCCAGCTCGTGTTATTCGTCCACGAGACTCAGCGCCATAGTCACGGGTTCCCATGTAGATGCCGTGTTTCTTGACTTCCGCAAGGCATTCGATACAGTTCCCCACAGTCGTTTAATGAACAAAGTAAGAGCATATGGACTATCAGACCAATTGTGTGATTGGATTGAAGAGTTCCTAGATAACAGAACGCAGCATGTCATTCTCAATGGAGAAAAGTCTTCCGAAGCAAGAGTGATTTCAGGTGTGCCGTAGGAGAGTGTCGTAGGACCGTTGCTACTCACAATATACATAAATGACCTTGTGGATGACATCGGAAGTTCACTGAGGCTTTTTGCGAATGATGCTGTGGTATATCGAGAGGTTTTAACAATGGAAAATTGTACTGAAATGCAGGAGGATCTGCAGCGAATTGACGCATGGTGCAGGGAATGGCAATTGAATCTCAATGTAGACAAGTGTAATGTGCTGCGAATACATAGAAAGAAAGATCCCATATCATTTAGCTACAATATAGCAGGTCAGCAACTGGAAGCAGCTAATTCCATAAATTATCTGGGCGTACGCTTTAGGAGTGATTTAAAATGGAATGATAATATAAAGTTCATTGTCGGTAAATCAGATGCCAGACTGAGATTCATTGGAAGAATCCTAAGGAAATGCAATCCGAAAACAAAGGAAGTAGGTTACAGTACACTCGTTCGCCCACTATTTGAATACTGCTCAGCAGTGTGGGATCCGTACCAGATAGGGTTGATAGAAAAGATAGAGAAGATCCAACGGAGAGCAGCGCGCTTCGTTACAGGAGCATTTACTAATCGCGAAAGCCTTACGGAGGTGATAGGACTCTGCAGGAGCGACGCTCAGTAGCTCGGTACGGGCTTTTGTTAAAGTTTCGAGAACATACCTTCACCGAGGGGTCAAGTAGAAGATTGCTCTCTCCTACGTATATGTCGCGAAGAGACCATGAGGATAAAATCACAGATATTAGAGCCCACAGAGAGGCATACCGACAATCCTTCTTTCCACGAACAATACGAGACTGGAATAGAAGGGAGAACCGATAGAGGTACTTAAGGTACCCTCCGCCACACACCGTCAGGTGGCTTGCTTAGTATGGATGTAGATGTAGATGTAGATGCTCTTTAAGACTGTTCGCAGATGATGAGGTTGTCGACGACAAAATAGTAACGTCTGAAGACATTATCGATTTGTAGAATGACCAGCAGGGGATTGACAGATGGTGCAGGTTCGGGCAGTTGACCCTGACCGTAAATAAATATATCATATTGCGCATACGTAGGAAAAAGAAAGTCGCTAATGCACAACTATACTATTAATGAAAAATTGTTGGAAACAGTATCTTCAGTAAAATATCTAGGAGTAACTACCCAGACCGACCTTCAGTGGAATGACCCCATAAAACAAATAGTAGGAAAAGCAGTCGGTAGACTCAGATTTACAGGAAGAATCTTAATGAAGTATAACTCGTCGACGAGGAAAGTGGCTTCTAAGGGGCTTGTTCAATCGATTCTAGAGTGTTCTTCATCAATATGGGATCCTCATCAGGTAGGACTGTTAGAAGAGGTAGAGAAGATCTAATGAAGAGCGACACGTTTCGTCACGGCATTGTTTAGTCGGCGCGAGAGCGCCATCGACATGCTCGACAAACTCCATTGGCAGACATTACGAGAGAGGCGTTGTGTATCACGGAGATGTTTTCCATTCATATTTCGAGAGAGCACTTACCGGGAAGGGATGGACAACATATTACTGTCTTGCACATACATCTTTGTAATGAACACGAAGAGAAAATTTGAGAAATTAGAGCCAGTACAGACGATTACCGACAATCATTCTTCTTACGTGCCATTCGCAAATGTAATAGGGTAAGGAGGGTCAGTTAGCTGTACCAGAAGTACCTCTGTCACACTCCATTAGGTGGCTTGCGGAGTATGATGTAGATGTTGTATAACAGAACAGTAACAGCTCTCTCCAGGTATTTGCGCAGAATATGTTACATACTGACCGTCTGTACACTAACCGCAGATCAGCTGCTGGTCTTCCAGTATTCGTTGCAGTATTTTGGTTTTGCAACCTTCTTGTAGACTACAGCATCATAAATGATCAGTCTTACAGAGATTCTGTCATTATCCAATTGGTCAGTAATGACAACACAAAGCTCCTTTAAACGAAAAGTTAATTTTACATTTTTGCGTTTCATCCAGTTAAGAACGACGAGTTGAGTTCTATCTTCTAGGAAGTCCCTATCGGGTCACGAATCTTTTCCGTTCTCAGTTAATCTTGTCTTTTATTCTCTGAACGACAGTGTACAACTATTCTGAATACTTCCTGCGAGGTACGAATACACCATCATCCTGAATGCCGATGTCTAAAGCGCTTTGCATCGCATCGACAAACAGGGCGATTTGAGTTTCACGAAATACTTATTTTCAGAAAATGTGTGGCCGTTTTTATCAAGGAGATTTTTCCGTATCCTAAAGTGTCACGAATAATCATACTGAAAAGTATTTCATAATTATATTGTGGATTGAGTGTTACGTGACCCCACTTAGAGTACTCAAACGGTAAAATATATGCGTAGCATATTTCCAAGTAAAAACGATCGAAATAACTATACTGTAGTAATTATGTGAGATACACCAGCAGACACTAGACGCATGGATAATCGGTTCTGTCCTATTGCAGATCGGAAGATGGCAACATATGCTTGCCGAATCAGGTTGACTGAATCTAATAAATGCTTTACTAACCATCTTGGCGTTCGAAAGTTTCTTCAGAGTCCGCAAAATACGAGAGAACTTTTTTCCGACCGACTTTCGTTCTTCTGTGAACGGCTGGCAATGCAGACGTCCTGAGAAAGAAGGATGTGCCAAATTTAGCACTTCCATGATATTACGGAACAAATCTCGATTGGAGAAATTCGATTCTTTATTATCTTAGGAATTGTCTTGTCGTTCCTAGGAAGCTCGGGGGGAAAGCTTGATAATTCTAAAATGGTACGAACGAACGGGTTTTGGAAGCTGTTCCTCGCGGATGCTCATCAATTGTGTTCACCAGCCCGATATCACTCTCAGCGGGAATTTGTAACTTACTGTACAGTATCTTGCCGAGTTACTCTGAAACACAACACCAACCAGTGATATACTCGTAGCTACGCAAGTATAGGAACGTCACATCACTCCATCCGCGGTCAGACGTTGCAGCTGCCGTTGAGTGACTTACCTGTACGTCTGAGAGTGTTCCTCGATGATGCATTTCTAAAGATGGTCTGTGGGCCTTGAGTAAACCGGTATGTGATTCTTTTACCCGGTATCGGAAACGATACAGGAAATGGTTGTTTTCGGTTACTTGTAGACCATTTGCTGTCATTCGTGGACTTCAAGTCCCAAAACAACGATGGAACTTTTATGGATGACAATGGGCCATGTCACCGGCCCACAATTTTTCGTGATTAGTTTGAAGAACATTCTAGAGAATTCGAGCGAATGATATTGCCATCCACTGAACATTTATGGGATATAACCGAGAGGTCAGTTCGTGCACAAAATCCTGCACCGGCAACACTTTCGCAATTATGGACGACAATAGAGGCAGCGTGGCTCCGTATTTATGCCGAGGACTGCCAGCGACTTGTTGAGTCCATGTCACGTCGAGTTGCTGCACTGAAGTTCTTCACCTCAGTGGAGAGTAGGCGGTGTTACGTTACTGGTTTCTTTTTCGTTGTTAATGTGTGGTCCCCTTATTGTGCTTAAGCGAGCATTAAATGCATAAAGTTATGAAGGCGTTTTACAGCTTTGTGGACTGCGTACAGTGCAAGAGTATTTCGGGGGCGATGATTGTTTTACCAGCATGACGGAGCATCCTGTCAAGAAAGCAGCAGTTCTTGTAATTTTATAAACAGCCATATTCAAGATGAATGCCGCCTGTGTTATAAGGTTTCTCAACCGAGAGAGGTGGCGCAGTGGTTAGCCCACAGGATTTGCATCCGGGGCCCTCGGAGTAGTAGAGCGGTTCTAGGCGCTACAGTCTGGAACCGCGCGACCGCTGCGGTCGCAGGTTCGAATCCTGCCTCGGTCATGGATGTGTGTGATGTCCTTAGGTTAGTTAGGTTTAACTAGTTTAAAGTGCTACGGGCTGATGACCTCAGAAGTTAAGTCCCATAGTGCTCAGAGCCATTTATTTTTGCAATTCGTTCATAAGTGTTTGGCAGAATATCGAAGACACCGCATTCGAAATAAACCTCTACTGTCCCACTCTGCAATAGCGCGTGTAGAAAACACTTAAGTCTTTTGATGCAAGCTCTGATTTCTCTTATTTTAAGTTGATGACCATTCCTCTGTATATGCGTAGGAGGCGAAGAAGCATTTTGGCAGTTGAAGGAGAAACTTGGTGTGAAATTTCGTGAAATGATTCGGTCTCTATAAAAAAAATTTGTGTTTTCAATTATCTTCAACCAAATTAACTCATTCCCCTTTATCATGATAACACAAAATGGGACTGCCCTTCTTCTGTCAGTGGTACATGATGTTGATTCCACAGCCCCCTGAAACACATCAAAAGAGAACAGAAATGTGTAAACAGTTCCTTTATTGGAAGTTTTGCTCCTTCTAATTGTCTACCAATGAAACGCAGTCCTTGGTTCGCCTCCGCTATAACGTTTTTCTGTGTTATTATACAAATTTTAGACTGAAGCGCCAAAGAAACTGGTATACGGACGCGTATTCAAATACAAACATATGTAAACAGGCAGAATACGGCGCTGCGGCCGGAAACGCCATGACAACGGATGTCTGGCTCAGTTGTTTGACCTGTTACTGCTGCTACAATGGCAGGTTACCAAGATTTAAGTGAAGTGGAACGTGGTGTTATAGTCGGCGCACGACCGATGGGACACAGCATCTTCGAGGTAGCGATGAAGCGGGGATCTTCCCGTACGACCATTTCACGAATGTACTGTGAATATCAGGAATCCGGAAAACATCAAATCTCCGACATCCCCGCCGCCGAAAAGAGATCCTCCAAGAACGGGACCAACGACGACTGAAGAGAATCGTTCAACTGCTGCAGATTTCAATGCTGGCCATCAGTAAGTGTCAACGTGCGAACCATTCAACGAAACATCATCGATATGGGCTTTTGGAGCCGAATGCCCGCTCGTGTACTCTTGATGGCTGCACGACACCAAGCTTTACGCCTCGTCTGGGTCCGTCAACACCGACATTGGGCTGTTGATGACTGGAAGATGTTACCTGGTCAGATGAGTCTCGTTTTAAATATTATCTAACGGGTATGGAGACAACCTCATGAATCGATGGATCCTGCATGTCAGCAGGGGTCCGTTCAATCTGGTGGAGGCTCTGTATTCGTATGGGGCGTTTGCAGTTGGAGTGATATTGGAGCCCTGATAGGTCTAGATACAACTCTGACAGGTGACACGTACCTAAGCATCCTGTCTGATCCACCTGCATCCATTCATGTCCATTGTGCCTTCCGATGGACTTGGGCAATTCTAGCAGAACAATGCGACATCCCACACCTCCAGAATAGCTACAGAATGGCTCTAGGGACACTCTTCTGCTGGTCATCAAACTCCCCAGACATGAACATTATTGAGCATATCTGGGATGAATTGCAACGTTCTGTTCCGAAGATATCTCAACCCCCTTATACTCTTATGGATTTATGGACAGCTCTGCAGGATTCATGGTGTCATTTCCCTCCAGCACTTCTACAGACAATCGAGTTCACACCACGTCGTATTGCTGCACTTCCGCGTGCTCGGGTGGCGGGACTACGCGATGTTAGCCAGGGGTACCAGTTTATACCAGTTTATTTGGCTCTTCAGTGTAGTTATTCTTTACTATCATCCCTAAATATTTATCTGAATCTACAAACTCTAAATTTGTATACTTGATCGTGTAACAGACATTAAAGGCCATTATCTTAGTGGTAATATGAATAACTAAAACCGTTTATTGTTAAGGGTCAGTTGCCACTTCGCACACTATTCAAATGTGTGGCCTAAATAATTTTAAAAATATGTTTTGATCTTCTGTTGACTTCACTATTAGGTAAACGACGTCATTATCTGCAAACAATCTAAGATCTGCTCAGATTGTCAACTAAATTATTTATATACTTTATTAAGTGGAAATTTAAGTAGAAAAAGTTCTGTCACACTACCTTGGGGAACGCCATCTATAACTTCGGTTAAGTTATAAATAAGTTGAACACTTAACCCTGATCTTCCGTCCTTCGTAAAATTTCTCCTTTTCTGGCGTTATCCTACTTGATAAATATTCCAGCCAGACGAGAAAAGGTTGTGAATGAAGACTGTTCTACTATGGTTGAAGTGAACTTGTTTTGTGTGCCATATGACTTCTCCCATTTGTGGGACTGCGAATGCTGTAGTTGTTGTGGTCTTCGGTCCAATGACAGATTAGAGACGACTCTGGATTGTCATGGTAGAGTTCCAAAGAGGACGACGAATATAAATTACTCTCCAGGTGACTGAACCGATAATGGCTAGTCAAGCTACTCTGACATTGAAACTCTGCAGAATTCAATTAATGTACTGAGTACTAATTACCCTTACTCCCTGAGGTATGACCTCAGTCGATATCACTTCCACGTCTTTTTTGACATGAATTTAAAATTTTGGAAATTTCCAGCGAGTCTAAGTTGCATGCTTGAAAAGGAGATGTATCGACGAAGATCTAATCTCATCCCATCCTCTTATAATTTGTAGGTAATATGGTTGATATGAAATTAACCTCCTATCACAAGGAAAAGCTACCTTCCAAAGAAAAACACGAGGAAGGGTAACTTTTTTCAGTACTTTTGCTTTGCAAATTCACTATTATTTTAAAACAAAGTATTAAGCTTATCGAACTTTGGAATGTTGGATAACTCACCATGGCACCTTATGTTTAATTATACCATAACGACAATTATGAGACATGTTTCCGGAAAGCCGAAGTTGGGACATTGGATTTCGGTTTTCGTACATTTACAAACTAGAGAGAAATGCTACTTGCGGTTCGAAACTATAACATGGCTGATAGTGAGCTACCTGTCTGCTATGGCCATACGGGGGTTAGGTAATTTGGGTAGTAACCGTAACAAAACAGTTTAGAAGGCTAAGCAAATAAAACTGCTAAAAATTATTTTTCGGACAAGGAGAAGAGAAGTTTAATAAACACGAGAAAAGTTCATATTACAGATGATATTAGTCTTAGAATAATTAAAACGTAGAGGGTTATTAACGCAGCGAAATAAATTATTTCGGAATAAGTGACAGTCGGGTAAAAGAACATCGAAGATGCTGACAAGCGGAAACAAAAGACCGTTGCTGCAAGAGAGAAAAGAAGTAAAACCGTGTCAGTTTTAAAATTAAAATAACGTTCTGGTTTACTTTCATCTTCTTAGAAAAGCCGTCTACGAGGTTTCACTTCAGACAGACTTCAGTGAAATAACTGTCTAACGGCGAACACGCAGAGGATTTTATTAACGGTGAACACGCAGAGGCTTTTGTTAAAAATAACCAAGTGCTATGATTTAAAAAAGGAAGGAAGATTGGGGTTTAACGTCTCGTCGACATCGAGGTCACAAGCTTGGAATGATTCAAGGATGGGGAAGAGAGTCCTTTCAAAGGATCATCCCGGCTGTTGCCTTGAGCGATCTAGGAAAGTCACGGAAAACGTAAATCTGGACGGTCGGACGCGTATTTGAACTGTCGTTGCTAGCGAAAGCAGAGTAAATAAAGTGAAATAATTTAAAAGAAACGAGATAAATTCTGTGAACAAAATTACTGAAGTAATTACTATAAGTGCTCTAACGATGTAGGAAGTCGATACGCTGCTAAGAAATGATAACAATTATACGATCGTAATAATATATTGATGATGATGTTATTACTAAAATGTAATATGTCACCTTAAATATAGTGCAGAACTCACAGGTGTCTATAGTTCGCATTTGGTCAGAAATAGAAAACACCGTGAAAACTATGCGGAATACAGTCTCACTTAAAGTCTTAGTTATAAAATAGTGTTTCCTTAAACAAGCATTTGCAAAAAAGCGATAACTGTTTTAAGATTTGTAAAATGCATTATGTAAGCAATAAAACCAACAATGCAATTTTCTCATTACAAAAACGTCACAATGTGTAACTTCTTCTTCAAAATATTCGTCACCCTTGATTACGGCCGTTGCAAGGGAAGGAAGGTATCAGTAACCGACAATAGTCTAGGACGGGAGAAGAAAAATACAGAATATGTTTCCGACAGGAAAATTTTAAATGGTACCTTGGATTATCTGTACTTATCAAATTGGGTGGCTGAGTGATTTCCTGTTTTCAGAAACTGAGAAGTGGGACGTTTTCGAAAAGAATTTTTCCATAGAAGTGCATAATTCAGTCGGATATGATACATCCCATGAACCTCGATGGTCGTCGTTCTAGCTGAACTAATATGAAGCATCCCACAGAAAAAGTGTAAGCTCACAAAAATGGTGTTTTTTTTTCGAGACGAGACTACTCTGTATCAGATCACAACACCATGATTAATTTTTTGTGTATTCTTGGAAAGATTAAATCTGTATGGATACAATTTTATTTGTATTTAATCATAGAAATACATCGATCTCTGGAATATTTTCCTCGAAGGCTGCTACCTTACTTGGTCCCCCTAGACTCTCTAAGACTTTCAAGAAAAACGGAGCACAAACATGGCAAGAACGTTAGAAGAATTGCAAAAATGGTGTTCCGGGATACAAGACGCTATGTGGCGTGAGACGGAACAGTATTTTATTACTGTTTTTTAAAAAGAAATATAATTTAAAGAAAACCTCTCCTGTGAAAGAAAGTCTTTGACGCTTTAGTGCGTTATGTAAAGTAAAAAATAATTGTGGATCATTAAAACAGAATGTCATTCAGCCGTATTAGATTTGTTCTTGAAGATCCTATGTCTTCTGAGACGAAACTATAAGAGTTTGTCTGTTTCCTACCATCTTCGTGGATATGAGTAAAGGTACTAATGCATTATCTACGACATTTCGAAATAAATTGTGAAATTATATTGCTTTCTCTACTACTCTGTACTTAGATTTTATAATATAAATTTTTTTCTTTCTACATAAAAATGATTACCGTAACTTACGAAAAGGAGAAAAACGAATGACAAAAATATTTAGGGAAATATGCGTGTAGTTGTGGAACGTGTAACATAACTTAGCGTTGAAATTTATCGAATTTCGTTGTTAAACGATAATTAATTTCAATGACACTGGTGGAAAGAAACAATATTTTTAATAATTTTGGGGAAAAGAAACCATTAGCCTCAACCAGATTGTGTAACGGTTTCACTCTTCCGATCTAATCTCATATTATATCAGCGGTAAATGGTAACTTAATTTTCCGTACTTTCCTCTATAACTTACTCAAGTAGACATGGGTCAACTCTAACCATTACAACCGAGAGGTTTACCCAGAAACTAGTGCAATATGTTCCAAATGATGAAGCGGAAGTCTCAATGACCATATTTCACGTCAAGTTTGAAGTGTTAAAATTATTTTAGCAGTTGTCTTCATTGTTTATAAATACGATCAATTATCCGGGGTTTCTCTAGCTACAGTACGTTGGAATTGTAAAGACATCAAAATGCTCGCTCCAGATTATTTGCCATGTTGATGTGCAGTTTATTGTATTACCTCGAAATGTGGAAGATAAAGAGAAATTATGGTCAGAAATGTTATCAGATGTTATTAGACATCAATTTTTATAACTGAATCGATGAATTTGTATTTAACAAACGGCGCATTACTTGTCATTACGTTATGTTGTATGTGAATAGGTATTCGCACCTTGTCAGTTTATTTTGATGTAAATCTGCAGCAGCAATGTAAACCTTTGAATACTAGAACGTGCAGGAAACTCTGTCCTGATTATTGAAATATATATTATCATAATTAGGTAGGGATCAGATGCACATTCTCATACTCAAAACTTTATGTACACACAAACACACACGATATATATATATATATATATATATATATATATATATATATATATATATATATATATATATATATCACTTGGAGCACGTGACAGGGAGGTGACATACGAAATACACATTTTTTGTATGTTGTTCGTAAATCTTAGTAATAATCATAGCTCTTGTTGGCGTAAAATGCCACCTGTAATATTTACGTTTTACTTGCATATGCTGTAATGAAAATACTACAGCTCTGTTTTGAAACGTTAATTCATTACTGTGACGGAACAGCTTCTTTTCTGATTATGGCCCACTGTTAAGAATGTCATAAACTTTCGCTATTTTGTAAACAAAAAATAATTAACAATTTATCAAACACAGAAGGAGTAGCGTTTGGGAAAGAAGTGTTTGATATTTTATAACGGAATTTTTCTCATTTATTGCACATAAAGTTGGAGAAGATTGTAATTATTGCAATAAAAGAACTGGTAAATTTTTATACAAATTTTAGCATTTTATATACACAGACAAAGACTGCGTATGTAGTTCCCCCACAGGTTATAACAGAGCTGTAGTGTTAGATATACATACATACTCCGCGAATCGGTAATATTACAATTCATCGAAACAGCCGTAATTACGTGTGGCGCGAAAACGGATGCCATTTCAAATTGTAAGCGCGTAACAACTTGCCGCTCTGCCACAAGGTTCCGAGACGACATTACAGGACACTCTTTAATTAACTTACCTTCTCAGCGACATTCACACACAGCTAAGATCTTACCAGCATCTGTGTCATCATGTAGGAAAAATACACGACGATTGTGGTTAAGATAGGGGACGATTTGTATCGAAACTACGACCAGTCTGTTTACTAAATTTTTATTTACCCATTATGTAGCTTTCGACCGACTTTCGGCCGCCCGTCACATGTTGATATTTACAGGAGTCTTACATCTGCTCCCCGGGAGCCAGGTGACGTCACATAATCCCGAAAGTAATGAGCAGCCAGCAATGTCTCAAAAGCTGGTTATTGGACGAACGGAAGTTTTTTTAAAAAAAAAAACCATCAAAAAACGAATGATCGTGGTTTCCATAGAAATCATTCACTATTGAGAGCTGTATATTTAAACATAACACTCTGGAGGAAATTTACGAAAGCGATATTTAATCGCAAAAGTTATAAAACATTGGTTACTCTGTATTTACGCTGCGTCATAATTTCTTGTTTTCCTTCGCTGAACGTATAGTGTAATAATAATTGTCAAATATTTATTGTTGCGGAACACAGCGTGAAAATTGAGTATTATGGTTCGAACATCAGATAATAACACACCGTTTGAAGCAAGTAAAAAATATGCAATAAACAGGACAACATTAGTGCGTAAGTAAAAACCCATTACGTACATGAAACAGACTACACACATTATGGCATTGCGCTTACTAGAAAGCGGAGAAGGCAGCGGCGCTACTCGCTACTCGCTACGCGCGGCTTGGCGCGGCGGAGTCGGCGCGCGGGGCTGGTAGCACTTACCCTTCCGCGTTCGCACCCGCGAGTGAGGCCAGGCCGGCTGCGCCGACCATCGATCCCCGCCCCTCCCCACCCCGTCGCCGCCACCGACGCCGCCCCCGCCACCCTCGCCGCCCCCACCGCCCCGGGGCCACCGGCAGCCGCGCCGGCGCGTGGGCGCGTTCCCGCCGGCCCGGCGCACCATTCACGACTGCGCCGCCGCCTCCTCTTCCGTAATTGCGTTCGCCCGTCGCTTTGCGCGCAGCCGAGCTCTTCCACCTTGGCGGGCCTTCCGCTCCCGTGCAGCCTGCCCGCCGGACACCAGTTCCGTTTCCTGGCCCGCTCGGGGTCGCCCTAATTGCGATATTAGGCTCACCGAGGGTGATTCCGCCGACACCACGACAGTCCTCATTCTCTGTCCCGTCGAGCTTACCTCGTCAGCCCCCGAAGCCTGTCCCTCGATGTTTGTCGACATATTAGTCTACGAGTACACTCTACCGAGCGCTGAAAATTGTCGCAAAGAGTACTTCTATTGTACCATATATTAAAGTAAACCACGTTCCATTGGCTGGCGGAGCGTCAGAAGATCCACGAGAACCGATTCGGAAAATGCTATACGAGGTGGTCAGAAACAGCCTGAAAAGCTTGTACGGGTGTTGCAGGGTAGGTTGTGGTGAGAAGTAACTGATAAATTTAAAAAAGCGGTACGTTGTGCCGTTTCCGAGTTAATTAGCACTGAAATTTGGCAATCGGATCGCTGCGAGCGCAAATTCGACCGGCCCGCCAGAGACGGCATGGCCAGACGCGTTCTTAGTTTGGTTTCCTAAAACCGAACAAGACAAATGGTTCAAATGGCTCTGACAACTACGGGACTTAACTTCTGAGGTCATCAGTCCCCTAGAACTTAGAATTACTTAAACCTAACTAACCTAAGGACATTACACACATCCATGCTCGAGGCAGGATTCGAACCTGCGACCGTAGCGGTCACGCGGTTCCAGACTGTAGCGCCTAGAACCGCACGGTCACTGCGGCCGACCGAGCAAGACAGTGACCCAAATATTGCACATGGGACGGTAGTACGTATGGAACCCAAGACAAAGGCTGAGCAATCTCATGAGATATCATCTATGCAATGGTAACAACTGACAGTAATTATAGTTCACAGGCCGCTTGAATTTGCGCTCGCTACAGTCTGATGCCGGCCGTAGTGCCCGAGCGTTTCTAGGCGCCTCGGTCTAGAACCGCGCGACCGCTACGGTCGCAGGTTCGAATCCTGCCTCGGGCATGGATGTGTGTGATGTCCTTAGGTTAATTAGGTTTGAGTAGTTCTAAGTTCTAGGGGCTGATGACCTCAGAAGCTAAGTCCCATAGTGCTCAGAGCCTTTTTTTTTACAGTCTGATAGTCTAATTTCAGTGCTAATGAACTAGAAAATTGTGCAACGTGTCGAATTTTTTTGCTAGAATTATTTCGAAGCAGATTCTATCCTGCAACACCCTTGCACGTTTTTCGAGATTATTTCCGATCACCCAGTATAGATACAGATAACTGTGAGCAGTCAGTTACGAAAAACAAAAACTAAACGAATCTCCGACCGAACGGGTCATGAAGGCCGAACGGTACCGACCGGCCGCTGTGTCGTTCTTAGCTCAAAGGCGTCACTGGATGCAGATATGGAAGGGGAGGTGGTAAGCACTCAGCTCTCCCTGGTGTATGTCAGTTTACGAGATCGGAGCCTCTGTTTTTCAATCAAGTAGCTCCTCAGTTTGCCTCGCAAGGTCTGAGTGCACCCCGCTTGCCAACAGCGCTCGGCAGACCGGAATGGTCACCGATCCAAAGTGCTAGCCCAGCCCGACGGCGTTTTTAACTTAGGTGACGGGAACCGTTGTTACCACTACGACTAGGCCGTTGACAACTACGAAACACACCGACGGAAAAGAATGGGAATACCAAGAAGAAGCTGTGCAACATGAACGAAAATTGGCAGGCGTGTTTCTACATCTGAAACATAACATCTATTCATATTTTGCACCAGTTGCATAGGACTGGCGTTAGTAACCCCTCTACGAGGATGCAATTCTGGTTTGTTTGGAATACGCCGAATAAGCAACTTCATAGTAAAATGTCTACCCTCTACGGGAATATACATAATAGATGAACGGGTACAGTTTGTAGACAGATGGTTGTCGACATATGGAAGGTTGTGTGTGCCTCTGAGTTGTGGTCGCATAGCGTAATGCTAAGGAGACCACTCGCAAAAAGTGGTACATCTGGGTGTGAATCCCGGTCCGCCACAAATTTTTAGTGTTGCCATTTCATTATACAGCTGATGGTTCTCCATATTTGCAACTGCAAACAGGTTTCTTGTATTTGGTAACGGCTGTCGTCACCACAGTGCCTGCTCCTTGGACATGGTTCAAATGGCTCTGAGCGCTATTGGACTTAACATCTGAGGTCATCAGTCCCCCAGACTTAGAACTACTGAAACCTAACTAACCTAAATACAGCACACATATCCATACCCGAGGAAGGGTTCGAACCTGCAACCGTAGCAGCAGCGTGGTTCCGGACTGAAGAGCCTAGAATCGCGCGGTCACAAAGACCGGGTACATACATGTCCAAAGGAACATGACGTCATAATTCAGAATAACACAGGCACTGCAATATCGTATCGTAGCTTATGTATTAGTTAGAAAGATTTATAGCGTCTACGACATCACCCAACTTAGTAGATAACATTTGAACACACTTCTTGGATAGCGAAGGTTGACATTTCAGTTCTGTATACAGATCGTGTATACTTCTTCCCACAAACGTACATACTGCCGTATAACACTCCTACGTCATAGACAATGTTTCTTCAGTATTTGATATTTAAAATACGAGTTTTCTACAAAAAGTGTCTTTCGTCTGTCCATGTTGTTGTTGTTGTTGTGGTCTTCAGCCCTGAGACTGGTTTGATGCAGCTCTCCATGCTACTCTATCCTGTGCAAGCTTCTTCATCTCCCAGTACCTACTGCAACCTACATCCTTCTGAATCTGCTTAGTGTATTCATCTCTTGGTCTCCCTCTATGATTTTTACCCTCCACGCTACCCTCCAGTATTAAATTGGTGATCCCTTGATGTCTCAGAACATGTTCTACCAACCGATCACTTCTTCTGGTGAAGTTGTGCCACAAATTCCTCTTCTCCCCAATTCTATTCAATACCTCCTCATTAGTTATGTGATCTACCCATCTAATCTTCAGCGTTCTTCTGTAACACCACATTCCGAAAGTTTCTATTCTCTTCTTGTCTAATCTATTTATCGTCCATGTTTCACTTCCATACATGGCTACACTCCATACAAATACTTTCAGAAACGACTTCGTGACACTTAAATCTATACTCGATGTAAACAAATTTCTCTTCTTCAGAAACGTTTTCCTTACCACTGCCAGTGTACATTTTATATCCTCTTTACTTCGACCATCGTCAGTTATTTTGCTCCCCAAATAGCAAAACTCCTTTACTACTTTAAGTGTCTCATTTCCTAATCTAATTCCCTCAGCATCACCCGACTTATTTCGACTTCATTCCATTATCCTCGTTTTGCTTTTGTTGATGTTCATCTTATACCCTCCTTTCAAGACACTGTCCATTCCGTTCAACTGCTCTTCCAAGTCCTTTGCTGTCTCTGACAGAATTACAATGTCATCGGCGAACCTCAAAGTTTTTATTTCTTCTCCATGGATTTTAATACCTACTCCAAATTTTTCTTTTGTTTCCTTTACTGCTTGCTCAATATACAGATTGAATAGCATCGGGGAGAGGCTACAACCCTGTCTCACTCCCTTTCCAACCACTGCTTCCCTTTCATGTCCCTCAACTCTTATAACTGCCATCTGGTTTCTGTACAAATTGTAAATAGCCTTTCGCTCCCGTATTTTACCCCTGCCACCTTCAGAATTTGAAAGAGAGTATTCCAGTCAACATTGTCAAAAGCTTTCTCTAAGTCTACAAATGCTAGAAACGTAGGTTTGTCTTTCCTTAATCTTTGTTCTAAGATAAATCGTAGGGTCAGTATTGCCTCACTTGTTCCAACATTTCTACGGAATCCAAACTGATCATCCTCGAGGTCGGTATCTACCAGTTTTTCCATTCGTCTGTAAAGAATTCGCGTTAGTATTTTGCAGCTGTGACTTATTAAACTGATACACTCCTGGTAATTGAAATAAGAACACCGTGAATTCATTGTCCCAGGAAGGGGAAACTTTATTGACACATTCCTGGGGTCAGATACATCACATGATCACACTGACAGAACCACAGGCACATACACACAGGCAACAGAGCATGCACAATGTCAGCACTAGTACAGTGTATATCCACCTTTCGCAGCAATGCAGGCTGCTATTCTCCCATGGAGACGATCGTAGAGATGCTGGATGTAGTCCTGTGGAACGGCTTGCCATGCCATTTCCACCTGGCGCCTCAGTTGGACCAGCGTTCGTGCTGGACGTGCAGACCGCGTGAGACGACGCTTCATCCAGTCCCAAACATGCTCAATGGGGGACAGATCCGGAGATCATGCTGGCCAGGGTAGTTGCCTTACACCTTCTAGAGCACGTTGGGTGGCACGGGATACATACGAACGTGCATTGTCCTGTTGGAACAGCAAGTTCCCTTGCCGGTCTAGGAATGGTAGAACGATGGGTTCGATGACGGTTTGGATGTACCGTGCACTATTCAGTGTCCCCTCGACGATCACCAGAGGTGTACGGCCAGTGTAGGAGATCGCTCCCCACACCATGATGCCGGGTGTAGGCCCTGTGTGCCTCGGTCGTATGCAGTCCTGATTGTGGCGCTCACCTGCACGGTGCCAAACACGCATACGACCATCATTGGCACCAAGGCAGAAGCGACTCTCATTGCTGATGACGACACGTCTCCATTTGTCCCTCCATTCACGCCTGTCGCGACACCACTGGAGGCGGGCTGCACGATGTTGGGGCGTGAGCGGAAGACGGCCTAACGGTGTGCGGGACCGTAGCCCAGCTTCATGGAGACGGTTGCGAATGGTCCTCGCCGATACCCCAAGAGGAACAGTGTCCCTAATTTGCTGGGAAGTGGCGGTGCGGTCCCCTACGGCACTGCGTAGGATCCTACGGTCTTGGCGTGTATCCGTGTGTTGCTGCGGTCCGGTCCCATGTCGACGGGCACATGCACCTTCCACCGACCACTGGCGACAACATCGATGTACTGTGGAGACCTCACGCCCCTCGTGTTGAGCAATTCGGCGGTACGTCCACCCGGCCTCCCGCATGCCCACTATACGGCCTCGCTCAAAGTCCGTCAACTGCACATACGGTTCACGTCCACGCTGTCGCGGCATGCTACCAGTGTTAAAGACTGCGATGGAGCTCCGTATGCCACGGCAAACTGGCTGACACTGACGGCGGCGGTGCACAAATGCTGCGCAGCTAGCGCCATTCGACAGCCAACACCGCGGTTCCTGGTGTGTCCGCTCTGGCGTGTGTTTGATCATTGCTTGTACAGCCCTCTCGCAGTGTCCGAAGCAAGTATGGTGGGTCTGACACACCGGTGTCAATGTGTTCTTTTTTCCATTTCCAGGAGTGTAGTTCGGTAATTTGCACATCTGTCAACACCTGCTTTCTTTGGGATTGGAATTATTATATTCTTCTTGAAGTCTGAGGGAATATCGCCTGTCTCATACATCTTGCTCACCAGATGGTAGAGTTTTGTTAGGCCTGGCTCTCCCAAGGCTGCCAGTAATTCTAATGGAATGTTGTCTACTCCCGGGGCCTTGTTTCGACTTAGGTCTCTCAGTGCTCGGTCAAACTCTTCACGCAGTATCATATCTCCCATTTCATTTTCATCTAGCTCCTCTACCAGGTCCATAATATTGTCCTCAAGAACATCGCCCTTTTATATATCCTCTATATACTCCTTCCACCTTTCTGGTTCCCTTCTTTGCTTAGAACTGGGTTTCAATCTGAGCTCTTGATATTCTTGCAAGTGGTTCTCTTTTCTCCAAAGGTCTCTTTAATTTTACTGTAGGCAATATCTATCTTACCCCTCGTGAGATAAGCCTCTACATCCTTACATTTGTCCTCTAGCCATCCCTGCTTAGACATTTTGCACTTCCTGTCGATCTCATTTTTGAGACGTTTGTATTCCTTTTTGGGTGCTTCACTTACTACATTTTTGTATTTTCTCCTTTCATCAATTAAATTCAGTATCTCTTCTGTTACCGATTTCTACTAGCCCTCGTCTTTTTACCCACTCGATCCTCTGCTGCCTTCACTATTTCATTCCTTAAAGCTACCCACTCTTCTTCTACTGTATTTCTTTCCCCCATTCCTGTCAATTGTTCCCTTATGCGCTCCCTGAAACTCTGTACAACCTCTGGTTCTTCCAGTTTATCCAGAGCCCATCTCCTTAAATTCCCACCTCTTTGCAGTTTATGGAGTCGTCTTTCGTTTCAACTCTAAAAACAGTTTAAATATGTTAGCCACATTTAGTATGCATAAACTGAACCAAACGTAAAGTAGGCAGTTACCACAATTTCCACTATAAACACTTTAAATTTTAAACGACGTGTTAATTAGAAAAGAAGTATTACAATAAGCATGATCGATATATAAAAAGGAAATAGACACTTCACAATGAAGCTGTGATTTGAAACTATGAGACGAAAAAATCAATTTTTATTACCAATTAATTTCATTGGAGAATCGAATGAGAAGTACCGGGTGATCAAAAAGTCAGTATAAATTTGAAAACTTAATAAACCACGGAATAATGTAGATAGAGAGGTAAAAATTTACATACATGCTTGGAATGACATGCTGTGTTATTAGAACCAAAAAGGAAAACAAAGTATTGCTAGACGCGTGAAAGATCTCTTGCGCGCTTCGTTTGGTGACGATCGTGTGCTCAGCCGCCACTTTCGTCATGCTTGGCCTCCCAGGTCCCCAGACCTCAGTCCGTGCGATTATTGGCCTTGGGATTACCTGAAGTCGTAGGTGTATCGTGATCGAACGAAATCTCTAGGGATGCTGAAAGACAACATCCGACGCCACTGCCTCACCATAACTCACGGACATGCTTTACAGTGCTGTTAACAACATTATTTCTCGACTACAGCTATTGTTGAGGAATGATGGTGGACATATTCAGCATTTCCTGTAGAGAACATCATCTTTGCTTTGTCTTACTTTGCTACGCTAATTATTGCTATTCTGATGAGATTCAGCGCCATCTTTCGGACATTTTTGAACGTCTGTATTTTTTTGGTGCTACTAAAATCCCATGTCATCCCAAGCATGTGTGTCAATTTGTACCTCTCTATCTACATTATTCCGTGATTTATTCAGTTTTCAAATTTATACTGACTTTTTGATCACCCGGTATTTTACAGTGAAGAAAACGCACAAAACCGAAATAAGTCGTCTTTAATGCCTTAAACGAAAAGGAGAATCTTACAGAAAAACGAATTCCAGGAGTTGGTGTAGCTTTGCGTTATTAACAGAAAGTATTTTTTACAGCAAGAAAATCTGAAAACAAATTTTTCTGAAGTATTGGGATCAGCCAATGCGCGGCTGTGATGCGTACGTAGGATATGATAACCTCATCGCAACCCTCGTCTATTCGCGCCGTCCTGCGCCACTTAGCGTCCGCATTATTTAGACATCTCACGTAGTACGAGGAATTAAAACTGTGCTTCCACGCACGTACCACGCAGTGCCTAGCCTTATGCTTACTGTTTATGACGTTATATTACGTGAACTATGCTTCGTACAATGATATAATTTTTTTAGGTATACTCAGATGCATATTTAGATACTTTCTACAAAATGTGTCGCGAATGGAGTTAGTAGGGACAGAGTAATAAATTTGTACTGTGTGACAGTTTCTCGCGCAGCCCATTGTTCATGACGTCATATCTACTGGACTACGTCTCGCACAATGTTATAGTTTTGCAGTTACAATCAGTTGCATATACGAATACTGTCCGCAAAATAAACACATCAAAAAACGTTTGCGTCAGCTCAGTTCAGAGAGTTCCATCACCTGTACAGAAAATTGGAATAGAGATCAACATAAACATCATTTTCGCCCTTTCTATTGCTCATGAAAACCACACATTGCATGTTGTACCGCCATAGAGCGAGACCTTCAGAGGTGCTGGTCCAGATTGCTGTACACACCGATACCTCTAACATCCAGTAGCACGTCTTCTTGCATTGATGCATGACTGTATTCGTCGTGGCATACTAGCCACAAGTTTATCAAGGCACTGTTCGTCCGCATTGTGCAGCTCCTCAACAGCGATGTGGTGTAGATCCCTCAGAGTGGTTGGTGGGTCACGTTGCCCATAAAGAGCCCTTTTCAGTCTATCCCAGGCATGTTCGATAGGGTTCATATCTGGAGAACATGCTGGCCACTCTAGTCGAGCGATGTCGTTATCCTGGAGGAAGTCATTCACAAGATGTGCACGATGGGAGCGCGAATGGTCGTCCATAAAGACGAAAGCCTCGTCAATATGCTGCCGATATGGTTGCACTATCAGTCGGAGGATGGCATTCAGGTATCGTACAGCCGTTACGGCGCCTTCCATAACCACCATCGGCGTACGTCGGCCCCTCATAATGCCAACCCGAAACATCAGGGAACCTCCACCTTGCTGCACTCGCTGGATTGTGTATTTAAGGAGTTCAGCCTGACCGGGTTGCCTCCAAACACGTCTCCGACGAAGTCTGGTTAAAGGCATATGCGACACTCATCGGTGAAGAGAACGTGATGCCAATTCTCAGCTATCCATTCGGCATGTTGTTGGGCCCATGTGTACCACGCTGCATGGTGTAGTGGTTGCAAAGATGGACATCGTCATGGACGTCGGGAGTGAAGTCGCGCATCATGCAGCCCATTGCGCACAGTTTGAGTGGTAACACGACGTCCTGTGGCTGCACGAACCGCATTATTCAACATGGAGGCGTTGCTGTCAGGGTTCCTCCGAGCCATAATCCGTAGGTAGCGATCATCCACTGCAGTATCCTTGGGCGGCCTGAGCGAGGCATGTGATCGGCAGTTCGTGTTTCTCTGTAACTCCTCCATGTCCGATCAACATCGCTTTGGTTCACTCCGAGACATCTGGACACTTCCCTTCTTGAGAGCACTTCCTGGCAGAAAGTAACAATGCGGACGATATCGAACCGCGCGGTATTGAGCATCTAGGCATGGTTGAACAACAGACAACACGAGCCGCGTGCCTCTTCCCTTGTGGAATGACCGGAGCTGATCGGCTGTCGGACCCCCTCCGTCTGATAGGTGCTGCTCATGCATGTTTGTTTACATCTTTGGGCAGGTTTAGTGACATCTCTGAACAGTCAAAGGGACTGCGTGTGTGATACAATATCCGCAGTCTTCAGGAGTTCTGGGAACCGGGGTAATGCGAAACTTCTTTTGATGTGTGTATATGCAACATACGACGGACGTTATACTCCATTCTTCAACCCGCATCTCGTGGTCGTGCGGTAGCGTTCTCGCTTCCCGGGTTCCCGAGTTCGATTCCCGGCGGGGTCACGGATTTTCTCTGCCTCGTGATGGCTGGGTGTTGTGTGATGTCGTTAGGTTAGTTAGGTTTAAGTAGTTCTAAGTTCTAGGGAACTGAAGACCATAGATGTTAAGTCCCATAGTTCTCACAGCCATTTGAACTCCAGTCTTCCTTCTTTTCCTTTTTCCGTTTCCATCGCCTTCCGTCCACATTATGAAGCACATTTCAACGCAAACACCGCCTCTAGAAATCCACCAGTCTTGTGGCTATATGAGAAATGCTAAACATATAATATCCTACAGGTCTCCATAAGATTTCTAACTGGTGCAACTTGCTTTAAATGTTCACGAATATGAAAATGTGTTCTGCACAAAACGCAAAGGCGTAACATTGTATGACTAAAATATCTATGTACTGCAATTGTAATCATTCAGTTCGCAAAAATACCTGGATATAAAAATTTGTGCAGATACAAAATGGAATCATCACGTTCCCTCAATCATCTATAACACAGGAGGTACACATGGGTTTGTTGATACGATACTGGTGCAAAGGAGACTGCTTACATTGTTCGAGATGGTTCGATTTGCGTCAAGTATGTTTGGTTGATGTCAGAAAATCACGAATATGCTGAAATACCTGCATGGACAGACGCTTGAGGAAAGACATCCCTGTCTATTGAAAGCCTACTTATAAGATTTCGAGAAGCTGTCTACAGTGAGAAATCTACCACTGAGACCTACGTCTTACTTTCTTAGGGACCGTGACTATAACATTACAGCAATTATAGCGCGCTAGAGTCATTTAATAAATCATTACCGCCAAGCACCATACGCGAATGTAAGAGGAAGAAACCTAAATATATGGTGTACTACGCATTTCACTGTGGATGTGGATGTAATACTGAATATATTTTCAACAAGCTGCCAAAAGTATATTGTGCGTCCGAGCGGGAATTGGGAGAAGGTGGGGAAGGAGTCGAGTGGTTCAGAATTGGCGCCATACTCAGCACTCCAGTGTTTTATTGGCCCTTGTCAGAAGCCCGATAATTGTCTTACGAAGAAGCGGCAGAGGACGGAGCGGGTACCACATTACAGCAATTTTCTGAAAAGGTCTGAACTATCTTTATGAGATCTCAGAAGTAGGTCCCAGGTAACGGCTTATTGTCCTGTGAACGGCGTGGCAATCAAATAGACCCTAGTTACGTGGGGGTTAGTAACGCTACAGATTTAATTGTGATGATAAATCTTTAGTTTTACAGTAACTGTTCAAGAAACTTCAACAATTGCATGACTAATTTGGAGTAAATAAATTTGTTTGCTTCGCCTGTTTCAAAGGAGGCCGGGAGGTGATCCCTTTGTCTGTCTCCTGCAGGCGCCTATAGCCTGTTAAAATTATATTCGAAGTCTCCTGCTGAAGTTGGAGAGCAGTCCATTCGTATCGGCTCCTGAAGTTGGTTATCTCATGGGTATTAACGCTAGCTTGGTGAGAACTTATAGCTTCGACTCTGGGATCTATCCTGATTGGTTCCCTTAACCCGCAGTGTGATGTAATTGAGGATTACCACTTCACCATTCCTCAGTTAAGTCGTTTTTGCAGCCATAATAGACGTTATTAATGACTCTGGGTTCTATGGGACTTAACATCTGAGGTCATCAGTTCCCTAGAACTTAGAACTACTTAAACCCGTTTGGTAAAACACCATGTCCTGTTGTGTGAAGAAGTCTGTAACTGCACACTGGACATCCTCGTCCGAGAGGAAACGTCGACCCTTGATGGCCTTCTTTAAGGGACCAAAGGACCTGATAATCGCATAAGCAAGGATGAGGCCTGCGGGGTGCTCGCTACCTCGTCCACTGCCGTAATTGTGCGTTAGGATATTCGCCATATGGGGACATACGTTACCAAGAAGCAGTAACAAATGGTTCAAATGGCTCTGAGCACTATGGGACTCAACTGCTGTGGTCATCAGTCCCCTAGAACTTAGAACTACTTAAACCTAACTAACCTAAGGACATCACACACATCCACACCCGAAGCAGGATTCGAACCTGCGACCGAAGCAGTCCCGCGGTTCCAAACTGAAGCGCCTAGAACCGCTCGGCCACTGTGACCGGCAGACGTTATTAACCACTATTATAGTACAGTGGTAGTATTTACCTATTGCAGTTACATACGAGTGTCTATCGACAGGTAGATTTCGCTACATGGGGACAAAGATCCCTGAAAGGATAAAGAGCGCAAAATGTTATGTTAACATATGACAGGAAATGCGTTCAGAGGAAGGTACACCCATGTGAAGGTGAAGATCTTGGACAGTGATCCCAGTATAGGCACAAGACAGTTGGACCGCCGTCCCGGGGTAAGAAAGACGACCGTGTGGAACATTCTCCATGACAACTGCCACTGTCGCACGCCACTTGCAACACGTGCAGGCCTTATTACCTACGGAATTGATGATGACGATGACGATGGTGATCGTGATTATGATGATGGTGATGACGATGATTAGTGTCTATGGCGCTAAAAGGCGAGCTTCTCAGCGTCCTTACTTGAAATAAATACAGACGACTGTGGTGAAAATTTATTAAAAAATAACAATAAATTTTAAAACCAAGTTGTATTCTGTCCCATGTATAGAAAATGAAAATGTGACACAATGAGATTCGTAAAAGACCCACCATAATAGCCATTAAAAGGGGACAGATGATTGTGGATGGGTTGCATCTCATCAAAAATGAGGCCCAGTTATATCACCTTTTCCTTCAAAATGAGAACATTATCGCCCAGTTTTAAAGATGATGAATTGAAATGAGAGTAGGGGCGATCAGAATACAAACAAACAGTTATCTCCAAAGAGAATTTAAAATACGCCGTGTTCGACTATTTCTCCAACTGCCTGATCGCCGAATGAAATGGCCAAGTAGCCGTCGCAAGGTTGGAGGACACAAAGAAAATGTCGAAGGCATCCATAAACAAGAAATACTGTACAAGACTTCGCACCACGACGTAATGCTGTTTATGACTATGGCCAACGCCGCTATACTCAAACCGCTATGGTCGCAGGTTCGAATCCTGCCTCGGGCATGGATGTGTGTGATGTCCTTAGGTTAGTTAGGTTTAATTAGTTCTAAGTTCTACGCGACTGATGACCTCAGAAGTTAAGTCGCATAGTGCTCAGAGCCATTTGAACCATTTTTACACTTCCTTTTTATTGCTTTTATTGCAATATCACGTAACACACAAAACATCACTTCACAGTACAAAACATACTTGAAAACATCTTCCTCGCTGTTAAAGTTCACATTTTATAAGCTGACTACAATATGCGTCTTTCCAACTTGACGTCCAAGACTTGACTTTTTCAAGGTCCGACTCTCTAACAAGTAACTAATAATCGCTTACGCGCCCAAAAATCAGAGTTACAAGTACTTCAAAGATCATAGTGACAAAAAAAGAATACAAATAAGAATAATATCATTGTAATATAAACATATCGATGTATCAAAGTACCTGTGCATTAATGAAATCAAATCTGAATGTTGTCTCAGAAATATGTCCACTACTTTACACAAACACATTGGAATATTACTGGTATCGAGAGTTGAGGTGCCGTAATGGTTGCGTAATTCAAGTATCATTACAACGTTCACGGAATTTTCGCTCGTAGAGCTGCGACATAATATTGCACCGCCTGGTAGTATAGTAGACCTTTTCCGAAAGAAGAAGGCAGCGACAAGATGTTGCTTACGTAGGAAAACTTGCTGAATCGCTGTTGTGAGCAAGAATAGATTATCGAGTGTGGAGGGACACCTTCTGAATTCGCACTGGGAGCGACTTATCAGTGACCTAGTTTCGATAACCCGCAGTAGGCACCCGTTGAACAAGGCTCAGGTGTCTTCTTGTGAGACTAACGCCTCGATAAGTAGTAGGCGTAGTGTGATCCTCCCCTAGTTTTAAAGTTGTGATTAAAATACATTCTTTCTACGATGTGAGAAATATTCCGGTCACTAAAATTTCATTAAAGAGCCGAAGGTGGACATCCTTCAACTGTGGGTTCAACTGTTGTACGTTACAACTGCTGTTACGTTATCAAGTCGTGATCAGGCGCAGTATCACGACCTTCTGACAATAGAGAACCCAGCTTCCAAAGAGAGGAAGTCTGGTTGTATTCTTCCATGTTGATGGAATGGAAATGAAATGCAACCATCTCCGGTGTCCGCGATAACGCCGGAAAGTTTGTACCTGTCTAGAATGAACCGTAATTTTCTTGTACGATTCAGCTACTCTGTACAATGTTTCTCGGCGATGTAAGGAGAGACCCCTGGCCTTGTACAGCCGCTGTTGGGGGTGTGAGCTAAACCTGAACTCCTCCTAATGGTTTCCCATACACTGCTAGCGCGTGTCGACTTATTGGTGGAGTATAAGGACTCTTGCCAAGACATTTGCTTTAGCCTCTCGAATTATCCTCCCCACCTCTTCCCTCATTCTCCGAAAGGTTCTAAGATTCGCATCTGCAGAGCACCAATTGAATCTTTTCATAAATTTCCTCCTGTCCTTCACTGCAGAACAACAACCACATTCTACCAAGGGACAGGGTGTCTCCTAGATACTTCGGATTGTATGTATCAGCGGTGCGGTAATGTGATCCCCCCCCCCCCCCCTCCTCACCCCTTGTTGGACAACTTCGCACTGCTGGAAAACAGCTAACTCCCTGTAAATCATTCACTTAGCCTTTTTAAACAGCCGTCTCGGCGGCTTCCTTTCGTGAACTCCTCCACCTTGCTGATGGATCCACGATAGGGTAGTGGTTGCTGCCATGAAGAGTCTGCAAGGGGAGGCGATCAGATGGAGACGTCTATGGCTGTAGACCTGTAGTGGTTCTGAAATGTTCATCAGTATAACATTTTATGCGAGGTCGTCAAGTATTCGAAACCAGGTGTACTGTGTGTACGAAAGTCTCCTAAATGGAGAAAGGGACAGGACAATTCATCTAGAAGGGGTTTGAGGAATTCACTCTCAATGGCCTCATCTGGTGGTGGGTACACAGAGCATGAGTCAGTACCCTAACAACAAACGCTTGTAGCGTTGGGGTTAAGGTCACAATTGAGGAGTGGAATATGTCCTTGATCAAAGCCGCTACCCCATCTTTCGCCCTGATACAAGTATGGTCATTTTTCCTTTGGCCGTGATACTTGAAGTACAGATATGTCAGTGGTTGTAGAATGGTCTGTCCTGGCGAGTAGTCTCAGTTCCTCCAGATGAGTCATGTATCCATTCATAGTTCACTGAAGTATCGCAACCATTTTAGTGGCGCAGTTTTAATTTAGCGCAATCTGTACGCCATGATGATCTGTCAACTGTACCATAATTACACCTGCATGCGTCCAGGACAGCTTTTGAGCCTTACATTGTGGCCCTTTCCCTTTTCGTTTGAGGATTCTGGGGAAAGGGAAAGCTGAGAGGACTGCTTTTGGGGTGGCTTTTTCTATGCATATTGTTAAAGTGTGGCTCTGATCTTATGGATTGCTATATCATTGCTATGTTTGCTTTAGCATGTACAGGCATAAATACAGGTGCTGGTTATGGATAATTGTTCACTAGACTTCGTCTGCGTCGATGCTTCTACCTTTGGGACAGGTTTTTTCACCAAGCACGCAGAGGAAGTGGCAAAGGCAAGTGGTTTTGTCGTCTTATATTCTTTTTCGTCTTCCTCATAAGTGATCCCCATTATCGCTTTGATTTTTGGAATTTTTGTTTCCTCAGAGAAAAAATCAAATGGTCAAATGGTTCAAATGGCTCTGAGCACTATGGGACTAAACTGCTGGGGTCATTAGTCCCCTAGAACTTAGAACTACTTAAACCTAACTAACCTAAGGACATCACACACATCCATGCCCGAGGCAGGATTCGAACCTGCGACCGTAGCAGTCGCACGGTTCCGGACTGCGTGCCTAGAATCAAATGGTCCCAATGGGTCTGAGGGGACTTAACATCTGTGGTCACCAGTCCCCTAGAATTTAGAACTACTTAAACCTAACCAACCTAAGGACATCACACACATCCATGCCCGAGGCAGGATTCGAACCTGCGACCGTAGCGGACACGCGGTTCCTGACGGAAGCGCCTAGAACCGCACGGCCACACCAGCCGGCTCCTCAGTGAAAATTGGGCAGCCTCGGCACCAGAACGGGTGTATTTCAGAACAGTTAATGCATACTGAAAGATGTGTGTTGTAGATTTATTGGTGATAGTGCTTTAAAAATGGGAATCTTTATTTGAATGTATTAAATGATCCTGTATACGTGACATAAATTAATCACTACCAACCGAAACAGTGATAAAGAAGTTCTTTCTACTACAAAATTAAACAAGATTCTCATTTAACTCAGTTGCTGTGCTGCACACATTCCGCTTTTAACCTTCGCATATTTACCTGTTAGCCAGGCAGGCGAGCTGCAACACGTTGCCGGCCGCGGTGGTCTCGCGGTTCTAGGCGCGCAGTCCGGAACCGTCCAACTGCTACGGTCGCAGGTTCGAATCCTGCCTCGGGCATGGATGTGTGTGATGTCCTTAGGTTAGTTAGGTTTAAGTAGTTCTAAGTTCTAGGGGACTGATGACCACAGAAGTTGAGTCCCATAGTGCTCAGAGCCATTTTTTACAGCACGTTATCAGCAGAACAGGCAGGCTGCTTTACTCCCATCCAAGCCAAGCTATGCTCAACCCAAGCAACCTCAATGAATATTGTTTGCCTGCCCGTCTTCCCGTTGTGCTACGCTATGTGGCAATTCATTCTGTACGCTTCCATTTTAGTGCTGTGAATATGGTTCGGATGTGCATGGAAAGTCTTTTTTGTACCCAAGTATCACAAGACGAGGTCCAATAAAATACATATTCATTCTGGGTCATTGTAGGCAAGAAAATGTTGGATAAAAATATTTCAGTTTCTTCCTTTTCGGTGTATTTCGGGCTTATTCATTCATTTCGATACGAACGGTTTTCTTTGCGTCACCCTCTTCGACGAGTACTGGCTATTCTCAATTCGAAGCGACATTAGGTCACCCCTAATACACGTTTTCTTTAGTAAGCAAAACCATTTCTACAAGTCGGGATCCTTTGCACTTAAGAACTTTAAAATGTCTATTATAATGCAACACCAAATGAAGTAAGATTTTGGAAGTCTAGTTTTTATAACCTTAGTGTGTTTCAGCCAAATATGACCTCAGTTTTGTCAGTTTTAATTCCTTTTCCACGGTGTGTATTGTGGGTTCGCCAAAATAGTTCATTCTTAATTCCCCAAGTGCATTTTAACAACGTTAAACTAAAAAGTACATTTCATAGAGGAGAAGCTTTTCTTTTATATTAAGCGTTCTTTGCAATATGTTGCATACTACCAGAATGTGAAACTTCCTGGCAGATTAAAACTGCGTGCCGGACCAAGACTCGAACTCGGGACCTTTACCTTTCGCGGGCAAGTGCTCTACCAGCCTTTTTTTTTTTAAAAAAAAAAGATTATCGTTGTGTTTAGTCGTTACGGACGTCGCAAGACATCCTGTTCAAGGTTGGTGGTTGATCCTTCCACGCATTTTTTTTATTACAGAGGCCAACCGGCTCTCTGACCGAACACGCTGAGCTAACGTGCCGGCGTCCAACTGAGCTACCCAGTACCTCTGCTCCTACCTTTCAGAAGTAAAGCTGTGAGGACGGGGCGTGAGTCGTGCTTGGGTAGCTCAGTTGGTAGAGCGCTTGCCTGCGAAAGGCAAATGTCCGAGTTCGAGTCTCAGTCCGGCACACGGTTTTAATTTGCCAGGAATGTCTCATATCAGCGCACACTCCGCTGCAGAGTGAAAAACTCATTCTACCAGAATGAGGGTTTCGACGTCCACTGTGCCACTGAGTTAGCGCTGTCGGGCGGGGCCTGTACTTTCATGGGTGCCCATCTGGGCCGCCACGCGCTCTTGCCATTTTTCAGAGTGCACTCAGCATCGTGATGCCAATTTAGGAGCTGCTCGACCGAACAGTAGCGGCTCCGGTCAAAGAAAACCATCATAACGACCGGGAGAGCGGTTTGATGACTACACGCCCTTCCTATCAGCAACTGAGGATGACATGGCGGTCGGATGGTACCGACGGGCCACTTGTGGCCTGACGACGGACAGCTTTGTCAGCCCCTAAGTCTTTGTCCTCTTTCAAAATACAGGGTGTTACAAAAATGTACTCCACAAATGAGAGGATACATTCCTCACATGCAGGTCAATGATTTATTTTATATGAACATGGCCATGGAAACGCTTTGTTTCCATGTTACATCTCATTTTCTGCAGCTTATTAACCATGGGGAATACATATGAACAGAACACACCAGCATACCACATGGAACTCTTTTTCACAGGAGATGTTAAAAAAAATGGCTCTGAACACTATGGGACTTAACTTCTGTGGTCATCAGTCCCCTAGAACATAGAACTACTTAAACCTAACTAACCTAAGGACTTCACACACATCCATGCCCGAGTCAGGATTCGAACTTGCCGGCCGCGGTGGTCTCGCGGTTCTAGGCGCGCAGTCCGAAACCGTGCGACTGCTACGGTCGCAGGTTCGAATCCTGCCTCGGGCATGGATGTGTGTGATGTCCTTAGGTTAGTTAGGTTTAAGTAGTTCTAAGTTCTAGGGGACTAATGACCACAGCAGGTGAGTCCCATAGTGCTCAAAGCCATTTGAACCATTTGATTTGAACTTGCGACAGTAGTGGTCGCGCGGCTCCAGACTGTAGCACCTAGAACCGCTCTGCCACTCCGGCCAGCAGGAGATGTTCAATATGCACTCCAGGGGATTGACATATGCAACAACCCGCTGCCGTGGTGGGTCTCGAATGCGCTGATGTATCCCTGGAGTATTGTATATGGTTCCGCAGTGTTCCATAATACAGACAGCGAGACTCTGTACATCTTGTACTGGGGTTCCATACGCAAGAGCTTTCAAATGATCCCACAAATAAAAATCCAGTGGGTTTAGGTCTGGAGAGCGTGGAGGCCCGGCAATTGGTCCATCTCTACCCATCCATCTGTACCGAATCTGTTATTTAGAAGTAGTATCTATAAAATCTGCATATTCGGTTCGCAAGACAAACAATCAGACATATCGTATTAATGAGTTTTATTCCAATACGAAAAGATACAATAATTAACTTTGACAGTTTCACAGATGTGTCGCATGCAATGAACGACATATGAAATAATCAATCTTCTTCAGTACGGACAATCCCAAGTCTGTGCTACATAGAGAATACAAGCGAAATGACTGTCGTTGACGCCGCTATCCAAGTCGCTAATCTTGAAGCTGCTATTGAACTGGGGCGTCTCCAGTCAGTCGCGGCGCTTACGTCCTCTTCACATAGTGGCTGCTGCTGACGCATTGTCGTCCTGGAGGGAGGTGCGGTCAGAGTGCGACTGGGACGCGCGGGATTAGCCGAGCGGTCTACGGTGCTGCAGTCATGGACTGTACGGCTGGTCTCGGCGGAGGTTCGAGTCCTCCCTCGGCCATGGGTGTGTGTGTTTGTCCTTAGGATAATTTAGGTTAAGTACTGTGTAAGCTTAGGGACTGATGACCTTAGCAGCTAAATCCCATAAGATTTCACACACACTTACTTCAATAACTGCGTGAAGATTGACATCTGTCCACACATGCAAATTTTTCAAATTTACAATCTGATCTCGTTGAAACGACGTCTCATCTGTGAAACTAGGGTTGACACTATGTTGACTAAACCACTCGCAGAAGAGTACCCGTGAAGGCAAATCAGCTGCCGATAGTGCCTGCACGTACTGTAAATGGTATGGGTACAGCTGGTCCTCGTGTTAACACTCCCCAGTCACGTAGTCAACACTCAGTTACATATCTTGTACTGACACAAAGGTCGTCGTCTACTGCATGAAGAATTTCTGCTTTCCGTTGCGGTGTCTTCCTCCTTCTGGGCCTCCATGTTCCCTAAGTCGATGATCAATAGCTTCAAAAGTTTTACTGTCGGGGCACCTTCGTCCTGGTAATCTCTCCCGGTGCAAACGTTGAACGCAAGCGTCATTGCCGTCAGTTAATTCATACATCAAATGGGCATGTGCCATGTATGAATTTGCATACACTGCTATTGCATGAGCCAGGTCTGCGATTAACTCAATTAGTAACCCTTGTGCTTGCAAAGGTCTTACTGATCGCTGGAACAGTTGTGCTACCTGTAAACAAGCAATAACGTAGGCCACATGCAACAAGGACATGTAGAACAAAACACTGGCGGTGCACAACGTCACGGAGGGTGCATGTTCCCCAGAGTTCTAACGTGTTCTTGTGTGCTTCCCATGATTAATGAGTTCGAGAAAGTGAGAAGTAACATGGAAACAAAGCGTTTCCAGACCCATGTTTATATAACATAAATTTTTCGTCTACGTCTGAGAAATGTGTCCTGCGATTTTTGCCGTATATTTTTGTTATGCCGTGTACTTATCGAATGATCAAATTTCTGGTGAAACTTACAATCACATCGTAACATACTCGCGGTTCTCGTCTGGTGTGAGACGTTCCAGGCCGGGGGAGGGGAGGGGGGGGGTCACTGAGGAGCGAACCGCGCAATAACCCTGGGTTCGATGTAGGGCGGCGGTGGGGTGAGCGGACTGCTGTAGCCTGTTGTGGGGTTTTGTACCACTGGGGGCTATGGCGGGGACAAAGCCCTTCCGTCGTTTCTACGTATACAGTTTCATACAATACAATACAATACTCGAGGTTCCCGAGTGAGTGTTTAGTTACTTTTTACGTTTGCATTGCGAGACACCTACAGATTTATCTGAATCTTCTTTATAAACACACAAAAATTTTCCCCTTGCTGGACTTTGGCTCTGACTCGTATATATTTTCCAATTCTTAATTTCTCTTCAATCTTCTTCAAGTTTGATTTGTATATTTTGCTGCTTCCACCGCTACGATATATGGATTGCATTGAAGCTACCTACACAAATATGTATCTGGCTATTATTTAGTCACTTTGAATTGAAATCGCAACCTGTTGTCAGGTGCAGCAGGCACTATTTTTTTTATTTTATCAGCTTTTGGGGCAAATCCATGCAGACAGCTTAACAATGGAATGTCATTTATGACGATCCGAACGTAAGGACAACACAACACCCAGTCCCCGAGTGGAGAAAAGCTCCGAGAAGCCCGGGACTCGAACCCGGTCCCCTTTGTTTAGCAATCCGTAGCGCCGACCGTGCAGCCACCGAGGTGGACATACACATAAACTCTTGCGTCTCCGCTGCGGCAGGTTGAGCTGCTTTGATGGTTGCTGCGGAGATAGGAGTAGACAGGCTGGAAGGAGAATTTGCCTGCTCTCTCCCCCTCAATGTCTGCATTCATGTACTGGCCAATAACAGCTGACCTGTGTTAGCACGGCCGTGTTCTTTACTCTCACTTCTAAGTTATTTATGCTAACCACATGTAGTTTTCTTTACATTTTGTTAAGCATTTGGGGTTATTTGCGGACATTAATCCAGTGGAACTATCTCACAATCTCCCTAAACGTTTCTGTGCTCGTTCCACTCTCTCAGATATTATCTTAAAGGCACATATATTTCGATGCGTTCTGACTGCTTGCAGGTCCATGCACAACAGGAGTTTTTCCAAGACTATGCCAAAACGGCATGCATTCCGAGACTACGCACAGCTAGTTAGAAGCAGTCTCTGTTGTCCCAGAACAATCTGAAGATACATTCTGTATTGTGAATTTTAGTGTGCTCAGTGCCAAGTCGGCTTCCCTCAAAGCACTCTCCAGTCTGACCACCCAGGAATATTCTTCACACAAGTGGAAGTGACCCTGTGGACCTTCTGCGAATTCTGTGGGGGCTGTTTGTCCTGCCACTTCATGACACAAGGTGCGTCCCATTAGCTTACAGTCAAGTACACCATGCTTTCATGGAGGCTTTTTATTTATGTGTGCATGCAGTTCAGTACAGGAGATTGTAAACTACATAGTTAAATACTGGCAATCAATGGTACTGATTCATATTTAATATATTGGTGAGGATTATTTTATTCTGATTTGAATTGTCTTTTTATTTAGGGTTTACATCAGTTACGGGACTGTTTGGGAAAAATATTGCTGGAGACGGCAGTCAGTGCCAGATTCATGGGCTGCCTTTTCACATTTCGCGCAAGTCACATCACTTCTACAACCCAGCGTTGTGTGGTCAAATCGCTGGCATTTGTAGCACCTCATGAGGTTAGGTGCACAAGTCCTAACTCTACGACGAAGGAAGCCTCTCAAGATGTGTTCAGGTTGTGCTGGAGCTGGCAGTCTTCTCAATCTCTCCATGATTGCTTCGCACAATTTGTTCGCATCTACTATCCTGTGTGATGCCCAGTCTTGTTGCAATTCTGAGATGTCTATGCCCATAATGTAATGGCTTGTGACTTAACCTTGTTTGAGTTGAGAGAGTTATATATCTCAACAGCTAAGTCATAGTCACCCAACTTTTGTGACTTCCTAAGGAGCTCCACCTGCTTTCACCCTTTAGTTTCAACCAACAAGGAACCATTTCGTAATCACTGAACAGACTTTAAGGTAACACCAAGTCTAATCCCTAATGAATTTAGAAGGAGGAAACTTTCTGAAACGTCCTGTGGTTCCTCTTGGTCCATAAAATATTTGTCAGCGTCTTGCCAACTGTGGGAGGTGTTTGCCTTCGACATGTGAAACATAACAGCCGATGGTGGTTTCTTCACGTCGTCTTTCTGGAGTTGTTATTATGAGCCAGGTAGTGAAAGAGCCCCTCAACGGACAAATTTGAATTGAGAAGTTATAAAGCCTCCACCACTCCTTGTTAAATCACCAGCTCGTCAGTCGCTCTGAACTCGTCAAGACCGACAAAGCTGCACCAATATGTGCACTGTTTTTCCACATGGGATAGGCCCTTCTCGTCATAATCTTACCTTTCTATAGATCCCATCTTCTCGACTCTGGTTAGGCCCTTGATAAACAACTCATTGGGGTGACAAACTGTGGAAGAGCAATGTTTTTCTTTCATGTTTTTGTAGAGTTGCATGGACTTTGTGCGGACTCCAGTGAGCGACTGTTGTTCCATTGAATTTTAAGTCTTCTTTTGTCTAAAGCTAGGTGCCATCTGTAATATAATGTACATATTTCTGATAGGCATTAATAAACTTTTGTTTAAAATTTTATTATAAATACGATTTTTTGTGTTTAATAACCTTGCAAGGAAGAAGGTAACTTAATCTTTGCAAGCCACGACAAATGGTAAACTCAGTCCCGCAAAAAGTGCAGGACACAAATCTCTCCTTCCAGTCGACAAAGGACTCTGAATTTCGTGTGTAAGGGACAAAGGATATTTATGAATATTTACTGCCGGTGCGCGTGAATTAATTTCACCGCAACACCTTCAAGGAGATCAGTCTTCCTCAAGATTCCACCGTCTCCTCATCTCCATACAGCCTTGTTACTATAAAAAGTTCAAAGCAATCAATGGAAAGGTTTGCCGATGACACTGAAGTTCTGTTAGAGACAGCAAAGGACTTGGAAGAACAGCTAAATGGAGTGGCTAGCGTCTTCAAAGAAGGATATAGGATGAACATCAACAAAAGCAAAAGGAGAATGATGGAATGTAGTCGAATTAAATCAGGTGATGCTGAGGGAAACCAGACATTAAAAGTAGTAGACGAATTTCGCTACTTGAGCAGCAAAATAAATGATAATGGTCCAAGTAGAAAGGATATAAAATGTAGACTGACAATGGCAAGAAAAGTGTTTCCGGAGAATAGAAATTTGTTAACATGTACGTGTTGGTAAGTCTTTTCTGAAGGTGTTTGTCTTGAGTGTAACCATGTAAGGAACTGAAATTTGGACAATAAACAGATCAGACAAAAACAGAGTCTTTTGCAATGTGGTGTTACAGAAATGTGCTGAAAATTAGATCGGTAGATTGCGTAACTAATAAGGAGGTACTGAATAGATTTGGGGAGACAAGAAATTTGTAGCACAGTTAGACTAAAAGAAGGGATCAGTTGGCAGGACACAATCGGAAATAGCAAGGAATCACCAGTTAAGTACTGGAAGGAAGTGTGGGCAGTAAAAGTCGTAGAGGGAGACCAAGAGACGAACATTGTAAGCAGATTCAAAAGGGTGTAGGTTGCAATAGTTCTTCAGAGAAGAAAATAGGCTTACACAGGATAGAGTAGCATGGAAAGCTGCATCAAGCTAACCTTCGGATAGAAGACCACAACAACAACAACAACAACAACAACAAAAACTACTACTACTACTACTAGTGCTAAAAATTTCTGTATGTTCAAGTGTTAGATATGAAGTAACTCCACTTTAATATTGTTTCATGTTTTCTGAATTTTATAATTTGTTGTATGGAGCATTTGTCGAAGCCGTTTAAAATAAAACAGTTCAGCACGGCGAACTGTCCTGTGCAAGTCGTGGCTTAGGAATTCTAGGGACTGGAAGGTTTTAATTAATTAATAACAGTAAAGCTTGCGTATTTCTGACTGCGTAATACAGTTATTTCAATGGCAGAGATATTCGAAAGCGCAGGAAATCCAGTTACACAGAATGAGTCGCGTAAGTCGGACCACATCTTTTGTTTCACGAACGGCCCAGAATATCGAAACTAGGTTTTCATAAAATAATGGTACGCAGATAGACACGTAATTCTGTTATGTGGTTAATGTTAGTGAGATATGTTTGTATAGCTTAACGAATAGCACGCTAGCTTACGAGATAGAGAAATGAGTCTAAGAGTTGTTTATAGGCGATTTTTCATGCTACTTTCGCAAATACTAAAATGATTCGCAATCTCCGATTTAGAAACACAAGTAGTTAAATACAATAAGAAACAGAACAAAATTTAAACGATTCACAGAAGGATGGCACACATGTCTTCGCTTCTTTCGGTTAACTGACGACAGTGCAAAGTTAAAATAAAAAAGAAATTGCCCATATTAAAACAGCGGACTCCATACTCTGCGATAAACAGTAGGAAAGTGAGCGAAGGTTAATGCTACTAGTAGAGTGTCATTGTGGGGTCTGACGGGAGCTTCGTTGAAATAAGCATCAGCATTGCTGGAATTGACGACATTAACATTAACTTCCTCGGAAACGCTGACACCAGCACCCGGCGTTCGGAGTATGACATCATTCTCGCAATTTCCTCCCCCTCCTCCTCACCCCTACTGCGAATGGCATTTTGCGGAAACGGCAAGGGCCTGACGGCACCAATGACATGCAAACTCGATCCCCCATCCTTTGAGCAACTTTACTTTATTATAGTTAAATTTGTGCACTGTCAATTAGCGTCTGTAGGTTCATCCAGAATTAAGCGCAACCATGAGCAGCAGCAGGGGTCAGCTGGGAAGAAGAACACTATCAGCAAGTATTAATTTGTCTTTAATTATTATTATTAGTAGTAGTAGTAGTAGTATTATTATTGTGTATGTTTTCACTATACTTAGGGCTTTGTTATTGTTACAGATGAGAGCACGCAGTAGTTCCTGCCTGAACCACAGCAGCAGCAACAGCTGTCACTGTCCAAAGGATGTCTTCCAGATCTTTCTGACCTCATATCATTCGCCTATGTCACAGCACAACCGCAGCAGCAACATACCATAAGTTTATTTTTGTTGTATCAGTGTAATTTCTTTCGCCATGAAAGTTATTGTAGGGTGGAAGCACATTAGAACATGCTCTTTGTAGAATTTCTTTTGTTTACTTACAAACACACACACACACATTATCATTAAAATAGACTTTAAATCTTATATAGAGTACTTTTCTAATAATTATTCTTTTTTTCAAAAAGAGAATACTTATATGCTCTGATACATCACACTTATGCAATTCATTGTTTTTAATACAAGATTAGCTGAATGTGTATGCAGAGATACATCATACTAATGCTAGGATAAAGAGTTAGATATACCATATTTACATGGCTAACAGAAAGGGAATGCTGAGATACATCCACATCTACATGAATACTCTGCAATTCACATTTAAGTGCTTGGCAGAGGGTTCATCGAACCACAATCATACTATCTCTCTACTATTCCACTCCCGAACAGCGAGCGGGAAAACGAACACCTAAACCTTTCTGTTCGAGCTCTGATTTCTCTTATTTTATTTTGATGATCATTCCTACGTATGTAGGTTGGGTTCAACAAAATATTTTCGCATTCGGAAGAGAAAGTTGGTGACTGAAATTTCGTAAAAAGGTCTCGCCGCGACGAAAAACGTCTATGCTGTAATCACTTCCATCCCAACTCGTGTATCATATCTGCCACACTCTCTCCCCTATAACGCGATAATACAAAACGAGCTGCCCTTTTTTGCACCCTTTCGATGTCCTCCGTCAATCCCACCTGGTAAGGATCCCACACCGCGCAGCAATATTCTAACAGAGGACGAACGAGTGTAGTGTAAGCTGTCTCTTTAGTGGACTTGTTGCATCTTCTAAGTGTCCTGCCAATGAAACGCAACCTGTGCCTCGCCTTCCCGACAATATTATCTATGTGGTCCTTCCAACTGAAGTTGTTCGTAATTTTAACACCCAGGTACTTAGTTGAATTGACAGCCTTGAGAATTGTGCTATTTATCGAGTAATCGAATTCCAACGGATTTCTTTTGGAACTCATGTGGATCATCTCACACTTTTCGTTATTTAGCGTCAACTGCGACGTGCCACACCATACAGCAATCTTTTCTAAATCGCTTTGCAGCTGATACTGGTCTTCGGATGACCTTACTAGACGGTAAATTACAGCATCATCTGTGAACAGTCTAAGAGAACTGCTCAGATTGTCACCCAGGTCATTTATATAGATCAGGAACAGTAGAGGCGCCAGGACGCTTCCCTGGGGAACACCTGATATCACTTCAGTTTTACTCGATGATTTGCCGTCTATTACTACGAACTGCGACCTTCCTGACAGGAAATCACGAATCCAGTCGCACAACTGAGACGATACCCCATAGCTCCGCAGCTTGATTAGAAGTCGCTTGTGAGGAACGGTGTCAAAAGCTTTCCTGAAATCTAGAAATACGGAATCAACTTGAGATCCCCTGTCGATAGCGGCCATTACTTCGTGCGAATAAAGAGCTAGCTGCGTTGCACAAGAGCGATGTTTTCTGAAGCCATGCTTGTACGAATACCACCACTGTTGATGTCTATGTACAATACCTGCAGTGCATGGAGACAGCAGCCACATGTGAAGAAGAGCGAAATGCGCATACTCATATTCAGACTCATATACACTATGTGATGAAAAGTATCCGTACACCTGTCTGAAAATGACTTACAAGTTCGTGGCGCCCTTCATCGGTAATGCTGGAATTCAATACCGTGTTGGCCCAGACTTAGCCTTGATGACACCTTCCACACTCGGAGGCATATGTTCAATCAGGTGCTGGAAGGTTTCTTGGGGAATGGCAGCCACAGCCCATTCTTCACGGAGTGCTGCACTGAGGAGAGGTATCAATGTCGGTCGGTGAGGCCTGGCACGAAGTCGGCGTTCCAAAAGGTCCCAAAGGTGTTCTGTAGGGTTCAGGACAGGACTCTGTGCAGGCCAGTTCATTACAGGGATATTATTGTCGTTTAACCACTCCGCCACAGGCCGTGCATTATGAACAGGTGCTCGATCGTGTTGAAAGATGCAATCGCCATCCCCGAATTGCTCTTCAATAGTGGGAAGCAAGAAGGTGCTTAAAACATCAGTGTAGGCCTGTGCTGTGATCGGGCCACGCGAAACAACCAGGGGTGCGAGCCCCCTCCATGAAAAACACGACCACACCATAACACCACCGCCTCCGAATTTTACTGTTGGCACTACACACGCTGGCAGATGATGTTCACCGGACATTCACCATACCCACCCCCTACCTTCTGATCGCCACATTGTGTACCGTGCTTCGTCACTCCACACAGAGCGTTTCCACTTTTCAATCGTCCAAGGTTTGCGCTCCTTACACCGTACCGGTGTTTAAAATGGTTGAAATGGCTCTGAGCGCTATGGGACTTAACTGCTGAGGTCATCAGTCCCTTAGAACGTTGAACTACTTAAACCTAACTAACCTAAGGACATCACACACATCCATGCCCGAGGCAGCATTCGAACCTGCGAGCGTAGCGGCCGCGTGGTTCCAAACTGTAGCGCCTAGAACCGCTCGGCCACTCCGGCAGGCGTACCGGCGTGATGTGTGGCTTATGAGCAGTCACTCGACCATGAAATCCAAGTTTTCTCATTTCCCGTCTAACTGTCGAAGTACTTGCAGTGGATCCTGATGCAGTTTGGAATTCCTGTGTGATGGAGTGGATAAATGTCTGCATGTTACACATTTCGACCCTCTTCAACTGTCGGCGGTCTCTGTCAGTCAATAGACAAGGTCGGTCTGTGCTGTACTTGGCACCTTCACGATTCCACTTCACTATCACATTGGAAGCAGTGGACCTAGGGATGTTTAGGTGTGTGGAAATCTCGCGCACAGATGTGTGACGGAAGTGACACCCAATCACCTGACTACGTTCGAAGTCCGTGAATTACGTGGAGAACCCCATTCTGCTCTCACACGATGTCTGATGACTACTGAGGTCGCTGATATGGAGTACCTGGCAGTAGGTGGCAGCACAATGCACCTAATATGAAAAACGTATGTTCTTGGGGGTGTCTGGATACTTTTTATCACATAGTGTATACAAATACACACAGGGTGCACTATAGAAGTGATATATATACAATTTGCAAACTCCCACAGTGTGCAATCATTCACATACACACAACTATGACAAGTGCCTCATATGTCTATTCGACACACACAGAAGTATACTCACAAACAAACAGAAACACACTCGATCAGTCCTGAGTGAATGTTTTGAGAACCAGTGAGTTCTGATCCCATTCACACAGATGAAATGCTTATTGTCATGGTGTGAAAGACCAACTTTCGGATGCAGTTCAGTATGCTATTCATTATCTCATAACTGAAAGACTACTTGGCACCCCGTATGTGGAGACACATTAGCACCGTGCAGCCCTTCTTACAGTGCTAGATCGTAAGAATCTGTTAGCTCTCACCATGCACACTGAAACCTTCCCGTTTAATATTGGATGAACGTTTGCTTGCTGACTGAACGCTGCGTCTCTTAAAATCTTTTAACTGCTGCTCTGTCAAGACTACCTGCTGATTATTACGACGAAACATAAAATGTGTTGTCGCCGTGGCCCTCAGTCGTTACCTGAAATTATTAAGACTGATTCTTACCTTTAATTATTTATACTGGATCGCCATCTGACTGCTACAGCAAACTGTGGAATGAATATACTTACTTCTCTTTAACATAATTATAAGCTGCTGGTGGAGTTTCATAATACTTTGTGACTGGAATTCTTTAAGTTGAAGTTAATTTAGATTTGATAAAAGCTGAAGCTCAGTTTAGACTTTTCTTTTAAGATAACAATAAATTCCGTAAAGCATTTACGTGAATGATTTTGGGATAGAAAATTCTTAATGCATTTAATCTGTTAGAAGTTAACTATATTCTGAGAACGATCTTGACAAACAATTACAAGGGGTATAGTTCTTTACAAAAATTCTTAAAAAGTAGCGTTGCGCTACATACCTAATTTTCCATCAAAATTACATAACTATATTCTGAGAACGATCTTGACAAACAATTACAAGGGGCATAGTTCTTTACAAAAATTCTTAAAAACTAGCATTGCGCTACATATAGCGAGTGGCTGGCGAGCACACCGCTTCTTTCAAAGTGTTAATTCATACCTCGCTTACAGCGACCTCCTCTCATGTCTCGCTAGCTACGACTGCCTCGTCTCACATCTTACTCGCAACTGCTCGCTTCCAACGCTCAATGCTACAAAAGTGCGGTCTCGCCGCCAACAATGGTTTTTGGTGCAGACAATCCCTGCTACCATTACAGATGTATTACTGCGCGCTGTTTCCCGCTCTTTCTCAAAATGTATCTATGCGCGGTTTCCCGCTCTTTCTCAATAATACACAATGCAATTTAATTAACAAAACAATTTAAATAAGAAACAGTTCAGATAATTACATGCTAAAACAGTTTAAATACGCCTATTACATAATTACATATGCCGCTACTCGGCTTTCTTAAAATTTTACTACGTTGTTGAGTCATATGGACTCAACATAAGTATAAAATTTGATTATAGAAAATAGTTTGAACAAAGTGTATACACAAATGCTGTCATACGAAATGATTTGTCTATCTCTAATAAAGAGAATATGTAAATAGAAAGGGTTTTAGTAGGAATTGTACATCAAGTAAAATTTGGTTCCCTTAAATTTAACAACAAGAATAAGAGTAAATGTGAAAATCAATATACAGATCATATGAAGCAATTGAAAGTTTACATTATGAAACATTTAATTCAAATTGGCATCTCTTAGTACCACAATTAAGGAAGGTACAAAAGGAATTGGATAGCATGGTCAAAGCACTGGCAACTGTCTGTGAATGCACTCAAAAGTCTGTTCCTTTCCCTCACATAGCACAACACCAGGTTTCGCCATGTGGTTCCATCATCGCCTTGCTCCATAGTTTTAGTGTACCCAAACACTAAGTACGTCGTCGAATAGCCTGAGTTGCCGCAGCCACATCAGGATTAAGTTCCATCTCCAATGGTCCATTAAGGTTGGTGGTGTGCATCTTGGTATGCAAACACCTTGTCGAGAACATCATTGGTTGAAGTCACGTGTTTCACAATTCACTGATTCTGTGCTCAATAACCATGGGGATGCACAGGAATTAAGGTACGGGTAAAATTGTTTTGGCAATGGGTTCACGGACATTGTTGGTACCATAATTTGACTACCAAATAATTTTCCCTATGACAAAATATGTTGTGTCGTAATTTGTAACAATATGTAGTTTTAATTTAAGAATTCTTCCAGAAAATTATTCCCATATATAAAAGACATAAAAGTTCCTACTTATTCAGTATTTGATAGTATACAGATTTGTTATAGACAAGTACATTATTACTTATTCTGTATTTACATATCTTAGTTTCTTACATCATTAATTATAAATTTTGTTGACAATGACTTTCTTGACTTACTGTCCTAAAATTTTATCTTCCATTCAGGGGTGTAGTCGTCAGTTATGAGTCGTCAAATGTCAGGTCATAATATACAATAAAATTACTGTCATAAAATTATTTAAAGTATTCTTTTGCAGCTGAAAATTAAGGTAAACATTATTCTGGTTAGACATTGTAATGTGTGGTCCCCATCCATAGTGTTGCAATGTGTCACATGCTAGCAAAATTATTTCTTAACATTATACATTTCTTATATACTAACATAACATACACATTCTTCTTCTGCATCTGTGTCAACTCTCTGCATAACCTGTTATAAACATTCAGCATTAATTAACGTCAGCGCACGGCATGACTTATTATAAAACATTCAGTATTAATTATCGTCAGTGCACGGCATGACTTCAATAAACATCTTCTGGTACTTCTCGTCCGCTCCTGGCATGACCTATAAAACACTTTATCATAATATTAACTGCTGCAAAATCACGTCAGCTCCCGGCATGACCTATAAAATTTCTGTAATGACAATTAGCGTCAGCTATCTGCGTGACCTAAAGATTCACATCCTTATTCTAACTAAAACTACGTTTCATTTTGATGACGTGTGACAACAATGCTGCATTCTGGAATAAAGAGTACATGTTAATGTTACCACTAAAATAATTGATTAATGAACGATCTATATTATCAGTTTAGCTATTGCAAAAATCGACATTTTCTTAAGTAATTATGTCACGTTATAAAAAAAAAATTTCTTTCATTTATGAGCTCTCAGTGCACAAATTCATACGTCGTGTCGTTGTCTGCATGTTCTCTTTAAGTTAGGAAATGTTTCTCGTGTTTTTATTTGTCTTGGCTGGCGTAGCATCATTAAGTACTGCTGTGTTCTTTAAGGTACGGTGAAATATTAGCGGCCCGCTGCGTGTCGCGGCTTTGTTTGTTACTGAAGCGCGCTGAAACTACCATTGTTGCATACTTACGTGTCACGCCGTCCTTTCGTCAGCTGAAATGCAAAAATTTAAGTCAAGAAATGTTTCACGTTGGATACATGATGATTCCCTAATGATTTCTTCTTACGTAGCGTTTCCACATGCACTACATTAGCGTGTGGAATATTACGAACTCTGTAAGGGCCTGCATACAGAAGTTCGAATTTACGGCATCTGTGCTTACCTTTGTTGGAAAGAAAATGAGTGCGAATCAGTACTTTGTCGCCAATCTCGTACTTCTGTAGTCGACTTACCTGCTTCTGTTGTTTCTTCCGCCGATCTGCAGCTCTTTTAGTGTTTGCTAATGCTGTGTCTATTATTTCACAATGTCGAAGCCTACGCGTCTTAGGAAAAGTAATTAGTTCGGTATATAATTATGTTAAAGAGAAGTAAGTATATTCATTCCACAGTTTGCTGTAGCAGTCAGATGGCGATCCAGTATAAATATTTAAAGGTAAGAATCAGTCTTAATAATTTCAGGTAACGACTGAGGGCCTCGGCGACAACACATTTTATGTTTCGTCGTAATAATCAGCAGGTAGTCTTGACAGAGCAGCAGTTAAAAGATTTTAAGAGACGCAGCGTTCAGTCAGCAAGCAAACGTTCATCCAATATTAGACGGGAAGGTTTCAACACCCTCAGCCCGTCATTGGGTCATGGAGTGTAGACATTTTGGAAATCAGTCCCACAAATTCCATAATCTGCAAGCCATTTGCCTCATCTTTCATCAAGCTGATAACATTCTTGTTCTATGATATCATGCTGATTGGATCATCAGCTGCTTATCCAGATGTGTAGAATTCCTCAGGCTTGTACCTAATTACGAGGGGTGTTCAATAAGAAACGCAACACGTTTTTATCGGCCAGTTTCGGTAGTAAAAACGCGAAATTTATTTTTACGCGTCATCGAATAGTCCTTCTTCAGTGGCGCTATACATAGCCCTCAAAATGGCTTTGAAGGTATTCATAGGAACTTGCAGAATTTCTAGATTTCCAGACGGCGTCTGACATGGTTCCCCATTGCAGGCTGCTAACGAAGGTACGAGCATATGGAATAAGTTCACAGATATGTGAGTGCCTGGAATACTACTGAAATTGAAGAACCCATTTCGTTCTCCTCGACGGCAAGTGTTCATCAGAGACAAGATATCGTCAGAAGTGCATACATACACTCCTGGAAATGGAAGAAAGAACACATTGACACCGGTGTGTCAGACCCACCATACTTGCTCCGGACACTGCGAGAGAGCTGTACAAGCAATGATCACACGCACGGCACAGCGGACACACCAGAAACCGCGGTGTTGGCCGTCGAATGGCGCTAGCTGCGCAGCATTTGTGCACCGCCGCCGTCAGTGTCAGCCAGTTTGCCGTGGCATACGGAGCTCCATCGCAGTCTTTAACACTGGTAGCATGCCGCGACAGCGTGGACGTGAACCGTATGTGCAGTTGACGGACTTTGAGCGAGGGGGTATAGTGGGCATGCGGGAGGCCGGGTGGAAGTACCGCCGAATTGCTCAACACGTGGGGCGTGAGGTCTCCACAGTACATCGATGTTGTCGCCAGTGGTCGGCGGAAGGTGCATGTGCCCGTCGACCTGGGATCGGACCGCAGCGACGCACAGATGCACGCCAAGACCGTAGGATCCTACGCAGTGCCGTAGGGGACCGCACGCCACTTCCCAGCAAATTAGGGACACTGTTGCTCCTGGGGTATCGGCGAGGACCATTCGCAACCGTCTCCATGAAGCTGGGCTACGGTCCCGCACACCGTTAGGCCGTCTTCCGCTCACGCCCCAACATCGTACATCCCGCCTCCAGTGGTTTCGCGACAGGCGTGAATGGAGGGACGAATGGAGACGTGTCGTCTTCAGCGATGAGAGTCGCTTCTGCCTTGGTGCCAATGATGGTCGTATGCGTGTTTGGCGCCACAATCAGGACTGCATACGACCGAGGCACACAGGGCCAACACCCGGCATCATGGTGTGGGGAGCGATCTCCTACACTGGCCGTACACCTCTGGTGATAGTCGAGGGGACACCGAATAGTGCACGGTACATCCAAACCGTCATCGAACCCATCGTTCTACCATTCCTAGACCAGCAAGGGAACTTGCTGTTCCAACAGGACAATGCACGTCCGCATGTATCCCGTGCCACCCAACGTGCTCTAGAAGGTGTAAGTCAACTACCCTGGCCAGCAAGATCTCCCTGATCTGTCCCCCATTGAGCATGTTTGGGACTGGATGAAGCGTCGTCTCACGCGGTCTGCAGGTCCAGCACGAACGCTCGACCAACTGAGGCGCCAGGTGGAAATGGCATGGCAAGCCGTTCCACAGGACTACATCCAGCATCTCTACGATCGTCTCCATGGGAGAATAGCAGCCTGCATTGCTGCGAAAGGTGGATATACACTGTACTAGTGCCGACATTGTGCATGCTCTGTTGCCTGTGTCTATGTGCCTGTGGTTCTGTCAGTGTTATCATGTGATGTATCTGACCCCAGGAATGTGTCAATAAAGTTTCCCCTTCCTGGGACAATGAATTCACGGTGTTCTTATTTCAATTGCCAGGAGTGTATATTAACGACATAGGAGACCATCTGAGTAGCCCTCTTAGATAGTTTGCAGATGATTCTGTCATTTACCGACTAGTAAAGTCATCAGATGAACAAACCAAATTGCAAAATGATTTAGATAAGATATCTGTATGGTGCGAAATTGCAATTGACCCTGAATAAAGAAAAGTGTGAAGTTATTCACATGAGTATTAAAAGAAATCCGCTAAATTTAGATTTCGCGATAAGCCGCACAATGCTGAAGGCTGTAAATTGAACTAAATGCTTAGGGATTACAATTACAAATAACCTAAATTGGAACGGTCACATAGATAATGTTGTGGATAGAGCAAACCAAATCAAATAGTTCAAATGGCTCTGACCACTATGGGACTTAACATCTATGGTCATCAGTCCCCTTGAACTTAAAACTACTTAAACCTAACTAACCTAAGGACATCACACAACACCCAGTCATCACGAGGCAGAGAAAATTCCTGACCCCGCCGGGAATCGAGCCCGGGAACCCGGGCGCGGGAAGCGAGAACGCTACCGCACGACCACGAGCTGCGGACAGCAAACCAAAGACTGCGATTCATTGGCAGGACACTTAGAAGGTGCAACAGGTCTACTAAAGAGACTACTTCAGATGGTTCAAATGGCTCTGAGCACTATGCGACTTAACATCTGTGGTCATCAGTCGCCTAGAACTTAGAACTAATTGAACCTAACTAACCTAAGGACATCACGCACACCCATGCCCGAGGCAGGATTCGAACCTGTGACCGTAGCACTCGCGCGGTTCCGGACTGAGCGCCTAGAACCGCGAGACCACCGCGGCCGGATAAAGAGACTGCTTACACCACGCTTGTCTGCTCTATTCTGGCTATTCTGGAGTATTGCTGTGTGGTGTATATCCGCATCAGGTGGGACTGACGGATGACATCGAAAAAGTACAAAGAAGGGCAGCTCGTTTTGTTGCGAAATAGGGGAGATAGTGTCGCAGACATGATACGTGAAGCCGGCCGCGGTGGTCTCGCGGTTCTAGGCGCGCAGTCCGGAACCGCGCGACTGCTACGGTCACAGGTTCGAATCCTGCCTCGGGCATGGATGTGTGTGATGTCCCTAGGTTAGTTAGGTTTAAGTAGTTCTAAGTTCTAGGGGACTGATGACCACAGCTGTTAAGTCCCATAGTGCTTAGAGCCATTTGAACCATGATACGTGAATTGGAGTGGCAATCATTAAAAAAAAAAGCATTATTCGGTGCGATGGGATGTTCTCATGAAATTTCAATCGCCAATTTTCTCCTCCGATTGCGACAACATTCAGTTGGCACCCACCTACATAGGGAGAAATGATCATCACGATAAAATAAGAGAAATCAAGGCTCACACTCTCGCGTGCCTTTCGAGAGTGGAAAGGTAGAGAGATAGCTTGAAGGTGGTTCATTGAACCCTCTACCAGGCACTTTATTGCGAATATCAGAGTAATCACGCAGATATAGATGTAGATGACGTGTGCCAGCGGGCGATGGCCATGTGTTCGAGCGCCACCTGTCGATCTGTGAACCGGTATAATCATTCATTCTACGAAGGCAGCGGAAGTGGCCCCGCGTGGGACATAAGCTCCTGACAAATGCCCGTCAACTTGGGTGCCAGCAACTACTGAAAGGTTCTATAAAACTCCATAGGGCGCCAGTAGGAGCCAGGAAATTTGTTCAACGCTCCTTTACCAAAGGTGTCGATAATTTCGTCTTCCTTAATATCGTTCAATAATTCGTTATGTAAGTTCTGTGGAACACTGCCATAAACCAATCTTGAGACTCCTGTCACCGTCATCGAGTGCGAACATTGAGCAGAATAAAGTCGGGCATAATGGTCACAGCCGTCCACAATGATGGTGGCCTGTAACAGCGCCCGTCTTCTCTGTTTACGTTCTCGAGTAAGGTGGTACGTGATGGGTCATTCCGTTGCTAGTCTGTCACGTGTTCAGGCTCTGATGATCGTCCCTTCGAGGTGTCGGCTAATACGGGCCGATCTGTGCCTTCGCACAGTGCACTGCCATCTGTCGTGCGGATGTGGGCGGCAAGGAGGCACATTCGAGAAGGACGGTGAAATGAAAATCGAGGGTGCGCCGCCTCCAAGCGCTGATCTCACGACCATATTGAAAGGGTACAGTACCGCCCGACATTGAAAATAGGTACAACAACGTTTTTTGTAATAATAACTCAGTTTGACTTAATACACCGAAGCCGGATACCAGTGTAAGAAAGAAGGACAATTTATTTATTTAATTGATAACACGTGTACTCCCACAAAATAAATTCCTACATCCAATTTGGTGAGATCTGTGAAATGAATGAATGTATGGTCGTCTGCTAACCGCAGATAGTGAATGTGCAATATATGAGCATCTTTGAGACGGTCCTTTGGTCACCTTTGGTGGAACCAATGAGATGAAATTTACTTGAGCTTTGAGCGTCTGAAATGTGGCTGACCAATGCGGTAGCAAGGTGCGCCCCAACCTCGACGGAGGTGCGAGCAGACCTGAAGAACGGCCATGTTTCAGCACTCTGCCGCTGGATCTTGTGTTGGTAAGACCTGTCTTAGGTGTGCTCCGTAAAGACAAAAGAGTGGAGATAATGGTATGCATGTGGAATACTTAAGAGTAGTTTAGAATAATAATTTCTCTATTTCAGGAACTTTTGTGGGGACAATTAAATGTCAGGCAGGTAATATTAAGAGGATCGTAGTAATCTTCGGAAGTGACCAACGGTCACAATGAAACCACGTGTAGAAATAAGTTGAAATACTTCTTAGTGGTAAAGTTAAGCTGAATAACTGGCGTGTGTACTATAAGTTGGAAATATTTAAGAAATGGCGTGTGCAGGACTTGAAATTAGAGACGAGTACTTCCATGTGGTGAGTACTGTGTGAGTCTGAATCTGTGTATGAGACAAAGGATAAAGAGAAGTACTCGTCCATGGTATCAGTTGAGGACTCGCGTGTGTGACGAATATGTTCTTAATATTACTTTGCGCGTTATGTCAAACTATGTTCAAACTATAATACTCTGAGAGTGAAGCAAGGTGAGTCAGCCGTCTATCCAGCAACGTCACTTGGATTGAATTGCACAGGAAAACGTGCATATAGCCTCCAGAGTTCATAGTAGGAAAGAAAAGTGACGAAGTGGGGCAGTGTCGTGTGAAACTGGGATGAATACTAATTGAAGTGGGAAAGCTGAAAGTGATGTAATTATAACGTTGTGTTTTATTCCATGTTGACAGTGCGGTTTATTTCATGTAATTTAAGTATGTGTGGTTTGCATGTGAGAGTAGCAAGATAGGTTCAAAGACAGTGGGTTATGCATGTTCCTTTTTGTACCGCTCGGTCTGGAGGAAATTTTCGTGATGATGGGTGTGAGAGTCGCATTGTGAGATATTGCAAAAGATCTACCATCCTATCCAGAAAGTGCACTGTAGTGTTAGATGATGACGAGACCATAAGATAGAGAATTACCTATGTAAAGCCATGCCCACTGGGCGGAGTTTCTCACGTGCAATTGTTGTCGAAAATGTAATGGTGTGTTTAGGTTATAGAATTTATCTGAATAAAAAAGATAGTGAAAAGAAAAAGATTGGTGGCCTTTTCGTTCGAATAGTTTGTTGTCATGATCTTCAGAATTTATAAAGTGTGCGCCATTCATATTCAGTGCGATGGCCACGTGTTGATCGAAGCAGTTGGGTAAGAAAGAAATTGTGGTATTGCCAGAGCGTAGTGAGCAATCAGAGTTGTGTAAATTCCTAATAGTCAAATGCGCGTTATCCGTTTCCGTTGTGTAATATTCAAACAGGAGAATAATTTGTAACTTAATTGTGAGTACTAGAGCTCATGTTACTCGATAAATAAGAATGAATCCACTCGCTTGGCAGACCACTCATCTTGCAGGCCTCACTGCTTGATGCCACAGTATGAGCAAGGCATGTGGGTGCCTCTCAATACGTAATCAAGTTTCTCCGTAGAGCAGGCTGGGCTCAGTTTCACCATCAATTGATCGATGCAGGATACGTTGGGAAGCCGCGAACACACGATCTCCATGTGTCCCCTACGGTGCGCAGGCAAACCGGAAAAGCGAGATGAGTGAGGTTTAACTTCGAGGGATGACGGCTGCACCACACCCGTTGGCGACGAAGGGTGACGGTACATATATAGGCCACGTGATCAGAAAAGGCTACTGGCCACATCTCTGCGTTGGTCACTGTCACCGTGAGAGAACAGGAGACGTAAATCCTATCAAGGCAACTAGACGAGTGACTCTCGAAATGAGTGAATCCCAGTCAATTTCCTTGGACATTTGCACATGATCCCATGTATCCACCAGCCGGAAGTCGCTGATGAATGTTCGAGGCACGATTAATGTCGTAGAAGTTGATCTTTGGGTGCCTGGGTGCTACTGAAATCGCCCCCTAACACCAAGTCATCGTGCCTGTCCTGAAAAAGTGGTACTACTCCTTCCGCGAAGAAGAGCGATCGTTCGCGACGGTGATTCCTTCCAGTAAGGGCGTACACACTGATAAACTGGACGCCTAGCTCCATTACGTCTTTCCTCTGCCATCAGGGAGATATCGCACGTCGTCCGCCTTGAGGGCGTCCCTGAGCAGAAGTGTGACAACTGTTAGTTGGCGAGGAATGGGACACATGAGTCTTATAACCATACATACCTGGGAAATAATCGACGAAGGCCTCTTGGAGAAGGACAATGTCAATGTCTGCTGCACTGAGCATGTCTTGGAGCAGTAACAACTTCCTACGTGTCCGAATTGTGTTACCACTGATGGTCGCTAAGCGATAGGTCTGTAGATAGTCTCCTGTAATAGGAGCCGCCGTCAGCGTAACTCTAAATGTTGAGGCTTGCCATCTGTAGGCCGCGTTCGCGCCGTCATCTGCTACTCGGGAGGAGGGGCCTAGATATGTGGGGAGAAACACCTATCCTCATCCACCATAGCGAGCGCAGAATCGTCTTCATTGTCGTCTGCCCAAGGTCCTTAAGTTAACTGTGGCTGCGGTAGAACACCTGTGTCCTGAGTGACCAAGAGAGAATCTGCAGTTGCTTCTGGCTGTGTACAGTTGGCGGGCACTATTCCTCTGATCTGTTTGCCCCAGAGAGTGGAAACGGCTGTAGCGAAGTCAGAGAAAGCCACAGGAGAGGACAACCCTGTGTCATCCATGTTTCGGCCGTCAACCGGAGAAGACGGCAGCAAGAGGTAATCGTTTGAGGATTTACGACTCGCTTTTTATGTTTCCTCGGTCACCTCTGTTTTTGGACGTGTCCGAAAGAGTGTGTGGTTCCCGCACCGCATCCCCCTCAGGGAGTAAAAAAGAGGTCTATACCACGCCAGTGTCGAGTTCCATTCTTTGGTCCGAATCTCTCTGCAGAGTCAATGGGTGACCTCCTTCAGAGTCTGTCAACTCTGTAATGGTGTCCGTCAATCCTGGACGTTCTACGGAAGTGCAGTCTTTCAACAGGACTCTGAGGACTGGGTACGTCTCGAAAGTGATCCATTTTTCGGTTATGTGACTAATTACCCTCTCATATGATTGGAAAGCTGTGGTAACTGCATCCGGCGGCACTTCGAATGGGAGTTCGAAGACACATAATGTGTGCAGTCCTAGTCCTACATGGTCATAGTTAACCGAGCTGATGTCACCATCGGAGTATTTGAATTTGAGAGTGTTCACACTTCTGCTCACAACAGCGTGGCACAACTCGTCATCGACCATCTTGACATAGTCGAGGGGTACTTGTGATGAGTAGGCTGATACCGACGATGTGCTGTGGTGTTATCTGAACTTAGTCACGAATGAAGCGTTCGATTTCAAAGGCTCGTAGTCTTGAGTGGTTGGGCCAGAAGCCAATATACACTACTCGCCATTAAAATTGCTACACTAAGAAGAAATGCAGATGATAAATGGGTATTCATTGGACAAATATATTATACTAGAACTGACATGTGATTACATTTTCAAGCAATTTGGGTGCATAGATCCTGAGAAATCAGTACCCAGAACAACCACCTCTGGCCGTAATAACGGCCTTCAACGTCTGGGCATTGAGTCAAACAGAGCTTGGGTGGCGTGTACAGGTACAGCTGCCCATGCAGCTTCAACACGATATCACAGTTCCTCAAGAGTAGTTACTGGCGTATTGTGATGAGCCAGTTGCTCGGCCACCATTGACCAGACGTTTTCAATTTGTGAGAGATCTGGAGAATGTGCTGGCCAGGGCAGCAGTCGAACATTTCCTGTATCCAGAAAGGCCCATAAAGGACCTGCATTATCCTGCTGAAATGTGGAGTTTCGGAGGGAACGAATGGAGGGTAGAGCCAGGGGTCGTAACACATCTGAAATGTAACGTCCACTGTTCAGAGTGTCGTCAATGCGAACAAGAGGTGACCGAGACGTGTAACCAATGGCACCCCATACCATCATGCCGGGTGAAACACCAGTATGGCGATGACGAATACACGCTCCCAATGTGCGTTCACCGCGATGACGCCAAACACGGATGCGACTATCATGATGCTGTAAACAGAACCTTGATTCATCCGAAAAAAATGACGTTTTGCCATTCGTGCACCCAGGTTCGTCGTTGAGTACACCATCGCAGGCGCTCCTGTCTCTGATGCAGCGTCAAGGGTAACCGCAGCCATGGACTCCGAGCTGATAGTCCATGCTGCTGCAAACGTCGTCGGACTGTTCGTGCAGATGGTTGTTGTCTTTCAAACGTCCCCATCTGTTGACTCAGGGATCGAGACGTGGCTGCACGATCCGTTATAGCCATGCGGATAAGATGCCTGTCATCTCGACTGCTAGTGATCCGAGGCCGTATGGATCCAGCACGGCGTTCCGTATTACCCTCCTGAACCCACCGATTCCATATTCTGCTAACAGTCATTCGATCTCGACCAACGCTAGCAGCAATGTCGCGATACGGTATCCCGCAATCGCGATAGGCTAAAATCCGACCTTTATCAAAGTCGGAAACGTAATGGTACGCATTTCTCCTTACACGAGGCATCAATACAACGTTTCACCAGGCAACGCCGGTCAACTGCTGTTAGTGTATGAGAAATCGGTTGGAAACTTTCCTCATGTCAGCACGTTGTAGGTGTCGCCACCGGCGCCAACCTTGTGTGAATGCTCTTAAAAGCTAATCATTTGCATATCACAGCATCTTCTTCCTGTCGGTTAAATTTCGCGTCTGTAGCTCGTCAACTTCGTGGTGTAACAATTTTAATGTCCAGTAGCGTAGAGAGTATCTTTTCCGTAGGAATGAGCCATACTGTCTCAATGTCAACGGACGCGAGTACTAGCTGCGGCGCCGGACGGAGTGGCCGTGCGGTTCTAGGCGCTACAGTCTGCAGCCAAGCGACCTCTACGGTCGCAGGTTCAAGTCCTGCTACGGGCATGGATGTGTGTGATGTCCTTAGGTTGGTTAGGTTTGATTAGTTCTACGTTCCAGGTGACTGATGACCTCAGAAGTTAAGTCGCATAGTGCTCAGAGCCATTTGAACCACTTGAACTAGCTGCGGCGACGAAGTAAACAAACTAAGCACGCTGGTGACTCTGGAGACGGGACGCAAACAGCACGTCCTCGCCACTCACTTGCCGAAAGCAGATTGCCATTAGATTATCTGAGCTCGACTCACGGCCATTCGGGGACTTTCACATGTCGTCAACCAGGTCTCTATTGCAGTGACTGTGTTATTCCGAGTTAGGAAGCAATGTTTCTTAGGAAATGCATACATTCCCAAGGGAACAGGCGACTACAGTTGCGAATATGGACTACCATCAGCTGCATACACTTCATGTAATTTATGATGGCTGTAGTCGCCACAGTGCGTGTTCCTTGCGACATGCACTCATGTCCGAAGGAGCTCTACATCGTAATTCGGAATAACCCAGGCACTGCAAAATCGCATTTATGCGTGGAAAACGTGCAAAAAACTTATTAAATGAAATGTCTTCCCTTTACAGGAATATACACAATAGATGTACGAGGATGGGATGGAGACATATGGCTGACGATGTATGCAACTTTGAGTCTGCCCATCAGACGTGATCGAAGAGCCAAATGGTAATGCGACTATCGCGATAAGCAGGAAAGCCGGGTTCGAGTCCCGGTACGGCACAAATTTTCATTCGCGTCATTATATTTTACAGCTGATGGTACTCCATATTCGCAGCTGGGGGTATATTTCATATCCTTCTCCTTCAGTGCACTCGCAACAAGCACAGTCCCAAGCCAGGTCATACTGTGTAAAATATTGATATAAGATCTCAAAAAATACGAACAAAGAAGTCAACATCAACTTAGAAAGTACTAGCAGACTCCGCAAAAGAGACAATTACCTGACTGTAACGCCACTGAGGTTGGAATATAAGCAGATTATCACGACAGGAATAAAGAAACACTACAATCAGCTTTGCAGCCATTCTCACTATAGCCTGATCTGCACGCCCTTGAAACAGATACAAATTGCTCTACTGAATATGTATGTACAGGGTGTTTCAAAAATGACCGGTATATTTGAAACGGAAATAAAAACTAAACGAGCAGCGATAGAAATACACCGTTTGTTGCAATATGCTTCGGACAACAGTACATTTTCAGGCAGGTAAACTTTCGAAATTACAGTAGTTACAATTGTCAACAACAGATGGCGCTGCGGTCTGGGAAACTCTATAGTACGATATTTTCCACATATCCACCATGCGTAGCAATAATATGGCGTAGTCTCTGAATGAAATTACCAGAAACCTTTGACAACGTGTCTGGCGGAATGGCTTCACATGCAGATGAGATGTACTGCTTCAGCTGTTCAATTGTTTCTGGATTCTGGCGGTACACCTGGTCTTTCAAGTGTCCCCACAGAAAGAAGTCACAGGGGTTCATCTGGCGAATAGGGAGGCCAATCCACGCCGCCTCCTGTATGTTTCGGATAGCCCAAAGCAATCACACGATCATCGAAATATTCATTCAGGAAATAAAAGACGTCGGCAGTGCGATGTGGCCGGGCACCATCTTGCATAAACCACGAGGTGTTCGCAGTGTCGTCTAAGGCAGTTTGTACAACCACAAATTCACGAAGAATGTCCAGATAGCGTGATGCAGTAATCGTTTCGGATCTGAAAAATGGGCCAATGGTTCCTTTGGAAGAAATGGCGGCCCAGACCAGTACTTTTTGAGGATGCAGGGACGTGGACTGCAACATGGGGCTTTTCGGTTCCCCATATGCGCCAGTTCTGTTTATTGACGAAGCTGTCCAGGTAAAAATAAGCTTCGTCAGTAAACCAAATGCTGCCCACATGCATATCGCCGTCATCAATCCTGTGCACTATATCATTAGCGAATGTCTCTCGTGCAGCAATGGTAGTGGCGTTGAGGGGTTGCCGTGTTTGAATTTTGTATGGATAGAGGTGTAAACTCTGGCGCATGAGACGATACGTGGACGTTGGCGTCATTTGGACCGCAACTGCAACACGGCGAACGGAAACCCGTGGCCGCTGTTGGATCACCTGCTGCACTAGCTGCGCGTTGCCCTCTGTGGTTGCTGTACACGGTCGCCCTACCTTTCCAGCACGTTCATCCGTCACGTTCCCAGTCCATTGAAATTTTTCAAACAGATCCTTTATTGTATCGCTTTTCGGTCCTTTGGTTACATTAAACCTCCGTTGAAAAATTCGTCTTGTTACAACAACACTGTGTTCTAGGCGGTGGAATTCCAACACCAGAAAAATCCTCTGTTCTAAGGAATAAACCATGTTGTCCACAGCACACTTGCACGTTGTGAACAGCACACGCTTACAGCAGAAAGACGACGTACAGAATGGCGCACCCACAGACTGCATTGTCTTCTATATCTTTCACATCACTTGCAGCGACATCTGTTGTTGAAAATTGTAACTACTGTAATTTCGAAAGTTTGTCCGCCTGAAAATGTACTGTTGTCCCAAGCATATTGCAACAAACGGTGTATTTCTATCGCTGCTCGTTTAGTCTTTATTGCCGTTTAAAATATACCGGTCGTTTTTGAAACACCCTGTATCAAGAGTTACTTTTTATTAGAACTCTGCCTATGCAAAAGCTACTACAGGAAATAAATCTGCAGACACCATTTCACTGAGCTAAACAATATGCTCTGTAGTAACACGAGTTCTGGCGGCGGAAATTTACGCGAGGAGGCCGCCTCTCATAAGGATATGTACTATGATTTACGCAAAAACAAAAACCTAGAGTAATTTTCTAAACGCTAGTCGACACAGTAAATAAATATGACATATTTCGTATACAATGGAAAAGAAATTCACTTCTGTACAACTATACTATTCATGACAAACTGCTGGAAACAATATCTACCGCAAAATACCTAGGAGTAATCACCCAGAGCGATGTCAAGTGTAATGACCACATAAAACAAGTACTAGGAGAAGCAGATGCAAGACTAAGATTCATAGGAAGAATCTTAAGGAAATGTAACTCATTTACGAAGGAAGTGTCTTACAAAGCGCTTTTTCGACCGATTCTTGAGGATTATGCACAAATTTGGGATTCTTACCGGGTGGTATTGTTAGAAGAGATAGATAAGATGTATGAAGAGCTGCACGTTTCGTGACGGGACAGTTTAGTCGGCACGAGAGCTTTACCGAGATGCTCAACGGACTTCACTGGCTGACGTTGTGCATCACGGAGAGGTTTACTATTGAAATCTTGAGACAGCAGTTTCCGGGAAGAGTCAGACAACATATTACTTTCTCCCACATACATTTTGCGTAATGATCACGACAAGAAAATTCGAGAAATTAGAGCTAGTACGGTATCTTATCGGCAATCATTATCCCCACCGCCCACTCCCGAGTGGAACAGGGTAGGGGGGATCAGTTGGTTGTAACTGGAGTATCCTCCGCCACACACTGTTAGGTGGGCTGCAGAGTGTGATGTACACGTTGATGGATAAGAAAATGGTAATAAGAAAATTCACTTAAAATATGAGAGGGAAGACAGTCTATGTAGCTTGTCTCCCTTTCCTTTGGGTTTCGTGGTCTTGTTACGTAGCTCCTTAGGTTGCGCTTCGTCATCGGAAAGCTGAGAAGAACCTGCGACGGTAAAGACGGCACTGCCATGACTTACAACCAGAGTCGCACTGTGTGTTTCCTCAGGAATGTAGCCGTGTGGTCTCAGGTGCCTTGCCACGGTTCGGGCGGCTACCCCCGTCGGAGGCCATCAATGTGGAAAAACCACGTCCTTTCTTGGTTCTCATCAGCTTTGGGAATAGAAAGAAGCCGCAGGGGGCCACGTCTGCCGAGGCAACATAATGGTTTTGTTTTCTGCCAAAAAATCACGAACAAGCATTGATACGTGAGCGGGTGCATTATCGTGATGCAATTTCCACGAGTGGAACTGCCACAATTCTAGTCTTTTTTTCGGATTTCTTCACGCAAACAGATCATAACTTCCATGTAGTATTCTTTATTGAGCGCATGGCCACAGGGCAGGAACTCATGACGCACTGCCCCACTGTAATCGAAGGAGCCAGTGAGAAGAACCTTCTCATATGGTCGTATTGTCGGATTTGTTTAGGTCTTGGTCCATCAAGCAGTTTCCATGGGAAGACTGTGCCTTGGTTTCGGCGTCGTACCCGTGTATCCATGTTTCAGCATCTGTTATAACCTCTAGAACTTCTGGGACGTTGCCGACTTCATTCAACGATTTCTGAGCCGTGTCTAAGAGACGACGTTTTTGCTCGAAATTCAACAATTTCGGAACAAACTTTGCTGCTACACGTTTCATGCACAAAGCATCCGATAAAATTTCTTGGCATGGTCCAAAGGATATGCCGAGCTCATCAGGAACCTCTCTTACTGTGATTGGGCGATTTTCCAGACCATTTTTTTTACTTCTTCCACTTTTTTTACTTCGTGCAGGGCGGCCGTCGTCTTCAACATTTTATCTACACTCCTTGAAGCGTTTATACCACTCGTAAAGTCTTGTCTTACTCATAGTACATTCGCTGAAAGCCACAGGCATCATTTCGAATGTGGTGATGCATTTTATTCCATTTTTCAAGCAAAATTTTATGCAAATTCTTTGACCCACGTTTTTCTAAAGCAAAAATTTCCCGAGCACTCGAAAATACGTATATCCTTTTCGATTGTGAACAATAAACCGAATATTCAAAACAGTTGAGAATGCAAACATACTTCAGGTACATGTGTACCAAAAAGATAAAAAAATTGAAAATCGGATTCATGAAGCTGATGAAATTAAAAAATTCACGATACTTTTTGATCACACGTCATACTAAACACACACAGCGGCCGTGGTGGTGGAAGGGAAACCGCTGCCGCATGTACGCTCGCTAACCAACTGACACTCACTGATTGCTATAATTGGTAGTGAAGAGCACGTATTAACAGCAGGCGGGGTGTGCGGAAGCGAATGAATCCTGTGAACTTTGTTAAGTTGCTGCGTGGAAAGCTATGTCGAATTTACACCGTGGACAATGCAGATGTAATTGCAGTTAGCGTGCGTGCTGCAATATATTACTGCGATGTGTGCTGCATGCAGGGAGCATTTCATGGCTGGCTGCCGGCCTGAGACCGAGCGAGGTTGCGCGGTGGGTAGCAAACTGCCCACGCCATCGAGAGGACGACAGTACAAACCCCCGTCTGACAACTCAGATTTAGGTTTATCGTGATTACTCTAAATCGCTCAAGGGAAATGCCTGGGTGGTTACTATGCCGATCTTCTTCCCAATCTTTCTCTAATTCATGCTTGTCCTCGTCTCTAATGACCTCGTTGTCGACGGGACGTTGAACTCTGATCTACATCTACAAACATACTCCGCAAGCCACCGTAAGATGCGTGATGGAAAGTACTCTCTACCACGTGTAATAGTTTCCTTTCCTGTTCCACTAGCAGACAGAACGAGATAGAAACTGCTACGGTCGCAGGTTCGAATCCTGCCTCGGGCCTGGATGTGTGTGATGTCCTTAGGTTAGTTAGGTTTAAGTTGTTCTACTTTCTAGAGAACTGCTGACCTAAGATGTTAAGTCCCATAGTGCTCAGTGCCATTTGAACCATTTTTGAACCTCCGTATGATTCCCAATTTCTCGTATATTATCTTCGTGGTCCTTACTCGATATGTATACTGGCGGCAGTAGGATCATTCAGCAGTCAGTTTGAAGGGCTGGTTCTCTAAATTTTCATGGCAGTTTCTCGAAAAGACTTGGGTGTTGTTCGAACCTATCAGTTCTTTCCTTTTCTGTTCGCTGGTGCACTTCGAGGCACAGCGCTCGCCTGTCCCGTTCCTCGTCTGTGTTGCACAGCGTGCAAGTCGCGGAGCTCGGGTACGATTCTTGTCGTCGTGTATTAAAGAATCTTCAAGGGATAGACCAGGGTGAAGCTCGATTTTGGAACAGATATTCACGATTGTTTTTGGATCAAATTACAAACAAATTACAAAACTGACTTTAGACTCCGGATAGAAAAAACGACCGGTTAAAACGGATAACGAAATTTTAATTCTGAATAACCGGTGTTTTTCGGTACTTGTTACGTCTCGATCATAACAGGCGAGGCCCGCAGGGTAGCCGTACGGTCAGGGGCGCCTTGCCACGGTTCGCGCAGCTCTCCCCGTCGGAGGTTCGAGTCCTTCCTCGGGCATGGGTTTGTGTTGTCCTTAGCGTAAGTTAGTTTAAGTTAGATTAAGTAGTGTGTAAACCTAGGGACCTATGGTTCAAAATGGTTCAAATGGCTCTGAGCACTATGGGACTAAACTGCTGGGATCATTAGTCCCCTAAGAACTACTTAAACCTAACTAACCTAAGGACATCACACACATCCATGCCCGAGGCAGGATTCGAACCTGCGACCGTAGCAGTCCCAGACTGCGCGCCTTGAACCGCGAGACCACTGCGGCTAGGGACCGATGACCTCAGCAGTTTGGTCCCAATGGAATTTAGCACCATAACATGCGTTTTTTATTTTTTACTAATAACGGAGTAAAAAAAGCGAAATATCAATTAGCTATAGCAGCAGGAACAAAAATTTTGTTTTCCAAAAAGTCCTTTTTTAAAAAAAGAGTAATTCTTATTCGTAAAATTTGCCTTGTTTCGAAAACTTGTGTTATTTTAGAAAACGAGGAAAAGCGGTCAATGGTATTTTAATAGCAATGCCGACAGAAACGAGCAAAAAATACACGGAGCAAGAATTGGTACAGCATTGCTGAGACACTAATGTCCCTGCTGACCGAGTGCCGTGGCTTAAGCTACGCGTGTACTAGTAGTGTGCAGGAGTTGCCCCCACCTGATTAGACGGTAATTTCTCCCTTTCGTCGCCAGCCATCCGCTGTCTCACAGAATAGCACCAAACCTAGCCTGGAGACATTTTTAAGAAGTGACGTCGCAATGAAGTACACTCATCAAAAAAACTTTTGCAGCACCTCGGTTCCGAGAGTTCTGGAACCTGTACAGAAAACTGAAATAGAGATCAACATAGACATAATTTTCGCCTTTTTATTGCTCATGAAAAATGTACATTGCATGTTGTGCCACCGGCACCTCTAATACCCAGTAGCACGTCCTCTTCCATTGATGCATGCCTGTATTCCTCGTGGCATACTATCCACAGTTTTATCAAGGCACTGTTGTTCCAGACTGTCCCACTACTTAACGGCTATTTGGAATAGATCCCTCATAGTTAATGGTGGGTCACGTTTTCCATAAATGGCCCTTTTCAATCCATCCCAGGCATGTTCGATAGGGTACATGCCTGGAGAACACTGTAGTCGTGCGATGTCGTTGTCTTGAAGGAAGACATTCACAAGATGTGAACGATGGTGGCGTGAACTGTCGTCCATGAAGATGAATGCGTCGCAAATATGCTGTCGATATGGTTGCACTATCGGTCGGAGGATATCACGTATCTTACTGTCATGACGGCGCCCTACATGATCACCTGCGGCGTACGTCGGCCCCACATAATGCCACCCCAAAACAGCAGGGAATCTCCACCTTGCTGCACTCGATGAACAGTGTGTCTAAAGCGTTCAGCCTGATCGGGTTACCTCCAAACACGTCTCCGACGATTGCCTGGTTGAAGGCATATGCGACACTCACCGGCGAAGAGCACGTGATACGAATTCTGAGCGGTCCATTCAGCATTTTTTTGGGCCCATATGTACGGCGCTGCGTTGTGTCGTTGTTGCAGACAGACCTCGCTATGGATGTCGGGAGTGAATTTGCGCGTCATGCAGCCTATTGCGCACAGTTTTAGTCGTAACACGACGTCCTGTGGCTGCACGAAAAGCATTATTCAACATGGTGGCGTTTTTGTCACGGTTCCTCCGAGCCATATTCCGTAGGTAGCGGGCATCCACTGCAGTAGTAGCCTTTGGGTGGCCTGAGTGAGGCATGTCATCGACAGTTCCTGTCTCTCTGTATCTCCTCCATGTCCGAACAACATCCCTTTGGTTCACACCGAGACGCCTGGACACTTTCTTTGTTGAAAGCTCTTTCTGGCACAAAGGAACAATACGAACGCGATCGAACCGCAGTATTGGCCATCTAGGCATGGTTGAACTACAGACAACACGAGCCATGTAGCTCTCTCTTGGTGGAATGACTGGAACTGATCGGCTGTCGGACCTCCTCCGTCTAATAGGCGCTGCTCATGGATGGTTGTTACATCTTTGGGTGGGTTTAGTGACATCTCTGAACAGTCAAAAGGGACTGTGTCTGTGATAGAACATCCACAGTCAACGTCTGTCTTCAGAAGTTATGGGAACCAGGGTGATGAAAACTTCTTTTGGTGTGTATATGATGTTTTATTTGATGTAAGATATTAAAGAATTGTCTGCAATTTCTATTAAATAAAAAAGTAGGAAGGAAATAACGTTAACAATAAAAATTAAGAACTTAATAATTCATTCACAGTATACAATAAAAATAGAAAGTAGTTGACCTGCTGTGTGCGTCTACATAATACACTCCTGGAAATGGAAAAAAGAACACATAGACACCGGTGTGTCAGATCCACCATACTTGCTCCGGACACTGCGAGAGGGCTGTACAAGCAATGATCACACGCACGGCACAGCGGACACACCAGGAACCGCGGTGTTGGCCGTCGAATGGCGCTAGCTGCGCAGCATTTGTGCACCGCCGCCGTCAGTGTCAGCCAGTTTGCCGTGGCATATGGAGCTCCATCGCAGTCTTTAACACTGGTAGCATGCCGCGACAGCGTGGACGTGAACCGTATGTGCAGTTGACGGACTTTGAGCGAGGGCGTATAGTGGTAGTGGGCATGCGGGAGGCCGGGTGGACGTACCGCCGAATTGCTCAACACGTGGGGCGTGAGGTCTCCACAGTACATCGATGTTGTCGCTAGTGGTCGGCGGAAGGTGCACGTGCCCGTCGACCTGCGACCTGAGACCGGACCGCAGCGACGCACGGATGCACGCCAAGACCGTAGGATCCTACGCAGTGCCGTAGGGGACCGCACCGCCACTTCCCAGCAAATTAGGGACACTGTTGCTCCTGGGGTATCGGCGAGGACCATTCGCAACCGTCTCCATGAAGCTGGGCTATGGTCCCGCACACCGTTAGGCCGTCTTCCGCTCACGCCCCTACATCGTGCAGCCCGCCTCCAGTGGTGTCGCGACAGGCGTGAATGGAGGGACGAATGGAGACGTGTCGTCTTCAGCGATGGGAGTCGCTTCTGCCTTGGTGCCAATGATGGTCGTATGCGTGTTTGGCGCCGTGCAGGTGAGCGCCACAATGAGGACTGCATACGACCGAGGCACACAGGGCCAACACCCGGCATCATGGTGTGGGGAGCGATCTCCTACACTGGCCGTACACCTCTGGTGATCGTCGAGGGGACACTGAATAGTGCACGGTACATCCAAACCGTCATCGAACCCATCGTTCTACCATTCCTAGACCGACAAGGGAACTTGCTGTTAAAACAGGACAATGAACGTCCGCATGTATCCCGTGCCACCCAACGTGCTCTAGAAGGTGTAAGTCAACTACCGTGGCCAGCAAGATCTCCGGATCTGTGCCCCATTGAGCATGTTTGGGACTGGATGAAGCGTCGTCTCACGCGGTCTGCACGTCCAGCACGAACGCTGGTCCAACTGAGGCGCCAGGTGGAAATGGCATGGCAAGCCGTTCCACAGGACTACATCCAGCATCTCTACGATCGTCTCCATGGGAGAATAGCAGCCTGCATTGCTGCGAAAGGTGGATATACACTGCACTAGTGCCGACATTGTGCATGCTCTGTTGCCTGTGTCTATGTGCCTGTGGTTCTGTCAGTGTGATCATGTGATGCATCTGACCCCAGGAATGTGTCAATAAAGTTTCCCCTTCCTGGGACAATGAATTCACGGTGTTCTTATTTCAATTTCCAGGAGTGTATGCCTTTACCTGCTTGTAGCCCCTGAAAACGGAAATTATAATGAAAAATAGAGTTCTTGGTTCTCAGTTTTCAGCCTTTAGCAGTGACTGTTCGCAATGCCCAAATAGTGGTATGAGCCTCGATTATAACACGAAATTTGAGCAGAGTTTCAAAAAATTAGAATGAGTAGGGAATACTGGTGATTTCTCGTAATTGAACCACATTTTACTTTTCGAACGGTGGAACGACTAAGTTTTCTTTTGCTTGTCTATTTTGTTTAATTTTTTGATTGTACATACCTTGGAACTGAGTTAGTCAAAAATTTTTATCTTTGATTTCTGCATTTATTACAGAAAACAATAGAAACAAAAAACCGAAAATAAGTCATTTCAGAAACTGGTTATACTGGCCAGCTTCTACGGCCATGTTAAACTGACGTTGTTTCAGCGCTATCCCTACTTTCGACCGCTGAACCTTAAGATGATGTGTATTTTTCAAGTAAAACTCTTGCACCTCAGAGAACACTACACGACACCGACGAGAGGCATTCGCGGAGAGTGAGGGCGGTTGGTGAGAGGTCTGGACTCTACAATTTTCAACCTAGAACAAAATTTCAAAAATTTCAAAATTTCAAAAACCAAATCCCTGATCGTCGCTCTCACCGCGTGATCCAGGCTCCGGAAACAGACAATCCACTGATGGCGAAATGCAGGTGAACGAGCAGTCCATACCACCGACTCAAGGATGGAACCCCAGGCTACTTGACAACAGCGGTCTAGCGACTGGTCACGGAAGGTAGAAAAGGGAAAACATTAAATTTAATTTTTGTCGCGCTCAGCGAGCCATACAGTGCAAATTCGTGGAAATAAACTGTGTCTGCTAATAATAATTAATATAAACAGGATAAATCCAGGAGTAAAATGAAATGGTTTGATGACGTTTTAAACTACACTAGCACAGATGGTCAGATGTCAGTGTAACTTGCTACACGTACACATCATCGGCGTGTTTGTAAATGATAAAGAGCTGCAATTCTATGTGACAAGCAGAATGGCCACCAGTGTGCATTAGTGCTGTTCATGTTTAGTGTTGTTACGATACCTGGTATGGTACACAGGATGAATCACCTAAAACTTGCACCGCAATTATTGTGGAAATGGAAAGTGCTATTGATGTGCGACTTTCGCAGTATGCGTTGCTAGTCAGGGGCTTGCATTGTTAGCCAATCAACAGATTGTAATAATACATAGAAAATGTGTTTTTTGTGCAAACATACACTTTTTTGAATGGAACAATGTCTGTTGACATCAACATACCAATAGTACAGTAAATTAGAGTAACTGTAGTGTCTGTTACAGGTTTCTAGTGCGAGCAGTTTACGAAACATTTAATTTTGAACAATTTTCACACCGACACTTGCTTTTGCCATTCAACCTGCGAAATTGCTAAGTACCATGTTATTATGTACGCTTACAGTGTGCTTACGTGTTTCCTGAGTGCATTGCGACTAGCTAGTCAGTTAATGTGTGACATTCCAAGCAGTAGCTCGTGAGTGGACGATGGGATTTACCAACGCAGAAATAGCCGACATGCTCACGGTGTATGGAGAGAGTAGGTAGAATGCAGTTCGTTCTTGAACAGTAGATGCGGCAAGGTGTCCCAGTAGACGTCAACCATATCGGTAGTTATTTATCAACCTGTTACGTGAAAGTGATGGGGCAACACCTAGACAGCGTAACAGAAGGAAACAAGTGACGACAAAAAACGAACGAATTAATGTTCTTGCTGCTGTTGCAGTTGATCTACATCTACATCTACACCCATACTCCGCACGCCACCTGACGGTGTGTGGCAGAGGGTACCCTGAGTACCTCTATCGGTTCTACCTTCTGTTCCAGTCTCGTATTGTTCGTGGAGAGAAGGATTGTCGGTATGCTTCTGTGTGGGCTCTTATCTCTCTGATTTTATCCTCATGGTCTCTTCGCGAGATATACGTAGGAGGGAGCAATATACTGCTTGACTCTTCGGTGAAGGTATGTTCTCGAAACTTTAACAAAAGCCCGTACCGAGCTACTGAGCGTCTCTCCTGCAGAGTCTTCCACTGGAGTTTATCTATCATCTCCGTAACGCTTTCGCGATTACTAAATGATCCTGTAACGAAGCGCGCTGCTCTCCGTTGGATCTTCTCTACCTCTTCTATCATCCCTATCTGGTACGGATCCCACACTGTTGAGCAGTGTTCAAGCAGTGGGCGAACAAGCGTACTGTAACCTACTTCCTTTGTTTTCGGATTGCATTTTCTTAGGATTCTTCCAATGAATCTCAGTCTGGCATCTGCTTTACCGACGATCAACTTTATATGATCATTCCATTTTAAATCACTCCTAATGCGTACTCCCAGATAATTTATGGAATCAACTGCTTCCAGTTGCTGACCTGCTATTTTGCAGCTACATGATAAGGGATCTATCTTTCTATGTATTCGCAGCACATTACACTTGTCTACATTGAGATTCAATTGCCATTCCCTGCGCCATGCGTCAATTCGCTGCAGATACTCCTGCATTCCAGTACAATTTTTCATTGTTGCAACCTCTCGATACACCACAGCATCACCTGCAAAAAGCCTCAGTGAACTTCCGATGTCATCCATCAGGTCATTTATGTATATTGTGAATAGCACGTTAGCTCCCGCGCAATCGCACGAGGAAGTGGCATGAGCCATTCAAGTGCCCTATCCATTCTCCATCGACATACGCTCCATCCATATCACGTCTCTCCTTACCAAGAGCTACATGGAACGATTATGAGAATCGTGTTAACTTCTGTATATGGGCATTAAGAGAGAATGGTGATGAAGCCACGTTTACCAGTCACGGCCAGGTACACCACAGTAACATTCGCTATTGGTCTGTTGACAATGCGCGTGACTTCTTTAGGTGGAACGTCAGCGTCTATGGAGTGTACACGTGTGTTATGGAATAGCGAACCATCAGTTAATAGGCCCGCTTTTCATGGAAAAAAACTCTGAATGGAGCACAAGTATTGCAGCCTCCTAACATATCATCTTCCATGGATGCTAGAAGACGTTTCTCTGCAGACTAGGAGGAACCTGTTGTACCAACATGGCGCCTGTCCATCTCATAGTGCACGAAGTACTACAGCACGTCTTCACCAATAATATCCAAATTGTTGTATTTGACGCAGAGGACCTGTACCTTGGCCTGCCTGTTACCCGGATTTGACACCTGTAGACATTTTTCCCTGGGGAAAACTGAAGTACGCTGTGTACAAGGACATACGAAGTACACACAATGACGTGTAACGACGTATTACTGCAGCGTTCTCGGACATCTCTGCTGAAATGCTAGCACGTGTGCAGCAGTCGTTCAATGTCAGACTGGAAGCGTGTACTACCGCTGCCTGTGGTCACTTTGAACACAACCTGCGACAGTCAGTTGTCTCGTTACCGGCCATATTCCTTGTAACTAGTGTATGCACTTGTGTTATTCTTTAGTGTGTGCTACCACAAGTATTTTATAAGTGCCGGTGTGGGAACTTTTCAGAATTCGATATCTCATAAACTAATCGCATTAGAATCCTGCAACAAAGACCACTGACATCCTAATTTACCCTAACCTTCGTCTGCTACTGTCAATAGGCGTTGATCCATTTAAAATAGTGTATCTTTGCACAAAAAATACACTGCATAAGTGTTGTTATAAGCTGTTGATTGGCTTACAATACGAGCCGCTGACAATCCTTTCTGTAAAAATCACACTTTCAGTCTCAGCAATATTTGTCGTGCAAATTTTAGGTGATTTACCCTGTATATGGAGCTTGAACTGTGTCAGAAGTTGAGTGATGACTGTGAAGGACAGGGTGTGGTTTTGCTGTTGTACATGTAAAAGAATTGATATAAGCATTAATGAAACTTCCTGACAGATTAAAACTGTGTGCCCGACTGAGACTCGAACTCGGGACCTTTGCCTTTCGCGGGCAGGTGCTAAACCAACTTTTTTTTTTTTTTTTTTGTAATCTCATTTTGTTCGTTATTGTTCATTTCAATTGTTCGTGGCGGACGTCACCTGACGCCCATTAAAGTTCGTTACTGATCCATTCACTCAGTTTTTTTATTACAAAGGGCAGCTAACCCTCTGACCGAACACGCTGAGCTACCGTGCCGGCGAGGCCATGCTAATCTTCTCTGTATCGTTCCAATTTTAGTATATGTACTGCCGAAGCAAATACGTGATCCATTTAAAATAGTGTATCTTTGCACAAAAAATACACTGCATAAGTGTTGTTATAAGCTGTTGATTGGCTTACAATACGAGCCGCTGACAATCCTTTCTGTAAAAATCACACTTTCAGTCTCAGCAATATTTGTCGTGCAAATTTTAGGTGATTTACCCTGTATATGGAGCTTGAACTGTGTCAGAAGTTGAGTGATGACTGTGAAGGACAGGGTGTGGTTTTGCTGTTGTACATGTAAAAGAATTGATATAAGCATTAATGAAACTTCCTGACAGATTAAAACTGTGTGCCCGACTGAGACTCGAACTCGGGACCTTTGCCTTTCGCGGGCAGGTGCTAAACCAACTTTTTTTTTTTTTTTTTTTTGTAATCTCATTTTGTTCGTTATTGTTCATTTCAATTGTTCGTGGCGGACGTCACCTGACGCCCATTAAAGTTCGTTACTGATCCATTCACTCAGTTTTTTTATTACAAAGGGCAGCTAACCCTCTGACCGAACACGCTGAGCTACCGTGCCGGCGAGGCCATGCTAATCTTCTCTGTATCGTTCCAATTTTAGTATATGTACTGCCGAAGCAAATACGTGATCCATTTAAAATAGTGTATCTTTGCACAAAAAATACACTGCATAAGTGTTGTTATAAGCTGTTGATTGGCTTACAATACGAGCCGCTGACAATCCTTTCTGTAAAAATCACACTTTCAGTCTCAGCAATATTTGTCGTGCAAATTTTAGGTGATTTACCCTGTATATGGAGCTTGAACAGTGTCAGAAGTTGAGTGATGACTGTGAAGGACAGGGTGTGGTTTTGCTGTTGTACATGTAAAAGAATTGATATAAGCATTAATGAAACTTCCTGGCAGATTAAAACTGTGTGCCCGACTGAGACTCGAACTCGGGACCTTTGCCTTTCGCGGGCAGGTGCTATACCAACTGAGCTACCGAAGCACGACTCACGGCCGCTCCTCACAGCCTTACTTCTGGCAGTATCTCGTCTCCTACCTTCCGAACTTGACAGAAGCTCTCCTGCGAAGGGCAAAGGTCCCGAGTTCGAGTCTCGGTCGGGAACACAGTTTTAATCTGCCAGGAAGTTTCATATCAGCGCACACTCCGCTGCAGAGTGAAAATCTCATTCTGGAAACATCCCCCAGGCTGTGGCTAAGCCATGTCTCCGCAATATCCTTTCTTTCAGGAGTGCTAGTTCTGCATGGTTCGCAGGAGAGCTTCTGTGAAGTTTGGAAGGTAGGAGACGAGATTCTGGAAGAAGTAAGGCTGTGAGGACCGTGCGTGAGTCATCCTTCGGTAGCTCAGTTGGTAGAGCACTTGCCCGCGAAAGGCAAAGGTCCCGAGTTCGAGTCTCGGTCGGGCACGCAGTTTTAATCTGCCAGGAAGTTTCATATCAGCGCACACTCCGCTGCAGAGTGAAAACCTCATTCTGATAAACATTAGTATTTTACAACAATTAGACACATACAAAATTACATTCATTACAATAGAATCATATTGATCGGGCCCCAAAGTAGCATGCCCGTGTGAGAGAGCGTTATCAGAACCTTACAGTGCCTTAAGGAGACCTCAGCGTGGGCCTCCATTTGGCCGGCTGGTCGAATCCTGTAATATCCAAGTATATGGGCCATTTCCATGTGGCTGTGGCGAATTGTTGGACTGTATGAGAAAGTGAGGGCTGGCATACTCGTCATGAAGGTTCTGGCAGACCACGTTTGACCACCGTAAGGGAGGATCGTCGTATTGTGCAACGAGCACAATCGCTTCACATCTACGCCTGCTATTCGAGAACAAGTAATGAATTTCTACGACATTCTGAGTCATCCGACATCTTTGGTCATAAACCAGCAGCAGGCACACTACGTAATTATCTTCCCATGCTTAGGTCGCCGTTAACAACACAACACCACTCTAAACAGTTGCGTTTAGAGTGTTGCTACGATTTGGAAGCAAGGACTGCTGATGGATGGCCTCGCGCTGTTGTTCAGCGATGAAGCACGGTTCTGCACCACCTCAGGTGACCATCATCGGTGAGTACGGCGGCGACCTGGGGAAAAGGTCCCATTATTCCACTGTTTTTGAGTAGAACAGTGGTGTTACTCCTGCAGCCGGGGGCCATCGGGCATAACTTCTGGTCGGAGCTGATTAGGACTGTGGGAGCTCTGACCACACAGCAGTCTTTTACGAACATCTTGCATTTTCATGTGTTACCTCACATTGGACAGTTACATGGTGCCATTTTTCAACAGTAAATTACCCGTAAATACAAGTTTCATGTGTCTATGAACTGTGTGTGGTGTTGAGGTACTCCTGTGGCCAGCAAGGGCCAAAGACCTGTCCCCAATAGAGCATATGTGAGACTATCTCCAACACCAACTCTGTCCCGCTGATGAATTCTTCTCGGGTTATCAGCCGAGTGGTGTCGTCGTCTTGTCGCAACGTTTCAATGAGTTTTGTACCCATGATCTTCTTGAAAAGTGTCGGAATGCTTCTCTCTGCTCTCTGGTATGGACAGACTCCCCTTAGGTGGTCTACAGTATAGGAGTCTGTTGCCTGTTGACATTTATTCCACAAATACCTGGTGATCAAAAAGTCAGTATAAATTTGAGAACTTAATAAACCACGGAATAATGTAGACACAGAGGTAAAAATTGACAGACATGCTTGGAATGACATGGGGTTTTATTAGGAAAAAAATACAAAAGTTCAAAAAATGTGCGACAGATGGCGCTTCATCTGATCAGAATAGCAATAATTAGCATAACAAAGTAAGACAAAGCAAAGATGATGTTCTTTGCAGGAAATGCTCAATATGTCCACCATCATTCCTCAACAATAGCTGTAGTCGAGGAATAATGTTGTGAACAGCACTGCAAAGCATGTCAGGAGCTATGGTGAGGCACTCGCGTTGGATGTTGTCTTTCAGCATCGCTAGAGATGTCGGTCGATCACGATATACTTGCGACTTCATGTAACCCCAAAGCAAATAATCGCACGGACTGAGGTCTGGGGATGACGAAAGTGGCGGCTGAGCACACGATCATCACCAAACGACGTGCTCAAGAGATCTTTCACGCGTCTAGCAATATGGGGTAGAGCGCCATCCTGCATAAGCATCGTACGTTCCAGCAGGTGTTTATCAGTCAGGCTGGGGACGATGCGATTCTGTTAACATATCGGCGTACCTCTCACCCGTCACAGTAGCAGTTACAAAACCAGAATCACGCATTTCCTCGAAGAAAACAGGCCCGATAACGGTAGATGTGGTAAATCCAACCCATACCGTGACTTTCTCGTCGTGCAATGGAGTTTCCACGACAGTTCTAGGATTTTCGGTACCCAAATTCTGCAGTTGTGGGCGTTGACAGACCCTCGCAGCGTGAAATGAGCTTCGTCGGTCCACAACACGTAGCTCAATCAATCGTCATCTTCCGCCATCTTTTAGAACGCCCACACCGCAAAGACCTCCGCTTCCCTAAATCACCAGGTAGCAGTTCATGATGCCGACGGATTTTGTACGGATAGCATCGGAGGGTACGCCTAAGTGCTAACCAAACAGTAGTGTAAGGAATGCCGGTGCGACGTGCGACTGCACGAGCGCTGACTTCCCCGTCCATAGACGAACCTGCTACAGTCTCCATTTCTTCCTGAACTGTCTCAGCAGCATTACGCCTTGTGTTCGGTCGGCCACTACGGGGTCCATCGTCTGAACAGCCCGTGGCTTCGAACTTCGAAATCATTCTGGCCACAGCTGCATTTGTCAACGGACCTTTACCTGTTCGAATCCCCTTCCTATGGCGATAGGATCGTAACGCTGAACTAGCACATTCCCCATTCTGATAATACAGCTTCACTAAAAGCGCCTTTTCAAGTATCGTCAACATGCTGCGACTGCTGGCGCATCTGATTCTCTCTCTAATTACAGCTCCTTTTATACACGATTGTCATGCGCAGTCACTGACGTTTTGCTGTCCAGCGCCATCTGTCGGACATTTTGTGCACTTTGATTTTTTTTTCTTTTCGGTCATAATAAAACTCCATGTCATTCCAAGCATGTGTGTCAATCTTTACCTCTCTATCTACATTACTCCGTGGTTTATTAAGTTCTCAAATTTATACTGACTTTTTGATTTTCCGGTGTAAGATAAAATTGACTGGGATTAAAAGGAGTAGCTAAAACTTGTCCGAGCTCGACAGGATAAAATACTGTGGTGCTAGTAAACAAGCGGTACGAGAAAGTGGAATGTCTCTTCTTCTGCTTCTGCTTAACTCTTGGAATAGCAGCGATTATGCGTTGCCAGCCATACTTGGTAAAAATAGGGAAGCGGTTTATAATATCCAAGTTCCTCTTAGGAACGACGGCGGTTAGATTTGCAATTATCCAACCGAAATCATAAGGCTTGTGGGGTAGAGGTGGTTTAGGAACACTGGAGTCGGTAAAAGGGTAGGGGTATTGTGATGCGCGTACGTCTTGTCACGCAATGATATTGCGACCATCTTCAGTAGTCCTGGCGCAGTCATCTCTGTCTCTGCTGGCGGCGCATTGACTACCGCTTCTGTGTCTTTTTCTTGGATGGGCGCAGCAGTTGCTTTCATCTGCCAGCAGCGGCTCTTGCGCCTTGTTCTCGGCAGGGCAGGCGGGTGGTTCGACGTTTTTGGCCACGTCGTCCCGTGCTGGTGGTGAAGCTGGCTGGGAATCTTGTTTCCGCAGGCCTTCCCATTTCGAGGAGTTGGTAGACATCTCTATCGCCACATCCGTGGGCACCTACACAGCGCCCTGTGTTACCGAACGAGCAGGGAGAGCGTCCACCTGCGTGGCGATGGTGACAGTCGTAACGTCTCGCCCCTTGCGAGACTTGCAGGTCAGCAACTCGCGGAGCTGCGCGAGCTGAAGGCGCATCTCGTCCACCTCAGCCAGAAGTGCAGCCCTCTCCCCTGCCATGGCAGATTTGAGAGCGGCAACTGCGTTGGCGGCAGCACCTTCGATGTTGGGAATGCTGTCGGGACTGCAGCAGCACGGTCCTCCACTCGCGCCAACACCAGCAGAAGTGCAAATGGCATGATGCGCGGCCGGAGCCTTTACCGCGCCTTGGTTCATAGCCACCTCCTCTTGCGCGGTGATTCGCCGTCGGCGTGTGTTCCGCCCCTTCCCGCGTCCACAGCTCTCGAGATAACTGCAGCCACGGTAGTTGGCGGCGTGTGCGCCGCCGCAGTTGGAACGTGTAGCGGCGGCGTCCCTAGGCTTCCTGCACTCGCGAGTGAGGTGCGACTTTGCACACTTTAAACACGCGACTACGCCAGTGCAGTCCGCGGCGAAGTGCCGCAGCTTCTGACAGCGGAAGCACTGTGCGGGCTTCTTCCTCTTCTGATTGCTGTCCAGCCCGAGCGCTTGGCCCAGGAGGCTGACGATCGCGACAACTTGTTCTCCTCGTGTTGCCTTCGGGCGTCCAGGCATGTTGGCGCCGCGAGCGAGAGTAGCAGCGAGCAGCAGCGATGTGACCCACACTGAGTCAGCAGCAGAAGTCATCGGGATGCTGTCTCTGCTCCTTTTTGACTTTCCTCTCTGTGAGGAAGCTCAAGTGGAAGTTTGTGGCCTGTTGGTCTTTACTCCCCTAAGAATCATGATGAAACTTGTTTCTTGGACTATTCGATTATATCTGGAACTGGCAAGAAGTGCCGAGAATCTATTTCTTGTTCTTGTCGATGTGACGATTTTTCTTTTTCGTCTTACTAGTGACTGAGGACTGTTCCTCGGCGTTGGCTTGATACGTAACGTATTCTGTCTTAAGTTGTTCTCCGTAAATCAGAGAAATGGTTACACAATGCATCCGCAGGGCAGTGAAGATAGGGTAGGAATTAATCAGCTCATAATCCTCCCTAGAAAGTCGTGTAAGGCCTTCTGGATAGCTAACTGGTTGATGTGGGAGTGGCGGTTTCGGATGGTTTGGTGGGACAAAAGGATAGGGATTTTCGTGGTTGGGGTATGTACCGTCGCGAAGCGAATTATCAATCTTCTTCAGTACAGCAATTGCACTGTACATGTCTGAAAGCGGGAGGAATGGTACTTCTTCCCACTCTTATTTCTCTTGTGCACCTGCTTCGGTGTACTTTTGCTGTGTCGCCTCCCCTTCGGCAGTCTCGTCGGTTTGCGTGGCCACGTTGCGAACTCCTTCTCTCGTGCAGGAGTCGTCTGGGTGGCGGTGTCTTCTCTGGTGGCGGAGTCTTCTTTGGCTGAGTGAAGTTTCTGCGTCCGCACAGCAGTCTGACGTCGAGCCTCGCCCAGTTCCGCCAACATGGCTGCCCTCTCTTCCGCCATGGCGGATTTGAAGGCGGACATGGCTTCTTGTACAGCGTCCTTTAGACGCCTGGAGACGACGTCTCCTGTACAAGAGATCACCTCTTCATGTGTTGTGGCCACTTGCTTCTGCGTCGTCTTCTTATCCGGTCCGCGCCAATTACTCTTGCTGGCGCAGTAACGGGCGTTCGCCTCGTGTGCGCCGCCGCAGTTGACGCAGTGGCGCGATCATGTGCTTGCGAACACTTCAAACGCTGCAGTTCTTGACGACGTGGCCAAGCTTTTGGCACAGAAAGCACTGAGCTACAGTCTTCTTCTTCCTGTTGCCGGACGTTCCTGCTAGCGTGAACAGCAACTCCGCTAGGGCTGTAGCTTTGCGTCCCCTTCCGCGTCCCGACATCTCGAGCAACAACAGCGTTAACACCGATGCGTACCTCCCCGCAGCCTGAGCGGGAATGATCGGGATGAAGTGTTCTGCATATCTATATAGCTGCTTAACCGTCGTCTGCTACTGTAGGTCGGCCAATCACGTTCCTCCGGAATGGGGCACCGTGTAGGTAGTGGTGTGTGTGTGTGGGGGGGGAGGACGGCACGACGTTGCCTGGCTTCGAGACCCGCTGGCTATCCAATTTGTCTGCGGACGCAGCTGCCTTCAGATTGGAGCGTTCCTGACGTATTTTGTCATTTGTGGGATTCCACACTGCACTGAGCTGAAAACTGCTATCCCTGTTTACTAAATTGTTGTGCAAACGTATCTCCACTGCCTCTTTGAAGATCGAGTCCCAGAAACCGTTAGCGCTGCACAGCTTCTTCGTTTTCTCGAATTCGAAGGTGTGTCCCTCGATAATGCTACGTTCTGCTGTCCTAGTCGTACGTTCCTGATGTGTTCAGTACAGCGCTGGGAGATACATCGTTGTGCCTGCCCGATATTTCCATCCCACATTCGCACTCAATACTGTAAATGCCCGGCGTCTGCAACCTCAGCTGGTCTTTGGTTGAGCCAAGTATATCATTTAAAGAAAGCACGAAATAACGACCACCTTTCGATCCCTGAAAAAAGTGAAAGATATACTTGAAAGCAAACATTGTTGTCGCTTCCTAAAAAAGAAAAAAGTTGTGGTGTTGGGGGCCACGACATGGAGGAGGAGCCGAAACGAGATGATCGCTCCGGCGAGACGCAAGGTATGGCAGATGACGGTCCAGGGGAGGTTTCCCGGTCGACGGTAGCGCCTGATCCCCCACCACCGACGAAGACGACGAGCGAGAGTGATGCGCGCGCCCTCCGGATGGACGTGGAAATTTCCGCGAACGTTCGTCGCCACGCCCGCACACTCTCAGGACGGAGACGACGCATAGAACAACCGATCCCCTTGACAAAGGAGGAAATTACCGACGGCATCGCCAGTCTGACCCCCGAGGAGAGTTGCATTTACATGCAACGTTTGGCGCTACGGTCGCAGGTTCGAATCCTGCCTCGGGCATGGATGTGTGTGATATCCTTAGGTTTGTTACGTTTAAGTAGTTTTAAGTTCCAGGGGACTGATGACTTCAGATGTTAAGTCGCATAGTGCTCAGAGCCATTTGAACCTTTTTCTTTTTTTTTTTTTTGCAACGTTTGGCCATGGGTACAGAAGAGGAGAGGAGGAGGTGTTCTCGAGACTCCGGTCATTGGTACCCGCGGGTTGCATCATCCAAGCGCATGTCGAAGCTGCCACGACAACTGCCGCGCCAGCAGTCGCACCAGTTGCGCCGGCTGCAGAAGTCGCCACCCCTTCGCGAACGTGCAGTCTGGCAACTCTGGACAAGCCAGGAGAAGTCGAGCAAACCTCGAGGAAGCGCCCAACCGCGGCCGTAGAGGACACTCCCTCCCCCCAGGCAAGTTACGATCGCGCCAGGCGGAAGAGGAAGAGGGTGCGTCGAAGGACGAATGCATCGCCGAGGAAACACGATGAAGAAGGCTTGATCGCGCCCTCCTAGCGCCACACAGCGATAGCCAGGACGTTCAACTGGTGACGCCGGAAAAGGTCCAGGCTGCAAACCGGTATTCAGATCTATCGGAAGTAGGCGAGACTGACAGGGACGGGACCACACCGACTACGGCGACGAAGCCTCCAAGTCGCCCGCCGCTGATGACCATCCAGTGGCGCGAGGGCTATAGTAAGCTGAGAGAGAAGCTCTCCTCGGCCGTGGCCGGTGTAGCCGGGCGGTTCTAGGCCCTTCAGTCTGGAACCGCGTGACCGCTACGGTCGCAGGTTCGAATCTTGCAACGGGCATGGATGTGTGTGATGTCCTTAGGTTAGTTAGGTGTAAGTAGTTCTAAGTTCTAGGGGACTGATGACCACAGATGTTAAGTCCCATAGTGCTCAGAGCCATTTGAACCATCTACTCGGTCGTAAAAGCGCGAAAGATGACGGCGGGGACCGACAAGTACAAGGTTAGAGGAGAATTCATAGAGGACCACGCGAAACTCATGCAGCTCTGCTAAACCGAGAAGTGAAACGCAGGGCACTGAACAGATGAAGCAGTTGAAGGTCGTCTTTCGCCCCCTGCCGCTCAAAAGATGGAACCGGCGTTTCTACAGCGGCAGTTTCCAGACCCGCCACGTCGGCCTGATGAGGTCGCCCAGGACCTACAGGGACATGCCCTTGTTCCTAGTGGTATTGGTTGACAACGTTGACAACTGGAAAATATTTCAGGTTGACAACATTGCCGACTTCGACGTAAAAGTAGAAACACTCCGTGCGAAGAGCAGACGAGCCCAGTGCTTCAACTGCCAGCAGCGCAGGGACCAGGTAGCAAAATATTGCAGGGTCCCTGAGCGCTGCTGCAAGTGTGCCGAGGAGCACCAGTCGCAGGACTGCCCGAAGAAGAAAGAAGACCGCCCGAAGTGCTGCAGCTGCGACGGGGAACACGTCGCCTGTTATCGAGGATGCGTCGCATTCGAGCGCGGGAAGCGCGCCAGCCGCGTAAACCAGACCCGCAGTTTCGCGGACGTCGTTAAGGGAAAGCCGGCCGCCCATTCCCGAGCCGCTCGCGGGGGAGACCGCACCGGCACCGCAACCGTCGCAGCTGCCCTCGCCGGCGACGCCGGCTGCAGTCAGGGGAGACGGCCAGCCGGCGCCCGCGACCGCGAGGCGGGTTGCCGCCAGCGCAGGGCGTTCCCAGCATACCGCTCCGCTGCCGACTACGGGACTCTACGGGAAACGTGGAGAAGGAGTCAAACCTTCCCGAAACATCGAAGGAAGACACTACCGAGCTGATTGCGGTTCTGCTATCGCTCAACCAGCTGATGACTCAGCTACCGGTGCTCGTGGGAGCAGTGACGGCGGCCCTTCAGGCCACCGTCGGGAGAAACCAGCCTTAAAATGGATAACGACCATATTTATGGGTTAACAATTTGCACGTTCGACGCTAAGGGCCTCCACCCCGAACAGGGCGAATTTCGCCAATTCCTACGGGACGAGGCGGTCGACATCTGGCTTGTGCAGGAGACCTTCCTCAAACCCGGGGTCGACGTGCGAGCAGCAATTTTTTTCTGTTACCGAGATGACAGAGCCACCCACGGGGGCGGCACTGCCATCTACGTGAAGAAGTCACTGCGCCACCACCGCTTTTAACTGCCGGCTCTTAATGCGCTGGAGGCTACAGGAGTGGCTATCAACACCACCGCCGGGAAGATTCTTCTCGTGTCGGTGTACCGGCAGCCTGGCAGACCACTAGACGAAGCTGACTTCGACGCCCTGCTGTCGTTGGATGGGCGAGCTTTCATTGCCGGGGATTTCAATGTGAAACACACCGAATGGAACTCACGAACTGTCAACCTCAGCGGGCGCTGCCTCTCCCGCACTGTTCACAGCAACGGCACGATCACCGATGGGGCCGTTTGACCCCACGATCTTCCCTGTATAGGACAACCGGACGTGCTCGATATTGCTGTTCTCAAGCGCATCGGGCAATTCGGCCACGTAGGGTCATTTTTGCCTCGACGTGCTTCTCTTCCAGAGAGCCGTCCGAGCTATAGCAGACTTTACGTCGAGCGCTCTCATACGAAAGCCCTCGAACTGCTCGAGGACGTTCCACATCCCACTGAGGTAGGAGCAGACGCCGCCCTAGCATTCTCCACCCGAAGAATACTCCGAACAGCAGATGAAGCCACGACGAGACATCGCCAAGGGCCACGAGACTTCTCTCGACAGCTACCGTGCCCTATTCTGGACGCGATCTCAGAGAAGAACCGAATGTTTAGTGAATGGCAGCTCACTCGCCAACCAGACACGAGGCGTCGCTTAAACCGCATCAGACTGGAAATTAAGGCAGCAGTCGAGCAACACCGGAACCAGGAATGGGCGGACCCTGTGTCTACCCTCAGTCCTGAGGATCGTAGAGCATGGAGGGTGGTAAAATCCTCCCTACGCCGGCGGCAGCGAATACCGCCCTTACAGGTCGGGAACGACTTTGCCAGCGACCCGGACGCGAAAGCCAGCGCTCTGGCTGATGCATTCGCAGCGAACTTTACACCGGGGGCCGACGTCGTCGACGTGAAGCACATACGGGGAAACCAAGAGCAACTACCAACATTCCGCGTCGCAAGGGAGAACGGCGACTTTATCGTGCAGATAACGGAGGGAGAAGTTGCTGTGCAGCTTCACTCGCTGAACCCCAAGAAGGCTGGAGCCAGCGATGGCGTCACAAACCTCCTGCTGAAGAACCTTCCCCCGGGACTACACCGGCAACTTGCCGATGCTTTCAACGAGATCCTCCAGTTAGGTGTCTACCCCTCTCCATGGAAACACGTGGAGGTTGTGGCCATTCTGAAATCTGCCAACGACCCACGCCAGGTATCCAGCTACCAACCCATCAGTCTGCTCCCGTCCCTCTCGATGGCTTTCGAGAGGCTGTATACGAGAAGACTGATGCGGCAAGTCGCCCAGAGGGCATCATCGCGGAGGGGCAGTTCGGATTTCGGGAAGAACATACAACTTCCCACCAGCTCCTGCGAGTGGTAGAAGCTGCGATAAGGGCACTGGAAACAAGGGAATACGTTGAGGCAGTGTTCCTCGACGTCTCCCGAGCGTTTGACTCGGTGTGGCCTGACGGTCTCGAGTTCAAACTTTTTGAACAAGGGATGCCGACGTCTCACATGATGCTACTGCGGCCATGCCTGTCTGAACGAACCTTCCACGCGAGGGCCGACTGCGGTACTTGCAGAGACAGGCAGATACGTGCAGGAGTGCCGCAGGGGTCGGTACTCGGCCCCTCGCTGTACTCCCTGTACGCTGCCGACCCCCCTAAAGTGGCAGGAGTTGAAGTTGAGCTGTACGCGGATGATAGGACCCTGTTCACTGTCAACATGAACGCCCAAATGCTGAGAAACCGCCTCCAACGCGGATGCGACGCCTTGGGCTCATGGACAACAAAATGGCGGCTGAAATTCAACGCCACAAAGAGCCAGGCAGTTGTCTTCATCTGAAGACTTCTGCCCCCAGGGCTTACGCCAGTCGAAATCGTGGGAGAACCTATCCCATGGGGTGGGACGGCAAAATACCTAGGGGTCACACTAGTCCGCAGGCTCACCTGGAAGCATCACATGTCAAAGGGAGAGCAATAGGACGCCTTCGCGCCCTGTATCCGCTACTAAACCCGCAGTCGTCATTGCCACCGCAACACGGCATCACGCTATATCTAACATTGGTCTGCAGTCTGGGGGAAAGCCGCAGGTACTCACATTGTGACGCTGCAGCGGATACAGAACCGCGCCCTGAAGACTTATATGCATCTTCCGAGGACGCGCCAACTCCACGAGGACACCGGGATCCTACCTCTCCGAGACAGGTTTCGCGCCATCACCAGGAAGTTCTACTAGGAAGCGGGACACTCCCGCAACTGGATCATCCGTGGACTGGACCAACAACCACAATACAGGCCAACCACTCGTTGGCCTGACTTGCTGAGGGATTAAGTTTTACTAATCCCCCATCAGAGTGTGTCTTTCTCTTTTTCAGGCTCCACCAGCAAAGATAACTCAACAAGAATGGTAAGATCTATTCTCTCTCCCCTAGGAACCGCAGGAATGACAAATTTTTGTCTAGACTGCATCATGTCGAGCCAAGGACAGGCTCGTCTTTTCAGCGTTAGCGTCACCCGACACTTTGCCAGAAGATGATGGGTACGAAACTCATTGAAACGTTGCGACAAGACGACGCTAACATTCGGCTGATAACACGAGAAGAATTCATCAGTGGAATACGCCGAGAAAGACTGCAATCGCATATAACTCTGCTCATATCGTTGCCTCCTTCCGTTCCGTGTGCTTCCACTTTTTACCAAGCAGTGTATAGTCACGTCTGCCTCTGTAACTGAGTGGTCATCGTAGGCGGCTGCTATATGGAGGACCCGCATTTGATTCCTGGTATTGCCAAGGATTTTTCGTTGTGGGACGACTGGTACAGGGTATACTCAGAAATGTGATGACAACTGAGGAGCTACGTGACCGACCAGTAACGGCTCCACGGCCTGGAAAGTCTGCTAGGAGAGCAATGTGCGACTACATGCCTCTCCTTACCGCAGCCACATGCGCCACAAGATTGAGGAAGAGATGGTGGTCAGTGACATCCCTTGGGCCTTCACGATCTGGCAAGGAGCACGTGTTTAGTGTATTCGCAAATCGATATTGTAATTCTACAAGAGGTTTCAACTAAAAATAGGTTTCAACTAAAGAAGTGTAAAAGATACTAGGCTATCGATCGATATTCAGTGTCGATGCAGAATCAAAGTGGAGTGATGAAAAGGGCATGGGAACAGAAAGCTCCCAGACTTCGTGACAGGACATCTCACAGTAAGAATCTCGCAGAGAAGGTGAAATGATGGCCGTACACCAGTCACCCTTAGTAGTGGACCACACTGCATGTGAGGCCACTTTTGGCCCCATCCACGTGTGCATCGCAGGGTAAAGGAGAAAATGCCTATTGTTGCCCTTATGTAGCCAGTGCAACCACTTGGCCTTGGCCTCACATCACTCACACTTGCTCTTCAAAATGTAAACAATAACAACTAGTACGTCAACAAACTGCCCACTTGACTGAACTGCTTATATAAACAATGACATCACTTATATAAAACAGAATGGTCACTTATACTCTTATCGTTTATTTATTTAAGACCCAGATGTTTATCCCCTTTCAAGCTGCCAACTCCCTCTACTCGCCCCACGAGCCACACTCCTCTAACCCAAATGGGTGACACATATAAATGGCATGGCACGCTGAATGACTATGATTTATTATGTCAATCGCTTTGACAGAAGAGTGTTTGTGTGAAAAATGATTAGGTTTTATTCCTATTAATTATGCCGCAGTATGCTATTCCACTTACCTTAATTAACATGTTTTATCTCCAATATCAAAATAAAGCTGACTCTATATTTCCATCATTCTTATATTAGTTATATAATGACCCAAAAGATGACATCAGCTCCTTGAACAGCACAGTGTCCGCTGAGGTGAAGAAAGTCATGGGAAGCATTGCACATAAACAGATAGAGGTAGTATAGCGTTCACAAAGCATAAAAGGGCGATGCACTGGCGGATCTGTCATTTGTACTCAGGTGATTCATGTGAAGATCTTTCCGACGTGAATATAGACTCACGACTGGAGTTAACAGTCTTTGAACGCATATTGGTAGTTGGACCGAGACGCATGGGACACTCCATTTCGGAAGTCGTTATGGGATCCAATATTCCGAGATCCACAGACTGTGCCGAGAATACCGTGTTTGCAATACCTCTCACCACGGACAACGCAATGGCCGACGGCCTTCACTCAACGACCGAGAGCAGCGGCGTTTCCGTAAGGTTGTCTTTGGTAAGAGACATGCAACACTGCATGAAATAAGAGCAGAAATAAACGTGGGATATACGTCGAATGTATCCGTTAGGACAGTGCGTCGAAATATGACGTCAGTGGGCTATGGCAGCAGGCCACAATTATTCGCGATTGGTTTGAAGAACATTCTGGACAATTCGAGGGAACGATCTGGCCACCCAGATCGCTCGACATGAATCCCATCGAATATTTATTGGGCAGAATCGAGAGGTCAGTTTATGCGCAAAATCCTGCGCCGGCAACAATTTCCCAATTATGGACTGCTACAGACGCAGCATGGTGGAATCAGAGCTAACTATTTGTAGTATCGTTCCCAGAACCGATCGTGGTCCTCTGGTTTGGAGCCGAGTGGAAGGCTTAAACCAGAGGCTCAGACGATTCTGCGGAGAGCTGGGGTGCAAATTTCTCGACCTCCGCTATCGGTTGGTGAAATGTAGGGTCCCCCTGAATAGGTCAGGCGTGCACTACACGCCGGAAGCGGCTACGAGGGTAGCGGAGTACGTGTGGAGTGCACATGGGGTTTTTTTAGGTTAGAGAATTCCCTCCCTAGGCCCGACAAGACGCCTCCTGAGACGCGGCAAGGCAGGAGTAGGCAAAATGCAACAGGGAATAACAATATTAATGTGCTAATAGTAAACTGCAGGAGCGTCTATAGAAAGGCCCCAGAAGTGTTCTCATTAATAAACTGTCACAACGCCGATATATTACTAGGGACAGAAAGTTGGCTGAAACCACATGTAAACAGTAATGAAATCCTAAACTCAGATTGGAATGTATACCGCAGAGACAGGCTGGACAGTGAACGGGGAGGCGTGCTTATAGCGATAAGAAGTGTAATAGTATCGAAGGAAATTGACGGAGATTCGAATTGTGAAATGATTTGGGTGAAGGTCACCGTTAAAGCAGGCTCAGACATGGTAATTGGATGTCTCTATAGGCCCCCGGGCTCAGCAGCTGTTGTGGCTCAGCACCTGAAGAATAATTTGGAAAATATTTCGAGTAGATTTCCCCACCATGTTATAGTTCTGGGTGGAGATTTTAATTTTCCGGATATAGACTGGGAGACTCAAACGTTCATAACGGGTGGCAGGGACAAAGAATCCAGTGAAATATTTTTAAGTGCTTTATCTGAAAACTACCTTGAGCAGTTAAACAGAGAACCGACTCGTGGCGATAACATATTAGACCTTCTGGTGACAAACAGACCCGAACTATTTGAATCAGTTAATGCAGAACAGGGAATCAGCGACCATAAAGCGGTTACTGCATCAATGATTTCAGCCGTAAATAGAAATATTAAAAAAGGTAGGAAGATTTTTCTGTTTAGCAAAAGTGATAAAAAGCAGATTACAGAGTACCTGACGGCTCAACACAAAAGTTTTGTCTCAAGTACAGATAGTGTTGAGGATTAGTGGACAAAGTTCAAAACCATCGTACGATATGCGTTAGATGAGTATGTGCCAAGCAAGATCGTAAGAGATGGAAAAGAGCCACCGTGGTACAACAACCGAGTTAGAAAACTGCAGCGGAAGCAAAGGGAACTTGACAGCAAACATAAACATAGCCAAAGCCTTGCAGACAAACAAAAATTACACGAAGCGAAATGTAGTCTGAGGAGGGCTATGTGAGAGGCTTTCAATGAATTCGAAAGTAAAGTTCTATGTACTGACTTGGCAGAAAATCCTAAGAAATTTTGGTCTTATGTCAAAGTGGTAGGTGAATCAAAACAAAATGTCCAGACACTCTGTGACCAAATTGGTACTGAAACAGAAGATGACAGACTAAAGGCCGAAATACTAAATGTCTTCTTCCAAAGCTGTTTCACAGAGGAAGACTGCACTGTGCTTCCTTCTCTAGATTGTCGCACAGTTGACAAAATGGTAGATATCGAAATAGACGACAGAGAGATAGAGAAACAATTAAAATCGCTCAAAAGGGGAAAGGCCGCTGGTCCTGATGGGATACCAGTTCGATTTTACACAGAGTACGCGAAGGAACTTGCCCCCCTTCTTGCAGCGGTGTAACGTAGGTCTCTAGAAGAGCGAAGCGTTCCAAAGGATTGGAAAAGGGCACAGGTCATCCCCGATTTCAAGAAGGGACGTCGAACAGATGTGCAGAACTATATACCTATATCTCTAACGTCGATCAGTTGTAGAATTTTGGAACACGTATTATGTTCGAGTATAATGTCTTTTCTGCAGACTAGAAATCTACTCTGTAGGAATCAGCATGGGTTTCGAAAAAGACGGTCGTGTGAAACCCAGCTCGCGCTATTCGTCCACGAGACTCAGAGGGCCTTAGACACGGGTTCACAGGTAGATGCCGTGTTTCTTGACTTCCGCAAGGCGTTTGACACAGTTCCCCACAGTCGTTTAATGATCAAAGTAAGAGCATACGGACTATCAGATCAATTGTGTGATTGGATTGAGGAGTTCCTAGATAACAGAAAGCAGCATGTCATTCTCAATGGGGAGAAGTCTTCCGAAGTAAGAGTGATTTCAGGTGTGCCGCAGGGGAGTGTCATAGGACCGTTGCTATTCACAATATACATAAATGACCTGGTGGATGACATCGGAAGTTCACTGAGGCTTTTTGCAGATGATGCTGTGGTGTATCGAGAGGTTCCAACAATGGAAAATTGTACTGAAATGCTGGAGGATCTGCAGCGAATTGGCGCATAGTGCACGGAATGGCAATTGAATCTCAATGTAGACAAGTGTAATGTGATGCGAATACATAGAAAGATAGGTCCCTTATCATTTAGCTACAAAGTAGCAGGTCAGCAACTGGAAGCAGTTAATTCCATAAATTATCTGGGAGTACGCATTAGGAATGATTTAAAATGGAATGATCATATAGAGTTGATCGTCGGTAAAGCAGATGCCAGACTGAGATTCATTGGAAGAATCCTAAGTAAATGCAATCCGAAAACAAAGGAAGTAGGTTACAGTACGCTTGTTCGCCCACTGCTTGAATACTGCTCAGCAGTGTGGGATCCGTACCAGATAGGGTTGATAGAAGAGATAGAGAAGATCCAACGGGGAGCAGCGCGCTTCGTTACAGGATCATTTAATAATCGCGAAAGCGTTACGGAGATGATAGATAAACTCCAGTGGAAGACTCTGCAGGAGAGACGCTCAGTAGCTCGGTACGGGCTTTTGTTGAAGTTCCGAGAACATACCTTCACCGAAGAATCAAGCAGTATATTGCTCCCTCCTACGTATATCTCGTGAAGAGACCATGAGGATAAAATCAGAGAGATTAGAGCCCACACAGAATCATACCGACAATCCTTCTTTCCACGTACAATACGAGACTGGAATAGAAGGGAGAACCGATAGAGGTTCTCAGGGTACCCTCCGCCTGTATGGATGTAGATGTAGATGCAGATGGCTCACTATTTCTGCAGGGGACTTCCTACGACTTGTTGCCATCCCACTTCGGGTTGCTGCTCTATGCAGGGCAAAAGAAGGTCCGACAAAATGTGAGGAGGTATCGCATGGCCTTTGACACCGCACTGTACATGGTGTATTATCCTGTCGGATGAATACTATAACTGAATGATGTCTTGGCTGTTAAATGGCATTTTCTGAAACTTATGACCGCCATCCATCACATTTTTGGGGCTATTTGTTACAATTTTGCTTATTTTCTTTCAGTATTCCAAGTACCCAGTTCTTAAATTCGTCGTCCAAACATACACACAAATACGAGGCTTTAAATGTTTAACAATTATCACAGTGCAGTATTTAAACTCGTTATACTGATATCCTATGATTATAGCTTTCAATGTTGTTAGTTATAAAACTCATCCATTGCAGATCACACGCATGATATGGAAAATATGTTTAATCAAGTTCCCCACCACTTCTGTTTCTACCATTACCACCACTATGGTGTGAATAGGACAGGTATGCATTTTACTTCAAATAAACAAAATTGAAGGAGAATTTCTACGGTTATACCTGTCTCTGCCAGTACTCCTTCTGAGCTCCACTATTGTGTTGTTGTTCAGAAAGGACTTCCTGATAGTCAAAGCTATATTCGATTTTAAAAAAAGTCTCTTCTTCAGGAACGCTTTTCTTTCCATTACTAGTCTACATGTTATATCCTCCCTACTTCGGCCATCGTTAATTATTATGCCGGCCGCTGTGACCGAGTGGTGCTAGGCGCATCAGTCCAGAACCGCACTGCTGCTACTGTCGCAGGTTCGAATCCTACCTCGGGCATGGATGTGTGTGATGTCCTTAGGTTAGTTAGGTTTAAGTAGTTCTAAGTCTAGGGGACGACCTCAGATGTTAAGTCGCATAAAGCTTAGAGCCATTTGAACCATTAAGTATTATGCTACCCAAACAGCTAAAGTCACCAACTACTTTTAATGTCTCCTTTTCTAACTTAATTCAATCAGGATCAAAAACAAATAAACAAACACCTTGAGAATAGCCCTTTGAGGGCCCAACGCTACCGGCTAGTCGCCATGTCATCCTCAGCCCTTAAGAGTCACCGGATGTGGATACTGTGGGGCATGTGGTGAGCACACCGCTCTCCCAGCCGTTTACAGTTTCGGCGGTGCTACTTCTCAATAAAGTAGTTCCACAACTGGCCTCACGAGGGCTGAGTACACTCAGTCTGCCAAGAGCATTCGGCAGACTTCGACGGTGAACCATCCAAGTGTTAGCCAATCCCGACAGCGCTTAATTTCGGTGATTTGATGGGAACCGGTGTTACCATAACGGGAAGGCCGTTGGCAATTCCATCAGCATCACCTGATTTTAGTCGATTACTTTCCTTTGTCTTCGTTTTGCTTTTGTAGATGTTCATCCGACATCCTCCTTTCAAGATGCTGCCTCTGACAGAATTAAAATGTCATTATTATTTCTTCTCCTTGAACTTATATTCCTTCTCCAAATATTACACTGATTTCTTTTACTGCTTTCTCAATGCACAGACTGAATAACTGCGGAGAGGCTACAACCATGTCTCATTTCCTTCTTAACCACTGTTTCCCTTTCATGCCCTTCGACTCATATCTACTATCTGGTTTCTGTACAAGTTGTAAATAGTCTATCGCTCCCTGGATTTTGCCCCTAATACTTTCAGAATTTCAGAGAGAGTATTTCAGTCAACATTTTCAAAAGCTTTCTGTAAGCCTACAAATGCTGTAAATGTAGGTTAGTCTATTCTTAACCTATCTTTTAAAAGGTCGGTATTGCCTCGCGTGTCCCTACATTTTTTCGAATCATAACTGATATTCCTCGAGGTCGGCTTCTACAACTTTTTTATTCTTCTGTAAAGAATTAGTGTTAGTATTTCGCAACCATGACTTATTAAATTGATTGTTCGGTAATACTGACACCTGTCAACAGCTGTTTTCTTTTGAATTGAAATTATTATATTCTTCTTGAAATTTTCTGTTATTTCTCCTGTCTCATACATCTTGCACACCAGATGGAAGAGTTTTGTCACTGCTGGCTCATCCACGGCTATCAGTAGTTCTGACAGAATGTCGTCTACTCTCGGGACCTTGTTTCGATTCAGGTCTTTCAGCGCTCTGTCAAATTCTTCTCGCTGTTTCGTACCTCCCATGTCATCTTCAACTACGTCCTATCTTTATCTGCGTATACTTCCATTTGTAAAACATCGCCCTCAAGTACATCTCCCTTGTATAGATCCTCTATGTATTCCTTCCACCTTCCAGCTTTCCCGTCTTTGCTTAGTACGGTTTGTCATCTGAGCTCTTGATATTCAGACATGTGCTTCTCTTTTCTCCAAAGGACTTTTTCCTTGTAGGTGGTATCTGTCTTTTCCCTAGTGGTATATGCTCCTAAATCTTTACATTTGTGCTCTAGTCGTATCTGGGTAACCGTCTTGCACTTCTTGTCGATCTCGGTTTCAGACGTTTGTATTTCCTTTCACCTGTTTCATTTGACGAATTTTTATATTTTCTCTTTTCATCAGTTAACTAAAATATCTCTTGTGATATCCAAAAACTTCTGCTCACCATTGTCTTTTTACCTAATTGATACTCTGCTGCCTTCAATATTTCATGCCTCAAAGCTACCCATTCGCCTTAATTCCTTTCCCCTGGTCTAGTCAAATGGTTCAAATGGCTCTGAGCACTGTGGGACTTAACACCTGAGATCATCAGTCCCCTAGAACTTAGAACTACTTAAATCTAACTAACCTAAGGACATCATCACACACATCCATGCCCGAAGCAGGATTCGAACCTGCGACCGTAGCAGTCACGTGGTTCGGGACTGAAGCGCGTAGAAGCGCTCGGCCACCGCGGCCGGCTGCTCTAGTGAATTATTGCCTAATGCTCCCTTTGATACTCTGAACAACGTCTGGTTCACTCAACGTATCCAGATCCCATCTACTTAATTTACTACGTTTTGCAATTTATTCATTTTAATATACAGTTCATAACCAAGAAATTGTGCGCAGAGTACACATCTGCCCCTGGAAACGTTTTAGAATTTAAAATCTGGTTCCGAAATCTCTATTTTACCGCTATACAATCAGTCTGAAACCTTCCGGTGTCTCCAAGTCTCTTCTTCGTGTACAGCCTTCTTTTTATAATTCTTAAACCAAGTTTTGGAGATGATTAAATTATGCTCTGTGCAACAGTTTTCCAGGCGACTTCCTGTTTCATTCCTTTCCCCCAGTCCAAATTCATGCATTATTTTTTTCTTCTCTTGCTTTTCCTACTTTCATACTTCAGTCCCCCATCGCTATTAAATTTTTGCTTCGCATGACTATCTGAATAATTTCTTTTATCTCGTCATACATTTCTTCAATCACTTTCTCATCTGTGGAGCTAGTTGGCATACAATCTAGTTGGCATATAAACTTGTATTACTGTGATGGATGTTGGCTCCGTGTCTATCTTGGATACAATAATGCGTTCACTATGCTGTTCATAGTAGCTTACCCGCATTCCTATTGTTTTATTCATTATTACTCCTACTCCTGCATTACCCCTATTTGATTTTATATTTATAATCCTGTTATCGTCCGAGCACAATGCCGTTCCTCCTGCCACCGAATTTCACTGATTTCCACTATACATAACTTTAGCCTATCTATTTTCTCTTTGAAAGTTTCTATCCTACCTGCTTGGGTGAGGGATCTAACATTACACGTTTCGTTCCATAGAGAAGCTATTTTGTTTGGGCGACATCCTACTGAGTAGTCCCCGCCTGGAGATCCGAGTGGGGGACTGTTTTACCTCCGGAATATTTTACCCAAGAGGACGCTATCATCATTTAACCATACAGTAGAGCTGCATGCCCTTGGGAAAAATTACAGCTGTAGTTTGCCTTTGCAGTACAAGTACAGCAAGACCATTTTGATTGACGTTACAAGGCTAGATCGGTCAATCACTCAGACTGTTGCCCCTGCAACTACTGAAAAGCCTGCTGCCCCTCTTCAGGAACTATACGGTTGTTTGACCTCTCAACAGATACCCCTTCGTTGTGGTTACACCAACGGAACGGCTATCATCTGTATCGCTGAGGAACGCAGGTCTCACCACCACGACAGCCGGCCGGAGTTGCCGAGCGGTGCTCTGGAACCGCGCAACCTCTACGGTCGCAGGTTCGATTCCTGCCTCAGGCATGGGTGTGTGTGATGTCCTTAGGTTAGTTAGGTTTAAGTAGTTCTAAGTTCTAGGGGACTGATGACCTCAGAAGTTAAGCCCCATAGTGCTCAGAGCTATTTGAAGCCAACACGACGAGGTCCATGGTTCATGGGGGACAAGTCATTTTCATTCACATCGCAAATTCACGAGCAACCATGGCTACATGATGAAGATTAATAAGTTTTTTTCTGTTTTATTATTACTGGTATTATTATTAAACACAGAAATGTGTGTTAATAATTTGTACCCACTACCTTTTACATGCAACCATAATAGAAATTCTTCTGCAGAACAGAAAAGGTTGTAACAACAACGACGCTGTAATATTGTACATATAAGTAATTTTTTTCCATCTGATTTTTCGATAAACTTGTGTAATTGATGTTCTGATTTCAATTTTTTGGTTTCATGCCATTGGGTTAAGAAAAGTGTAAATAAGTTTCAATGTGAATATTAATGTTGATGGCAAATGTCAACAGAATTGAAATGTAACAAATTTTGAGACTGTTGTAAGATGTTTAAAATTGTAACTGTGCGTCTGGTCCTTACGTAGGCAATGTGTTAGGATATGTAGAATGCAAAACCTCGGGTGAATATCCTGTCTGTAAGGGAGCGGTAAAAGGTGGATGGCAGGCGAGCGCGGGAAAATGCACACGGGCACTGCACGGCACAACGGGCTCAGTTGTTCGATTCTGGCGTTGGTTTGAGCAACACCTTCTGGAGCGAGGAGGCTCTCCTGGAAGACGTAGCTTCACTGAGCCTCGGGTATGCCGTTCCAATGCCCACACTGCATGGAAAAATTCCATAGGCACTAAATGGAAAAGTATTGCGACGCTAAGAAGAATTAAAGTGCCGATACGTCAAGAGCCATAGCTGTGGTTGTATGTGTGCTCTGTTCCTCGCCGTCTTGCCGCACGCCAACCGCCGCATCGATACAAGCAGGTTGAAACTTTTAGTACTGTATTCGTGTGGATCAGAGAGTGAACTGTGTTTGTTTGGTGCAATAATAACCTAAATTTTACCAGAACGTTCCCATCATTTAATTATCCTCACAACTAACCTAGACAGGGCCCTTTCCAAATGTTGTGCAATCCGAGCGTCCCGAAATGAAAAGGAAAATTTGTGTTAATACTAATTATTTGCAAGACTAGCTATGTTAGAATGTTGTTTAAATAAATGTTTTGTTAATGAACCAGTAAATGAATAACGAAGGTCTAACAAAGTAGAAAGATAACTTCAGTATTGATATAGTAATCTACATGACTACTCTGCAATTCACATTTAAGTGCTTGGCAGAGTTTATTATTTCGAGACAGATTTAAAGGCATTTAAATGAGCAGTAAATAAGATGAAAAGAGTACTAATATATATACTGGAATATACGGGAATAATAAACTCAGTAATCAATTTTTTAAATACAGCGATCATAACAGTTTCAGGGTCCCCCCCCCCCCCCCTCTCATTCATTTGAATTCTGATGTGTTCTAAATCGGTTTGAAAAAAAAGTTATATCTTTATCAAAATTAACATTTTGTGTGTGGCACGAAAGTGCAATTTCTAGGGTAACCTATGCCCGATTTTAACTGGATTAATCGACAGTATAAAGTTTTGTAGTATACATTATAGTGTAGTGTTATGTATTCATCCATATCAGTACAGAACGTGAAACTATCAGTTCAATAGATTTTCTGATTCTAAAATTTGACTATATTATGCAGTGTTACAACCTGTTGTTTTGCATGAATATATACCAACTTGTATTGGGAGGAAACTCAGTTAATGCCTATTTAGGCCTCAACCGTATTATTATCTAATTAGTAGCATCTTCTGGGTTGCTTTTGATAATTCCTGGCGTGTAATTGCATTTTGAACTTACTTGACGGATCATTGTTATTACAGAGTGGATGTAAGTCTGATTTGCCACCATTCAGGTACACGCGGTCGATATCTATACGAAAATCCTTTCTCATAAGGTGAATCCCGCTCACTTACCGTAGCACAGGCTTTAACGCGTACTGTGTCACGGAGGTTACAAGGTTATCAAGGAGAAACATTTTCCTTTTCGTTTCAAATTTTACTTCATTTTCTATCAGGGAAAGTGGTAAAAAATTTTAGTTGCAGCATTGTACACCTCTTTTTGTGGTAATCATCATCATCGTCAGTGTTCTGCCTAAAGTCAGGTTTTCACATGGTAGCATGCACGGCATGTTACAATGTCCTCCCCCTCAGCCAGAAATGATCTATTTATACATTTCTTTAAACGAAGTGAACCCTTCCGTTTTTCTTCTCAACAGAACTCAACTACGCTATTTGCATGTGAGCGTACTCTTCGATAACGTATATTTGCTCGATGATTATCGATCTCAGCAGACGCTAAGAATACGCTGAAGTAGTAACGCACTATTAACGTACTATGACTAATGTGACTGTAGAATGCCGAGCAACGTGCGTGAAGCGTATACTGTTGGTACAGTCGGGCGCCTTCTGTCCATCGCTGCGGTCGCAGGTTAGAATCCTGCCTCGGGCATGGTTGTATGTGATGTCCTTAGGTTAGTTAGGTTTAAGTAGTTCTAAGTTTTAGGGGACTGATGACCTCAGATGTTAAGTCCCATAGTGCTCAGAGCCATTTCAACCATTTGAACTTCTGTCCATAAACAAAGTTTAGTGTGTACTGCAATTGACAGTTGTAAAGTGAAGATTATATATATAAGGAGTCGGGGCACACGCCTTCCAGTCTTTCTCCACGGGGAAGACCACTGTACTTCTCTATGCTCTATGATTGATCGCTGTTGGCGTGTATGGCGTGAAACATCTGAAAGCAAGCAGGGAGGGACTGTTATGGTCTGGGGATTGTTTTCATGGCATTCCATGAGCTATCTTGTCAATGTGGAAAGCATAATGTGTTAACGCCGATATGCTTCCATCCTTGGGGACCATGTCCTCTCATAAGTGTAGTTTGTTTTTCCTCGTCATTACAGCATCTACTAGCAGAACAATGAGCATGTCACACAGTTCGCAGTGTACGTGTATGTTTTGAAACGTTTCTAGGATGATATGGATTTAATTTCACTTTGGCCCGATTCCGAGAGTAACTTCAGTCATTGTGAAAAGAAAACCAATAAAATTTCACCCTTTTCTGATTATTTTCAAATTCCTTCGGATACTAAGCCGTTAATAGAAAGAGTTAAGGTTACCAGAATTGTAGAACATAAAACTGTGCATCGATTTAATAGCAATACTTTGTTAGCTGATCAAAGTTTCCTATAGAAAACTCACATCAGAAAACGCAGTTTTTCTCACTATTCGAATAATACTCGTTTCTTAGCTATAAGACGTGTAGCATTTGATAACTGGCCAATTTGGAGCAAACTTTAATAGGATAAAAACTGTGTTTTCAAAAAATCAAAGTGGCAAGAAACCAAGCTGATAACCTAACATCGCCATAAGTCACTTGTAAAGAAAGCACATGCTTAACAATCAACGTCAGCTTTCTACGAGGTGCATTAAAGTTCTAAGGCCTCCGATTTTTTTTTCTAATTAACTGCTCACCCGAAATCGATAAAACTGGCGTTACTTCTCGACGTAATCGCCCTGCAGACGCACACATTTTTCACAACGCTGACGCCATGATTCCATGGCAGTGGCGAAGGCTTCTTTAGGAGTCTGTTTTGACCACTGGAAAATCGCCGAGGCAATAGCAGCAAGGCTGGTGAATGTGCGGCCACGGAGAGTGTCTTTCATTGTTGAAAAAAGCCAAAAGTCACTAGGAGCCAGGTCAGGTGAGTGGGGAGCATGAGGAATCACTTTAAAGTTGTTTTCACGAAGAAACTGATGCGTAACGTTAGCTCAATGTGCGGGTGCGTTGTCTTGATAAAACAGGACACGCGCAGCCCTTCGCAGACGTTTTTGTTGCAGTACAGGAAAGAATTTGTTCTTCAAAACATTTTCGTAGGATGCGCCTGTTACCGTAGTGCCCTTTGGAACGCAATGGGTAACGATTACGCCCTTGCTGTCCCAGAACATGGACACCATCATTTTTTCAGCACTGGCGGTTAGCCGAAATTTTTTTGGTGGCGGTGAATCTGTGTGCTTCCATTGAGCTGACTGCCGCTTTGTTTCTGGATTGAAAAATGGCATCCACGTCTCATCCATTGTTACAACCGACGAAAAGAAAGTCCAATTCATGCTGTCGTTGCGCGTCAACATTGCTTGGCAACATGCCACGCGGGCAGCCATGTGGTCGTCCGTCAGCATTCGTGGCACACGCGTGGATGACACTTTTCGCATTTTCAGGTCGTCATGCAGGATTGTGTGCACAGAACCCACAGAAATGCCAACGCTGGAGGCGATCTGTTCAACAGTCATTCGGCGATCCCCCAAGACAATTCTCTCCACTTTCTCGATGATGTCGTCAGACCGGCTTGTGCGAGCCCGAGGTTCTTTCGGTTTATTGTCATACGATGTTCTGCCTTCATTAAACTGTCGCCCCACGAACGCACATTCGACACATCCATAACTCCATCACCACATATCTCCTTCAACTGTCGATGAATTTCAATTGGTTTCACACCACACAAATTCAGAAAACGAATGATTGCACGCTGTTCAAGGAAGGAAAACTTCGCCATTTTAAGTATTTAAAACAGTTCTCATTCTCGCCACTGGCGGTAAAATTTCATCTGCCGTACGGTGCTGCCATCTCTGGGACGTATTAACAATGAACGCGGCCTCATTTTAAAACAATGCGCATGTTTCTATCTCTTTCCAGTCCGGAGAAAAAAAATTGGAGGCCTTAGAACTTGAATGCACCTCGTACTTTCAACTGAATGATTTTTTCCAATTTCATTTTTAAAATTTTTCTTTCTGGTAAATAAGACTTCACGTACCCATTATTGGAATAATAGTTTCGTAAATTACGAAAGTTACGCGAGGTTAAATAGTAGTTTATAAAAATAGTTAATCCCGAAACTCATCAAAAAGTTATCTCTTTGAAGTCTTGAGGCGCGAGACAATTGCGGCCTGCAAACAAGGCTACATCGAAGAAAAAGAAAAATTCCACGAAATTCTGAGACAATGGGGAAACCTGACAGAACTCACTCGTTTAGTTAATTAACAACACTTTTACGTGACTGAGTAGCGAAATACAAAATGTAGGAGGAAAGGGAGTAAATAATTTTACTTCTGTTCGCGACACGCTTAGCACGAAAAAGATCATAATCCTCTTGGTGTAGATGGAGAGCCATAAATCTACTGCAAGAAGTCTACCGCGCGAAATTAGCTGAGCGGTCTAGGGCGCTGCAGTCGTGGACTGTGCGGCTGGTCCCGGCGGGGGTTCGAGTCCTCCCTTGGGCATGGGTGTTTATGTTTGTACTCAGGATAGTTTAGGTTAAATAGTGCGTACTCTTAGGGACTGATGACCATAGCAATTAAGTTTCATAAGATTTCACACACATTTCAACATTTTTTTCCAATAAGTCTCTGTAAACGACGTCCCAGAACTTGTTGTTCTCTGTAAATATGTAGTGATAGCTGAATACCCAGCATTGCCCAGATATGTATTTATTTCAATCTTCTATTAGTGCATCTCTTCCTACCCCTTCTCTCTGCCTCTGTCTCCTTCTTAGCCCCCTCTCTGTCCATCTCCTCCACCTCACCTGCCGTCGATCTCCTCCTCCCCCTCTGTCCATCTCCTCCTCCCCTCCCCCATCCAACTCCTCCTACCGTATAACGTGTCCTCTTCCTCCACCCTCCACTCTCTGTCCATTTCCTCCTCTTTCTGTGTCCATCTTCTTTCCCCGTCCATCTCCTCCAGTTCGTTTTTCTGTCGATCACCTCCTCTCTTTCAATTTCTTCCTCCTCCCTGTCTTTGTCCATCTCCTCTTCCCCACCCCCATATGTATCCATCTCCTTCTTCTACCTCTATGTCTCTTCATCTCCTCCTTCTCCCTCCACGTTACCACCCCATCTCAGTGGGAGTCTTATCCCCATAGTATTTATTTCCAGATCGTAACTATAAGAAGATTCAAAAGGTTTCCACTCAAAGGATGTACAGCCCAGAAAGGGTATGCAAACCAGGCACAATCGCTGTGAGCACTGAGGTAGTCATCCCATCGATGCACCAGGTAGAAGCTACCAGTTTGGTAATCCAGTATGTCCAGCTGCGCCAGGAAGTCTGTAATTGCCTGCTGCACATCCTCGTGTGACAGGAATCGTCAACCCTTCAAGGCGTTTTTTAAGGGATCGAAGACATGACGATCGTAGGGGATGGGTTTAGAACCGTAGGACCGGTGTTCAAGTGTCTCCCCACTTGAGCTGACGTAACTTCTGCGTTAGGACATTTGTGATATGGGGGCTATGTTACCATGAAAAAGAATCACGGAAATTGGCGCACCATTCCACAACAATGGTCTCCGACAGACATGGTACCCTATGCACGTTTCTCTTTCTCCAATGGATGTCTACTGGTGATTGCCCTCTGACAGGCAAGAAAAGAACGACAGCACGTTGGTCCTGTTTGAACACATTTGGTGATGACGTCGCCATATAAGGAGAGTGGGAATGGAAATATGTAAACTGCTTGAAATCATATTTCATGATATAAACCAAATATTGGCACTGATTAATACTCGCTGGGTACATGATACTACCAGAAAGCTTTCCTTGTGTTCTCCCCCCCCCCCCCCTCCCGCGATCAGTCCCTTTAACCCTACTACCTTTCCCTCTTGTTCTTTGCCTGCTGTCGAATTCCGCTAACGCGTCGTAATTAAATTTTCGTCTCTCCTAACTATCTGAATAATTCATTGTACTTCATCATACCTTTTTCTTCAGTCTGTTCGTCGTTTGCAGAGCAAATAGGAATATGAAGCTGTACTAGTTTGCTCGGTGTTGGTTATGGTAAAGTATTCACTATGACGTTCGTACTAGCTCGCCTGCAATTTTATTTTGTATTTATTATTATATCTATTCGTGCATTATCGCTATTTGATTTTGTGTTTTCAGCCTTGTACTTAACCTGATCAGAAGACTTTGCTTCCTGCCACCGCACTTCACGTTCCACACTCCGACGTGTAGAGCACCAGTTCTGTTCCCCCTGATGGCGTCCTCCTGAGTAGCCCTGCCCAGAGATCCAAATGAGGGACTGCTTTACCTCCGAAATATTTTACCCATGAGGATGCCATCATTATTAGACCAACGGTAGAACTGCTTACAACAGTAATGGTTTCTCTTTGCTTTCAGCGCTTTGCGATACCAACATAGCAAGGCCACGTTAGCTGATGATACAAGACGAGAGAGATTGTTGCCCCTGCGTCTACTGAAGAGGCTGCTGCTCCTCTTCAGAAACCAAATGTTTGTCCACCTCTCCACACATATCCATCCAATGTGGTCGCACCTACTAGAAGGTCGTCTGCATCGTAGAGGAACGAGAGCCACCCGTCCTTAGTAAGGTCCTTGTTTCATGGGTGGGGGTATCTATTTTACTGTAATAATTTTTCCCCTTTTTGCACTTTATAGACTTCACGTTTTGCCTCGTACTGATGACAATACTGGGTTGGTTGACATGTTTACATTGCCTGTCCTTGACGACAGTTTAAATTCCTACTGATGATAGAGAAGGGCAAAAATTTCGTCAAGCGGAGAGAAAGAAACATTGTCTGAAAATGACTGAATCAACAGTTACGAATTCAAACGTGTTTGGTGATAAGGTCTACACAATTGCAATCTGTGTTTGCAAGGTGAAGGGTGAAGGTCATAAGCTCTAGTTACATGGGGTGCTAAACAGTTACGGAATTTTCAAAAATGATTATTCGCATTACAAATATTTGGAGATTGTGAGGACACTGATGAGTTGTATCGGGCCAACTTCATAGTTAGGAGATGGTCTTAAGTCCGATTACAATAAAGTAGTTCTTTCCCTTGTATTGATTTTTCCTGTAGAAACCACTATTCGAAGGAACTTGGCCCACAACGAATAACAGCCAACATCTCGAGTTTAGCGTAAGCTAAATCAGCTTATAAACGAGAACAATCTTCTGATATTGAAACTGTCGGTTCTCATCATATAACATTTTTAATAGAAGCTGGCTGCTTTTTTATCTTCGTGTAGGAATCAGCCTGTATATTTACACATGTATACTATCACCATATCAATTCTCGACAAAACCGCAGTGTACATTCTGCTTCTGAGAAAAATACTCTCCACTTCGAAGGAAATTATCCCACTTGATTTTCGTGATGGCTTGTGGTACCCGGGACCCGCAGTTCTTGTTGGTGAACACCTGCCTAAGATGTCCCTATTTTGCGGCCAGTTCTTTCATCAGATCTGTCCACACGTGATTTCTTCTTGTAGTGTGTCCACTCCTGCGTATGAGGCACCTGTCGAAAGCGAAGGGGATCTCCTGGACAGAATATTATCTGCCGGTGACACTGGATGCCCGAATATTTCCTATGGATTCTACAGAACTTAGCGTCATAGCTCGGTAGAGGGCCGGTAACGACAGTAGCAGCAGCTGATGTAAGTGTAGCGACTTGTCAGCATCGTGCTCATAAATAAAATTATTACAAAAAGTGTATAACTGAATCTTCATCATACGGCTAAAGGGAGTCTTTAGAAATTTCTAATTTTTGTTTATAAATTTGGACCCACTTGCTTACAGACGAGGATTTCCTATCTAAAATTGACCAATTTACCCTGCTTCATCTTTTTCGACTCGGCGATTTCCCACGTCCGGGTTCCCGGGTTCGATTCCCGGCGGGGTCAGGGATTTTCTCTGCCTCGTGATGGCTGGGTGTTGTGTGATGTCCGTAGGTTAGTTACTTTTAAGTAGTTCTAAGTTCTAGGGGACTGATGACTATAGATGTTAAGTCCCATAGTACTCGGAGCCATTTGAACCATTTGAACTCGGCGATTTAGTTTTTTAAATATCTCAATATAAAATAATTTCGTTCATACGAAGATTGGGAAATTTCCTAGATCCAGGGAAGGGATACACAATGAGTTTTTGTACGTTATCTAGAAACGTAAGAGTCCAGTACAGCCAGAAGCAAAGGAACAAAGTCGAGAGAAGATGTTAAAAAGGTAGTAACATGTCCCAATGACACGCCAGTTACTCTCCTGTCTGGTTTGCAGTTTCAACTCACGCATGGAAATTTGCGTACGAAATATATAAGTCAAGAGTTAGATACTGACGAAGACATTTTGAAAAAAAAATCTTAAGTTAATACTACTTCCCAATTTTGGCAATCTGAAAGTATTGTATACCTACTCCATGTCACATCTGCATAAGCAATACTCATACCTCATACATTATGGATTCCAGGTATTTTATTTTTGGCAATTTTGGTTAATTTGACCATTCACACAGTTTGAAATTATCCTGTAAATATCTCATTATTTAAATCTCCCATTTTTACCTCTCAGATACTGTATTTTTGTGCACTTCACGTCTATTGCGCACTTCTTAACACAGTTTTAACTGTGGCATCTTCCTTGTCTACAACATTTTCTGCGTGGTTCCTCCACTTTAAGCGTTTCTGAGCCTACAACCCTCGATATTTTATAGTTCTAACTGATTATCATCAACCGTGTTGTTGACAGAATCACAAGCATTGGGTGTAGATTAGTTGGTATGCTGAGGAAGTTTATAATAAATGGGAATATTCTAATGGAATTGATGTCGAGCTATTGTTTCCTTCCGCCAGGTAAGTTTAGAGCCCTTCTTATGCCTATGAAATATGACCGGTAGATAAAAAAATCTAGGTGTAGACAAAATTCCCGATTTCTGTGGGAAGGCTTTTGTTGGGCAGACTATTCCTACTTTTCATCAAAGGTGGGTGCAAGACTACATTTTTCGGGGAACTCCACCGTGTCATTGATTAGTTGAGAACCTCGGAATGAAATACGAGGTGGCACATTTCACTGCCACTACGTCCGGCATTGACAAGTGAACGAAACTAACATTTCACAATAACGGAAGGAAGGGCTTACTATTAAAATACAGCTGTATCTATGTACACATTTTCACTCTGTGATCCACTATGAAATGCGAATCATATATAACCAGGAAACCCAAGCGAATCTTTTGCACTTTTATAGTTTTAAATAATGAGTCTCTGGAATGCGTCTAGTAGTTGGGATAAGGGAATGCCACCTCTCTCTCTCTCTCTCTCTCTCTCTCTCTCTCAGCAGGTATTTGAACTGCAGCCTCCCTTTTGGAGCGAGGCTTCTCATTGACATCTTCTAACGTTCTTTCCCTTGCTATCAAAAATTTGACATTTATTGTTTATGACAGTAGGATTTACACCACACTGTTGTTAACAAAAGCTGATAATTAATGAGGAAATACAAACAAAAAATTAAAAAAGTAAAGAAATGTAACTGACTGTCATCAGTAATTTCGAACTTTCGACCATACTATTCACATTTACTTCCTGTTGAAGAGAAGTTTAATGAAAAATACGAATATAAACACAAAGAAGTAAATAAACGCGAAATTTATAGAGTATAACGTAGTGTTAGCTTCTTACCAGGTATATTACTAAGGCTACAATAACTTCCAATCCTATTTGGAGATTTTAATAGCATTTAGTATCTTATGTAAGCCGAAAAACCAATAGGTAAATCACAATTTAAGGCGACAATAACAAATATGTTTGTCGTGGTCACGATTATTATCTGTAACAACGTTGTATACAAATAATCCAGTTAATAAGTACTTTAAAACAAATGAAATGGTACTTGTAATAAGATAATATGAAAAGGAGTCCCTTATTTGTGATTAATGAGTTAGCTTTATTTGCAAGAAGATAATACGAAAAGGAATCTCTTATTCGTGATTAATAAGTTAAACAAACACCGCCCGAACGGATGGTGAAGGCTCAACGGTACCGACCGGCCGCCGTGTCATCCTCAGCCCATAGACAAACCGGATGCTGATACAGATGCCTATGATAGTTACAAGTCTACTTGATGGTAAAATTTTCCACAAATAGTAAGAATTAGAGCAAAATCGGTGCGCAATGTCAGAAGCCGGTTAAAAAACTTTTCTTACCACAATACCTGTACTATTAGTATGTGTTCAGAAAAAAGGATGTTGACTTCAGATATAACATATATGATATCACAACCCGTTTCATTTGTGCAAGGAGCACGGAAAGAATGACTTCTGTTATTTGTCAAATTTTGTATGCGCAACCTCACAGGAGTAGATTGGCAACAGCTTGAAGTATTTTTGTAATTTCTGATCTGAAAGATTGTTCGTGAAAGTCTATAAACAGGCTGGCCAGAGAAACGTGGTGTCTTTCATTGGGTGTCTACCAGAGAAGATTTACCAGTATATCTGTTACACTTTCTCGTCAGACAAACAAATCTGTGACAACCAACACCCTCCCCTCACCCTTATTTGTATGTACTTAATGTGCGCTTCACAGAATGTAGAAGGGTGGTACCCTTTGATTACCGGATTAACGAGCCACAACTCGAGTCAGACATGTGACACAAATACTGTACAGCGTGCATCAAAAAGAATCATCCGATTTGGCACGTCTATATTTCAGAAACTAACAAACATACACAGTGTATTTTGTTTTTTGATGAACTGGAAACTCAAAAAGTTTTTTTGATGCCTTTCCATAGGTGTTCAATATGCACCCCTTGCGATGCACGACATATGTCAATGCGTTATTCAAGTCGTTCCCACATTGCAGCGAGCATGTCTTGAGTTACACCTTCCAAAGCTGTAGTTACGCGTTGTCCCAGTTCATTCATTGTTGTTAGTAACAGAGGCACATAAACAGAGTCTCTTATAAACCCCCCAAAACAATAATCACATACAGTTAGGTCCGGTGACCGTGGACGCCAGTAGCCAAGAACGAAATTACCGAACTCCACACGTTGTTGTTTGTCACCTTCACGAAGAGCTTGCAGTAGCTGAAATTCGTACAGTTTCATGTGTAAACGTCGACGCAACACACGCTAGACGGACGTCGGAGGCATATTGAGCTGTTGAGCTGCAAAGTGAACGGATTTCTGCTGACTTAACGACGGATGCGTTCGACGTCTGTGTCAGACACTCTAGGACGTCACGGCGATTTGCCTATACACAAACAACCTGTTTCTCGGAATTATACGTGACATCGTCTAATGCTCTGTGCTGTAGGTGGACCCACACTATACCTGGTACGAAAGCACACTGACCACTTATTACTGACCCGCACTGCGCAAAACGCCTTCTATTGTCCCGACACCATTTTTACTAGAACTGAAGTGGGCGCACACTGCTGCTACCTGTAGGGAACCATGGGAAACTCGAGAGTTTGCTCTTTCCAAAAACACATTGTTCACGCACATATCTCAAAGAACATAATAGTTATGATTTTTTAAAAATCAGATGATTCCTTTTGATACACCCTGTATTTTGGGGTAAAAGTGTCTGGAGATATTAGGCGAGACGACCACAAAGGATAAGTTGTAAATAAAGAAAATGTCACACTAGGATTAACTGGTAAGATATTAGGACACTGCTGTTTGTATAAAAACCAGATTGCGTATAACGCAAGATTAATGTTCGAAATTAATATACCGTATGTGATGAAGAATTACACGCTATCTTGAGCACGTTAGAGTAGATGAAATACATTTGTTCTATAAAATTCCTTATCTGCTCTGACGAAGGGTGAACTTCAGGCTACGCAACATTTGTGATCAGCAGAAGAAGTAATCCAGAATATACATGAGATCCTAGTCTTCCTGGAATTTCTGGAGAAGACAGTTGCATTCTGATGTGTACCGGGGCACATAGGAATTCAGAAATCAAATCATCAGATATGGTGGCCAAAGATGTATACAATGATTGTAAGGTGGTTCAATATGACGTAATCCAACATGCTATTACCTCGGTGTTTAAATTGGAAGTAGAGTGTTTGGAAGTGATAGTTAATAAATTACAGCTGGAATAGTCAACAACGCACATTTCATATACCTCCTTACTTCCATATAGACGAGATGGGAACCTCCTTACTCGCCACTCGTCTGAAAGTAGGAAACAGTCAAATGATCCAGCATAAACACCTCCACGGTACAGTGCTTATAGCATACAACTTACAAAAAAAAGTGGTTCAAATGGCTCTGAGCACTATGGAACGTAACTGCTGAGGTCATCAGTCCCGTAGAACTTAGAACTACTTAAACCTAACTAACCTAAGGACATCACACACATCCATGCCCGAGGCAGGATTCGAACCTGTGACCGTAGCGGTCACGCGGTTCCAGACGGTAGCGCCTAGAGCCGCTCGGTCACACCGGCCGGCATACAACTCTCAGTGCACCACATTTTCATTGACTGTCGTTTGTATTCAGACAAGCGGGCAGATGTTAGTTTACCTACAGATCTGTTCTAGATGACACTGATATGAAAGTAGAACAAATTAAATTATTTTGTGAAATGTTGGATATGATCCATTACGAAGGAATTTTTTATGTGTTATCAGTTCAACTGGCTCATGCGAACTTTATGTAAGTGGTCAAGAAGACACATAATCATGTTTCATCATTTTAGCTTCTTCTGCTATTACAGACGTTTTAAAAATGTACAGCAGCCGGCCGTTGTGGCTGAGCGGTTCTAGGTGCTTCAGTCCGGAACTGCGCTGCTGCTACGGTCGTAGGTTCGAATCCTGCCTCGGGCATGGATGTGTGTGATGCCCTTAGGTTGGTTAGGTTTAAGTAGTTTCTAAGTCTAGGGGACTGATGACCTCAGATGTTAAGTCCCATAGTGCTTAGAGCCATTTTTTTTTGTTGTACAATAGTTGATCAAAAATACATTCCTTACGGGTAAACAAGGTTGTAGTTTATCCTTCTTTAAGGTTTTATACATTGTAACCACATTTACTTCTAGCTATTCTAGTAAGGATACTGATAACCTCGTAGTTAGCGTTCGTGAACTAAAACACAAATACACTCTTAAGAGATGGTCTCTTATGACTTCTATATTTAGGGCCGAAAGAATACCAACGCAATCCAAATAACAATCACTCTGCCTTCCTTCCGATTCTTCTGAGAAGTAACATTACTATCATCAATGTTCTTCTTACTTGTCACAAACGATGTCAGGTAATGTCACATTAACAATACGAACACAGTGTCAGTGATTTATTATTGTTACCTTACTGTGTAAGACCGTCTCTGAGATTAAATAAAATGATGTATGATTGTCATACGAGTTTTTTTTAAAGAGTCCTCAGTTTACAGTAATACTTCTTTTGCTTCTTATTTTACGTATATCGTGCCATAGAGGGTAGGTATTAGTAGAAGAGGCGATTTTGGGGAACGTCACTAATATTGGTTTCTGTACAAATCACCAAATTTAATTTTTTAATAAAAATGGGAGTGTTGATGGAAATGGTGGTGCAGATTCTGGATGTCTTTTGTGTAGTCGTAGGGACCAACATTACCCATTGGTAATGTACTTTCACCAGCAAATGACGATAAAATATGGTAATATTAATTCTCGAGTAGATGAGCGATAGCCGTAAAACCATCTAAACCAAGAATTAGAATTGACGCCTTCAGAAGTTGCTCTCTTATCTCACTCGTCAATGTTTGTGGAAACGTAAGAGAATAGCGCTGCATGGAGGTATACCCAGAAAATCTGAGAATGCTTCGAAGGTGAGACCCTCAAGGTGGCGCGTGACGCTATATTTAGACGGCGATGTAGCCAGCTCCTGCTGCAATGCGGCGGCTTGGATCTGGTGCCTGCGAGGCTAATGCACATGCCTCGCTAAGTAATTGCAGAGGAGGAGCGACCGGCCGCATTGCCCACACGGGATTCCTCTCCGTCTCCAGAGGCCCTGCTCGCTTGAGAGGTGAACCAGAATCCTGGTCAGTCTCACTTACGCTGAGCCACGTCGCCGACAATGCTGTCCTTACAGACTGATCCATTTATTTTACTTTTAGGTCACTGTACGAGAAACGCTGAATGTTTCATAAGTCTATATGAAACTACGTATTGCATACGAAAAAAATGTGATTCGTGGATCTTCTAGGCCCGCTCATCCTTTCATCTAAATTTATGCTCCGCAGGTCACTTTCTTGTGTGTGGCGAGGGGTGCTTCTGCTACCAGTATCCCCCTCCCCCCTCCCATTGCCTGTAACGTTTCCGAAGGGCACGAGGAAAGAATCTCTTTATCAGCTCTAATTTCTCTGATTTTCTCCTTGCGGTCATTTCGCGACACGTATGTTGGAAGAAGTAATATCTAGCTCGATTCTTCTCGGAACGTAATCTATCGGAATCTCAACTGTAAACTTATGCGTGATCCATTACCTTTCTCTCGTAGCGTCTGCCACGGAAGTTCATCGAGAACCTTCGTAATACTATCGCACCAACTAAATGATCCTGTGACAAAACGTGTGCAAAAGGTGTTTGTTGCGAACATTCAGTTACTTGGCGCCAAGGCAGCCAAACGACGTCTTTGGGAACGACGTGCAGTTGTTATGGTGGCCAAGCAATATGAAGTAAGAAATATTCAGTACACCGATGCTGTAAAATACGCCCACCACCGCTTTTGAAAAGTGAAACTGAAATACCCTTCGGCTACGACGCGGCGTTCAGAGGACCTGACCGGACAAATACGGGTGAAGTCACTATGGTTTCATGGTTGCAAGCGAGTGCTCTAACTTCTTTTGGACTTCAGACTAAAGCGCTGGCGATAGAAAAAAACCTGCCGGCCTGGTAAGCGCAAATAGTAGAAGGGGCGATCAAAACTTATCCGTGCGACGGTGTTGCTGCAGCATATATGCAAGGTAGTGCGATTTCGATGCTGGTATACGGGATGGGTCACTAATTATTGCCACCAAGAATAACTTCGAAACTATGATAGGAGATGAAAAGTTTGTGGGACAAAAGTTGCATGTGGCAACGGGGGCCATAATATCACGTTGTTTTTTTTTTTTTTTGTTGCTGGGTAGGGTCGCTTCAGAGATATGAAGATCAACTTTGTTTTTTTTAATGGGATGCTATAGTTTGATACTTATTTTCTGATAGCGGTTATCGAGACGAATCAAAATGGTTCAAATGGCTCTGAGCACTATGGTACACAACATCTGAGGCCATCAGTTCCCTAGTACTTAGAACTACTTGAACCTAACTAACCTAAGGACATCACACACATCCATGCCCGAGGCAGGATTCGAACCTGCGACCGTAGCGGTTGCACGGTTCCAGACTGAAGCGCCTAGAACCGCTCGGTCACACAGGCCGGGTCGAGACGAATCCAATGATGTCTAACATTAAGGTCATTGAAGGTCAGCGAAGGCCAAAAAGGTGCCACGGGCGTCTATTTACAGGAGGTGTTCGAAGTGATGACCATTGGTATCAATGCAGTGCTGAAATCTTCTTATCATGGATTGAATGGTATTACTTATCACTTCAGCACTTATCGAAGCACATGCTCTGACAATTCTCTCTCGTATATCTTCAGGTGTAGTTGGAACATCTTTATAAACAATGTCTTCTACGAATTCCCACGAGAAAAAATCCAGAGGCGTCCAGTCTGGCGTACGAGCAGGCCAAGACACACCTTCGCTTCCAATCCAACGATCTGGGAATTGTCTCTGCAACTCATTTCTACCCATCAGCGAAAAATGTGCTGGATACCCATCGTGTTGATACTACATTCTGTTCCTTGTTCCTAAAAGTATTTCTTCCAATAAAAGACCTAATGTTTCTTGCAGGAATGTGGTGTACGTCCTACAATTAAGATTTCCTTCGATTAAATGGGGGCCTATATTTTTGTCCTCCAGGATCCCTTACCATACATTCACCGGCCACGGTTTTTGGTGTTCAACTTTCCGCAGCCAACATGGATTTTCAGTTGCCCAATAGTGCATGTTATTCAAATTAACATTTCCATGGTTCGTGAATGTAGCTTCGTCAGTAAATAAAATCAAATTAATAAATGTGTCATGCCTCTGAATCTGAAGTTGAGCCCATCGGCAGAATTTAATGCGACGCATGCAATCCGTACCAGTTAATTGTTGGTGGAGACTGATATGGTGGCGATGACATTTATGAAGATGCAGAACACGAATTATACTACTATGGCTCATGACAACTTCCCTTGCGATTTGACGCGTACCAACACAAGGATCTCGAACCTCAGCGGCAAGAGTACAAATTTCCGTTTCCAAGTTAGTAACTTTCCATTGCGGGATATGTTTCCGATACGTTAAAGATCCAGTTGTTCTCAATTTATCATACACATATTTCAAAGTACGACGTGTAGGGCGAGTACGTTGAGGATATATTTCAGCGTGTAAGTCTCTAGCTCTCACTGAATTTCGTTGGCAATTGCCTTAAATGAGAAGCACATCGGCTTCTTCTTCGCTTGATTCGACGATACTACACTACTGGCCATTAAAATTGCTACACCACGAAGATGACGTGCTACAGAGGCGAAATTTAAGCGACAAGAAGAAGATACTGTGATATGCAAATGATTAGTTTTTCAGAGAATTCGCACAAGGTTGGCGTCGGAGGAGATACCTACAACGTGCTGACATGAGGAAAGTTTCGAACCGATTTCTCATACACAAACAGCAGTTGACCGACGTTGCCTGGTTAAACGTTGTTGTGATGACTCGTGTAAAGAGGAGAAATGCGTACCCTCACGTTTCCAACTTTGATGAAGGTCGGATTGTAGCCTCTCGCGATTGCGGGATACCGTATCGCGACATCGCTGTTCGCGTTGGTCGAGATCCAGTGACTGTTGGCAGAATATGGAATCGGTGGGTGCAGGAGGGTAATACGGAACGCCGTGCTGGATCCCAATGGCCTCGTATCGCCAGCAGTCCAGATGCCAGGTATCTTATCCGCATGGCTGTAACGGATCGTGCAGACACGTCTCGATCTCTGAGTCAACAGATGGAGACGTTTGCAAGACAACAACCATCTGCACGAACAGTTCGACGACGTTTGCAGCAGCATGGACTATCAGCTCGGAGACCATGGCTGCGGTTACCCTTGACGCTGCATCAGAGACAGGACCGCCTGCGATGGTGTACTCAACGACGAACCTGAGTGCACGAATGGCAAAACATCATTTTTTCGGATGAGTCCAGGTTGTGTTTACAGCATCATGATGGTCGCATCCGTGTTTGGCGACATCGCAGTGAACGTACATTGGAAGCGTGCACTTGTCATCGACATACTGGAGTATTACCCGGCGTGATGGTATGGGGTGCCACTGTTTACACGTCTCGGTCACCTCTTGTTCGCGTTGACGGCACTTTGAACAGTGGACGTTACATTTCAGATGTGTTACGACCCGTGGTTGTACCCTTTATTCGATCCCTGCGAAACCCAACATTTCAGCAGGATAATGGACGACCGCATGTTACAGGTCCTTAACGGGCCTTTCTAGATACAGGAAGTGTTCGGCTGCTGCCCTGGCCAGCACATTCTCCAGATCTGGTTTACATGTAAATGGCACGTTAGAGGGATGCGTCGTATTCGACGAATATTTACTATTTGCACGGTATACGAGAAAGAATCGTCAGTGCATGTGCTCCTATAAGCGCCGAAGTGATAAGGAATACCATCCAATCCATGATAAGAAGATTGCAGCACTGCACTGATACCAATGGTCATCACTTCGAACACCTGTAAATGGACGTTGATGCCACGTTTTTGACCTTTGTTGACATTCAGAGACCTTACTGTTACACATCACTGGATTCGTCTCAATAGCTGCTATCAGAAAATAAGTATCAAACTTTAGCATCCTATTCAAAAAAAAGTTGACTGTCATATCTCTGACGCGACCACACCTAGCAACAAAAAATCTATGTCATATTATGGTCCCCATCGTCCCATGCAACATTTGCCCCACAAACGTTTCAGCTACTTCTGGCATGTAAGCAATGGATTTGTGTGTCATTCGTGTCTTTCTGACGTGTGTGCGGTAAATGAGGAAAAGTGAGCTATGGTTCAAATGGGTCTGAGCAATATGGGACTTAACATCTGAGGTCATCAGTCCCCTAGAACAGAACTACTTAAACCTAATGTGTGTGCGTACTGTAAGACCTTTGGTACACACAATCAGATTATTTGACTTGTCGCTCTAACGAAGTAGGCGTGTGTCAGCAATATGTCTTATGTTCTTATCGTAGCGTGTTTATCTTCTGCCATTAGGTCAGACGATAGAAATGCCACTTGCACGCTTAGAGTAGCAGATTGACGGTGACCAACTTTAAACATTACTTGATTAATTTTCACACACATTTATTAAAATAATAACAAGCATGAAAATTACTTAACTTGGTTCTGGATGCTATTTACAATTGACAGTATGAAGTTCCTTTGATATTGGTACGTTAATCTTATTTTCACATATATCTCTGATACTTGACAAAAGTGTCTATACATTTATCTTGATGACTATGTACAGGAATATGGTAATATTATTAGGCACAGACTGAAACTTAACTATAGACTGGTCAAGACAAATGTAAAACTCGTACAGATTGGTACATACTGAGACAGACTGGTGCAGACTAATGCAGACAAATGCAGACTGGTACAGACTGGTGCAGACAATTGCAGACTCATTAATTGGAGGTCTGTACACTCGTTGCAATACCTCATGCATTCATGTATCATTGCGCAAGTGTGATTCGCGAGGACAAAAGGTTCTACGTTAGCATCAGTCTCATTGGGTGCGTTACATATTAATACGCGGATCGGCAGAAGCAGAATTTGGTCCGTGTCTATGGCAGCGCCATCTTGTAGTGCTGAGATGGACAAGCACTGCGCCTGCGCTGTTGTGCTTAGCGGGGCACGCTCTAGTGGGAAAGTTGTGTACGCGCTGACTACGCGGAACTATGTACGCAACACCTAAATAACCTAAGGACATCACACACATCCATGCCTTAGGCAGGATTTGAACCTACGGGTGTAGTGGTCGCGCTGTTCCAGACTGAAGGGTCTAGAATCGCTCGGCCACAACAACTGGCAAAGTGAGCTATAAACTACATGAAACTCCATCCGAACAGGCATGAAGGCCCAACGATACCGACCGGCGGCTATGTCATTCTCAAACCACTGGGTCACTGGATACGGATATGGATGGATATGTGATCAGCACACCACTCTCTCGTCCATATGTCCCTTTCCGAGACCGGAGCCGCTACTTCTTGATCAAATAAAGGTGAGGTATAGCGAGGTTATTACCAAATGCGTTCAAACGGTACCAACGTACTGATATTCTTTTCTTGGCTGCCGAAGGAGAAACACTTGTGGACATCCATTCGAGAATGAGGAATGTGTATGAGGCAACATGTCTGTCGAAAACCAGCGTTGTGGAACAGTGTGACAAGGGGTGTTACTGCTTGCCGGCCGCGGTGGTCTCGCGGTTCTAGGCGCGCAGTCCGGAACCGTGCGACTGCTACGGTCGCAGGTTCGAATCCTGCCTCGGGCATGGATGTGTGTGATGTCCTTAGGTTAGTTAGGTTTAAGTAGTTCTAAGTTCTAGGGGACTGATGACCACAGCAGTTGAGTCCCATAGTGCTCAGAGCCATTTGAACCATTTGTTACTGCTTCTTGGTAACGTATGTCCCCATATGGCGAATATCCTAACGCACAATTACGGCAGTGGACGAGGTAGCGAGCACCCCGCAGGCCTCATCCTTGCTTATGCGATTATCAGGTCCTTTGGTCCCTTAAAGAAGGCCATCAAGGGTCGACGTTTCCTCTCGGACGAGGATGTCCAGTGTGCAGTTACAGACTTCTTCACACAACAGGACATGGTGTTTTACCAAACGGGCATCTTTAGCCTGGTGTGTCCTACTGGTAACAAATCTAGCAGCCCGCTTTTGAATTTCTTCGGTTTTCCTTCAACCCGACCTGGTCGCAAGAACAGGTCGCACAAGCGTCCTGTATGCGGTCTCCTTTACAGACGAACCAGTCTTTCCTAAAATTCTCCCAATAAACGGAAGTCGCCATTCGCCTTCCCTACCACAGTTCTCACATGCTCGTTCCATCTCATATCGCTTTGCAACGTTATTCCCAGATATTTCAATGACTTGTTTCAAGCATGATACTAGTAGTACTGTATTGGAACTTTACAAGTTAATTCTTCCTACTAATCCGCATTACATTACATTTTTCCACACTTAGTCCTAGCTGCCATTCATGACAGTAACTGTAGTTTTCGTCGAAGCCGCCTTGTATCTTCCTACAGTCACTCAATTTCGGCACTTGCAGATCGCTGCCCACCCTGTACGTCAAATCATTTATGTACAAATAGAACAACAGCGGTCCTACCACACATCCCTGGGGGACTCCTGATGATACCTTCCTCCCCGATGAAGGCTCACCGTCCAGGACTACATGCTGGGTTCTATTACTTAAGAAGTCTTCGAACCACTCAGATTCCTGTGAATTTATACCATATACTGGTACCTTCCTTAACAGGCTGCAATGGGGCACTGTGTCAAATGCCTCCCGTAAATCCAGAAATATGTAACTGCCTGTTGCCTTCATCTATTGTTCGCAGTATATCATTTGAGAAAAGGCAAAGGTGACTTTCGCACTAGCGGTGCCTTCTGAGACCATGCTGATTCGTGTACATAAGATTCTCAGTGTCAAGAAAGTTTGTTTTCTTCGTACTGAGAATATGTCTAAGGGTTCTGCAGCAAACAAAAGATAGGGACATTGGTCTGTAATTGCGGATTCGTTCCTTAATCATTCTTATTTACTGCAGTCACCTGCACCTTCTTCCAGTCGCTTGCTACTTTGTACTGGGCGACAGATTCGCTATAAATGCAATCTAGGTAAAGGGCCAGTGCCGTGAGTACTCTTTGTAAAATCGAACAGGGATTCCATCCCGACCTGGTGATTTATTTGCTTTCAGATCTTTCAGTCGTTTCTTTATGCCGGGGATGCTTATTACTATGACGTCCATACGGGAATGTCCGATAGTCAAATGACTGTCTGTTCGTACGATTCTCCTGTGTGACGATTTCTTGAACGTGAAATTTAAACCTTCCGCTTTCATTTTGGTATCTTCAACCGTCACACCAGATTGGTCAATAAGGTACTGAATGGAAGCCTTAGACTCTCCTAGCGATTCTACCTAATACCATTTCCTCGAGTTCTGTACCAGATCTTTTGCTAAGGTGTGGCGTTGGTAGTTGTTGTATGTTTCGCGCACAGATCCTTCACAGATGTACGAATCTCTACTAACCTTCGGTTGTCGTCATTTGTCTGTATCATTTTGAGCCGAGAGCGCAACAGTCTCTGCTCTCTCAGTATCCCCAGAATTTCGTTATTAAACCATGACGTGTCGCCGGCCGGAGTGGCCGTGTGGTTCTAGGCGCTTCAGTTTGGAACCGCATGACCGCTACGGTCGCAGATTCGTATCCTGCCTCGGGCATGGATGTGTGTGATGTCCTTAGGTTAGTTATGTTTAAGTAGTTCTAAGTTCTAGGGGACTTATGACCTCAGATGTTAAGTCCCATAGTGCTCAGAGCCATTTGGGCCATTTGAAACATGATGGGTCTTTTCCATTCTTTATCCACCGCGATTTACTATCTACTTAAACTTCACCCATAATTCCTTTGCATCCATCTTACTGCAACCAAGTGATGCCAGTTCACTGTCTAAGTGAGAATCTAATAACTGCTTATCTGCTCTATCTAGTACAAACATTCTCCTAGCCTTCTTCACTGATTTATTAACTTACGTCATCCTAGCAGCTATAATGACATCATGGTCGCTACCCCCGTTCCCTTTACGACATCTCTCTGATTTTCTCGTCGTATTCATTTCATCAGATGTAAGTGGGAGGAAGTAATGCCTGGCTCTTCTTGGAACGTACTCTCTCTGAACTGTAACAGTAAACCTCCTCGTGATGCCCAACGCTCTTCTCTTAGTCTAAAGAATACTGATTTTCAATTTTTTATGCATAAAGTAAAACGCAGGATGAACTGCAGCTTGCTTCTTTTATGTAAAGAATGTTTTGCAGCAGGGCAGCTTATGACTCAACGTTCACCTTTCTGCTTCCTTGAGTGAAACATAGATGTGACCATAATTATCTGCATCGTAAGGTGAAAGATGTTATTTGTTTGGATACTTTCAAATTATAAAGAAGACTGGTAGACGAATCTCTACTGGCGACATATTTCGAAATGTGAGTAAAATTTCAGACAGACAATTTCTGCTTCCTTCATATTAGGAATTGCAATTGTCCCTCTTAATTCACAGTAAATCCTTCGAAGAACTTACAGTGAGTTCCGCAAAATTAATGTATTCTAGTAAATATGCCCCCTAAAAGATAGATAACGACCTCATCATTTGAGATGAGAAAATTTGAGGTAATTAAATATTTTTAACCAACAGAGTCTCTGCATTCGTTCGAGAACAGTTTCAAAGCGAAAAAACAAGCGAATCCAAAATATGAGGCCTTTAATTTTTTATGTTTCAAGTAACACTACTTCAGCAACTCTGCTTCGTTTACACCCAGTACGTTCTTTCAGCAGCGCAGGAAATGATTCACTTCCAGTTTTATGATTTCCTTGAATGAAACCTAGATGAGAACATGATTCTGTACGTGGCACGGCGAAGAAGTCTGCCATAAAGACTCCAAGACAGAGAATTGCAGCAATTAGTATCAACAATGCATCACAGTTTCGAAAAAGGAGTGCTGTAATACAAGGGAAACATGTATATAATGGGTGTTTTTCTTTTTTTTATTGGTGCCATCTCAGCCAGCCTCCGATAGATACTGAATACTCACACACACATGCGCTCGTGATTTGAATATAATATTTACATTGACTGTAAACATATTACTTGCATCCTTATGTGCTCCCATAATTGTTATGAATGTCACTCCAAACGCCAATTTTATATGGAACACCTAATATTCATGACTCTAGGCAACTTTCTTGCCGTGCGCTGCTTGTATCGCGTAAGTTATATGAAAGTGGTGACATTTACTACTTAACGTTATTCACTGAATGATTTGATTCATGGCCCGAAAACAAAATACGTTACGCCAGCCAAGTCGTCTGGCCACAAATACTTCATGCTACCCAGTCAGGCCGGGTTGCTAGTAGGACTGTAATTACGCATTTTGTCATCAAAACTGCAGCACTTGGAAGAGCAGTGAATAACGAAAATGTATTTGTTATCTGTTTGAAACATAGTAGAAAGAACGCAACGTTAAATTTGTGGGTGATTAGAGATACACACGATGAGATATTTTATACACGGTGTCTCCACCTCTGGCCTCAACGGTGGCTCTAACAAGGCTGCGCATCACGTCAGATCAGGCTGACAGATAATTGGCGTCATTTCACGTAGGATCTGTTACATGCCATAGTTCATCAGTCACAAAAGCTAGCGAGTATCGGAATTCCAGTCTCTCGGAAACTATTGCGCAGATTCCTTCAATTAGCGAGAGATATGGAGTACCTGCTGGCCGGGACAAGAGTTAAGCATGCTCTGTATCGAGCTACAGGGGTGGACGAGAATATGGGAACATCGCTAGGAATGCACCCTTGATCGTATATGACCACGAACGGGACCTGCACTATGCCCACAATACGTTGTAAATGTCAGTTGTGGTCAGAACCGTGCTCCGTGTAGTTGTAAGTGCATCATACAGAAGCTAATTGGATTCGAACGAGGGGAAATTGTTGCTACTCTCGTGATGTGTTTCCGTAAGCAAACTGGCCAAACTGTTTGGTGTTAGGAGAGGCATCGTAATGAAGATTTATACTGCATATTGTGAAAAGCGGAGCTTCACCCGCTTAGTCGCAACTTGTTACCAGAACACATGTAGCATATTGTGAAGTGTGTTCTCAAACTGTGAATACGGCACCACAACAGCTTTGCTATTTACTGGACCTGCAAGCTTGTCCGAAGGAACATTGCGTCGAACTATGGAGACACTGTCAAATACAGACTCAATGTATAAACACCGAACAGTTAAATACAACCAAAAAAATAACAAAAGATATGTGTGTGGCTACATGCTAGTTTTTTACAGATATTCTGGCTTTTTGTTTTTTTATGAACTGATTATTTCTACTTCAGAATTCCTGTATGATGCAGAAAGAGTCGTCCAGAAGAACCATCTTTACATTTGAAAACACTTTCGCTATCTGTCAGACATTTCCATGGTTACATCGTTAAAGAGTTTTATAGTTGGAAATTTTCGCCCTTTCTGTGCTAAAAACTAGTTTCATTAACGCTAATGCTGATTATAGTGTCGTAGTTCTGAATATCTCTGTTACTCTTAAACTTAGTTGAATTATAGATAACAAATTTCGTAAGTGAAGAAATGTAGGCCTAGTGTCATGATGAGGTTAATATTCCCAGCTACGCAAAGCGGTATCTACAAGGTGTAAGTGTGTGAACTTAATACATTATTCTAATTACTTCCTTCTGCACAATGACTACTTTTTACCTAAGTTACCCCAGAATATTACTCCACAATACATCACTGAATGCATATATGCAAAACACGTTAGCTCACTGACTCCTGTATCCCCTAAGTCGGCAATAATTCGTATGGCAAAATAAGTGAACCTAAGCGTTTTACAAGGTCTCCTATATGGGTTTTCCAGTTTTAAATATTAATCAATATGCACGTCTAAGAATTTACAATTCCCTATCCAACTTACTACTTACTGGTAAAATAACTACATGTTCCAAGAGACAAAGCTCATATTATCAGATCGTTGACACTCAGTTTCTGGTGTTAATTAAATTAAATAATGAAATACAAATTTCACTATGGGTACTTATCCTAGATGGAATTGGTCACTTAATACACCACACATGTACAGCAGGCCGCTGTCTTCTCCAGCTATACTTTGTGTTTACACTCCTGGAAATTGAAATAAGAACACCGTGAATTCATTGTCCCAGGAAGGGGAAACTTTATTGACACATTCCTTGGGTCAGATACATCACATGATCACACTGACAGAACCACAGGCACATAGACACAGGCAACAGAGCATGCACAATGTCAGCACTAGTACAGTGTATATCCACCTTTCGCAGCAATGCAGGCTGCTATTCTCCCATGGAGACGATCGTAGAGATGCTGGATGTAGTCCTGTAGAACGGCTTGCCATGCCATTTCCACCTGGCGCCTCAGTTGGAGCAGCGGCAGCGTTCGAGCTGGACGTGCAGACCGCGTGAGAGGACGCTTCATCCAGTCCCAAACATGCTCAATGGGGGACAGATCCGGAGATCTTGCTGGCCAGGGTAGTTGACTTACACCTTCTAGAGCACGTTGGGTGGCACGGGATACATGCGGACGTGCATTGTCCTGTTGGAACAGCAAGTTCCCTTGCCGGTCTAGGAATGGTAGAACGATGGGTTCGATGACGGTTTGGATGTACCGTGCACTATTTAGTGTCCCCTCGACGATCACCAGAGGTGTACGGCCAGTGTAGGAGATCGCTCCCCACACCATGATGCCGGGTGTTGGCCCTGTGTGCCTCGGTCGTATGCAGACCTGATTGTGGCGGTCACCTGCACGGCGCCAAACACGCATACGACCATCATTGGCACCAAGGCAGATGCGACTCTCATCGCTGAAGACGACACGTCTCCATTCGTCCCTCCATTCACGCCTGTCGCGACACCACTGGAGGCGGGCTGCACGATGTTGGGGCGTGAGCGGAAGACGGCCTAACGGTGTGCGGGACCGTAGCCCAGCTTCATGGAGACGGTTGCGAATGGTCCTCGCCGATACCCCAGGAGCAACAGTGTCCCTAATTTGCTGGGAAGTGGCGGTGCGGTCCCCTACGGCACTGCGTAGGATCCTACGGTCTTGGCGTGCATCCCTGCGTCGCTGCGGTCCGGTCCCAGGTCGACGGGCACGTGCACCTTCCGCCGACCACTGGCGACAACATCGATGTACTGTGGAGACCTCACGCCCCACGTGTTGAGCAATTCAGCGGTACGTCTACCCGGCCTCCCGCATGCCCACCATACGCCCTCGCTCAAAGTCCGTCAACTGCACATACGGTTCACGTCCACGCTGTCGCGGCATGCTACAAGTGTTAAAGACCGCGATGGAGCTCCGTATGCCACGGCAAACTGGCTGACACTGACGGCGGCGGTGCACAAATGCTGCGCAGCTAGCGCCATTCGACGGCCAACACCGCGGTTCCTGGTGTGTCCGCTGTGCCATGCATGTGATCATTGCTTGTACAGCCCTCTCGCAGTGTCCGGAGCAAGTATGGTGGGTCTGACACATCGGTGTCAATGTGTTCTTTTTTCCATTTCCAGGAGTGTATATTTACGAATACGTATTTGGCCAACCTTTAGTTACTTTTGTCATGGGATACTATAAACTTATAATTATTCGCCTGCATTGAAATGAAGTTACAGTGTTATTAAAAAACTCATTCTATTTTCATTCATGTGCACATTAAGAACATTGTTGCAGTTTTTCTCATGAATTGTTTCTAATTCTCTCAGCAAGTCAAGTTTTCATACTTCCTTTTGCATATGCAGGATTTCTAAGTCAACTTCTGTATTGTCTAAGGGGTGGCCTCTGTCAATAATATGGTTAGCTACTGTTGGCTTGTAATTCCCCAGTCTGAAAGCGTCTTTTTGTTCATTGTATCTGACCGAAAAGTTCTTCCCTTCTCTCCAATACGTTTTGCACCGTAGCTGAAGGTGTTTATACCATTCACTAAATCTCAAACGGTACATTGTATAAATAGCAAATAGACCTACAGCAGAGAGAGCGCAGGAAAAAATGTGGAGCCGGGGTTAGCGAGGGATGTGAAGGCCACTATAACAATTCTTTACTGGTAGTTGCGAAGAAAGATGGAGGAGTAAGAACAATCTTCGCATTTAGGCAGTTATCCCAGGAGACAGATCATCCAAAAAACATAGGTGAACAACTACATTCTCCAATGAATAGATGAAATAAATGGTGGCAAACAGTATGCTGTTTTGAGAAAGGATACATAATGTCTGAAAAGAAATCATTCCAATTCTCTAAGTAATTGTATTTACAGATCATAAAACAGTAAGTTATCTGCAACAGAGTTGTCTCTAGTGCAGCAAATTAACTTGAGGGGGTCATTGTTATGCAACAGTTTGACTACGATTTGAAATATATTATGGTTATGTTGGCTAATTTCCTGTATACTTTACCACTATGTGGAGATCAAGCACCTTAGTATAAAATAGATGATGTGTTATTTATAATGATGTTGATGTAAAGTGCAAAACATGAAAAATTTATAAGGGGGTTATGTATGAAAATCAGGAGGCTCAGAACGATGATTATAATTGGAAACTAGAGAAGATATTAATGACTACAAAATGTTATGTGAAGTTATACAACTTTTTCAAATTTTTCTCAGTACCTTTTTTTAGAATAACGAAAGTGGAATAGGAAAATTGGGAATTAGTGTATCTTGAACTGCATTCAAATTAGTCAATAAATGACTTTCATTGGAGTTATAGGCACTATGAGGCACATAAACAATTGCAGGTACAGCAAGAAAAATAGTTTTCTAGAATATGGCAAAGAAGATCTGCAAACGTATAACTACATGCACAGTATTATACCATAAAAACTTTTGTACCATAGATGTATACGAACCACTATCCATGCTGAGAGGTGTTTTCTGCTTTAGTTTTGTCATAATTCATTAAATTTTATGCCTGATGATAAGATTCTAGAAAAGCCATAATTTCGAAAGTAGATCGATTGTTTCACTCACTTAGGAAAACGAGAAGCAGTGATGACAGATAGAGGATCCCAGGTTGTATCCAAAACTCTGGAATATTCGTTCAGAGAAATAGTATTAAACACGCGTTAATCTCTGTGTATCATCTTGCAAATAAACATAAAGGGAGATATAAGAAAGAAATTACAAGTCTGCACGGAATCAACTGTTCAAAAAACATGGCACTTGGATGAAATACATACTCAGTTTTGAAGAGGTAGTGAATAGTTTACAACAAACCTCCGGTAATTTCTCCTCGATTGAAATCATATTCAACAAACAACCTAGAAATTTTGTTTCAGAACTGATGGAATTCCCTCTATACAAATCCATGAGAGATGAAGAATTGGAAGGAACAGTGAAGACTTAGAGAAAGTAGACTAACATCAGGATAAGGAGACACAATGTAAAAATAAATTACTCAATTTGATGTTGAATATCAAATGTTGGTAAAATTAGAAAAAGTCTTGCTCGATGCTTGCAAATTTTTGACACTACATCGCGCCTTCTGTGGTCACAGAATATGTAAATGTCAATGGATACAGATTAATGTACCGCAAATCTAAGAAAGTTTTTGGACTCTGAAATATTTCTGAATTAAATCTTGGCAGATGCTTAAAAATTTGATGTATCGCCATATATTTTTACGTACTTTATTTCACAAGAAACGACTGTTCTGTTTATTTCACATTGTATCTAATTAAATTAATGCAGATTATATCAATTTACCACATGATCCTTTCTGACAATAAAAATTTTACCTAGTCGTAATGTATCTAGCTAAATGTCCTTTGCTCTTTGTGTGTAGAAACACTTCATGTTGTACAAATCAACAATTAGTAGCCAAAGTAATTACATATTTTTGCCTTTATTATGAAGCTGAAACATTCGGGAAGTATAAAAAAAATATTTTCGTGATCTACCGTAAATGAGCACACATGCATGAGCATTTATCATGAAACCATTATTTTCGGTCAAAACACAGTAGTAAGTTAAAAAAAGTTCTATGTACCAAATTTTCACTGGATATTGGTAGATAATCCAATCATCCACTGATTATAATTTGATTCCTGATAACACCTGATGTTTACACAAATAAGCCAAAACACTGCACACCGCGACGTCGGATGTCGCCTGGTGGCGTTGCGGACACATGACGTGGTAACAAGTTGTAAAAGTAACAGACACGAACAGGGCATCACCCTAACGAAGATATGGGATGCACATGGGAAGTTCCACTGAGATAAGCGACTTTGGAAAAAGGCAGACTATTATTACATAGAGACTGTGAACGTGTATCTCTAAGACGAACTACCTGGTAGAATGTTCACGTGCTCCTGTCGTGAGAATCTACGGAAAGCGGTATAAGGACAGTGAAACTACCACTAGGCGATATATGGTTGGACGTCCACGACTCTTTACAGAACGTGGCTTTCGGAGTATTGCCTGCTCTGTAAAGTGGGCTAGATGGTCATCTGTGGCATACATGCCGAAAGATGCTGGTGCAAGCACAAGTGTTTCAGAGGACACTGTTCATCTTACAGGGTTGAAAATGGAGTTCCGGAGTAGGCCACTCTTCAGTGTTAACTTGTTGACCCAACGCCTTCTTCAATTGCGGTTGCAGTGGGTAGAGCATCGGGATTTCACCATAGATCAATGGAAATGTATCGACTCTTCGGGTGAATCACATTTATGCTGTACTAGGTCGATGGACGTCTCCACAAGCGCCGTCATCGAGGTAAACGGCTGCTCCAAATATGCAGCGCGCTACAGACTCAGGCTGGTGGGGGCAGTATTATGCTATGGGAGACATTCTCCAGCGCTTGCATGGCACCTGTGGTAGTAATCGAATACGTGCTGACAGCTGCGAGCCACCTGCATCCCTTCATACTTGATGTCTCCCACGATGGCTATGTCATCTCTCAGCAGTGTAACTGCCCGTGTATCGGAGCCAGAACCATGCTACAGTCATTTGAGGAGCATTATAGTGAAAGGTTGATGTCTTGGCGACCAACATCACCTGATGTGAATCCTAGAGAACCCATGACGGTCACCATCGGGCGCCACCACCATGTTCGCAAATCAGCGGCCCGTTGTTTACACGAATTCCATGACCTGTGGGTAATCTTCTAATGCCATGTACCTCCACAAACCTACAAAAACAAAAAAAAAAAAAAAAAAAAAAACCTGTCGGATCCATGATACGCAGAATCAGTGATGTATTTCATTCCAAAGAGAGACAAACAAGCTATTAAGCAAGTGCACATAATGTTTTGCCCCAGCAGTTTATATGTGGCTATCTGTTTCATTTGTGAATTTAGGATATTTATGTTATTCATAGAAGAAAACCTCTAAAATCCACACCATCAGCATACAAAAAGTTCCGCGACTAATTTTATCTTTAACTCATAAGTGATGTCAGATTTCAGTGCAACGACTACGGCGACAGTGTGAACTAACTACTGCAAACAACAGAGGAACCTTCGAACTGTCACTTTTGATCAGGCAGTGTTAAATATTGGGCATGCGACCGCAGTGTGTTATCACTGTTCAGTCATAAATCGCAATGGCGCAACATCTCTAAATCAAGGGCTTAAGATATTCTCCAGAATGTTTGGAATAAGAGAAAGGTATGTTCAAAGCTTGTCTAATACAAACTGTCTCCCTGACAACAACGAGCGTGGACGACTGCCAAGTCATGATTGAAATGCTAAATGTTGAATTTGTTTCTGGAAAAAATCATCCCAGATGACCAGACTTGGTGTTATTAATACGAATCTATCAAAAAACGGAAAAGTGCTGAATTACACATTAAGGGTCAACGATTTGACGACTAACCGACGTTCAAGCCAATGTTACGTACACGTTGAACAGCATTCCAAAGAAGAAATTTTTCTTACAGTTTCACATGGTTGTGTGAACGTTCTGCGCGTTTTACTCAAGTATGGGCATACTATATGGAACTTTTCTCTTTTTTCTTTAATCCAATTTCGAAACTATTTATACTTAAGAGGAACCCTGCAGCATGGTCACTGAGGACTGACAAGGCCAATAAAAACAACTTCTTTGGTCTTTTAAACAACAGTCATGTTATGTTGAGAAACCAGAAAGTTCTTGCATCGGTTAGTCTCTTATACCATTGAAAGTCATGGGCTGAAACCATCATCTTTACCTTGCTAGCACCTTTGACATCTACTTTTGTTTTGTGGAGTAATATCGTCCTGAAAGTAGTCCAAGTAAAGTAATGTACGTGCTGCAGATTGAGCCTGTAGGACGACGTGTCACATTACTAGAACATCTACATCTACATCCATTCTCCGCAAGCCACCTAACGGTGTGTGGGGGAGGTTACCTTGAGTACCTCTATCGGTTCTCCCTTCTAATCCAGTCTCGTATTGTTTGTGGAAAGAAGGATTGTCGGTATGCTTCTTTGTGGGATCTAATCTCTCTGATTTCATCCTCATGGTCTCTTCGCGAGATATACGTAGGAGGGAGCAATATACTGCTTGACTCTTCGGTGAAGATATGTTCTCGAAACTTTATCAAAAGCCCGTACCGACATACTGAGCATCTCTCGTGCAGAGTGTTGCACTGCAGTTTATCTATCATCTCCGTAACGCTTTCACGATTACTAAATGATCCTGTAACCTCTCTATCTCTTCTATCAACCCTATCTGGTACGGATCTCACACTGCTGAGTAGTATTCAAGCAGTGGGCGAACAAGCGTACTGGAACCTGCTTCCTTTGTTTTCAGATTGCATTTCCTTAGGATTTTTCCAATGAATCTCAGTCTGGCATCTGCCTTACCGACGATCAGCTTTATATGATCATCCCATTTTCAATCACTCCTAATGCACACTCCCAGATAATTTATGGAATTAACTGCTTCCAGTTGCTGACCTGCTATTTTGTAGCTAAGTGATAAGGGATCTTTCTTTCTATGTATTCGCAGCACATTACACTTATCTACATTGAGATTCAATTACTATACCCTGCACCATGCGTCAATTCATTGCACATCCTCCTGCATTTCAGTACCTCTCGATACACCACAGCATCATCTGCAAAAAGCCTCAGTGAACTTCCGATGTCATCCACAAGGTCATTTATGTATATTGTGAATAGCAACGGTCCTATGGCACTCCCCTGCGGCACACCTGAAATCACTCTTACTTCGGAAGACTCCTCTCCATTGAGAATTACATGCTGCGTTCTGTTATCTAGGGACTCTTCAATCCAATCACACAATTGGTCTGATAGTCCGTATGCTCTTACTTTGTTCATTAAACGACTGTGGGGTACTGTATCGAACGCCTTGCGGAAGTCAAGACACACGGCATCTACCTGTGAACCCGTGTCTAAGGCCCTCTGAGTCTCGTGGACGAATAGCGCGAGCTGGGTTTCACACGACCGTCTTTTCCGAAACCCATGCTGATTCCTACAGAGTAGATTTCTAGTCTCCAGAAAACTCATTATACTCGAACATAATACGTGTTCCAAAAGTCTACAACTGATCGACGTTAGAGATATAAGTCTATATATAGTACATATGTTCGACGTCCCTTCTTGAAAACAGGGATGACCTGTGCCCTTTTCCAATCCTTTGGAACGCTACGCTCTTCTAGAGACCTACGGTACACCGCTACAAGAAGGGGGGCAAGTTCCTTCGCGAACTCTGTGTAAAATCGAACTGGTATCCCATCAGGTCCAGCGGCCTTTCCTCTTTTGAGCGATTTTAATTGTTTCTCTATCCCTCTGTCGTCTATTTCGATATCTACCATTTTGTCAACTGTGCGACAATCTAGAGAGGGAACTACAGTGCAGTCTTCCTCTGTGAAACAGCTTTGTAAAAAGACATTTAGTATTTCGGCTTTAGTCTGTCATCCTCCGTTTCAATACCATTTTGGTCACAGAGTATCTGGATATTTTGTTTCGATCCATCTACCGTTTTGACATAAGACCAAAAGTTCTTAGGATCTTCTGCCAAGTCAGTACATAGAACTTTACTTTCGAATTCACTGAACGCCTGTCGCATAGCTCTCCTCACACGACATTTCGCTCCGCGTAATTTTTGTTTGTCTGCAAGGCTTTGGCTATGTTTATGATTGCTGTGAAGTCCCCTTTGCTTCCGCAGCAGTTTTCTAACTCTGTTGTTGTACCACAGTGGCTCTTTTCCATCTCTTACGATCTAGCTTGACACATACTCATCTAACGCGTATTGTACGATGGTTTTGAACTTTGTCCACTGATCCTCAACACTATCTGTACTTGAGAGAAAACTGTTGTGTTGAGCCGTCAGGTACTCTGTAATCTGCTTTTTGTCACTTTTGCTAAACAGAAAAATCTTCCTACCTTTTTTAACATTTCTATTTACAGCTGAAATCATCAATGCAGTGACCGCTTTATGATCGCTGATTCCCTGTTCTGCGTTAACTGTTTCAAATAGTTTTGTCACCAGAAGGTCTAATATGTTATCGCTACGAGTCAGTTCTCTGTTTAACTTCTCAATGTAGTTTTCTGATAGAGCACTTTAAAAAAAATTTCACTGGATTCCTTGTCCCTGCCACCCGTTATAAAAGTTTGAGTCTCACAGTCTATATCCGGCAAATTAAAATCTCCACCCAGAACTATAACATGGTGGGGAAATCTACTCGAAATATTTTCCAAATTATCCTTCACGTGCTCAGCCACAACAGCTGCTGAGGCACGGGGCCTATAGAGACATCCAATTACCATGTCTGAGTCTGCTTTAACCGTGACCTTCACCCAAATTATTTCACATTTCGGATCTCTGTCAATTTCCTTCGATACTGTTGCACCGCTTATCGCTCTAAACACGCCTCCCCCTTCACTTTCCAGCCTGTCTCTGCGGTATACATTCCAATCTGAGTTTAGGATTTCATTACTGTTTACGTCTGGTTTCAGCCAACTTTCTGTCCCTAGTAGTATATGGGCGTTGTGACCGTTTATTAATGAGAGGAGTTCTGGGACCTTTCTATAGACGCTCCTGCAGTTTACTATTACCACATAAATATTGTTATTCCCTGTTGCATTTTGCCTACTCCTACCTTGCCGCGTCTCAGGAGGCGTCTTTGTCGGGCCTAGGGAGGGAATTCTTTAACCTAAAAATCCCACATGTGCACTCCACATGTACTCCGCTACCCTTGTAGCCGCTTCTTGCGCTTAGTGCACTCCTGACCTATTCAGGGAGACCCTACATTTCACCAACCGACAGCGGAGGTCGAGAAATTTGTACCCCAGATCTCCGCAGAATCGTCTTAGCCTCTGGTTTAAGCCTTCAACTCGGCTCCAAACCAGAGGACCGCGATCGGTTCTGGGAACGATACTAAAAATAGTTAGTTCAGATTCCACCCCGCGAGCGAGGCTTTCTGCCTTCCCCAATTCCGCAAACGCCTGTGCGAACTGAGGATGACCTCTGAACCCAGACGGCAGGCGTCATTGGTGCCGACATGAGCAACAATTTGCAGTCGGGTGCACCCAGTGCTCTCTATCGTCGCCAGCAGGGTCTCCTCCACATCTCGGATGAAATCCCCCGGCAAGCAGACAGAGTGAACACTGGCCTTCTTCCCCGAACTTTCCGCTATTTCCCTGAGAGGCTCCATCACCCGCCTAACGTTGGAGCTCGCAGTAACTAATAAACCCCTCCCCCCATGTGCCTGCTCGGACCTAGCTGAAGGAGTGGCCACATGTCCACTCACAGGCAGAGCGGGCGACGCCACACGGCCAGCCTCCACATTGACCCTCCGCCTCGTGCGCCGCGAACGCCGCTGAACCCGCCACTCCCCGCGAAGATGTCTCGACAGCAGGGGCAGTGGGTGAAGCATGTAACACCAGACTCTCCACTGCCGCTACACTCCGAGGCAGTAGCCTGAAGACGGCTGACTGCGGCCATCAACACCTTCAGCTGTTCGCGAACAGTGGCCAGCTCCTCCTGCGTCCGTACACAGCAGTCACACTTCCTATCCATCCTAAGAAGTCAATTTACTGTAGAGAGTTAATCAACTTTTAACTAGACTGCTAATTCACTAAAGGCGGCTGATAGTTGACTAAACTGTGGTTGCTAGCCACTCCTTGTAGAAAACAATGAAAATAACACTACATGTCTCTGGACTGTATTGAAAACAAATACTTGCAGTACTGGCAATATGATTGACTAAAGGGACTCTCTCTGACTGTATTCAAAACAGACACGAAATCTATGGAACACTGTTACTATCATTCGACAAATAAAGCTTCCTCAAAGCAAAAACACACGGAAGAAGAAGTGACAAGTAAGAAAAATGCAGTTAATACTTAAATTAAGGTAGCTCGCTGCACAGCAGACGTGAAGCAGGCCGCAGTTACGACGGCACTGACACTACTGGCACTGTGGCTGACTAAAGGGACTCTCCCTGACCGTATTCAAAACAAACACACTAGGACTTCAATCATACAGAGAACAGTACACAAAGATCTAAACCTTGTACAACCAAATCCTGCGTTAAAAATAAAGGTCTCTGAATTACAAATAATACTGCTACGCAGGAAAAAACGTTTTAGAATTAAGGGCATTGTTTATAGACGTACGTAATAGTTATTTTATCTGTTTGTATACTGGTACGCACGTGGGGTCGGACGTTACGTTTTGTAGTGTTCTAGAGTGTATCGATACACGAGGCAGTCTGGCCACCTCCGTGGGCATAGGTGGATGACAGCTTGGTGAGTGGATTTCTGTCGGACTACCTTGGGCGTGGGTAAACTGTATTAAAAGGCGAGATAGTTATTGTTCAGAAAATACAATGACTGAAGTGTCGAAATAACATGCAGTTAGCTTTGGTGTGTGTCTGGCAGGCGGTATCCACCTAATATGTGCTGACCACAGCCGTGGTTGTGGCGTCAATTCCTGTGATTCCAGCCTCGTAAAGCCAACACCCAGTGTCTGCCGTGACATCCAAAGTGGTTAACAGCTTCCGGAGCTAGTGACCCGGGCACGCATGATCACGCTGTAGACTAAACACAGGAAAAGCGCCCACCAGCAACAGAGTTTGAGAGAAAAGGCATTTTCAGCTGGTTTAAGAACGATAATACAGCAGTCAACGTACATTTTGCGTAAGGACTACGATATTAAGATAAGCGAAATTTTGCCTCATGCAGAGGAGTACAGACATTCGTTTCTCGGTTGTTCTATTTGCGAATGGAACAAGAAAAGAAACGACTGGTAGCGGAACCCTCAGCGATCCACCAACTGGCGGCTTACGGAGTATGTATGTAGAAGTAGATGAAGGTAAATGTAAATAAACAGCAAAAAAGAGTTTCTCGTATCTATGAACTGCCTTCTTCTGCTGCGCGCACCTCTCTCTATCTCCAGCAGAGAATCATAGCCACTCCAAGCCATCCTAGACAGCATCTTATATTTGAATATTTGGATGAAGATGGATGACAATGATGTTCCCACCTCGATCTCCAGTAGAAAATTATGGCCCACTCAAAGCCATCCTATACACCTAATTATATTTGGAATCAGAAGAACTATTGAAGATGAAGATGGATGACAATCGGAAGACAGCAGTCAGTTCCATGGTTCATTTGCAGCAAGGACATCCAATGCAGCGATGTGATGAATTGCTGATTTTTGGGGGTTTTTTTCTCCCATGTGGTTGCTTTTCCTATTCTTTGTCCTTCCTTATTGTTTTGCGTATTCTGTGTACTTGTGATGGTTGTAAATAAGCAATATGTCTTAGCAGATTTTGGCACAGGATGCGACTCAGCATCTGCTGGATCAGGTAACTCTGTTACAGAGGGAACTAGGAAAACTAATGGAGGAAAGGATGGAAATGTTATATCCTAGTATACCTGTCCTTAATACTAACATAACTTCGTTGGTAGGCCCTAATGACTTTGTGTTATGTCTTTGTCTTTGTGTGTCTGATAATTTGGATGCTGATGCTAGGTTGCAAAATTCTATTAACGAGGTATCACTAAGTGCAGCCAGGCTGAAATTAGTGGGGAACGCTAGGGTATATGCACTGTGCTTTTAGAAATTGAGTGTTACAAAGTCGTTTGATGATTTGAGAGAAGAGTTAGAAGAAGTACATAGGAGAAAAACTACGTCGATATACTGCTTTTAGCAGCTTAACAGGATATTTCGTAAACATGGTCGATCAGTGTAGAGGGTTGTCGGCCGCATTTGGAAAATTAATATTAACACATATCAGCGGTCAGGGTTGATTGTAATGATAGTAAGGCCAGATTACTAGGGGCCAAACAGAGAGCTCTTAATGCACATTTATAGGCTTTGCCACCCGAAATGTCAGTTAGGGTTCTCATAGAATTCCCAAAGACTTTGAATGTAGCAGTGGACACTGTGACAACACTAAAATTGATGCAGTCACCAAACTATGGGAGAAAAGTTTTAAATTTGGTCTTCCAGATCATATTAAGCATAACTGTAGGGAGCAATGCCCATCATGTAAACAGTTTGAGAACTCAAAACAGAATTAAAAGCACCCTGTAAGGCTATGTTTGTGAGGCGGAGTAGTAAAAAATGATTGTTCACGAACAAAGTCATACAACATGTCAATCGTTAGAAATAAATAAGTATGTATTCACATGCATATAAAAGAACACTACTTGTTATACTGAAACTTATTCCTTGCCACAGAATAAGTACACAGAGTATGTACTCTCCTTCCTACTACACACAGAGTACCAATTTTCAACTAAACATTAGATGGCAATACCATGTTATACGAGCACTAGTCCCGACAATCATGCGCCAAGTACTCTGAATACAGTATCATGCCCACTTACACTTATTTTTATGCTATTCTGATGAATATTCAATATATTCAGCATGCAACCTATTGTTATCTTTGCCATAAATTTATACCTTTACTAGACACACAGTCTTGAGAACCACTCTGCACTCTGGCTGTCACTCGACGATTACCCCTAAGATAACTGTAAGGCGAAGATACCTCACACCTCCCACCGACTTCTTTTTCAGATTTGGTCGGAAAATCTGGGAAACATCAACCACAAAAACAGACAAAAGCGCTCAAATAATGAAGTAAAAACACATATACAATTACAATATACTAACTTAGCCCTCATGCATTCCAAATGATAGCAAGGTTATGGACAACTTATTAATCACATATTACAGACACAAACTCTGACGCAGATAGATATGCACACATATCACAAATAAACTCCCCTTATATGATTCAATGTCCTCCAGCAGTTTTAACATACCAAATAAACAGAGTATAAAACAGGAGTAATCATTAAGAAAAACAGCTAGAGATTAGAAATTATCTCATTAGAAATTCAATTGTACAACATTTATATTCTCATTCATAATTTATCATTACCATTTACATTATCAGTCACTCTATATTCACTTTAGTGTAGGCCATTATTCTGTGTTTCTTTTCCTTGCTCTATTCTGCGTCATCTATCATTATCATCAATTAAAAGAAAACAGAAGGTGAACTGGCAAGAAACAAAAAATTTAAATGAAATGCATTCTTTCACACATAAACAACATCATTTGTGTGTGTGACGTATGGCACTAGTGGTTCATCATGGATAAGCGGGTCGCACATCACATGTCTCGGAGTTTGCACATGCAGTCTTGTTGGTAACCCAAAGTGCTGCATTTGGGCTCACTGCATTCCTCTGCAGTGTGGTTGTCTGGACTCACTGTTCCTGTTAACACTCCTTGTGTTGTAAGCCAGAAGGAAAATAAATAATAACTGAGTGTCAATTTTGAACATTGACAAAGTAATTTACACTTGTAAAGGTTTACACACGTAAAAATATGTGGTGGTTATCACTACAGTACAACAAGATTTTCTTCCATTCTTTCTCAAACCACCAAATAACTTCCACTTCTTCTTCCATGGAACATGTGTGGCGTTTCTGAAATAGTTTGAGTCTTCTGCCTGGTTTAGCTTTCCAATCATGTTTACACACCCTTTTTCCTTTTTTGACAATGCATTTTCACAGTTGACTTTCCTTTTCTGGTATTTTGGTCTTGTTTTATCGGTTTTGGAATCATTTTCTTTGATTTTCTTGGCAATTTACTCTTCTTCAATGGGTCTTTCTTCTCTATTAGATGCTGTTTCAAATTGCTACATCTCATATGATCTATATTTCGTTCCCTCGTCCCATGGTTCTCTTTTTTACAGCAGTGCAATATGTCTTTCTAAAAGCCTCAGTATCCTCTACACTCTTCTGCTCTTTCCCTATAACCATTTGCTCTCTTTCACTGTTCCCTGTCATCACAGCATTACGCTACAATTAACCTCTACTTTATGTTCTGTTGTCTTGTCTGCTCCTAGTATTCCATGCACACATAAATTATTAATAAAGTATCCATGGCAAAAATGTATTCCACTACTTTGGTTATACTTCTATATCAAATTTTCCTTTTGCACAATCATCCTGTTCTAAATCCGTAGTCATACAGGTTTTTTCATTCATATTTTGAACTGCCCATTTGTTTTTGTAACTATGTGTCCAGTTTGGAAGGTCGTACTTGATTTTCAGTTTCTTAATTCTCAAATCTAGCTTTTTCTTTTTCTGGCTCATGTAAAATTTGCTCACACATTTTAAATGTTTCCCACTATTGTACATTTTTTCCTCTTGTTTTCCCACGTTTTCCTCTTGTGCTTCCTGCATTTTGTCATTTGCTCCACATGTTCTTCCTCCATTTTTGTTGATTGTTCTTTGTATTGTTCCTGCATTGTGCTCATTTATTCCCCATGTTCTTCCTTCTGTGCAACCATAGAACCTCTCATGTCTTCTAGTAATACCTCTAACATCTTTAGTAGCCCAGAATCACTAATACTTGTCCTTTCCTTTCTTTGACCAGCATGCAACGCTGAGCAAGAGATGTGACTGCGTTTAACATTATCTTCACTTTCATCCATGATGAATAATTTAGTAATAGATCAGTTTTCACATTTTGGTCAAACACGTAATGTACAGTGCTAATATACAGTGAAGAGACAAAGAAACTGGTACACCTGCCTAATATCGCATAGTGCCCCTGTAAGAACTCAGGAGTGTCATAACATGACATGGCATGGATTCGACTAATGTCTGAAATAGTGCTAGAGGGTAATTACACCATGGCCCTGCGGGGCTGTCCATAAATCCGTAAGAGTATGAGGTGGTGGAGATCTCTTCTGAACAACACATTGCAAGGCATCCAAAACATGCTCATTAATGTTCGTGTCTGCAGAGTTTGGTGGCCAGCAAAAGTCCTTAAACTCAGAAGAGTGTCTCTGGAGCCATTTTGTAACAATTCTGAAGGTATGGGGTGTCTTGCCTTCTAGAATTGCCCAAGTCCATCGGAATGCACAATGGGCAATAATGGATGCAGGTGATCAGACGGAATGCTTACATATGTGTCAGCAGTCAGAGTCATATCTAGACCTGTCAGAGTTCCCACATCACTGCAAATGCACACACCCCATACGATTACAAAGTCTCCACCAGCTTGAACAGCTTGAACAGCTTGAACAGTCCCGCTGAGACGCAGGGTGCATGGATCATGATGTTGTCTCCATACCCGCTAGATAAAATTTGAAACGAGACTCGTCCGACCAGGTAACATGTACCAGTCATCAACAGCCCAATGTCGGTGTTGATGGATCCAGGCAAGGCGTAAAGTTTGGTGTTGTGCAGCCATCAAGAGTGCATGAGTGGGCCTTTGGCTCCAAAAGCCCATATCGATGATGTTTCGTTGAATGGTTCACACGCTGACTTACTAATGGCCAACATTGAAGTCTGCAGCAATTTTCAAAAGGGTTGTGCTTCACGTTCAACGATTCTCATCAGTCCTCGTTGGCCCCATTCTTACAGGATATTTTTCCAACCACAGTGATGTCAGATATATGATATTGTACTGGATTCATGATATTCAGCACACTATAGAAATGGTCGTACTAAAAAACCCACTTCATATTGACCTCGGAAATGCTGAGTCCCATAACTTGTGCGCCGACTGGAACACCATGTTCCAACTCACTTAAACGTTGATAACCTACCATTGTAGCAACAGTAACCGATCTAACAACTGCGAGACACTAGTTGTCTTATATAAGCGTTGCCGCCCTCAGAGCCGTACTCTACCTGTTTACTTATCTATGTATTTGACTATGCATGCCTATACCAGTTTCTTTGGAGCTTCAGCGTAGTTCACTCTTTGTCACAACCTATTCCAGTATCCAGAGTACCACTGCTTCAACCAATAGTTCCCTCAACACTTCTTGGCAAATAATCTATCGTTCTGTATCTTATAAATTTACTTTCATCATCTTGAACTCTTGCTGTCGAATAATCTGCAATGTTGAAGGCTGCTCCACGATATTCTTGAAGTTTCTTGTATGCTTCAAATCATATGAAAGCATTCCATCTATTCAGCTCGCCATTTGGAGACTACACTTCATTCCAGCCACGAAATTGCTCCTCTGATTGACAGTGAGCATTATTGGACATATTGTTCATACCAGTCTCTGGTTATTTCACAGTCACTGCTTTACTTTTGATAATGTCCTCTCAATTTATCCTCCACTATACTTTGTTACCGAAGACTGTGCAGTCACTGTAGCCACATCTAAAGACTGTATCAGAAAATATTGAACAGTGTTGGAAAGGTCGTGAAATGTGGTTATAAATACCGATTCACACACATCAGTTACATAAAAGTGTCTGCCCCCTGTAGCTGATTGGTGAGAGTGACAGAATGTCAATCCTAAGTGCCCGTGTTCGATTACCTGCTGGGTCAAAGATTTTCTCCACTCTGTGACTAGGTGTTGTGTTGTCCTAACCATCATCATCCCCATCGACGCACAGGTCACCAAAATGGCGCCAACTCGAAAGACCTGCACCCGGCAAATGGTCTACCTGCTTGGAGGCCCTAGCCACATGACATTTTATTTTATTTTATTTCAAAGTCACAATTTATTTAAGTATTATGATTTTGTATGCTCTGGAACACTAGGACAACTTCGTGAAAATAAAAAATTGGTCATTAACACTCGAATTTTTTATTTTTCACGAAAATTGCCCTACTGTCCCAGAACATACAAAGTCATCCTACTATCCAATTCTGGCGAGTTATAGTAATTTGTGATATCTAGCTCAAACCTGTTTTTACGAGATACTTCTGTTTGAAGTTCATAAAAAGAAATAGGTGTTTTCAGATTTTTAAGAATAATTTCATGTTCTTCAAGTTCGTAATTTGGTTCATGTTTAACAACAGGTACACGAATTTCCATAGATTGTATAACAATTTTTACCTTCTTAGAAAGAGTATCTTTTGTTTTAATTATAGCATCATTTTTATCAGCCCAACGAAGAATTATGTCTCCAGAAGATGAACAACGCGTAAAAATTACATTTAAATCTCCTTCCCACATTATTTCTTTATTATCTTTAAAAAATCCACCAGGCAATGATAATGAATAAAGTATTTCATTTCTTTTATTATTAATTTTTCCTGTATTAATTATATGTCCCTCTAAACTTATTTTGTCAGCAACAGAAGAAGTTAAATGTAATAAATCTGTTGATAAAAAAAGGATGCTCAATTATAGATAAAATTATAATTCCTTTCTATATTGTTACAAAGTCAAACCATTTAGCTACATAATTTTCAATTAATTTTTTATTTGATTTTCCATCATAAGTGGGATAATCTGTGCCATCATTTCCAATAATACTAAAATTAATGTACAATTGTGCATGATTTGGATGAAACCGACTATCACCAATATTTATTTCAATTTCTGTATCTTTGTAAGGACATTTAAATTATTTTTAATTTTCCCATTCACAGGGAATGAGTAATACTGGTAAGTTCAATTTTATTCATGATTGTTTCAGCAATTAATTATTTATTATGATAAGTATTAATTAAGATGTTTTTAAAACAACTGTTACAGTAACCTGATTCAATTAAATTACCATTTTCAGCGGTTATAGTAACTTCTAAATCTTGAATTGTATTAAAAATAAGAACTCTGCATTATGTTTAAATGAAAAATAATATTAATTTCTTTATGAAAAAGGTATATATGTTATACATACATTCCACCAGCAAGATTAAAATTTATATAGACGAATTCAAAAGGAATTATTTTAGGGACATCTTTAGTTACAGCTTTATCATTAGAAAAGACAACTTGATTTTTAAAACCAAGTGAACTTCCAATACTATCTTCTATATCCATATAGTATTTTACATCATTTTCAATAGTTATTCTGTTAAAATTTCATCTGCTGTATTGTGTATGTTGGATTTTTCAGATGAATTTACTATATTGACCTTCAGGAATTTCTATCGTTTCTCCATAACAATAAAGTTTATTACTTTTTGTTGCAATATTTCGTGTTTAAAAAGCTAAATAAAAACCAACTAGTGAAACATTAGTATAAATATCTCATATTGGAACAGTAAATCTTTTTCTAAAGTTTGAAGATTTATCACTAAGTTGAAATAATCTACTCATTTACTACTGGAAAAAAGTTATTAAATAAATGAACAAAACAGATTGCGAACATAAAGTAAGAATACCAAAAAATAAGTTAAAATACAAACAATGTAAATTTTTACCATATTTTATATGATGTGAAATATTTGGATCAAGTTGTTATGAAAAACGACATTAATGACTGACAATTATATTTTAGGTCTATAATGGTTGAACTGGAATAAAATTTAACATTTGTATGTTTATTCAGAAGTTTAGATCAAGCAAAATATCAAAAATTCATAAAACAATTTTAAAACATTGAAGGCAAAATTAATGAAAATATTGTAATTTTTTTTGAAATTAATGAAGAAATTATTCCTGGACATGAATGTGAAGATAATTCAGTTGTGGTATTTGGTGTCTTATTTTAGAAAATCAAGATATTGCTAGAGATTATTTTACTAGAGGCTGACACAAAGGTATAGATTGTTTTTATTTAGCAAAAACGTATTGAAAAATACAAAAAACAGTTGGAGACCACTAAAATTTTTTAAATATATTTAAACAAGATGATACAAATTTAAAGTATATTTGTCATTAATTTCTTGGTGGAGATTTAAAATTTTGATATTTTTAAAGAAATGTGTAGCAAATGTTGAAATGATAAGTTTGGATTTTTCACAATAGACAGGACTAGAATACCAAATGAAGGTAAGTTCAGAAATAAAATACAACATTTTATAAATCTTTCATTGTTTTTGTCTCTAATAAATGGACGCTTTAAAAATGATATTAGATATCGACTAAACTATGATGATGGTGTTTTATCTGTACAAATATATGAGTATAAAGAAAGACTTGATTATTTAAAAAATTATGAAAAATCAGAAAAAGTAAAATTAATTCATGGACAACATTCTACAAATTGTTCATGGTCTGGCGATGGTGCTAAATGTGGAGCCAACAATTTTGTTTGTTATTTTATGACAGATATATAAGTAATATAAACATAAACTTGAAACATAAATATAGATGTAAACGTAAATGTAAACCTTAAACGTAAACTTTAAACATAAATGTTAAACATTAACAATAGACATATACATAAGCTTAATTAATGTTTTTTTCGTTAATAAATATTTGCAAAATATGATGAAGAGGTTGATAAAAAGGTATACAAAATAGAAAGAAAGCTGAAGAATTAAAAGAACAAATACAGCTTTGGGAAAAACAACCAAACACAGAATTGAAAAAGTAAAACAAGGCATTGAATGTTTAGGTGATAATGTTTCACAAGACAAATGATTCTTTTGCATATCATATATAAGATTTACCACCAATTCTACATCTACATATACATCCATACTCCGCAAGCCACCTGACGGTGTGTGGCGGAGGGTACCCTGAGTACCTCTATCAGTTCTCCCTTCTATTCCAGTCTCGTATTGTTCGTAGGAAGAAGGATTGTCGGTATGTTTCTGTGTGGGCTCTAATCTCTCTGATTTTATCCACATGGTCTCTTCACGAGATATATGTAGGAGGTAGCAATATACTGCTTGACTCCTCGGTGAAGGTATGATCTCGAAACTCCAACAAAAGCCTGTACCGAGCTACTGAGCGTCTCTCCTGCAGAGTCTTCCACTGGAGTTTATCTATCATCTCCGCAATGCTTTCGCGATTACTAAATGATCCTGTAACGAAGCGCGCTGCTCTCCAGAAAAGTCATTATACTCGAACATAATACGTGTTCTAGAAGTCTACAACTGATCGACGTTAGAGATATAAGTCTATAGTACTGCACATATGTTGACGTCCCTTCTTGAAAACAGGGATGACCTGTGCCCTTTTCCAATCCTTTGGAATGCTTCGCTCCTACGGTACACCCCTGCAAGAAGGGGAGCACGCTCCTTCGCGTACTCGGTGTAAAATCGAACTGGTATTCCATCAGGCCCAGCGGCCTTTCCCCTTTTGAGCGATTTTAATTGTTTCTCTATCCCTCTGTCATCGATTTCGATATCTACCATTTTGTCATCCGTGCGACAATCTAGAGAAGGAACTACAGTGCAGTCTTCCTCTGTGAAACAGCTTTGGAAAAAGATATTTAGTATTTCGGACTTTAGTCTGTCTTGCTCTGTTTCAGTACCACTTTGGTCACGGAGTGTCTGGACCTTTTTGTTTTGATCCACTTATCGTTTTGACATAGGACCAAAATTTCTTACGACTTTACTTTCGAATTTATTGAACGCCTCTCGCATAGCCCTCCTCACACTACATTTCGCTTCGCGTAATTTTTGTTTGTCTGCAAGGCTTTGGCTATGTTTACGTTTGCTGTGAAGTTCCCTTTGCTTCCGCAGTACTTTTCTAACTTGGTTGTTGTACCACGGAGGCTCTTTTCCATCTCTTATGATCTTGCTTGGCACATGCTCATCTAACGCATATTGTACGATGGCTTTGAACTTTGTCCACTGATCCTCAACACTATCTGTACTTGAGACAAAGCTGTGATTTGAGCCATCAAGTACTCTGAAATCTGCTTTTCGTCACTTTTGTTAAACAGAAAAAGCTTCCAACTTTTTTTAATATTTCTATTTACGGCTGAAATTAAAAAAATAACAGATTGGTCCAATGATATTCCTGGATAATATATCTATAGATTACGTGAATAAAAATTAAAGACATATTTAATAAATACCAAGATGAAAAAGAATCAGCTAGTTGTCAAAATGGAAATAAACAGATAAATCAAACTAAAAAGATAAATGTTAGTAAAAGAATGTTAAAGTATATAAATTGTAGTGAAGACTTAAAACCGTTTGGTAAGTTTAAATATGTTGATAGTTTACCTGTTGAATTTAATGATGATAAAGTAACAATTGATGGAAAAACATATGAAGGTACAGCTGGATTAATGAGACTCTTACCTAAAAAATAACTTACAAATAAAGAGTTTGATAGTGTAGATTTATCAAATTATACTGATGTGTTATTAAATTCAGGAGCATTGTATACTGATAATAATCCAAAAAATAAGTTAAAGTAAAGTAAAGATGGTAAATATTTATATTTAATAAAAGCAATTCTTGAAGATTATTTACCATACTTACCAAAAAAATTAACTATAGATTCTTCAGATATTAGTTCTCCTGAAAATATAGGTGAAAGACTAGTTACAAAATATACAGATAAAGCAATTGAATATAATTGGATGAATGATGTTAGACAATTAATTGATTGATTAGCAGTATTTCATGATGAAGATTTAGCAGGAAATAAAAATTATCATAATGAAGAAGTTGATATTGTACAAACGTTAACAAATAAATTTAGCCATTTTAAAATTGATAATCCAAAAGGAATTCCATATTTAAATAGATTTTGAAATAATCCTCCACATACATTTTGGAAAAGTGATATACATCATAAAGGATTAGTCAATTGGGTTTTAAATAATGTTCTAATGCCTTAGATGCATCTACCAGGATATATTTACTGTGTAACGTTTACTTAACTTGAAGAAAGATTAGTTAGAGGAGATCAAAGTATAAATCCATTATATGAAGTTCGTAAAAAACATGATATTGCTTATAGTCATAATAAAGATTAGAAGAAAGACATATGGTTGATAAAGAAATTCAGTTACCTGCAAAAGAAACAATGTATGCACGTGATACTTCATTTGGTGAAAAAGTAGCAGCAAAAGCTGTTGCAGGAACAATGTATCGAAAAAGTAAATTAGGAATGGTAATTGATGTTGATGAAAATGGTTGGGGATTATAAAAACCTTTAAACTATATAAAAGCTCTTATATTAATTTTTATTTGTGTGAATGAATAACTTTGCAGTTGATTATACTTTGCTAACTAGTGGCAAAACAAAACCAAGTCAATTCAATTAAAGTTAAATAATGAACAACTGAATGCAATTGAACTACTTTTAACAGGTGTTCGAAAAAAGAAGAAAGAACAGAAAGTTGGTGGTAATTTACTTGTAACAGTAGCTACTCCTGTTGTTAGAAAGTTATTGAGCATTTAACCAAAAACTGATGGTAAAGGATTAACACAACATGAAGACGGATTTTTACCATTTTTATTAGCTGCACTACCTTATTTAGCAACGATTGGTTCTTAAGCTGCAGGATCTTCAGTAATTGGAAATGCAGTTACAAACAAGAAGAAAGCTGATAGAGAATTAGAAGAACAAAAAAGGAACAACTTAGAGATGGAAAAAAGCAGGAGCTAGACTAAAGAAAACAAAAACAAAATTCAAAAAATAATTAATAAATATCCTAATGCATTACATAATTTCGATATAGGAAAAGGTACTAAAGAATTAAAAATTAAAAACTTTCTTGGTGTACACATGATTGTTGAATTGTCGAAAAAGCATTAAAAACTGATCGTCGTATAGTTAATTTAGATATTCCGATAATCCTGGTACACTTTGTGTTTGTTATTAAAAAAATAAAAATAAAAATTTGTCTTGGGTTTGTTTGGTGCTAATATACTAAAATAATTTTTTATTTACTTATGAAAAGATGAATTATATTACAATACAGAAAGAATACATTATTTTGATTAAGTAACTTGGGGTCATTTATGTTTATTTGTTTTAAAATTGCTATGTGAAAAATATAATTTTAATTACATTTTAGATTTAATAAATGGACACTTTTGGAAATAAGATAAATTAATTTAAACAAAATTGAATGTAGTTAATACAACTACATTAAATTTAGAAAAATTTAAAAAAATTGATAAAAATTGAATGTATTCCTAAACAACTGCAATCCGCAATAGATCCAAAGATAACTAATGGAATTAAACAATTACAAAAAGAATTTAATCTTATTTTTAAAATAACTAAAGGATATGTTGGTTTTGAAAATTGAAGACTTGTTAATTTAAATGAGCCAACTGATGAATAAGAAGCAGTTAACAAACAAGGATATATTAAAAATCTGAATACATAGACATTTTACCACAGTTCAATAATTATTTTACCAAAAAGTAGATAAAGCTTTTTCGTATTATTTTTCAAAGTAGATATAACTCCATACTTAGAACAGTTAAGTAATCTTTAAGAAACAGTGTATGAAAATAAATAATTGAATTTAATATTCCAAACACTGATGAACTAAATATGTTCAATTCTGATTATATTTTCATATTAAAAGGATTATTGTCCTTGGTAAACATACAAATGGAGATTTAAACTTAAATAATTTTGATATATATGAAGTAAATAATAATAATTTATAAATACTGCTACACACATCAAGCACTTTATTTGTAGAATTAAAAGATTCTGTTGAAGATCCTGTTAAAACTTTTCCAGTTGATGTAAACTTAATTATATTTATATAAATGGAAAATCATACTTAATATGACTATCACATGTATTGTTTGAAGTTTAAAATGTTTACTGATACACATAAAACACATAGAATAAAAACTAAAATTGGAAGACAAAAAATTGAAGGTCTTTGTATAAGATGTAAAAGTAAAACGAGTAAAGTTGCTAAAAAATTGTTAATGGTAAAGGTCTAAATAATAAAAAATATGTGAAAATATAATTAACAAACTACTCTAACCAATTAGAAAAATTTTAAAAGAATTAATGTTAATGCTATAATATAGATAATTTATGGGAAGCTGATTTTGTAGAGCTAGATTTTGGTAATTTAAAAAGAATTTATTTATTGACTGTAATTGATGTTTTTTTCTAAATATGCATTTTCTGTTCCTATTAGAGATAAAACAGCAAAAAATATAGTTGACACTTTTCAAAAACGTTTAACAGGTAAAAATCCAAATAGATTGCAAACAGATAATGGTAAAGATTTTAAATAATTAATGAAGAAATATAACATTAATCATTATTCAACTTTTTCAGAATTAAAGACAACTGTTGTTCAAAGATTTTAAAGAACAGTTAAAGAAAATATGTGGAATAATTTTGCTTTACAAGGAAATTAGAAATGGTTAAAGTTAGTTATAGATCTAATTGATGAATATAATAATACAGAACAGACTACAATAAAAATGAAACCAACAGAAATAAATGAAAAAAAATTAAAAATAATTAACATTATATCTAATGAGCAAGCTTAATTTAACAAAAGAGATAAAGTTAGAATTAGTAAACGTAAAGGTGTTTTTGAAAAATGTTGTGCAGATAATTGGACAACAGAAATATTTGAATTTGAAGATGTTATTCATTCTAATACAATTACATATAAATTAAAAGATATAAAAGGAATTTTTTATGACCAGTAACTACAAAAATGTAAATGTCCAGATGTATCTGTAGTTGAAAATGTTTTAAGAAGTTAAGGATTATAAGGTCTATGTTAAATGGCTAGGTTTTGATAATTCATACAACAGTCGGGTGAATAAAGAGAAAGTAATTTTATACATGTTTTGTTTGATGGAGACTTTGTATTTATTTTTTCTAGTTGTTCAATGCAATAATTTGTAGGTTGAAATTGATCTTTATAAAACATTTTTACTTCTTTTCTAATCTTTTATTCTCCATGTTTTGTAATTGAAGGTAAAACTTCATGAGTAACCTATCTTTTTAATTATTTTCTTTTGTGATTTTATAATTGAAGTATATAATCCAGATTCATTAATAAATATCAAAGATTTTTTATTGCCTTTCAAGGTGCCTAAATTGGGCGAGTTTAAATTTTATGATAATGTCTTACCATCGGCAGCAAAATGTGTTAAAGTATTATGTGTTTGACCTTGATTTAAAATCTTAGCAACATATTTCGCTTTAAACCATAGATTGTTTTCGTCATCAATAATCAGAAAAAGTTATTTAATGTTGTAAGTAAGCTTTTTGTTGATGACATCTACAAGCGATACCATTTAAGAGAAATTATTTTTATTAGTATTAAACAAAAATAAATAGTAGAGATATAATACTAAAATTAGAGAATTAACTTATTCATAATCTAATAAAAAACGTATCTTATAAATAAAGAACAAAAGGAAATTCAAAATATTTATGAACTAACCGAGGTATGTGAAAGAGATATTAATTGTCCTTTTTGTTTAAGTGATGACAATAACAATCAAATGGCTCCGAGCACTATGGGATTTAACATCTGTGGACAACAGTCCCCTAGAACTTAGACCTAATGAAAACTAACTAACCTAAGGACATCACACACATCCATGCTCGAGGCAGGATTCAAACCTGCAACCGTTGCAGTCGTGCGGTTCTGGGCTGAGCGCCTGAACCGCTAGACCACCACAGCCAGCAATAATAATCAGTTTGTCAAAAAAGCTGCAATCATATTTTTCATAAAGAATGTATTGATGAATGGTTAAAAGAAAGAAACTGACCACTTTGTAGAACTGTTGTTAAGAATAAAGTACCAGAAAAAATTCCAATAATTGATATTAATTTTATGTTTGATGCCTTAGATGAAGCAGGATATTGTGGTGATTATAATGATTATTAATTTCCTTTTTACAATTATAAAAATTTTTTCTGTATAAATGGAGCAAATTCAACAAGATTGTTCTGTGAAAGCATAATTTTGTAAATATTGTAATATAGAAAAATCAATAGATAATTTTACTTTATAAAAAAAATGGTTATAGATCTATATGTAGGCCATGCTTAAATAAATATCTAGTAGAAAATTACAATCAAAATCAAATTCCCTGTGTAGTTGAAAAAAGTGTTGCTAAATATTATGTCAAGGATCATGTAAGACGAAATTCAAGAACATACAAAAATGTAAAATGAATCTACAATGAATAATGAAGAAGTTATAACTGAATAAAATAAGAAAAGTAAAATTTGTTGAGAAATTAAATATTTTAGATGCTTTTATATAAACCATTCACATAAAGATATACATAATAATAAATGTATTAAATGTACTTTAGACTATAATAAGAATAAGAAAACTTTAACTTTAAATAATAATCCTTTATGATCAATTATGTATCCACATACTAATAAAAATAATATTTGAAATATAATGTTTTTTTGTAATAAATAGAAGATCTATCCAATTGATTGTTATACTAAATAGTATACTAATTCTTTTAAAAACTAATTATTAAAAAGGTAACTGTTTAAAACTATATAATAATGTAATTGATTGTTAAATAAATAGTAAACTAATTGATTGTTTACTATTAACTAAACTAATTTCTTTTTGATTAATTTTTAATTAAATGGTAATCCTTATCCATCTATTAAATAATTATAATTTTATTAACTAAATATTTTTTACAAATGTAATAAGTTTTTTGGAATAAATAGAATAGCAAAATGGAAAGTATCATTGCTGCTCAACTAAAACAATTTGCAACTAATCTACAGAATTTAACTGTTACAAGACTTTGTGAATTTTGTAAAATAAACAATTTATGTGGATATTTAAATTTTCCAAAAGCTGATTTAATTAGATATATTACAAATAATCGTTCAATTATTATTAGTAATCGTTCAAATATTGGTGAAAATAGTTTTCTACAATAATACAAACATTGTTAAAATAATGAGCAATATAATACAAATTTCGTCAAAAATGAAAATAGTGTCAATCTTTGGAAAAAATAGCACTTTATGATATTTATGATGTTTTTCTAGTTAAAGAAGATAAACCATTAAAAGTAAAATTTCCATTTTCTACAAATATATCTGTAAATCCAAGAGATAGAATTGCAATTAAAATTATAAACCTGATTGTAGTGAAAATCTTTGAAAAATCTACCATTTATGATATTTATAATGTTTTTCTAACTAAATAAGATAAAGCATTAAAAGGAACATTTCCATTATTTACTAATATATTTGTAGAAACAAGACACAGATAAAAAATTAAGGGTTACTTACTTGAATAACCATTTGAAAACAATTACAAACTATTAATTTTGAAAACAGTCGAGATATACTTGATCCTAAACATTTCATAAATGGAGTAAAAGCAAAACTTTTTAAAATTGTAAAAAACAATTTTAAAGTACATCATGTTGTGAAGATAAATTTTAATTTACATTGGGAATATATACCAAAAAGATGAAAAAGTTCAAGAACTCGGACATTAAACAACAAAATATACTATTTTAACAGACGAAGATTGTATTAAAAATTCAAATATTGTAAAAGACATATTTTAGAAAATAATTATAATTTTCAAGCACACGGATAAGGATTGTCATTATATACAAATATTGCTTTACAACTAGCAATTAACAAATGTGTTCCATGAAGAGGATCATCTTATATTTATTTGCTAAATAATATTGAAAATGAAAATGCATGTGTTAATGTGAAAAAAGAAGATCAAAAATGTTTTCTATGGTCTATAAAAGCGGCTTTGTTTCCTGTAGGTGAGCATTCAGAAACAATAAAAAAATTAAAAAAATTTTGGCCTTGAACTTGTTAAAAATCTTGAAAATGTTGATTATCCTCTATTAGTAGCTCACAATCCAAAATTAGAAAATATATATAATGTATCTATTAAAGTTTTGTCATTTGATGATGATGAAGAAAACTATCAACTATATTCATTAAAAGTAACAAAAATCTAAATAAGAAAAAATGTAAATTTACTTTATTTCACAGAATATAATAACTGACATTATTGTTGTATAACAAATTTATCTAGACTGAAGATACTGAAGTAATATTTATTTGTGTTTTATGCTTTATTACATTTTAATAGTAACTAAAAATAGCTAATTATAAAACTAAGTGTTTAACTATTAAACAATTAAAAATTGAAATACCAGGTGAAGAGAATCTGTTTATCTTAAAAATTATTAATTCACACAAAAGTTTCCATTTGTTATTGATGCTCATTTTAAAGTTTACTTTTTAATAAAGATAATTGCGAACCAAACCTAGAAACACCATATACAATCAAATATCAAAGACATGAACCAAGTGGATTTTGTTATTACATTTAATTTATATATATATGGAAGTTATCAAGATGTGAGTGTTTATAGAGGAGAGAATTGTCATAAAATATTTCTAGAATGTATGAAAAAAGAAGTTAAAGAAACTGGAAGAATATATTCTGAAATTCAGAAAATGAAACCACTCACAATTGATGAATACGGAATGTATAATAAATGTACAGTTTGTGCACTGTGTATATGTCATTATTCAAAAACGAATAAAAAAGTTCGTCATCATGCTCATTTAATTGGAAAATATATTGCTCCATTATGTAATATTTGTAATTTCATGCTACAGCATCCTGATTTTTTACTTATTTATTTACATAATTTATCTGTTTATGTCTCACATGTTATTGTAAAAGAACTCGGTTATGATAATAATGAAATTGAATTAATACCAAGTAATGAAAATAAATACCTTTTTTTTAGTAAATATACAAAAAATTAAAAATGAGATTTCTTGATACAATTAGATTTCTGGCTTCTTCACTTGTCAAATTTAAAGAAAAATTTTAATATATTGAAAAGGCTTTTTGTCCAGTATTATTTAATCTAGTAATTAGTAAAGGTGTTTATCCATATGATTACATGGATTCTTGAAAAATATTGAAGAATCACATTTATCAACAAAACATACATTTTATAGTGAATCAATTGATTGTGACATAAGTGATGATGACTATGAACATGCAAAATGAGTTTTTGAAAAATTCAATATTAAAAATCTTAGTCAATATCATGATTTATATCTTAGAACTGATGTATTATTTTTAAGTTATATTTTGTAGAAAAAGTCGTGTACAAAAACATAATCTAGACCCTTCTTGGTATTTTACAGCACCAGGTTCATCTTGGGATGCAATGTTAAAAATTACTGATCTAAAACTTGAATTATTATATGATTATGATATGCTTCTAATGGTTGAAAAAGGGATAAGAGGTGGAATTTCACAATGTTGTAAAAATATGTAAAAAAACAATAAATATTTAAATAATTATAATAATAAAGAAATATGAAATTAGATAATGTATCTAGATGCAAATAATTTATATGGTTATGCTATGAACCAATATTTACCTTATGGAGCATTTAAATGGGAAGTTGAAAAAACTTTAATTTTACAAAATTAAATGAAATGCCACACAATTGTAAAAATGGTTATATATTAGAAGTAGACCTATAATGTCCAAAAGAATTACATGATTTACACAAAGATTTACCACTAGCTCCTGAATCAAAATTTGTTCCAGGTTCAAATGAAAGTAAATTAATAACGACTTTAGATAAAAAGTGTAATTATGTAGTACATTATATAAATCTTACAAAATATTTATCTTTAGGAATGCAACCTACAATTATGAATAAAGTTTTAAAATTTAAACAAACTAATTGTTTAATGAAATATATAGATCCAAACACACAGTTAAGAACTAAAACTACAAATGATTTTGAAAAAAGCTTTCTATAAATTAATGAATAATTCTGCATGTGGCAAACCAATGGAAAATATAAGGAATAGACAAGATATAAAATTAGTTTCAAATAGTAGAATAAGTGATTAACTTGAAGCTAAATCAAACTTTAAACATAGAACTATATTTAGTGAAAATCTTCCTGCTATTCATATGAATAAAACTAAAATAATATTTAATAAATTTATTTATGTTGGATTAAGTATACTTGATCAATCTAAAGAATTGATGTACAATTTTCATTATACAGTTATGTGCGGAGCTAGCTGGCATATAAACTTGTACTACTGCGGTAGATGTGGGCTTTGTATCTACACTCCTGGAAATTGAATTCATTGTCCCAGGAAGGGGAAACTTTATTGACACATTCCTGGGGTCAGATACATCACATGATCACACTGACAAAACCACAGGCACATAGACACAGCCAACAGAGCATGCACAATGTCGGCACTAGTACAGTGTGTATCCACCTTTCGCAGCAATGCAGGCTGCTATTCTCCCATGGAGACGATCGTAGAGATGCTGGATGTAGTCCTGTGGAACAGCTTGCAATGCCATTTCCACCTGGCGCCTCAGTTGGACCAGCATTCGTGCTGGACGTGCAGACCGCGTGAGACGACGCTTCATCCAGTCCCAAACATGCTCAATGGGGGACAGATCCAGAGATCTTGCTGGCCAGGGTAGTTGACTTACACCTTCTAAAGCACGTTGGGTGGCACGGGATACATGAGGACGTGTATTGTCCTGTTGGAACAGCAAGTTCCCTTGCCGGTCTAGGAATGGTAGAACGATGGGTTCGATGACGGTTTGGATGTACCGTGCACTATTCAGTGTCCCCTCGACGATCACCAGAGGTGTACGGCCAGTGTAGGAGATCGCTCCCCACACCATGATGCCGGGTGTTGGCCCTGTGTGTCTCAGTCGTATGCAGTCCTGATTGTGGCGCTCACCTGCACGGCGTCAAACACGCATACGACCATCATTGGCACCAAGTCAGAAGCGACTCTCATCGCTGAAGACGACACGTCTCCATTCGTCCCTCCATTCACGCCTGTCACGACACCACTGAAGGCGGGCTGCACGATGTTGGGGCGTGAGCGGAAGACGGCCTAACGGTGTGCGGGACCGTAGCCCAGCTTCATGGAGACGGTTGCGAATGGTCCTCGCCGATACCCCAGGAGCAACAGTGTCCCTAATTTGCTGGGATGTGGCGGTGCGGTCCCCTACGGCACTGCGTAGGATCCTACAGTCTTGGCGTGCATCCATGCGTCGCTGCGGTCCGGTCCCAGGTCGACGGGCACGTGCACCTTCCGCCGACGACTGGCGACAACATCGATGTACTGTGGAGACCTCACGCCCCACGTGTTGAGCAATTCGGCGGTACGTCCACCCGGCCTCCCGCATGCCCACTATACGCCCTCGCTCAAAGTCCATCAACTGCGCATACGGTTCACGTCCACGCTGTCGCGGCATGCTACCAGTGTTAAAGACTGCGATGGAGCTCCGTATGCCACGGCAAACTGGCTGACACTGACGGCGGCGGTGCACAAATGCTGCGCAGTAGCGCCATTCGACGGCCAACACCGCGGTTCCTGGTGTGTCCGCTGTGACGTGCATGTGGTCATTGCTTGTACAGCCCTCTCGCAGTGTCCGGAGTAAGTATGGTGGGTCTGACACACCGGTGTCAATGTGTTCTTTTTTCCATTTCCAGGAGTGTAGTTGATCATTTCTCATGTTTAGTTTCAGTTGTGGCCACACGTCAGCAGCAGTCAGAAACAGAGGCTCAAGCACACATTGATAATGGATACTAAAGTGTGGAAGATCGTGGACAGTGATGAAGAATGAACTTTATGTCTGAACTGGGAAGTAGTTGTGTAGATTATTACTATTAAAAAACTATGGGATAGCGCTTCACACCCACAGGCAAGTGAACTAAAGCAAAGGGTCCCACAGCAACTGGGAAAAATCTTGGGTTACTACTGTACATTAACCATTACCACAATGACTGGGAGGTCTTACTCCCTTATGTAATAGAGGTATATAACTAAGAAATCCACAAAATACTAACTTATCTCCATAGGTGGCTGTTTCGCACGCAAAATATGCCATCTTATTTTGAGATACATAAACCCACTCCAGGAACATATATCTCACTAGCCCAAAATTTTTCGAGTAGTTTAAAAAGTGTTTGGTGCCAGGTTAAAAATAAAAACACTGCAGGCCTGGGAGCAATGAGAGGGTACCCATATAAAGAAAGCAACTTTACCAAAGTACCACGTCAGAAAATGGGTAATACTAATCAACCCCTGTGTGCTGAAGAGGAAGACCAAAACGTTTGTTATCAAGGACCCTATCAAGTAATAGAAATGATGTCTCCTGTTAATGTTAAATTACAATTCCAAACGTGTGCCATGGTAGTACACAAAAACTGTTTTCGCTCATTTACAGGATCTCCAGAGAGGCTGCCTCTTTTCCCAGAAGCGGGCTTGTGTGGTAAAAATGGATAGAACGATAGGACCAGGCAAGAGAAACAGGGTGCTTCAACAGTCATTCCACTGCAGACTTCGACAGTGAGTGGGAATGATGAACTAACAAGAGAATTTAATTTTCCTTTAGTAAATTGTCCTGTTCCAACCAGGTGAGAGGTAGCAATTCTAGAGTAAATTATCGAGCTCATTATCAGGGGGGAAAAGTATTCAGGAAGCCTCATCATAGTAAGCTTTCTGTGCTGCTGTGGGGTGGCAGAAATTCACAAAGTGCGTTCTGTAAGTAGTGATTTATTTATCACACAACAGCTGGATGTAGTAACATTGGTCGTCAGTGGACCTTAAGGATGGATTGTGATATATGGGAAATGGATAACGAAATTCCGAAGTTACAAGGTATGTGATTTTAGGTTTCCCTGGCAAATCAACTGTTAGCACAGTTGTCGGGATTCCACCCGAGTGCAGTCGTGTTTATAACACAATATTTCGACAGTGCACCTTGCTGTCGTCTTCAGATGATACGTGTAGAATGAGCGACTTTGATACATCCCCTGTCCTTTGCACTCTATTCGCTCCCCCCCCCCCCCCCTTTTCCCACTGCCAGTCGCACACTGCGACTGGTGGTGTGGTGGGGGAGAATGCACCACCAGACGCTGGGCGCAAACTCCGACCCCTCAATACTCCTATGGCCAGCGTCAGGAACGGAAGTCGCTCTTGGCCCATAGTGTGATTTTGGTTGGCTGAATGCTCGGTCCCAAGCTTTGCCGAGAATGGACCCAGCACTCTGATGATCAGCCCTTAAGCCAATCATATCTCAATAGCCTCCTTCAGAAAACAGTGCCAAAGTGATGAGGTCTGTCGTAGCACTTGTTTTATACCTCATGGAGTCCCCTGTAGACATGTAGTGTTCTGTAACCTCTGATTTCGTTGGGCTTGAATTCATTGTGTCTTCTGTGTTCCTTGAATCTTTCTTTGATTGTGCATGCAGCTTCCCCGATGTCCGCCTTACTGTATTTACATGGAATACAGTAAACACCCAGTTTATGGAGCCCCAAGTAATCTTTCTCCAAGCCTAATAGCGCACGCATTTTCGGAGATGGATGGAAAACATGTTTAATGTTACGTCGAGCCAGAATCGGCAGAATCCTGGCTCGATCTAACATTAAATGTATTTCTTTTTACCTCCGAAAATAGGTGCCCTATTAGGCACAGTGAAAGATCACTTGAGGCTCCGTAAAACAGGTGCTTAGTGTATTCCACGTAAAGGCACTAAGACGCACAATGATAAACCAAAACATTATGACCATTGCAACCAGGACGTTGGATGCCAACTCGTGGCGTTGTGGGCACATGGCGCAGTAACAAAAGTATGTAAGCGAAGCAGTGACGGACAGGCATCACCATAGCGAAGATATTGACTGCAAATGAGGAAATCCATTGAGATAAGCGACTTTGACAAAGGGCAGATTATTATTACTTAGAGCCTGAAAACGAGTATCCCTAAAACGGTGAAGTTTATCCAATGTTCACGTACTACTGTCGTGAGCATCTGCATAAACAGGTACAAGGACTGGGAAACTACCACTAGGCGCTAATTGATTGGACGTCCACGAATCGTACATTGTTGAACATGGAGCTCGGCAGTAGACCACCCCTACATGCTCACAAGTTGAACCAGCGACATCGTCAATTACAACTGCAGTGGGCATGAGACCATCGGGACTGCCGGCCGGTCTGACCGAGCGGTTCTACACGCTTCAGTCTGGAACCGCGCAACCGCTACTGTCACAGGTTCGAATCCTGCCTCGGGCATGAATGTGTGTGATGTACTTAGGTTAGTTAAGTTTAAGCAGTTCTGAGGTCTAGGGGACTGATGACTTCAGATGTTAAGTCCCATAGTGCTCAGAGCCATTTGAACCAACCATCGGGACTCGACCGTCGATCAATGGAAACGTGTCGGCTCCAGTACCCCCGTCCCATCCCCAGTCGCCAGTAGAGACTTAAACGTCCCATGCTCCGCAACATAATGAATTGTTTCAAACGTCCTCCTTTTGGCGTACTCTCTCGATCCAAACGTTGACCGCCATGGCCTTTACCATCTACTAATCCGCACAACAAATTGGTATCTGTCAAACTCCATATTTGACTGCACTTCCATTTTTGTGTCCAGGAAGCCAACTCAGTGACGAATACTGAACAGTTCATACTGCGTGCTTGCACAGACAAGTGCTGTTACATGCTTGAGGGTAGTACAGCAATGAAAATTGTCGCGTGTCAGAAGTAGCAATAGCGTGAGCTATATGTCAACATTACCTTCATTCAATTGGAATAACAAACACTGGTGGTGAATCTGAGAAACACATCTCACTGTACACTGTAATCAATCGCTACCAAGTGGGTATTTTGAACATTTCATCTGAGAAAATGTTTCATGTAATGCTGCTACATTCTGTTTCTGTGGATTACCCATCATTAATGTGATTATGAAGGGAAATAAGAAGTGAGCAATCAAGCGTCTCAGGACCCACGTCCACATAACACATTTTATTCTCTTGTGTGTGAGAAGTTTTTCCTTAAACTGCGGCCATGCCTTTTTGTTACATCTGGTATTGCATTCCTTTCGCCATTTCCTACCAAACGTTGCCTAGTGCCATCACTGAAACTCTCAGCAGCCTCTGATTCTTTCAGTTCACCCAGGTTCCATGACCTTATGCAGTTTAGAATATGGTTGTGAAATCTGTATCTTTCCGCTATACAATTTTTGTGAAAACTTCCCGACTCTCCAAGTCTCATCAACGTATACAACCGTTTTTCATGGATCTTAAAGCAAGTGTTAGCATCGATTAAGCTATTCTGTGCCCAAAATTCTACTAAGCAGCTCCCCCCTTCAGTCTTTTCTCCCAGTCCATGTCTTCCTACTATTTTTCTTTCTCGTCTTTTTCCTACTATCGAATTCCTGTCTCTGTTAAAAATTAAATTTTCGGTTCCCTTAACTCTGCTACCGGTCAAAAGTTTTCAATTTATAGTGATAAAAACCATATACATCATTTCAGTACAAAAACACATCATACAAACTAAATAGATCAACAAAATAAACATTTTCCCTCTCAGTCATTAAATACAGTAGCCGTGCGGAGTGACCTCGCTGTTTGAGGCACCATACACGGCTTGCACGGTCCCTCCCGCCGGAGATTCGAGTCCTCCCTCGGCAATATGTGTGTGACCTCACCAGTTTGATCCCTTAGGAAGTCATACACATTTGAACAAATCCAATGAAACAAAATTTTGATTTTGGCGTCTTCAGAGTATCCAACTTTTGCCCTTAAAGCATCTGCAGAAACTCTTGGCATTCTGTAGATAAGTCTTTTTAGTGTTTTTTCGGATATTACGGTCCAGCACGTATGTAAATTATTCCACAGATCTTCAACATTAGAGGACCTCAGTTATCTCACCTCGATGTTATGTTCATCTCGTAAGAGTTCACTGGGGTTTAAGTTACGTTGCTCAGTAAGCCAAATAATATTCTTCACTTCCCCATATTTCTCTTTTCTATTGACATTCCCTCTGGACAATTTAGAAGCATGTTTGTAATTATTGTCCTGCTGCATTAAAAACCTACGACGAATATGTCTTTTTCCAGATGGGAGAGCATTTTTGATCAGTATCCTGTGAAATCCTTCCACCTTTAAGGGGATTTGGAACGTCCTATACCTCCAATGTTAAATGTAAGGAACATTTTCTTATGAACTATTAACACCAGAATGATGAAACTTTTACAGTGTAATATTACATATATTTAATACCATGTACCATATGAATTTTAATTTATTGGCTTCTTTTGGGGAGATATTAATTATTTTGTTATTGAAAATCATTGACGCATTTTTTTGCATTGTATCTTTGAAATGAAATATGTTATTAATTACGTTTCACAAAAAGGTGTATATTGGCTCTGTTTACATTCCTTGAAACTTTTAAGTCTTTATCTCTAATAGTTTAGCAGAAAATGTTCCTTATATGTCAAAAAAGGGAACTTGCGGAAACCCAGTTTCAAAGTTTCACTAACATTTTAGTGGAGTCCAGCACCATAAGAGGGGTTTTCACTGTCACTAGACATCTCCCCATATGGCCTTCGTTTCAGACCTTTCTTCCTTTGTCTGGCTTGCCTCTCACACTCCTTTTCTTTCCTTTCAGCATCCCGTTTCCTCTCATTGTCTATCGACATCATTGCACTCACCATGTACTTTCCGGGCATCACATCCAAATTCTGCAGGACATTGCACTTTATAATTTTACCTTTGTTGTACGTAGCAATGGCATCATATACTCCAAAATGAAGAGTATGAATTTCCACAAACACATTTTTTGGGATTCTGGTCCAAATTACGTTATTCACACTCTCATTTTGATTTTGTGTACGTCCATGGAGACATTTCTTCAAAATTCCAGTTGCAGAAAGATCTCTGATAATTGGTTTTATAGCCTTCACGACAGTTTATGGTAGACTGTGATGATGCTTGTATACACGTTCAGATCCCTGATATTTGTTTTACTTGCACCAGGAATTGGGTCCCTGTGGGCATAGTCCATGCAGTGGTTCCTCGTCAGTCGACAAGGTGTGTTAGTAAAGCGCCATTACAGCCTTTTCCATTGCATCAACACTGTGAGTATTTTGTCTTATTGCCAGCCCATAGTCTCTCTGCAATCTGTTGATTACCTCGTCTGTCTATCTTTTAGCTCCACCCAAAGGTTTTCCATCACTGAGTACTTGACCTTTGATTGTGGTCTACAATCGACGCAGCCTTACTCCCATACGTTTCTGAACATGACCTATGCACTCCTGTTTAGTAATGGTAACATCATTTCCATAAGGTGTCAGCTCAGATACAGCAGAAAAAGACTTCGAATCACCATCACCCAGGAACTGTAGGTATCTGACCTTGTACCACAGAAGAGAGCGACTGAAACTGTCTTTCACACCGGAAACTTCCATAGCCCCACTAGACCCACTATAATTCCTTCGACAGTTTTCTGCATGCTCATCCTTCACTCTTTTAGGGCACCTACAGTGCTTGGATTTAATTACAATATCTATAACTTTTGTAGTATCAGCACTTGTTGCCGTTATTACCACATTATGTGAAGTGTGCCCGCGCTTCTGCCACGTACCATCTAGTGTGACAGTCAGGTTCCGAGGATTCTGAACATCTGGAATTTCTTCATTCACCGCCACAGCCTCCTCCACTGCTTCTTTCATGGATTCTTTGGCAATATCTTCAACACAGGATCCAACTACCGACTTATATTTTGAGAATTTCGTTGGTGGTGATGGAAGGTTCATTACACCACAAAACATTTGATTGACCTTAGAGCATAAACACATCTAATATTTACACCATAGTACTTGCTTTTCTCACTATCAGTTTCACCTTGGCCTATTTCGACATATTCTGAGTTCCAAAATGAAACACTGTAATGACAACTAGTACAATGGAGACAGATTTCTGCTGCAAGTCCTATGTGGCGCTTGGCATTTACTGACATACTCAATTTGCAACATTCCTTACACAGTACTGAACTCTCAGTCACCTTTGAGAGCAATGAAATGTTAATTATTTCGTTCACATTATCCTCACTACACTTCTCAAATAAACTGCAGTATTTTTGAGTTGAGCCATGCAACTTCTTGCTTGTGCTAGAGACAGGAATAGATTTCAATTCACGAATAACCTCACTATTTTCAGAATCATTTTCACAGGTCGGAGAAATTGTCACAGTTCCACTAGTGTACCTCGGAGGTGGCTTCTTCCTCTTGTAAACTCTGTTACTAAATCGAGGCATATTTGATAAGTTCCAGTTACGCAATAGAAATACAACACAAATCGTGCAATAACCACCAAATGCTCGATGTAAACAACAGTATCCAAAGACTACAACACTCAGACAAAACAATTGCCTATCAAATCATCTTGCCAATACAATATAAAGTCTTTGGAAAGACCGGAAGTTTTGAAAAACGATGTTTTCAATGAACATGTATCCATGGAAATTCAATGTCGCGACATGCCATCTACAGCACATTATTGAAAATAATATTTTCAATTCTTAGAGTTGAGCTATAGGTAAGATTAATATGTCATTTTAAAGAGGAAGATCTGTAGTATTTTATTTGACAATAAACTGAAAACCCAAAATTTCATCATTTTTAGGTTCCGGGTGCCCTTAAAGCATTCCGTCTTCAGGTCACAAGTGGCCTATCGGGACCATCTGAATGCCGTGTCATCCTCAGTTGAGCTTGCGGATAGGAGGGGTGTGTGGTCAGCACACTGCTCTCACAGTCGTTATGATGGTTTTCTGTGACCGGAGCCGCTTCTATTCGGTCGAGTAGCTCCTCAATTGGCATCACGAGGCTGAGTCCACCCCGAAAAATGTCAACAATGCATGGCGATCTGGATGGTCACCCATCCAAGTGCTGACAGCGCTTGATTTCGGTGATCTCACGGGAACCGGCGTATCTACTGCGCAAGGCCGTTGCCCTTCCACCTTTAACGTTGCATTGATTCTCACTAGATCACTGACTTTATGACCTGCAGAACATCTCCACACACTGACCAACCCTCCATCATGTTTCACTGCTCGCATCACACAGTGATCTTCATGCGTTCTTCAAGAAGTCGACGAACATACGTTCATGATGGCCTCCAAAAACGTCAGATTTAGATTCGTCCGCGAATAATACATAGGTCCATTGCTATACCCACTAGTATTTATATTTCTGTGTCCATTGCAATTTTATTCGCTTCATTTTGTTTATGTAATGAAGGTTTTTTGAACGCTATCCAGCCCTTTTAAATTTTGTTCACATAGACGGCGTTGCGCTCTTGAGACAGAGATTGGAGTTGCTCGCATACTCTTTACTTCCTCGTGAATTTCAGTTTCAGTATGAGTCTTCTGACGTTTACTCTGTACACAGATGAAGTGATCTTCTCCGTGCGATATTACTAGGGTAATCCAGATGGCTTGAAGCGCTGCTATGTATAGACCACGGTGGACTGGACTACGACACTTCCATTGCTGTTATCTTACTAGAATGATCTTCCGTATGTATAGCTACAATTACAGCACGTTTCTGAATGCCAAACTATCGTTTCTGCCCCATTAGAAAGCGAAATGAATGATCGTATGGCGTTGATGGCCAGGAGTCCACACCTGGGGATGTTCGACTGCCGAGTTGGAAGTCCTTTCAGTTGACGTCACACTGGGTGATTTGCGTGTCGATGATGATAAAACGATGATGACAACAACACAACACGCAGCGCCCGACTTGAGAAAATCCCCGACGAGGCTGGGAAACGAACCCCGGTCCGCTCCATGTTGGTCAGACGTGTTGCCCATTCGTCTAAGGAGGCGGACCTAGTAGGATGTAATATGGTATGAACATGATCGGATACACAAACACAGTGCTAGATGTACACATTGTACTGTAAACTAATGCGAAATGATTGCTGCGCAGTCAGCTGTAGGAATGATGCCTGTTCGAATGGAACCGTCTTCGGTAAAGATGCGTCAGTATTGTTGTGGATACTCATCAGTGGCCCACTCTGCGAACAATCAGTGAAATGCACAAGAGAGACACTTAGTCTTTACATGTTTATAAGTGTTTTACTATCAGAACTCGGATAGAATATTCAAACGAAACGCCGGCCTGTGTTGACGAGCGGTTCTAGGCGCTTCAGTCTGGAACCGCGCGACCGCTACGGTCCCAGGTTCGAATCCTGGGCAGTGAGGTTTAAGTAGTTCTAAGCTCTATGGGACTGATGACCTCAGATGTTAAGTCCCATAGTGCTCAGAGCCATTTGAACCGTTTGAACTGGATATCGTCAGAACCGTAAAACTGAAGCGGCAGATGTTGAGCACAATACCATATTTAATTTTGTGTTTCTGATGGTGGCGAGTGTAGCCTATATCGGTAACCGTTTCGAAGTGTTTCGTTATTGTGTGAAACGAAAATAGAATGTTCATGATTTAGTCCATAGTATTTCACTACGTTAACATTTTATTCATTTCAGCTACTTGTAATTGTTTTATAATAACATAAAAATATTTACACACATCAAAAAACGTTTTGCATCACCTCGGTTCTGAGAGATCCGGAATCAGTAAAGAAAATTGGAATGGAGATCAACATAAAGATCATTTCCACCCTTTTTACTGCTCATGAAAACCACACATTGCATATTTGACCACCACACAGCGAGACCTCTAGAGGTGGTGCTGTACACACAGGTACCTTTAATACCCAGTAACACGTCCTCTTGCACTGATGATGATATGTGGCATACTGTCCACAAGTTCATCAAGGCACTGTTGGTCCAGATTGTGTCACTCCTCAACTGTGATTCGGCGTAGACCCCTCAGAGTGGTTGGTGGGTCACGTCATCCATAAACAGCCCTTTTCAATCGATCCCAGGAATATTCGATAGGGTTCATGTCGAAAGAACATGCTGGCCACTAGTGAAGCGATGTTGTTATCCTGGAGGAAGTCATTCACAAGATGTGCACGATGGGGGCGCGAACTGTCGTCCATGAAGACGAATCCCTCCCCAATATGCTACCGATATGGTTGCGCTATCGGTCGAAGGATGGCATTCACGTATCGTAGAGCCGTTGCGGCGTCTTCCATGACCACCAGCGGCGTATGTCGGCCCCACGTAATGCCACCCCAAAACAGCACGGAACCTCCACATTGCTCAATTCTCTGGACTGTGTGTCTAAGGCGTTCAGCCTGATCGGGTTGCCTCCAAGCACGCCTCCGACGATTGTCTGGTTGAAGGCATATGCGACACTCATCGGTGAAGAGAACGTGATGCCAATCCTGAGAGGTATATTCGGCAGGTTGTTGGGCCCACGCTGCATGGTGTCGTGGTAGCAAAGATGGCACTCGCCATGAAGTCAGGAATGTAGTTGATCATCATGCAGCCTTTTGTGCTCAGTTTGAGTTGTAACACGACGTCCTGTTGCGCACGTAAATCATTATTGAACATGATAGCGTTGCTGCCAGGGTAACTCCGAGCCATAACCCGTAGGTAGCGGTCACCCACTGCAGTAGTAGCCCTTGGGCGGCCTGAGCGAGACATGTGATCGACAGTTTCTGTATCTCCTCCTGTCGGTACAACATAGATTTGTTTGACTCCGAGACGCCTGGACACTTCCCATGTTGAGAGCCCATCCTAGCACAAAGTAACAATGAGGACGTGATCGAACCGCGGTATTGGCCGTCTAGGCATGGTTGAACTACAGGCAACACGAACCGTGTACCTCCTTCCTAGTGGAATCACTGGAACTGATCAGCTGCTGGACCCTCACAGTGTAATATGCGCTGCTCATGCATGGCTGTTTAGTGACATCAAAAAAATGGTTCAAATGCCTCTGATCACTCTGGGACTTAAGTGCTGAGGTCATCAGTCCCTTAGAACTTAGAACTACTTAAACCTAACTAACCTAAGGACATCACACGCATCCATGTCCGAGGCAGGATTCGAATCTGCGACCGTAGCGGTCACGCGGTTCGAGACTGTAGCGCCTAGAATCGCTCGGCCATTGCGGTCGGCTTAGTGACATCTCTGAACAGTCAAGGGGTCTGTGTCTGTGATACAATATCCACAGTCAATGTCTATCTTCAGGAGTTCTGGGAACTGTGGTGATGCAAAACGTTTTTGATGTGTGTATTTCAGTGCATAGAAGTACGGAAATACGTCGGTCATCATCTTCTGCAAGGATACTGGACGCAGTTTGGAGGAAGTCACCGTCCGCAGACAAAACTGTGGAAGCGCACAATCTATCAGTCTACAGTAAAGCAATACTGAACGTAAAGAAACAAATTCCACGACTTTACGTTTAAAGAGTGAACGTGACACTGTTAAATTAGATGTGGAAGATACGTATACAGATCCCATCACAAATACAAACTTTCTACAAATGAACATTGACTGTCAGTTGAAGTGGTGTGAACGGACAAAGATAACACCAAACAGAATGTCATCAGCATGTTATGTTCTTAGACTCCTGTCATCAGTGCCTACATACTCTTCATACACTGAAGCGTCGAAGAAACTGCTACAGTTATGCGTATTCAAATACAAAGATATGTAATTATGCAAAACGCGGAGCTGTTGTCTGCAATGCTTATATATGACAACAAGTATCTTGTTGTTAGATCGTTTGCTGCTGCTACAATGAGAGGTTACCAAGATTTAAGTGAGTTTCAACGTGGTGTTATAGTCGGCGCACGAGCGACGGGAAATAGCATTTCCACGGTAGCGATGAAGTTGGGATATTCCCGTACGACTATTAATGGGTGTACTGTGATTATCAGGAATCAGGTAAAACATCAGATCTCCCACATCGCCGCGGCCGAAGAAAGATCCTGGAAGAATGGTACCAATAACGACTGAAGAGAATCGTTCAACATGACGGAAGTGCAACACTTCCGAATATTGCTGCAGATTTCAATGCTGGACCATCAACAAGTGTGAGAGGTTGAAACATTAAACGAAACATCATCGATATGGTATTTCGGAGACTAAGGCCCACTCTTGTACCCTTGATGACTGCACAACACAGAACTTTACTCCTCGCCTGGGCCCATCAACACCGACACTGAACTGTTGATGACTAGAGTCTCGTTTCAAATTGTATCTAGCGGATGAGCGTGTACAGGTATGGAGACAACCTCATGAATCCTTAGTCGCTGCATGTCAGCAGGGGGCTGTTCGAGATGGTGGATGCTCAGTAATGGTGTGGGGAGTGTGCAGTTGGCATGATATGGGACCCCTGATACGTCTAGATACGCCTCTGACAGGTGACACACGTACGTAAGCATCCTGTCTGATCACCGGCATCCATTTATGTCCATTGTGCATTCAGCAGGATAATGCGACACCCCACACGTCCAGATCTGCTACAGCGTGGCTCCAGGAACACTCTTCCGAGTTTAAACACTTCCGCATGAACATTACTGAGGTATCCGGGATGCCTTGCAACGTGCTGTTCAGAAGAGGTCTCAACCCCTTCGTAATTTTACGGGTTTATGGACAGCCCTGCAGGATTCATGGTGTCAGTTTCCTCCAGCACTACTACAGACGTTAATCGAATATATGCCATGTCGTGTTGCGTCACTTATGCGTGCTCGCGGGGACCTTACACGATATTAGGCAGGAATAGCAGTTTATTTGGCGCTTCAGTGTATGTATACCCAAATTAGATATTGTACGGGACCCTTTATTGGGAACAACTGCATCAAATATGAACACGGTCTTCAAATTATGGAGGAGAGCTATAACAATAACGACCAAAAAACTTTAGTTCAAAATATTGGAGAATTACAGGGTGATCATAATTGAAGTTAAACTTTAAAACCACTGTAGAAATAACACCATTGGTCAGAATGAATTCAAATTGCAACGGAATGTTATCGGAGCATGGGGAAAACGTATGGCAGAAGAAAAATAAGTAGTTAAAAAATTTACTAATAGATGACGCAGTAAGAGTCATAGTTTAAGATTGATCGTCCACAAATGACAAATGAATCACACAACAATGCCTAAGGTGTACGTTTGATGTTAAACAAACTGTACTACTCAGTGTGCACGGATGTAAAGGTGTGATACTGTTAGTTACGTAAGCCCATCCATCACGGCAAGGTCATGTCACATCAGAGGGAAAAAATCGGTTTTTAATTTCCAGAGGGCAAAACCGAATAAAAAGCATCAATCAAAATCAAATCCGATTATTAATTTCTGTGTGTCTGGAGTAAAACACGTTCAATATGCTGTTCACCGTTTTCTGTGACAAGTTGAAATCGAGAAACAGCATGTTCCACAACTGATCGAAGTGTTTCCGGGGTCACGTTCAGAATGTGTTGCGCAGTGCGTGCTTTGAATGCAGCTAAGTTTGCAGTCGGAACACTAAACTTAACATCTTTAAGATAGCCTCACAACCAGAAGTCACACAGATTAAGATCAGGTGATCTGGACGGCCAGGCAGTAGGGAAATAGCGGCTGATAATTCTAGCATTTCCGAAACGGCTCATCAGTAGCTGCTTAACTGGATCTGCAATGGGCGGAGGTGCACTCTTGTATAAAAATGATCCCATCCACACATCCACGCTGTTGGAGAGTTGGAATGACGTGGTTGCGCTTACCAGTGACGGAACAGGTAACAGGACCGGAAGCACCCGTCTCTTCGAAACAATGTGGCCCTATGATAAATTATGCCGTAAACCTGCACCACACAGTGACCTTTTTAGGTTGAAGTGGTAATGACTGATTTGCGCGTAGATTTTATGTTGCCCATATTCGACAATTCATTGTACTGACATATCCTGTCAGATAGAAGTGGGCTTCGTCTGCCCACAAAATCTTCCACGGTTAAACATTGTCCACTTTCTTGCGACCAAGAAATTCTAAAGCAAAGGTCTCTCGTGCTGCCATGTCAACAGCAAACAAGTAATGTACATCGGTAATTTTGAATGAAAAGCAAAGAAGGATATTTCGTGGGATTTTACGCATCGTGCTCACGTTTATGTCCAATGTACGGGCAATTCTCCGTGCACTACACGTTTGCACACCACCACTCGTCTCCTCGTACATCGCTGTGGCCACTGCTTCCAGTGACGTCGTATCAATTCGTTTCCTCCCTCTACCAGGTTGCACACTAAAAGAACCCGTCTTTTCGAATTTCGCAATGAATTTCTCCAGACCCACGGCAGTCATCCGACCAACGCCTTTTTTCATACCCTCCAGTGTCCGGAACGTCTGCAGAGTGACGTGTGCACAGTCATTCTTGCAATACAGCTTTACAAGCGTATCCTGCATTGAGACAGTCATGACAAACGTCGCACACGAGAAAGGACGAAAAGCCGTGTACCCGTCGTGTTTATACCAACTTCAATGTGCCGTGAGCATTACATGTATTTTCATTTACGCATTCTGACACACACAGCACCATCTATTGGTCAATATTCACACTATTTTTTTCTTCTGCTATGCGTTTTCCCCCTTCTGCGATAATATTACGTTGCAATTTGACGTCATTCTGAGCAGTAGTGTAATTTCTACAGCGTTTTAATTATAATCACCCTGTACATTTACCAATAAGTTGTGGGTGTAAAAGAAAGCTTCAATAATTACTGTTTAAAACGACATAGCCCATCAGTCATGGCCACAGAAGAAGGTTCAGACTGATGATACATATAAACATTTACCAATAAATAATTTAGAGCCGTGTCAACAAGTGTTAGTGTTTTTTCTCGTCCAGCGTGAACGGCTTCATGTTTATTGTTTTTCGTATCTACAGTTTTTTGCCTGCCGTTTTTATTGTCTTATCTGTGCCACGTGTATGTCATGTTATTGTACCACTCACGGCTGAAGAGCAGAGTAGTATGCTGCTGACAGCCCGCCTTGTATAAGGTGCTTAAAATAACAATAAGAAAAATAGAAAAAAGTAACTCATACCAGTGCTGTCTATCCGGAAATCAAATTGTACAGTGGGCTGCCTAAGGAGATTTAAGAGCTTACTGATTTAAATGGGCAGCGAGGAAGTGCCTGATAACGTATAAATTCTATACAGTGGAGGAAAACATAGACATCACTGAGTTCGAGTTTGTGAAATAATATAACACAAGTGAATAAAATATCTCTGTCACTTCACAACACACCTTCGCACCATAACGCCTTTTCTGGAAAATGTTACATCAAAGTTCTACTGTGGAGAGTGCTAAAATCATATCCTCTTACTGGGCTCAACATCTCAATCACTATGGTCCCCATGTGAGGATATTCCTGCTGGGATCGTCGTTGCTTTATCTGTGGATGTGAATGAATTTCCTCATGCTGTCTCTTCTGCCCCTGTACCTATTCGGCAACGGGAGCACAGTTCACAGGCTTCACAGCGAGCGTGGGTCAGTGTTTGTTTATACCCTTACCAGTGTCTCAGAAATAAGCCAGCTACGGTACCGTTCGTTCAAGCACACTGCCTGTCTGTGTGAAGTTGCTACCAGTCGTGGCCGCTCGTTGTGTGTTAATCACCTGGGAACAAGTCAGTGCAAGCATTCCAACACCAGAAAGAGAATTCTGTTGTCCAGCCTTCTCGCGCTGCACCTTAGCGCTACTTTTATTAACTGTGGTTATTTCCACTTTGCACACTGAGCCGCAATCTTCTCATTGATCTTTAACTCGAACAGAACTAATTTCCCCTCAGTCATCTCCACTCTTCTCTCCATAGCTGAGAATAACACGGTCTGACAAGACAAGACGGCAATTCTTCCTTCCACTCTTTTAAAAAAAAAAAAATGGTTCAAATGGCTCTGAGCACTATGGGACTTAACTTCTGAGGTCATCAGTCCCCTAGAACTTAGAACTACTTAAACATAACTAACATAAGGACATCACACACATCCATGCCCGAGGCAAGATTCGAACCAGCGACCGAAGCGGTCGTGCGTTTCCAGACTGTAGCGCCTAGAACCGCTCGACCACATAGGCCGGCTCCACGCTTTCGCTCAGCGACTCTACTGCTGTATCGTGAGCATATGTTTGATTGGAATCTGCTGCTGCCCTTTTATCTATCCCCATATATGTCTCATCTTCGGTCTTTAACTGTGAGTCTAGATTCTGCCATGCTTCTCTATTGTCCATAAGAACTTGGTCCAAAACTTCTCCCTGCTTCCCAAAGTCTTGGGTCTGAGCATTTAGGTGACCTCTGAATTCATCGCTCTGGGTAGGGAGTGCCGCAGCGAATAACTTTTAACGGCTACAAAAGCTTGCGAGTGCTGATCGAACACAACATTGAACTCTAAACTCAATTTACTACTCTGTTCATCTATTTTGGACTCTACTACGCGCAGTAACTGACTAATCATTGCTTACATGTCATTTAAGCTTCCGGTTGAAAAGCAGTTCTTGTCTGTGCTGCAATGGCATTGGCGGCGATAACGTCGTTGTTAGCGGCGGCGGAGGCTGCGGCAGCAGCGGCGGCGGGCGGCGTTGCCGCAACAGGGGCAGTGGTGTCGGCGTTACCCTAGGCAGCGCCGGGGGCGCCATTGATGGGCAGCTCGGGCTGGGGCAGTCAGCTCTGACGGCCGTGCATTGAGGCGGTACAGCTCCCAGTTCCACTGATATTTCTGGGTGGTTCGACCACTCGCCGCACGAATTGTTGTCCTCACACCGACAACGGGTCCGGCCACAGCAGTAGGATCAGCTTCTATAAATGCCGATGCTTGGGACGGCTATCCAAGCGGGCTTTCAGGTAAGTACGAGGGTCAGTCAAAAAGTAATGCCTCCTATTTTTTTTCTACGTTTAATTGTCAGGAAATTTAAATGCAATTACATAGGTTGAAAACCACAACATTGAGGATCATTTTGTCATTTTTCAATGTAATCTCCGCCCATCTCTACAGTTTTGGTCCATCTTTGAACAAGGGCATGTATCCCAGCACGGTAAAAATCACAGCTCTGCTTCCTAAGCCATTGACGCACGGATGTTTGACGGCCTCCTCATCTTCAAAATGAATCCCACGATGAGCTTCTTTTAGTGGCCCGAACAGATGGAAGTCTGATGGTGCCAGGTCAGGGCTGTATGGGGGATGAGGCAAAATTTCCCATCCAATTTTGACAATCTCGTCAGAGGTGTGACGACTGGTGTGTGGTCTTGCATTGTCATGCAAAAGAAGAACATCTGCCATTGATTTTGTTGGGCGAACTCGCTGAAGAGGTGCTTTAAGTTTTTTGAGGGTTGTGACGTATTGAACAGAATTTATTGTGCATCCCTGCTCCAAAAAATCAACCAGAATCACACCCTCTGTATCCCAGAAAACTGTTGCCATAACTTTCCCTGCCGATCGCACAGTTTTGAATTTTTTCTTCCTCGGCGAGCTTGTGTGACGCCACTCCATTGACTGCCTCTTTGATTCGGGTTAAAAAAAATGCACCCATGTTTCGTCCCCGGTCACAATTTTTTTCAGAAACTCATCTCCCTCCAAACGGAAGCGCTGCAAGTGTTGGGAGGCTATTGTTTTCCTTGCCTCTTTATTCTGATCAGTTAACATTCTTGGAACCCACCGTGCACAAACTTTTGAGTACCCCAATTGTTTAATAATCGTGATCACACTGCCTTTACTAAGAGAAATAATGCGACACACTTCATCTGCAATCACCCGACGGTCACCACGAATGATGTCATCAACTTGCTGAATGTTGTGTGGAGTCACTGCACTCACCGGCCTGCCGCTCCGCTTTTCGTCAGTCAACGGTGTTTGCCCTTCAGCTTCCTTACAACGACGAACCCATCGTCTAACAGTGCTGACATCCACTGTCACAACACCATACACCTTCTTCAGTCTTTCATGAATGCGTATGGGCGTTTCACCTTCTGCATTCAAGAATTCAATCACACAACGCTGTCTCAAACGAACATCGATGTCGGCCATCTTACAAACTTCTGCTGTGCTGCCACCTGTTGACACAGAAAGTTACTACTGCAGTGGATTGCAGAAGAAGGTTTGAGGAATGGCGCCAAATTCAAATTTTTCACTTAACTTAATTTTTTTAAGTAGAAAAAAATGGGAGGCATTACTTTTTGACCGACCCTCGTAGTTTGTGAGAAAGAACAGGTGATTTCTCCAGTGACACAACCTTTCTAGTGACAACTTGCCACAGGTATTCAATAAGGATAAAAGATCTCTAGTAATTCGCGGTTGAATGAAGAAACGGTCGCCTCCTACAATGGTTAGCAGGAAACGATTGTTCTTTCGTCGTCACCACTAAGGTCTCGGCCACTTACAACTAACAAAAAACACAATTTATTTAACAAATTATAGGTCTGTCAAACAATTTAAGCCAAAAGAATTCTAGACAACTGTAGCACCAACCTGTCGTGATTAATATATTCTGTAGCCTCTGGAGTTTGTGCCTATCACGTGAATAAAACTGAGAGTTACACTGATTAGCACGAGCGATGCGTCTGCTGCTACTGGGGTCAAAATTTGACGAAGGACGTCGCACCCTTTCCCTCAGAGTTAGAGAGGTATTCACTCACCTGCTGATATACACTACTGGCCATTAAAATTGCTACACCAAGAAGAAATGCAGATGATAAACGGGTATTCATTGGACAAATATATTATACTAGAACTGACATGTGATTACATTTTCACGCAATTTGGTGGAATAGATCCTGAGAAATCAGTACCCAGATCAACCACCTCTGGCCGTAATATCGGTCTTGATACGCCTCGGCATTGAGTCAAACAGAGATTGGATGGCATGTACAGGTACAGCTGCCCATGCAGCTTCAACACGATACCGCAGTTCATCAAGAGTAGTGACTGGTGTATTGTGATGAGCCAGTTGCTCGGCCACCATTGACCAGACGTTTTCAATTGGTGAGAGATCTGGAGAATGTGCTGGCCAGGGCAGCAGTCGAACATTTTCTGTACCCAGAAAGGACCGTAGAGGACCTGCAACATGCGGTCGTGCATTATCCTGCTGAAATGTAGGGTTTCACAGGGATCGAATGAAGGGTAGAGCCACGGGTCGTAACACATCTGAAATGTAGCGTCCACTGTTCAAAGTGCCGTAAATGCGAACTAGAGGTGACCGAGACGTGTAACAAATGGCACCCCATACCGTCACGCCAAGTGATACGCCAGTATGGCGATGACGGATACACGCTTCCAATGTGCGTTCACCGCCATGTCGCCAAACACGGATGCAACCATCATGATGCTGTAAACAGAATCTGAATTCATCCGAAAAATTACGTTTTACCATTCGTGCACCCAGGTTCGCCCTTGAGTACACCATCGCAGGCGCTCCTGTCCGTGATGCAGCGTCAAGGGTAACCGCAGCCGTGGTCTCCGAGCTGATAGTCCATGCTGCTGCAAACGTCGTCGAACTGTCTGTGCACATGGTTGTTGTCTTGCAAACGTCCCCATCTGTTGACTCAGGGATCGAGACGTCGCTGCACGATCCGGTACAGCCATGCGGATAAGATGCCTGTCATCTCGACTGCTAGTGATACGAGGCCGATGGGATCCAGTACGGCGTTCCGTATTACCCTCCTGAACCCACCGATTCCATATTCTGCTAACAGTCATTGGATCTCGACCAACGCTAGCACCAATGTCGCGATACGACAAACCGCAATCGCGATAGGCTACAATCCGAACTTCATCAAAGTCGGAAACGTGATGGTACGCCTTTCTCCTCCTCACACGAGGCATCACAACAACGTTTCACCAGGCAGCGCCGGTCAACTGCTGTTTGTGTATGAGAAATCGGTGTTAAACTTTCCTCATGTCAGCACGTTGTAGGTGTCGCCACCGGCGCCAACCTTGTGCGAATGCTCTGAAAAGCTAATGATTAGCATATCACAGCATCTTCTTCCTGTCGGTTAAATTTTGCGTCTGTAGCACTTCATCTTCGTGGTGTAGCAATTTTAATGACCAGTAGTGTACCACCCAATGATCACTTAAGCTGTCGATTCTTCATCCACTTGCAGGGGGTGTTGTTGCCTAGATGGTGATAGATTTTACTTGCTACAGGTCAGGAGATATAAACATAAAAAAATATAAAGTCCAGAGCTGCAAGGAAACTGAGAATGGAACGCTAGAGAGAGAGAGAGAGAGAGAGAGAGTGAGATTGCTTCCGATCATATTCGAATGAAACCACTAGAGGTGGGGTGTAAAGTACGAGCAGAGGCGGCAAGGTATAGCTGACTTCATTACTGTCGTTGTACCCGCGAAAATGGATGCGAACGTGGAAATTCACGTACTCGCATGATTCTCGTAGTCTTTGCAATATACCGGTTGGTCTTAATATCACACAACAGCAATTGAACTGTGCGCAACTCTACTTCCAAGTGTTGGAAGAACAGTCTGAGCAAATATGGCGGTCACTTGCGCATTACTGCTACCTACGAAGAGGCACTTCTTGTACCTGCGAACAATTGTGTGCACTTGGGACCGAGAGCTGGTCGTCCTGGTGTTTTGTTAATACGAGCACATCCACACATTGTACATCTTACCAACTTAACAGGGGAAGAAAGGGTTACGGTCCTGTAGTAGTGGCTCGTACGTCTCATGATTAGATGATTGATACACCGTATTGGTGTTCCTGAGCGATTGCTTCCCTGCTGGACATATCTGAACATAACGGTTAGATAACTCAAGGAAATGCGCCATCTTGAATTGTTATAACGTAATTAATAGAGAAACCCAAAAGTATTTGGCCCGCTCCACAAGATTTATATTACTCGACTAAGAGGTCCCTGCTCGGTGACATTCGGCTCGTTATCTCGCTATAAACGTGAACCTGCAATGAGATTATCCGAATTAAATTTCTCTTACTCTCTCTCGCTTTTTTCTGGTGCTAGAGAATGCAATCTTTGTGGCTTGGCCACGTGTTAGAACTACTTGTGAAAGGTCTATAAGTTGCAGAATTTAGGCCCAGCTTTTCAGGCAAGCAAACTTGAAGTTTGGGAACCTAAAATGTAAATCAAAAATTTTTGTCGTGGTCCTGTTGTCAGATAATAGAGTCTTGCCGCGAATTTACTGGTGGTGAAAAATGAAGTGTAGCACTAGTTTTTTTTAGATTCAGAAAATAAGTTCTTTGCAAGAAGGTATAGACGAATCATTATTGTATAATGGTGTGCAAACCGGACGGACAAAAGTAGCTATCACATGACTGTCAAATAACATGGCTCCATGAATCCTGGACCATACACAGAATGAACGGTTACAGTCTAGCACAGAAGGTAACTATTGAGCGACGTGCCGCAGTGGTTAGCACATGCGTCGGGGGACAACGCTTCAAATCCGCGTCCAACTGTCCAAATTTTCTGAAATCACTCCATGAAAATGCCGGATGGTTCCTTTGAGAGTATATGGCCGTATCTTTGAAAAAAATTCGAGCTTGTCCTCCGCCTCTAATGACGTCTATGCCAGACGGTGTGGCCTAGCGGTTCTGGGTGCTACACTCTGGAACCGTGCAACCGCTACGTTCGCAGGTTCGAATCCTGCCTCGGGCATGTATGTGTGTGATGTCCTCAGGTTAGTTAGGTTTAAGTAGTTCTAAGTTCTACCGCTACGGTCGCAGGTTCGAATTCTGCCTCGGGCATGGATGTGTGTGATGTCCTTAGGTTAGTTAGGTTTAAGTAGTTCTAAGTTGTAGGGGAGTGATGACCTCAGAAGTTAAGTCCCATAGTGCTCAGAACCATTTTCCTTCTTCAGAAAATAACTGATAGAAATACCCCACAAAACGAACAGAAATGAACTGCTATTGAAAGACAATAATTGGGCTCAAGTCAAGGCGATTTATAATGCTCCCATGGTCATTAGAAAAGACGGGAAATGGTTCTTAATTGGTGTGTGATCACCACGAGCGGCGATGCATGCTCTGCAACGTGCTCCCATATTGGTCACAAGGTTGGGAAAGAGTTACTGTGGTAGTTCTTCCACAAGCGTGGTTGACAACTAGTGTATGGTTGTTGATGCATGGGAGTGTGCTGCAGTACATCTCTCCGACACGTGCTCGATTGGATCTAATGTGGGGGAACGGGCAGGCCAATCCAGTCGCTGCATAGCCTCTCGTTCCAAGATCTCTTCCACCAGCGCTGTTTTATGCTGTAGCGTATTGTCATTAATAAAAATAAAGTGAGAGCTGAAGGCACCCGTGAAAAGACGCACATGGTTAAGGATCACAGTGCCATCGTAGCTTTGATCGGCGAGTGTATCGTGTTCAAAGATTCGAAGGTCAGTACATACTTGCATCATTATGCCTCAAAACACATAAAAATCTGAACCACCAAACCGATTATTATAGATAATAATTTTGGATAAGTCCAGAATTACTACTCAGACAGAATCTCTTCTCATCCGAGAAGAACACGTGACTCCGCTCTTTGATCTCTTCTCATCCGAGTAGAACACGCGACTCCGCTCTTTGTTGGTGCAGTTCTTATGTGCCTGGCACCATCGAAAAGTTGCCACGGATGCGCAAGTGTCAACTGAACACAACTTACGTCAGGTAAAGATACAACTTTCATGCAGTCGCCGTGCCAATTTGGAGCGTGAGATTTTACAGTCCTGTTAAATGTGATTGCAACTGATCCTGCTGTTTGAAGCGGTTTCCTTCCTGCCTATAACACGATCTTGCATTCATTTGCGGCTCTAGCCGCCTCTCATTCAGGGAGCATGACTGTGGGTTGGAACGTTCCCCATGCATGCCAGACAATGCTGTGAGCAATACCAAACTCCTGGGCTACAATGGTCATCCTGTGCCTTTCTTCCTGTTTCTCCATAATTGTTCCCCATACAGAGTCATCCAAATGTTGTCTTCGGGCCATGTTGAAGCGAAATGTAGTGTGAGGAGGGCTATGCGAGAGGCTTTCAATGAATTCGAAAGTAAAGTTCTATGTACTGACTTGGCAGAAAATCCTAAGAAATTTTGGTCCTATGTCAAAGCGGTAGGTGGATCAAAACAAAATGTCCAGACACTCTGTGACCAAAATGGTACTGAAACAGAGGATGACAGACTAAAGGCCGAATTACTAAATGTCTTCTTCCAAAGCTGTTTCACAGAGGAAGACTGCACTGTGCTTCCTTCTCTAGATTGTCGCACAGTTGACAAAATGGTAGATATCGAAGTAGACGACAGAGGGATAGAGAAACAATTAAAATCGCTCAAAAGAGGAAAGGCCGCTGGTCCTGATGGGATACCAGTTCGATTTTCCACAGAGTACGCGAAGGAACTTGCCCCCCTTCTTGTAGCGGTGTACCGTAGGTCTCTAGAAGAGCGAAGCGTTCCAAAGGATTGGAAAAGGGCACAGGTCATCCCCGTTCTCAAGAAGGGACGTCGAACAGATGTGCAGAACTATAGACCTATATCTCTAACGTCGATCAGTTGTAGAATTTTGGAACACGTATTATGTTCGAGTATAATGTCTTTTCTGGAGACTAGAAATCTACTCTGTAGGAATCAGCATGGGTTTCGAAAAAGACGATCGTGTGAAACCCAGCTCGCGCTATTCGTCCACGAGACTCAGAGGGCCTTAGACACGGGTTCACAGGTGGATGCCGTGTTTCTTGACTTCCGCAAGGCGTTTGACACAGTTCCCCACAGTCGTTTAATGAAGAAAGTAAGAGCATACGGACTATCAGATCAATTGTGTGATTGGATTGAGGAGTTCCTAGATAACAGAACGCAGCACGTCATTCTCAATGGAGAGAAGTCTTCCGAAGTAAGAGTGATTTCAGGTGTGCCGCAGGGGAGTGTCATAGGACCGTTGCTGTTCACAATATACATAAATGATCTGGTGGATGACATCGGAAGTTCACTGAGGCTTTTTGCAGATGATGCTGTGGTGTATCGAGAGGTTGCAACAATGGAAAATTGTACTGAAATGCTGGAGGATCTGCAGCGAATTGACGCATGGTGAACGGAATGGCAATTGAATCTCAATGTAGCGAAGTGTAATGTGATGCGAATACATAGAAAGATAGGTCCCTTACCATTTAGCTACAAAATAGCAGGTCAGCAACTGGAAGCAGTTAATTCCATAAATTATCTGGGAGTACGCATTAGGAGTGATTTAAAATGGAATGATCATATAAAGTTGATCGTCGGTAAAGCAGATGCCAGACTGAGATTCATTGGAAGAATCCTAAGGAAATGCAATCCGACAACAAAGGAAGTAGGTTACAGTACACTTGTTCGCCCAATGCTTGAATACTGCTCAGCAGTGTGGGATCCGCACCAGGTAGGGTTGATAGAAGAGATAGAGAAGATCCAACGGAGAGCAGCGCGCTTCGTTACAGGATCATTTAGTAATTGCGAAAGCGTTACGGAGATGATAGATAAACTCCAGTGGAAGACTCTGCAGGAGAGACGCTCAGTAGCTCGGTACGGGCATTTGTTAAAGTTTCGAGAAAATACCTTCACCGAAGAGTCAAGCAGTATATTGCTCCCTCCTACGTATATCTCGCGAAGAGACCATGAGGATAAAATCAGAGAGATTAGAGCCCACACAGAAGCATACCGACAATCCTTTCCACGTACAATACGAGACTGGAATAGAAGGGAGAACCGATAGAGGTACTCAGGGTACCCTCCGCCACACACCGTCAGGTGGCTTGCGGAGTACGGATGTAGATGTAGATGTAGATGTAGAAGAATACTACCGCAATGCACCATACCTGCTCGCTGATTGACACATTCTGTCCTTTTCTGTTTCTTCAGCTGCTTCGTGTTCTGGGGTGAGTCTTATTTGGCGCTATAGTCGCTCTCACCTCACGCCATCTGATGTCGACCTTTCTGTGCACGACTGGGGCAGCCCTGGAAAAATTCTACAGCACTTTCTTTCATTTATACCGAGTAATTAATATGTTATGTTAATTTATCTGTCTCGTCCTTAAGTTCTGGAGAGAAAGGAACACAGGGATGAACTGACCGTGGTTGCGCTGTAGTTAACAGGCTATCCTTCTGTTCGGAAGAGTGCTCCTTGTCCATCACCTTGATTTTCGTTTTCCCTTGTCTCATGAATGACAGTGGAATCTCGCTATTCGCATAACGAGCAAAGCGAATTGTGGAAAAATGACTCGCTCAACGAGCGATGACGAGTGATGAGGATTTAGTGTGACGTCACCAGCCGTTCGCGCGCAGTGGGGGAAACGTTCAACGATATGAACAGCTTTCACTGTCAGCAGCGGCATACGGACAATGTCTTCAGTAAGTACCGCAGTCTGGGTTTAGCGCTTTTTCTTCTAGTACATTAGTGCAGTTTGTTACCACACATTTTCGTAAACTTTTGTTTACTCAGTGTTGTTTTTGTGTGCGAATTTTAATAAACTTCGTAGAAAAGATAAAGCCGCAAGACGACGACCATAGGAGAAAGAAAATCACCTTAGAAATGAAACGTAAAATCATTGAAAAACGGGAACATGGTGTGAGCGTTGCTGATATAGCACGCACATGCAATCGGTTTACATCAACTGTCTGCACTATTCTCAAGAACAAGCACAAGTTTAAGGAGATAATTGCTTCAAAGCGAGTGACAATGTTGTCTAAACACTGATTTCGTATTCTGAACGATATCGAAAGGTTGCTCCTTATATGGACTGCTAACCGACGCTATTAACAAGAACATCATTTGTGAAAAGGCGAGAATGATTTTCGGCGACCTCGTTAAGAAGAGGCCAGGATCACCAGCGGCCGAAGAAGTGTTTAAGGAAGCTTTGTGTGGTTCGAGAAGTTTCAGAGAAGAACCGGCATCCACAGCGTTGTGAGGCACGGCGAAGCAGATAGCTCCGACACAAAGGCTGCACAGAACTTCATCAGCAACTTCAAGATGGTGGTAGATTCTGAGAGTTACCTGCCGCAACAAGTTTTTAATTGTGACGAGACGGGTCTATTCTGGAAAAAGATGCCGAAGCATACCTGTATAACAGCAGAGGAGAATGCACTTCCCGGTCACAAGCCAATGAAAGACCGTCTCACAATACTATTCCCTGTCAATGCAAGAGGAGACTTGAAAATTAAACCGTTGGTTGTTTACCCTTCAGAAACTCTACGAGCCTTCAATAAGTGTAAAGTCCAGAAGAGCAGATGTGATGTGGAGGTCCAACAACAAGGCTTGGTTAACACGTGATCTTTTTTGTTCAAATGGTTCAAATGGCTCTGAGCACTATGGGACTTGATAGCTGAGATCATCAGTCCCCTAGAACTTAGAACTACTTAAACCTAACTAACCTAAGGACATCACACACATCCATGCCCGAGGCAGGATTCGAACCTGCGACCGTAGCGGTCACGCGGTTCCAGCCTGAAGCGCCTAGAACCGCTCGGCCACTCCGGCCGACGATCTTTTTTGTGACTGGGTCAATGACGTGTTTGGCCCTGCCGCGAAAAAATATTTGCTTGAGATGAATCTGGGATTCCACGTCTTGCTTGTTATGGACAACGCTCCTGCCCACTCTCCAGGGCTAAAAGACCTCTTTGAAGAATTTCAGTTCATAAAGATCCAATTTCTGTCTCTCAGCACCACTCCTTTACTCCAGCCTATGGACCATCAGATTATTTTGAACTTTAAGAAGCTCTACATTAAAGCGAAGCTACCAATCTCAGAGAATTTTGGAAATATCACTTCACCATCAAGATGATCAAAAAGGCGTGGGAAGGGATTGCCAAAAAAACTCTCACTTCTGCCTGGAAGAAGTTTTGGCCGGAGTACGTTGTCAGATGTGACTCTGAAGCATTTGAGTCAGTACCTGTGGAAACTGTAGTCAATGAGATTGTGTCTTTGGCCAAGAGCATGACATTAGACGTGGAAAACGATGAAAATGACTACCGAAGAGCTTATGGAGTTGCAGTGTGTTCACAGCAGGAAGTCGTGGGGAGGAGTTCTTCAGAGAAGGTAACAGTGAAGCAGCAATTTTCTGTCGCAATAAGAGAAATGCTGAAAGCAGGGGAATCGATTGCAACGTACACTGAAAATCATCTCCCTAATAAAGCAGTGGTTACGCGTTCTACAAATTTATTTGACTATAATTTTCGCAAGTCTTCGGCAGAAACAAATGGCTAAACGTAGCTTACCAGTAAAAAAGAATTAGCTATGTGTGGTGAATAACAAAATACATAATATTGTATGTATAATTTTCTTTGTATAAATGGCATGAATAAGATAAATTTTTTTGTGTTTTTTCCGCATGGAATGCATTATCGTATTATACATTAATTTATATGGGATAAATGATTTAGCTTGATGAGTGTTTCGCACCACGGGTAAGATTCTGGAACGAATTGTACTCGCTATCCGAGGTTACACTGTATTTGTGGTTAATGCCGGTGTGGTTGCTACTAAAGGATGACTCTGTGCTGATATTACAAGCTCTCAGGGATGATTAAGAAGGGTAAATGTATTAAATAAGGTAAGAGTCCCTGGTCCGGAAACGACTGAGTCTAAAGTTATAACCGAAAAGCGTTCTGATACTTCTGACAGTGTAAAAGACGTACATTTTCCGGTACTGTTGTTGCTAGGGTTTTAGGATAGGCAACTCTCAGAGGTGCTAGCACAAACTAAAACAAGTAAAAATGCCTTGTAAACATGGACTCTTAAAATTCATAGCTTAAGAGTAATGAGCACTTTTTCGTCTTCGATACTGTGAAACACATCTCTTCTGCTGAGAGCTATTTCGTTTCCACATTTTTGGAAGAGGTAGTATGGACCCACACAGGACAAAAATGTGTAGTATATATGGGTCCTAAAATGCATACCTTAAGATGTCTGAAAATTTGTTCATCTTCACTACTGTGAAACTCATCTTGTCTACTGAACAAGTGTGCACAGCTCTTCAGGTTGCATTTTAGAGCTCATATTTACTGGACTGTTTTCTCTTTTTGATCCATGCTACTTCCTCCAAAAATATGAAAAAGAAAGTGCTTGCAATAGAAGAGATGTGTTTCACGGTATGAGAGATGAACAAGGTCTCATAGCTCTTAAGGTATGCATTTAGACCCCATGTTTATTGGTCAATTTTTTCTTGTGTCGGTCCATATTAACTCTCCTCAAAATAGGTATAGTGCAAAGCTCGCAATAGAAGAGGTCCACGCCGGCCGCGGTGGTCTCGCGGTTCTAGGCGCGCAGTCCGGAACCGGGCGACTGTTACGGTCACAGGTTCGAATCCTGCCTCGGGCATGGATGTGTGTGATGTCCTTAGGTTAGTTAGGTTTATGTAGTTCTAAGTTCTAGGGGACTGATGACCACAGCTGTTAAGTCCCATAGTGCTCTGAGCCATTTGAACCATTTGAAGAGGTCCACTCTCGGAGATATCTGAACGACGTTCATATCTAATTTTCGACTCGGTCGTTACAGGACCAGGAACTTTTACCTCAGACATACATGTACCCTTTTCCATCGCCTATGAAACTTTGTAACTTCATCACGAAATCACCATGTATAAGGCCACGACCGACTTCCGACAACATTTCAAGTCCCTGTCGGACTAGAACTGTAAATATGTAAATACGTGCATATACGAATTATGTATTTTAATCTTAAGTTGTAATACTACGATATGTCAGAAGTCCTTGTAAAAATGAACTACACAATTTCCTACTACTGGGGCTGCTGCAGGGAAAGAGTAAAGCCTCTTGTTGTCGGCCCTCAGCATTGAACACAGATGGCGCGTATCATTCGGTAAATGACATGCAACAGCGAGACGGCGGTGTGGGTGAGGGAGGCGAGGCAGCTGGGAATCCCATTGATCGGCCGCAACCGCCGCCCCCGCCGCCCCCGCAACCCCCGCGCAGGCTGGGCTGCCGCCTCCCATTCACAGCCGCCGCGTTCCATTCATGAGAGTGCTGCTGGCACTTGTCCGCCGCACAGCAAACGTGCCAGTGATCACGAGGGGCTGGCTCCACATTAGTTCCATTGCATTCATTGCAAGTTGCACCAACACTCGCCACTGTTCAGTCATGGTTCTGCCTTAGAATCCTCTCGAGTGTCTGACATATAATATGGAAACTTATCTAAGTATTTTACTGTCTGTAGATGGTGTCGTGAGTCGGGACTGCGGTGAAAATAATTGACGAATTTGATTTCAGTTTCTCTTTACTTTCACAAATGATTTAGAATTTACGCGTTGCTAACACAAGCGTTCCGGTTTCAATAAAACAAGTATCACTTTCCTTCTCTGTTTGTGTTTCTCTCAGGTACAGTTCCATTTGTAATAACAGTACACGTGACGGTAAATTACTACGGTAAAAGATAAAAATCGTCCTTCTGACTGCGAATGTTCTATGCGACTTGCTAATATTTCTTGACACTTTCTGTATCCAGTGGTCTTGTTGAATCGTGACTTCCTTCCTTCCTCATATTTTGATAACTTTATACGCCATTTTACGCATCTACCAGCAATAATTATAATTGTGACGTTTAGAGGCTTAAAAATAGAGTAAAAGCGCTATGTTTTGTGAAGATGTCCCTTTCATGGTGTAAGGCCATCTCTGAAGTCCAAATTAGTAGTCTCGTACACGAGACGGATGTAAGCCATAAACAAACTGCAGTGAAGTTTTATGAAATATATCACACTTCCAGTTCTTAGAGATACTGAAGGAGATTAGCGGGTCTGTAATTGTTTCTCGAGTACACTTAATATTCGCTCGTTAATAGTAATGTCTGTTGAGATTGAGGGCTGAGAGTGGTAGCAATCTAGAGTGCTTCTATCCTTGTAAAGTGGCGGGGAAATATATCTTTTGAAGGTGTAATTTGTTGACAACAACGATTACAGCATTAACTAATGTGATCCTCCAACATTGTTTCATAGATCTTCATATCAATTTTCATATTTGTGTCAGCACTGTAGGCACTGATCAGTTAAGAGATATTTAATTTTTCAGGAGCTTAGGTAATTGTGTGCACGTAGTGAAGTAGCGAAACACAGTCGTTCTCAAACCGTAGCTCGCAGTCATAGTCAACAGACAAATTTACCGTTTCCCCACCTGACGTTACGTCGAAATTCAGTCTGTGGTCGATTAAGCACATAACCAAAAGTACATAAAGTTCATAGCTTGAGCGCACATAAAAAAGGACGAAACACCAAAAAATATAGGTTAATGTGTGTTTATTAAATATCAGTGAATTATTACCATCACAAGCAACAGTTAATTCAGCCATTCAACCCAGTAACGAACACCTGTAGCCTTAGGTCTACTAAGTCGAGACCGAGCGAGGTGGCGCAGTGGTTAGACACTGGACTCGCATTCGGGAGGACGACGGTTCAATCCCGCGTCCGGCGATCCAGATTTAGGTTTTCCGTGATTTCCCTAAATCGTTCCAGGCAAAAGCCGGGATGGTTCCTTTGAAAGGGCACGGCCGACTTCCTTCCCCGTCCTTCCCTAATCAAATGAGACCGATGACCTTGCTGTCTGGTCTCCTTCCCCAAAACAAACCCCAACCCCTCTACTAAGTCTATAGCCGATGAGCGTTCGAGCGTGTTAGAGGAGCGCAGTATTTATCGATATCTGCTAAAGTATGTTGAACTATCGTGATGAATAGAGCTCCTGTTTAAAGAAGAAAAACGCAACAGTTATGAAGAGTTGAGATATGACACGGTTACGGTGTCAGAAATGATTTCTACGTGCGGAAACTGCTGTGGTACAAGTTTAGAACTTGAATGTCGCGGTGGACGCCGTGCCAGGAGACGGGGAGCTTTCAGTCCTGGTTAGCGAGGAAGCTATTTGCAGTAAATGTACAAGTACATTTGTACTAAGGAAGTCAATGGAAAATGCAGAACAAAAGGAGATCTATAAAAGTACAGTAGAAGTTATGAGACGGGGAAGTAACCATTAATGAGACTGAAGTTCTGATCATTGTGTGAATAACGCTAACGCCAGTAGGCGTGATACGTGGGTTTTCAAGGTCTGCGACTCATTATATATAGTCGCTACAGCTGGAAGGAACAAATTTGAAACAGACAGCTCTTTCCGTTACATGAAAAGAATTCAGTAGTTTTTATGTTGACAGAAAAGTTTCCGCAGTTTAATTCTCAGAATTGTGGGTCTGTCTCTGTTAAGGATCTGGAATTACATCTGCTTCGAATGTCATATATACGAGCTTTTAATTGTATTGTAATTTGCTACAACTTGTTTCAAATAATTACATCGTCGGGGTCATCACCTTGCATCTCACGTTTAAGCCATATCCCAAAAATATGAAAAGAGCTAGCCCAATGATATTGTGAAGTCACCCTCCAATTTCATGAGTCCTGTTTGACGACTGAGGCTATGGTTAATTATGTATCACTTCAGATAGAGCCAGTGAGCCCAGATACAACCAGAATGCTCAGTGGGGCTCAATTGTTGATCTGGGTTTGATACTTATAAGCCCTATTCAAATTCCGCTGACAGTGGTGGAAAAACTATTTTAAAATGTGACAGAACCCTATATATATGAGTCAGGTTATACAACTGCACTGAAACTAAGTTGATTATCCTTCTCTAAACCTCAGAATGTCCAACCGTGACAGGTCATAGTTGTAGCTGAAATGTTCTGGTTGTACTGGCCTGTTACTTACGTAGTTGTCAAACTATCGCCTCTATTGCAAAAAAAAAAAAACAACATCAGTCAACAAGTGAAAACGTAAGAACTCTCAAAGAAGTTGATTCATCTGCCCCTTTATATGGTTTTTATGCAACCTATAACACTTCCAAAACCAAGTGAGAGATTTTCACATTCCCTCGCTCGCTATACGAAAACTATCAATCAACCAGAAAAAAATGAAGAGAACGCTTTTTTAGGAAATTTAACTAGTTAAACATTGCACTGGAATACGTTTTGGCTATAGTCCGTAGTTTTCGAATTATTTAAGACAAACGTGCGAAAGTGATGTTTAAATGCGTCTTTCCTTGAATAACCCGAAAACCATGGCCTACAGTGAAAACGTATCCCAGTACAAAATGTAACCACATTATATTTCCTACAACAAGGTCATTTTCATTTTTCTGTAGGATTAACAGTTTGCACATAGCGAGGCAGAGAATATGAAACTCTCGCGCTTAGTTTTTGAAGAGGTTGTGGGTTGCATAAAACGAATAGGTAGGGGCAATGGAATAACCCTGTTTACTACAAATAGCAAGTAAGCATGTGTAGTGGCCAAATCGCCGGCTATGTGAGCAACAGCCAAAGGCATATCATACCATTATAGCAGGTGTTCAGCCCATATGACGATGACAAATACAATACTTGCTTTGTGATCTGTATGCAGAGTCATGACTCTTCAGAGAAGATGACATGGTGACACTCATGCATCAGCTTTGCCATTGGGCACATCACTGGCGGCGCGCTTCTCTCTGCTGACGCATCAAGGTAAGGCGCGCCAATGATCGCCTGCTGACATAGTCTCACTGTCTGCGTGGGTACTTCCCTTCATGTAAACAAGCTTATTGCCTGACTCAAGGTACGTGATGCGACTGAAATGATCCCACATGCCTGAGCCAACAACATGTCTGTGTTACGAGTCATGTGAGGCAGTTGAGGTCCTGCATGGTTATGAGTTTGAGGTTCTAGAACTCATCGATTCTTTTATGTCGTCTCGTTGGCTCTGTAGAACTGTACCATGGGAAAGAAGGAGAGGATGTTTTTTGGTGGGCGGTATCTTCTTCCTGTAACACAAACTGCATGCATAGAGTAACTGGATTCTTTTTTCATAACAATGGAAGGTTACTTAGCTCAAGATCGTCGTTGTGGTACAAGATCTCTATGATAGTTCACTGCTGGTGAAGTACAAAGTCCGGTATGTGCACTTTTATGGTTGCTAAGTGCTGGCTGTCTCTGAGTTAGCGTCAGACCTAAAAGCTACTACGATTCCCGCTGCTGCGACTGATGACACTGGAACTTACTCTGTACGACAGACTGCGACAGACTCAAACAGACTCGCCCTGCAGTCATCAGCAGTGATAATAAATACTGGCGACCGAGAAGGCGTTGGCGGCGCGTTTCATGTGAGTCTGTTGTTGGCCTCTATCATCTCGCAATCTCTTTGAGCGCTGGCGCCAGCTCACGCCATCGGGGACGACGGGGGCGAGGGCTCTTCGTCGATCAACTCCTTCCGGATTGCCCTGGTGGCACCAGGGAGCGACTGCGAAGACCACTTGGTCCTGTGAAGCCATGAATTTGGGGGATGAAAGGCACCAGAATCACGGGGCAAATGACACGCGTGCATTTTGGTTCCGGTGGCGGCGTTGCAAATCATAGAAGAGCCAATGCATTCATGGATTACGCCTCTTCCCCAGCGCCCACGGTTGCCATAAACCCTGGAAAGAACAAGATCTCGCGACGTAAAGTGGTACTTGCAGACCCTTGGCGTCACCAGATGCTGCGATGGGTGTAGCAAGTGTAGCAGCATCCGATGGCGGCGGCAATGCTAAAGTTCCGCCCGTGTGTGGGAGCGATAGGAGGCGTGAAAAAGTTGCAGCGCTTGTTCCAGTGTGTGGGTGGTGCGAAGCTTGGCCATCTGTTGCTAGAAAAGTGCGTACGAAGCGTTATGCTTCTCCGTTGGTCTGCAAAGGCTTGTAATCTGTCACTAAATAGAACTCGCGACCACACAAATAGTGATGGAATTTTGTCGCATCTTACACAATAGCAAGAGCTTCTTTCTCTATTTGAGAATAATTGCTCTGAGTTTAACAATTTTGAGGCAAAAACAATAGGAATGTCTTGTGTACCAATTCTGTACGAAAGCACAGCGCCGATTCCGTAGGAAAAAGCGTCGACTTGCAGAACTACCCGCTTGGCAGGGTCAAAATGGACTAAATATCTGTCACTAAGCAAAACATTTTTGAGTTTCTGAAACGCGTCTTGATAGTCTTTAGTTCACACAAAAGGTACATTTTTGCGACGCAAGCGATGCAATGGAGCCGCCATCTGAGCGGCATTCGGTATGAACCGAATGTAGTACATCATCTTACTTAGTAGTGCAGTTCTGACCCATTAAGAGCAACAGGAAGGTCATGGATTGGAAGTAAATGAGATTGGAAGGGTTGCACACCCTGACTGTTTCTTACATGATGTAAGTACTGTAGTTCAGTTTGAAAAAAAGTCACACTTTTTGAGACGACACTTGAGGAAGTGAAGCATCAGAGTACCTTAGGATCTATTCCAGTATTCTACTATCGGGGACATCCTCTCTCGTGGGCCCCTACCACCACGGCACAGAGCGTCCCCACGTTGCGGATAGGGTTACCGCCTTCAGATATGAAGGGTAGCTGCGAATACAAAAAATAAGCAGTCACGGACAGCCGGTGGGGAGCAGGCTATGGCGTGATGAACCATCCCTGTTTCTTCTTCTCTTACTATCAAATCTATTCATCAAGACTCAGGAACATTAATGGGAATGGGTCCCTTTGCAGTAAAATATTCCGGAGGCAAACTAGGTTCTCATTCGGATCTCCGGGCGGAACCTACTTCGAAAGGAACTTTCAGGTTGGAAACATGGAACGTTAAAAGTTTGAACAGACCAGGAACGTTCCAGACATTATTAGATGAATTAGATATATAGGATGTGGACATTACAGCTATTGAAGAAACTCGGTGGCAAGGGGAGGGTAGCATAAAGAGGGGTAACTATACATTTTTCTATGGAAGTGGGGAGGCTCACAGTTTCGGAACAGGTTTCGCAGTACAGAGAAAAGTGCTTCACCCAATCAGAGATATAAGGTTCATTAGTGACCGACTATCAGTTATAGTGTTGTCCGGTAGGTGGAATAGACTAGTATAATTAATGCACACGCACCAACTGAGGACACTGAAGAGGTTGTTAAAGACGGCTTTTATGAAGAACGAGATCAACGGTGGGATGAGTTCTCCTCATACGATACAAAATTAACCATAGGTGATTTTAATGCGAAGATAGGGTAGGAGGAAGCACTCTAGCCTATAATTGGGAACGAAAGTCTGCATAACATTTCAAATGATAATGGCAGAAGAGTGGTTAATTTTGCTGTTTCAAAAGACATGATTGTTGAGAGCACATATTTCAAAAGGAAGGACATTCATAAAGCAACTTTGGTCCCTCCGGATGGACACACCCGAAACCAAATTGATCATGTTCTTGTAGATCTGAGATCGCACACTATTATAGAAAATGTTAGGACTGTCAGGGGAGCAGACTGCGATTTTGATCACTTTCTTGTAGTTGCCAAAGTTCACCAACGGCTATCTATAGCAACATCAAGGTGTAACAATGCAGAACTTGTTAGGTTCGACACAGACAAGCTAAATGATGAAAACTTTAGAAGAAGGTACATGATAGAAATTTCAGATAGGTTTGATGCTCTCAGGACACACGAAGATCAAAACGAGGACGTAAATAAACAGTGGATCACTGTGAGGAATGATGAGGAATGCAAAAAAATGGTAGAGGAAAGGAGAAAAGCGCGATTAGATTGGAATAGAATGGGAGACAGAAAACGAGAGGAGTTATTGAACATGAGAATGGAAGTTGTCGTAGGCTACGGGCAAAGAAGAGGGATTACTTGAACAATCAAATTAAAAAATGTAAACAAACAGTAAAACAAAACACATTAGGGAACTGTACCTAGACATAAATGGGTATAGGAAGGGGTTCAACGCTAGGACAAATGCACTTCGAGGGGATGCAGGGGGAATAATAACAGACCCCAGTAAACGGAGGGCGTATTTTGGGCATCTATTAAATGTACACCAGGAAGCAGGAAATGAGCAGGCGTACGAAATACACTCCTGGAAATCGAAAAAAGAACACATTGACACCGGTGTGTCAGACCCACCATACTTGCTCCGGACACTGCGAGAGGGCTGTACAAGCAATGATCACACGCACGGCACAGCGGACACACCAGCAACCGCGGTGTTGGCCGTCGAATGGCGCTAGCTGCGCAGCATTTGTGCACCGCCGCCGTCAGTTTTAGCCAGTTTGCCGTGGCATACGGAGCTCCATCGCAGTCTTTAACACTGAAGGCATGCCGCGACAGCGTATAGTGCGTATAGTGGGCATGCGGGAGGCCGGGTGGACGTACCGCCGAATTGCTCAACACGTGGGGCGTGAGGTCTCCACAGTGCATCGATGTTGTCGCCAGTGGTCGGCGGAAGGTGCACGTGCCCGTCGACCTGGGACCGGACCGCAGCGACGCACGGATGCACACCAAGACCGTAGGATCCTACGCAGTCCCGTAGGGGGCCGCACCGCCACTTCCCAGCAAATCAGGGACACTGTTGCTCCTGGCGTATCGGCGAGGACCATTCGCAACCGTCTCCATGAAGCTGGGCTACGGACCCGCACACCGTTAGGCCGTCTTCCGCTCACGCCCCAACATCGTGCAGCCCGCCTCCAGTGGTGTCGCGACAGGCGTGAATGGAGGGACGAATGGAGACGTGTCGTCTTCAGCGATGAGAGTCGCTTCTGCCTTAGTGCCAATGATGGTCGTATGCGTGTTTGGCGCCGTGCAGGTGAGCGCCACAATCAGGACTGCATACGACCGAGGCACACAGGGCCAACATCGGGCATCATGGTGTGGGGAGCGATCTCCTACACTGGCCGTACACCTCTGGTGATCGTCGAGGGGACACTGAATAGTGCACGGTACATCCAAACCGTCATCGAACCCATCGTTCTACCATTCCTAGACCGGCAAGGGAACTTGCTGTTCCAACAGGACAATGCACGTTCGCATGTATCCCGTGCCACCCAACGTGCTCTAGAAGGTGTAAGTCAACTACCCTGTCCAGCAAGATCTCCGGATCTGTCCCCCATTGAGCATGTTTGGGACTGGATGAAGCGTCGTCTCACGCGGTCTGCACGTCCAGCACGAACGCTGGTCCAACTGAGGCACCATGTGGAAATGGCATGGCAAGCCGTTCCACAGGACTACATCCAGCATCTCTACGATCGTCTCCATGGGAGAATAGCAGCCTGCATTGCTGCGAAAGGCATGATATACACTGTACAAGTGCCGACATTGTGCATGCTCTGTTGCCTGTGTGTATGTGCCTGTGGTTCTGTCAGTGTGATCATGTGATGTATCTGACCCCAGGAATGTGTCAATAAAGTTTCCCCTTCCTGGGACAATGAATTCACGGTGTTCTTATTTCAATTTCCAGGAGTCCAGTATCGTCGTGTATCGGTATCTTTCGGTCAATGAGGTTCCTGAGCCTAGGCCTCTGCGTGGAGTGTCATTCCATAGTATCAACTGGGTGAGCAGTGTGCGACGGGGCGGTAAATAAAGAAAGTGCAGTTGCGAATGTTCACACGCGAATGTGCGTATAAGAATGTTGATTAAAAATGTTATTGCAAATTTAGCTCTCACGTAAGTCTAAGGGGGTGAATTCCACACTTGGTGCATTAGTACATATTTTCACACCCGCGCATTAGTTATATTTTTTGAATTAATTATTCACTCAGACATGAGTACAATTTATGCTAGGGAAGAAAAATTAGGCGATTGTTATAGCAAAATCAGTTTTTCACGACACAGTTCAATCGCTATTCTTTTGCGTTGTCCTTTTCTTTCACACAATGAAATTAGCACTGGTGAGACGGTTTACAGTTTTACTTCAATAATAATTTGACTCCGAGCCCCCAATAGCAGTAATGTTGGCTCCTATAAATGAAAATCCCTCAATCAATTCGAACGGAACCACAAGTCCCACTGTCCTCTTTGTTATAACAGTTTTGGCGCGATATCACAGTTAGCCACATGTTCACAGCCGGCCGCGGTGGTCTAGCGGTTGTAGGCGCTCAGTCCGGAACCGCGCGACTGCTGCGGTCGCAGGTTCGAATCCTGCCTCGGGCATGGATGTTTGTGATGCCCTTAGGTTCGTTAGGTTTAAGTAGTTCTAAGTTCTAGGGGACTGATAACCACAGATGTTAAGTCGCATAGTGCTCAGAGCCATTTGAACCATGTTCACATACGACGATGTTACCTCGTAAATCGTACTCCCAAAAATAACCGTAGCACTTCCAGTTCACTAAATATATGCTTGTTCACTTGCACTGTTAAACAATACTCTTTGTCGAAATAAATCGGCGCGAAAAAGAATTCTCAAACGACCACATGGGCCACCCTCAAGTGGGCTTGCTCGCCACCCACCCTCCAAAACGACTGACAAACGACTGACCCCTGGCCAAGATGGCCTCTCGCTTATATAGGGTCGGACGTCAATCCCCTAGTTATTTAAGTACCAGTCTCCCCAGTTAAGTTTACAAATTCTGATACATAAATCCCTCGACGGAAATAAGTACACCATCGGAACCGCGCTAAAAAGTACATCTTATTTACTATTTTAAATTAATTTCTAGGATTATTCTATCGGCCGTAAATCAAGTTTTAGTTTTTGCAAAATTTCGCCAGTTAGCGCAAATTTGTTTGTTTACATCTGTGCTGCAAAGTTTTAACATGGAACTGCATATAGCACAGTTTTTATACGTAATCTATAGCGATCTACACATTGCTCTGCTCAAAATCTTCATATCTATAATAATTAATTAATTATGGGCGATAAATGTTAATAATAATTTGCAAACAATGAAAATTATTGCAAGTTACATATATAGTATAACGTAACGAGTTTAAAATATTTGTGATGCCATCCAAAATATTATATAGTGCCGTTCTTTACGTCACGAATTTTCTATTGAATTTTATAAACAATTTCCCCTCAAACTTTGTTTATTTCTCTTTACGGGCTTAATTATTTATGAATCTTAACGTATGACTATGGCACTCTATCCGCTATGACGAGACGTTTTTAATGAGTGCTCGCTCATCCCTGTAAGTTGTTATTTACTATTTTTGTTAATCTTTCAGTATTCCTGATATTAACCGATTTTGAGGTTACTATAACTTTTGCGTCTCATGACTTGAAATAAAGATCGATCTTTCAGAAGATGCATATTGCTGACGACAATCTGCTGCCACATCGCTCTTCACCGTAAATTACATTGTTTTCGCGTAATGCGAGAAAAACAAAACAATGCCCCAAGCTGCAGGCCACGTGGCAGCCCGCCGACCATTGCAAGCCTCGCGCGGGCGCGCCACACGCTTCCGCGAATCGTGCACCATGTAGCGCGCTCACTCTCCACAAAGCAGTCTTTGCATACTAGAAATATTCATCTAGTAGCGGGGGTTTGTACCGTCACAAGTGGCAGTAGAAGTGGCATCCAGTACTTCAAACATTAGTTATGATAAAAGTCATCCAGCAGCAGTGAGCAGCCAGCGAGAATAATAAGACAGCATTTGATGTTAAGTACTTGCTCACAACACCACCAGCAGCAGCAACAGTTTTTGGAAAAGGATTTTAGCTCCCGGATATTGTGGCGTTCGATGGACGCCAGCCTGCAGCTGTAGCAGCAGCACAGATAGAGCTGTCGACTGCTATTACTAGTATAATGATGCCACTGCTCTTTGCTAGTGCATACAATTTAACAGTAAGCGTTTCAAAGCGTGTAAATGTGGGTCGAGCGCCAGACAGGGACTTTGAAATTGTTATCGATGTCGAGAATGTGCAGAGAAGTGGTATCAGAGTGCGCTACACGTGGCTAGTATTAGGCTACTTGTGTGGCATTACTGAATACATAGAAAGAAAAATGCGCGACGCGTGTAGTTCACCACTTATGCTAATTAGCGCTGCAGTGTTAAAACATAAAACGGCAGTAATAGACACCTGTGGAGAGGCAATGCTCAAGTTGAGAACCGACGGTGTAACCATATACATCAAACATTGAAGTGTAGTGAATTTAGGAGAGTGGTATTGTGAATTACTGGTCGCATTAGACAGTGCCAATTGCGGTAATACGTTAGAGCGTCATACCAAGACTTTATTATCTGTTTGCGTCCCACAAAAGTGAAATTAGACCTGTTATATCAGTGTATTACTATGTGCATTTCACATGTCCCACGAATAGAGCCGCTTGGGATTAGACGAGCGGTCTAAGGGCCGATGCGGGCATGGACTGTGCCGCTGGTCCCGGCGGAGGTTCGAGTCCTCCCTCGGGCATGGGTGTGTATGTTTGTCCTTAGGATAATTTAGATTAAGTAGTGTGTAAGCTTAGAGACTGATGACCTTAGCAATCAAGTCCCATATGATTTCACACACATTTGAAAATTTCTTGAACACCAACTACAAAATCTGAACCTGTAACTGCAAACTCTGTGGACGCTGAATACACTGACTGGATACTAATGTATATAATTGCCCCGATAGAATTAAATACAAAACAAGCAAAAATTCAAGACATGTAAACATGTAGTGTTTGGGCAATAAAGGGTATAATATGTATGTATATAAGAAAAATAAATAAAAGATATTTTCAATTTGAAGGCCGGAGTGGCTGAGCGGTTCTAGGCACTAAAGTCTGGAATCGCGAGACCGCTACGGTCGCCGGTTCGAATCCTGCCTCGGGCATGCATGTGTTGATGTCCTTAGGTTAGTTAGGTTTAAGTAGTTCTAAGTTCTAGGGGACTGATGACTTTAGAAGTTAAGTCCCATAGAGCTCAGAGCCATTAGCCACCATATTTTCATTTTTTTGGTTTTTTCTGTCTCCTGGTATACATTAATACTAAAAAATAAATAGACTTAGAAGGATATTTCGTTAAATGGAGAAAAAATTGGATTGTGAAAAACAGCTTTCACTTATCATCCGTATTTGCAAAACTTTTTCGACGAACCAAGTAACTTTTTCTAACTTAAAATATATACAAAACACGCATTACTATCAAGTTGGTGTATCAGTTGTTAGCATTTTTGTTTCGCATGTTGATGTTCTTGTTGCTATAGGTTTATTTATAGATTGTCATTTTTTGTTTGTAGCTCACTCTTGCTATATGAATTCGCGTGTTAGCATTTTGTCATTTGGATTAATGAGTGGAGCTGTGGACGCTAGAAATGTATTGCCGAGTGAAGGAATTGCAGCATTTCCAATGTATTCTTCTGTTTGAGTTCAATATAGGGATAACAGTAGTGGAGGTAGCCAGAAATATTTTCTTTGTGTATGGGGATGAATCCATGGGACACAGCACAGAAATGAAATGGTTTTTTAGTCTTAAGGAGAATCGTTCTTACGTTAGTGACACTCCACGTTCAGGAGGACGTTTGGTGTTTGATGAAGACCGTTTAAACACTTTAATGTACGATTACCCACGCCTGTGTGCTCGAGAACTAGCAAATGTGGTTAACTGTAATCATTCCATTATCGTGTGACATTTGCATGGATTAGGGGAGGTTAAAAAATATGCCATATGGGCACAGCATGCTCCAAGCCAAAATCACAAAAGTTAACAGTATCCAAATGTGGATCTCTGCTTGTTCGTCATCCATTGGCTCGTGAAAAACACCGACCATTCGTATTCTGTATCGTTACTGGGTCGAGAAATGGTGTCTTTATGATAACACAAGGAAAAAAAAGGAATGGTTAGCCCAAACAAAGCTGAAACTGACATCTCGTGGAAATCGGGTTTTCTGCCGGATACCAGCGTCTTCCAAACACGATATTTCGACGTCATTACTTGACGTCTTCATCAGGTGTTCCCTGAGACTGGCTGCTGGTCTGATGGGTATTTAACCCCTGTGCTCGAAGGACCGGATCTGTCTTGATCCCTGCCTTCTCTGGACCGGGTCGCATATTTATGCCTGCCCGGTGGCTGGTGTTCTGTTTGCCGTTCCCTAATCGGTCCGCACCCGCTAGTCGCGCTATCCTGCCGCTCTAGGTGTTCTCTATTCCGTCCGCGCCCGCTCTGGGAACGGGAAACAGAACACCAGGCACCGGGCAGGCATAAATATACGACCCGGTCCAGCCAGCAGCCAGTCTCAGGGAACACCTGATGAAGACGTCATGTAATGACGTCGAAATATCGTGTTTGGAAGACGCTGATATCCGGCAGAAAACCCGATTTCCACGAGATGTCATCAAATCCCCGGGAAAGTCTAAGAAATTAAAGCGGAAACTACCCGTACAATGACTTGTATGCATCCTCAAAAGATAATGTTATGCATCTGGTGAGGTGTACTACGAATTGTTTTCCTGACGCTACCGACATTTATTGCCAACTATTGAGATGTTTGCAAACACAATCTGAGAACAACTACCAAGAAGACTGCGTGAAGTGAAGCTACTCCAGATAATGCATACCCGCGTTCTGGCAGACTGGCAGAAAACACTGTATGGTACTTGGTTGGAAAGGCATCCCACACCGGTATATATCTTGTAAGCCGTATTCTAGCTGCTGAAGTTCAAAGGCTGTGTACTTCCATCAAAGGAATTGACAGAAATATCATAGTTGATAATTGGGTTTCCAGTCTTCATTTGGCTGACACACTCTAATATCATTTTCCGCTAACCATCGAAAAAACCAAGAAGGAATTTACACCTGACTTCACGAAGACACGGAAATGTCCAGAGGGTTCGTATATGTTTTTCTTCGAAAAATCTTGAACTCTTGTATCATATATTCCTAATTAAGGAAAACATGTAGTACTTGCATCCAGTCTCCAACATAATGACACTACTGACGAAGAAAGGACAAAGCAGAAATGATAGTTTTGTACAACAAGACGAAAGGAGGCTTAGACATGTGTGTTAAGTTGTGTTCCGTCTACAACTGCGCAAGACACACTTGCCGATGGCCTATGGCCATACCTTATTTCCTTCTGAATGTAGGACGTGCCAATTCTTTAGTAATTCATGCTTGAAACAACCATGATATCTGTACGCGACGACGGTCTTTCATGCAGCTTTTGTATTATAAGCTTGTTTCAGTGTAAGTTGGAGTCTGAGCTGCCATGAGCAAATTATCAGTTAATATTCTTTCACCGATTTGTGACATGTTCCTATTTTTAGGGAAGTAAAGGCCATTTGAACACCCTAACAAACAGAGAGGGTTCTGTGCATACGGTGACAGGTGAAAGAACAGACCTATCATGTACAGCTGTTGCAGATGTAGTAAATATCTGTGTTTGAAGTATGAAAGTGTTGTTTTTCCAAAATGCTTAAAAAGGGAAGACTGTGAATGAGTTGTGTAAACTGATGCACTGTAATAACCAATGCGTTCATTTCATCCTGTTTGGCGATATTATCGTACAATATCTGTTTGCAGCCGGCTGAGGTGGCCGAGCGGTTCTAGGCGCTACAATCTGGAACCGCGCGACCGCTACGGTCGCAAGTTCGAATCCTCCCCCGGTCAAGGATGTGTGTGATGTCCTTACGTTAGTTAGGTTTAAGTAGTTCTACGTTCCAGGGGACTGATGACCTCAGAAGTTAAGTCCCATAGTGCTCAGAACCATTTTTTGTTTGTGGATATGAATCAGGTGTAACATATTCAGAAGCTTAAAATGTCAGTGGAACTGGACAGAATTTCTGGTTTTATAAACTGTAGGTACTCAGTAAATGAAAATGTACACGTAGAGAATGATATTCCACAATTACTTTGGTGATTGTTGCATATAAATCTGCATTTCTCTAGATGCGGGCTGACAGGCCGCAGTGGCAAATAACAGCTTAAATATAGGGCGACTGCTGCAGGGTTAATGAGCATTCGTTTACTAAAGTTGTTGCTTAAAGGTTTGTGTGGAAATTCTCCAAGAATGTTGTGGAGGAGAGTTGGAAGAGATGGAAAGCTTTAACTATAGTGTAATGAAAGAAATAAAAGGCAAAATGAAAATCCACAAATGCTCTTGGCTACAGAAATTGTAAGAAGCAGTTCAGATATCTGTTAAATCTATGAAAGAGATAGTTTGCAGGATGAAAGATACATAAGATACATATTCCCTTTATATTAGCTGGATGTTATTAAAACTACACCGAAGAAACATAAAGGTAGAGTTGCATTCTTTGTGAAAATGTGTATGTACATGCAGATTGGCAATGGCAAGGAAATCGTTTCTGAAGAAGAGAAATTTGTTAACATCGAGTATAGATTTAAGTGTCAGGAAGTCATTTCTGAAAGTATTTGTGTGGAGTGTAACCTTGTATGGAAGTGAAACATGGACGATAACTAGTTTGGACCAGAAGAGAATAGAAGCCTTCGAAATGTGGTGCTACAGAAGAATGCTGAAGATTAGATGGGTAGATCACATAACTAATGAGGAGGTATTGAATAGAATTGGGGAGAAGAGGAGTTTGTGGCACAACTTGACAAAAAGAAGGGACCGGTTGGTAGGACATGTTTGAGGCATCAAGGGATCACAAATTTAGCATTGGAGGGCAGCAGGAGGGGGGGGGGGGGGGGGGTAAAAATCGTAGAGAGAGACCAAGAGATGAATACACTAAGCAGATTCAGAAGGATGTAGGTTGCAGTAAGTACTGGGAAATGAAGGATAGAGTAGCATGGAGAGCTGCATCAAACCAGTCTCAGGACTGAAGACCACAACAACAACAACAACAACATATTAATAAAGTTTTGTACAATAATATTTTTTAATTCAATTATCCTGGCAAAAGTCCCAAAAAGGTCTTCGCTTTACGATTCCTACAAGTATGTTTTGTATGGTGATCGTGCAAAGTATCCAAAGGTGTTTAGTTCGCTAACCGTTGTAAAGTTTGTGCAAATAGATAGCCAGAACCACAGAAACCCTCATATCTTACAAGGGAAACTCCCCATCGCACCCTCTCAGATTTAGTGGTTAGATGGTCCAGTGGGTAGCCCGTAAAAAACTGAACACAGATCAAGCGTATAAACAGGAAGAAGGTGCACTAAACTGTGAAATAAGAAACAAAATTGAAACAGTGAACGATCCAGGATCAAGGTGTGCAACATCGAGCGAACTTGTATCTTAGTGGCGTCGTGGTCACCGGGTTGGACTGCGAAGGGGGAGCTTCGTGTTCAAACCCCTTCTGCCCCTCTTTTTTTTCACGAAATTATGAACTGACCGTACGGTCAGTGACGTGTCTGTTGGCTGTATTAAAGTTGTGTCTTTGTCGTGGTGTAAACGTCCGCTTGCAACAGCGGTGTTTAAGGAAGGGACCTCCAGAAGTACGTACCTCCTGTTCGCTCTACACAAGTATGTTATGACTCCTGAGCTCCGTTTTGGAAGTGACTCATGAATTCCTCTGTTGTAGTATAGTTCATACACGTTTATTTATTGTTTTCGCTTCTGTGAGAGGTCTATGCGACATCTAGACTGCTCTCAGTATTCATCGCAGTTACTAGCGATGGTAATATATTCGTATAACATGACTCACATTCTATAACCAATGTAGAGTACAATGAGGAGCCAAAGAGACTGGTACGCCTGGCTAATATCGTGTAGCCCCGCCGCGAGTACATACAACTGCCGCAACACGACGTGACATTGACGTGACTAATGTCTGAAGCAGTGCTGGAGGGAACAGAAACCATGAATCTTGCAGGGCTGTTCATAAATCCGTAAGTGTACGAGGGGGTGGACCTTGCAGGGCATCCCAAATATGCTCAATAATGTTCGTGTCTCGAGAGTTGGGTGGCCAGCGGAAGTGTTTAAACTCTGACGAGTGTTTCTGGAGCCATTCTGTAGCAATTCTGGACGTGTAGGGTGTCTACTGTCCTGCTGGAATTGTCCGAGTTCGTCGGAAGGCACAATGGATATGAATGGATGCAGGTTATCAGACAGGATGCTTAACTACGTGGCACCTGTCAGAGTCGTATGTGGACGTATCAGGAATCCCATATCACTCCAACCGGAAGCGCCCCACACCATTACAGAGCCTCCCCCTGCTTGAACAGCCCTCTGCTGACATGCAGGTTTCATGGACTCATGAGGTTGTCTCCATAACCGTACACGTCCATCCACTCGATGCAATTTGAAACGGGACACTACCGAAGAGGCAATATGTTTCCAGTCATCAACAGTCCAATGTCGGTGTTGACGGGCCCAAGCGAGGAGTAAGGCTTCGTGTCGTGCAGTTATCAAGGGCACACGAGTGGGCCTTCGGCTCCGAAAGCCCATATCTATGATGTTTAGATGAATGGTTTGCACGCTGACACTTTCTGATGGCGCAGTATGAAAATCTGCATTAATTTGCGGAAGGGTTGTACTTCTGTCACGTTGAACTATTCTTTTCAGTCGTCTTGGTCCCGTTCTTCCAGGATCTTTTTCAGACAGCAACGATGTCGGAGATTTGATATTTTACCGGATTCCTGATATTCATGGTATACTCTTGAAATCCCCACTTCATCGCTACTTCGGAGATACTGTATACCATCGCTCGTGCGCCGACTCTAACACCGCGGTCAAACTCACTTAACCCTTGATAACCTGCCATTGTAGCAGCAGTAACCGATCTAATAACTGAGCCAGACACTTGTTATCTTATATAGGGGTTGCTGACCTCAGTGCCATATTCTGCCTGTTTGCATATCTCTGTATTTGAATACACATGCAACCAGTTTATTTGGCGCTTCAGTGTATGACAGTTGCCTAGATTACAGAAGGAGAACTGATGCCCAATGACTGGACGAAAAGTTCAAAATTTTGTGAAAAAAATGAGACCCGATGGAAATTTGAACACGAATCTTCTGATTCGCGCCGGCCAGAGTGGTCGAGCAGTTCTAGGCGCTAAAATCTGGAACCGCGCGACCGCCACGGTCGCAGGTTCGAATCCTGCCTCGGGCATGGATGTGTGTGATGTCCTTAGGTTGGTTAGGTTTAAGTAGTTCTAAGTTCTAGGGGACTGATGACCTCAGAAGTTATGTCCCATAGTGCTCTGAGCCATTTGAACCATTATTTGAACTTCTAATTCGCGGTCTAACACCGTGACCATCCACCCACGACGACCTGACGCTTGTGATACGCTCGATGTTGCACATCTTGAGCCTGGACCGTTCACTGGTGTTATTTTGCTTCTTTTTTCACAGTTCAGTACACCTTTTTCCTGTTTTATGCTTGACCTGGGTTGAGTTTCCGACTGGCTGTCCACTGGGCCGCTTTCCATCTGAATCTGAGGTGGATACGCTGAGGAGTTTCCTCGTTAGCTTCATGTAGCTCACAATTTTTCCAGAAATACTACATTTCTTCAACTTGCCACCAATTCAAATGTAGCTTCCTTAATTATGTAGCTACATTCTGTTAGCTGCCTGATTTTAGTAATCACTAAAATACTAAGCTTTGATTGCCTTCTTCATTTTAAGACTTTAGTGAGATTGATAGGGGCAGGGTGGGAGTTGCAGGGTAGAAAGGGAGGAGTGGGTGTGGCGTATTGGCTGGTAACATGATGATGATGACGTCACTGACAAGAGGGGTGCAGAGCCTAAATCTATACGTATTGTGATGTCAGAGGAGCGTGGCCTGCGCCCACTAGAGTATAAGTCTTCACCTGACGCCCAAGGACAGATCGGTCTGTATATTTCGTCCATGGCGCAGACATTGTCTGTAATGCGCCAGAAATATAACGCCTTCTGTGCAGCTTACCGGCTATGCGAACCAGAGGTGGTCGTGTTACGTACTAAAGAGAACGCCCTACCATCATGTCATGTTTTGAGCCAATATTCCAACGACAAACGAAATGTGCCAGCGTTCCTGTTCCTCAGAGCCTCCACACACAGGTACGTCAAATGTGATACTCGATGCAAAACCAACATCCTGTAGGACAGACGACGTTCTGTCACTTTTTGTGGCCAGTGGTGTTGTTGAGGGCGCCACTTTCGGAGCGTGACTCTCTGTTGCCGCGTCAAAAGAAGCAGCATCTGTAGTCTCCATTGTGTAGCAGATGTCGTCACGTCGTCACGTCATCCGTGTAGAAACTTGTCTTGCTGCAAAGTGGCTCATTTCCTGATATTTCGTGGCTGTGGGATCCTATATTGCCAAGCGAACAATATCATTCCTCTCATGCGCTACCCGCCAGGGGTTGCTCAGATTCCGCATCGTGTTTAGTATGACGTATTCACACGACAGTCAAAGGATGCCAACCGACACGAGCAGTAATATCGCAGAACGATAGACCACGGCCTTGCTACGCCGCGGTTAATATCCGACACGTGCTGGCAGACGTTTCCCCTTCTTACACAAGGCATAACAAGACCTCGCAAACGAACAACAGTCAGTTGTGATCTCTGAATGAGTAATCCACAGCGTAATATTCACTTACGTACGGAATGTAGATGACGTTACTTCTGTCTTCTTTGGCGTCACGCTGCAATGCTATTTGCTTATCCTTCATGCCAGTTTCACATTTATTGCATGCCACCTTAAGGGTATTACAATTTCAATGATCAGAACAATATTATTTTTATTAGTTATTTATTTATTATAGCACATTAAACCAATATTTCAGTCCCTGCTGAATCCATTCTTCTTCCTCTTCACCCACACTCGTTCCATAGCTTCTGATCTCTGCTTTCACAGATGTGCGATGTTGTAAGGCTGTTTTCTTTTTCTTTTTCCGAATTTTTACCGATTTTTTTTGAGCTTCATAATTTTACTAAGGATTTGCTTCCTCAATTTGTCATCATCTATTACTGGAAAATGTCCAAAGAATGACATTCGTCTTTTGCGCATCGTGTGTATTGTTCGTAGATTTCTTCTTTACCTCGTGGCCCGTGGTATTCTTTTTCCTTTGTCCTTAGCATAGGCTAATTACCGAACAAATAATCAATATTCGTTCTAATTAAAAAATCATATAAATGGTTTATCACTTTTCAGTTTAGTTTATTTTATTCCAGAAGAATACACTAGGATGTAGGCTGGGCACACAGATCTTGATAGATAATTACGTTCGCACACATGTGGCTGCCAATGAGTACCACATGTGTTTGCGCACTGAATAACATCTATTATTCAGTTTTACCGCTATGCTCAAGTGTTTATAGAGATAACTGGCGTATCCTTAAGGAACATTTTTCCATCTTGTCTTTTATTTCCTTGTCTTTAGCTGTTAGTGACGTATAACGTTCGAAGTTGTGTCCCAAGAAACGACACTGGAAGCTATGTAATGGAACGGGAAGGACAAAAAGCAAAGTATCAGCTACGAAATTCACTGTACCTATTACTGATGGCGAACTGTAACTCTGGTTTAAATGGACGACATATGTTGGTATAATATGCAACTAGTTGCTATTTTGATAACATATGTTGAACCATTATGTACTGCTCAAGCCACTGGAGACTCATCATCAGATGGGTGTGTTACAGGAATGTTATCTGAGTCATGTGCAGCTAGATATTTGGGTCGTGGAATTGGCTGAAATAACGAAAATTTAGCCAACTAAAATTTATAAAACGAAAAGATCATTATGTCTTGGGGTGAAAAATTACATTGCACAGTCTCGAGTTACCCATGTCAAAAGCCATTCTGATAATGTACATATTGCAAACTTATACACACACACTGTATTTACGTAGTTGCACTTGGTTTCACAATAAACACTTTGCCATTTGGCTATCATTTACTTGAGATGCACTGCATTGCGGAGTAAGTATTTAGTACTATAGATTAAAGATGTAAGTGAACACTGCACGTTACAGACGTTTACATACGTTGATAATATACATGTAATATGCATCAAAATCTTACACAAAAGATAAACAAAGAGCATTAAATACTTACTACATAACTAAATAGTGAATGAGTTACTCGCATATGTGATAGAGGTAGTCTCTGGAGAGCCTTGGCAATATAAAATAATAAAAAACATGAAAAAGATAATTATAATTTATGGAGGAGGATGAATAAAGGTTATTACTCTCTATCTTGCGGGCGTTTTAGTACCAGGATATCTGGAAAATTTTAAAGAAAAAAGTTCTTTGTTGACTCATTTTGTTCGTTGGTTTTTTTAAAATGAATTTGGTTTGTGAACTTAAATTTCTAACTGTTCAAGGAGTTTCATCTGTAGCTCCACTTCAGTAATGTGCAACAGAGTTAAGTTGTATAGTAAAATTGGCCTTATACGCTAAGTGAAAACGATCACAGAATGTAAGTTAGTAACCTGATGATACAAAATCGTTAAGGAATTGTGCCAGTGGTGTGGCAGGGATTGTACCGAAGAACCTTCAAATGACTACACTTTCAGCTATCACAAAATGACTCAACTGCACGAGTTCTATTTAACTAATGTCAGAATCAGCACTTTCTTATCTTCCAGATCATTCCAGGCATCATAACATTCTGGCACACGGCAAGGTCAAGGAGAGAATAGGTGGGGAGGGCCGTGCATTTCTGTCAGTCTTGCATGAAACACCCCCCACCCCGAGTGATCTCCCTATCCCCCCCCCCCGCACTGTTCTACATTTGTGGTCGAGACTCGACCGCAGTGTCGTATTTTGCTGGCATCAGCGTCAGCATCCAGCCATGACAAGCCCCACCACCCCGGCGCCATGTGCTCCAGCACCTTCACGGTACTACATCGGTACTACGTACGAAGTGTTGGAATTTTTTAAAATGCCAGTCCGAGAGTGTAGGTGTTGATCTACCTATAATCGTCGTAACGTTTCGTTGCTCAGCAGTTTGTAAATACCTGTTTAAATGTAAAGCACAGCACGCTCTCTCTAGGTGAAAGTATAAGCGGCCAAAGAAATTGTTAACTAGGGCATAACCACCTACAAGTCCCTGCACATCAGCAACACTGACTGGATATGCCAGCTGTTAACACTGCTGACCAACAGGTTACACCAGGAAAGCCGACAAGCTCTCACAATAATGCTGAAACAAACCGCCAACACAACCATATACGACTTATCAGACACTAACCGATGATGAACCGAACTGTTACAGGTATAGTGATGCTGACCGCGAAGCTAATACCACCCACCGGCACCGAGCTGCAGCCGCCGAGTAACATCCCTTCACAACGTCAAAGGTATCCGCCTGCACGATACCCACTACTAACAAAATATACCCTTGCATCACCTGTCGCTGGCTGCAAGAAAACCGCTACTGCTCTTACAATCCGACCCAATTATCGCAGAGGTTTTCTTCCCTTCGCTCTTACCTTGACACTTTTTTCTCCTCTGCCTTTCAAACCGCTACCCTTCATTCAACTTTCGATCAAATCTGTCTCCAGATGAGCGCGTGTTAATGGTTAATCATAACCAGACATATCCAAACATCGCAGTACCCACGTCTTGACCAAAACGACGACTAATGAAGACGTCGTAAGATAATAATAATAGTAGTAGAGGTCGCGGAAAATATGTTTACAGCGATCGATAAATAGTCAGCCACTTATGAGAGAAACGTCAAAGGAGAAGGATGACAAAACATATAACAATACTTCTTGTTGCGTGGCACTGTAAGTTTTAACGCAGATGTTGATAAATAGGGGAAATAAAAGAAAAGAAGCGTAACTAATAATGCATAGCATCCTTGCACGGGAGATGAAGCGTTGCAGCAGTAGGCACCGGACGTGAACCTAATGCTCTTCACCTAAATCTACTATTTACATACCAATGAGTGTAAGTATGCCAGTGTCCGTATGGTACTAAATAGGGAGTTCTACCAAGTGGTAAAATTTGAAAAGCCTCGATTTAGTGACATAAAAGTAGTACTATCCATAGACGGGTCCTATCAATCATATAGTGTGGCAATATGGATTCCGGTCTTCTTGCAGTGGAACGTTTACTCTCCCTCGATGGTAGGCTAGAGGATGAACATAAATCTCTGTAGGGACTTCCGTGGTACTTTAAAATACACTCCTGGAAATTGAAATGAGAACACCGTGAATTCATTGTCCCAGGAAGGGGAAACTTTATTGACACATTCCTGGGGTCAGATACATCACATGATCACACTGACAGAACCACAGGCACATAGACACAGGCAACAGAGCATGCACAATGTCGGCACTAGTACAGTGTATATCCACCTTTCGCAGCAATGCAGGCTGCTATTCTCCCATGGAGACGATCGCAGAGATGCTGGACGTAGTCCTGTGGAACGGCTTGCCATGCTATTTCCACCTGGCGACTCAGTTGGACCAGCGTTCGTGCTGGACGTGCAGACCGCGTGAGACGACGCTTCATCCAGTCCCAAACATGCTCAATGGGGGACAGATCCGGAGATCTTGCTGGCCAGGGTAGTTGACTTACACGTTCTAGAGCACGTTGGGTGGTACGGGATACATGCGGACGTGCATTGTCCTGTTGGAACAGCAAGTTCCCTTGCTGGTCTAGGAATGGTAGAACGATGGGTTCGATGACGGTTTGGATGTACCGTGCACTATTCGGTGTCCCCTCGACTATCACCAGAGGTGTACGGCCAGTGTAGGAGATCGCTCCCCACACCATGATGCCGGGTGTTGGCCCTGTGTGCCTCGGTCGTATGCAGTCCTGATTGTGGCGCTCACCTGCACGGCGCCAAACACGCATACGACCACCATTGGCACCAAGGCAGAAGCGACTCTCATCGCTGAAAACGACACGTCTCCATTCGTCCCTCCATTCACGCCTGTCGCGACACCACTGGAGGCGGGCTGCACGATGTTAGGGCGTGAGCGGAAGACGGCCTAACGGTGTGCGGGACCGTAGCCCAGCTTCATGGAGACGGTTGCGAATGGTCCTCGCCGATACCCCAGGAGCAACAGTGTCCCTAATTTGCTGGGAAGTGGCGGTGCGGTCCCCTACGGCACTGCGTAGGATCCTACGGTCTTGGCGTGCATCCGTGCGTCGCTGCGGTCCGGTCCCAGGTCGACGGGCACGTGCACCTTCCGCCGACCACTGGCGACAACATCGATGTACTGGGGAGACCTCACGCCCCACGTGTTGAGCAATTCGGCGGTACGTCCACCCGGCCTCCCGCATGCCCACTATACGCCCTCGCTCAAAGTCTGTCAACTGCCCATACGGTTCACGTCCACGCTGTCGCGGCATGCTACCAGTGTTAAAGACTGCGATGGAGCTCCGTATGCCACGGCTAACTGGCTGACGGCGGCGGTGCACAAATGCTGCGCAGCTAGCGCCATTCGACGGCCAACACCGCGGTTGCTGGTGTGTCCGCTGTGCCGTGCGTGTGATCATTGCTTGTACAGCCCTTTCGCAGTGTCCGGAGCAAGTATGGTGGGTCTGACACACCGGTGTCAATGTGTTCTTTTTTCCATTTCCAGGAGTGTATTAACGACAGAGAGTGCGTACATCTAAAGGGCAGACTCTTAAGAGCTTAATGATTGCCAGATATGCAACACAGTGTGAACTATAGTGTCGACAAAGGTGGCAATCATATGTCTACCGATTCTGTGACACTGGAGTTAGCTCGCCAAACTCTCCGCCTATTCGAAGAAACCATAGCTCAACCCTACGATGCATGCTGTGCATCGATGGAGATCGAAAAGTATGATTTAACGATAATAAATGAGAGAACTGAACTACAATCTTATTTAAGTCCTGCTGCATATTAGAGTTTATAAAATAACTTGGATTGCAATGTAAACGTACAGTTACTACCATGACCTACTGGACGAAACAACCTCACCACAAGGGTCTTGTAGTGACTGCCGCGCGGAGTGGCCGCGGCGTTTGAGGCGTCATGTCACGGATTGCGCGGCTCCTCCTGCCGGAGCACGAGTGTCTGTATTGTTCTTTGCATAAGTTTAAGTGGTGTGTAAGTCTAGGGACCGATGACTGAAGCAGTTTGGTCCCTTAGTAATGCACACACATTTGAAGATTTGAGTAAGCGACTGGCCCTACAGTGATGATGCTGGAAACCAAAAGAATAAGACGAATGGGTCATAATTTCCCGATGTTACCAGTGCTTTGGTTATTGGGCCTTCAGGCCGTGGGAAAACTAATCTCTTTCTAGCACTGGCTGACATCGAAATAAGTGTCCAAGGAATAGAAAAGCAACTGGAAACACTCAACAGAGGAAAGTACACTGGACCTGATGGGATACCAATTCGATTCTATACAGAGTACGCGAAAGAACTTGCCCTCCTTCTAACAGCCGTGTACCGTAAGTCTCTAGAGGAGAGTTAGTCCTAGTCTTCAAGAAGGGTTGTCGAGCAGATGCGCAAAACTGTAGACCTATATCTCTGACGTCGCTCTGTTGTAGAATTTTAGAACATGTGTTTTGCTCGAGTATCATGTCGTTTTTGGAAACCCAGAATCTACTCTGTAGGAATCAACATGGATTCCGGAAACAGCGATCGTGTGAGACCCAACTCGCTTTATTTGTTCATGAGACCCAGAAAATATTAGATACAGGCTCCTAGGTAGATGCTATTTTCCTTGACTTCCGGAAGGCGTTCAATACAGTTCCGCACTGTCGCCTGATAAACAAAGTAAGAGCCTACGAAATATCAGACCAGCTGTGTTTCTGGATCGAAGAGTTTTTAGCAAACAGAACACAGCATGTTGTCATCAATGGAGAGACGTCTACAGACGTTAAAGTAACCTCTGGTGTGCCACAGGGGAGTGTTAAGGGACCATTGCTTTTCACAATATATATAAATGACCTAGTAGATAGTGTCGGAAGTTCCATGCGGCTTTTCGCGGATGATGCTGTAGTATACAGAGAAGTTGCAGATCCTGCAAGAACGGGACCAAGAGGACTCAAGAGAATATTCAGCGTGACAGAAGCGCATCCCTTCCGCAAATTGCTGCATATTTCAGCGCTGGGCACGCTGTCAGCGTGCGAACCATTCAACGAAACATTATCGGCATGGATTTTCGGAGCCGTAGGCCCACTCGTGTACCCTTGCTGACAGGACGACACGAAGCTTTACGCCTCGCTTGGACCCGTCAACACCGACATTGGACTGTTGATGACTGGAAGCATGTTGCCACGTAGGACGAGTTTCGTTTCAAATTATACCCAGCGGATGGACGTGTACGGATATAGAGACAGCCTCATGAATCCATGAACCATACATGTTAGCAAGGGACTGTTCAAGCTGGTGGAGGCTCTGTAATGGTGACCGGCGTGTGCGGTTGGAGTGATATGAGACTCCTGATACGTCCAGATTTTACTCTGACAGATGACACGTACGTATGCATCCTGTCTGCTCGCCTGCTTCCATTCATGTCCATAGTGCCTTCCGACTGACTTGTGCAATTCCAGCAGAACAATTGACACACCACACATCCAGAATTGCGGCAGAATGGCTCCAGGAACACTCTTCTGAGTTTAAAATATTTCCGCTGACCACGAAACTCACAAGATATGAACATTATTGAGCATATGTGGGATGCCTTACAACGTGCTGTTCAGAAGAGGTCTCGACCCATTCATACTTTTACTGGTTTATGGACAGCCCCGCAACATTCGTTGTGTCAGTTTCCTCCAGCACTACTTCAGACGTCAGTCGAGTCCATAGCATGTCGTCTTGCTGCGCTTCTGCGTGGTCGCGGGAGCCCTACACGACACTAGGTGGATGTACCAGTCAGTTTCTTTGGCTCTTCAGTGTATATGTCAATGAGAAAACTGAATGTTGTTGTGGTGGTCTTCAGTCCTGAGACTGAATTGATGCAGCTTTCCATGCTACTCTATCCTGTGCAAGCTTCTTCATGTCCCAGTAACTACTGCAACCTACATCCTTCTGAATCTGCTTAGTGTACTCATGGTATTTCGTGGTCTCCCTCTACGATTTTTACCCTCCACGCTGTTCTCCAATTCCACGCTCCGATCCGTAGAACACCATTTTTCTTTCTCCTGATAACGACATCCCCTTGAGTAGTCCCCGACCGGAGATCCGAATGGGGGACTATTTTACCTCCGGAATATTTTACCCAAGAGGACGCCATCATCATTTAATCATACAGTAAAGCTGCATGCCCTCGGGAAAAATTACGGCCGTAGTTTCCCCTTGTTTTCAGCCGTTCGCAGTACCAGCACATCCAGAACGTTTTGGTTATTGTTACAAGGCTAGATCAGTCAATCATCCAGAATGTTGCCCTTGCAACTACTGAAAAGACTGCTGCCCCTCTTCAGGAACCACACTGAATAAGGCAACACAAAACTAACATGTATGCATGGATATATCAAAGTAATGAGTAAGTCACTTGAATTCCATAATCACCAGCAGTCTCAGAGTATATGTAAGTTGTAAAGCAGGGCCGGCCAGAAATTCTTCACGCGTGCGATGCTCCTGCACATGTGCAACTTCCGAGTCACAGCGTGCACGCCGCAGCCGTCAGCGTTCATGTAGTGCATGTTTCTACCCACAGATGTCGCTTTATCCACTTGCTGGGATACTCTGTACCGGCGCATTCTAGTGCTCTTTCCAAAGCTTGCAAGCCAACCATGGGAAGGTATTTCGCATATTAAATATTTAAAATACTGTCACAGTCCACTCATTGAGACGTCTACTTTTATGTTAACAGTTTAATCCAGTAAGGGAAGTAACACAGTTAACACCCGTGAGTTTTTATTAAGTCGGCTTAACTGACGGCACGTAAATACGCGTAATGTTTTTGATCTAGTATTTAACAAAGAGAGCACTTAGCAACTTCCAGCTAACCTTATTCATGATTTCAAATAACATTAAACTAATGCAAGGTTTCCTATAACTATAGCTCGGTGCCCTCAGTTACACACACACAATTTCTGTCTCACTGACCTCTGAACAGTATGATAACCGCAGACCTCTCGATGATCACCTGTTATTTCAATACCTCTATTGCTATATCTTTCATCAGTTCCGTCTGAAATCTGCATAATAACAGACAATTAGATGAATGTTATGTTTTATCGACTTCAGCTGAGCGTAGCCCTTCACACATAAAAAAACCCTAAATGTAAGTATAAATTGGAACAATCGGTTTAATGACCAATTTTTCTGATAATAATGTAACATGGAGCAGAATGAGGCAATAATGCCCAGTTAGTAAACAATAATTTTTAATTATGAAAGGAATAAATCCAAACACGTTTATCACTGTTCAAATGGTTCAAATGGCTCTGAGGACTATGGGACTTAACCTCTGAGGTCATCAGTCCCCTATAACTTAGAATTACTTAAACCTTACTAACCTAAGGACATCACACATATCCATGCCCGAAGCAGGATTCGAACCTGCGACCGTAGCGGTCGCGCGGCTCCAGACTATAGTATCACTGTTTATGAGAAATGATATAGTTAATATCGGGCACAAAAGCACGGCTCATTGACAAATGAAAGCAGTTGCTAAGATTTTCATCACTTATGCTTGATCGGAACCTTGATTTATTCATTTTCATCACCGAGAAAAATCTTTCACAAACATATGTCGACCCGAACATGGACATAACTCCGGCGGCTTCTCGGTGCAGGCGTGGAAATTCTTGTTGTGAAAAATTTTCATAGAATTCTTTTTTACTTCGCACTGCAAAGAACTTGTCCTTCAGTCTTTTATTGCACTGTAGGTCGATCAGTTCCATCTGTAGACCATTCGGAGCATCTTCAACTGATGACGAGAACGGTCGAGCAAAGAGGCGAATGACAGGAGACAAAATCGTAACATCTACAAATCGTGCTCGAAACTGTTCCTTAAATTTTACAATTATTGACACGTATTCTTGAAATCTAGCACTTTCATGGACCAGTCCAACAGTCGGGAAATGTGCAGTGTTTTCTGTCAATAGCTGGCTCCCCCGAAACGCAAGCTTCCTTTCAAAGGCATTTACTTTTTCTACCATATCAGAAATTAAATTATTTTCACCCTGCAAACTGACGTTCAGGCTGTTCATGTGAGACGTAATGTCCACGAGAAATCCAACGTCTCATATCCAACAAGGGTCTTCCAACATAGGTTCCCTTTTTCCCTTCTCATGTAAGAATGTTACTATGACCAAACGTAAATCAAAAAATATTTTCAGCATTTTACCTCGACTGAGCCAGCGTACTCCGCTCCTAATTCATCCAAGAACCGCCGAAACTGGCGATGCGTAAGCCCATGTGTCTTCAGATAGTTTACAGTACGCACAACAATTTGCATAACGTCTGGCGACATACCATCTGACTTTCGGAAAAGTATCATCCACACAATTCCGAAGACGGCAAGAGCTGACAAGTGCGAGAATTATCGCACAATCAGCTTAACAGCTCATGCATCGAAGCTGCTTACAAGAATAATATACAGAAGAATGGAAAAGAAAATTGAGAATGCGCTAGGTGACGATCAGTTTGGCTTTAGGAAAAGCAAAGGCACGAGAGAGGCAATTCTGACGTTACGGCTAATAATGGAAGCAGGGCTAAAGAAAAATCAAGACACGTTCATAGGATTTGTCGACCTGGAAAAAGCGTTCGACAATATAAAATGGTGCAAGCTGTTCGATATTCTGAAAAAAGTAGGGGTAAGCTATAGGGAGAGACGGGTCATATACAATATGTACAACAACCAAGAGGGAATAATAAGAGTGGACGATCAAGAACGAAGTGCTCGTATTAAGAAGGGTGTAAGACAAGGCTGTAGCCTTTCGCCCCTACTCTTCAACCTGTACATCGAGGAAGCAATGATGGAAATAAAAGAAAGGTTCAGGAGTGGAATTAAAATACAAGGTGAAAGGATATCAATGATACGATTCGCTGATGACGTTGCTATCCTGAGTGAAAGTGAAGAAGAATTAAATGATCTGCTGAACGGAATGAATAGTCTAATGAGTACACAGTATGGTTTGAGAGTAAATCGGAGAAAGACGAAGGTAATGAGAAGTAGTAGAAATGAGAACAGCGAGAAACTTAACATCAGGATAGATGGTCACGAAGTCAATGAAGTTAAGGAATTCTGCTATCTAGGCAGTAAAATAACCAATGACGGACGGAGCAAGGAAGACATCAAAAGCAGACTCGCTATGGCAAAAAAGGCATTTCTGGCCAAGAGAAGTCTACTAATATCAAATACCGGCCTTAATTTGAGGAAGAAATTTCTGAGGATGTATGTCTGGAGTACAGCATTGTATGGTAGTGAGACATGGACTGTGGGAAAACCGGAACAGAAGAGAATCGAACCATTTGAGATGTGGTGCTATAGACGAATGTTGAAAATTAGTTGGACTGATAAGGTAAGGAATGAGGAGGTTCTACGCAGAATCGGAGAGGAAAGGAATATGTGGAAAACACTGATAAGGAGAAGGGACAGGATGATAGGACATCTGTTAAGACATTAGGGAATGACTTCCATGGTACTAGAGGGAGCTGTAGAGGGCAAAAACTGTAGAGGAAGACAGAGATTGGAATACGTCAAGCAAATAATTGAGGACGTAGTTTGCAAGTGCTACTCTGAGATGAAGAGGTTAGCACAGGAAAGGAATTAGTGGCGGGCCGCATCAAACCAGTCAGTAGACTGATGACAAAAAAAAAGTTACTGATTTTGCAGTGAATACCATACAACGTCTCGTCTGTGCGCCCTACCTTTTTGCGCATCCGTGATATGAGTCCTCTCTGGTGGCCTTGCATTGATGGTGCTCCATCTGTGGTCACTGAGACTAACCGATTCCAGTCCATACCGACACCATCAATCGCTTGCTCGACAGCTTAGAGTAAGTCCGCACCTTTAGTAGTCCCTTACAAAGGTACTAAGTCCAAAACGTCCTCTGTTACACAATGTGCGTTATCGACACCTCAAATGTATATCACAACCTGGGCTGTATCTATAAGATCTGTTGCTTCATCGAGCGCAACAGAGAAAGCAACAAAGTCTTTAGCCTTATTTATTAGCTGCCTGTGCACATTGCAGGCCATAGCACTGATACGTCTTGTCACTGTTTGACTGATTTCTTGAAACGTGCTAATGTTCGTGGGACACAAGTTCTGCAGCATCAGTCAGACACCCTTTCACAAACTCCCCTTCGGAAAAGGGTTTCCTAGATTGTGCAATTCTTAATGCGATTTTAAAACTTGCTCGCAGTGAAGATTTAGTGTGGCTATCATTCTGGAAAATTGAAAACAGTACATTGTAAAGCGTACAGTAAAATAGACATAAATGTAACACAGGAAACTAAGAGTTCAAGAAGTATCGGTTACTTTGACGTACAGTAAAATCGAGTTGATGTGTCTCCTCCATTTTCTTAAGGACATTTAATTTTGCTTGCAGTTCTTCACTGTTGAGTACACTACACTCGTCTTTGTGAAATGTATTTTAGTGTCTTTCAATTGAAAACTTAAGCTGGCCGCCTATTATTCAGCGGCACAGCAAACACTGTGAGTTTTCATCAACGGCTACAAAAAAGAATTGCAGTTCCCAGTCATTTTTAAACGACTGGGAACATAGATCTACCGTCCTTTGCTTTTTCACAGTACTTGCCATTTCTCAGTACTTCTCTGTTAAGGTTACTGTCATCAGGGGTAAAAGAGAATGGGTATGTTGCGCTCTTGCTTGTACCACATAAACAGGGAAGTGGAACCGCGCCGATCGTTTAGGACATATGTCTAATAACAGATGTCGCTGTCGCACACGTGCGCATATGTGCAGCACTTCCGCACGTCTGCATACTGTGCAGCGTTTGGCCGGCCCTGTTGTAAAGTATCTCAAAAACGACTTAGTGTACAGTATCATATCGCCGACAAAACGATAAGTTATCGAGATGTAGCAGCCTATTCGACAGGTGTTCGATTGCTAAAGTTAGGTCAATTACAATGAGCTGAGCAGCTTTCAGAAATGTTTAAGCCAGTGACAGACAATCTGAAGTCGTAGTCGCGCATTATGGAAGGAGGCAGAAAAAAGGGAGAAACAGAAAAAAAGAAGACGAGGGAGCAAATGTTTGTGAATATTACAGCTCCATCTATCACAAAGCGAAAAAAGTGGTCCAACTAAAACATTCATATTTCTCTGCGTACAACACGAATATGTAATAAAAAATGGCGGTTCCTATTTAAAAAAAAACACATTTGATATTCGTTTGACCTATGGCAGAGCCATCTAGCGGGCCAACCATAGGACGCGCGGGATTAGCCGAGCGGTCTTAGGCGCTGCAATCATGGACTGTGCGGCTGATCCCGGCGGAGGTTAGAGTCCTCTCTCGGGCATGGGTGTGTATGTTTGTCCATAGGATAATTTAAGTTAAGTAGTGTGTCAGCTCAGGGACTGATGACCTTAGCAGTTAAGTCCCATAAGATTTCACACACAGTTGAACATTTTTGCCACCATAGCGCCATCTGGTTTCCTCCTTCAAGCTAGACGAGTTTCGCTCAGTGTAGTTTTTTCGTTTGATGCTTATTTCGTGAGATATTTGGTCCGGTCACTATCAATGGACCACGCTGTATACATTACGATGTCACAAATGAAATCATACATCGATTGCAACTAATTACAGCATGAGCTGCTGCACGCAGTACAGGTCACACAAACAGAATATAATCAGTCATAGCTGAGATTCGAAAAATACATCGTCGAGTTATTGTGGAGACAGTTCTTCATGATCTTCACAGAGCTACACGCAAAAAAGTTCTGCGCCGACAGTGCTAGAAGTAGGACCGGATGATTTATGGTAGGTTAATCTCGGAGATGTGCCCGATTATTCAGGATCAGATAAGAGATTCAAGGACATTCTAATGGCCATAGATACATATTCCAAATTCACTTGCGTCCTACCTGTGAAGGTAAAGATGGAGAAACAGTTTCCAGAGATTTTGAACAACTGTTATAGCCTAAAATGAATGAGTGTCCCAACAACCTTCAGACCGACCATGGAGGTGAATTCTACAACAGACAACATGGAACGATATGGGATAAATCACTACACAGCATTGTTCCATTTTAAAGCTGACATTGTCGGATGGTTGAAAAAGTCGATCAAAAACCAGATGTGGAATAAATTTAATTTCCAAGGGACAGACAAACGGCTTTATATTCTATCACAAATTATTGACGAATATAATCGTACGACTCACCATACAATTTAGAAGACACCTATTGGTGTCCATGGTAATTGACTTCTAAATACAGTATACATCCGTATTAAGATTGTGGATCCACGCAATCTGAGGTTCAACGTATGTGATCTGGTAAGTATTTCTAAATACAAAACCACGTTTGAGAAATCTTACCTACCAAATTGGTGAACAGTGATATTTACAGTTTCCAAAGTGCAGCGCACAGCTACAAGAACATACGTCTGAAAAGGCAGTGATGGTGAAGAAACTGCAGGACGTTTTACACAGGGGAATTAAAGAAAACTCTGAATTGAATGTGTTTCTCATAGAGCGGGTCATAAGAAATTGAGGGAAGAGGGCAGTGGTGAAATGACTCGGCTTCTTATCAAAGAACAACAGTTGGGAGAACGCTCACAATTTTCTATACAATAGGAAATATAAACCTCAAGCATCGCGGAAATTTGATATGAGCGCGCCGGCCGGTGTGGCCGAGCGGTTCTAGGCGCTTGAGTCTGGAACCGCGTGACCGCTACGGTCGCAGGTTCGAATCCTGCCTCGGGAATCGATGTGTGTGGTGTCCTTAGGTTAGTTAGGTGTAAGTAGTTCTAAGTCTAGGGGACTGATGACCTCAGATGTTAAGTCCCATAGTGCTCAGAGCCATTTGATAAATTATATATGAGCAACAGGAAAAGTATCAACGAGGTGGAGGAAGTATCTCTCATTCGAACATCATGTCCCTAGATACAATGTTTGGGGACCTGGAACGAAATTGAAACAGTAACTAGCTCGCGGTGATAATGGAATTACTGTCGTAGACAATGCATGAAAAGAGCACAGCATTGCTTACGCTACAAACAAATATCGTCGCATTGCAGACAAAATGTTAGCTGATACGTTTAGACAGATATGTTGAACAAAGGATGCTTTTGTAGGACAACGTATTGCTGCATTCGTCGTCGATAAGGCAATACGTGCCAAACTTAAATCAGGTGCTGGAATAACATTCAAGCAAATAATGCACACTTAAGAAGGAAAGTAAGTCCCACGAGATGTTTAAAAACTGCATCTAATTAGTGGAGACAGCGCCGAAAGGTGCCTTGAAGAAGAAAGGCGGGAAGGAAAAGATGTGTTACAACGCCCAGGGTCTTGCCATTACCAAAGACATCTGGATGAATAATTCCGTCTCTAATCCCTGCATTTTCTGGACTATCATCCATTGCTTCATTAGCTGAGGGACCCGCTGTCGTAATTCGAAGCAGTGAAGATTTGTCCGAAATGCTGATAAACAATTAAAAGGAGCTGAAAGGCATTATACAGTATTAGGAGTGCCCCGGATAAAATAGGAACGGACACTGAACACACAAATGTGGGGTTTGTGGAGGTCTTTCAGCTCTGTGATCAGCCCTGGGTAAACACTTCTGTAAGGTATGTTAACACTGAGCTGAACAGGATGCTCCAGACACTGACAAAATCTCACATAAGTGTTGTTCCAGTAAATGCTAATGGTAGGTTGGGATACACTACACATGGCCTGCACCTGAATAGGATAGGGAAAAATAAGTTAGCTTCTCTATTAGCAGAAACTGTAAGGCGGCCCACAGTCACACAAGGGGTGATCCCTGTGTTTAATGGGTCCAGGCTAACAGGTTTTTAGGTTAAAGCCAAAGTCCAAAAAATGGATCAAATGGCTCTAAGCACTATGGGACTTAACAGCTGAGGTCATCAGTCCCCTAAACTTAGAACTACCTAAGGACATCACACACATCCATGCCGAAGGCAGGATTCGAACTTGCGACAGTAGCGATCGCGCGGTCCCAGACTTTAGCGCCTAGAACCGTTAGTCCACCCCGGCCGGCTAAGTGGCTATAATTTAGCATCTTACACTTGTAGATCTAGGATGGATAAAGGAGGAGTTGCCATTTTCATAAAACAAGGGTATAAATGCAAAACTGTAGAAGTAAGCAAATTTTGTGTTGATCAGCACTTGTTTCAGCTAGATAATGCAGTATTGATATTAGCAACAGTGTACAGGTCCCCATTAGGAGACTGGGAGCTGTTCATAAATAAGTTTGACTCCCTATTATGCTGTCTGTCAGACAAAAAGAAGAAGTTATTAATCTGTGGCGATTTCAATCTAAACTTTGTAAGTAATTCTGATAGGAAAAGTGCACTAGAAGTGTAATTAACAACATATAACTTAGAACCCGTGATCAATTTCCCTACACGTATAGCTTCGAACCTGCCACCGCAGCGCTCGTGCGGTTCCAGACTGAAGCGCCTACAACTGCTCGTCCACACTGGCCGGCGAGTAATTCGGTGGTTTAAGCCCGCTTGAAGAATTGTGTTTTCACTTCACCGACAGGAGCAAGGTGGTGTACATTTTTCGACGTTACCAACACTTCAATTCATACCTCTGTGGACATGATTCACTAATGTTTCTCCTGACAACTGCATAAAAGGTACATGCACATCGCTGCATTATTTGAGCTTGAGATGTGATGACATTCATTCGAACTCTAAAAGAGCATTCGTCTAAAATAGAAGAAGCTACTTTCCTCCACCAGCTTTGAGCAGGGTGAAATGGAGTACAGCATTGTTAGGTCTGGAAACATAAAAAAGCATAGCAAATGTCACTGAGGTGAATACTAAATTGTATCTGGGGGCTGAGGATGCTCTGGTAATACTTCGTAGCTCCTACGATATTGACGATTTAAATGAGTGTATGAAATTATTTGTAAATGTTAATACGTTTAAAACCGGGACAAAAACAACAAGAGACAGTGGACTTTATTAACAAAGGTTCAGTTGGATAGCTGTTAGCTTTATTGTGAGGACAAGAGATTGAGTATAATACTGACAAAATTTACAATTCGAATCAGCCAGTGGACATACTGCCAGTCAGTATGTGTGGTGAAATATCGCAACAAATTTGTACCTTAACGATAGTTTAATCGATACTATACACGCAATCTTTCTTACAGTGGGCTCCAGTTGTAAAATTGTTCAGATTCCCATAAATGTGATACACTTCCCTGTGACTGTTCAGACATTAGACCATATCGTGCTGAATATCATAGACCAGAACGCTAATCCAGTCGATTTTCATAATATGGAAATTAAAAAACATCTTCATCGAAAGCAATTTATAAGAACTAAGTATAAATATGTCTTACCTAACCATCAGGAGACCACTTTTGAGCGGAAGCAGAATACGATAACATGCGAGAATTACGAGTAACTTAAATCCATTGGATTGAAACCTTTAAATGACTTAACCCGAAGTAACAGCTCCAGTTCAATATGACAACTGAATCATTATCCAGGGATGTTATTCCTACAAACAGTTTGCCTCAGCAACTTTTGATGATAATAATGAGGGACGGATTATAATTCAGCATCGAGATGGATTAACATTTCCAAGCGAGAGCGTCCTATATTTTGAGAGGGTATTTGCACTTAAAGCTGCGGCACAATCAGTATCATCACGCCTTACACGTAATGCATTCGCCTTTCTGTTACAAGAAATAAGACAAGAGCTTATTGGAGTTGAAATCGACCACATTAGAAACGCGAGGATCACATCTATACCAACATTGAATCTGAATGCTCTAGAGAACGCAGGGTGGTTCGTAGACGGACGGACGGACGGATAACTCCTTTAGTGTGTGAATTCCACTCAGAATGTGAATGGGCTTCTTTGAAGAGAGCAATCGTATTTTGATGAATTCAAAGTAGGAGCTGATTCTAGTTCAAAGCGCTACAGATAATAACAACTCACATATTCTAGGAAAAAGAGAAGAACAGCATACAATTGTGCATCCATGGCTATCAGATGAAGAAAATCTGAAACTTTTATGTCTTCTGAATTCAGGAGCGCAACTGCTCTTAACTTTACGTTCATGAGAATTGTTTGGATATCCGATCCTTCCACAGTTTTCTCGCCAAGCGCTACAAACAGGCAGGACGGGGAGTCCTGAAAACGATTCAAGCATATTTGACATCCGTAATCTAACCAAAGCAAGAATATGTCTAAACTTACAGTTTTTTCTCCATGACAATTTCCAGTTTTACTGGAGCAGAGACGCATATGGACTATTGAATAACATGTATACAAGATTTTACATATCGTGTTACGAGATTGACGATGATTTTGGATGCACAATTAGCTAGTATAAGTTTAAAGAATTCACCCATAGCGCTGATAGATTGTTCAAAGTAACACAAGGCGGTGAAGACTGGAGCTGTGTACGTACATATTGATTTCAAATCATCTGAAAACTTTCCTGTGGACACTGTAGTAAATGCATTAATACTACATGACTGTATCGTAAACTACTCGTCGCTAATAGGAATTTTACGACGAGTGGTATAAATGTAGAGGCATCAAACTATGTATAACGCATTATACCATTATGCCTCAAATAGCAAAAATTGCTGTAGGCACACTAAAATTTTAGGATGATTGCGGAAGGTTTTGTTTTAAGATGTGGTGTTACTTGCATCCTTCAGTTTCGTATAAGTGCTATCGACGTATTCAACAACTATAGCATCACCCAGTTCAGTGTGCTAAAATTCGAAAAAAGACGGTGTAGCTGTCTTGAGTTTACCATGCAAATAGCTGAGACGATAAGGGGATGGCGTATGAAGATATGCTGTCGTCACTCTGTGTGTGCGATTATAGGGACAGCATAGTTTATGTCAAAGGCTGTGATAAGATTTCCTCTTTTTGAGAAATTTTTAAAAGTGCGTCCATTCAGAATCTAGAAACAGAAGAATGTCCTGCCCTCAAGCAGCTGAAGAAGAGATATGGACGACACAAGTTTATGGTTCAAATGGTTCAAATGGCTCTGAGCACTATGCGACTTAACGTCTGAGGTCATCAGTCGCCTAGAACTTAGAACTAATTAAACCTAACCAACCTAAGGACATCACACACATCCATGCCCGAGGTAGGATTCGAATCTGCGACCGTAGCGGTTGCTCGGTTCCAGACTGAAGCGCCTAGAACCACGCGGCCACTCCGGCCGGCATATAAGTTCATTAATGCCTCAGAAAAAGTACAGCTATTTTTCAGTTGGCTTACTAACAAATAAACTGTTTCTTTTTTCTGAAAGAAAACTTTGGGTTTATTTATTCACTTCCTGTATTCTACCTGCTCACTTGTAGGCTTCAGCTAGGTATTTAACTTACACTTCCTGTTGCACTCCTTGTAAGGAGGGAGATCTAGGAACCCTTGTGAGCAGACGCATCGTACAGCAAGCGTCGACAGGCAGCAGCTGGCAGCACAACCCTAATTAGATTACAATGGAACGTTATTGCGGTACTTCATAAGTGCCACGTGCAGAAGTGCTGGATTCCAAGTACCGCGAATATGCACACAGTACCTGCCACTAGTGTCTGAGTTTACGTACCTAGGTATGTGAAGTACAGAGCTAACTCTCTCACGGAAAGCACGCACATGTATACAAGGCTACACGTGTGCGTCTCGCTTCCACAAAATTCATGAACTGCAGCACTGTACTAAATCCACACGAATGAAGGCATCTGCCTATCTCGGTACATGTGTGACTGCGCCCAAGAGCACGTACTGCCTGAACAGTTCCTTCTCACTTTAGCTTGATCAGCCATGAAACGCTCTGCACAAGCTGATGATGAAGGCGTCGGTAAGGGTGCTCCTTTGTCAGACGATGACAGATTCGTTCCAAGTATGATGGGACAATGGCGTTTCTCATGAACGATTTACATGAAGGCGAACCTATGAATTTTTTTCTATTTATTGTTTAATTTGTTTTTTTCTTGCCTACATGTGATGCTTATGTTTTCCCTTGTTTTTCTGTTATAGGTGAATAGATCGATACTGATCTCTCACAGCAATCAGCAATGACGTCATTTTTGCCTCGGAGCTCATTGGGTCAAGATCAAGTTGTGAATGACACTATTTTTTTCCAGTCAGAGCTCACTGGGGACGACACCAGTCGTTGAGAGGCAGGTTCTTGAGCGTTAGTATTACTGCTTCTTCTACCAATAGTATTTATAATTTTTTGTGTTGGTATAGAGTATATTTTTCTTCTTTTCTAGATTCACTTGATTCTGACATTCCAAGGGAAGTGGAAACAGAACTAAACCGAAAAATTATTAGAATATTGCATACCTAATATTATGGTTAATAATGAGGATGATGAGTGGCTGAAATCATTTATTGTTGATGAACTTCGACGTAAGTATCAGAATTTCATTATTATTTGTGGATGTACATGTCTATTACTTGCATATGTGTTAGATACTAAAAGTTTTGCTTTTTCTTTCGTTGCCGAAGTTGGTGTGGTTATAACACCACGGCAAGACCCTTCATTGATGCAGGCATCGACGCCTGCGGCCATTCGGCCGATCGGTAGCAGCATGATGTCGTTGACGTCTGCGTCACCTCAACCAGGCCCGCCAGGCTACCGTTCCTCGCCTAGCGGTAGCAGCTCACTGCCTCGACATCATCGCTGTCAACTCATCCAGGGAGGTCAGGTTACTGACCGCAGCCTAGTAGTAGTAGGACAGTGCCGTTGACATAATCACCATCACGCTGCCCTGGGTCCAATAATAGCAGACCTACAACTCGTCTTGTTCACCAACAGCAAGTAAATCACGCAGACACATTAGACTTCTCTGTGGTTCCTTGTGCTTTCAGAGATAAAGATCCAGCTACACTCCTTTGTGCATGCCAAGCAATGTGAGAAAGGACGCTTGCCGATATCATAAATGCTCAGCAGTATCTCGCCATCAGGTTCAAAGCAGTTATCAACTATGAGCTGTTGGAACCCGCTAAAGAAGGCAGCAGTGATCGTACAGAGATAAGAATCGTAAAAATGTGGGGGAAGGATGACATGATATCGAAGGACATATTAATTACAGAGTGGAATCGAACTTTAACCGAAAGCATCATACTAAGGTGTTTTTTTGATATGAAGGGAAGAAGGTCTGGTAAAGCACTGAGCTGAATGCTCCACCTTGATGCACAATCACATGTTTTTGGCCCAGTTATGGGGGATCTAGTTTCATCCATCTCCCAGACGATATTGCCGCTAAAAGGTTTGTATTTAAGTCCTGAATCTAGATAAGAAGGATGAGTACTGCTTCTACTGTTCGCTTCTGGCTCGCAATAGAAATTACTCGAAATATGCGTATCTTACAGATACATACAAGGCATCTAACGTCTGCAGGCATGGTAACATTGAAGGTATCACATTCCCTTTCACAAGCTCAGACCTACCGATATTTGTGAACCAGAACCCTAACTACTCGGTTCATGTTAGCATTGTACGTGTAGATAAAAAGAAAAGCAAGCCAGGAGATGTGAAGCATTAGGTAGATGGGTGCATCTACTTTTCCAAAGCAGCTGATCAGCGTCCTAAGTACATAGATATATTTCTATTCTCCAAAGGGGGGAAGCAACACTAGGTTTGTATAAAAAACATTGATCGCCTATTTTACACCCAAATGTGTAAAAAAAACAGCATAATCGGCAGTTTTTCCGCAGATGCCTCAATTCTTTTACTAACCAATACATGTGGAACTGAGCACTGTGGATAAAAAGTTCTTGAAGTTTAAGAACGTCCACTACCAGGAACAACGCTCCTTTATTGGATACCATTACTTCTAGTGTTTACGAGTTCTTGTGTCGCTTTGTGAAGATGATCCCAACACCTCTCACACCACTTTCAGAGAATGACACATACGATATGCAGCAGTGTATCAGTTCACATACTTGTATAATTCCAATCGCAACAGATTTGACTCATACCGCCGGCCGCACTGGCCGAGCGGTTCTAGGCGCTACAGTCTAGAACCGCGCGATCGCTACGGTCGCAGATTTCAGTCCTACCTCGGGCATGGGTGTGTGTTATGTCCTTAGGTGAGTTAGGTTTAAGTAGTTGTAAATTCTAGGGGACTGATGACCTCAGCACTTAAGTCCCATGGTGCTCAGAGCCATTTGAACCATTTTTTGACTCATGCGTCTGGGATACTTCTGCGTGATGGTTGCTCTCTGAGCTCGATAAACCTGTGTGGGACGTTGATGGGCTTTATAGCAGAAACATCCCAATGACTAACTTGCAGAAGAATGATGCCTTTCACAAGCATGCACTTAAGCGTCATATTTGTGACCTTCCTTTGAAAAGAAAAATCGGAGATTCCACCCAGAAATCATTGTCAGCTAATGGAAAAGTTCTGTGGTCACTTCACAACTGACTTCCATGACACATGCTAGTTTTCTAGAATAAGAATGGTGGGAGAATGTAAAGGTCAGCATCATATCTAAAATGCAGAAAAATACATTTCGTTCTCCAAACGAATGAAGCCGAGCATATCGCTCTGTTTCCCAGATTCACTTAGATTTATGCAGGCACCTTTTCAAAAACTTGCTGAGGTGATGGATCAGAAGGTACAGACGTCATTTGGTCTGCATTTCCCGACGATTGAAATTTTCAGCCTGTACCGAAGTAGGGAATATTTTCACACAAATACCTGGATTAAATTTAGAGACACTGTGAAACCACGTTGCTTGGTACAATCGCATTCACCAGCAAAGCCACAAGCACTGCTATAACATATGTGGAATATAGGCCGATGTTCAACAGCTCTGATTTAGAGGATTATGCTAAATTGTACATGGAGAAAGTTGTGCACGTACTCACAGACGTTTTTTTAGAAATTCTGGGGTGTATGCCTGGACACAGATACTCTGGATCCTGACTTCCATTACACAACACTGGGGATTTCATGGAACACAATATTAAAAACGACATGTATCTACCTCGAACTGTTGACCAAAGCTGGTTTGTTGATTTTTTCGACTGCGGGATCCACTGGGGACTTCACCAATGCGTTCACAGGCACGCCAAGGTGAATGAGCCACGAGTGATTGGGGGGACTAAAGGCATCTAACGTTTTGAGCTACGTACTTTACTTTGGTGTAAACAATCTCTACAGGCAGGCCATGCAACAGGCTCTGCCTGATCGCTAGACGTGTGAAAGATCTCTTGCTGGCATCGTTTGGTGATGATCGTGTGCTCAGCCGCCACTTTCGTCATGCTTGGCCTCCCAGGTCCCCAGACCTCAGTCCAAGCGATTATTGGCTTTGGAGTTACCTGAAGTCGCAAGTGTATCGTGATCGACCGACATCTCTAGGGATGCTCAAAGACAACATCCGACGCGAATGCCTCACAACATTATTCCTCGACTACAGCTATTGTTGAGAAATGATGGTGGACATATTGAGCATTTCCTGTAAGGAACATCATTTTTGCTTTGTCTTACTTTGTTATGCTAATTATTGCTATTCTGATCAGATGAAGCGCCATCGGTCGGACATTTTTTGAACGTTTGTATTTTTTTGGTTCTAATAAAACCCCATGTCATTCCAAGCATGTGTGTCAATTTGTACCTCTCTATCTACATTATTTCGTGATTTATTCAGTTTTCAATATTACAGTTAACAAGTTGTACTTTTTAGTTATTCTTCCTTATTTCGCCTTACAAATATTTTATTTTCAGATAGAGAAGTCATGAAAAGGTTGATACACTTACGTGATCCTTTTATCAAATCACAAAAAATACAAAGAATCAAAAAACATGGCGGCCACTGAGTGACGCGCGTTTCTTCGGCTCGCGAGTTTTTCCGCTCACTGAAGGTGTTACAGAGAAGTGCGACAGTCCGCAACGTGTGCATCTGACTAAACAAGTGTTACTTGCCGTGGTGTATTGTTCTCCGTCGATTACCACAAGTGATAAGTGATAAGTGAGTGAAAGATGGGAAGAGCACGAGTAAGCGGCAGCAGGCGAGGCTACAGGGGCGCAGGCAGCGCGGGCGCCCGGTCTCCGGCGGCAGGTGAGGCCCCGCTTCCCGACATCGGGGAGCTCGTCCGGACCCAGGTGAGTGCGGCGCTGCACAGCAAAGACACGCTAGACGTAATCGTCCAATCCATCACGGACTCTGTGACGGCCGCGGTCATGGACAAACTGCAAGAGTCTGTCGGGCGCAACAGCACCGAAATCCAGTCTCTTAGAAAGTCCTTGGCCGCACAAGAGAAAAAAGCCGCCGAGCTAGAAGCTAAACTGTCTCTTGCCACCGATGAAATTGAGCAGTATCAGCGAAGGAACAGCTTGCGCTTGTTCGGGGTAGCTGAAAACGATCGCGAAAACACCGACGACCTGGCCATTAGCCTCGTGCGTGAGAAACTTGGCGTGCAGATCGACGTGGCCGATATTGACAGAAGCCATCGTGTTGGGCGCAGGATACCAGGCGCCACGAAACCCAGGCCTATAATAATTAAATTTGTGTCGTACCGGAAAAGAGCTGAAGTGTTTGCTCAGAAAAGAAAACTCGCCAAGAGTGGGGTTACCCTGAGGGAAGATCTGACGCGCGAAAGACTAAAAGTTTTGAACGCTGCGATCACACAGTTCGGCCTTCAAAATGTATGGACCCAGGACGGCAGGATCGTAGTCAAGACGGAAGGAGGGAGGAAAACGGTGACGAACATGTTCGAACTGAAAGACTGAGCGAAATCTCGCGAGACACAAAGTCTCATATTGTAATCTGTCTAATATAAGTTAATTTTTATTCTTTCTTTTCATGTTTTAGCTTAAATATAGCTCCGTTATTTCTATAAGTAGCATAAGTACTCTATTTAAAATCAGTCAATTATTTCACATAAATATAGTTTCTTTATTTGTCTATCATAAGTGCTCATGTATACTCATATTGTCAGTTAAATGGGAATTAACATTCTCCATTAACAGGAATCTGCTTACAACCGCCTTTCTATATCTGTTATTTTCATCTTCGCCACTACCACTACTACTACTATTATCTTTTTCGTAACCACTACTGCCACTTTCCATCTTTCTTTTCGCTCCCTTCTCCGATACTTCCAGCGTGTTTTTCACCTTTAGTTCACAGACGCTTGAGACAGTCACGACCTTGGACACCTGTAAACATGTCTTCCCCCGCGAAACCCAGCTTTTGTCCCTCTTCCGGCCAGCAGGTAAAGGGAGCGCGCTCGGTCCTACAGGCGGCCACAATGGGACGGACCGGTTCCGGCGGCGGGCTCTTTGTGGCCCACGCGAACGCGCAGTCGCTAACGGCTCACTTCGACGAGTTCTGTGACCTGTTCTGCCAATCGCTGTTCCACATTATCCTCGTCTCTGAAACTTGGTTGAAACCAAACATTTCTTCCGACGCTATCCGAATCGCTGGTTACTCTCTCCTAAGGGCAGATCGTGAAACACGACGCGCGGGTGGTGTGGGTGCCTATGTTCGCTCTGATCTGACACCTACTGTACTATGCACATCGGATGCAAAGGGCGAAGGAGAAGCAGAGTTCTTGTTTTTCGAAATAAATACATCAAATCAGAAACTGCTAATTGGAGTAATCTATAAACCTCCAAACGTCGGTGCCATGTCCTCCTTTCAGTCTGCCCTGTCCTCACTCGTGACACAGTATGAACACATAATCATTATGGGCGACACAAACATCGACTTACAGTTAAAATCTCCCTCTGCCGAAAAACTAAGGCGACTGTTCCACTCCAATGATATGAGTTTAACACCGCTGGACCCAACTCACCACACGTCACACAGCCACACACTCATAGATATAATAGCAACAAAGCGACCAGATAAAATAATCCGCGCCAATCAGACATCCGCTCCGGGACTCTCTGCTCATGACGTGATATTCTTAAATTACTCAGTGCATACTACCAAAGAAAAATCTCACCTGGTAACCTACAGAAACTTAAAAAATGTTAACCATGACGCTCTTCAAAAGGATTGCTCAGACATCCCTTGGCATGATATAAGCAATGAACCGACTTTAGACGGAAAAATTCGGCAATTATGTAGCAAAATTATTGCACTGTATGATAAACATGCTCCTCAACGCACTGTCAAGGTAAAGAGAGCTCCTGCTCCGTGGCTCACCACTGCATTACGCCAGTTAATGAATAAACGTGATGCTGCACACAGGGCCTTCAAGCGTAACCCAACTCCCGAGGCGTACGAAGCTTATAGGAAACTCCGAAACAGAACGAAGCAAAGCGTGAGAAATGCCAAAATCAGACATTCCCGCTCTGTCGTATGCGGCATATCAAAACCTGCTGCACTGTGGAAAAAGCTGCGCAGTTTCGGTATAGGGAAGCGAAGATATGACGCTGTTTATCAAGCGTCTGCAGAAGAATTAAACGATTTCTTCTCAACAGCTGTAATCTGCCACGCAGCGACAAATTACCAGCCCCAAGATATCAATCTCTTGAGAGACAAGTTTTTCCTAAAACATGTCACTACCGGCACAGTACACAAGGCAATTATGAGAATCTCTTCCGAGGCAGTAGGAAATGATGGAGTGAGCATTGGCATGATTAAAAACGTCGTAGCCACTATTATTTCAATTATCACAGACATCTTCAACCTGTCTCTTGTCAGTAGTATATATCCTACTGAGTGGAAGCAAAGTTTAATCCAGCCTATACCCAAGACTGACAACCCTAAGTCGCCAGGTGACTACAGGCCGATCAGCATACTACCTGCAATATCTAAAGCCCTAGAATACATCGTCCATGAACAGCTGACGGATTACCTCAAAACTCATAACATCCATGACGAATATCAGTCAGGCTTTCGAAAGCACCATAGTACAGCAACTGCATTAATCAAAGTAACTGATGACATTAAACATGCTATGGACAGACGTGAAGCTACTATCCTAACACTGCTTGACTTTAGCAACGCTTTTGACACAGTTGACTTCGATATATTACTAATTAAAATGAAACAGCTGAATTTCTCAAACAGCGCAATACACTGGTTCGACAGCTACCTCAAAAACAGAAGTCAACAAGTCATTTGTGGGTCGGAAAAGTCATCATGGAAAAGCGTGCGCTCTGGAGTTCCCCAAGGCTCCGTCCTTGGTCCACTACTCTTCTCACTGTGTATTAATGATATTTCTTCAGTGATTCACTCCTGCAGCTACCATCTATATGCTGACGACATCCAACTGTACATAAGTGCAAGCCCCAAAAACATTGCTGGCGCAGTAGCGAGTATGAACGCAGATCTTTGCTCTGTTTCTCGATGGGCACAGAACCTAGGTCTGAAACTAAACCCCAAGAAATCCCAGGTCACACTTATATCTCATCCAAAGTTAATCAGCCGGTACTTTCGCGAAACGGTCCCTAAAATACTCCTCAATGGTACCCAACTACCATACCAAAAAACAGTAAAAGACCTTGGAATAATCTTGGATGAACACCTAAACTGGGAAGAACAAACAGTCACAGCTTGCCGGAAATCGCTCTCCTCCCTACATGCAATTCAAAAATTTAGAAAAATATTTCCAACCCATGTTAAACAAAAATTAGTCCAAACACTAGTCTTGCCTAATCTTTACTACTGCGATGTAGTTCAACACGGCACGAATAGTGAAAATTCTAGATGCCTCGAGCTAGTGATGAATGCTTGCGTCAGATACGTGTGCAATATTCGGTTGTATGATCATATCAGTCCTTCATACTCCCAGCTAGGTTGGATACGCCCACATAAGGCACGCGATCTCCACACGATGTACTTACTTCATCGATTTCTTGACCACTGGTGCCCTCAATACTTATCTTCTCACATTAAACATCTATCATCATTCCACAATCGCAATACCAGATCGGATACGTCTATCATCTTGGCTGTACCTTTACATAACACAAAATCTTTCTCCGTGTCATTCTCCATCTCAGCCATACGACTATGGAACGCACTCCCCTGTGATCTGCGTCTTATCCAGAACTACTCAACATTCAAGAGGGAACTCAAAACTTACATATTAGGGACGGTATAGCCACCATTGTTGTGCCCCTAACATCTCTTTCTTTCTTCTCTCCATCACAGCTTCGAATTTTACCATTCTTTTTCTCTTCCTCAAACCTATCTACCTCTTATATATCTCTTTCACCCCATTCTATCGTCTTATGTCTCTGCTCGATGAGAATAACTCACAAGCTGCAAGAATATAACGAGAAAATTCCCAACTAACTGACATTCACAAAAGAAATGTATGTTTACTTTCATATACTTAGTCACTATTATTATTATTATTATTATTACTATTATCATTATTATTATCATTATTATCGTTGATTGTTATAATTATTTTTATTGTTAAAACTATCATTGTACTACTGTTATAATCTCAATTTTTTTCGTTTGACATCAATACTGCATAATACGTTAAATGTTCTTAATGTTATTTAGTAACTGTAACTCGTTCAATCTGAGTATGCCTGGTTAGGTGTAAGAGAGGGCCTGAAGGCCCTAATCTTGCCAGGTAAAATAAATGCATAAATAAATAAATAAATAAATAAATAAATAAATAAAAGCAAGTGGTTCACATGCCTCCAAGAAAAAAGTAAATATTCAACAATGAGCTACAGTTTCTGCGAAAAATGTACGAGAAAAAAGAAACAGAAGAAAGCTATAACAAAGGAGATGCAGACTACGATAGTGAAGAGCTAAGTGATCCACCAGTACCTCCGGCAGTGACTACAGTTGATGGAACAGCTGAAACATTTGCTTCAAAAGAAAAACCACCTACAAGGCAACATAAAAAAATGGATCACTTTTACAGACGTTACAGAAAAGAGAACCTGAGAAAAAAAACCAAAAAACTGTCATTCTTCGAAACTTTGTTGCCTCATGTAGACAAGTTTGATGACATTTAACGGCTTCAGTGCCAAATGGAATTTCTTCAGGTAATTTCGAAAATTAAAAACACATGCCCCTCCATACCTCAAACCCATAATGTAGGCAACCAGTCTACTTCCCACATTCGGCAGTTTAATCAACCATCAAATATTAAGTGTACACAACCTTTCAATGTTTTCCAGATGCCTCAACAATCATTTACGGCTAACATACAATCATCGCAGTTTACAAGTACTCCAATTTCATTACAACAAATGACCTGCTGTCGGATCACAACTTTCTAGCCAATTCCAAACGTACCTCAGCAGAAAAATTCTGCTGCTCAGCATCACTAAAATTATTCTCAGATGCTGAGGGATGATAATATTCAATCTCACAGCCCTTCAGTAACTTCACTATCTCCAACGAGCAGTAGTGATTTTGCTGAATTGTAATTCGTAATGGTCAAATATTGCCAAATGTGTAATAAAATGCTGTAGCTGTACAGAAATATAAGGTTCTGTAATCTAAAAATTGTGTGGTGAATTAATTCCCAACTCTCAATTTTACTTAACTTAAAGTTATTGCCAGCATTTCCAACGGTTGAATACAATTCCTCAGTCTAGTATTTTTCTGTTGTATATGATTTTTCAGCAGGTTGTGCAGTTCGCTGAATGGGGAGATTGACATCCTAAAGTAATTGAAAAACTTTTCTTCATCGTTTCTTAAATCAGGAAGCAAAATGCAGAAGGCACCAACATCCTCTTTCCTTTCATTAATCCGATGAACCCAAATAAGTCTATTTTTTTCGCTTCCTCTTAAATCGACGATGTAAGAATAATGCAAGAAGTTGTTCTTTATTCATGTTGTACACAACACTAATTATAATATGATAAAACGACAATTAAATAGACACTTGTTGCACTGTGGTCAGTGATCGACTGAGGTGGCGTTTGAATTTTTACCGCTCAGTGTGTAAACGCTACATTAATGTCAGAGCGGCGACGGTAAAAATTCCGAATGGACAAAAACGCTGGGTGTGTTCCCGGCCTATGGTCGTATCAAAGGCTACGCCGAGCCTGTTGATGGGCACTCTACTGAAGGCAGCATGTTGCTGCGCTATTAGTCGGCCGTGCTACGCTACGTGGCGACGTCTGATCGTCCCATCGTACTGTAGGCTCCAGACGATGAGCGAGCGTGGACGCTCTTGCTCTCCTCAACAGGCCTGCTGTGGTCTACGACATGTGCTACTAGGAATTAGTTTTAACATACGTTGAAAGGGGCAAAACTGCGACCAGTCACTTTCTTATGATAATTAATTTTATCTTTACCAGTTTAATGCTGGTTTGCACATATTCTGACGGAGGGAGAAAATATGGATTTAAATGCATGTCATTTTCCTACGTTTCCGCTACGAAGATTTTGTATTCGGTGTCCGCCCATTTAGGTATTCATTCTAAGAACCTCTCACGACGAATGCTGAAAATATTCCCTAGAAAAGGCTTGTCCTGTGAGAGAGTCTTGTTAATCTTCATTAGAAAATATTTTATACATTAACCGACTTTGTGTCTCTCCAGGGAACAGCACGAAGAGGTAGTTTCTTTCAGTCCCCCAATTAAATTTATTTAAAACATTTACCAAACTGCCAACGATTACATTAAACTATTTTTCAAAATGCACAAATTTCTCAATGAAATTCACGTTTTCTTGTACATTGTAACGTCTGTGCGTAGTTTCCATCAGTCTGGAGTTTCTTTAAAGTCTTTACAACCGTTTCGTCAGTCTTCATTGCTGACTTTTATTCCCATAAATGTTTAATGGCTCAAATGGCTCTGAGCACTTTGGAACTTAACTTCTGAGGTCATCAGTCCACTAGAACTTAGAACTACTGAAACCTAACTAACCTAAGGACATCACACACATCCATGCCCGAGGCAGGATTCGAACCTGCGACCGTAGCGGTTGCTCAATAAATATTTAAAATTGGTGAAAATGGTGGCCCTTGTACTCAGGATTCTGTCGAAGATTTTCCGCTAATGAGCAAACACTCGGGTGTATTTTTAATATTAATCTATTTATTTTTCGGTTCCATCGTTCTGAGACGTTATTAGCGCAACGGCGCCTTCCACTCAATTTCATATCTCCCTTGGCATATGCTCATTACCGAGCCAGTGCTCCAAAAAATAGTCATAAAAGTCCTGAAGCTTTTCGTTTTCAGACGTACTCTCCTGAATACACAGCCAACCATCATCCGACATTTTCACTGGAAGATGTACTAGAGCAGAACACATTCTTAGGTGACAGAGTATTTCCTTGTTTTCCTTATAGGTTGGAACGATACCGCAACACTGCACTTATATCCACAAACATTGCTTAAAATGATATTTGCAACCAGTAATATCTGTTTTAGGAAACAAACTGCTCACTGCTTCGACAAAGGCAATTTCTATGTCCATCACCAGAGATACAGAGTTTCATCCAGACTCGTTAGTTTTAACAGCTTTAAAAATTGTTCCTATCTTTCTGGCTTTTTATTTGACACTGAAACAAACAAAAAAAACTGGAATGGTGTTTGATTCCTTCCAAAAACTATTAAGGTCGGCGAGGGGTATAAACAACTGTCCAAACTGCTTGCTCCAACTCTTGAACGTTCCGTCCGAAAAGAACGATTCGCAGTTTCATAAACATGCTTTTTCCTTGTCGCTGGTAAACACCAGTATTCTGTCACTCTGTCCTCTGCTATCATCTGCCAGTAAAATATTGCTATCATCATTCATCAGTAAATTATTTAATTGCAAGAATATTCCTCCAGAATCTGTGGGACCTCGTGTAATTCCCAGAGAAACTGAAGCGCCATATAATCCGGTGTAGAGATGTGTATTCAAATGCACAGATATGTAAACAGGCAGAATACCGCGCTGCGCTCGGCAACGCCTGTATAAGACAAGTTTCTGGCGCAGTTTTTAGAGTGGTTACTGATGCCACAATGGTAGGTTATCAAGATATACCTAAGTTTGAACTTGGTGTTATAGTCGGCGCACGAGCGATGGGACACACTATCTCCGAGATTGCGATGAAGAGGTGATTTTCACTTACGACCATTTTACGAGTGTACCGTAAATATCAGGAATCCGGTAAACATCATATCTCTAATATCGCTGTGGCCAGAAAAAGATCCTGCATGAACGGGACCAATGACGACTAAAGAGAATCATTCAGTGTGACAGAAGTGCAACCCTTCCGCATATTGCTGCAGATTTCAATGCTGAGCCATCAACAAGTGTCAGCGTGCGAATCATTCATCGAAACATCATCGATACAGGCTTTCGGAGCCAAAGGCCCACTCGCGTACCTTTCATGACTGCCCGACAGAAAGCTTTACGCCTCGCCTGGGCCCGTGAGCATCGACATTGAACTGTTGATGACGGGAAATATGTTGCCTGGTCGGACGAGTCGCGTTGCAAGTTCTATCGAGCGGATGGATGTTTACGGGTCTATGGACAACCTTTTAAATCCATGGACCCTGAATGTCAGCAGGGGACTTCCAGCTGGGGGAGGCTCTGTAATGGTGTGTGGCATGTGGGATTGGAGTGATATGGGACCCTTGATACGTCTAAATATGAGACTCTCAAAAGTGACACGTATGTAAGCATCCAGTCTCATCACCGGCATCCAATCGTGTCCAGTGTACATTCATACACACCTGGGCGATTTCAGCAGAACAATGCGACACCCAACCTGTCCAGAATTGCTGCAGAATGGCTCCAGGAACGCTCTCCTCAGTTTAAACACTTCCGCTGGCCACCGAACTCTCCAGACACGAATATTATTGAGCATATGTGGGATGCTTTGCAACGTGCTCTCCAGAAGAGATCTCCACCCCCTCTTTTTTTTTTTTAAATAGAGATGGGACCCCTCCAAGCCCGCACCAACGTGGTGACCAAACCAAAAGTTCTACTGTCACCTCCGTCAATACGTTAGTTATCTAGTAAGTGGATCACAGGATGCTGGGCTGTGATGTTATCCGTGCGTCTGGGTAAGACTACGCATTAACACGGTCCACCAGGTGATAGATAGTGGACGAAACGCGAGCGAGGGTAGCGATTTGAAGAGCAGAGGGAAAAAAGTGCCAAGGCTCGTGCCGTGGGAACAAAAACCTCTGCGACAGTGGGATGGGTAGTAAGAGCAGTAGTGGCTTACTAGCTGCGATAGTTAATGCAAGGTTGGATTTGTTAGTATGGGTATCACGCATCATTACCGTGGCAAGCGATGGCGATGTATCCCAGTTGCTGCAGCCGCTACATTCCTGGAACAATCAATATCGTTATACAGTAGTGGGAGATCGGCCGTAGATCATCTCACTGTATGGGGGATGTGTGGAGCTTGTCTGCATGCATTGTACGATACGGCTTCCTTGCGTGGTGCCAGTTATTCGCAATGTATTCCAGCTGGATATCTAGTAATGGCGTCTGATTAACACGGGCTCGCCTGTACCGTTGTGTTTGCGTGTGCTTGGCCATCTCCACCCCGTCGTACTATTGCGGATTTATGGACAGCGCTGCAGGATTCACGGTGTCAATTCCCACCTGCACTACTTAAGACATTAGTCCATGCCACGTCGTGTTGTGTGCACAAACTGATGAGGTGCAGGAGTCTGATGTTCAATCATTGGCTCCCATCGACATTGAATCGGGAGAGAACCTTGCTCATGGCGGCCAATGAGGCCGTGTCGTGTGGTCCCGGTCCAGGAAGAACGCTCCGTCGACGGCCGATCACCAGATGCGTGAATTCCCAGAAGTGCACAACCGATAAGATGTCACACGTCTACCGTATTGATACAGTTAACATCAATGGTATTAGCACCTCAGTAAAGATGCAAATGCTGCAAGATATGCTGCGGGCAGCGGAAGTCGACATAGATTTTCTGCAGAAGGTACTAAACGATGCCCCAGTTGAGTTTTACGGTTATAGCGTCTGTCGTTTAACAGGTTGTGACGGTAGCGGTAGCACAGCCATACTGTTTCGAGAAGGCCGGCCGCAGTGGCCGCGCGGTTCTAGGCACTTCAGTCCGGAACCACACGGCTGCTACGGTAGCAGGTTCGAATCCTGCCTCGGGCATGGATTAGTTAGAATAGTTAGGTTTAAGTAGTTCTAAGTCTAGGGGACTGATGATCTCAGCTGTTAAGTCCCACAGTGCTTAGAGCCATTTGTTACGAGAACAAATAGTGGCGGAAGATGTGAAATAGTCGCCGAAGACCTACACGATATTAGGCAGGTGTACCAGGTTCTTTGGCTCTTTAATGTATATTCACCTAATGCAATGTAAAGATTGTTTCGCACTTCTGTGTGACGGTAACAATGTTACTAAGTCGGAGCCTCGATTGAAGAGCTGCCCTCCCTCTTCAATACAGACTGATGAAAATATAGCGCCTTCTTCTTTTCCCCGATTCTTTGTGCTGCCAAAATATTTTCCCATATCATCTGCAGTTTCATCTGGAATAAAAACGTTGCTGCCTTCCAATAAACTGCTATTTTTTGATGGATAGTCTTTCTTTGCATTTATTCTTTTTGAAGTTTACCTGACGCCAGTAGATCACTTATTGTTTGTTGTATAGCCTACTAAACACTAGTCCCCGTTGCATAAAGTGTAAAATCTTCCCTTTGGCGGTCTCGGTGAGTTTAGTTATCTCAGCACTAAAACATGGAACGCTACTAGCCAGTCGGAGGCCAACTGCAGTACAGAACTCTGGGAGAAAGCCACGCACAATACGAACTGGTGCGGGGAAAGGAAACATTGTGCAGGAAATGGGCTTTGACTTTCTCCAGAATACGCCGCAGGTAGCGGCGGACAGGCCGGTGTCTTGTACTTCTGGAAGACCCTGTCCACTGCCTACAGTGTCCTGGGCTCCATGCAAATACCAACACATTACCTCTCCGTACAAGTGTCATTCCGTGGGAGTATCACAAACACGTTGCGTTGCCGCCTGCTGGCCTAGTCAGCGTGCGTGACTGACGCTCTATCGTTTACTGATGTAGGCGCTTGCAGAGCAGGCTGCTGACATACTACAGCTGTTAGAGGATAGCGGATCTGCCAGGCAGGCGGCACGTACACCACAGCTTCCAACACTGCACATATACAAAATAATGCACTTTACACATCTCCATGTTTCTTCAGTTAAAACTGCCATTTCGTAAGCCAAAAATAAATTTAGAATCGTTTGCTTAAGTAAAATGAAGCAGTCGTGACTAATACGTGTTCATATCATGGGCAGCATAGCTGGACTGCCTTATACAGTGTCTTAATGTTTTCCACCAACTTAGACAGGGCGCTCTTCCACGATAGGTTGGCAATGTCCGCTAACATTCATAACATTTAATTAAATATTTTTTAAACTTCTCTCCATCCAATCTTTTGATAACTGAAATATATTCATCTACACTGTCCAGTTACATTAATGTGGCCATCTGGCAAAAGCCTGAATTATCACATTTTGGAGAGTGGGCTACTGCAAGACGTGCAGGATGTCTTGGTTTGCTATTATTACTGGAGAATCTAGACACTATCACTGCGAAATATCGGTAACGTAACTTGCATGGAAGATGGTATGCTGTTTATCAGGAGGAATTTAAATGTGCTTACATCCCCTATGGAAACGTTTTGCGAAGAGTTTTTCGCTCTTTGCAGGACTGTACTTACAAGTGTTTGAAATAGAGACTTCTATATTCGTAATATACACGCATAGTCTCCATATGTACGTGTGTAGAGCTGTCAGCGGAGGACGGTTGCTGTTTGAATGTGTATCTTGCTAACTGTTCGTCCATAAATTACGCTGCCGGGGAGACGCGTTCTGTAGTAGGGAGAAGGACGCTAATTGTAGTCGAAACCTCGTCAACTAATGAGAAACGTATTACTTGTACAAACAATTACCGAAAATCTACGGTTTGTAGATGTCCTGACATGACTGTGAGAACTTATCAGTGTTGGAAGTTATAAACAAAAGTAGTGAAGGCCATTTGATAAGCTGTAAGGGCAATACCAGAGCAGCAACAGAAATCAATTTTGTACACGTATCAACTCCCTGTTGCAGATCCTTACACGGTGGAGTGGAACAAATAACATGTAGAACTGTGCGAGACGTTGAGTTTCCATGAAGTGCGTCGCTACATGAGTATGCAGACAAGCTCTCTAATGTGTCGTAGTAGTACACGGAACTGTTTTCAGACTTCAAAGTTTCCTAGCTGCACCATTCGTTAAACCTCGTCTAGGTACCAGGCTAGTGTTATTACACTCTTTATGATCGTTCTATGCAAAATGCGTGCATATAGATCATCAGGAAGAGGGAAATTTTTAGGATTTTGTTAGTAGGCTGGTGTATAAGAGACGCAAATATTCTCGTATAAAATCAAATAACGAATGGGTATGCCGGCAATATGATCATATACATATGGAAAGCTATCAAAAAAAAAAAAAAAAAACGACGAAATATCTAAAATCACGAAAAACTTGCAAAATTATCTAAAATGACTGAGAATACATAAAATTAAAGAAAAAGTACCCATGCAATGCCCGCCTGGGTAGCCGTTTGGTCTAACACACGTTGTAGCGGCTTGGACATGCCTAGCGCACCGGCTACGCCCCGTTTAGCGCGAGCTTTGCTTAAATCCGTGAGGCTTCGCATAGCGGTGTATTAATTACTACAGATCACGATATCAAAAGCACACGAAATCGAACGTTTCATGCGCGAAGTGGTAAAAATAGATTCCAGGGAGCTGAAAGGAATTCACCTATCAATAGTGGCCAGCGTCGTACACGTAAAACTCGGTCCACAGAAGGTTACCGCTTTTGTCACGCCGACGGGAACGTGGGTGTGGTTTCTGTCGATGATGCCGTTCTCGGAGTGAGAACGGTACGCGTATTCGAACTTCCCTTCGAAGTTACTGCGGACACGGTTATCGCAGCACTTCGCCCTTACGGCAGGATCCTTAATCATGCTGCGGAGAAATGGACCAGCTTCTTGACGTATCCCGTACTCAACGGAGTGCACCAAATAAGAATTGAACTCCAGAAGCACATACCATCTTATGTGGCTGCCAAGCCATCGTTATATACGATGGTCAACCGAAAACCTGCTCTGTTTGTGGGCAGGGAGGCCATGTCCAAACTGACTGTCTTCAGAGACGTGTAGCACGGGACACCCAGCAGCCGCCGCAGCAGATGACGTCGCTGCCTATTACGTACGTGGAATCGCTATGGAACGACGCGGGAGACACGCATGACAAGTCGTTGCCTGTAGAATCTGCGAGTATCGCCCCCGATCCCACATTACTGACGGTGCAAATGGCCTTGTCACACCACCAGCCAGACGCCCCACAACAGCTAAGGAGCCACGGCCTTACTACGCTCCAGTCGAACCCATCTTCGGATTTTGAAGCGAATCCGCAAGAGGGTCGCACTGAACAGCATCCCTCAGCAGACGTGGAAGCTCCACCACGAAACCAGCGGTCAAAAAAACGAGAGAAGAGACGGCTGTCCTCAGAAGACGACCACCACAACCGAGGTGACGAACATGACAATGGGAACAATCAAGATTCGTCCCCACCGTCAGACCAGGACGATGTCACGTTCCCAGCGACGGCGCAACAAACCGTAGAGGAGCCGCCACATCAACGAGACGCGATGGATACAAATATGCAACAGGATGAGGACCCGCCTGCAGATGAACGCCCATCAACAGCGAGAGTCCTCACCAATGCATTAGAAGATTGGGCACAATAAGTGGAACAAACTGATGACACGCAGGAGGCCGACGTTCAATCATTGGCTCCCACCGACAATGAGTCGGGAGGGAACCTTGCTCATGGCTGCCAATGAAGCCGTGTCGTGTGGTCCCGGTCCAGGAACAACGCTCCGTCGGCGACCGATCAGCAGATGCGTGAATTCCCAGCAGTGCACAACCGATAAGATGTCACACGTCTACTGTTTAAATCGAATGGCTCTGAGAACTATGGGACTTAACATCTGAGGTCAACAGTCCTCTAGAACTTAGAACTACTTAAACCTAACTAACCTAAGGACATCACACACATCCATGCCCGAGGCAGGATTCGAACCTGCAACCGTAGCACTCGCGCGGTTACGGACTGAAGCTCCTAGAACCGCTCGGCCACCGCCGCCGGCCACGTCTACTGTATTGGTACCGTTAACATCAATGGTATTAGCACCTCGGTAAAGATACAAATGCTGCAAGATATGCTGCGGGCAGCGGACGTCGACATAGTTTTTCTTCAGAAGGTACGAAACGATGCCCCAGTTGAGTTTTACGGTTATGACGTGTGTCGTTTAACAGGTTGCGACGGTAGTGGTGGCACAGCCATACTGTTACGAGAAGGAATAGTGGCGGAAGATGTTGAATACTTACCATCGACCCATACTCTTGCCCTGATTATAGGGGATGTACTTGAGGTGAATGTTTACGCACCGCCTGGCTGGACCAAGAGCCACGAACGCACAACTTTTTACACACAGGGAGTGTCGCCGCTATTTCGAAGACGTCAGTAGAACTATACTGTCGGCGGCGACATCAACTGCGTTCTGCGGCTCGAGGACCAACGACCACACATCGTTCCTTGCGTTACAGAAGCTGGTCCAGGGTCTTGCGCTGCATGACACCTGGGAAATGACGCACGGCGACAGGCACGGATACACGTACTTTACAAGCCAGTCAGGTAGTCGACTAGGTAGGGTATATGTGTCACGTGGGCTACGCAAGGCGACGAGGTGTAGCCTACGGCCTTTACAGACCACCAGGCGTACATCTGCACCATCGCTCTGCCAGTACAGAAGACGTGGCTCAGTAGGGGCCCATGGAAGCTCAACGTTACCCACCTGCAGGACGAAAACTGTTTACGGGAGGTTGGAGTCACATGGTGACTATGTGAACGGTGTCAACGTTCGTATGTTTCAACGCTGCGTCAAACCAGCTTTACGCTGAATGTTCACACGATATGGCCAAGATAATTCACATTGGCAACGGGCGACTTTCAAATTTTATTTCACACCCCTACGTGAGTTGGCGAAACAAGCACCGTCTCCCGATCATCAGCAAGCTGTCCAACGTATCAAAGCACAACTGCTGCGTCTTACGGCAGTGAATATGGAAGGAGTTAAAGTTCGTGCCAGGATGCGCGACGGATTACGTAACGAACGGCCGTCATTCCACTATATACTAAGAGAAAGAAGGCAGTGGCGACGCACACTTATACGGGATGTCGAAATGGCCGACGGATCGCTGGCCGCGTTACAGAAGGATATTGCACGTGCTTTTGCTCACCGCTACCGCAGTATCTATGCGGAGGACCAGCTGGACAGAACAGGACTGACAGACGTGTTTCGCGAAATGCCAGAGGATGAGCATCCCACTGAAGTGGTAGGTAGGCATTATGGCTGAAATCACAGTAGATGATCCGGACGCTGCCCGAAAGTGTAGTGCGTTAAACAAATCCCCTGGACCGGACGGGCTCCCTCTTGAGTTCTACTGCACCTTTGCTCCTATGATGTGACCGACGTGGGTACAGACGTACAATGAGCTCTTAACACGTACCTTACGTGCCCCTACCGAGTTCACAGAAAGTATCATGATACCCATTGCAAAACCAAGTGGTGGTCGTAGGCCACAAGACTACCGGCCTTTGACATTATTGAATGGCGACTACAAAATCTTTGCACGTATCCTATGTGTTCGCCTTCAAGCTGCGATTAAGGACAAAACACATTTAGATCAAACGTGTCTAGGTGGTAAGAGCAATAGACACACTGCGCTAGGGGCAAACAGGGATGTCATAGCATTGATGCCAGCATGTCGATTACTAGGAGCCCTCGTGGCAGTGGATTTCTGTCACGCTTGCAACCGAGTAGACCATGTGTTCCTCCGAGGGGTCATGGAACAGATGAGAATCACCCTCCAGTTTGTGGACACGATCACGAGGTTGATTAATGGTGCGAACTCGAGAGTCTTGGTGAACGGTGTTAGCTCCTAACTTTTCACCATCCAGCACTCAGTGCGGCAAGGTTACCCCCTTTCGGCCATCTTATTTGCAGTCGCTCTTGAACATGCACTACACAGCCTCCAATGACGGAAGGCGTCCAACTACGGCCTCATCCTTCCAATGCGGCTCATACGCCGATGAAGTCGTTCTTTTGGTCAAGTCAGGAGACGAAATCCAGGTGGCGCTGGAATGGCTCCAGTAGTATGGAGTGGTGGCGGGTAATGTCATCAACAGATGAAATACTCAATTTATGGAAGTGGGAAGAGAGCTGCCACCAGGAAAAGCAATGCCCTTCACAAAGGTCCCCACACTCAACTGTTTGCGAGTGGTACTCCATGGAAACGTGCGATGTACAGCGGCGGATATTTATCGACGGCTACTGTGATTCGGGATTTGGTGTGACAACATGCACTGTGTGCCACAGATATGTTCCAGAGCTCAAATTATATCAACGTCTACTTGGCACTGAAAATAAGTCACTTGGCACACATACTGCCATTGCCCACCATGATCGGGTCAATACTGCAGTCGGCCTTCAGACATTTTTAAGTGCTGACCTCCTCTTCAAAATCCGCTATGATACCTTGACGCTGACCCTGAGAGGAGAAGACAATGGACTCGTAAACATTGTAAGGTGGCAGAATAAATGGTCAGATTCGCACCTTACGTGAGACCTTTACAAATCGCAATGAAAAGGTGAAGATGACACCTAACGTAAATCGACAGTTTGGGGAACATTTGACTATCAACATGTAATGCAAAAAGGGATGACAGTCAATCGACAATAATTAACACACCATTCCTATACAGTGCATGTCTTTGGGCAGAAGGTAGAACAGGGAACGCGATTCGAAACGATTTTAGTTTTAAAAAGGCAGCTCCACAACGGTGTAGCGAAGCCGCGCAGAGGGAGTTTCGCCGGCAACCACTTAAAGGGGTGGCAGAAAGGAGGACAGCGACCCCAGACCAGGTGATTCAAGCTTAAGGGCCGCCTGTAACATGGGCAACGGTACAAGAGCAGAGAAGAAGCTTTAGAAAACGGCGTTTCAAACTTGCAGCATGATACGAACGAAAGCAAGTGACGCATTTTCGTCCAACGAGTGCGACACATGGAAAGGTCAATGCACTTTAGGCATATCGAACAGGCACAAAACGTCCGATTGGCGGAAACTCACTAGGGAGAAGAAAACTACTGAAGTTTCGACGCAGTTTGATAGAAGGGATATTGCAATTGGTAGAGGGTGTTTCTACAAAATAAGAGGAACGCTCCCATTGCTCTGAAAAAGCTGTGACGTGAAAAAGGAACCCAAGTGGAGGGAGGCAGTTTTGCCGTGAGTAGGACAAGAGAGAAATTTTGTGGAGGTGGACTCTTCTCTGAACTGGCGTCAAGGGCAGAGCGGAGTTCCGTACGGCGCAGAGAGGAAATTGGTGTGGACACTGCATGCACAGCGGCTGCACTCCAGATAAAATTAGCTGCAGCAACGTTTAGCTCCAACTGTGGAGAAACGAACCAGTCAAATTAGTTAATTGTTCTTGCAAGAACTGAGAGGGCACTATAATATGCACGCTGCTTCAACCATGCTTGTGTCTATCGCCACATAATAAGACTAGGGTTGAGTACATGTTTTCTCACATAACGAGAAACATAAGGAAAGTCTCTACTGGAAAGTTCAGCAAAGGCCAGATTAGTTTTGTAGGAATTTCAGTGGGAGAGAACGGCCTTGCAGACAGCAGCACGTCGCAGCTTAAGGTAAATACCGCGTGCAGAGGCGTAAACTTTGTTGGTTCACCAGCTTGTGTCCACTGTAAACTCGAACGGCCTTGGGTAACCTTGCACTCAAATTTGTCACTTGACTAACCATCCACCGTAGACTTGATTGTCATCCTAAACAGTACCGAACTTTGAATCGGAATTGGACGATTTTCGTAGGACTGACCAACATCATAACGTATGAGTAGGAGAAGTTTTGTAAAGAAACGTCCAATTGAACTTTCATATTATTGTGCTTAGGATTAGTGTAAAGAAACTTCAAGTGAAACATCCATAATGTTGTGCTGAAGAGTAATGTTATTTCAGAGAGTTAATATTTAACATTGTTGTGTATAAACATGTTTCACTCTTTGATGTTGGCAAATGCGTTATCCATGACGGTGTTTTTACGTCGGCGAGTTGAAAACTGTGTGAAAAGCTGTAATTTGGTGAGAAATATTGCGACATTAAACTTGTCATTTCACCTCACACGCCGGCCGCGGTGGTCTCGCGGTTCTAGGCGCGCAGTCCGGAACCGCGCGACTGCTACGGTCGCAGGTTCGAATCCTGCCTCGGACATGATGTGTGTGATGTCCTTAGGTTAGTTAGGTTTAAGTAGTTCTAAGTTCTAGGGGACTAATGACCACAGCAGTTGAGTCCCATAGTGCTCAGAGCCATTTGAACCATTTTTCACCTCACACAGTTGTTCTCAATTCATGAATAAGCAAAAAGTAAACAAACCCCGGCTACCTACCAACGTGAAGAACAGGACGCGTGCGCTATATCTTAGTACGATGCAACGCTATTGGAGAACCGAGCACGTCACCTTAATGGGCGCTGTGATCAGCGAAGTGGCTCCCTATTCACTCTGTTCACCAGTCAATGTAGGCTAGTATGTACTGCAAGACCAACATCATATCTTGTGGCGGCACGGCACTGCTCGCACACCTTCAGGACTTCTTCGTAGTTTACAGTTACGTTCAGGACAGTTTGCCAGAGACCAGACGGCCCACAACGAAAAAAATATATCCAACCTTCCGTCAGCAACAATCTCGCAATGTGGCCAAACAGAAGTACCCGGCGATACAGAGGTTGAGAATATGGAGAGCGGTCCATCTTCCCTCTCTCCCTACAAAGGTACGCGCATTGTGGTATGTAGTGGTGAACAACAAATTTCCGAACCGTCAACAACTGCACTCTAATCATCTGGTCGACATGCCGATAGGCCCCCATTCCGACGAGCACTGTTTGGCTTGTTGCACGGCAATCGACTGTTGGCTTCTAACTAGCAAAATGCTGGCCCTTTTACTGGATACGGCGCACACGGTGATCAGAGCTGACGACCTACTTTTCCCAGACAAAGTATACTTTCCCACAGCCAGGAAAAACACAGTAAACTGGACAAAGGAGATGGCGACGTATTATTTGTATTGCACCCATGGCAAGAACGTCATAGACTTCTAGTATGTACTGCAAGACCAACATCATATCTTGTGGCGACACGTGAAATATAGAACATGATTTTCGAATTACTTGGGATCGTTATTCACAGACCCTCTGGCTAGTTGGGGTGTTCCGGGTATGGGAAGTGAAATGAGGAGATAGCTCAACGTTCAGGAACTAACGTTCAAGCCTGATGTATTCAGGGGACTATACATAGTTTATAAGTTAACGAGAAGCCGACCTGGATACACGCCAACAAGGCCATTGCAGTGTCTCGTTTCCGTTTCATTCTTTCTCTAGATGCGTTTGAAGCCGTTTTTACGTTTGGATGGGTTGATTGGCACCTTTAGTTTCTGTATGTTGTGTTGAGCACCTATGAAAGACAATAAAAATCAATAGACACAAAAATACACCTCAAATAAATCCCTTAAAAATCGCACTGCTTACGGGTGGGAAGGCGTGTCCGGCGGATTAGTGTCGAGATCCGGTGTGCCAGCGAGTCTGTGGATGTTTTTTAAGGTGCTTTTCTATCTGCCTCGGCGAATTCGGGCTGGTTCCCTTTATTCCGCCTCAGTTACAATATGTCAGTGATTGCTGCGCAAACACTTTCTCGAGGTACGTGTACAAACATTAGGGTTAGATTCATCTGCTGTGAGACGTTCTCGGGTGTGTCCATTGGTGTCCGAACCGCACAATAAGCCTGGGTTCAGTGTGGGGGAGCAGTGGGCTGAATGGACTGCTGTAGCCTGTTGTGGGGATGTGTACCACTGAGGCCTACAGTGGGGACACAGCCTCTTCATCATTTCTAGGTCCCCAGGTTAATACAATACAATATGCATGGAATGTGGGGAAATGATTTGGGTTGGGGGTACCTCGACACTCAAGCCCAAGAAAAGCTCAAAAATTATGCTTTCTCAGCAATCAGTTTTAACTCTCTCCCCCCCCCCCCCCCCTCCCCATAAACTGTGTTCTCACACACATGCATTCGAATATAGATACTACCAAATTACGGTTAATTCTCACTTATTCCATTAGTATTAAGGAGAAGAATCAAAGTGTTTATCAGACTTAAGCCATTCCCTAGCATGTTCTGTAGGAGGCTGGACTGATGCCACAAAAAACTGCCTTAATGGAGTGAAGAGGGTATACTCTAGAGATGTGGTGTTAGGGCGAAATTGCTATATTATCCTACACGTGAGCAAAACTACCTAACATCATAACATCATACCATGACTTCTGTGTGCAAGAGGAATGCTACCAGGGCTGTGGTGATGCTACTGCACACAGCAATAAGACTGTTACATCTCCTATCTCCTCGTGGTACTTACTTCCACATAACTTTGTGTGCCATAGTGATTGTGGTAGGAAATTGCAGGGTGGTTGTATGTCAGGTGTTGGTCACATTTGTCTTCCATTAGAGTAGTAATATTGTAGCATTCTGCATGACTAATACTTCGGAAACCATGCGCCTTTAACAGTATAGCGTTTTTAGCTGTAGAACAGTGTAGCCATAGAAGGAGTGTGTGTATACTCAAAGATCATTTATATCATGCCCGTACCTTCTTGGTACTGACTCCAGACATTGGAATAATACCACAGAATTGATAGCACAGTTGATTTACGTGAAATGTTTCAAAATCCATCCATCTGGAGCTCCATCATGTATAAACCACACATAGCTTCTTAACTGTGTCTTATATCACCACGACACTCTCATATTTACTATACACCGATAAAGGGGGGTAACCTCCTCGACATGCACCGATCTGGAGAGACCTTGTGTGCTTAGATGGGTGCCATGAGTAAGACTGGTCCGGAATAGTCTTCGCTGAACAGTAGTTTTGGACACGTAACCACTCTATCCCTTCATGAGACGTGGAATGTAATTGGTATAGTACCCTCCAATTCTGTTCAGTTGTAGATTAAATTGTCGACTGTGTTGCAGGGATGGTCGGTCAAGGAAAACGCTGGGGGATCTGACAATCTCCAACTTTCACTTCCATCCATACAGGGAAAGTTGGCCACTAGTAATCGTAAACTCCACACTATGATTGATGTGTTAGAAATTTGTAAATAACCCAAATGCATCGTTCTAGGACGCTGTCTGGTACACTTTGGTGTATATAACTGAATGGCTGTACTGCACAGTCAGTCTATCTGCATTGGCAATCTAGTACATGGTACTTGCGAAGCACTGGAGGGGTGGTTCAAGGATGATTCAGAAATTGGGAATCAGTTTGTTGTGGCATTGGCTGCTATTGAAAAACACGGAACAGCTGCTAAATTACTTAAATTGATCGCACTGCTAACTGCACAGATTATCACTGAACATGCTCCCCTATCGATGATGTCTTTCCTATCCCATCCACAGACTGGTACGCTGTTGATTACCATATAATGATTGACTGACACCACTTGTTTGAGATGGAGAGAGCCAATAGATATCTGCTACTTGACACTGTGAAACATGGGATTAAATTTAGGGGTCATTACATTCAGATAGTCTTTTGGAGACGTTCTTCAATGCTTCAGCTTGTCCTATTTCCATATGCTGTGATACCTGTCACATTTTGTTTCACTAATAACAAAACAGTACCAATTTTTATTTCTACCACCTCATGTGTGTTGTGAACAGTACCTTCCGGCAGTGGTCAGCACTGGAACAGTGATCGTGTACATGACAGTTTCCATTTATTTCCATGTATTCCACATTTTTGTTAATAAGAAACATCGCCTATGTGTTTTATTTCTATCATCTTGTGTGTTGTGGAAGCAGAACAGTTTACACCATGCGATGTCCAGCTCTCTGTGAGAGCCAAAGGATTGAATCATGTTAATGTCAGTTTAACACTCGATAGAGACCTCAGAGCCATGGTAGAAAAATGAAACATATTTCGATGTACAAAGCTATAGTGATACACTGCTTGGATGTGTTACAGTTGAAAAATAATGTATCAATCTGCTTAAGAAAGAACAACACAGGAACCCTCTCTTGTGATTCATAATCTGTGGGATATGATCTTCCTCCAATACAGGCGGCAAACCTTCACACAGGTTTCCACAAGCAACTTCGAACACTGGCCACCTGATCAAATGGACCAATATGTTCATATGTAATATTCTTGATGTCTACATGCAGACGGTATTTGTTTTTCGATACATTAGAAGAGAGAAGGGGTAAAATCTAATACGACAATGTTAGGAGGTTATATTACGGGGAGTGGTATGACTGGTTAAAGTTTGGATGCATATAGTTTGTAGTTTTTTACCTATTCTGGATGTTACAAAATAATGATGAGAAGTACTCTCTGTCATAATAAATGACTTATACGATGCTGATCGGTATCGGTATTTTATTTGTCTGAAATGAACATAATGCCTTCATGCATGACAGTTTGTAATTTGAACATGTGGTATGCTCTCAAACCACACTGATATTGCTCATAATACTAAAAGAAATCGACTTTATCTGTTCTCATGGAGTTGCAGCTGTTTTTATTATTATCATCAGGATTGAGTGTTTAAAAATATGTATTACAGCAAGTCCCTTGTTACCTTATATTTCATAAAGTCTACGTATAGAGTAGGCCTCACTTGAATTATAGCTCATCGTGAAACCTAGAAATGATAGCGTTTTTCCTGACATATTATGTAGACTGCATGAAACATGCTGTTCTGTGACGACCAAATTGCTTACAAAACTGCAATGCAAGAATCTGCTGCTATCGCAAATGATAATCTGCTATATGTGGACTTCTTCTTGAAATACCCATAACACAAACTTTACAAGCCGGTCAATAGTGGGTAGTTATGGAGCAAAGATGTCAGATAGCATCGGATGCTATTTGTTTTGATATATCAGAGAAATCTTATTGGGTTCTCTATGAGGGGGCGTTCTGAGGATCTACTACAAGATTAAAAGACCTGCTCTTACACTGTTTCTTTCTTATTTTTTTTTTACATTTCATAAATGCTAGTGCCATACAGCATTGCATTATTAAAACGTGACCAGCTAAAGTGTACAAAATAACAACGTCCTCTTCAATTCAGCCTGTTGTTACCAAACGTAAGATGATTTTGTTATCTGACATTTGAACAAATGGCATGAATGACTGTATTCTGTAATGTTATATCATGTGTCAGAAATGTTTGTAAAACTCACTTGTCTCACAGTTTATTTACAGAAACTGATTTGAATGCTAGGAGCACACTCAAACCACGTACAGTACAGTTTAAATTATTGTTTTTCTTTACTCTCATGAAAGTTTCAAAATAACATGGACAGTCTGCAGTGATTGGCATTTTTCGCAGAAAAATAGTGGAAGTTCCTTTTTCTATTTTACGCAGTGTGGATATGTATAGCAGATATGAGATAAGTTAATACATCTGTCAGATGTATCGCTATGAACCTTCGACCTCTGCAGTTTGGTCATCTGTAATCAGCAGAGTTGCTGAGGCATGGTGAGAGATGCGAATTGTATCCGGCAGTCGAAATTAAAGGAATGAATGTACGGATGCCATTCTATATCGATAATGCTATCCTCCGAAAATATTATGATGCTCTTGTGCATTAAAATGTATAGTTTTTATGCAATGAATGCTCTGAAACTACATAGGTTTTTCTCATAAAAGTAAAATAAAATGGAGTGTGGCTATGTTTGTGAAAACAAGACTGATTTTAGTGCTGTCACTATTGTGCTTTATTTAATAGATGATCGCTTATAAGTGGCTTGTTGACGTTAAATATAACATTCACAGTGAAGTGTTTTCACTCGCAAAAGCCTTCCGCCAGCGGGAGAAATCGGTTGCGTCAGGAACAAACAACTCATGGTTGGTGTATCCATCATTTATCTTGCTTTGTTCCATGGCCTGCCGGTACTACAGCCTATTGTGTGTGCCGACACCGATAACACTGACCGACTGGTTGGACCTCTGGCTAAGTCTGGCCACACCCACTGCTCAGGGTGGATAACGTACCTGCATCCAGAAGCGGTAGCACTGGATATTTGAGCAAGCTTTCTGGAGAGTTCTCCGGAATTACATTGTTGTTAAAGAGGGGGAGGGGGGGGAAGTATTTCTGAGAATTTTCTGCCTTTCTTGAAATTCACACCTTCTCCTTCAATTTACCACCAAAATTCGAAATTCCTGCCAATACGGCAGGTGGAGCAGATGGAAGTGGAGGGGCAGGGAGGGGAGAAGGTGGGGACCCACATGCTGACAGTGGAAAACACTTGATATCATCCAGGGTCGGGGGTTGGTGTAAGATAATTAATTTGCATATCAATTTGATATCAAAATTGGTGTGGTGCCGCCATAGCCCTACTGCTAAAGTTTCCATCTGTCATCTGTGAGTCGTTATTGCACACTGACATCGAACGTAGGTGGTGACCACATTAATGTTTTAGGAATGTGAATATAAAGACAAATACAAGTTGCTGTTTAGCTTTGTCACCAAAAATTTTGAAAATTCTGGACTGTTTACATCAAAATTTATCACAGTTCTCCAATTAAACTTGGGATGGAAGTAGGCTATACATTCTTGCATATATGTTTTTAAATTCTTAAAAATTTCTTTACTGGCTTGCCTCACATTTTGACACGACATTCTAATATCTATTCACTGAAGAGCCAAAGAAACTGGTACACCTGCCTAATATCGTGTAGGGCACCTTTAGAAGCAGAAGGGCCACAACACGACATGGCATGTACTCAACTATTGTCTGAAGTAGTGCTGAAGGGCATTGACACAATGAATCCTGTAGTACTGTCCATAAATATGTAAGAGTACGAGAGGATGGAGATCTCTTCTGAACAGCACGTTGCAAGGCATCCCAGGTATGATCAATAATGTTCATGTCCGAGGAATTTGATAGGCAGAGCGATGCCGGAGATTTGATGTTTACCGAATTCCTGATATTCACGGTACACCCGTGAAATGGTCGCACGGGACCCCCCCCCCCCCCCCCCCCCTTCGTCGTTATCTACGAGATGGTGTGTCTCATCACTCGTTCACACTCACTTCAATGTTGATAATCTGCCACTGTAGCAGCAGTAACCGATCTAACAAGTGCGCCAGACTCTTGTTGTCTTCTACAGGCGTTGCCGACCGCAGCGCCGTATTCTGCCTATTTACATATCTCTGTATCTGCATACGCATGCCTATACCAGTTGCTTTAGCGCATCAGTGTATGAATGTCGTTATTTATTGTTGTCTTCATTAACGACGCTAGTACGAATTATATCTTGACTCTTCTTGCTAGCCGGCCGAAGTGACCGAGCGGTTCTAGGCTCTTCTGTCTGGAACCGCGCGACCACTACGGTCGCAAGTTCGCATCCTACCTCGGGCTTGGATGTGTGTGATGTCTTTAGGTTACTTAGGTTTAAGTAGTTCTAAGTTCTAGGGGGCTGATCACCTCAGATGTTACGTTCCATAGTGCTCAGAGCCATTTGAACCAATCTTCTTGCTACTACATGGCGGTATTTATGAACGCTGTGCACATTGAGAGCTTTTGTGTATGCCATTAAACTGTAAATAAACTAAGGAAAAGTGTGGAAAGAAAATATAATGAGGAGCTCATGAACGTCATAAACGAAAACTAATAAACTGAACATAATCGTGAACGCTTTGTGTTGATAAAGTAGTGCGTGCTAGCTAACAGTACAGACCCAAGACCGGCAGCTGTGGCCGAGAGGTTCTAGGCGTTTCAGTCCGGAACCGCGCTGCTATTATGGTCGCATATTCGAATCCTGCCTCGGGCATGGATGTGTGTGATGTCCTTAGGGTAGTTAGGTTGAAGTAGTTCTAAGACTAGGGTATTTTAGGGTATTGATGACCTCAGATGTTAAGTCCCATAGCGCTTAGAGCCATTTGAACCATTTGAAGAGACCCAAGTTTAATGTGCGTGGTAGGTTCACAAACGCACGTCAGTTGTGTGGCTTCTCTTCACTTGCCCACCAATATTCAAGCAATTGCTGAAAAACACATAAGAAAATACTGTAGACGAATACAACACTATAACACATAGAACAAAGTTTACACAGTTCACAGAAGGACGACAGGCACGAATTCCCTTTCTTAGGTTAACTGACGATTCTGGCGTTAAAATTAAAATAAAACACGTTTGCCAAACCATGAAAACAGTGGACACAATACATTAGAAAAAACTTCAAGAAGAAAGAGAGAGATAACAAGCATAATATAAAAGATGTGGGGAACTGTGTTGGGTGGAAATAATGGGGTGGAGGCGAAACGATTCGTCTATGGCACGGTCTTCTCTGCACTGTAAAAGATTTGTATTTTCAGGGCAGGCTCTTGCACGCTGTGACGTAATTCTTTATGATATATCGGCACTCATTTCCGCAACGTTCTGCTATTCATTGTGTGCACACTAGAACAGTCAACACGCCGTTTGTGTAAATATCACGGCAAGTGAAGCAGAACGTACTTTAATTAAATTCTCTTGTCTGTAGTACAGGGATTTTACGTCAATGAGGGTAGCGAATGGATGAAACTTTGCTTTCGCAAGGTTGCGTATGAAATGGATGTCTTCGTTCGAAACAAACGCAAATAAAACTGCAGGCTGGAACAAAAGCACTCCTCTCTCTCTCTCTCTCTCTCTCTCTCTCTTTCTCGCACACACACACATACACACACACAAGCGCGCAGGTGACTGTGTAAGCACGAACAGGGCCGTACCGTAGGCGTGGTGAAAGAGGTCCCCGGCAAGGGCGCAGGCACAGAGCGGGTGCAAAAACTGGCCTAATAAAAGAATAAGAAAGGAAATACGGTTTAAGGCTTAATCGAGAGTGGTAGCCTCCCTTTCCTATCTTCTGCCTACGAGAAAAAGCCTTTTTCTCGCCCCTGTACTATAAACGCACGCCGTTCTCGCGGTGTCATTTCTGCAGTGGATTTCGCCCACGTAGCAACTACCGGGTGGTTGTAATTAAAGTGCAGCTACTCACATAACTCCACCGTGGGCTCTAATTACCTGATGGCAGCGAAAAATGTTAGATTCTCTAATGTGTTAATGCAGAAGCGATGTACGCTGGAAAAAAAGGGTTCTAATTTTGGCTGCCAGCTGCGAATCTGGCACTGTGAAAAACGTATAGAAATGTTTCCATATATATATATATATATATATATATATATATATATATATATATATATATATATATATATATATATATATAATGGATTACTATCAGGACGTGGGCAGGAAAGGTCACACAGCTAAGAAAGGAGTAATTTTGATTTTATTATTAACCGCAACTTAAACACTTTGTTCAAAATTAACACCAGAGATGTCGACGAGATCCTTTGTATAGCCATATTTGTATCTTGTGGCCAAAATTGGAAGTAATATTTGTACAGTGTAAATCGATACCGCATTAGCGCAGTTGCATATATACCAAGTTTTGCTGCTATACGATAATTGCAGCACTTTAATTATAATTACTCAGAATAACACAAACCAACTAATGCGGCTCATGGTTCAAAAACAAGTTTCTGGTTGCCTATCCTACGTCTTCCAGGGGCAACGAAATTTGGTTTTCGATGCGAATTTAAAAATTTCAAGTGCTGTAAACGCCTTCTCATTAACACGTGTAAACTTTTATGTTCAAGCCTTAACACAGTGAAATAAGTATTACAGATAGAAATTGTGTATACGTCTTGAGGTATCGCAGTCACCACATATAAATCACTCAGATTATATTCACCCATAATTTGAGAATGAAAGCACTTAGCGATTTCCAACAAACTTTATAAATAATTACAAATCATACTGAAGCTTTTTATCGCTGAAATCCTCCACAAAGTTATAAAAGGAAAAAGGTTTGTAGCTTCAATTTTCCCTGTTTGGCTAGTGAACGGGAATGTCATTCTGTTCCGATCAAAATTCGACTGTCAAGTATTTACAGTTTTTATAAAATTTTTATTCCTGAAGAGAACAGATGTCATCGTTGATTCTTGCTAATTTTACATTCATCTCTATCATTGCTGCACTTGTGCTGTATATTCAAAGGCAAGTCTTGCAGTAAGTGAATTAATAATGACTGACACGTTTTGCAGGCTACTGAAGTCTCCTACAGCTCGATGAAATGAAGTGTGCGTCTGGAACATAAATGCCCCGAACACGGGGGTCATTATCCCTTAGCTCCGGCATAAGCCGTCTTCTCTCTGGGCGGTCGCTTCGGCCGAAGTAGGGACAGTCTTACCAGTGGGCTTGTTTCCTCTTTAGAACGAAAATTCCTGTGGCCGTCATGTTGTGTGCGCCAGCCTCGACTTTTTCAACCTCGGTACGCACTTGCAATTTATTTATTAGATTTACATATCGCTTACATGAATTCATACAAAACTGACTCTACCTTATCGAGTTTGGATTCGAATGAAGCGCCTTGATGTACAGAACACGATTGTGAGGACGGAATATATAAGAGATGAAGGTCAGGAGACCATGCCACCTTACAATGTTCCTATACCACTTTGATAAATCTGTTGCAAAATCGCCCCTCTCTATTAAAGACAAGAGGTGAAGGATGCTAGGTTGTTGATAATGTCCAAGGAACCACACTAATTAAACTATGTGCAACAGAATTAGTAAACGCTAATTATTGGTCCAGCAATGGATCAATGGGTAGGTGTAACCACAAATCTGCATTCATTACGCACTGGATGACTACTAAAGAATGAAATTTACAGGCTCAATTAATTCTTGAGTTTATAAAGAAAATTTGATTTAATTTCAACATTGTCGAATAGTTCAGTGAAAGACTGCTTCAGACGTAGCAAGCGGTAATAATAAATCGAAGAAAAATCAAATTGAAACGACTTATGGTTGACAAAGTTGACGAACGGGGTAGTATATAATGATAAGTTCGGCTCTCTAACATATTAAAAACTAACTGACCAAATTCAGCGACTCAAAACGGTGACTGTTTCATGCTCAGAATAGAAGAGCAGTTGTTTGCACTGTGCCTGTCCCAGAGACCAAGTTGAACACAGCCATGAAATTATGGAGATTCCTTGTGACCTATACTGCCGGTGCTGCCTATTAAACTCAACATCACTGCAGTGTCAGTGCCAACGGCTCACTAAGTACATCTTTATATGTACAGTTGATGCATCGTTCTTGCACAAGGCCTGGCCCAGAAGACTGCTGACCGAAGTCTGCACCTGAAGCGTCCTGACAGAAGTACGTCATGGCACCTACCGAACCCGAAGTGATTCTGCTAAGAGTAAAACCTGAAGTGACGGTGCTGAGGGCAAAACTGAAAGTTCTAAAGGGTTGAGAGCCTATTCTGCGAACGTTTCCCGCACCTGAAGTAGCAAATGCCAATCACAAAAGGTACCTTTTGTAACCTGCCAATGAAAAAATTAAGCTGACGCTACTGTACTCCCACCAACGTAGGGAAAATGCCATCCCAGTCAAGTGTAGTAATGCCCCATTTGCAAATACTTTAAGCGAAAAAATTTACTCCACAATACCCCAGACAATCTGAAAGTCTTATTTTTGGTTCCATTGACTCGCTGTTTTCTAGCTTGGGAAAACAAATATAAGTAAAAACGTAAGTCTAGACGCCAAGATGGTGGCCGAATCGTGTAGCAATTATTTCCTGGTAATTTCCATGTCTTTTAGAAAGATTTCAAGATGTTTACATCCCTTGAAAAGTCCTTCTTAAGAATGGCTCAAGAAACAGTCGTGCTGTGGACGAGATAACCAGTTGTGCTCCAACACTCCCCAGATACCGAGGAAGTGTTTAAACGCAGCCTCTGTGATTTCAGTAAGTGCTACTGACATGTTTACGCATTCTGTTCCGCCGACCCTCTCACTGCTGTGGGTGATTTACAACTATATCTCAGTGAACAAAGAGTTTCGAGTATTTATCATACAACATTCGTGCTTTTTGCATGCTATTACTTGCAAAAATCCTCGTTTCCATAACTTGAACCGTTTATGAAATATGATGTTGGTTATGACCACACAATTTCTGTTGTGCACGGATGGAACTCTGCTGCAGCACGTGACCGTTCACCGGATCTAAAAATGAAAATCTTAAAACGAAATGAGTTACCTTTCTGCTCTCAGTTTTAAATAAAATTTAGATATCTTATCTACAATTCATACACAGCAATGTATGAGAGAAAATCAGCCTTATGCAAAGTATACATAATCCTTCTTTCCTCTTCAGACTCTTTAAAATTTAATTTAGTGCCTCACTTAATTCTCTGCTGGACAGCAACTGTGATGAATAACGGAAACAAATTCTTTCCTTTATCTATCAAAGATATAGTAGAGTAAGATGTGCTCAAATCAGTTTAATTCACTAAATTTTTTTTCTTAAAATAGGACGATAAGTATTTCACAGCCGTCTCTCAGCGCAGGAAGTAGCATTAACCGAGTAGTGCACTGAATGCGTACAGTACGTAGCAGCCAAAGAGTTAAGAACATTTCTCCCGTTTTTTAGCTGCGCCCGGGTACCCGGGTTCGATTCCCCGCGGGGTCAGGGATTTTCTCTGCCTCGTGATGACTGGGTATTGTGTGCTGTCCTTAGGTTAGTTAGGTTTAAGTAGATCTAAGTTTTTAGGCGACTGATGACCATATGACCATAGATGTTAAGTCCCACAGTGCTGAGAGCCATTTGAAGTTTTTTTTTTTTTTTTTTTTTTTTTTTTTTTTTTTTTTTTTTTTTTTTTTTTTTTTTTTTTTTTTAGCGGAGGGCGCTTGATTGACAAAGAAGAGGCAATCACTGTTGTTGAGTTGCAATGGGAAATAAACACCCATTTCTGCAGTCACTCTGATTTTAGGATTGGATTTAATTGGTATTTACTTAACTGTTCTACCAAACTCTCTAATTTGCTTATCAAAGATGTAGCTGAATTGCATAATAACACATTGTCGAATGAAAAGAGACTAGCCATACTGCTTCGAAACTTTTAGTGAGTAGCCTTAATTGTATATTGTCTTCTGGGTCCTCGAAATCACTTGGTCAACCGCAAAGAGTAATGTATTTAGGGTGATGTTAATTCCGAAACGTCGAAGCATTTTCTTATGCCATTCATTAATAATATCAATATAAAACGGCTACAGTGTGGATGACTGTGGTCACCCCTGTTAAATACTTTGGTCTATATCAGCTAGTGTCGTTTCATCTACATTTCTGATATCCATTTCGTTGTACATATTTTCTATTATTCTTATTCAGTGTTCTGGGAGACATGTGGTTCATCAATTTTAATCAAGCTTTGCAAGTACGTTCTGTACTGAAAATAAAGAGACATATTTTTGGACTCTTTGCTAGACACTCTCTAGTTTCTGAAAAATCGACAAGGTTGACGAAAAATCGTATTTTCAATGCAATACATGGAAAGATCTTCTAATAACAAACATTTCATTAATATAAAATGGGGTCCAATATTTATAATGCCCGAATTACTAGCTTTTTGTGTTTTCATATTTTATCTAGGGTTCTCGACATTCTACACTTCTGGCAGAGCGTGATCGGCGATCGAAACGACATTTCCACTTGAGCAGTGATAGCAGTCGGACGTATTCACCCCTTATCTGATGTAACATTACGAGTGTATCAGTTAGATCATGATGTGATGTATGTTCATTTGTGAGTCTACTTGAATCAAAGAATTGTCCTTGTCTCTCCTTTAGTGGTGTTCTGTTTGATCGCAGATTCGTCCACTAGTCTATGGCGTCAGGATGATTCGACGTACAGATACAGTCAGATTTTAGGTTGATAAATCCACCTATAAAATGCACCCAAGTTCCCTCTAAATGCATGATTTATTAATGGAAATGATCGGTAATACTTCCGATCTGGTTCCCATCTCATGTTTTGACACTGCGCATTATGCCTTTTTGAAAAATCCATTGACCTCCCCGCCCCAAATAGACTGGTTGTTACTTGAACACGGCAGTCAGGTTTCATTCAGCATATGATAATGATGTTTGGTGTATGTGGCGCTCAACTGCGCGGTTATCAGCGCCAGTACAAAATGGTTCAAATGGCTCTGAGAACTATGAGACTTAACTTCTGAGGTTATCAGTCCCCTAGAACTTAGAACTACTTAAACCTAACTAACCTAAGGACATCACACACATCCATACCCGAGGCAGGATTCGAACCTGCGACCGTAGCGGTCGCGCGGTTCGAGACTGTAGCGCCTAGAACCGCTCTGCCACCCCGGCCGGCAGAGCCAGTACAAATTCCAATATTAACTCAGTCAAATCCCGCCACTTTCATGAATGTTTATGAAGTGATGAGGAGAACACAAACACCCAGTCCCAGGGCGGAGAAACTCCCAACACGGCCGGGAAACGAACCTGGGACCCCGTGATCTAGAGTCAACGCTAGCCACTGGACCACGAGCTGCAGAATTCCCTGCATAGGGATGGATCTGTTAGTGTTGTCCACCTTGCTAACTCTGATGTTGAATATACCAATGTGTGAGTTTTCAACATGCTGCTGACGTAGATGATCAGTATCTTAAAGATGTCATGATTATTTTTGGCGATGTTAAGGACATTCGATGGAAACGCTGGTTGAGTCGACACTGTCTTCAGTGCTGTACTGGTAGAATTTCCGTGAGATGTACATTAAACAGAACATCCTGTCTCATCTTCAGATTGGTTGTTATTAGGCCCATGTTACTTGTAGTGGTCAAGTGGGTTCGTGCTCCTTATCTAATGGGAATGTTGACTGGAATACTCTCTTTCAAATTCTGAAGGTGGCAGGTGTAAAATGCAGGGAGCGAAGGGCTCTTTACAATTTGTACAAAAGCAGATGGCAGTTTTAAGAGTCGAGGGGCATGAAAGGGAAGCAGTGGTTGGAAAGGAACTCATACAGGGTTGTAGCCTCTCCCAGATGGTATTCAATCTGTATATTGAGCAAGCTTTGAAGGAAACAAAAGAAAAATTCGGAGTAGGTATTAAAATCCATGGAGAAGAAATAAAAACTTTGAGGTTCGCCGATGACATTGTAATTCTGCCAGAGACAGCAAAGGACTTGGAAGAGCAGTTGAACGGAATTGACAGTGTCTTGAAAGGAGGGTATAAGATGAACATCATCAAAAGCAAAACGAGGATAATGGAATGTAGTCGAATTAAGTCGGGTGATGCTGAGGGTATTAGATTAGGAAATGAGACACATAAAGTAGTAAAGGAGTTTTGCTATTTGGGGAGCAAAATAACTGATGATGGTCGAAGTAGAGAGGATATAAAATGTAGACTGGCAATGGAAAGGAAAGCGTTTCTGAAGAAGCGAAATTTGTTGACATCGAGTATAGATTTAAGTGTCAGGAAGTTCTTTCTGAAAGTGTTTGTATGGACTGTAGCCATGCATGAAAGTGAAACATGGACGATAAATAGTTTGGACAAGAAGAGAATAGAAGGTTTCGAAATATGGTGTTACAGAAGAAATCTGAAGATTAGTTGGGTAGATCACATAACTAATGAGTAGGTGTTGAATAGGCTTGGGGAAAAGAGAAGTTTGTGGCACAACTTGACTAGAAGAAGGGATCGGTTGGTAGGGCATGTTCTGAGGCATCAAGGGATCACCAATTTAGTATTGGAGGGCAGTGTGGAGGGTAAAAATGGTAGAGGGAGACCAAGAGATGCATACACCAAGCAGATTCAGAAGGATGTAGGTTGCAGAAGGTACTGGGAGATGAAGAAGCTTTCACAGGATAGAGTAGCATGGAGATCTACATCAAACAAGTCTGAGGGCTGAAGACCACAACAACAACATCTAATGGGAGAGATCACGAACATGTCAGTGGTCCAAAGCAGGTTAATGTTCTCAAAAATTCCCTTGAACAGCGACATAAATTGAGGTTAACAGATCTCGTTCCACCTGGTGCTAATTCACGTGGTAATGCACAGCCAGATTTGAGTTTATTCGAGAGCAATTTTCCCCCGTGAAATCTGAAGGCGCATTCTGGGCCGTCTGCTCCTCGTGCCGATGCTCAGGTGCTGCAGTGTAAGGCACGTCGTACCTAGGATGCTGATGTTTCCCATATGAAATACCCCTGTCACCCCTCGTGCGTAAAGCCTCTCTCCTGCTGATGCAAATTGCGTAGCAGCCTACCTTGCTTCTGTGGATGCTGAGGGGGTGCGGATCATTCGGCCTTTGGCCTGCATCTTATGGAGTCGTGTCAGGGAACGACCGTGTGTGATCCGCATCCCTTGCCGACCCTTCACTGTCCCCCCTCTCCCTCCGCCACAGATATCAAAGTCTGATGGACAGCGACGCCTGCCTGTCTCCGTATCGACCACCGCCGACGGTGCTTCGATTACTCAGCCTTCGGAGCTTGTAAAAAGAGAAACAAAAAAAAAAGTAAAGCTTGTGGCAAAAGAAGGGAATGTGGACAAGGGGCAGTAAACTATCATACCGCTCATCCGTATTCGATTCTTGCTCGTCGCTGTTTTTCATTCGATACTTTTTTCGATATACCTGATAATATTATGACAACTGGAATACTTTCCTTTGCATTTTTTTTGAAGTAAAGATCAGAAGACGGGGTTAATAATAAAATAATTAGATATTACAGTTAGTATTATCGTGGTACAGAGTACAAAAATATACCTATAGTATATTATTGCGTAATCCTAACTGGTAGTGTATTCGTGGGCGTTCTCACAAACTGTGGGGTGAAACTTCTCATAGAAAATGGGAAAAACCTTAAATTATGTTGCACCATGCACTATACACGAACGAAATATCTCCGCATTGACATATTTCCCGGTACATTTTTCGTGGAAAACATATCTGATTACACGTTGCTAAATCCGGCCATAGCTCATATCAGTTTGCATGTGTACCAATCCTATAACAGCACATTTCGAAAGAGCTGGCCAGTGTGGGCGAGCGGTTCTAGGCGCTTCTGTCTGGAACCGCGAGACCACTACGGTGTCAGGTTCGAATCCTCCTTCGGGCATGGATGTGTGCGATGTCCTTAGGTTAGTTACGTTTAAGTAGTTCTAAGTTCTAGGGGACTGATGACCTCAGACGTTTAAGTCCCATAGTGCTCAGAGCCATTTGAGCCATATTTCGAAAGATAGGAGCGGACACTGGTTATGGACCAACGAATGAATTTGGGTAACATCCGCCCTATGTTGTAATTATCTCCTCTGCTGTGATGTCTCGTGATTTTGAAGTCGTGCGATAAAATTCTTTTCCTGTCTGATAAAGTAAATGTCACACTGTTGATAAAGAGAGGTACATTTCGATGGTCTCTTTTTGTCGGTGTAGATCGATTATGCATCGTCACTGCAAAAGTCCTATTGTAGCGCGTCATGTTCCACATTGAAAGGAACTCTTAATACTTTATTTATACTCGTTTGATTATTAATCATAGCTCCTGCTGTTTTATTATAAAAAAGGCAGACAGGACTAATCTGATTATCAGACTATTATCAAATACACCGAAGAAACGTCCAATGAAAAAGAAAAGATGTCCAAGAATTAAATTCGGTCCAGTGGTTTGTCAGTCGGAATACTCGAGCGCTTCTCGCTCCGATAGACGTAAACAATGACACGTACCCACATTACAGCATGAAAACGCAAAAATGTCAACAGTTCGAGTAGTATTAACTTTGGACTCGATATTACATTAATAAAATATGTTTTTTAGACGATGTTTCGATGAATAGCACTGTAAAAACGATTTTCTGTCATCAACTTTGACATCGATTTTTGAAAACTAGAGTGTCTAGAAACAAGCGGAAACACTTGTGTTTTTATTTTCAGTATAGAACGTCATTGTAAAAATTGATCAAGATCGGTGACTAACATGTCAGACCTTCTCCTTGTAAGAGTTGAAATTGATTTACCCCGTTTACGCTCTCGAAAGCTTTTTCGTGTTCAATAAGAATGATGTATTCGGTGTTATTTTCTATTGGCTGTGCCATAGTTAATAAACAGTTTGAGCACGTCCTCCTTTGCAGAAACTATTTTGAGCATAATATTTTATTGCTTTGAGTTACACCGCCGTGAAAATGGTTCAAATGGCTCTGAGCACTATGGGACTTAACATCTGAGGTCATCAGTCCCCTAGAACTTAGAACTACTTAAACCTAACTAACCTAAGGACATCATACACATCCATGCCCGATGTAGGATTCGAACCTGCGACCGTACTGGTCGCGAGGTTCCAGACTGAAGCGCCTAGCACCGCTCGGTCACATCGGCCGGCCACTGCCGTGGAGAAGCAAGAACTAATCACTTACACTATGAGATCAAAAGTGTCCGAACACCCCCAAAAACACGTATTTTTCATATTAGGTGCATTGTGCTACCACCTACTGCCAGGTACTCCATATCAGCGACCTCAATAGTCATTAGGCATCGTGAGAGAGCACAATGGGGCGCTCCGCGGAACTCACGGACTTCGAACGACGTGAGGTGATTGCGTGTCACTTGTGTCATATGTCGGTTGGTCACAGCCATTGTGCTCCCTGCCGCCGTTGGATAAGCAGCTGCAGCAGCAAGTCGTATAACCCTAGCTTACTTATTTGTTAGATAGTTTAATTCATTTCTTTGCGTGTTTTTGGGTACTTGCATTGTTTAATTCATATATTTCGGGAGTATTATAGTATTTGACAGTGGTAGCAGCGCTCTTTAGTGTTTACTTGGTAGATTCTTATTTAAATTGCGTGTGAGTTTCGTATAGGAGGTGCAATTTCAAGTTTTAGTTACTGTAATCGTAAATTCAGCAGATTGTAGCGCAGTCGTTAGGCATTTGTACAGGTTAGTTGATACATTCTTTGCGTGTTTCGCTTGCGTTATCTAGGCACGGACTCGTGTTTCAGTAACTGTTGTTCAACATCGATTAGAATGGACAGGGACTACGATTGCTATGTTCGGATGAGGGCTGACTTGGCATCCCTTCCCTCACAGCTGCAATCGGCGCTGACTTCGGTCGCGCAGCTTGAGGCTGTTGCCAATGGGCACCACTGTGGGCAGCCGTACTTGGGTATCACGGGGATGTCAACCTCGTCCCGTCTGTCCCCAGATCGGTCTGCCGCTGTGGTTGCACCGGTTGCTGCCCGCAGTGGGGCTGAGCCCTCGCCTGTGGTTGATTGGGAGGTCGTTCCAAGGCGTGGCAGGCAGCGAAAGGCGTCCCCGGAGGCTGATCAGAAAGCCTCCCCGGTGCGTCTGACAAACCGGTTTCAGGCACTGTCTCTGGCTGAGCCAGATGCAGCTGCCTGCCCTGTTTCAGAGGATCATTCTCAGCCTTCAAGGTCCGGGCAATCGCAGAGGGTGGGCTTACTGTTAGTTGGGAGCTCCAATGTTAAGCGCGTAGTGGGGCCCCTTAGGGATACAGCGGCTAAGGAGGGGAAGAAATCCAGTGTGCACTCCGTGTGCATTGCGGGAGGAGTCATTCCTGATGTGGAAAGGGTCCTTCCGGATGCCATGAAGAGCACAGGGTGCAGCCAGCTGCAGGTGGTGGCACATGTCGGCACTAATGACGTGTGTCGCTTTGGATCTGAGGAAATTCTCTCTGGATTCCAGCGGCTATCTGATTTGGTGAAGGCTGCCGGTATTGCTTACGAGATGAAGGCAGAGCTCACCATCTGCAGCATCGTTGACAGAACCGACTGCGGACCCTTGGTGCAGAGCCGGGTGGAGGGTCTGAATCAGAGGCTCAGACGGTTTTGCGACCGTGTTGGCTGCAGATTCCTTGACTTGCGCCATATGGTGGTGGGGTTTCGGGTTCCGCTGTATAGGTCAGGAGTTCACTACACTCAGCTGGCGGCTACACGGGTAGCGGAGGCTGTGTGGCGTGGACTGGGCGGTTTTTTAGGTTAGAAGGCCTCGGGAAAGTACGGGGTGGGCTGCAATGTCAATGGGTGCATGGCAATTACAGGACGTGCTTGGATCAAGGAACAGTCGGAATTATAGTTGTAAATTGTTGTAGTTGCGCTGGAAAAGTCCTTGAGCTTCAAGCGCTAATAGAAAGCACAGAAGCTGATATCGTTATAGGTACAGAAAGCTGGCTAAAGCCTGAAATAAGTTCTGCAGAAATTTTTACGAAGTCTCAGACGGTGTTCAGGAAAGATAGATTAGGCAGAATTGGTGGTGGAGTGTTTGTGTCTGTCAGTAGTGGTTTATCTTGTAGTGAAGTCGAAGTAGACACTCCGTGCGAATTGGTATGGGTGGAGGTTATACTTAACGGCCGAATTAAGTTAATAATTGGCTCCTTCTACCGACCCCCAGACTCCGATGATACAGTTGCGGAACAGTTCAGAGAAAGTTTGAGTCTCGTAACAAATAAATACCCCACTCATACGGTTATAGTTGGTGGGGACTTCAACCTACCCTCGGTATGTTGGCAAAAATACTTGTTCAAAACCGGTGGTAGGCAGAAAACGTCTTCCGAGATTGTCCTAAATGCTTTCTCCGAAAATTATTTCAAGCAGTTAGCCCACGAACCCACGCGAATTGTAAATGGTTGCGAAAACACACTTGACCTCTTAGCCACAAACAATCCAGAGCTGATATAGAGCATCATGACTCATACAGGGATTAGTGATCACAAGGTCGTTGTAGCTAGGCTCAATACCATTTCTTCCAAATCCATCAGAAACAAACGCAAAATAATTTTATTTAAAAAAGCGGATAAAGTGTCACTAGAAGCCTTCCTAAAAGACAATTTCCATTCCTTCCGAACTGACTATGCGAATGTAGACGAGATGTGGCTCAAATTCAAAGATATAGTAGCAACAGCAATTGAGATATTCATACCTCATAAATTGGTAAGAGATGGAACGGATCCCCCGTGGTACACAAAAAAGGTCCGAACGCTGTTGCAGAGGACACGGAAAAAGCATGCGAAGTTCAGAAGAACACGAAATCCCGAAGATGGGCTAAAACTTACAGACGCGCGAAATTTGACACGTACTTCGATGCGAGATGCCTTTAATAGGTTCCACAACGAAACATTGTCTCGAAATTTGGTAGAAAATCCAAAGAAATTCTGGTCGTATGTAAAGTACACAAGCGGCAAGACGCAGTCTATACCTTCGCTGCGCAGTGCCGATGGTAATGTTATCGATGACTGTTCCGCTAAAGCGGAGTTATTGAACGCAGTTTTCCGAAATTCCTTCACCAGGGAAGACGAATGGAATATTCCAGAATTTGAAACACGAACATCTGCTAGCATGAGTTTCTTAGAAGTAGATACCTTAGGGGTTGCGAAGCAACTCAAATCGCTTGACACGGGCAAGTCTTCAGGTCCAGATTGTATATCTACACCTGCACCTACATCCATACTCCGCAAGCCACCTGACGGTGTGTGGCGGAGGGTACCCTGAGTACCTCTATCGGTTCTCCCTTCTATTCCAGTCTCGTATTGTACGTGGAAAGAAGGATTGTCGGTATGCTTCTGTGTGGGCTCTAATCTCTCTGATTTTATCCTCATGGTCTCTTCGCAAGATATACGTAGGAGGGAGCAATATACTGCTTGACTCTTCGGTGAAGGTATGTTCTCGAAACTTTAACAAAAGCCCGTACCGAGCTACTGAGCGTCTCTCCTGCAGAGTCTTCCACTGGAGTTTATCTATCGTCTCCGTAACGCTTTCGCAATTACTAAATGATCCTGTAACGAAGCGCGCTGCTCTCCGTTGGATCTTCTCTATCTCTTCTATCAACCCTACCTGGTGCGGATCCCACACTGCTCAGCAGTATTCAAGCATTGGGCGAACAAGCGTACTGTAACCTACTTCCTTTGTTGTCGGATTGCATTTCCTTAGGATTCTTCCAATGAATCTCAAGTGTGGCATCTGCTTTACCGACGATCAACTTTATATGATCATTCCATTTTAAATCACTCCTAATGAGTACTCCCAGATAATTTATGGAATTAACTGCTTCCAGTTGCTGACCTGCTATTTTGTAGCTAATTGATAAGGGACCTATCTTTCTATGTATTCGCATCACATTACACTTGTCTACATTGAGATTCAATACCGATTAGGTTCCTTTCAGATTACGCTGATACTATAGCTCCCTACTTAGCACTCATATACAACCGCTCGCTCACCGATAGATCTGTACCTACAGATTGGAAAATTGCGCAGGTCGCACCAGTGTTCAAGAAGGAGTAATCCATTTAACTACAGACCTATATCATTGACGTCGGTCTGCAGTAGGGTTTTGTAGCATATACTGTATTCAAACATTATGAATCACCTCGAAGGGAACGATCTATTGACACGTAATCAGCATGGCTTTAGAAAACATCACTCTTGTGCAACGCAGCTAGTTTTTTATTCGCACGAAGTAATGGCCGCTATCGACAGGGGATCTCAAGTTGATTCCGTATTTCTAGATTTCCGGAAAGCTTTTGACACCGTTCCTCACAAGCGACTTCTAGTCAAGCTGCGGACCTATGGGGTATCGTCTCAGTTGTGCGACTGGATTCGTGATTTCCTGTCAGGAAGGTCGCAGTTCGTAGTAATAGACGGCAAATCATCGAGTAAAACTGAAGTGATATCAGGTGTTCCCAGGGAAGCGTCCTGGGACCTCTGCTGTTCCTGATCTATATAAATGACCTGGGTGACAATCTGAGCAGTTCTCTTAGATTGTTCGCAGATGATGCTGTAATTTACCGTCTAGTAAGGTCATCCGAAGGCCAGTATCAGTTGTAAATTCGATTACTCGATAAATAGTACAATTCTCAAGGCTGTCAATTCAACTAAGTACCTGGGTGTTAAAATTACGAACAACTTCAGTTGGAAGGACCACATGGATAATATTGTCGGGAAGGCGAGCCAAAGGTTGCGTTTCATTGGCAGGACACTTAGAAGATGCAACAAGTCCACTAAAGAGACAGCTTACACTACACTCGTTCGTCCTCTGTTAGAATATTGCTGCGCGGTGTGGGATCCTTACCAGGTGGGATTGACGGAGGACATCGAAAGGGTGCGAAAAAGGGCAGCTCGTTTTGTATTATCACGTTATAGGGGAGAGAGTGTGGCAGATATGATACACGAGTTGGGATGGAAGTCATTACAGCATAGACGTTTTTCGTCGCGGCGAGACCTTTTTACGAAATTTCAGTCACCAACTTTCTCTTCCGAATGCGAAAATATTTTGTTGAGCCCAACCTACATAGGTAGGAATGATCATCAAAATAAAATAAGAGAAATCAGAGCTCGAACAGAAAGGTTTAGGTGTTCGTTTTTCCCGCTCGCTGTTCGGGAGTGGAATAGTAGAGAGATAGTATGATTGTGGTTCGATGAACCCTCTGCCAAGCACTTAAATGTGAATTGCAGAGTAGTCATGTAGATGTAGATGTAGATGTCTGTACGCGAGATTTCCACATTGCGAAACATCCCTAGGTCGACTGTCTCCTATGTAACAGTGAAGTGGAAACGTGAAGGGACACTTACAGCACAAAAGCGTACAGGACGACCTCGTATGTCGACGAAGAGGGTCGTACTCTGTAATAGCCAGACATCTCTCCAGACCATCAAACAGGAATTCCAAAGTGCATCAGGATCCACTGCAAGTTCTATTACAGATAGGCGGAAGGTGAGGTAACTTGGATTTCATTGTCGAGCGGCTGCACATAAGCCACATATCACGCCGGTAAATGCCAAACGACGCTTCGCTTGGTGTAAGGAGCGTAAACATTGTACGATTGAACAGTGGAAAAACGTTGTGTGTAGTGATGAATCACGATGCACAATGTGGTGATCCAGTGGCAGAGTGTGGGTATGGCGAATGCTCGGTGAACATCATCTGCCAGCGTGTGTAGTGTCAACAGTACATCTACATCTACATCCATACTCCGCAAGCCACCTGACAGTGTGTGGTGAAGGGTACCTTGAGGATCTCTATCGGCTCTCCCTTCTATTCCAGTCTCGCATTGTTCGTGGAAAAAATTCGGAGGGGATGGTGTTATGGTGTGGTCGTGTTTTTCATGGAGGGGGCTTGCCCCCCTTGTTGTATTTCGTGGCACTATCACCGCACAGGCCTACATTGACGTTTTATGCACCTTCCTACTTCCCACTGAAGAAAGAGCAATTCGGGAATGGCGTTGCATCTTTCAACGCGATCGAGCATCTGTTCATAATGCACGTCCAGTGGCGGAATGGTTACACTACAATAACAACCCTGTAACGGACTGACCTGCATCGTATATAACACTTTTGGGATGTTTTTGAACGCCGAATTTGTGCCAGGTCTCACCGAGATACCTCTCCTCAGTGCAGCACACCGTCAAGAATAGGCTGCCATTCCCCAGGAATCCTTAGAGCACATGATTGAACGTATGCCTGCGAGAGTGGAAGCTGTCATCAAGGCTAAGCGTGGACCCACACCATATTGATTTCCAGAATTACCGATGGGGGGTGCCACGAACTTGTAAGTCATTTTCAGTAAGGTAGCTGGGTACTTTTGATTACATAATGTATGTTTAGTATTATTGTGTACATATTCTAATATTTCCTCTCAGTAAATAGTTTTCAGCAGTACCAAAACACAACGCTTCTCCTCGGAGGCGAATCATTCCGATTGCTGTATTTTCAGACGAGTTCTCGACCAGCTCTTTTTCCTTTTCGTCACAGCACAACGCAGCACAGTACTGTCTCCAGGTGCCCACTTCTTTTGGCCGATGTGTAAATCTTTTTATACTTATATACATCTTCCGACATAGTCTGTGACAATGTCAGTATTGTGTCTTCTCCTGAATATGGAAAGTTCCGAAACGTCCCGTTCACACCTACGAAGATCAGTATTACTGGACGAAGCAATCTATGGCCATGGTTGTAACAGGAATTCACGTGGTCGCTCCACGGGGCACTGAAAGGCCTTCGCGTTGTCACCTCGTTGTGCAAGCATGAAAGTCTTTCTTAACAGTCATGACATCTTGCTGCCAACGCCGTCAGATTCATTGTGGATGAGGAGAAGCAGATAGGAGAGCAAGTACCAGTGGAGAAGACGACGAAAACTGCAAAGAAATATTTGCAGTCTAGGAAATCTATTTTCTTTCGTCTGTTACCGAAAGAAGTAGCACACACAGGTTTATGGTTTGCAGCAAAGGCATAATCGTGGTTTCAAGCAAGTTAGCAAAATTTTTATAGAAATCCAAGAGTCTTATTGTTTTACAGGATTATCATTCACGTAAGGAAAGATAATTTTCACTGACAGCACAGTACGGAGCGTGGCTTCGTTGACGATCGCAGCGGCAACGAATTTAACGGACAACGCTCAGCTTGAGTAACTCTAGCTCTCTTACAGTTAACTGCCCACCGCGTTCAGCGCATCTCGCTCGTTGTCGCGGCGGCGACTAAACAATATAGTGCCAGAGGTCTGATCAACAAAATTGTTCAAATGGCTCTAAATACTATGGGACTTAACATCTGAGGTCATCAGTCCCCTAGACTTAGAACTTCTTAAACCTAACTAACCTAAGGACATCACACACACCCATGCCCGAGGCAGGATTCGAACCTGTGACCGTAGCAGCTGCACGATTCTGGACTGAAGCGCCTAGAACCGCTCGGCCACAGCGGTCGGCTCTGATCAACAGGCCTCAGTCACAGCGCCTGCGCCAACTTGTACAAACACTCGAGTCGACATGTTACAATCGCGGTTTCTCTCTTTCTCAGATGTCCAAACAACCCAGCAGTGAACCCGGTCAGATCTAAAGTTCGGTTTGGCGGGTAATATACATTACTGTGCATGCTATTAGTACCCAATCAGTATAAGTTGCCATGCTAGCGTCGTGCATTGCTCCCACTAAACGCTGTATCAGTATAATACACTCCTGGAAATGGAAAAAAGAACACATTGACACCGGTGTGTCAGACCCACCATACTTGCTCCGGACACTGCGAGAGGGCTGTACAAGCAATGATCACACGCACGGCACAGCGGACACACCAGCAACCGCGGTGTTGGCCGTCGAATGGCGCTAGCTGCGCAGCATTTGTGCACCGCCGCCGTCAGTGTCAGCCAGTTTGCCGTGGCATACGGAGCTCCATCGCAGTCTTTAACAATGGTAGGATGCCGCGACAGCGTGGACGTGAACCGTATGTGCAGTTGACGGACTTTGAGCGAGGGCGTATAGTGGGCATGCGGGAGGCCGGGTGGACGTACCGCCGAATTGCTCAACACGTGGGGCGTGACGTCTCCACAGTACATCGATGTTGTCGCCAGTGGTCGGCGGAAGGTGCACGTGCCCGTAGATCTGGGACCGGACCGCAGCGACGCACGGATGCACGCCAAGACCGTAGGATCCTACGCAGTGCCGTAGGGGACCGCACCGCTACTTCCCAGCAAATTAGGGACACTGTTGCTCCTGGGGTATCGGCGAGGACCATTCGCAACCGTCTCCATGAAGCTGGGCTACGGTCCCGCACACCGTTAGGCCGTCTTCCGCTCACGCCCCAACATCGTGCAGCCCGCCTCCAGTGGTGTCGCGACAGGCGTGAATGGAGGGACGAATGGAGACGTGTCGTCTTCAGCGATGAGAGTCGCTTCTGCCTTGGTGCCAATGATAGTCGTATGCGTGTTTGGCGCCGTGCAGGTGAGCGCCACTATCAGGACTGCATACGACCGAGGCACCCAGGGCCAACACCCGGCATCATGGTGTGGGGAGCGATCTCCTACACTGGCCGTACACCTCTGGTGATCGTCGAGGGGACACTGAATAGTGCATGGTACATCCAAACCGTCATCGAACCCATCGTTCTACCATTCCTAGACCGGCAAGGGAACTTGCTGTTCCAACAGGACAATGCACGTCCGCATGTATCCCGTGCCACCCAACGTGCTCTAGAAGGTGTAAGTCAACTACCCTGGCCAGCAAGATCTCCAGATCTGTCCCACATTGAGCATGTTTGGGACTGGATGAAGCGTCGTCTCACGCGGTCTGCACGTCCAGCACGAACGCTGGTCCAACTGAGGCGCCAGGTGGAAATGGCATGGCAAGCCGTTCCACAGGACTACATCCAGCATCTCTACGATCGTCTCCATGGGAGAATAGCAGCGTGCATTGCTGCGAAAGGTAGATATACACTGTACTAGTGCCGACATTGTGCATGCTCTGTCGCCTGTGTCTATGTGCCTGTGGTTCTGTCAGTGTGATCATGTGATCTATCTGACCCCAGGAATGTGTCAATAAAGTTTCCCTTCCTGGGACAATGAATTCACGCTGTTCTTATTTCAATTTCCAGGAGTGTATAAGCTCGTCCAGAAATCTCACAGTAATCGCGCTTTCACGTATGAATATAACGAATTCTTTGGAAGATATCTACACCCCATATTATTTTCCCAAATAACATGGCTGCGTTCTCAAATTTTATGCTTTTTGTTTTTTCTGTTAATTTTGGTGCTGTCAGGTTCCGGTACACAGTGTCAATTCAAGCTTTGGATATTTTATGTGTAACTCGTTTTTATGTGAAGTGTGAGCATGAGAAATCAAATGAATCACATAAATGTGACCACTGTTGCAATTGGCACTCTAAATTTTGCGCTTTAACCAGCCTGTAAAACGGTCAGAAGTGACCCAGAAAGAATTAACTAAAGAAATTTTAATAATGTTTGTAAGATACTTGAAACAAAAAGATTTCAATATTATCAGCGATCGTTGTCAGTTATTTTTCTTACGAGACAGTCACAGATCGAGAAACATAAACCGACTAAGTTTCTAGCAAAAAACGATGCACCGGGACTGTTCTAACAATTCGCTGCAAGGAAAGAGTGCTATCCTTGATATAGCACTAAGTTTATCAGATTGGCGAAAAATTTTAAAAATCTATTGTGAGAAGGTGCGGATAAATACGTTTGTAATTCCATAACAATTCTATGATTCCATAAAGTATAAATAATCGACAGCCTCCCCACACGGATGCGCCTCTGTTATACTGTGACATTTCACATCTTTTTTGTGACACACGACAGTGTAAAAGAGGACGCAAATTCAGCAAAGTGGCAAAATCCGTAAAAGTCGCACTTTTACTTACTTACACTGAATTATATAAGCCGATTCGTGGATTTTCCTCTATTTTAGCATAAAATCACGTGCGTGACACAAATGCATTTCGAAAACTTAGGTACATAAACTTGACGTAAAGTTTCAACCTGTTTTTGATGCTTATTTTGTCAAAACTTCTGCGGGTGTCGAGGTGTATTGTGTAGTATTAGATCAAAATTGTAAACATAAACGTATCACATTGAGGTTCAAATGGTTCAAATGGCTCTGAGCACTATGGGACTTATCATCTGAGATTGTGGGGCGGCGGGTGGAAATTAATTGTTGTTAACAAATGTTTTGTAGAAAAGATGCATTACTGGGCGATTAGCAACATATGTGGGGCGGTGGGTGGAATTATTGTTATTAAAATGTTCCTATGATTTATTTAATTCTGTTGTTTGCCGTTCTCAACACTGCCTCACTAACTACAATATTGGCAACTAGAAAGTGATTAGCAAAACGTGAAGCCTGTAATTAGAATTCCTAGTGTCCACTTCATCTGAGGAATACACTTATAGCTAGAGCTTATAGCTCTGAGGAATTAGGAGATTGTCTGGGATTCATAATCAAAAACGATTGACTCTAAAATGTTCGCTATATTATGAAAGTCACAGACCAAAAAGAATATACACAATCCAACTACCAGAGCAGTTCAGAGTATAATGCGCTGATGCAACTATAACTGTTCAAATTAAATGTTTAAGTGAATGCTCGCCAAAATTTGAAGATAATGTTCATCAAACACCACGCTAAATAATGGTAGAATGTCTGTCCTGCGGCGGCACGTGAAAGTACGACATACGCAAACTGAAGATAGATCATGAAACTCATCCCAGAATTAACACTTCACTCGAAAACGATTTCATGGTTACGCGTATCCCGAGTAACTTATGACGGCATCCGAGGCTGTTTATAGCAATGATACCGACGCGACGCGACTCCCGGCACAGATGGTGCACTAATCAGCGTCTGTAGAGAACTGGGACCTTTCTTTCTGCAGCGTTCTTATATATAAAGCCGCGGTGCAGACGGCTAAGGGAACGCCTGATTACATCCGCTCTCCCGACTAGCCGACTAGCCGCTGGGGCTGGGCTAGTAATGCACCACTTTAAGTTATCGAATAAATTATTGCTTCCTTTGGTGATGGCCGATGAAGCTCTCAATTTGAATGTGCGATCAGCACACAGGTAAGTAATCACAATAAAAGTCTGACGTGGCTCAGTCAAATATTTTGGGCGAGAGAATTAATTTAATTACACTACACGCAGTAGACGAGCTCTGAACTTGCCCTTTGGAGATACGCTATCGCTATAGTTTAATAGTTTTTCAGTTGAAACTTCTCAGATCTTTATGATTATAGCGGATCTCCCTTCTACTTAAATTTAAACATCCTAGCCTTATTTATTCGCTTACTTAATCTATCTTGCTTCCTTAATTTTTAAGACAAATCCAGAAAATCATGAATTTCAACTCAAATTTTAATTTGTGAGCTCCAGAATACTGTTTCTACTAAACTATTATGAAAAAGGAATCTAAATATAAATTTTTAAGTTTCTAGCTCTTTTCTGTTGCGCTAATGATTTTTACAGAAAAATGTCCAAATTTAGAAAGTGGTTAAAGTTATCGAACTGATATTCAACACATACTGATTTAGTATTACTCCTGACATGCTAGAAACGTTTCAGGTTACTTCCTTGATTTTTAAAGTATTGTGCAACATTTATGACGTCAGAGCTAGTTACAGCTGAGTAGCTGGAAAGACTGATGTGAATTTTATACGGCGTGAGTAGGCTGCTTCTCTACAAGGTCATCAGTCCCCTAGAACTTAGAACTATTTAAACCTAACTAACTTAAGGACATCACATACATCAATGCCCGAGGCAGGATTCCAACCTGCGACCGTAACGGTCGCGCGGATCCAGACTGAAGCACCTAGAACCTCTCGCCCACACCAGCCGACTACGTTGAGGTGACAAATGTTATGGGAAAAGCGAAATGCACAAATGCAGCTGCCAGTAGTGTCACATACGAAGGGTATAATTGGGCAGTGCATTGACGGAGCTGTCATTTGTAGTCAGGCGATTCACGTGAAAAGTTTTAACAGATATTGAATGCGGAAAGATAGTTGGGACTAGGTGCATAGGGCATTCCATTTCGGAAATCGTTAGGGAATTCAGTATTCCGAGATCCACAGAGTCAAGGGTTTGCAGAGAATACCAAATTTCAAGCATTGCCTCTCACCACTGTCCACGCAATGGGCGACGGCCTTCACTTAACGACCGAGAGCAGCGGCGTTTCTGTAGAGTTATCAGTGCTAACAGAAATGCAATACATTGTGAATTAACAGAAGAAATCAATGTGGGACATACGACGAACGTATCCGTTACGTATAGTGGAGCGTAATTTGTCGTTAATGGGCCTGCCATCACACTACATCGCCTGCGCCGCCCCTCCTGGGCTCGTTACCACATCCGTTGGGCCCTAGACGACGGGAAAACCGTCACCTGGTAACATTAGTCCGATATCAGTATGTAAGATCTGATGGTACGTTTCGAATGTGACGCAGACCCCACAAAGTCATGGACCGAAGTTGTCAACAAGGCACTGCAGAAGCTGGTGGCGGCTTCATAATAGTTTGGGCTGTTTACATGGAATGTAATAGATCCTCTGGTCCATCATAATGGGTCACTGACTGGAAATGCTTATGTTTGGCTACCTGTAGACCATTTTTGCAGCCATTCATGCACTTCATGTGCCCAAACAACGATGGAATTTTTATGGATGACAATGCGCCATGTCACCGAACCACAATTGTTTGTGATTGGTCTGAAGCACATTCTCGACCATTGGAGCGAATGATTTGGCCAACCAGATCGCCCGACATGAATCTTATCGAACATTTATGGGACATAATCGAGAGGTCAGTCTGTGCACAAAATCCTGCACAAGCTACACTTTAGAAATTAATAATGGATACTGGGGCAGCATGCCTCAGTATTTTTGCAGGGGACTTCTAACGAGTCCATGCTACGTCAAGTTGCTGCACGACGCTGGGAAGAAGGAAGTTCGACACAATATTAGAAGGTATCCCATGACTAAGCTCTGTGTATATTGTGTAGCATTATATTGTCAGTCGCAAAGTTAACTGTGCCACAATATCCTATTTCACAACTAACAATTCCTGAATTCCGTTATGTATTTTCGTGTAAAAAGTATACTTCGACAAGTTCTTAGCAGCTTAAGAATGTTATGTAAAAGTTATTCCTAAGAAATCGGTGTTTGTGATTTACAGTTATTGTGAATAAGTAAGTATAGTGTCATATTATTTTTCTCTTTTAGTGGGATTGTATAATGTCTACATTTTTAGTAAGATCATTGTTATTAATCATAACCTGAAAAACGCTTCAGAGAAGTAGTAAAATTTGTACCTAGCTTTCTGTTGCAGTAGATATCTGATTTTCGTCTATAAATTACTGGAACTCCGAAAGACTGCCGATAATATTAGTAGCATATCAAGTTCATAAATTGAAAGAGAATCAGCAAACTTAGTATAAAGTTATTTGTTCACTATTCTGTAAAATACAACACCAGGCGTAAATCGTTTACTGTTCTGTAAAATATTGCTCCAGACATAATGCAGCCCCTCTGCGTTTGCATTTCTCAGGCAGGGGATGAGTTGAAACTTCCTGGCAGATTAAAACTATGTGCCGAACCGATAATCGAACTCGGGACTTTTGCCTTTCGTGTGCAAGTGCTCTACCAAGTGAGCTACCCGAGCACGACTCACGCCCCAGAATGTAGGAGACGAGGTAGTAGCATAAATAAAGCTGTGAGGACGGAGTGTGAGTCGTGCTTGGGTAGCTTAGTTGGTAGTGTACATGCCCGTGAAAGGCAAAGGTCCCGATTTCGAGTCTCGGTCCGGCACATAAGTTTAATCTACCAGGAAGTTTAATATCAGCGCACACTCCGCTGCAGAGTTAAAATCTCATTCAGGGGATGAGTTGTCTGCTATTCGTAAGCAGCTGTAGGTCTTCATGACTACTGCCAAGCGATTGGAAGGTGCTGCGAACGGGTGTGTTGAAGGCCGGGGGGTTGGGGTGGGGGGGGGGGGGGTTGGGGGGGGGGGGGGGCTACCAAGAGTAGTGTACCAGAGGTCGCAGAAATACCTCAAGTACTATTCTCTTCTGTGGACACTGTCTCTCCTTCAGGAAATAGCCCTTTCATTACTCGCCCACGTGACTGTGGGTGGTGTGTCAATGTTGAGTCTAGGCCTCCTGTGCGGGGTACACAGGAACCACAACACTTAGAGTGTTATACCTATTACTCTGAAATACCTGCTTGAGATGCCGTCTTTTACTGAATCTGAAACTGTGTCAGTGGGACTCACTTCACCTGTTTTGGGGAAACTTGTTTTTCCCGTGTCAAGAGGAGGCAAACACAGAAGTGTAGGGGTTTGTTAATCGTCGGCAGTTCAAACATACGGCGAATAATGAAACTCCTTAGCGATATGGTGACAAGGGATGGGAAGTAACGCCGTGTACCCTCAGCCATTATGCCTGGAGGCTGCTTTCAGCATGTTTATGAGGCTATTCAAGCATCCACTGAGGGAACGAGGTGCAAACAGTTACAGATTGTTGCTCACGTTGGAGCAAACGATGTGTGTCGTCCAGGCTCCGAGACGGTTCCTGGATGTTTCCAGCGACTAGCAGAGAAAGTTTACAATACCATCCTCGCTCTCGGAGTGTCAACGAAGCTCACCATCTGCAGCATTTTTCCCAGAACAGATCGTGGCCCTCTGTTTATTAGTCGAGTGGAAGACTTGAAGGCCGGCCGGAGTGGCCTTGCGGTTCTAGGCGCTACAGTCTGGAGCCGAGCGACCGCTACGGTCGCAGGTTGGAATCCTGCCTCGGGAATGGATGTGTGTGATGTCCTTAGGTTAGTTAGGTTTAATTAGTTCTAAGTTCTAGGCGACTGATGACCTCAGAAGTTAAGTCGCATAGTGCTCAGAGCCACTTGAACCTTTTTTTTGTTTTTAAGACTTGATCCAGAGGCTTTGAGGATTCTGTGACAGGCTAAGTTGTGACTCACTAGAGATGCGCCATATGGTTGAGCGAAGTAGGGTCCTCCTAAATAGATTAAGTGTACACTAGACATCAGAGGGAGTTACCCAAGTACCTGACTGTGTATGGGGTGAACACAAGGGTTTGTTTAGATTAGATGACTCTTAATCCAGTCCGGATAACGATAGCTGTGGGAAACCCGGAAGTATTACTGTAAGATACAAAGAAATACCTGACGCAGGTGAGAACGTCTAAATCCTACAGTTAATTGCTGCAGCATTGGCAACAATGTGCCAAACTTTGAAGCGCACCTGAAAAGCACTGAACATTGTATAAGGCACAAAAAGTTTATTAAAATCTAATGTTGACAGTATTGAAATCCTTGGGAAAAATTTAAGCGTGTACCGAAACGAAAGGAAACGGGAAATGGAAGTGGTGTACTTATCGCAGTAGATAGAAACTCAAATCTACTAAGGCAGAAATTGATGCTACATGTGAGATTGAATCAATATCGGGGATGGCACAAAATTATAATACTGTCTTTCTATCGACCAGCAGATTCTTTTCCTGCTGTAATGCAACACTTTAGAGAAAACCACAGTTAGCTTGCACGAGTTCCCTAATGATACTTAATTAGTTGTAGGAGACTTTAATCATCCAACAGTTAGTTGGGATAAATATAGTTTTGTAGGTGGTGATGGTGATAAGACATCCTGAGAAATGTTGCTGAATGACTTTTCTGAAAACTACCTAGAACAGACATCTCAGAACCCCACTCATCGAAATACATTAGATCTAATGGCAACAATCAGACCTGACCTCTTTGACGAAGTCCACACCGAAACTGGTATCAGTGACCATGAGAAAGTTATAACAACAATGTATGCCAAAAAACATAGGGCAACTAAAACAAGCAATCGAGCGAGGTAGCACAGTGGTTAGCACGCTGGACTCCCAATCAGGAGGACAACGGTTCAAAAGTGCGTCGAGCGGTACTGATTTAGGTTGTCCGTTATTTCCATAAATCACTTCAGGCAAATGCCGGGATGGTTCCTTTGAAACGGCACGGCCAACTTCCTTCCCCATTCCTTCCCATTCTTCCCTATTCCGGTGGGAGCGATGACCTCGCTGTTTTGTCCCTGACCCCAAATCAACTAACTAACCTAAAAAAAAGCAGAAAGATTTATATGTTCAGCAAACTAGACAGAAAAACAACAGTGTCACACTTGAATGAGGAACTTGAAACTTTCACCTCAGGACAGGAACATTTATGGGAACTATGTCTCAATTTTAACAGAATTGTTGACAATCCACTGGATAGATATATACCCAGTAGGATAGTTTATTATGGGAGAGATAATCCGTGGTATACAATCACTGTATATAAACTTCTAAGGAAACAGAGAGTACTGCATAATAGGTATAAAACAAAGCATAGTGCTATAGATAGAGAGATGCTGAATGCAACGCGATTGGCAGTCAAGAGAGCAGTGCATGAAGCCGTCAGTGACTACCGAGGCAGAAATTGTCAATGGATCTTTCACGAAACAGAAAGAAGGTCTGAGTCATACGTAAAGGCTGATAGTGGCTCCAAAGTTGCTGTCTAGCAACTCAAGGAAAAGGCTGGAAATGAAATTAAGGGTAGCAAAACAAATGCAGAAAGGCTTAACTCTGTTTTGAAACCCTCCTTTGCGATGTAATACCCAGGAATATTGCTCCAAATTAATTATCGTACCTCTGAATAGATGAGTGAAGTAGATATTATTGTCAATGGTGTTGAGAAACACCTGAAATCTCTAAAATCGAACGAATCCCAAGTACCCGATGGAATCACTATCAGATTCTATGCCCAATTCACGGCTGAGTTAGACCCTCTGTTAATTATAATCTATTGTAGATCCCTCGAACAAAAAGCTGTGCCCAGTAGTTGCAGGCAGGCGTAAGCCACACCTGTCTACAAGAAGGGTAACATTTTTGGCCTACAAAACTACCGTCCAATATCCTTCACATCCATTTGTTGTAGACTATTGGAACACATTCTGGTCTCAAACGTAATTAGGGATCTCGTACGGAACGAGATGCCAACCAGCATTAATTTCGGAAACGTACATCATGTGATCTCCATCTCGAGCTTTCCTCACGTGATATCCTGGAAGCCATGGATCTAGTCAGTGGGGTAGATACATTATTTCTCGATTTCCGAAAAGCAGTTGCCTCAGTACTACACCTACACAAGTTATCAAAAGTACGATCACATATGATATCAGACAAAATATGGGACTGGACTGAGGATTTCTTGGTAGGAACGACGCAGCATGTTATCTTGGATGGAGAGTCATCAACAGATAAAGAGGTAACATCGGATGTACGCCCCAGAAATGCTTTTGGTCGCTTACTGTTCATGTTGTTTGTTAATGATCTTGGGGACAAGATGTATGGCAACCTCGGGCTTTTCGCAGATGATGCAGTTATCTACAGTCTGAACGAAGTTTTACAAACATTCTTTAAGACCTTGACAAGATTTCAGTGTGGGCAAATGCTTGGATATACCACTTGTGAGCGTGGGGTTGATCTGAGATTCTGTTATTCTGCGCAACGGATTAATCTGAGATGCACCCTTTACCCTGTGGCTTCTGCAAGATGCAATTTGCACCCCCACACTACTACAGAAGTCGAACAGACGCTCCTAACGTTATAAAGAGAAATTCTAGAAAAACGTTCAGCGATAAATGTCTTCTGGAGTCGTCTGCTGTAAGGATTTGACATAAAAAATTCACAAAAGTTTTTATGTAACTAGTGGGATACTTGGGTACTGGAGTAGTGCTAGTTAGTGTAAGAAAAACATTAAACTAACGAAAGTTATTATTTATTAGAAAAAAGTCTCAGAAATCACTATGGCACGTTTAGTTATGAATTGAACAAGTTATATCCTGGTTCTTTTCGGAATGTGAAGTTCCCTCTCAAGGATAGGATTCGCTAATGAAATTTCTATACAAAGTTTAAGATGGTTGTTGACTTGGCAGAATGGCTGAGAGGCGTGCCTACTTAACTTGAATAATTTTCCTTTAGAATGTTGCTAGGTACAGTTGAGGCTGTCGCGCGTGAAATGCAGTGACGTGTACTGTTGTGGAGGAAATATGGGGCTCGCAATGGCTGTAGCGCACGATACTGTAAGCTGCCATGACTGCTGTCTGCGCCGCTCGCTGCTGAAAAGAAGATAACTATCGTTCAATGTGGATTGACCTTCTCCAACCAAACTCTCCCTATGCCTTGATGAAGTCAAGGATTCCTATTCGCCCCTAGTCTAACTATTGGCGTGGTACACCGGTCAGATAACCAGTCCACTGCGATGCCACTCAAAAATTTGCTCGCAGGTGTTTAACTATAACTCTGTCTGTTCATACCACACAATAATTGTGTCAGCCAACACAGTGAACAACACTTAATCGCAAGGACTCAATATAGAGAGTTGCACTTCTATTCGCTCTCGACAGAGGTGCTCTCCCAGTGAAGTACTGAGGAGAGACTTGTTCCTCGCTCCAAGAGCGACAACGGAACGGCGCCTCTCCATGCCAGACGTGAAGGGGTATATCTTTCAGTCTCTTCCATTACTCCTTCAGCTAAGGCGTCAGAAATATCGTCCGCCAGTCAGCATTGCTCTTCTAAAGTGGGAGAATGACATTTCGTTTAAGGCGACCAATCCAGAAATCTGTAGTATCAGCGTTTGACGTTTGCTGTCTCCCTGTGAAAATCTCTGAAACTGCGTGCTATGTGTAAAGAATGCGTAGGCTGGCCGCTCCCACACAATGTAGCGGAATTTGCTTTTAAGCCGAACTTGGGGTCGTTCCCTTTTCCATTGGGCGAACGCTGTCCGCTCCACGGGCGGCCACCGACTGACATAAATGGGTTGTGTCTGGCCTCCTGGCGTGCGGTTGCCCCTCTCGAACTAAAAACTCCTGTAACCGTCGTGTCTGAAATGTATGTGTGTGCGCCAGCCTCGAGTATTTCAACCACGGTGCACACTTGCGATTTGTTAGTTGTTTGCATATCGTTTACATGAGTTCATACAACATTGACTTTATCTTATCGAGTTTGGGTTCAAATGAAGCGTCTTGATGTGCGGAATATGATTGTGAGGGCGAAATATGTAAGCAATGAAGGTCAGGAGATCACAACGTCTTACACACTTAATAGGGACATGAAGGAGAGCGATTACATAGGCTCAGTCGTGTGTAAAGCATGTTACAGACTTCGGTTTATTAGTATAATACTAGGAAAATGCAATCATTATAAAAAGGAGATTGCTTAAAAATCACTCGCATGACCCATTCTAGAATAATGTTCTATGTGACCCATAACAAGTAGTAATAGTACAAATACTGAAGGTATACAGAGAAGGATAGGACAAATGGTCACAGGTTTGTTTGACCCACAGGAGAGAGTCACCGAGATGTTGAAGGAACTGAACTGGCAGACTCCTGAAGATTGACGGAAACTATCCCGAGAAAGTTTACTAACAATGTTTCAAGAAGTAGCTTCAAATTATGTCTCTAGGAATATATCAAAACCCCTGCATAGAGCTCCCATAGGGACCGTGAGAGTAAGATTAGACTAATTACAGAAAGCACAGAGGTATTTGAACAATTGTTTTTCGTATGTCAATAGAACGGGAAAAAATCCAAATAACTGGCACAGCAAGAGGTGCCCTCTGCCATGCACTTCACAATGATTCGTATAGTATAGATGTAGATGTAGAATTCAATATCTTTTCAAATAAGTACTGCTGTTAAGGCGTTGAGCATACAGGAGAGGGTGACGGGAGAGAAGACTGAATCGGGGCACACTTGATCTGTGCTGAGAAACTGTTTGAGACGGAGTGGGTTAAGGTATTTGATAGAATAAAAAGGGAACTGAAAAACAGTTCTCACACAAATCGCACCACTTCATCTAACTGCAACTACTTGTCAAGAAGCACCTAAATGAAAGCTCTATTTGTTATTTTGAAAGATTTGTAGCTGATTTTGGTGAAAAATACGCCACAGCTGTTAAACTTGACTTTTGTGACATCATAAACCGGTTATCTTCTTTCAATGCAAGGAAATGCAAAGTAAAATTTTAGTAAAAACACTACTTATGAAACGGATATTTTCTGAATTCGAAACTATATGTCCTTTTCCTTTATATCTGATTTATAATTTATCGACTATCAATAACTTACGAGGAGCAAATGAAACATGTTGCTCATTGCACCTTACAATAAAATCAGTATATAGTAGAGGCCATGAACAATAAGATATTGATTTTATTTTACTCCCGACAATTTTTAGAAAATTTCTACAGTTTGTAAATTTATTATCATATTGGTACATTTAAATACGTTGTGTGCATTATTTTTCATTAATGTTGTTAATGTAACTAATATACAATACTTAATTTTTGTTGAAACTATTTAGCAAATCGCAAAATTTGCTAGATCTGTGTAGAAAAAAATAGCAGAATGGTTATTTTAAATTTTATTTGTTGAGTGGGTGGGGAAGGGCCGCTGGTTTGGCAGTTCTGCCGGGGGCGCAGAATCAGCTTCATACGGCTCTGCGTACTAAAGCCAAAACCTCCCCAGTCTTTACTCGTTGGATTATTAAGAAGCAGCCTGCTCAGTGTCACAATTTTTAACACATAGCTTACAGACTTTCATGAACTCCAAATATTAGGAGTCATTACTTGCAATTATTTGTCGACAACTAATGACAGTTGCTAATACTATTTAGAAATACTGCACAATAAATAGTTGCAGTTAGTGTTATTCGCTTTGTGGAAATATTTCATCCTATAGTTTAACTTCATCTCATTCCTCTGCACATTACAGACTCATTATTTTTCTTTCGCGAGGCCGTCTTAAGGAAAGAGACACGAATATACTCGACCAAAAAAAGGATCAATTCAGTATTTACTAGCAAGAAATGAATATGAGTTGCGTTCTACTGGGAGGAGGCGAATAATAACGAATCTGGATTGAGTTTACCTCCCGCTCAAAGCTTCTGCGTAAATACACAACAATAGGAAAGCATTTCAACGAAATACTCGAGAAATTAATCTGAGACGATCATCTGTTTTCAAACAGGGTTCCTGTGCGAGCAAGAGTGGGAGTATTTGTTGCAACTTCACAGAATAAGTGAAAAGTATCAGCGGCTTTTTCATAGATTCTGTTATCTGATCCCATCTCTTTCACGCTGCAATATACACTGATTAGCCAAAACTTGATGACCACCTGCCTAATAGCTTGTTGGTTCGTCTTTGGATGGAAGTGCATTGCAGATTCTGCATGTCAGGAGCCCGGAAGTGTTAGGTTTATGCAGGTATGTCTCATTAGATGTCTGAGCACCCTGCCGCTGATTTGCTTAGGCGGTGATGGCAGCCGATAGCGACCAAAATGGGTTCCTTAGGATTTATATCAGGCCAATTCGGTCCCCGAGGCATCAATGTAATTTCACTGTAATACTCCTGAAACCACTGGTGCACGGTTCTGGCTCCGAAACACGGACAGTCATACTACTGAAAGATAACATCGCCTTCATGGAAGAGGTCAAGCATGAAGGGATGCAAGTGGCTCGCAACTTTCAGTCTGTCTTCGATTGCCAGTGCAGGCCATGCAAGTGCAGGAGAAAGTCTCCCACACCATAATATTGTTCAAAGCAGCCGGCGTCCATGGTGCGCTGTATGTTTCGAGCCGGCGATCCCCTCGATGACGGCGTTTGTGGAGATGACCGTTGGCCTAGTATAGCAAAAATGTGGTTCACCCGAACAGCCGATACGTTTCCATTGATCTACGTCGAATTCCGATGATACCGTGTCATTGCAGTCTTAGTTGACGATGTCGTTGGGTCAACATGTTAACACGTAGGGATGATCTGCTGCCGACCTTCGTGTTCAACAATGTACGACGAATAGCGTGCTACGAAACACTAGTGTGTACACCAGCATTGCTCTCTTTCGGCAGAGGTGCCACAGAGCATCATCTATCCTACTTTATAATGCAGAGACGCCTCCGATCCTAACATTCTGTGGAGAGTTGTAGACGTTCAACCATTTAGTACCTAGTGTCTATTGACACGTAATCAGCATGGCTTCAGAAAACATCGCTCTTGTGCAACTCAGCTAGCTCTTTATTCGCACGAAGTAATGGCCGCTATCGACAGGGGATCTCAAGTTGATTCCGTATTTCTAGATTTCCGGAAAGCTTTTGACATCGTTCCTCACAAGCGACTTCTAATCAAGCTGCGGAGCTATGGGGTATCGTCTCAGTTGTGCGACTGGATTCGTGATTTCCTGTCAGGAAGGTCGCAGTTCGTAGTAATAGACGGCAAATCATCGAGTAAAACGGAAGTGATATCAGGTGTTCCCCAGGGAGGCGTCCTGGGACCTCTGCTGTTCCTGATCTATATAAATGACCTGGGTGACAATCTGAGCAGTTCTCTTAGATTGTTCGCAGATGATGCTGTAATTTACCGTCTAGTAAGGTCATCCGAAGACCAGTATCAGTTGCAAAGCGATTTAGAAAAGATTGCTGTATGGTGTGTCAGGTGGCAGTTGACGCTAAATAACGAAAAGTGTGAGATGATCCACATGAGTTCCAAAAGAAATCCGTTGGAATTCGATTACTCGATAAATAATACAATTCTCAAGGCTGTCAATTGAACTAAGTACCTGGGTGTTAAAATTACGAACAACTTCAGTTGGAAGGACCACATAGATAATATTGTCGGGAAGGCGAGCCAAAGGTTGCGTTTCATTGGCAGGACACTTAGAAGATGCAACAAGTCCACTAAAGAGACAGCTTACACTACACTCGTTCGTCCTCTGTTAGAATATTGCTGCGCGGTGTGGGATCCTTACCAGGTGGGATTGACGGAGGACATCGAAAGGGTGCAAAAAAGGGCAGCTCGTTTTGTATTATCACGTTATAGGGGAGAGAGTGTGGCAGATATGATACACGAGTTGGGATGGAAGTCATTACAGCATAGACGTTTTTCGTCGCGGCGAGACCTTTTTACGAAATTTCAGTCACCAACTTTCTCTTCCGAATGCGAAAATATTTTGTTGAGCCCAACCTACGTAGGTAGGAATGATCATCAAAATAAAATAAGAGACATCAGAGCCCGAACAGAAAGGTTTAGGTGTTCGTTTTTCCCGCTCGCTGTTCGGGAGTGGAATAGTAGAGAGATAGTATGATTGTGGTTCGATGAACTCTCTGCCAAGCACTTAAATGTGAATTGCAGAGTAGTCATGTAGATGTAGATGTAGTGGTAATTTTACTGTCCTTCTACCTCTTTCCATAGATGCTCACGACAGTAACACGTTAACACTGGACCAGCTTCGTTTTCGAGATACTCGTTAACAGGCAGTGTGTAATAGTAATCTGCCGTTTGTCGAAGTCGCTTATCTCGATGGATTCTGAGACCATCCTCAGCTCGTACAGGAAATTGGCGCAAGTGGTGGAGACTGGTGGCACACTCGCGGTGTGCAAGCAGAGCACATAGTTTGCAACATCATACCCACAGTCGATCAGGGACCTTTGGTTTGGAGCCGAGTAGAGCGTCTCCGCCAAAGGCTCTGTCGATTCTGTGGCGGTCTTGTAGGCAGATATCTGAATCTGCGTTATGGGTTGGAGAACTGTAGGACTCCCCTTGACTGGCCAGGGCTGCACTACACAAAGAAAGCGGCCAGCTGGATAACAGAGTACTTGTGGAGTGCAATCCCTTTTTTTAGGCTAGACGCTACTTTGAGGTACTCTGATCAGTTCTCGCCAGTCGATACGTAATGGGTGAAACCAGACGACGTACAAAGTAAAGACACTTCGACTGTCAAAATTTTAACAGTAAGTTGTCGAAGCATTTCTACCAGAGCTCCTAAACTTACTGGCTTTCATAATGAATTCCTTCAGCCATCTCAACACTGGAAATATACAGTTTGTTTCGACAATTTAGTGTATACATTAGTTTACGTCGCATCACAGTACGAATTTATGTGGGCTTAACAAAGGACAGATTCCGACATAAAACAAAGTTTACATCTACAATATACTTAAAGGGTAAAGAAGACGAAAATGTAACACACGATGCACAGAGATAACAAGCTGTAAAAATCCTACTGGTAATACAGTTTCCAGGAACGTTGACGCGCTAAAATTATTCACGGAACCAAGAGCTGGCTGAAAACGGAAGTAGAGATCTCCGAAATATTTGATGAGGCACGGAACGTATATCAGAAAGACATATTGGGTGCCATAGTAGGTGTTATGTTCACTACAGCCGACAAAATTATTGTGTCTATACAGATCTAAACTGAGTGTAACTGTGAAGTTATCTAGAAGCGGGTAAGAAGCTTAATTGTACTCAAATTAAACTTCGAATGTTTCCATCCGCCACCTAATTCCGCCGTGGCAGTTTTAGAACCATTCCAAGAAAGGCTACACTCTTCAGCGCGGACAGAACCCAGAGCACGAATGTTAGTTGGAAGCGACTTTATTTAGCTTACCGAGTACAGACTTTGGCCTGTATGGAGTAATTGCAGGTCGTACTACAAGACATGCTTGTGAATTAATCTTGAAAATATTTTCTGGAAACTCACTTGAGCAGCTAGTTCCACAGCCTCCACGCTATGGAAATATTTTATATCTACATCTACATCATACTCCGAAAGCCACCTAACCACCTATTGGTGTGTGGTGGAAGGTGCTTTCTGTGCGATTGAGACCTGCAGCCCCGTTCCACTCGCGAATATTGCGTGGGAAGGATGATTCTCGGTAAGCCCCTGTATTGGATCCAATCTCTCGAATTTTCTCCTCATGACCATCACGTGAGACGCATCTGGGGAGTAGTAATATGTTGTCCGACTCTTTCAGGAAAGTGCTCTCTCGAAATTCCAACAGTAAATCTCTCGTGGTGCATAACGCCTGTTTTATAAAGTCTGCCAATGGAGTTTGTTAAACATCTCCCTAACGCTCTCGTGATCTCGTGATGAAGCGTGATGCTCTTCGCTGGGTCTTCTCTGTCTCTTCTATCAGTTTTGTCTGATAGGGATCCCAGATAGATGATCGGTACTCAAGAATCGATCGAACAAGCGCCTTATAAGCCACTTCCTACGAGTATGAGTTACATATCCTTAAGATTATTCCTATGAATCTGAGTCTGGAATCTGCTTTTCCCACAATTTGTTTTATGTGGTCATTCCACTTAAGGCCACTCTGGATAGTTACTCCTAGATATATTACGGCAAATACTGTTTCCAGCGGTTTTCCATCAACAGTGTAGCTACATAGTAGTGGTTTTATTTTCCTGTTCATGCACAATATGTTACGTTTATCTACGTTCAGGGTCAACTGCCAAAGCCTGCACCATTCATCAGTTCTCTAGAGGTCATTCTGCAAATCGTTGCAATCTTCTGGCGTTGCTACTTTGTTACAGACAACCGCATTATCTGCGAACAGCCTTAAACAGCATCCGACGCTTCCTACTAGATCATTTATACATCGTATATTGTAAACAGTAACGGTCGTATCACGCTTCCTTGGGGTACTCCGTAAATTACCTTTACATCTGACGATTTTGTTGTGTTAAGAGCGACATGCTCAGTTCTACGTGTAAGGAAGTATTGAATCCAATCGCAAATCTGCTCCGATACTCGATTTGCTCGAATTTGTTTCACTAAACGACAATGCGGACGGTGTCAAAATCTTCTTGAAGTCAAGGAACTCGGCATCAACCTGGGTGCCATTGTCTACGGCACTTTTGAACTCATGGAGGAAAAGAGCGAGCTGAGTTTCGCAGGATCTCAGTTTGCGGAATCCATGTTGATTTTTATAGAGAAGATTTTCCTTCTCTAAGAATGTCATAGTTCTTGAGCGTGAAACATGTTCTATAATTCTACAACAGATTGAGGTCAACGATATAGGTCTATAACTGTGTGCATCTGCCCTAAGGCTCTTCTTAAAAACGGGTAGAACCTGCTATTTTTTCAAATCGCTAGGTATCCTTCGTTGCTCAAGCGATCTACGACAAATTACTGCTAGAAGAAGAGCAGGTTCTTTTGCATAATCTTTGTAAAATCATATAGATATGTTATTGGGTCTTGACGCCTTTCACTACTAAGCGATTGTAAATTTTTTTCTACTCCGCCATCGGTTATCTCATTATCTGCCATTCCGACGTTAGTACGACGATTGAAAGGAGCGACCATGTCACGATCTTCCGCACTGAAACAATTTCGGAAGACCGGATTTAGTATTTCGGCCTCCTTTCTGTTGTCTTCCGTGTTGGTGTCAGTATGGCCACTGAATGAATAAATAGGTAATTTTGACCCACTTACTAATTTTTACATACTACCAAAACCTCTTAGGGTTTTTACTCAGATCGGTTGAGTGAGTGTTACTTTCAAAGTCATTGAACGCTTCTCTCATTGCTCTCTTTACCCTCATTTTCGCTTCGTTCAGCTTTTGTTTGTCAGGCAGGTTTTTATTTATCTTGAATCTGAGATTAAGTACTCTTTGTTTATGTAGCAGTTTTCTAAGACGGCTATTAAAACATGGTGGGTCTTCCCCATCCCTTAAGAACTTACTTGTCTAGGGCGTATTGCACGGTTCCTTTAAATTTGTTCCATTCATTTTCCACATCTTCGTCCTCATCACCAAATATTTGATGCTGACTGCTCAGATACTTTGAAATTTGTATCGTGTCGCTCTTGCTGAACAAAAATATCTTTCTAACTTTCTTAACATTCTTTGTCAGACACGTTGTCATAGGTGCCATCACAGCCATATGATCGTTGATACCTTCCCCTGCGTTAACTCATTCGATAAGTTCAGGTCTGTTTGTTGCCAGGAGGTCTAAAAGGTCACCCTCACGAGTTGGCTCTTTATCTGCTCAAAGTAACGTTCGGACAAGACATCAAGAGCATTGTCAAAAAAATCCCTGTTTCTGGCTCCCGTTTCGAAAGCATGACACTCCCAATCTATACTTGGCAAGATGAAGTCACCCCCTATTGCAATAGCATGATTAGGAAAATTACTAACGATATTCTGCAGGTTCGGTCTGACGCGCTCTGGCACAAGAGCTCCTCACCCAGGCGGTCTGTAAAAGCACCCGATTACGATTGTTAACCGATTTTTGATACTTAACTTCACCAAGATTATGAAACGTCCCCTCAGAAAAATTTATGAATGACTGTGCTCATAAACCCCTTACGTTATTTGATTTTCAAACAGCTGAGCAAGACTGAACGTACTCAAACATTTCGCTCTTTACTTATTCTGATCAACACTAAACTGACACACAATATTTTTACCGCGACGCAATCTGACTTTCAATAATCCCTACAAAAGAATGGCCCTGACTAACAGTAACCTATAGCTTTCATGAATCACTTACCTCACAAAAATCTTCGTTACTCGAACTACTGCAATACAGCGAGCGCCAATACTGCCAGCTACATAAGAGAGTCTAACTACTGAAGGCACTAACTACTGATAGGCAGTTAGCAAATAAAAGATTTTGATAGAGAACAAACAATGTATTTACCTTAATAGTGTTCAAAAGTCATCATATATATACATATATATCAGTTCATGATAACCAATATTACAAATTTACTCTTTCTGATGGACACATGTTCAGATCATCCGCTCTCAAAATTTTGCCATTTCTCTCCCCACATCCACCACTGCTGGCGGCTCACCTCCAACTGCGCAACGGTACGCGCTGTTAACAGCCAACTGCCCAACACTACAACAGCAAATTCCAACAATGCAAACGAGCCACATACTGCACACAGCACAATCAGTGATTTTCATATAGAGCGCTACATGGCGTTACCAACATAAAAACCTAAACAGCCTACTTACAAGATTAGTTCATAATCGGAATCAGTGAAACTGTAGCTACGAACAACCCTGATATTGTCGATAGTGTCAGTACAGAGACATGGATTGTTGATCTTGTTACTGTCATAGTGATGCTGGTTACTAAAGTTAATAAATTTATCAAGAACGCTTCAAGATAATTTTTGCTAGACAGAGCAGATACGCAGCTGTTAGTATGTTACTTAGACAATGAATGACTTTCATTTAGTTCCAATATGAGGAATCATGGACACAGTTTAAACTGAATGTAAACCGTTCTCTGCAAAAGTGTGGGCCGAGTAAGTGGATTAAGGACGGAAAAGAAGACTGCAATGTAATTTTAAAAAATCAGAAATTTCTGAGGTAGTAGAGACTGTTGTACTCGATTCAAAATTGAACACCTAAATAGCGTCAGGTAAAAATTTATAGAAATTAATGCATGTATAAAGTGATCGATGACCAAATTACATGACTTCCTACGTCATACCTTAGAAAAAGATCTTACCGAGAACCCGAGAAAATTCTGTTCCTACATAAATTATCTAAGTGGGTAGAAGACTTCTATCCAGATGCTCGTTGACCAATCTGGTGTGGCAATAGAAGAGAACCAAAGGGAAGTTGAAGTTTTAAATTTTGCTTTTAAGAATTCATTCACGCAGAAGAAGGGTTCAAACATACCGACGTTTGAACATCGAAGACTGCCGTATGGAGGACTCAATAACAGGTATCCCTGGCGTAGAGAAGCAACTAAAAGAGGCCAAAATAAATAACTCACCAGGTCAAGATGAAATCTCAGTTCGGCTCTATAGACAGTACACTGTGGCACTGGACCCTTAGTTAGCTTGCATTTTCCGCGAATCTCTTTCCCAAATCAAAGTCCCGGGCGACAGGAAAAAAGCGCAGGCGACTCCTGTGTATAAGAAGGGTAAAAGAACATACCTGAAAAATTACAGACGAATGTCCTTAACATCAGTTTTCCGCAGAATTCTTGAACGAATTCTGAGACTGAATATAAAAAGTATGCTTGAAATAGAAAAGCTTCTGTCCACAAATTAGCACGTATTTTAAAACTTAGCGGCACCACAATTTAAGATAGGAATGTTAGATTTGGTGCAATATTTCAGAGGGCACAAGTTATAGCCAGGTGTGGGCAGGATTGCAGTGAATTACGCATACCAACGGTTCAGAAGTAGAATGGAGGCCACAGGGCAGTCGAACCGCTGAAATGCGTAAACGCAGCGGTTCGCATGGTGCAAGCTACAGGCAGAAGGGGCCCCACTGGCGTAATCGGGGTGTGGTGCTTACGTGACACAAAGCGGTGGGTTAGCAAAACAGAGGAACACAGCCGAGTATAAATAGGTGCCGTTTTCTAACGAGATTGATTCAAGTGTGGCAGGTCTCCTGGACAGCGGGGTGTATCACACCACCAGCCTACACGCAGCAACAGATGGGGTGCCAGCGTCCCAGTCCACGGCGGGTCGTTGGTTCGACCCTCTGAGTCCGACACGGAGTCTGCAGCCAGCCAATGGCGGGACACTCCACGGCTCGCTAGTGCGGGCAGTCATCTCGGCTCCCAGAACCACACGCTGGAGACTTCCTGAGGCGAGAGCCCACAGATGGCGGGCAGTCATTGCCGTCGCGTTCTCAGGTAAGCTAGCGAGAAAGAAGCAGCAGCGGGGCCGGCCTACGTCTCCCGGCGGAGCAGCGCGGAAACAATGACAGTGGCTGCTGAGTCAGCTACTAGCGCAGCCATCCTGACGTAATCGGTTTATTGGGAGAATTTTAGGAGAATGTGGTTCACCTGTAAAGGGGATCGTGTATACAAAATTAGTATGACCCACCTTTGAGTACTACTCGAGTGTTTGGGATCCCCACTAGAGTGGATTAAAGGAAGACATCTTGGCATTTCTGAGACCAACAGTTAGTTCAAAAGTGGCTTTGAGCACTATGGGACTTAACATCTGAGATCATCAGTCCCCTAGAACTAAGAACTACTTAAACCTATCTAACCTAAGGACATCACACACATCAATATCCAAGGCAGGATTCGAACCTGCGACTGTAGCGGTTGCGTGGTTCCAGGCTGAAGGGTCTAGAACCGCTCGGCCACTCCAGCCGGCTCCAGCCGTTAGTTTTTTCCTTCTAGGTTCGATCAATACGCAAGTATTACGTTGATGCTTCTTGAATTGAAATGCAAACCCCTGGAAGGAAGGGGACGCTCTTTCCACGCAACACTATTGAGACAATTTAGAGAACTGAAATTTGAAGTGGACTACTCTCGCCAAGATACGTTTCGTGTAAGGACCATAATAATAAGATGAATTATGGCTCGTATGAAGGCATATAGATAGTTGTTTTCACTCACTCTACTTGCGATTGGAATGGGAAAGGAAATGACTAGTAGCAGTAAAAGTATCCTCTACGATGCACCATACGGTTGCTTTCAGGGTGTGTCTGTAGATTTAGATCCCGATATAACGTTTAAATACTAATACAGTTAAGTTTAAGAGGAGCTTAAATAATTTATTGGTGGTTAACTCCTTCTGCTCCATGGACGAATTTTTTACTACAACAGATTTTGGTGTATAGTACAGTATATGTCATAAGAATATCAAATTATATACTATATAAAACCGGACTTCTGCGCATCTTGAGTGCTGTAATGGAACCAGTATAGCTAAGTGTATTAAAATGATTTTTCTTTTTTCCTTCTCCTGCTGTAATAGCCTAAAAATTATCCTATGCTACCCTGTGTATTGTATATTTACTCTCTTTCTGACAGGTTTGTTATTACCTTTTAAATTAAAATACGTTTAAGTTCTTTTGACTTAGTTCACATCAACAAGGACCATTTCATTTAGGATCTGTGAAAGGTTCTCTAGCCTTTCATTCTTTCCTGTATTCTGGTTTACTGACAGGTTCTACGTCTCCATTTACACTGCTCAACAGAATTAAAGGATCAGCTTTTCGAAACTCTCCGATATCCTCCCATTGCTACACAAGACTTTTGAAATTTGGCCGAAATGTCCACACAACTTTTCTCATCAATGGTGCAAAAGTGTGGCGCTATGACGTCACCCGCAGTTTGGTCGAGACTTGTAACAGGAATGTCTACAAATGCAAAAGATAAGCCACAGCTCAGAAGTTCGTGTGTTGTGTAATGTGGGTTGATGATGTCACACTGACACCAAAGGTCATAATTCCGCCACCGTGGACATGTCACACGCTAGGAAGTTCGTCACAGGCCCTATTAACTATATTCCAGTCCTTCTTTTGACTTCTCTGTGATGGAGGTCTGAGCCGCGACGCCCAGCGTTTTCTTATGAGTGCCCAAGGGAAACATTCCAGAAACAACGTCGCCAAGAACCTGCACGAAAAGGCCTCAGGGGATGCCATTAAGCGCGCCAATGTAACACTCTCTTCCCTGGGTGTCGAGTCTCACTTATTTTGCGGTCGAAAACGTCAGTTTGCATTGCGATGGGCTACAGGACGACGTTCTTGACTACCTTTCTTATTGCTGACACCGGCGGACGTTTCAGCCCATTTCTAAGCACACTGTGGAGCTGCATCCACATTTAACATGATCGCACACCTTTGGAGCGCAGCGCAACCGCACTTTTTGCTCTCGTGTACAGGTTGGAACAACTAGGTACCGTTCATAACATACCTACGAAATTTGAAATTGATACGAGGCAGCAAAGGATAATTATGCTTTATCATCCCTCCTGTTTCGCGTCCTCCTTGTGGAGGAGTGCAACATTGACACATGCGTGAATAAAACAGCGAAGGGTCCATCTTAAGCTCCTCCCCTCGCCCCCCCCCCTCCCCAGTTTGGCAGCACCATCGTTGGCATCCGCCCACCATCATTGGGAATTTTAAAAATGAACAAGTACACAGTTAACGTGTAATGTAGTCCGTTCCGCCAGCAGACAGACGACTAGAATCGGAGTTGTGTCAAGGGGTTGCCTACCTGTAGGCACCGCTGACAACTTTACGGATAATCTCTGCACATGTTCACTTTAAAAATCTCAGTAAAGGTGGGCATGGGGCCCCGAGGGTTTTGCCAAACAGGGGGTAGGGGTGGCGTACATGCTTTGATGCCAATGTGACATCACTAATCCATCTTACACGTCAGAAGAACTATTCATCTGTGGCCATTCTTGTCATATGTGTCGACGCCTTCTTGTGTGAGGGATCGTCCAGCCCGAAGGTGACGTCACAGGGAATCACTATTTTGCGCCATTACGTAGGAAGGATATATGCACGTTTGAGTCAAATTTAAAAGTTATGTGTTGCGATTGGAGGCTGTCACTGGGTTTCGAAAGAGTAATTCATTAATTTTGTTACGCGGTGTTCATAAACACACTGCAAGGTACCGTGCATTGCGTGACGGAGGGTACTGTGTACCATTATTAGTTGTTTCCTTTCCTGTTCCACTCGCTAACAGAGCGAGGGAGAAACCTGCTTTCTATAAAACTCCGCACGAGACCTAATTATGTTATCATTGTGCTCCTTACGGAAACGTACCCTGGCGGAAATATAATCGCTCAGCAATCGCCCTCAGACGTCGATTTTCTAAATTGCCACAATATTGCCTTCCGTGAAAAGCATCACCTTCCCTTCAGGGATTTACATTTGAGTTTACAAAGTATTTCCGAAATACTTTTCTACCGGTAACAAATCTAACAGCAAACTTCTGAATTGCTTTGCTGTGTTCATTTAATCCGACATTCTGAAGATCCCATACACTCTAGGAGTACTCAAGAATAGTTCTCACTAGCGCTGTCTCTTTTATAGAAAACCTAACCTTATTTAAACTTCTTAGAATAAAACGCGTTCGAAAATTCGACTTCCCTACCACGAATCTGATGTTCTCATTCCATTCCTACAGTATACCACAGCGTCATCAACATACAGCCGAAGACTGCTGCTCACCCTGTCCGTCAGATTAATTATGTATACAGAGAATAAGAGTGGTCCTATCATACTTTCTTGAGGCACTCCTGATGAACTCCTATCTCTGATGAACAGTAGCCGTGGAGGACAACGCCCTGGGCTTTGTCACTTAAAAAGTAATGGAGCCATTCGCATATCTGGGAGCCTAATCCATCTGCTAGGAGCGGTTCCACGTCAAACGCTTTCGGCAAATCTAGGAATATGGAATCTGCATGTTGCACTCCATATTCTTTTTTTTACCGATGTCACCTGCAGTTTTCTTTAGTCGTTTGCGATATTGCTCTCGGCTAGAGGTTCACGAATAATGCAAGCTACGTAAGGCACCAGTGCTGCAGATTACTCTCTGTAAAACCGAATTGGAATTCCATCTGGACCTGGTGACATATTTGTTTTTACCTTTATCAATTGCTCCTGTAAGCCAGGGATGCCCATGACTATGTCCTCCATGCAGGAGCCTGTGCGACAACGAACTGTCTGCTATTGCCACACCTGTGTGGTCGACGAGTGACTGAATAAAAGCTTTCCATCCCTTAGTGATTTTACGTAGGATCAGAATTTTCTCGGGTTCATGGCAAGATCTTTCGCTAACGTATCACGGTGAAAAATTGTTGCGGGATCAGTGTGTCGAACCCGGGACTCCAGATCGCCGAGCTGAAGCAGGGACTCACCACACCGCAATTTGTCAGGAGGCTGAGCAAGTTCAAGAGCGGCGAGGGGCATTTCAGAGTGATACAGCGGTGTTCAGTAACATTTGTTTATTCCGATAATTTACAGTGATCAATGGGTGAAGCGTAGGGTCAGTGCACCGCCTGCACACTGTCCCGCGAGTCCAGCCGGCTCAGCTGACTCCCGGTATGCGAACGCCGCTGTTGCTGTCATCAAGGCCGCCCTGCTGGAAGTCGGCCGCGCTCTCCTGGTCGCCGTTTGCCGATGTGTTGCGACTTGCACCACGCTGCTGCTCACGACTCCGGAGACTGCTACAGTCCCTGGTCCTCGCCGCCCTCCACCCTGTTTGGCCTGCTCTGTCCGACCATGGGACGAAGGTGGGTGTACTGGTCACCCGCGGCCCTCGGGTCGCCGCTGCTCCCAGGACAGGACCGGACTCGGACCCCCCCGCCCCGCCACCTGGATACTGTGCCGCAACTTGCCGCTAGTGATGCTTGCCAGATGGCAACACCCGCCGCCATCTCTGGTGCTGTTGCAGCGCTGCTGAGCCTCCCACAGCGTACGCCTTGCTCAGACCCCAGTACGCCAGGTGGGCAGTGAACATGGCCCGTAGACTTGAGTGGAACCAAGGTCCTCCTGGACCCGCTGCAGACTGCTGTCACTGCCCTCTTTCAGGCAGACCGTGCGACCTCCAAGTTCCAGGCTCCGTTCCTTCCCGCCCCGGTGTTGTCTCCCCAGAGGCGGAATATAGCCCGAACAAGTACATAAAAAACATAATACAAGTTTATGCATAATACTTATAACATAGTTGCCAGACTGGCCCCTATAAGCGAAGACCCGGTTCTAGGCGCTCAGTCCGGAGCCGCGGGACTGCTACGGTCGCAGGTTCGAATCCTGCCTCGGGCATGGATGTGTGTATTGTCCTTAGGTTAGTTAGGTTTAAGTAGTTCTACGTTAGAGGGGACTGATGACCATAGATGTTAAGTCCCATAGTGCTCAGAGTCATTTGAACCATTTTTAAGCAAAGGCCCACATAGGTCCGTCCCGACGCTCAACTGAGGTGGCACACCCTTTCCCAAGCTGAAATTGCCGGTCTGTTTACATTGGTATATCCCTTGCATCTGACGTAGTGTCAGCGAGAGACAGAAACTATGGCAGGGATAAATTCCCACATGTAAACCACTTACAAATCGCCACTCTTCGCCCTGGCCTAATGCCCGACCTCCTACATCACAATAACTTAAAGTAACGCTGCAGTTTCCTGCCTCGTTGTTGCTCCACTCAAAACAAATCGTTCATGTAATACCGCGTTGCAGCTCCGCACCCGTGAATGCCATGTTTACCTTGTCTGGCCCGCTGGCTATCGACTGTTACTACACTCCGCCAGCGGTCCCAGATTTCATCGCCCAACCGTGCCTTCACTGAATTTTGATAAAATTTCTCTTTTCCTCGACTAGGACTGACACTAGCACAACACACCTCCCTCCTCTCATCCCGAATCAAGATTAAACAGTTGTGGCCACTGGCTGCGTAAAAATAAATTGTTCACAAACTTACATTCTACAGACTAAAACTAAGAGAAAATAGAAACATTAGCTCTACACCTATACACTTTTTACACTAGCTACCCATGCAGTAGGCAACCGATGTGTTGGCACCTCCTCAACTGGTGCACGTTTCCACATTTTCCACAAAGCTAGACTAAACAAAAATAGAAAAACCGCACACCCTGTGGCTGAAATGCTCACTGTAATTATCCTGTTATTTGGATGCTGTTGTAACATTCGAATGTGTTCCAAAATTTTAGTAACCGTGATAGATCCCTCCTATGCTTTAATAAAGGAATGAAACGTTTCCAAGAACTCTGGGTTTAACGTGGAGCTCAAATATGTCAGCGACTGCAATGGTAATATCTCCAGAACCCCTTCTGGACAAAACAACGTTCCATGTGACAAAGTTTCTTTCACCCATACGTGATGCTGGAAGACGGAAATCCTCCCCCATACAATGACAAAAACAACAAACAAGAAACGCAACTAATATCGGACCCACCAAAACGCGAGAAGAAGATCAGAAAGAAAAACACATACACACAGAAACAAAATGCAAATTAACCCTAGATACAAAAACACAAAATGTAAACATGCCATACAATATTACACACACAATAATTTACTTCCTCTGTGACCGTAACTCATACGGAACGTTATGCATCCGCTGTTGTCCTTCCCCCGAGACATTCTTCTTCCGTTTGCTTTGCCTAACCCCTGCAATCGGGTCACTTCCTTGTAACTAAGGTGATTCATCCACCATTCCTTTCAAATGTTTTACTCTACTCACGTGAGTAATGGATGTTTTTGCTGGCGGCTGCACTTTAACATTCTCTGGCGAAGTCATCTCCACGACCTGGTATTGTCCGTGGTATTTCGTCAAGAATTTTTTCGCCTTATCTTAGATGTATATGGATTCGTGATTAATACCCATTGACATACCCTATACTGTGGTAAAGGTCCCAACCACCTATTCGCTTCTTCCTGCCTCTCTAACGCTTTGGTATTGGTCTTCTGTACCCTCTTCCAGATTTCCCGTATTGTTTATGCAAATTCCCTCACAGCGTTCCCTTTAGCTCCCGATTTCGGGCATAGAACGTCAAATGTCGATGGGATCTTTCTTCCATAGACCACCTCGAATGGATACTTTCCGATCCTCGAATGTATTTTAGTGTTATACGTTGCTACCACATATGGAAGATAAACGTCACAGTTATCATGATTTCCATTCACACAATTACTTAGCATTTTCGAAATTGTCCTATGTGCTCGCTCCATTCTACCATTCGATAGCGGATGAAATAGACTGGTCCGTATTTTTTTAAATTCTCAGTAAACGGCACAACTGTGACATTAATTCAGACATGAAGTTCGTTCCCTGATCCGTAATTATGATATCAGGCACCCCAAACTTCAATAACCAGTTATTGACTAAAGCTTGTGCTGCCGTACTTGCCTGTTGGTGGTGGTATTCCGACAATGGCTAGAAACCATGAAAAGTGATCAATTATAATTAAAACGTAGCGATTCCCTGCCAATGTTTCGTTGTATGGCTCGCAGATACAGGGTGTTTCAAAAATGACCGGTATATTTGAAACTGCAATAAAAACTAAACGAGCAGCGATAGAAATACACCGTTTGTTGCAATATGCTTGGGACAACAGTACATTTTCAGGCGGACAAACTTTCGAAATTACAGTAGTTACAATTTTCAACAACAGATGGCGCTGCAAGTGATGTGAAAGATATAGAAGACAACGCAATCTGTGGGTGCGCCATTCTGTACGTCGTCTTTCTGCTGTAAGCGTGTGCTGTTCACAACGTGCAAGTGTGCTGTGGACAACATGGTTTATTCCTTAGAACAGAGGATTTTTCTGGTGTTGGAATTCCACCGCCTAGAACACAGTGTTGTTGCAACAAGACGAAGTTTTCAACAGAGGTTTAATGTAACCAAAGGACCGGAAAGCTATACAATAAAGGATCTGTTTGAAAAATTTCAACGGACTGGGAACGTGACGGATGAACGTGCTGGAAAGGTAGGGTGACCGGGTACGGCAACCACAGAGGGCAACGCGCAGCTAGTGCAGCAGATGATCCAACAGCGGCCTTGGGTTGAAACGTCCCCTTAGAAAAATTATACAAGACTGGTCTATGTGAAACGTCCTCTTTGAACAATTGTACACGACTGTGCTTAAACTGACACACAATAGTTTTTAGCGCAACGCAATCTGACTTTCAAAAATCCCTACGAAAGAATGGCCCTGACTAACATTAACCTATACGTTTCACAAATCACTTACCTCACAAAAATCTTCGTTACTCAAGCTACTGCAATACAGCGAGCACCACTACTGCCAGCTAAATAAAATATTCAAACTACTGAAGGCACTAACTACTGACAGGCATAGTTAGCAAATGGAAGATTTTAATACAGAACAGACAATGTATTTACCTTAATATTCATAATATATAAATCAGTTCGTGACACCAATTCTTACAAATTTCAAAACTCCGCCATCTCTCTACCCACGTCCACCACTGCTGGCGGCTCACCTCCAACTGCGCAACGCTACGCGCTCTTAGCATCCAGCTGCCGCTGCTCAACACTACAATGGCAGACAACAATGCAAACTAAACACAGACTGCGCACAGCACAGCCAGTGATTTTTCATACCGAGCGCTAAGCGGTGTTACCAATAAGAAAACCTAAACAGCCTACTTACATAGCCCCCATGCTCCCCACAAAAAATTTTTACAAATTGTTTTGGGCAGTGGCCAATAATGATTTGATAAAATTTTTCATAATTACTATAACAAAGATATCAAATGCACACACTTATTGATACAATGTTGGTCAGAAGCTAAAATTCTCTCACAGTCCATAAAGACAGTCCTGATCGTTCATCATAGTAAAATTGCAGTGTTTTTTTCAAAGTCTGAGCAATAAAAGAAATTGCACTTGGAAGTAGTGGATTTCTAAGCAGTCTTGAAGAAGTAGTGTTGTCCTTCCAACGAAAGACAGTGCTGACTCTTGACATGCAGACAGGTAATGGGCCACAACAGAGCAAACCCACAGCAGAGTCAGTCGAAGTTTTAAAGAAAATTGGTAGGTAGGTCGTCACAGAGTAGACCCATTGTAGTCCTGGTAGAGATTACGGTATTGGTGGGCCACCAGAGGTGCCGACCCACTGCAGTCCTTGTAGAAATAATGGTATTGTTGGGTCATCAAAGGTGTAGACCCACTGTAGTCCTTGTAGAGATGGCCAGTAGCCATCTGTTTGACTGTCCAGGGGCACAATCACCATTGAAGAGTCTTGTGGATAATATAACAAGTCCATAACCACCACTTGTGCACTCAGAAAAATTGTTTTTGAAATGTCCTTAGAACCAGCAATGCTGTTATCCAGTCCCTTACTGAGTTATTAACACATGTGCAAACACTATCAGTCCCTACTTCTCACATATTGTCCATATACTATGACCAACAGAAATGTGTGCAGTGAAATGTAATTTACAAGTTACTTAATTTGATGAACTGGTGTCAATTACAATTTTATAACATAAGAATGCAATAACAAAGGTACAAAATACATCTTTAAAGAACATAACAATACAGATAACATTTGCAGTAGGACAGGCTTTACAAAAGAATCGAAATAGCAAATACATCAGTGTTACAAAAGTTATTACTACATACATAAAAGATCAGAATAACTTTTGAAACATCAACTTCACACATGAGCATTAGAACAAAACAGAATAAATAATGTGTAAACATCTTTACAAAGTAAATAACATGTTATTAATGCAAATTATATTTGAGGATAACAGTATTCCTCATCATAGTGAATGTAGCTTAGTATTAGAAAAATTCTGCAACGTAAGTCTTATCAGATAAACATATAAAGACAGGAAGAACATAAATACACAAGGGTACACAAACAAATAGTGGGATAACACAAGGAAAGGACAGGGTTTGTTTTACTGCAGTATTTTGCAAATAAAACTTTCTTTACTTCTCGGAGATCTCCCTTCGTTCTGCATTATTTCCAAAAAGTCGTATCTATACCTGATTTCTGTACTTTTCTCATATAACCTCTCAGTGCATTTCTTCAAATCCATCGCAACTCATTCTCTTATATAAGCTACCCCCTCTTAAGCTAACTTAAATCTACTGAGCTCAGATGCTTAACTACGGGACGAGGCAATGCAGCAGCACAAAACAATTTACACAAACAGCAATGATAAAAAAATGGAAATTGGCAAAAAAAGGCAGCAATATTACAACTAATATAAGGCAATGCGCAGCAAACAAGAAAAATAAATCAGTAATAAAATTGGCTTAACCTAGTAATACAAAGTGACATTCAGTAGCACTATGAATGGCAAACAGCGGCAGCAAATGCAATAACTTATACCTAAACATGACAAACCCACAAGCAGAAAAAATAGCACATTAAAGACAACAATGCAGATAAGGACAATGTCTATTCACATCTTAACGTCTATGCAATTAAAGTGGTGCACCACAAAAACTTATTGTAAAAAAATGTTACCGTGCACTTGAAAAGAAAATTTTGTATTCAGTTACTGTGATTAATCCCTTCTTATTGTTCTTTCTATTCAAAGTGCTCCTTTTTCGAAGAATATGGATCATAAAATTATTATTTAATAGATCTGTTGGCAGAAAGTGTTCACATTAGCAAACGCATTTAATTTTATTTTATAAAATCAATGATGCAACACAGCTGGAAAACAGATATCAAATGAAATAAGCAACTATGGACAAAGCATAAAAATATCATTCAATAGTCATGTGACATTTCATAAGTTAGTAGAATTCTCTCAACTCTCGTAGAAAGACGTTTGTTATAATCAGGTGTCAGATGTAAGTATCTTTCTCAGTAATGAGCGTGTCGTATTTGCGGTGCTTTCTGCAAAGGAATGTCAATAGCGAGGATAATGGCCTCCCTTTTTTTTTACCTGTGCCTCTGAAAGGCACAAACTAATGGCTTTCTTTTGTCAGGTGGTTGTCGCGCAGCTGGGTGCCCACGACGCATTACGTGCAGGTGGTCACTTAACTGTCTTATCGAAATATTTACGACACCAGTTTCCGCTACAGTGGCAGTCTCATATAAAAAAAATTCACAGATTTGCGTTACAAATCTGTAGAAATAAAATCATTTAAAAATAATAGTGTTCAAAAATTTTCGACAGCATAGTGATACATTCACGCATATACATAGTTTTCATAACTCTTAAAGTACGATTCCTGGTTTCCAACAACCTTTTTCACAAACCAGAGTCCCTAACCACTACTTATTATTCCTTACCTTATTCGTCGACACTTCTTCAATATTTCATCATAACAGATACGTAGCATAACCAAATAACTCATATAGCATCAGCTTAAACATACCTCAGCAGCATAATTCACATCGTCGTCGCAATAATAACATAATAACACCTCATTCAAATCTCAAAAATGTCGCAGCTTTCTGCAATAATTTCAAAGTCTAAAAAAAATTCTCTGCTCATGTCAAAAGTGTCATCTACCTCAAACGTACTTTAAAAATCATGATCCCATACCAAATATATCATTCAAAGCTCTCATAGTGTCACAATGGTTCCGAAAAAATATGAACTGTTCACAAAGTACAGACAAAATACAATTTCATAAGTGTGAAGTAATCCAACCGTATAATTACGTAAACATCTGTCACTGATGTAGTAAAAAAATGTTTGTCTCTCAGTTAAATCATCAGATAGCTGTGTAATTCTGTATTAGAGAAATATGGTACCGACGTGTAAAGTTGTATAAACAAATACCATATTAGCTAGGGCTCCTTGTGCTTGCCAAACACATGGTACACAAAGTAAGCGTGTACCCCCCTGAGGAATAATGTAATTATATCCTCAGGTGTTACAGATTACAGCAATGGAATGAAATGTATCACGGAAAACTTTCTTTGTAATTCAAATATGTTGAAAAATAAATAGTTTAATGCGTGTCCTGTAGCGCTAAATGTGCGTCTTGCTGTAAGACAATCTCTGTGGAAGTGTCGTAGTTATTGTCCTCCGAAAGCTAAGTTCTGCAGAAGTCAATGTACTTATCTCATGATAAACGAAATTGAAATGCTTTGCGTATAGATATCGTAGTTATTACGCTTATTGCCGTGCTGAAGTAAGTACTGTACTGTACGTATTGTTGTGCTACAGAAAAGGCTGTCTCATTGTAGCTATACCACAAAGTTACTACTAAAACATGTTTTACTTTCCAGAAAAATTCAGAAAAACTGTGCAGATATAAAACAGATACACCGCAAAAGCAACAATGTAAATCGTGTCACATATTAGTAGCGTCGTGATATAATCGTGTAGCTATTATAGAAACCAAATGCTAAGTCATCTTTAATCTCACCGAATGAACTTCAAATAAGGAATGTGTTTTCAAGTAAACCAAAATGTTGCATTAAAATCTCATTAGCAATACTGGTAAATGTTCTAAGTATGTGAGCCTTATAGTCGTTACGTAATCGTGCAACTAACAAGCAAGAATGTACACACGAAATAACACAGTGATGTCTGTTCACTATAACAATGCACTCGTAAATACTGTCTAAATATGTTCCGTAGGTTCTAGACTGGATAGTGAACTTCAAAACATTGTTGTATGTTAACAGTTTCTAAGTGTGACAAAGCATACTAGAAATGTGAAGTGAAATGTTTTATGGCAAAGACAAAATTAAAAAGCAGATTATCTTTCAATAAACGGTTTTACATGTGAAATGTGATGTAAACCTTTACTCTTCCTAGTACGCAGACTGTCAACTGAAAAGCAATTATCGTGTGGTTACGTCGGTAAGGAACACTGGAATTTTGCTCAAGTTTAGCTTGTGTTATTTTTCTCTGAGCCAGCCGGCGCACGCGGCTGCCTGCGGTGCGAGTCACTGTCTGTTTCTTTGTTGGCGCGCGTCGTTAATGGGATTAGGAGACCTAACTTCTACAAATTCACCTTGTCGAGAGGGCCCTGCTCTGTTTGAATCCCGCCAGTTCTGATGCAATTCAGGTCTGTTTAAGATCATATCGTCTGTCGTCATGTCGGTAATTTCTGTAATTAATTTCTTGTCGGTCACGTGGTGGAGAATTTCTCCCTGAATCGTAACTGCGCGCTGGACCGTTGCGTCTGAAGTTATTCCGTCTCCCGTGATGATAATAGTTCTGGTTGCCATATTGTCTGTTTCTATGATTGTCTCTGTCATGTTCATTACTACGGAAATGCGATCTTTCTCTGTAATTATTATTACTCCGCCAGTGGTTGTCATATGGGTGGCGTCTGTTTTGGTCACGGTTTGCGTTGTAGCAATAGACCTGTCGTGTCCAGTTATTGTTTCTGTCGTCACGGAATTGTGACGGATGTGACCTGTAGTGATTGTTTTCCTGTTTTCGTATCCGGCTACGGTCTGTGTCAATTTCTAATTCTTGTAAGAATCCCTGAAAAGCTTCAATGTCATCTTTGCAACGTCCCGCCAAAATCATATGTCGTAAATGTTCAGGCAATTTCATTAAGCAAATGTGGATGAGTTCTGTGGGGCTGTACGGGTTTGATAGGTACTGATTCTTGTGCAACATGTCTTCAAAATATTTCACAAGACTGGAAAATTCAGATTGTTCGAAATTTTTCATCATTATGATGCCATGTTTTACTCGGTCTTATGTGGCTTGAGACCAATATGCTGAGAGGAAGGCGTGGTAAAATTCTCCTTCACTGTGGCAATCGTGAATGACCGATCGCATTCTTACAGCTGGTTCATTCTCTAAGTAGCCGCACATAAATTCTAATCTGTGCTCTAGTGACCAGTTTGGAGGAAAACAATGAGAGAATTGATGGAGCCACGCTTGTGGATGAATGTCGTTGCCAGAATTCTTAAATGTTTTGAATTTACGTGTAGTAATGAACAGCTTATAGTCAAAATCATCGTCTCGGCGGGTAGCATATCGGTCATTGTTACGTCGTGTCGGCGGTTCCATCTCAGAATTCGGTGTACCTTGCCAATTTCTTTCATAATTTCCGAAGTGCCCTGTGTTATTATTTTGTGGCTGTTCCGTATTTCTATGTCCCTCTTCCCGTATTGGAGCGCGAGTGTCCTCTGAAATACGTAATTGTTGTATTACCTGTGTCAGCTGATCTTGTACTTCCCGGATTTCTCTTTGGTGTTGCGTACTAATTTGATTCAGACTTTGTTTGAATTTCCTAATTTGTTCGCACTCTTCTGTATCATTAAAGACTACCGGTTTTGTGTCATTCAAATTATCATCTACCTTCGTAGATAAATTAGTGACCTGATCCGAAAGTTCGGCTACTTTCTCCGATAGTGAACACATTTCCTCAGTGTGTTTTTCTGAACCAAGTTTCAGAGTGTCTATTTGTGTTGAAATCGAATTTACTGTGTCCTTTAAGTTTTCCTGAGTTCTTGCAAGTTGCGTAACTGAATCGATGGATGCAACTGAGTCAATTTTAGCTTGCAAGGTGTCGTGATTTTCACGAACAACAGTTTGCAATTCTTTTACGGCTGCTTCGTGATTCTGTAATGAGTTTTCATGCCGCGAAAAAATAGGTTGAAAATGCTCACAAATTTGTGTTTTTACGTCATTACAGATTTTTTGACATTTCGATTCAATGTTATGTAACTCAGTAGTTAAATCTTCACGTGTTTGTTCAAGTGTGGTGTCTAACTTCCGAAGATTATGTTCCATTGTGTCCAACTGTTGCTGTGTTTGTCTCTGATTTTGTTCCATTGTGTCTAACTTCCGAAGATTTTGTTCCATTGTGTCTAACTTTTGAAGATTATGTTCCATTGTGTCTAACTTTTGAAGCTTTTGCTGTGTTTGTCTCTGATTTTGTTCCATTGTGTCTAACTTTTGAAGCTTTTGTCCCATTTGTTGCATTAATTGTAATAAAAATGCACTGGTGTCTGAAACATGTTCCTTAGTCCTATTCGGCAATGCATTTGCACCGGCAATATTCTGCTGGCTGTCAACTGTTACCATGTAAGACGTGTATATTTCTATTGTCTATTGTCAAACCACTACTTATGAAAGATGTTTATATTTTATCAATAGGATTAAGTAGGGATAATTAATATTTGTCATGTTGGAAATAACTGTGGCCGCAGGGAATGTCTGCACCAAAGGATTGTTGGCAAGAGAGACCGCACATTGATGTAATTTGAAAAAAAGGGCGGGAGAGACAGCGTATGGATACATTTTAAGAAAAGAGCGAGAAAGAACGCGCATTGATACATTTTGTAATGGTTGCAGGGATTGTCTGCATCAGAAAGCATTGTTGGCAGGAGAGACCGCACTTTAGCTTTCGTAGGAAGTCAGTGGTAAGCGAGAAGTGAAGCGAGTCGGTAGCAGGTCTGAAGCGAGAGGTTGAGAGGAGCGGTGTGCCTTCCAGCCACTAGCTATGATTTACAAGAGGTTGTAAACGGATGTACAGAGACATCAGCTAACTATTATCATAAGAGGAACTAATATTATTGAATTAATTTTTTGAGAAACTCAAGCCTACTGAAGGTATGTTTGCGCGTTGTTAGTTGTAAGATTATTGTAAAAAGGAAGTGCCATTTGAACGTTTGTAAAATCATTTCATTCAGAATAAAATTAATTTTTGCCAGCAATATTGCATTACCGATTATAATCCATCTCAATAACCATTAACGTAAAACTTTGCAAAATTTTATTGTTGTCAAGAAAAAGTTTAATTATGAATTATGTAACTTCAGTCAAATTAATTATAATATCGTCATCTTTGCTATTAAAGAATAACGTCAGCTTTGGTAATAAATACAGCCACTTATTATGACAGTCCACCAGCAGCTAATATAGTATAGTAAAACAGAGTAAGTATATTCATGTCGCAGTTCGATGTAGCAGTCAGATGGCGATCCAGTAACAGTAAAAAAGGTAAGTAATAGTTTTGGGTTATTGCAGGTAACGACTGAGGGCCACGACGACGACACATTCTATGTTTCGTCGAAATAATCAGAAAATAACTTTTAATTAGCAGCATTTCAAATTGTATGCGATGATTGAGAAAGAGAATTAATTTCAAAGGGAAGATTTCATTTGTTATTATTAAGCAACAGGTAGAAATCCCAAGGGAAGGTTTCATAGGTTATTGTAGAAGAGAACAAAAGAGATATAGAGGAGACGGGAAGGTTTCAACCGCTCTCTGCCAGCGGCCCCACATTTCATCGCCCAACCGCGCCTTCACTAAATTTTGATAAAATTTCCCTTTCCCTCGACTAGGACTGACACAAGTGCAGCAAAATCTATACTTCGCGCACCGATCTTAAGGACACACGGATTTCCTCTAACTTCAGCCTGTCGCTGTAGCACCTTCTTTTTCGATCGAGTAGAACAAGCTCTACTCCCTGGGCTATTTTCGAAATTGGTTGTAGACTCACTGAGGATCATCCTCCTTAAACCAGTTACTTGGCACATACGTCTCCAGATCGCGATTTCAAATGAGTTCAAACATTGCCGAGAATTCTTCAACGTCCATCATACCGGAACTAAATGATGTCCTTTCATTGTCTAAGCTGGGTGCCAACAGCTTCTTTCTGCATTCTAACATAAATACTCTAGTAGCCTTTTTAATGGATTTATTATATTAACTTTCGCCACCATCGTCGCTCTGAAGGTATCATGATCAATATTCTGTACGTTCATCTTTATACAGATGTTTGCGGGACCTTGGCATTTCAGTACAGAATGTCGAATTCAAACACTTTTCAGCCGTATAAAATTTCCAGTTGTTATTTTATGGAGCAACCGGTTTCGGCAATACATTACCCCATCTTCAGGCTCCGTGACCGACGTGTTGGTTTCAATGTTTGTCCAACAGTCGGCAAGTGAAGATATAAGGGATCGTTGTGTCAAAAATCTACGGATACCAGTCACTGAAAGCTTGCCCCATGTGACTGGACCAGCGAGTTAGTGATCTTCCTACACGTCTATCAGGGTGCCTGCAAATGGCGTAATATATCACCGAAACTGGTTGCTCAATAAAATAAAAATTGGAAATTTTAGACTGCTGAAAGGTGTTTCGATTCGGCATTGTCATTGTCAATAGTCCTTGTCTGTATACTTACAGAATCAATAGGGTTAGGAATGTTTGTATACAAGGTCCAACATATTTCCATTGCGTGTATTTGTTCAGGACAGTTTTCATGAACTGTGTCCTAACGTACTTAGCACGACTGTCTGTTCGTATCACTTGCAGTGAACACATAGACGTACGAGTCCATACTCATTAAATTAAATTCGCCTCCAATGATAGTACATGATCTGGGCATTTCCGCGTTACTAAGCGTAAATTTTCCTTAAATGATTCTGAATCTGTTACGACGGAATCAAGTGTTAGGCAAAAACATCCGATATTTAAATCGAGTTCAACTAGATCTGAAACTCGTGTCGACATAACTTCACCAGTCAGATTTAATTTCGATAGCACTGAGCACTCCCCATCCCATGGCGTCCAATCTGTCTTTTCAACATGCGTTCCATGTCTCGACAACCAGCGAAGACACGTCTAGATATGTCTCGGACAGCTGCGGGTACCATCCAGACTGTCGCCCGCCATACAGCCCTGCAACCAGAAGTCTGGGGTGCCCTATATTTTCATAGTAGGGCCCCTTTGGTTGTTGTCTGCGGCACCCTTACAGCACACCCAACTTGGCAAACCATACTGGCAAACCATACAGCAAGATAATGCTCGTCAGTGCACGGCGAGTATTTCTGTTGCTTGCCTTCGTGCTTACCAAACCCTACCTTGGCCAGTAAGGTCGTTGGATGTCTCTGTAGTTGAAAACGTTTGAAGCACTATGGCCAGGGCCGTCAAAGCATCTCTGGATTTTGACAATCTACGCGCCAGTTGCAAAGAATTTTACACGATATACCGAAGAAGGATATCCAATAACTCTATCAAACAACACCAAGCCGAATAACTGGTTATTGATCTTCTCAATTTTCGAAGCTCTTTCTCTTGAATAAATTGTCCAATTTTTTTAAAAATAATGATCATTTGTTTATCTGTATGTATATATCACATCTGCACATTTCCGTCTCATTCAGAAATTCCTTCGTGGTACATCGTTATTCTTTGTCTTAGAGTATAGTCCGGAACTTTCTGCTTCGAAGTTCAGTCAGTTCCCGGTTCTGCTATCAATTTGGGTGCGACAACTTTTCTGGATGGCATTAAGTTCTGGAGCTTCGTTACGAATGCTTAAACAATTTACTGTTAAAATGTCGACAGCTCAAGAACCTATACCTCGTACGCGATTTGGTTTTCCACTTTGCATATCGACTGGTGACCATTCAACAGATGAACTGAAGCTACTGCATAGCCTAAAAGATACCATGTGCATTCCACATATCTTCTGCTACCCAAGTAGCTGCTTACTTTGCGTATTGCACTGCAAACATCTCAAGGGGAGTGCTGTAACTCTGCGTCCTATAGTGCAGGTCTAGAAACCTGCAGACATTAAGGTCACAGAATCGACGGAGTGTCTGGTTGGGACCCTCTATTAGACTCCAAAGCAAAGGACCCTGATAGACTCTAGGTATGATGTTTCAAATTGTGAACTGTACTTGCATCCCGTGAGTGAGGCCAGCAGTCTTCATCACTTCCGCCAGCTACGTGTAGAAACAGAAGATGGCCTTTGAACCCAAGCGACCGGCTTCATTGGTAACGACATCAGCAACAATGTGCAGACTACAGTACTCTGCTCCCTCGACAACCGCAGGCAGGGACTCCACGTAACGGATGAAGCCCCTGGCAGACACATTGAGTGCACACTGGAATTCTTTCCAACCCTGGACGGTATTTTCGCAAAGGGCTCTACGGGCCTAACACGCCTAACATCCTCGGCCCTGAACTCCATTCCCATTTGAGGGTGCTTTTCGTTCCATGACCTCGGCCTACTTGGAATAGCGAGTGAAACGTAGCAATCCACATTTCCTCTACGGGATCTCTTCACCACAGAGTGAATGCAATGGATATGACATACCTGAAGAAACTTGTGACCTTTCTTCCCTGCCTAATTGCGGCCATTATCAAGGTTAGAGACGGAGGTTGTTGCTGTTGTGGTCTTCAGTCCTGAGACTGGTTTGATGCAGCTCTCCATGCTACCCTATCCTGTGCAAGTTTCTTCATCTCCCAGTACTTACTGCAACCTACATCCTTCTGAATCTGCTTAGTGTATTCATCTCTTGGTCTCCCTCTACGATTTTTACCCTCCACGCTGCCCTCCAATGCTAAATTTGTGATCCCTCGATGCCTCAGAACATGTCCTACCAACCGGTCTCTACTTCTCGTCAAGTTGCGCCACAAACTCCTCTTCTCCCCAATTCTGTTCAATACCTCCTCATTAGTTATGTGCTCTACCCATCTAATCTTCAGCTTTCTTCTGTAGTACCACATTTCGAAAGCTTCTATTCTCTTCCTGTCCAAACTATTTATCGTCCATGTTTCACTTCCATACATGGCTACACTCCATACAAATACTTTCAGAAACGACTTCCTGACACTTAAATCTATACTCGATGTTAACAAATTTCTCTTCTTCAGAAACGCTTTCCTTGCCATTGCCAGTCTACATTTTATATCTTCTCTACTTCGATCATCATCAGTTATTTTGCTCCCCAAATAGCAAAACTCCTTTACTACTTTAAGTGTCTCATTTCCTAATCTAATTCCCTCAGCATCACCCGACTTAATTCGACTACATTCCACTATCCTCATTTTGCTATTGTTGATGTTCATCTTATATCCTCCTTTCAAGACACTGTCCATTCCGTTCAACTGCTCTTCCAAGTCCTTTGCTGTCTCTGACAGAATTACAATGTCATCGGCGAACCTCAAAGTTTTTATTTCTTCTCCATGGATTTTAATACCTACTCCGAATTTTTCTTTTGTCTGCTTTACTGCTTGCTCAATGTACAGATTGAATAACATCGGGGAGACGCTACAACCCTGTCTCACTCCCTTCCCAACCACTACTTCCCTTCATGCCCCTCGACTCTTATAAATGCCATCTGGTTTCCGTACAAATTGTAAATAGCCTGTCGCTCCCTGTATTTTATCCCTGCCACCTTTAGAATTTGAAAGAGAGTGTTCCAGTCAACATTGGCAAAAGCTTGCTCTAAGTCTACTAATGCTAGAAAGGTAGGTTTGCCTTTACTTAATCTTTCTTCTAAGATATGTCGTAAGGTCAGCATTGCCTCACGTGTTCCAATATTTCTACGGAATCCAAAATGATCTTGCCCGATGTTGGCTTCTACCAGTTTTTCCATTCGTCTGTAAAGAATTCGTGTTAGTATTTTGCAGCTGTGACTTATTAAACTGACATTTCGGTAATTTTCACATCTGTCAACAACTGCTTTCTTTGGGATTGGAATTATTATATTCTTCTTGAAGTCTGAGGGTATTTCGCCTGTCTCATACACCTTGCTCACCAGATGGTAGAGTTTTGTCAGGACTGGCTCTCCCAAGGCCGTCAGTAGTTCTAATGGAATGTTGTCCACTCCCGGGGCCTTGTTTCGGCTCTGGTCTTTCAGTGCTCTTTCAAACTCTTCACGCAGTATCGTACCTCCCATTTCATCATCATCTACATTCTCTTCCATGTCTATAATATTGTCCTCAAGTACATCGCCCTTGTATAGACCCTCTATATACTCCTTCCATCTTTCTGCTTTCCCTTCTTTGCTTATAACTGGGTATCTATCTTACCCCTTGTGATATAAGCCTCTATATCCTTACATTTGTCCTCTTGCCATCCCTGCTTGGCCATTTTGCACTTCCTGTCGATCTCATTTTTGAGACGTCTGTTTTCCTTTTTGTCTGCTTCATTTACTGCATTTTTATATTTTCTCCTTTCATCCATTAAATTCAATATTTCTTCTGTTACCCAAGGATTTCTACTAGCCCTCGTCTTTTTACCAACTTGATCCTCTGCTGCCTTCACTACTTCATACCTCAGAGCTAACCATTCTTCTTCTACTGTACTTCTTTCCCCCACTGCTGTCAATTCTTCCCTTATGCTATCCTGGAACTTTTTACAACCTCTGGTTCTTTCAGTTTATCCAGGCCCGATCTCCTTAAATTCTCACCTTTTTGTAGTTTCTTCAATTTTAATCTGCAGTTCATAACCAATACATTGTGGTCAGAGTCCACATCTGCCCCTGGAAATGTCCTACAATTTAAAACCTGTTTCTTAAATCTCTGTCTTACCATTATATAATATATCTGATACCTTTTAGTATCTCCGGGAGTCTTCCATGTATACAACCTTCTTTTACGTTTCTTGAACCAAGTGTTAGCTATGATTAAGTTATTCTCTGTGCAAAATTCTATCAGACGGCTTCCTCTTTCATTTCTTACCCCCAATACATATTCATCTACTATGTTTGCTTCCCTCCCTTTTCCCACACTCCAATTCCAGTCACCCATGACTATAAAATTTTCGTCTCCCTTCACTATCTGAATAATTTCTTTTACCTCATCATACACTTCATCAATTTCTTCATCGTCTGCAGAGCTAGTTGGCATATAAAGTTGTACTACTGTAGTAGGCGTTGGCTTCGTGTCTATCTTGGCCACAATAATGTGTTCACTATGCTGTTTGTAGTAGCTTACCCGCACTCCTATTTTTTTATTCATTATTAAACCTACTCCTGCATTACCCCTATTTGATTTTTATTTATAACCCTGTATTCGCCTGACCAAAAGTCTTGATCCTCCTGCCACCAAACTTCACTAATTCCTACTAAGTCTAACTTTAACCTATCCATTTTCCTTTTTAAATTTTCTAACCTACCTGCCCGATTAAGGGATCTGACATTCCACGCTCCGATCCGTAGAACACCAGTTTTCTTTCTCCTGATAACAACGTCCTCTTGAGTAGTCCCCGCCCGGAGATCCGAATGGGGGACTATTTTACCTCCGGAATATTTTACCCAAGAGGGCGCCATCATCATTTAACCATACAGTAAAGCTGCATGCCCTCGGGAAAAATTACGGCTGTAGTTTTCCCTTGCTTTCAGCCGTTAGCAGTACCAGCACAGCAAGGCCGTTTTGGTTATTGTTTCAAGGCCAGATCAGTCAATCATCCAGACTGTTGCCCCTGCAACTACTGAAAAGGCTGCTGCCCCTCTTCAGGAACCACAAGTTTGTCTGGCCCCTCAACAGATACCCCTACGTTGTGGTTGCACCTATGGTACGGCCATCTGTATCACTGAGGCACGCAAGCCTCCCCACCAATGGCAAAGTCTATGGTTCATGGGTGGTGAGGGGGGGGGGGGGTTGGGGGGGGGTGGTACACGGAGGTACACGGTATTAATGTGATGTGTCCTTCGGATGATAAATTTTTTGTCCGGTGTACTTCAGTAATTAGGGAATACGGTATCTAACGTCGTTGTGGTTCTCTTCACTACGGACCTATAAATTGAAATGAACGTTTGTTCTAATCTAATGCAACTAAGCTCAGCAGCAGAAACATTAGTCGATACGTTAGAAGAGTACACTGGTAGCTTAGGATCTTGGTAGATAATATATAACTGATATCAGTGGATATATGATACCACACCACTGAATTAACCCTAACACTGAAATAGTACTTATGTACCATTAGGCTGTATGGAACCACTGCAGTGAGATGAGCAGACAGGGGGAAGTTACAGAAATGCAAAATGAAGTGGTCACGTTTGGCTGTGTCTATGGCCACACCACGCACGATGTTGCTCTATTTATTGGTGTGTACCTCCTAGCTGTCCAACTTGTCTACAATGAATGGCGTACCACTCACGTACCTATATCATAGCATCAGAACAGTGCTCGTAAAAAGATCTTAACCGACAAGGACTGGAGGCGAGTGTAACTAGATGTCAATAGCAATCGGTTTCAAATGTGACAGGATTTGCTGCTGTCACGGAAGGAAGGTATTTCTACGTGAGTTTCTGACTGAACATTTCGAAGGAAGTGCATGAAACGGATGATTGAAGTCTGGTACCTTGTAAAAGGCCAGTACTCGCAACAGTACGTAAACCTTTGCCTCTCAAATGGAACAAACAACACAGGAACTGGACAGTAGGTGATTGGAGGTGAATAGTGGGATCCAACGAGGCATGATTTTTCCGTTTTTTATCTACATCTACATCCATACTCCGCAAGCCACCTGACGGTGTGTGGCGGAGGGTGTTTTTCGTTCCATGGCCTGGAGCCACTCTTTCAGGTAATCGTCAATATGACCCAAGACGCTTTATTTCAGCATTCTAGGTTACCAACTGTCGTCCTTTACTTTACCTTTTTATGACGAATGTACTGTGGCACCCCGTGTCTTCCAGAATGACGTCATCCGTGTTCACAATGCTGCACACATATGGTCCTGATTTGATGAAGACTCAAGTACCCTATCACACGTCGTCTGGCTAGCTAAATAACCCGATCTTAATCCCATAGAAAATGCCTCGGCCTACTTGGAATAGCGAGTGAAACGAAAGAGTCAACATTCCCCTACGGCATCCCTTCACCACAGAGTGACTTCAATGGATATGATATACCCGAAAAAAACTTGTGGCTTTTCTCCCTTGCCTAATCGTGGTCATTATCAAGGTTAGAGACTGTGATACACGGTCTTAATGTGATGTGTCCTTCGGAAGATTAATTTTTTGTCCAGTGTACTACAATAATTAGGGAATGAGCAGTACTCTCAGCTCACATTTGTATTTTTGTGTAGTTACTGCATTTATCATTATATTATGCGATAGTACTCTTACTTCTCTGTCGAATGACACTTAGTTTAACATGGGTTCTGGTGATACGCTAATGTTATAGTGGTTAATTAAAATATAGCTTCTGGTGCTTATAATTTTTAAGCTGCAACGTGTATAAAAGTATCCTTGGTGCGAAACTGTTATTCTCTTTTATCTCTTCAACCTGATACTACTCATTCTACTGTTGTCACTAATTGTTTATAAATCATTTTCATTCCATGTGGCAACACATACGTTTTCCTCACTCATCCATCAAGTGAATGGGAAGTTCCGCAAGATGAATAATACTGTCCCATGTATTGGTCTTTGGCTGCTCTCAGCGATTGTTATTTGCATCGCCAATGCTAAAAGTCGCAGCTAACAAAACGTCAGCACTTTACAAACCGTGAAACGCCTATCTGGATACATGCATTTGTACTGAGCCTGGTTTCCCTAAACATGCAACACTCCTTGTTAGAACCCTCTCAACTGGTCAAAGTCGTCCATTTGCCTTACATATTAAAGATTTTACGCGTTACTTCCATTTAATAGCGTTTTTAGTGTTACACATAGATATTTCAGCAGTGCTGCAAGCTCCAGAGGTCTACCACAGACCATGTGGTTGGATACTGTCAGTAATTGAACAGTACTAGTTCTCTAAGAAAGATGCCATTTTTCTGCTTGTATAAACAAACTAGCCAATCGCCCTACCCTAATTTAGTCGCACTTATGTAAACAAGTCGTTCACTTGTTTATTTAAAACGTAATAGTGGACTGTAACCTTCATTATAGTTATCATAATTTATAGAAAAGAATTCGTGTTAGTATTTTGCAGGCCGTGGCTCATTAACCTGATAGTTGGTATTTCGCCTGTGTCATACATCTGCGCACTAGATGGTAGAGTTTGGTTAGGCCTGGCTTTCCCAAGGCTGTCACTAGTTCTAATGGAATTTTGTCTACTCCTGGGGCCTTGTTTCGACTTAGGTCTTTCAGTGCTCTGTCAAACTCTTCATGCAGTATCATATCTCCTACTTCATCTTCATCTACATTGTCTTCCATTTCAATAATATTGTCCTTAAGAACATCGCCCTTATATAGACCCTCTATATACTCCTTCCACCTTTCTACTTTCCCTTCTTTGCTTAGAACTGGGTTTCCATCTGAGCTCTTGATATTCATGCAAGTTGTTCTCTTTTGTCCAAAGGTTGCCTCAAAGGCCCACTTTTCAGCTTCAGCCACTCTCATGGAATAAATTACCACCAGTGTATGTCTCATATTGGACGCAGAATGTAATTCCAGGGTCTAGAAATTCACACCAGCTAACTGGCCCAAAATTTAAGAAATTAGTTCATCTAACACATTTGGTCTAATAGTTTTGAATCTATCAAACACTTTTTCGGAAGGTGTCCCCGTATCAAATGGCTGAAGCATTCATAATCATTTTGCATCTTTCCGTGTAAACACGGTGACAATAATTTACTGTCACTCAGGTCCCTGTATATGGGCTTAATTTCTTCTGACTCAGAAAATGGTAAGGAATGATGGTGGACATACACGTCACCAATTGTAAGTGGTATCCTGTATCCATATCATAAAAGCTTTATGGAGGAAGATAGCCCAACCCACTCTTCTCATGGTTTCTGAATCACCTTGATTCTTTCTTACGGCTAAACCATAACAATGCAGCAACTGCTCCATCTCTCCCTTAGTGATATGACCACATCCGCCTACTGGTTTGCCAACATTGAGATTTTTTTTGCCTTTCTTATCCTTTATTAGTTTACATAAGTGATTCCCCATTCTTTTTGCACATGTCCAACACACTCAAGTAATTTAGATTTTACAGGATTTTCATAACGCACATTTACATTTTGTAGGGAGGTTGTGCCACAATTTCATTCAATGATAGGTGACCATGCTTCTGTCATGTCCCATCTAAGGCTGCATCTCCGTCAGTGTCATCTTCTTTGCACACCGCAGCCTCTTCACTTCCTATCTTCATAGACACAGCTCTCACCTGGCTTAGGCTATAAAGAAGTAACTGTGTGTACTTCTCAAATCTTGGGAATAGGGGCAAATTACGGTGGTACAAAATGTGTGAAATGCTGCACTGCCCTTAAAAAAAATTTCAGAATAACTGAATGATTTATTCAAGAGAAAATGCTTCATAAATTGAGCAAGTCAACACAGAGTTGTTGGATGTCCTCCTGACGGATATTGTGCTAAATTCTGTCCAATTGGTTTGTTACATAGTCCTAGTCCCTAAATGGTTGAAGGGCCCTGCCCATAAAGCGCCAAACCAGGGCTGGCCACGTCGTTCCAAACTTGACGCGCTCAGGGTGTGTGTACAGGCCGACCTCGTCTGTTGACTGACAGAGACCGCCGACAGTTGGTGGGTCGTAATGTGTAATACGCAGACGTGTATCCAGACCATCACACAGGAATTCCCAACTGTATCAGGATCCACTGAAATTACTATGACAGTTATGTGGGAGGTGAGAAAACTTTAATTTCATGGTCTAGCGGCTGCACGAAAGCCACACATCACGCCTGTAAATGCCAAACGGTGTCTCGCTTGCTGTAAAGAGCGTAGACAGTAGACGATTTAACAGTGGAAAAACGTTGTGTGGAGTGACGTATCACGGTACACATTGTGGCAATCAGATGACAGGCGTGGGTATGACCAATGCCCGGTGAACGTCATCTGCCAGCGTGTGTAGTGCCAAGAGTAAAATCGGAAGGCGGTGGTGTTATGCTGTCGTGGTTTTCATGGAAGGGGCTTACACCTCGTGTTGTTTTGCGAGACACTATAACAGTACACGACTACACGGATGTTTTAAGCACCTTCTTGCTTCCCACTGTTGAAGAGCAATTCGGGGATGACGATTGCATCTTTTCAACACAATCGAGCACCTGTTCATAATGCACGGCCTGCGGTGGAGTGGTAACACGACAATAACCTCCCTGTAATGGACTGGCCTGCACAGAGTCCTGAGTTGAATCCTATAGAACACCTTGGGATGGTTCGGAACACCGATTTCGTGCCAGGCCTCATCGACCGACATTGATACCTCTCCTCAGTGCACACTCCGTGAAGAATGGGCTGCCATTCCTCAAGAAACCTTCCAGCACCTGACTGAACGGATGCCTGCGAGAGTAGAAGGTGTAATCGAGGCTAAGTTTGGGCCAACACCATACTGAATTCCAGAATTATCGTTGGAGGGCGCCACGAACTTGTAACTCATTTTCAGTCAGGTGTCCGGATACTTTTGATCATTTATTGTAGCTCATAAACGAACGATGTACCCTCCTGTGGTGATGCAGGAACGGAGGATACTGACTAACATTGATGAATTGCCATATATCATCTGCCCAAATTTGTGTAACACTGTATTTAAATCTATCCACCAGCTCATTTCCGAAGAAGCCCTTCTCGCGTCCTCAGGAAAATCTATCTTTTTCGAGCGCTATCTCCTCTTGACTGGCATGCACAACAAACGTTTCTGTCAGCCAATCACACGTCCATACCTCTCTCCATACTGCTTCAGCTTGTAATTCATTTGTAGTAACTTCAACATTGAAAAAGTATACAATCTTCCCAGATGACTTGGAGGAAGAGAGGGAACCTATTTGCCTATATGTCTCAAATATAAAAATTACTTCTTATACACGGTGCCGCACGAATAATTGACACATTTTGTATTGCAATTAAAATTTTCAGATTTTACACACAGGTAGAATGGTCCATGGAAATGCATTTAACTTCATCATATGTTCAATATGGGCACCACTGCAGCGGTACCAGTCTGAATTTTCTCATTGCACAACTGCGCTATCCTGGCACGCATTTGCATAACATTTTGTGGTGTCAGAGGGAACAGCTTATCTTTCAAATATCGCCACAAAAAAGTTATATTGGTTTTAATCCTGAAATGAAGGAGGCAAAAAGAAAACTCCACGATGGCGATACGGGTAATCATAGGACGTCATACGGTGCCGTATATTTCCTGTAGAAAATCAAGTACAGCATTAGGCGCATAAATTGTTGCGCCATCTCGCATAAAACACTGTGTATTTATTGGAGGATTGGCAGTAATATGCGTCACCAAGTCATTTTCCAACATTATCTTGTATCAGCCACCAATGATAGTTTCATTGAAAGACAGTGGTCCGATTACGCCATGACTGGATAGAGCTACCCACACTGTCACTTTTTCTCCATGCGTCGTATTTTTATCAACAGGAACATTCTGAATTTCGAATCAAAACACATATCAGCCATCTAAATTTCCAATTGTTATTTTATTGAGCAACCAGTTTCAACGTTACATAACGCCATCTTCAGGCCCCTTGACTGACCTGAAGGGAGATTCCCATCCATTCAGTGATCGGTATCCGTAGATTTTTGACATATCGATCCTTTCGATCACAACTTTTCGGTAGAAGCGTTCATTTATCTCGTTGCTTAATTGAGTTGTCCGGGGGCGCATTTCCATAAGATTCTGTGCTCTCCAAGGGAACAGTTCCTCTTTCAATTGTCGCCACAAAAGTCGCTGTGTCAAAAATCTACGGATACCAGTTACTGAATGCTGGCCCTGTTCTGACTAGACCAAAGGTGGGAATCTTCCTACACATCGGTCGGGGGCCTGAGGATGGCTTTATATAGAGCCGAAACTGCTTGCTCAAATAAAATAACTGGAAATTTAGACGGCTGCAAGGTGTTTTGATTCGAAATTTTATGTCGAAGGCCGAGGTCCCGCAACAATATGTATAAAGATGGATCTACAGAGACTTGCACACTTTGAGGTTTTTCTCTAGCGCAAAATCGGACAATTCGTTTGTTTACTCTTCCATTGGGGTAGAAATTATCTCCGCCTGAGAACCATGTGCTGAAGACTATTTCATTTATTTCTTCTGTCCATAATGAATACTCCAATCGCGTATGTTTGCTCCACTTAGTCAGCTTCTGTAACAGAGCCATTCGGTAAGGAGAGAGCTTGAAATCCTCTGTAAAAATCTTTGTACAGAACGACGAGGTATCCCCATTTCCTTTGCTTACCCCTGAGATGACTTGTTTGGACTTCGTTGATTGGCGATTCTTAGTTCCCGAGGTCGTTCGCTTCCAGCAAATCGCCTTCTTCTTCTTGAAATTTTCTCGTTAATAGGAGAAGTGCGTTCCTTAATGGAGCTCAGCACGTGTGAAATATTGTCCTAAATCTTCTTTTCGGTGCTGTGGCACTTAAGAATTCAGCATAAAGCAGAACTGCCCTGACACGCTGGTGAACAGTTCAGCGTCCGTGCTCGGACATGCCGAAACGCAAACTGTGAAACAAAGGACTTGTGATACTGCAGCAGCACGATCTCTTCCGACATGTCCATGAATCAAAACATTTCGGTGCGAAATTAAAATGAAATACAACCAGAAGTTCAACTTTTATTCATTACTAAAATGTGTCAACTATTCGTGCGACACACTGTAGTAAACAGGCTATACGTAATTTAAACGTCGGGCTGTTATTCGTTGACTCTGGTTATTTGGCGACTCCGTTATTATTTATGCACGCAAGGCTGAACGAACCTTTGCGTCTAGCCGCACAGGCTGTCAGCTGGTTTAGACTGGTCCGTGATTATTGGCTGAATTCGCCGTGTCGCATTCCACTACCCTTTCGAAAAGGACTATTATCTTTTTCCAAACTCCCGCCGTGCCTGGCTGGCTGTATTCCACTCCGGTATTTGCCATCACGCCGATTTACATCGCAACCCCAGCACCTGGCACTAAATAGGAAGTTTCTGTATCTATTTGCTTTCTGCTATTACAACATCGACAAAATAAAGTTACATAGTGGGCTCGTTTCTCCGTTTACAAGTACTTGCCTGCGTTACTGTTATACAATGTAATCTTTCCACCATGGTAGCACAGAAAGCTGCTAAAGGAACCAAACTAAAACAGTGTAGCACATTGATGGAGGGAGTATTGGGCGGTAGTTCGTTTATTGCGTTTAAAGTGGGGCAACGCTGCATCAATACATGTCTTGAGTTGGTGGAAGTGTACAACAACAATACACCACATATCTCGCGCTGGTTACGTGTCACAGGCGGTTCCAGTGTGGTTATACAAATATGTATAATGAAGAACTAAGTGACAGGACATCTGTTTGTGAATAGTTGGGAATCGCAAGCTAAATGGAGGCTCTAGTGCTCGAAAACAGGCGTGTCTCAATCGAGGTTACAGTAGAAAAAGTGAAAAATCTCTCTCGGATCAATTCTCAAACCTTACCCATTCCGACCACGATGAAGGCCACCGGCCACTGATTTCTGTAAGAGGTCACATCTGTTCGAAAAGCTAGCCCAACAGTGGTGCCAATGGAAGGAATGCAGCTGCCTCAGATCAGCCGCTATGACCAGACGAAACTGCAGTCGTCCAGCCATAGCTGTGGGTTCTTCAGTTGGTATGAGAGGTGGCTTGCTGGAACTACACTCCTGGAAATTGAAATAAGAACACCGTGAATTCATTGTCCCAGGAAGGGGAAACTTTATTGACACATTCCTGGGGTCAGATACATCACATGATCACACTGACAGAACCACAGGCACATTGACACAGGCAACAAAGCATGCACAATGTCGGAACTAGTAAAGTGTATATCCACCTTTCGCAGCAATGCAGGCTGCTATTCTCCCATGGAGACGATCGTAGAGATGCTGGATGTAGTCCTGTGGAACGGCTTGCCATGCCACTTCCACCTGGCACCTCAGTTGGACCAGCGTTCGTGCTGGACGTGCAGACCGCGTGAGACGACGCTTCATCCAGTCCCAAACATGCTCAATGGGGGACAGATCCGGAGATCTTGCTGGCCAAGGTAGTTGACTTACACCTTCTAGAGCACGTTGGGTGGCACGGGATACATGCGGACGTGCATTGTCCTGTTGGAACAGCAAGTTCCCTTGCCGGTCTAGGAATGGTAGAACGATGTGTTCGATGACGGTTTGGATGTACCGTGCACTATTCAATGTCCCCTCGACGATCACCAGAGGTGTACGGCCAGTGTAGGAGATTGCTCCCCACACTATGATGCCGGGTGTTGGCCCTGTGTGCCTTGGTCGTATGCAGTCCTGATTGTGGCGCTCACCTGCACGGCGCCAAACACGCATACGACCATCATTGGCACCAAGGCAGAAGCGACTCTCATCGCTGAAGACGACACGTCTCCATTCGTCCCTCCATTCACGCCTGTCGCGACACCACTGGAGGCGGGCTGCACGATGTTGGGGCGTGAGCGGAAGACGGCCTAACGGTGTGCGGGACCGTAGCCCAGCCTCATGGAGACGGTTGCGAATGGTCCTCGCCGATACCGCAGGAGCAACAGTGTCCCTAATTTGCTGGGAAGTGGCGGTGCTGTCCCCTACAGCACTGCGTAGGATCCTACGGTCTTGGCGTGCATCCGTGCGTCGCTGCGGTCCGGTCCCAGGTCGACGGGCACGTGCACCTTCCGCCGACCACTGGCGACAACATCGATGTACTGTGGAGACCTCACGTCCCCACGTGTTGAGCATTTCGGCGGTACGTCCACCCGGCCTCCCGCATGCCCACTATACGCCCTCGCTCAAAGTCCGTCAACTGCACATACGGTTCACGTCCACGCTGTCGCGGCATGCTACCAGTGTTAAAGACTGCGATGGAGCTCCGTATGCCACGGCAAACTGGCTGAGACTGACGGCGGCGGTGCACAAATGCTGCGCAGCTAGCGCCATTCGACTGCCAACACCGCGGTTCCTGGTGTGTCCGCTGTGCCGTGCGTGTGATCATTGCTTGTACAGCCCTCTCGCAGTGTCCGGAGCAAGTATGGTGGGTCTGACACACCGGTGTCAATGTGTTCTTTTTTCCATTTCCAGGAGTGTGCAACATATAAAATAATAGTTCACTTTATTACATTAATGATAAAAAGGTTTACTTAAGTAGATACTAACATTTGCACATGGTGCTTGATAAATTACAACTGTCATTGACTATTAAATCAACATCTGATTCATTAACTACGAAACTGTTCTGTTGAAGTACGATGTTTAACATTTAGAAAAGTACGTTTCCTTCTGAGACTTGAATAATTCCTTAGACCTATTCGATGATGTTCACTGCTTCAGCTGCAGTCGCGACCTGCGGCCCTATTCTGTAACTTTCCGCCATTTTGTCGATCGGTTCGGTACGTGAACGCATCGAACAGTCTTGTTTTCGAAAGAGCACCCCAACATTAATTATTCAGTAAGCATTTCGAAAGCGATGGCGAACGGTCCTAGCGAACCGAAACGCTATTGTCAGTTCTCCTTGCACCAACCAATGCACAGCGATCTGCCTCAGATCCGCGCATGCGCACTGCAGCGCCGCAGCAGCACCAACTCGCAGCGGCAAGCAGGCGACACAGGCATGCCATTCTTCACAGTACCGAAAATGTTGCTAGAGTTTATAATACCGTTCAAATTTCGCTGACCACGAGTTTCCATATTTGCACGATAACGATAGAATATTGAGTGTGTTCTGGAAACTGTCGTAAATATCACATTATGTCATTTTATTCTCATTCACACTGACATCTTGTTTAGGATTTTACGTTTCGGAATATGAATTAGGAATGAAGTGTAGTACCACATTGTACAAATGCTTCTGTAGAAACACCCAAAAAATCGTCATTTTTTTCTGTTTTCCGTCGTTCCTTAGTTGCTTCAAAATTCATGGAGGTACATTCCATCTATGTAACTAATGGAAGGTAGGTTGTTTACTGCCATACGCGTTTCGCTTCCTTTATTCGTGATGATGCTTCACAAACAAAAGAAGTGAAACGTGTATGTGAATAAACTGCTTTCAATTAGTTGCATAGACGGAATACGAACCCAAAAAATTGTTTATGAGAGTGTCAAAGAATAAGAAGATGCCTAGAATGTGGTTGTAACTCGCTCCTTGAGATCAAATTGACGAAGTAGCCTACTTTCCTATATGATTTAAAAAATCGCCTTTTTGAGAGCGAGTGGCGAGTTCGTTGTAGTTTATAATATTCATATGATTAATCAAAATGTTTCATATATGGTGCTATTGTTTGAAAATGTTGTGGCGGCAACCATTCATCTCTATCTACTGCTGTTAAGGATTCGATTGCAGAGAAATACTTGTGGAAAGCTAGAGTATAAAGAAGATTGCTGCTAGTTTTATTCGCAGTAATTCACGTTGTGCTCTTAGATTCCTGTCTGACCCCACTCCTGGAAATCGCTACGTATTCCGGATAAAATGGTGAATTATATTTGACAAGAAGTAGTATAAATGTCACTGTCAGTTGTTTCATGCACAGTAATTTCATCTTTCATTTCTTAAACATACGGAAGTCACGAAATCGGAGATACACGTTACTGAGAAAGCGCGCTCTTACGTGTAAATTACAATGAATATTTCCGAAAAATGCTTAACTCTGACGATTACCGAAGTCTCAGAATGTGTTGCAAACCAGAAGAGGAAAAAACAATGTTTCCGCATTAAGTAGTATATGAACCTAAGCCCTCTGACACGGCAGTTCGTCGCCTTAACAACTCCGTCAGTGGAATTGGCATGTTGTCGGCACTTTATTTTATAAATTCCACTCGAGAGTGAAGCAGACTGCCGCGCGGGATTAGCCGAGCGGTCTCAGGCGCTGCAGTCATGGACTGCGCGGCTGGTTCCGGCGGAGGTTCGAGTCCTCCCTCGGGCATGGGTGTGTGTGTGTTTGTCCTTAGGATAATTTAGGTTAAGTAGTGTGTAAGCTTAGGGACTGATGACCTTAGCAGTTAAGTCCAATAAGATTTCACACACATTTGAACATTTAAGTGATGCAGACTGGCTTCGTTGCCGAATGATGCGGGCGTGAGCCGTAAATGCATGAAATTTTGGAAGGTTTCGTCTATTCCTTTGCATTGTTACATAAAAGTTTTAAATGCGTATCGATAATTGATAAGTAAAACATTTGCGGAAAAGGATAAGCGAAGTGACTATTAATTTCAGCTAACACTCACGTGATATACGTAAGCAGAGCCGACCTTTTGGAATTTAATGATTTTTTGAACTCTTAATTACGTAAAAATAACAGGTATTTTGTGAGGATATTGATCGAAACTGTTCCTTATGTTATAATCATTCATAACATTACAAACCGTATTTCTGAGAAAGGAAAATAGGCTATTATGAACTCACTTTCCACCCAGACACATCATGGTGATTCTTCAGTAACACAATCACTAAATCCGAAGCTAAAACCGCTCAATATGTTTAAAATAACAAATTGTAGGTGTAAATAAACCACACCGAACCGAAAGAGAGAGCCATTCCGAAATTCAAAACTTCTCGTTAGAGTTGTCGAAAAATCGGCAGTAGGACCGATCGGTATCAGGTCTCAGAAACTTACCGAATAGGTACTTTGGAAAAAACACTACCGAGGCTAACCTTCTGTACCGATCGGTATGAACAATACAGAATAGGGCTCCTGGGGCAGAGCACTTCAGTTCTCGTCTGTATATTGACCCTGTGCGAGGGCACTGATGATGACAGTTGTAGTGTTCAGGAGTGCGTCCCATTCGTCGTTGTGGCTTGCAAGCAGACCTTGCTAACATCTGTGGTATCGATGTGTGTTACCGACATTGTTGTGGCTCCACGACCTCTGGACGATACCACAACTTCTGCATCCATTTAATCACTGTGGACAAGTTCTGGATGCCTCACTATGATCCCTAGACAAAGGAAAAGAGCAAGCAGTGAAATGTGTGGGTTTGTCACCGATAGAATTGAGAGCCTCAACTGTATCAGCGGAGGTGACGCAGTGCATATTTTGGGGGTGCCGAGGTTTGGTGCTAACAAATGGTTCAAATGGCTCTGAGCACTATACGACTTGACATCTAAGGTCATCAGTCCCCTAGAACGTAGAACTACTTGAACTAACTAACCTAAGGACATCACATGCATCCATGCCCGAGGCAGGATTCGAACCTGCGACCGTACCGGCCGCGCGGTTCCAGACTGAAGCGCCTAGAATCGCTCGGCAACACCGGCCGGCGTGGTGCTAACAGATTATGTCCGTTCTGCATTGAAGGGTGAATATGTAAGCTATCAACACCATCACCAAGTTGCATGATCACAGCTTGATTTCTTATAAATGATAATTAAAACTTGGGTAATTATCCACTACAATGACACTCTGAATAGTTGCCTCGTGCCGTGCGGGATTTCTGCGAATTAACACTAATGGCGGGATGTGCGCATATCTTGTTCCAATGACGCACAATGAAATTCCGGCCGTGCTGTGCAGACATAAAAGCCCCGAAGCAACGCGAGCCACTCGCTCGCACTTCCACGGCCTAATGTGCCGCTAACCGGCCCGCTAAAAACGTCCGCCCGCACCTGTCCATCTGCCAGCGCTCACCGGCAAATCGAAATTTTGTTTCCCGCGCCGCAATTTACGGGGACAGCATTAGCGCGCTGGAATGAGTCTAGCGTGAGCGAAATGGAACCGACGGCGAAATGCGGAGTGGGAAATATTACCCTCGTAATGCTTTCCGCGCGGGCAACAGCTGCGGCGCGGCCTGCAAAATACGACTCCGGAATAATAATGAGGTCATATGGCACCGCGCGCGCCCTGTTTGCCGACTTAGCCTCCCTTTTGCGTTCCTTAGCTCAGCATACTAAGTACCAGCGAGGGCACGCTTTCTGTTTACTACAAACTCAGGCGGCTGAAAACCCTCGGTACTACAATGAGCGTAACGGCTGCAGAGGACAAATGCACTCGCAACCTCATGTATCTTATGTGACTCATGAACTGTGTTCTCAAAGTGCATTTTGTGTCGTGTGCGAGTCGACTGCATCTTACTTTATACATTCCACATGTACATATGCGCTCTGCACGCCAAGTTACGATCTGTAATGGAGGGTACTTGTCATTTCTTCCATTCTCAGAAACAGTAAGATACCGTACGAGCTCTAATTTCTCGTGATAACTTCACCAGACGTACATGCTATAAAGTAAAACGTTGCCCGACGATTTTTCTAATACACGTTCTCGTAATTTGAGCAGAAACCTCATCGTGATGCCCAACGTCTCTCTTTAGCGTCCGTCACTGGAAGAATGAAAGGATCGTATTGAATTAGTGGTCAGAAGACCCTGTCTCGAGCTACTCGGCCGTCTGGTGCGAGTCTTTCTGTTTTATTTTTTTATTTTAATATTTTTCAACTGACCTTCCGCTCCCTGCTCTCCAATATTCTGCCTTTTGGGCAATGCCGTTAATGTTCTCTCGAAGCCGGCCGGGGTAGGCGAGCGGTTCTAGGCGCTACAGTCTGGAACCGCGCGACCGCTACCGTCGCAGGTTCGAATCCTGCCTCGGGCATGGATGTGAGTGATGTCCTTAGGTTAGTTAGGTTTAAGTAGTTCTAAGTTCTAGGGGACTGATGACCTCAGAAGTTAAGTCCCATAGTGCTCAGAGCCATTTGAACCATTTTGTTCTCTCGAACCGTAAAACAAAAGGTCAAATACCACAATCTAGAAATTTAAAATAAAAAAAATTCTCTTAACAAAATATCGAAAAGTTTCCTACGACAGTAAGAAATCTTCTTCACCGACAAAACCGTCAGACTGAGTTGCAATAAACCTTTTTGAGTGAAGAGGGTAGATGCTTAATTAATGAAAGACGAAATAAAGCTAAGCTCGTGAACTACACAACGTTTCGTCTACCGCAGGCATAAAGCAGTTTCCGTTGTCTTCCTGAGTCGTGGACGTAATATATATCCTACAATTTAATTAAACTTATAAATAAAAGATATCAACTTGCAAGCACAGTAAAAGTCTCGTAGCTACGACAATATTTTTATACCTTTCTCATCATGTTAGTTTTTTGCATCTTTAAAACAAATTGCAGACTTATCTTCCAGTATAAATTCAAAATCTTCTTTCCACTGACATATTATTGCTGAGTTCAGCGATGTTATGCCCTTTAGAGGACTCGTTTTTCTTCGTCAGGGAGTGCCCGTTTAGCATGATATGCTGTCCAGTTGCATAGAATACAAATTCCCATAGAGTTGGTTGACTTGTGGACATGACGAAGTGCACAAAAGGTTCCATTAGCTAAGAGTAGCAGTTGGATAAACGTTGCACACTTGATAAATGGCGCCATAGTTCTAGCAGCGGGAGTGTTCACGAGGCTAGTTTCTTCATGGGCCAATTCCAGGTTCTTATTTAATGTCCGACAAAAACGTAAGTACTCTACAGATTAAGCCAGCCAGCAAAAATGACAATCAGCGGTGGCTAGCAGCTTTATTTTATGGAGTCTTTCCGCAGTAGCGATGATCTCATTTACGACGACGTCCCAATCGTCGCTTAATCCAGTAGTTACACATCGTTCCAGATATTTTTCTACTTTTTTCTTGGATACTTCATGCGGTTAGTGTGTCATAGATCTTCTTGGTATGGATTTGCGTCGCATCGAGATGAGTATAAGTAAATTCTATAAAATGTTTGCCTACGTAGGCTAACTGCGCGTTTACGTATATGACCGACTTTGCAAAGCGCGCCGTTGTCCGCAACTCTGAGTCTTACAAGCAGGCGTTGCGATGTCCCCGGCTTGTTTGCTGACATTTTTTTTGAGTGCAAATTTAGGAACATGGCGTAACTGGGTGACTGGTCGTGCCTGATGTCCAAGCGTCTCGAGCTTTGGCGTTTAGAAGGAAACTTTGACAATGTTCCCGTTCCACACGTACCAGTACATGACCGCCAACAATTTGTACGCTATGGTTGGTTAGTTGATTCTGGGGAGGGGACCAAACAGCAAGGTCATGGTTCCCATAGGATAAGGGAAGGATGGGGAAAGAAGTAAGCCGTACCATTTCGCAGGAATTATCCTGGCATTTACCTGAAGTGATTTAGGGAAAACACGGAAAACCGACATTGGGATGGCCGGACAAGGCTCTGAACCGTCGTCTTCCCCAATGCGAGTGCATTGTGCTAACCACTGCGCCATCACGCTCGGTGTGCACTATGTCAGATAGCATGCCTCGGATGGCGTGTAGCTTGCTTAACAGGTTAGTTGTAACCATTCCACGTGAATTTGGCGAGGGACGTTCAATAAGTAATGTAACAAATTTCTTTTCTGAGCCAATTTCCTTTGAAAAAAAGTGGAATTTGCTGTGGGACGTTGTGGAAAATTCCCGCTTCATTCCCTGTAGTTCCATGAAGTTCTGATTGGTGATAGCGCTATACGTATCCCTCAAAATGGCGTTTGTAACAGAGGTGCGTTCCAAGCAAAGAGCTATCATGGTTCAAATGGCTCTGAGCACTATGGGACTCAACATCTTAGGTCATAAGTCCCCTAGAACTTAGAACTACTTAAACGTAACTAACCTAAGGACATCACACAGACCCATGCCCGAGGCAGGATTCGAACCTGCGACCGTAGCAGCCTCCCGGTTCCGGACAGCAGCGCCAGAACCGCACGGCCACCACGGCCGGCGGTGGAAAGCAGGTACATCACAGATACTCATAGGCACTTGCAGAATGTCTACGGAGGCCTTACAATGAGCAAAAGCACGGTGTGACATTGGTGAGGCGTCTGTCATCATCACAAAAGGAGTCACATACCTGTCTCGTCCTTAGTGTGCCGACGGGCCACACACTGCTATGACTCCAGCAACCTTGGAACGTGCGGAGATTCTCATTAGAGGTGGTCAACGGATCACAATCAGAAATCTCACTGATCTACTGGACGTCTCTGTTGGTGGTGCTAACACACCCATCCTCCGGTCGGGGTTCTCAAAGATGTGTCCCGCTGGGTTCCCCGCCGCCTAACGCACGACCATAAAGTGGAACGAAAGGTCATCTGTGCGAAATTGCTTGCTTGTTGCTAGGCTGGTCGTAACAATTTTTGTCGAACATCGTCACAGCTATGAAAAATGGATTCATCACCTCAAACTGAAAATAAAATGGCAATCCAGGGAGTGGCGCCACATCACCTATCCTCCCAAGGGAATGTTCAAAGCTGTACCCTTCGTCGGTAAAGTCATGGCGACGGTCGTCTTGGACTTTGAAGGGTTTACTCTGTTTGACGTTCTCCCTCATTGTGCAACGATCAACTTTTAAAAGGAAATTGAAGAAACAACTTGAGCTTTTTCGTCTGCACAAAAGTGCAAACGAACTTCCCCTTGTCCATGACAACAGAAGCTCTCACACGACTCTGCACATCCGAGAGGAGCTCACAAAATTTGATTGGACTGTTCTTCCTCATCCATTCCACAGTCTGGATCTCGCACCCTCCGAGTTCCATCCGTTAGGCCCAATGAAGGATGCAAAATGCGGGAAGCAGTATCTACATCTACATTTATACTCCGCAAGCCACCCAACGGTGTGTGGCGGAAGGCACTTTCCGTGCTACTGTCATTACCTCCCTTTTCTGTCCCAGTCGGGTATGGTTCGCGGGAAGAGCGACTGTCTGAAAGCCTCCGTGTGCGCTCGAATCTCTCTAATTTTACATTCGTGATCTCCTCGGTAGGTATAAGTAAGGGAAGCAATATATTCGGTAACTCATCCAGAAACGCACCCTCTCGAAACCTGACGAGCAAGCTACACCGCGATTCAGAGCGCCTCTCTTGCAGAGTCTGCCACTTGAGTTTGCTAAACATCTCCGTAACGCTATCACTCTTACCAAATAACCCTGTGGCAAAACGCGCCGCTCTTCTTTGGATCTTCTCTATCTCCTCCGTCAACCCGATCTGGTACGGATCCCACACTGATGAGCAATACTCAAGTATAGGTCGAACGAGTGTTTTGTAAGCCACCTCCTTTGTTGATGGACTACATTTTCTAAGAACTCTCCCAATGAATCTCAACCTGGTACCCGCCTTACCAACAATTAATTTTATATGATCAATCCACTTCAAATCGTTCCGCACGCATACTCCCAGATATTTTACAAAAGTAACTGCTACCAGTGTTTGTTCCGCTATCATATAATCATACAATAAAAGATCCTTCTTTCTATGTATTCGCAATACATTACATTTGTCTATGTTAAGGGTCAGTTGCTACTCCCTGCACCAAGTGCCTATCCACTGCAGATCTTCCTGCATTTCCCTACAATTTTCTAATGCTGCAACTTCTCTGTATACTACAGCATCCTCCGCGAAAAGCCGCATGGAACTTCCGACACTATCTACTGGGTCATTTATATATTTTGTGAAAAGCAATGGACCCATAACACTCCCCTGTGGCACTCCAAATGTTACCTTAACGTCTCTAGACGCCTCTCCATGGACAACAACATGCTGTGTTCTGTTTGCTAAAAACTCTTCAATCCAGCCACACAGCTGATCTGATATTCCGTAGGCTCTTACTTTGTTTATCAGGCGACAGTGAGGAACTGTATCGAACGCCTTACGGAAGTCAAGGAAAATAGTATCTACCTGGGAGCCTGTATCTAATATTTTCTGGGTCTCGTGAACAAATAAAGCGAGTTGGGTCTCATACGATCGCTGTTTCCGGAATCCATGAGGATGAGCGGGAGGTTATTGATGCAACAAAACATTGGCTCGAGCATCGACCAGTAGAATGGTTCCATGGGGAATACAGTCGCCCCCCCCCCCCCTCTCCACAAAAAAAAAAAAAAAATCAGGTCAAGCAAGGCCACCGCATTGAACGCAATTTATGTTGGAAAATAGTGGTTTTAGCTAAAAGAGTGGGGAATAATATGGAGTATTGGAATCCTGAATAAAGCCAACGTGATTCTAGAAAAAAAACATGTGTTGCGTTACTTACTGAACGCCCCTCGTACTTTCCAAGTTAAAAACTCCCTGCCGCAGGTCGAGCCAGGTCGTGTCTGCTTTGATACCATATGATCCCAGATGCGGTATTTTACATTTTTTAAGATTAATCTTTGCACCGGAAGAGCTTACACAGTTTGGCAGAATGTTTCTAAGTTCGTCCATCTTATCATCAGTATTTATAACGAAGGATTCTTCGTCTACATCAGTATGACGTACAGCTATGACATTAAGTGGTTGTTGTCCCTTTAGTACCAAATGTAGATTCCAAAGTAGCGTTTCCATTGGAAAGACATACAATGTCATTGAAAGAGGACATTTGTGCCGGACTGGCTGATTTATTTGCACGAGATCATGTACTTAAGCATTAATCTTTATCCTTGAAAACGTTACACTTATGCATCTTTGAAAAGTTTGTAACAACTTCTCATCAGAGTAAGTTATCACACAGTTCTCATCACAATGGCGAAACTGATTCTGCGAAACGATTTGTTAAAATCCAACAATACTAATGCTAGTTGGTCCTTACATACCCATGTTAAATTAGTAACATCTCTAAATTCACACAAGGTATCAAGCACTGATCGTATGATACGGTCCTGTTATCTGTCTGACTTTCATTATGAGCGTGAATATTTTAGAATGGTCATTAAAAAGTGTTATTCGTATAAATGGTGGTAACCTATCTCTTTTCGATATTTTTGGGACAATTAGCGCCATCCGTCCAGTAAACGTGGGAGGGAAGACTTACCTGTTAACAGATCACTATTATTTAGGTCGTCTCATTGCCAACCATGCCTCACACACATGAATAAAATTCTATTGGGAGACCATCTGCGTCATACTGTTTTCCTCGCTCAACATCCTGTGAGTTACCGAGCATTTCGCTCTCATTTAAATACACTCCTGGAAATGGAATAAAGAACACATTGACACCGGTGTGTCAGACCCATCATACTTGCTCCGGACACTGCGAGAGGGCTGTACAAGCAATGATCACACACACGGCACAGCGGACACACCAGGAACCGCGGTGTTGACCGTCGAATGGCGCTAGCTGCGCAGCATTTGTGCACCGCCGCCGTCAGTGTCAGCCAGTTTGCCGTGGCATACGGAGCTCCATCGCAGTCTTTAACACTGGTAGCATGCCGCGACAGCGTGGACGTGAACCGTATGTGCAGTTGACGGACTTTGAGCGAGGGCGTATAGTGGGCATGCAGGAGGCCGGGTGGACGTACCGCCGAATTGCTCAACACGTGGGGCGTGAGGTCTCCACAGTACATCGATGTTGTCGCCAGTGGTCGGCGGAAGGTGCACGTGTCCGTCGACATGGGACCGGACCGCAGCGACGCACGGATGCACGCCAAGACCGTAGGATCCTACGCAGTGCCGTAGGGGACTGCACCGCCACTTCCCAGCAAATCAGGGACACTGTTGCTCCTGCGGTATCGGCGAGGACCATTCGCAACCGTCTCCATGAAGCTGGGCTACGGTCCCGCACACCGTTAGGCCGTCTTCCGCTCACGCCCCAACATCGTGCAGCCCGCCTCCAGTGGTGTCGCGACAGGCGTGAATGGAGGGACGAATGGAGACGTGTCGTCTTCAGCGATGAGAGTCGCTTCTGCCTTAGTGCCAATGATGGTCGTATGCGTTTTTGGCGCCATGCAGGTGAGCGCCACAATCAGGACTGCATACGACCGAGGCACACAGGGCCAACACCCGGCATCATGGTGTGGGGAGCGATCTCCTACACTGGCCGTACACCTCTGGTGATCGTCGAGAGGACACTGAATAGTGCACGGTACATCCAAACCGTCATCGAACCCATCGTTCTACCATTCCTAGACCGGCAAGGGAACTTGCTGTTCCAACAGGACAATGCACGTCCGCATGTATCCCGTGCCACCCAAGGTGCTCTAGAAGGTGTAAGTCAACTACCCTGGCCAGCAAGATCTCCGGATCTGTCCCCCATTGAGCATGTTTGGGACTGGATGAAGCGTCGTCTCACGCGGTCTGCACGTCCAGCACGAACGCTGGTCCAACTGAGGCACCAGGTGGAAATGGCATGGCAAGCCGTTCCACAGGACTACATCCAGCATTTCTACGATCGTCTCCATGGGAGAATATCAGCCTGCATTGCTTCGAAAGGTGGATATACACTGTACTAGTGCCGACATTGTGCATGCTCTGTTGCCGGTGTCTATGTGCCCGTGGTTCTGTCAGTGTGCTCATGTGATGTATCTGACCCCAGGAATGTGTCATTTAATTTTCCCCTTCCTGGGACAATGAATTCACGGTGTTCTTATTTCAATTTCCAGGAGTGTATTTTGAACTGATAATATTGTGAATCATGTACCGTCAAGAACGACGTTCATCATTAATGGATTAAAGTTAAATATCAAACTAATTACGTCCGCTTTCTGAATTCTCATTCCTTGTCATGTTCCAGGCCTCACGGCAGTATAATTCTTCTCTCCTCACGCCAGCCTGCATGAGCTAAAGCGCGTGCATTTCGGCCCCCATTCGTAACACGGGGTTGGCTTTTCTGCTAACACGAAATAAAACACATTAAAATATCCGTGTACCATCCGGCTAGTAACTCTTGTGAGCGGTATATGAGAGAAGTTGGACGACTGTGTCGGACTTGCGCGAGTGATAAACACTCAAAGCGGGTGGAATACGTACTTTCATTTGATGACGTTCTAAACAGTGTGAAAAGTAACGCAACTAGATATTCGCCCTTGGAAGTGATGACGAGAGTCAAACCGAAATTTCTATTAACGGAAATTGTGGAGTTCCGCAGCGCCTAACTGAGTCGGCCACTGGGAGGGAGCAGGCGCTAAAATCCCTTATGGAGAAGTTGGCAGCAGAAAGGAAGAATCGGCATGGTGGGTGGTACAAACCAATTAAATACAAAATAGGAGAAGGAGTCCTAGTACGTAAAGTCCAGCGAAGTGGATGGAGAAATAAAAAAGTTGTTAGAGCTGTACTATGGGCCATTTGCAGTGGCAGAATGTCCGCACCCTATCGCCTACCGACTCAAATACCATGTTTCAGGAAAACTTCTTGGATTAAGAAATGTGACAGAATTGAGATGGTACATTGAGAAGGGGAAAGTAGGTTAAGAAATAAGTGTATCTCTGTTTAGATTATAAGATTAATTGGAGGGGTAATTTGCAATGTTTTATTTCAGTATTTATTGTAGATTTTTTTTTTTTGTTTCGTCGCATAAGGATTTTTTTGGCACGAGGTCTGTGCAATTATAAAGAGATAGTTCCGACGCACATTTCGGTGCGAGGGGCTCGGAGAAATCAGTTATTTGGTGAACGGTGTCAAGTCAAAAATCAATCCACAGTATGCATATAAAGTAGGTTTTTGGCTGTACATAAGGGATTTATTGATGTGTATGCCTGTTTTAGACTTAAGTCTTTGGATGGTTTTATGTCAGTTGTACTATCCAAATTATAAGTTATGGTCACGCCAATTTGGGTGCATGGAGGTCAGAGAAATTTTGAAAAAGAAAATTAATAATGCTTACCTGGGAAAACAGATGTATATTTATCTAAATATCTGAGAATATTTGTGGGAATAATTTGTTGTATGAGTATCGGTTTGTATACGGAGCTTCATTTCACGGAATTAAATAAGGAGTGAGATTTGTTCATATTTGTTGTTAGTTTCGAGTCTAGGGGAGTTATTTAAATGAAAAGTAAATATTAATTTGCCGATGAAGTCGACTGGAAACTGTCACGATATTCAGGTCTCTAGTGGGACATGACTAACGAATAATTGTAGAATGAGCATCTTGCAAACGCTGTAAATCAGTTGTTTACTGTGTAGTTTCGATAATTTTTTATCGATTCCACTGGGGGAAGTGTTCAGTGCAGATCCTGGGTGGTTTCGGAAAGCTTTTTTTCTAGTATCTACACCCAATTTCAACAGATTTTCTCCCACAAAACGATGGCGATGCAACGCAGAGTCATAAAGAATTTTGGCGAGGTTCTCGGATCCGAATCTGTGGAGCGCCGCTGGAGACTTCGTTGTGACGAAAACGTTCTGTGAAAATGAGGACAGTGGCGCTGATGTTTCAATAGACAGTCGATTTTGATAAATGTATAGTTTTATTTGGCATTTAATTAATATGCCGCAATTCATAATTTATGTCAGATATAAGTTGCTTTAAATTTAACGCATGCTGGATCAACCCCACTACAAGTAATTACGCTATTGATCTGGCGCTTAGGATGTTTATGTTATTGTATTATGAATTTTTGAATAGTAAATTTGGGTGCTACTTCATATCATGTATGGCACGCCAACATGTTATAAAGTGGAGTTGTGTGAGTTAACGAGCATTTCGCTCTCACGTAAATATATGGACAAAAGAATCAGCCTTCAGGAATTGAGAAACGAATTCTGTCGTCCAGGACCGTGTGCCACAAAGAACGCAGATTCACCGCGCGATGGGGAAATTCACAGGGGTCTATAAAGCTGAATGAGGCCTAAGCGCTGTAGCGTGCAAGTGAGACAGACGAGAACCTACGTCATAAAGAAACCGCACAGAAGCTGTTTGTGGCCAGGGAGATGTAGCAGTGTTAAATATGGCCGACCTGAGATCGGCCATAAAGGTAAACATTTATGAAAACTATTTAATTCTGTAGTAATTCAGGGAAAGAAGCCACAGTAATATTAATCTACCACCCTTCGTAAATTTTCATTGTGATCCCAATAAAACATGAATATTGAACATATCTATAATAGTTTAGGATTTACTGTTAAAGTGAAATTAATAAGTTTTGTAACAAAGACCTGAATGCTAAAATCTGAACGCTTTGGTCGATCTTTATGATCGACATTTCATACAGAAGCGCATCATTAATCTGACAAATTGTAGCACCACAATCGACTGTCAGCAAACGGTACAGTGCAATTTTATTTAAGGAGTGTTTACTCGTTACTACTTAAGTTCTTTGGATCACTGGAGGGAGGCGATACTTTCTGATATGTAAATTGTTTAACGTAATATTGTGATTAAATAATGGAATTTTATGAATTATGTTTGTTTACGTATTAAAAACTGCAGTGCAAAAACTGGTTCATATGTAGGCATTTTGTGTTGTATAATATAAAATATGTACTGATTCCCCTCCGCTACAGAAGTGGTGTGGCGTGAGCTGAAAGGTGGAATTGGCGCTCAATCTGGGCGAAAGCGAGAGAACATGGTAGGAGTTAGCAGCCAGCAGCCGACCAGTCAACAGCGCAGGTGCCGAGCGAGGCATCCAATATCTAATTTGAGATGGAGTGGCGTCGGGTGTAATTGTGGCTGTAGAATGGCGCTCTCGCATTGGAAATGGCTCTAAAAATGATATTCACGTCCCCAAGAAGAACTAAATAGAGCATATTACTTTCTAAGGAGAGACCAGATATCCGCATCGTGCTTGCCACCACTATGGCGCCATCATATCCAAGATGTTATAACTGTATAAAAGTATGAAACATAGTGTTTGTGGGATTTAATTTGCAATAATAATTCAAATATTACTGAACTTTGTGTACCATGAATGTACTCCTTTCATGGTACCTAACAGGGTCCTCTCCTCAAAATTATTAAACACAGGGTATACTGTGTGTGAAAACTGATAATAATCTGTGTTATATAATTAAGCCTAATTTCAGAATGCAAATTTATATATAAATGTGGATAGTCAGATTAATGGTTTCATTGAAGTCAAGGGAGACTCTTACTGATGAATTTATAAAAATCTCCAATGTGTTTTGCTTCACTTCTATGTTACAAATATCAGTGTTTTAATGTTCAGCAGTATAAAAGTTGTCAGTGAAAATCAATTGCTTCACAAGTGGTGTTATAAAGCATTTGGTTTATATGCTGTTTGAAATCAACTTTTAATTGAAGTCTTTTCATAAGTCTGTAGAGAGTACTGTCAGTGTAAATGGTATTAAAATAATAGAAGATAAATCTTCTGAAGTGGGGAAGTAATGAAGCTTTCATCATAATCCAAAATATTTATGAAAAGTATGTATTGTTTGCATATATAAAAGAAGGGATAGTTTGTGCCCCCCCCCCTTTTTCGATCTCTTATATCACGAAAAAACCAAACTGAATAGTTATTTTCCAGCTAAAGAAACCAAAAGTGATTATTTAAAAGAGTATATGTATACCGGGTGATCAAAAAGTCAGTATAAATTAGAAAACTTAAAAAAAACACGGAATAATGTAGATAGAGAGGTAAAAATTGACACACATGCATGGAATGACATGGGGTTTATTAGAACCAAGAAAAAAACGAAGTTCACAAAATGTCCGGCAGATGGCGCTGGACAGCAAAACGTCAGTGACTGCCCATGACAATCGTGTATAAAAGGAGCTGTTATGAGAGAGAGAATCAGATGCGCCAGCAGTCGCAGCATGTTGACGTTACTTGAAAAGGCGCTTTTAGTGAAGCTGTATTATCAGAGCGGGGAATGTGCTACTTCAGCGTTACGATCCTATTGCCATAGGAATGGGATTCGAACGGGTAAAGGTCCGTTGACAAATGCAGCTGTGGTGAGAATGATTACGAAGTTCGAAGCCACGGGTTGTTTAGACGATAGACCCCGTAGTGAACGACCGAGCACAAGGCGTAATGGTGCTGAGACAGTTCAGGAAAAAATGGAGACTGTAGTGGGTTCGTCTATGCACGGGGAAGTCAGCGTACGTGCAGTCGCACGTCGCACCGGCATTCCATACACCACTGTTTGGTTGGCACTTAGGCGTACCCACCGATGCTATCCGTACAAAATCCATCGACATCGTTTCAAAAGATGGCGGAAGATGACGATTCGTTGAGTAGCATGTTGTGGACCGACGAAGCTCATTTCACGCTCCAGTGGTCAGTCAACGCCCATAACTGCAGAATTTGGGATACCGAAAATCCTAGAACTGTCGTGGAAACTCCATTGCACGATGAGAAGCCACGGTATGGGCTGGATTTACCACATCTACCGTTAACGGGCCTTTTTTCATCGAGGAAATGCGTGATTCTGGTTTTGTTCCTGTAAAGAACATCATCTTTGCTTTGTCTTACTATGTTATGCTAAATATTGCAATTATGATCATATGAAGCGACATCTGTCGGACATTTTTTGAACTTTTGTATTTTTTTGGTTCTAATAAAACCCCATGTCATTCCAAGCATGTGTACCTCTCTATCTACATTATTCCGTGATTTATTCAGTTTTCAAATTTATACTGACTTTTTGATCACCCCGCATATAAAAGGTATGTGTACAGTGTTACCTTATTGCATTTGTGACGTGTATTTGTGTGTTAGTCAAACTTTAATTCTTACCAGATGCCACTTAGTCTTGTGTATGCCCTAGTGAACATTTCGTGAGCCAAATTAGTGAAAGGTAGAAGTGAAGATTGGGGTTAACAGGGATGAAGTCTCTTTACCATTTCTGTGGTTGCTTATCTATGTTGCTGATAACTACTGCTACCGACTGTGTTGATCGTCTGGTTATTGTAGGCGTTCATTGCACTTTTCTGAAGACTGAAGAAGTATCTATAAAAGTCACTTTTGCAAGAGTAAAAATAGATTCATTACAAATAATGTTTCCCCATTATTATGCCTAATTAGGCATACTTCATTTACAGGAAATTTAACACTGTAATTTCTTACAAAATATTAGTCTTTCTGTTTCTACCAACTGCTACTATTACGAATTTCATGTTCGCTCCCCTCTGTCTGTTAAGTAACACACGGTCAAACTTTTAGAACTTCCACCCAGAGGTTAACATTTACTGCAAGTTTAAACAAAATTTGGTAATTATTAATTCGTGGTAGTTTTATAAAATGTTATAAAGATCAACTCTGTAACTTTATTTGTTGAAAAGATATAGGAAATTTAAATTATCAGTATTTTCAGTTGACCATCAGATCATCAATTCCTCCACAGAAAAGACATTGAATGATGACAGCACGACGCCTTATTGAACCATTAGGTAAAAGAAAATTTGCTGTTAAGTTTAGTGCATAATAGTTACTTTTGTTCTTTATTTATTTGTCAGAGGGTACACTGGTGCAAGGCTACTGACCGTGATATTCAAAGTTAAGAAGGAAATTGTATTGGTTTTATGTAATGTTTTTTATGTACTGGAAATCATCGTTACTTTATTTAGAACGTGAAAGTGGTCAAAATTTGACAATTTAAGTATGTTAAAATGTAAAATAATATATAATAAGCTATAGCCAATAAGATGGGCGGCTTCCAGAAAGGGAATTGCCCTAGTCAGTTGAGTGACGATGTTCGGCACGCGGGAGACGCGGCTGGAGACGGGCAAAGAGACAGTTCTGGTCTAGACACCAAAGGGTACAGACCTGGTGGAGACGCGAAAGCGGGCTGTCCGTCTTTAGGTAGCTAGGAAGTGAAACAACTTAGAAAATTTCTGGACTGGTAATTCGCGATGAAATATGCCCTCGATTACAATAGTAATACTAGACAAGACCACTTTTACTGTTAGTTTGCTTTCCGAATAAACATCATTCTGGCAACTATGTGGCCTACACCATTTATGGATCGTTAATTTAGCTCCCGATATGGCTCAAATGGCTCTGAGTGCTATGCGACTTAACATCTGTGGTCATCAGTCCCCTAGAACTTAGAACTAATTAAACCTAACTAACCTAAGGACATCACACACATCACTGCCCGAGGCAGGATTCGAACCGGCAACCGTAGCAGTCGCGCGGTTCCGAACTGAGCGCCTAGAACCGCAAGACCACCGATATTATTATTATTATTACTGTTGTTATATATTCTATTAACATTGTATGGTTATACCATTTCGAAAACTTTCCATCAGCCAGACAATTTAACCAAAAGGTCACAAGTATTTAATTTAGGGCGTGTAATGCGACACGTGCAGTTCAACCTTTAGACGTGTTTGAGTCAACACATTACGACGAAGAGGAACCGCATGTGAGTCCGAACATCTTTGGGATGTTAGCTCGCAATACTTGTGTTTCATGATGGCGAATGTTGTCTAAGAGTTCTGCATTCTCTGTCAGATTTAGTATGCTGGGGCTATTCAATAGAAGTTCCTCATTGGCCTCCAAGTACACATTTTGTTCCGCATACTGTTCGTTGAAGTACTTTCCTGAGTAACGTTTGGTAGCAGGTTGCTCGTTATATACCATGCGTTCTTCGTCTTTTACTCCGTTTCAGGCCACGAGTGGCCTACCGGGACCATACGACCGCCGTGTCATCCTCAGAGAGGATGCGGATAGGAGGGGCGTGGTGTCATTACACCGCTCTCCCGGTCGTTATGATGGTATTCTTCACCGAAGCCGCTATTATTCGGTCGAGTAGCTCCTGAATTGGCATCACGAGGCTGAGTGAACCCCGAAAAATGGCAACAACACATGGCGGCTGGACGGTCACCCATCCAAGTGCCGGCCACGCCCAACAGCGCTTAATGTCGGTGATCTCACGGGAACCAGTGTATCCACTGCTGCAAGGCCGTTGCCCCTCTTCGTCTTTCAGATAGTTAATTACTTTCTGTTTACCTGGTCTGAATTTGGGAATTAACCAAATTTGATTCCACAAGGAAGCGATCTGCGCAGCGATTGTCGATCAGTTAATGAAGGATATTATCACGGCGATCAAATGCAATCCTACTGGTTTTTTATTTATCTTGCATATCCAAATTTCAGCCAGTATAGCATAAATCAGTAATAATAAAGAATCAGGGAGGTTGTGACTGATTGGTGTTCCCATCCTTCGTTAAATAGGGAATTGTGTTCCTGCGAAAATGTCATGTATGTTTCGTGAATTTATTCGCTTTCTGTTTAAGAAGCCCCCAGCCAAAGCAGTTATTTTCGACTTTATGCATTTTATATATAAGATATGATTAGAGAGGTCTGAAGGGTTGCCCCACAGATCGCGCAATCAAAAGAAGTATTATTAGGTCATGTGTTTCCGCAGATATGCTTTTTTCCTGGAGTATGAATTGTTTTATTTCCTAAGTTGTTGAGTACTGAACCTATAACTAATACCTTTCTTGTAGTTTGGCTGAAATCGGAGACATTTAGCCCACGTTTCTTTGATCTACTGTTTTATTCCTTAGCTGCGCAATAGTGAGGTGTTTAATTGTCAAGTGCTGCTTCCGAGAAAGATTGTTTGCTTCGTATGTCTGAAGGTTATATTACAGGTGATGTGATCCGAGAAATTCACGGGACAAAACTCACAAGCTATTACATTAAATAAGACATGAACCCTGTACTGATGTAGAGATGTATTGTCGATCTAGTCTGCTTGCGGAATCTCTGTTACCGTGCATAACTCATGACTTTGCCGCTCGAAGTAATCCCAAGTGTCTACCACATGCAGTTCATCGATTAAAACTTCCATCTCAAAGTATGCACTGAAATTTAATGTTTGATTTTCTTTCCGCTGCACGCAATTAAAGGGCCCACCAATTATTATGTGAGACTAAATAAGAAACATGTCCAAAATTGCATCTTTAAGCAAATCACTCCGTTTCCCTGTTGAGCCAATTGCTGCATATACACTCCTGGAAATTGAAATAAGAACACCGTGAATTCATTGTCCCAGGAAGGGGAAACTTTATTGACACATTCCTGGGGTCAGATACATCACATGATCACACTGACAGAACCACAGGCACATAGACACAGGCAACAGAGCATGCACAATGTCGGCACTAGTACAGTGTATATCCACCTTTCGCAGCAATGCAGGCTGTTATTCTCCCATGGAGACGATCGTAGAGATGCTGGATGTAGTCCTGTGGAACGGCTTGCCATGCCATTTCCACCTGGCGCCTCAGTTGGACCATCGTTCGTGCTGGACGTGCAGACCGCGTGAGACGACACTTCATCCAGTCCCAAACATGCTCAATGGGGGACAGATCCGGAGATCTTGCTGGCCAAGGTAGTTGACTTACACCTTCTAGAGCACGTTGGGTGGCATGGGATACATGTGGACGTGCATTGTCCTGTTGGAACAGCAAGTTCCCTTGCCGGTCTAGGAATGGTAGAACGATGGGTTCGATGACGGTTTGGATGTACCGTGCACTATTCAGTGTCCCCTCGACGATCACCAGAGGTGTACGGCCAGTGTAGGAGATCGCTCCCCACACCATGATGCCGGGTGTTGGCCCTGTGTGCCTCGGTCGTATGCAGTCCTGATTGTGGCGCTCACCTGCACGGCGCCAAACACGCATACGACTATCATTGGCACCAAGGCAGAAGCGACTCTCATCGCTGAAGACGACACGTCTCCATTCGTTCCTCCATTCACGCCTCTCGCGACACCACTGGAGGCGGGCTGCACGATGTTGGGGCGTGAGCGGAAGACGGCCTAACGGTGTGCGGGACCATAGCCCAGCTTCATGGAGACGGTTGCGAATGGTCCTCGCCGATACCCCAGGAGCAACAGTGTCCCTAATTTGCTGGGAAGTGGCGGTGCGGTCCCCTACGGCACTGCGTAGGATCCTACGGTCTTGGCGTGCATCCGTACGTCGCTGCGGTCCCAGGTCGACGGGCACGTGCACCTTCCGCCGACCACTGGCGACAACATCGATGTACTGTGGAGACCTCACGCCCCACGTGTTGAGCAATTCGGCGGTACGTCCACCCGGCCTCCCGCATGCCCACTATACGCCCTCGCTCAAAGTCCGTCAACTGCACATACGGTTCACGTCCACGCTGTCGCGGCATGCTACCAGTGTTAAAGACTGCGATGGAGCTCCGTATGCCACGGCAAACTGGCTGACACTGACGGCGGCGGTGCACAAATGCTGCGCAGCTAGCGCCATTCGACGGCCAACACCGCGGTTCGTGGTGTGTCCGCTGTGCCGTGCGTGTGATCATTGCTTGTACAGCCCTCTCGCAGTGTCCGGAGCAAGTATGGTGGGTCTGACACACCGGTGTCAATGTGTTCTTTTTTCCATTTCCAGGAGTGTATATTTTTCAGGTGCAAACTATTTACCTGGACTCAAATCCCTCTGCAGGTTTCCGAAAGACTTATACCCTTCCAGGGGATGCCCTCTTTACACAATATTTCTGAGTCACCGTGTTAACGGTCGCCGTTACTACTTCTTGTAGGACTGCGATGCCAGCATCCGCCATGTACAAATAATCTTGACGTAGAACTCTAATCTGTTAATAATAATAAGTGCTGATATGTAAGTTTGCAGGTATATTCCAGTGCTCTTTAGGTTCAGGGGACCACGCTCGACTGCTATCTCTTGTATTGTCGTTTTGATGCAGCAGTTGTCAAAGTTCTTGGCTATAAACTGGTCTTCGTGCCATTTCATTGTCAGATGGGGCGTAGACAATTACAAAAACAACGTCTACTTAGCGGCCATTTGACTGGAATCCAATGGCTTTGGCAGCAATATCCTGTTGTGGTAAAGTAGTGGTGCCTGTTTCCAGCTCCAAAGCTACATTTTCAGTTATAGTGAAATCTGTTTCAGACGTCACTCCAGAACTGTGAATTCTGCTGCCGTAAGTAATAATATAAACGTGAGATTGGAAACTAATTTTAAAAGTTTCTTGATATTATTAATATAAGTGCAATCACACTAGTGTTAGCGTTTGTGTCGTGTGAAATAAGATAAAAAAGGAGTGAAAGGTGTATTTTTCTTATTGCATCCAATGTCGCAAATTTAGGCCTTATTTTATGCACGAAATTCTTACTAACAGAATACTACACATTTATTTTTCATTTATTTCATTGTATATAAAGTTAAAATCAATCAGCCACGTGTAATAGCTGATAAGTGTGGATGTTACTGCAAATTAGTTAAACAGGGATTGTTTTCTTAAAATTATGAATTCATTGGAACGATTGCAGTGGGGGAAGGAATGGGATGATGGGTGCGGCTCTTCCATAGAAATTTAGATAATGCAAGGAATACTTTAAAGCCAGACAACACGAATCGAAGACTTGTGCCCTTCAGTCAGTGCCAGGAAACGTGAAATTTGAATTACGACAGCTGAAGGGGGGAAAAGGGAAAGAGTACTGGTAAAACGTGGGAAGCAATGAGCGAACACAAAAGACAATTTTGTTAGGAAATTCGAAATTACTGATAAGTCGGGTGAAAATCAGGGGAGGTTATTCAGGGGTAGCATGTGAAATGGAATATTTTTATCTCGCCACATTTTTAAAAAATTTTCTTTTCTGACCATATATGTTGCTTTTTACTACAGACGTAAGATTTATTTCCCTGCTTTATACTGCGTGGAACTCTCTTGCGTCAGGAAGCTCGCTATTCTGACCAGACGCAATTAAGAGGACTTTCCCTTTGTCGTAGCTCCAACTCACGGGCAGAGCCACCGTCCGAGCATAGCGTATGGTTGCTATAGCAACCGTGACGTCAACTGCTCTAGTTCATCTGTTGAGGGGGCATGCGGTGAAATAGATGGAGATTTTATTCCCTGCTAGCCGCGCGGACTGAGGCGCCTTGCTACGTTTCTGTCGTTTGCATTGTAATTAACATCCATTACTCTAGTAGAGAGTTCGTTAAATCGTATCTATCGTATATGTAACGAATCCTTAAGGTTTTGTCGAGTGCCTTCCACAGAGTCTCTATTGCAGTGTTTTTCATCCTGTTTGAATACGCGACCGCTTTCCTAGCAAAAAAAAAAATTCTGGCGAACTTCCCCCCCCCCTCTCCCAAGTACCATAAGAAAACTATGTCAGTAATTTCAAAAGCAACGTACTTGCGGGCGGTGATCTATTCTATGCCGCGACGGAGAAAACGAGTCAGCGGTCGCAGATGCGCGTGTTTTCGCTCGCTTGAATCAATTGTCCGAGCACGGTAGCAAGTATAGGCGTGATTATTGTGTCTTTGCGAGTCGGTCCGAGAGAGCATAAAATGGAGAAGTTTCTCTAAAGATCTAAGCAGCCCTCCACGTCTGGTAGATGTGTTAGAGGCGAAAGCGAATCAAGATAATAAATATACTGTATTACGTCCATTATTTGAAGAACGTCTTTACTGTCACGAATAATAAACGTCAATGTGTAATTTGCTGCTAAGTATTGTCACGTGAGAGAAGGAAACCACCAAAGCTTACGCGTTACCTCTTAACGCAAAATTTTCCGCCCGGAGTGGCGGCACGGATTGAGGCGCCTTGTCACTGACTGCGCGGCTCCTCCCGCCGGAGGTTCGAGTCCTCTCTCGGGCATGGGTGTGTGTGTTGTTCTTAGCACAAGTTAGTTTAAGTAGTGTGTAAGTCTAGGGACCGATTGCCTCAGCAGTTTGGTCCTTTAAGAATTCACACACATTTGAACATTTTCTTACGCAAAAAATTCCAAGGAAGCTTAATATACTAAACAAAAAAATATGTTACTCATCTTACGTGGTACACAAAACAGGTCAGAACACTGTTCAGAAGCAACGAAAAAAATCATTCAAAATTTAAAACAACTCAAAATCCCCAAGGGAAGCTAAGTTCTGCAGAATCTGGAAATTTAGTTCAAACTTCAATGTGAGATGCTTTTAACAGTTTCCACAACGAAACTCTGTCTCTAAATCTGGCGGAAAACCCTAAGCGATTCTGATTGTATGTAAAGTACACCAGTGGCAAGACGCATTGGGCGAAAACAATGTTGATGTTACTGGAGCGACTAAAGCAGAATTATTAAACACAGTTTTCCTAAAGTCCTTCAGAAAGAAGGCAAGTAAATATTCCAAGATTCGAATCAAGAACAACTGCCAACATCAGTAACTAAGAAGAAGATATCCATGATACAGAGAAGGAGCTGAAAAACACTTGAGAAAGGCAAGGTCTCCGGCCCAGATTTTATACCAGTGAGGTGCCTTTAACAGTATGCTGATACCATAGCTCCATACTTAGTAATTACATACAACCGCCTGCCGAGCGGTTCTAGGCGGTACACTCTGGAACCGCGAGACCGCTATGGTCGAAGGTTCGAATCCTGCCTCGGGCATGGACGTGTGTGATGCCCTTAGGCCAGTTAGGTTTAAGTAGTTCTAAGTTCTAGGGGACTGATGACCTCAGAAGTTAAGTCTCATAGTGCTCAGAGGCATTTGAACCCTCTGAGCCATTCAACCGCTCGCTCGTAGAAGGGTCCGTACCCAAAGACTGGAAAGTTGCACGAGTCACTCCAATACCCAAAAAAGGAGACAGAAGTAATCCTCTGAATTACAGACTCATATCACTAACGTCGATTTGCTGTAGTATTTTAGAAAATGCGCTGTGTTCGAACATTTAGAGTCACCTCGAAGAGAACAACTTTTTGACAAACAGCCAAGATGGATTCAGAAAATTTAATTCTTGTGAAACACAATTAGCTCTTTACTCTTACAAAATAACAGGGGCTATCGAAAGGCGACGTCAAATTATTTCCATGTTTTTACGTTTACAGAGGCCTTTTGACACCTTTCTCACAAGCGACTTCCAATTAAATTGCATGCCTGTGTAGTATCGTCTCAGTTGTGTGACTGGATTCGTGATTTCCTGCCAGAAAGGCCACAATTCGTAATAACTGAAGGAAAGCCGTCGAGTATAACAGAGGTAATATCTGGCGTTCTCGAACAAAGCGTTGCATGCACTCTGTTGTTCCTGATGTGCTTAAACGATTTAGGAGACAATCTGAGCAGCCCTCGTAGATTGTTTTCAGGTGATGATTGTTATTTACCGCCTTGTAAAGTCATCAAATGATCAAAACGAATTGTAGAATGACTTAGACCAGATATCTGCAAGTGGCAATCGACTCTAAATAATGAGAAGTGAAAAGTGATTCACATGAGTACTGAAAGTAATTCCCTAAATTTTACTTACACGATAAATCAGACAAATCTAAAGGTAGTAAACTCAACTAAATACTTAAGGATTCCAGTTACGAACAACTTAAAATGGAGCGACCACAGAGATAATGTTGTGGGGGAAAGGCTTATCCGCCCTCTTCTCGAGTATTGTCGCACAGTGGGGAACGCGCTGCAAATCTAATAGACCGAGGACATCGAAGAAGTCCAAAGAAATTCAGTTCTTCTTGTATTATCGCGAGTTATGGGAAAGAGCGCTACTGGTGTAATATGCGAATTGGGGTGGCAGTCAAAAAGACGAAGGCGTTTTCCGCTGCGGCAATACCTTCTCATGAAATTTGAGCCACCAACTTTCTCCTCAGAGTGTGAAAATATTTTTCTGGCCCCACCTACACAAGGAGAAATGATTATCAAAACAGAATAAGAGAAATTAAAGCTCGCAAGGAAAGGTTTAAGCGTTCATTTTTCCCGCACTCTGTTCGCGAGTGGAACGTTAGAGAAGCAGCTTAAAGGCGTTTGCATGAAAGTTCTGCCAGACACTTAACTGTGAACTGCAGAGTAAACATATAGATGTAGATGTAGATGAAGTTGATATATCGTTGGATTTCTTCGATAGGTAACTGAAAATCCTTAACCAACAGCAGACTACTATGATTCAGGTAATAAAATAATATTGTTATTTGTTGGTTACAAATAATATTATGCCGTTTCTTCTGATTGAATAATATTTGCATTTGAGTTTAGGTATCCAGTGTCAACGAGAAAGCGTTAAGCCCGTTGCCATGTTGCTAAGTCAGGAAGCCGTATGCAGATGCAAAAATCTTATGTTTTCAGCAGCGCTGGAAGTTGTTGAAATTATGTATGTAAGCAGGAGCCAAACAAGCCAAAATGTATGCCGCTTTCTAATAATACCACTGAATGCAGAATGAACGAAACGCCACTGAGATTCGAATACAATCAAAATGTTGCTTCGCAGTCTGATGAATCTACACTCCTGGAAATGGAAAAAAGAACACATTGACACCGGTGTGTCAGACCCACCATACTTGCTCCGGACACTGCGAGAGGGCTGTACAAGCAATGATCACACGCACGGCACAGCGGACACACCACGAACCGCGGTGTTGGCCGTCGAATGGCGCTAGCTGCGCGGCATTTGTGCACCGCCGCCGTCAGTGTCAGCCAGTTTGCCGTGGCATACGGAGCTCCATCGCAGTCTTTAACACTGGTAGCATGCCGCGACAGCGTGGACGTGAACCGTATGTGCAGTTGACGGACTTTGAGCGAGGGCGTATAGTGGGCATGCGGGAGGCCGGGTGGACGTACCGCCGAATTGCTCAACACGTGGGGCGTGAGGTCTCCACAGTACATCGATGTTGTCACCAGTGGTCGGCGGAAGGTGCACGTGCCCGTCGATCTGGGACCGGACCGCAGCGATGCACGGATGCACGCCAAGACCGTAGGATCCTACGCAGTGCCGTAGGGGACCGCACCGCCACTTCCCAGCAAATTAGGGACACTGTTTCTCCTGGGGTATCGGCGAGGACCATTCGCAACCGTCTCCATGAAGCTGGGCTACGGTCCCGCACACCGTTAGGCCGTCTTCCGCTCACGCCCCAACATCGTGCAGCCCGCCTCCAGTGGTGTCGCGACAGGCGTCAATGGAGAGACGAATGGAGACGTGTCGTCTTCAGCGATGAGAGTCGCTTCTGCCTTGGTGCCAATGATGGTCGTATGCGTGTTTGGCGCCGTGCAGGTGAGGTGAGCGCCACAATCAGGACTGCATACGACCGAGGCACACAGGGCCAACACCCGGCATCATGGTGTGGGGAGCGATCTCCTACACTGGCCGTACACATCTGGTGATCGTCGAGGGGACACTGAATACTGCACGGTACATCCAAACCGTCATCGAACCCATCGTTCTTCCATTCCTACACCGGCAAGGGAACTTGCTGTTCCAACAGGACAATGCACGTTCGCATGTATCCCGTGCCAGCCAACGTGCTCTAGAAGGTGTAAGTCAACTACCCTGGCCAGCAAGATCTCCGGATCTGTCCCCCATTGAGCATGTTTGGGACTGGATGAAGCGTCGTCTCACGCGGTATGCACGTCCAGCACGAACGCTGGTCCAACTGAGGCGCCAGGTGGAAATGGCATGGCAAGCCGTTCCACAGGACTACATCCAGCACCTCTACGATCGTCTCCATGGGAGAATAGCAGCCTGCATTGCTGCGAAAGGTGGATATACACTGTACTAGTGCCGACATTGTGCATGTTCTGTAGCCTGTGTCTGTGTGCCTGTGGTTCTGTCAGTGTGATCATGTGATGTATCTGACCCCAGGAATGTGTCAATAAAGTTTCCCCTTCATGGGACAATGAATTCACGGTGTTCTTATTTCAGTTTCCAGGAGTGTACTAATGTTTCAAATTGTGTGCGATTTGTGGTATTTGTGCTCTTTGAAGCAGATAAAAGTATCATATATGACATTTTATTTTGCAAATCACTTCCTGCGAACACTGCTGGCCAGTGTTTGTACAACGTGCTTTTTGGAAAGTACTCACAACTACGAGATTGCTTGGACAAAATGAATCGCCGCTAACAGAAATGGTGCTAAAGCTATGACTCGCACGGTGCGGTAATAAAAGTGAGATCGTCATTTTTCTGTTTTCCGTCTTTCTTAGTTGCTTCAAAATTCGTGGAGGTATGTTCCGTCTATGCAACTAATTGAAATCAGTTTATTTCCATGCGCTTTTCGCTCCCTTTTTTGTGAATCATCTTCAGTGGCCTGTATTACATGTTTCTTTTTATACAAATAATAAAGGTACTGTATGGTAGTTAAAATATATTATAGTTTTGGCATGTTTTTTTCTTGATTTCAGGTTAGAATCAACTTTTCTAGCACAAATTCCGTGTTATAAAATTATCGGTCGATGTTGCTTACGACTTCCACCACTGCGTGCGGTCTTGGAGATGTGTTCACTAGTCTGCATGCTCCAATTGGTCGATTTCCGTCGTTCTTCTACGTTCTTCACTTTACATTCTGCGTTCAACATGTGTGCTTATCTTTGTGCTATCGTTTATGTGATGTGTGTGGTTTGATATTTTTAATTTCTTTCATGTGTGTGTGTGTGTGTGTGTGTGTGTGTGTGTGTGTGTGTGTGTGTGTGTGTGTGTGTGTTTGGGTGTGTTTGGGTGTGTGTGTCGTTCTATGTGAGAGCATGAATGTTTTTCAATTGATATTTTTGTGTGTGTACACTGTGTGTGTGTGTGTGTGTGTGTGTGTGAGAGAGAGAGAGAGAGAGAGAGAGAGAGACAGAAGGGGGAGAGGGAGATACATTAATTATTTATCTCTGTTTGTTATTGTTTTACTGGCTAATATGATCAGAGAGTTATTCATTATATGGATTTGATCATTAAGTACCTTCTTTCTTACTGCAAGAGCTCTTGGTATGTTACAATTCTCTTGCAATGTCAGAAGTTTCTTGTTGTGATAATTCACTCTAATAACTGTCATTTCTTGTTCTATGTTGGATGGTTCATGTCCATGTTTTACCAGATGCTCGGCGATGGTAGAATGACTATTTTTATATTTCAAACTTCTTATTTGTTCGTTATACCTAGTTTTGAAGTTCCTACCTGTCATCCTATATATACACAGACTAAATAAATCCCACTCAGTAAAGAAAACTACGAAAAAGAATTAAAAACAATAGAGCTCATAGCCACAGACAGTGGTTACAACACTCATATAGTACAAAAAATCGACCAAAAAATTAAACCACACGTAAAGGAAAATGAAAACAAGCAGAGAACGCTAACAACAAAGAACGCTGCAGACATTACAGCACACAGGGAAACATGAAACAGTAATTCTCATGACACGACTAACAGAAAAAATGGGAGACTTTAACATACAAACACAGAGCAAGGCACAACATAGCAAATATATTGAAGAAACAGGGATTGCCCATTGTTTACAGAACAGGAAACACACTCCAGTCACATTTGCAAGCAACAGACAAACCGGATAAATACCAAGGAGCAGGTGTACACCAGTTAGAGAGGCAATAATATGAATCAGTATTTCTGGGGATGACAGGTAGAAACCTTAAACATAGATTTAAAGAACATATAAGAAGTTCGAAATATGAAAATATCCATTTTACCTTCGCTGAGCAACTGATAAATCATAGAAGTGGAAAGAGACATGACAGTTACTAGAGTGAATAATCACAACAAAAAGCCCCTGATATTGCAAGAAAACTTACACATGCAAAGAGCCCTTAAAATGAAGAAGATATTACTTAATGACCAAATCACTGTCCACAAAACTCTCTGATCATGTCAGCCACTAAAAACATAACAGAGTTCTGAAGAACAACCAAAGTAAATAATTCCTCTCCCCCACATATCTCTTTCTCTTTCTCTCTCTCTCTCTCTCTCTCACACACACACACACACACACACACACACACACACACACACAAACAAACAAATGAAAAATACCAAACCACACACACACACACACACACACACACACACACACCACAAATAAAAGACGAAAGATAAACACACAGTGGCACTTGGCAACACTACGCACGGTAAAGACACACATGTTGAACACAAAATGTAAAGTGCAAGTAATGTAAGCGATGTGTTGAAACAAATGTGTGTGAAAGAATGCCGGAAATCGACCAAATGGAGCACGGAGACTAAAGAATACATCTCCGCACACATGGGCTAACAGTGCTGGAAATCGTAAGCAACACCGAACGAAAATTTAACATCACGAAATTTGTGCTACAAAAGTTGATCCTAGCCTGAAAAACATGAGGAAAAAATGCAAACTGTAACATATTGTAACAACTATATAATACATTTATTATATGTATAAAATGAAACATGTATTACAGGCCACTCATGATGCTTCACAAATACTAAAAGCGAAACGCGTATGGCAATAAACAAACTGCCTTCAATTAGTTGCATAGACGAAACATACCTCCATGGAAAATGGAGTCGTTGCGAAATTAAAACAGGAACGGCAAATGTTTGATGGTCACACTGCTTTCTTCATCTATACCGCCAAACTATCGACCAATTACACTTCTGTTGGCTTTTTCAAGCGCCTTCTTAAGCAACTTACTGCAAATAATATATTGTCCAAGACGCAGTTTGGGTTCCTTAAGTGTTCCGATATAGATAGAAACGGCTATTTACACGTACTGTGAGACTGTACTTAATTCATTACATAACAAATTAGAGGCTACTGGCATTTTATGTTACCTCTCGAAAGCCTTTGACTGTGTGAATCACAGCATTCTTTTAAGTACATTAGAATACTATGGTGTCGCTGGCTGCTCTTACCTAACTAACAGGAATCAAAGGGTGTCGTTGCGAAATACCTGTGAAGTAAGCAATCAGTCTTCAGGATTTCATCTTGGTTCCGTTTCTTTTTCTTGTGTACGTTAATAACCTCCCGTCTGTTACATTACCAGATGGTTAAGTTAGCAATAAGTAGCAAGTCAAGTAGACAGTTAGAAATGGCTCCTAATCAAATTTTCACTGACATTAATAAATGGCTTAAAGTTAATTCAGTATAATTAAGCTTCCAAACGACCCATTTCATGCACTTCAGAACCTGTAAGAGATTTACTTCCAGCATGTGTGTAACATCTGAAGACATGCAGATAGAAGAAGTTAGCACTGTTAAATTTCTGACGGCCGGTGTAGCCGAGCGGTTCGGTCGCAGGTTCGAATCCGGCCTCGGGCATGGATGTGTGTGATGTCCTTAGGTTAGTTAAGTTTAAGTAGTTCTAAGTTATAGGGGACTGTGACCTCAGAAGTTAAGTCCCATAGTGCTCAGAGTCATTTAAACCGTTTTGTTAAATTTCTGCGATTACACCTCTATAATAAATTCAGTTGAGAAGGGCGTACAACAGAACTCATGAAGCACCTAAACAAGTCTGTATTCGCAGTGAGAGTAATGCCTGATGTGGGAGATCTAAGTATAAAAAAACTTGCATACATTGCTTACTTTCATTCTGTTGTGTCATATGGGATCATATTTTGGGGTAACTCGTCAAACAGAGCAAAATTTTTGAATGCAAAAGCATGTAATAAGACTCATGTGTGGCGTAAATTCAAGGACATTATGTATAAACGTGTCTGAGGAACTGGCTATGTGAGCCACTGCTTCTCGGTATATTTATTCCTAAATCAATTTGTTGCAAATACTATGTATCTGTTTCCAACCAATGGCTCAATACATAGTATCAATACTACGAATAAGAACAATTTACATAAAGATCTAAAATTACTCACATTGGTCCAAAAAGAGGTCTAATATTGAGGAACACACATTTTCAATAAACTGCCAGCAACCATTAAAGACTTGATTTCAAATAAAGCACAATTTAAACCGAGTTTGGAAGACTTTTCGGTAGGCAACTCCTCCTACTCTATAGATGAATATCTTAACAGGGCTTGTTGGTCCGGCTTAAGTAAAAACGTCTGTTGGATTTCAGTTTTGACAGCATTTGATCACAGCAGTCAACATTAGGTTCTGTGTATGTTAAATTTATTAAAAGTGCATAGATATGTATCATTCTGACAGTGTACTAATTCTGTTAAATAGTAGCAGTTTCAGTTTACTGTAATGCATTCACACATGTTGACAATCTCCTGACAAATGATCAGGGAAGTGAGTATTATATTCAAATGTTCCATGTTTTTATGTTATACTTTCCGACATGTTCCACACCCACGAGAATCAAGTCATTTTGGGGTCTGTGGAACGAGAAAAAAATCTAATCTAAGCTAATCTAAAGCTCTGGCAGCCACGAATTTACCTTCTGATTTAAATGATGTGCGTAAAGAGATGATCAAATTTGTGAACTTCATTAAAGGTAAAGCGTTGCACACTCGACCGTTTAGAATCATTTGAAGACATGGGTTCGTTCCATCCTTTATCACAAAAGTTCAAGTGGCTTTCCAAAGGAAAGGTATTGCCACAAATTCTGGAACTAAAAGCTGAATTGTTAATGTTCTTATAAGATTGTAAATCTGCGAATTACTTCTATGACCTTGTTTGGCTAGTAAAATTGTCATTTGTCGCTGATCTTTTTAACCACCTAAATGTTTCAAACGAAAGCCTCCAAGGAAAAGAAGAAAACATTTAACAGCCAAGAATAAAACCAAGCCATTTCTCGCAAAACTTCGTTTGTGGTCAATGTCTTTAGAAAAGATAATGTTGAAATTTTCTCTTGAGTTCAGAAGATCGTCGACGAAGTTGCAATCGACCAGTCGGTGGTAGCAAGTTTTCACATTTTTTACATCGTACAGAGCTTGCATAATCTTGAAGCAAAAGTAATGTATTAAGTTACTTTCCATAACTGAACTGTAAAGCTGTCACCTGATACGTTTATTTTGCAAATCACTTCCTGCGAACACTACTGGCCAGTGTTTTTACGACATGGATTTGGGACGTTCTTGCAACTACGAGATTACCTGGACAATGTGTATCGCCACTAAAAGTGATGGTGCTAAAGCTATGACTGGCAATAAAAGTATGCTCTCTGCGAAAGTATTCAAAAATCCTTTTTAGGTGTTTCAGTACAACTGGCTGATGTGAGCATAAGGATGAAAGAAACAATAATAGATTAAGCTGCCCACGGCATGCTATAAGCGGAATTTAATTTACATAAGATTGACGCCTTCTGGATGAAGAGAAAAGAAGAATATCCACTGCTGGAAAGGGAAGTTATGAAATTCTTAGGATCATTCGTCACTTCCTACTTACGTGAATTGGTTTCCTCTTTGATGGGAAACATAGAAACTACGAAAAAATCAGACTTCAGTTAGAACCACGATTTGACAACTTATTAATAAATAAACAGACACAGCCTTCTCACAGAAAGTGTTGTATTTTTATGCTAGTTTAGGACCTGTAACTCTTGCTTACTTTTATCTATGTGACATCTATGATAGATGTCGTTGGTGTCACCCTGTGAATAAAAACTGTTAAAAACAAGTATCATGTATGATTTAAAATAGTTCAAATGAGAAACATTAATCATTACTTGACAAATTTAAGTTGTGCCTATAAAGCGATGTGCATTTGCGCACAATCACTGAACCGTACCACTATTGTCACTGACTTTACTCTTGCTGGTATGGTTTATGCTCGGCGGTAAATAAATGATAATGAGTTCGGGAGAATAAATAGTGTATTGTTTACATTAGTATTATTATTACGATGAACAGTCAAAACTCGTCTAACGAGCACCTTTTATAGCGTGTGATTCGCATAACGACCAATATACGATGTAATTTTGAAATAGGTTGACTCGCTTAACGAGCAAAGTTTCGCATAATGAGTGTGTTCAGCTGCTTTTTTTTATTCTTTAGTAACCATCTCGAAAACAACCTTCTGACCTACATAGACCTATTCAGATGCTACAGTTGGGCAAAAAATCACTCGCTGTTCTATGACTTTCCTTCGCTCTGTGCAGTAGAAGCTCTGACAAATGACAATGCCGCCGACAGCGCAATATTTAACTATACTGTTAGCGACACTCCTCGCGCTGCAATTGTTATCTTCAGTCACTCCGTTCTGGTTTCTTTGACGATGTTGCAAAATCTCTGTAACGATGTTGCAATCTCTCCTAACTTCGAAGACTCATGTTAACTCGTGGTCTTCAAATACCTATTTATGAATTAGGTTTTAGATTTGTCGTCGTTGAGCTGGCCGTTGTGGCCGAGCGGTCCTAGGCGCTTCAGTCTGGAACCGCGCGACCGCTACGGTCGCAGGTTCGAATACTGCCTCAGGCATGGATGTGTGTGGTGTCCTTAGGTTAGTTAGGTTTAAGTAGTTCTAAGTTCTAGGGGACTGATGACCTCAGAAGTTAAGTCTCATAGTGCTCAGAGCGATATTTTTGTCGTCGTTGACCAACACGAATTTCATAAAACTGCCCATAAACAAAAACATAAAGATAAGTTCTTCTCATCTAGAAATCTTCTGTGTTTAGCATTAATTTTGAACAGTAGGTAAAAGCAAACGTCTTTAGACAACTTTCTTGTAAAGAAGGATTCACAATCATACATTACATTACCATTACATATGCTGTTTTAATCTTTTTTCGGAATTGAATGCATTATTTTATTTTTACCTGAATTCTACAGAAAAACGTATGTCGCATAATGAGTGTTTCGCAAGTCGGATAAAACTCATAAGTGAATTGTGCTCGTTAAGCGAGTTCCCACCCTGTAGCCAATCTGTTTCTTATATCTGGTTCATTCAAATATCGATCACTTTCAGAAAATAGTTTTTAGGCTTGGCGTTTATTCATCGTTGACACAGTGTAGTTATTGTAACACAGTCTACACTCAATTCAGTTCAGAATTAATGTTGATCAACGAATTATGAGATTTTAATGAAAAATAGTGTCACTTTTCTTAGGCCCATGTTCTTATCTTACGGAAAACCTATATTCAGACATTTCAGGGCTGGTTGTTTCATTTACCATACTTTCATCCATTTACAAAAGAAGACAACATTTCCTTTTAATTAAGTGACGGAATATTTGGTATATTTTATTACAGATTATGACACTAGGTTTGTAGAAGACTTTTTTCAACTCTTTTATAATCCAACATCAAAATAACAATGATTCACTTCACGGATATCACAATTAAAAACACGAAAGAGATTAGAAATGAACCTAACGACAAGCAACTACTGCCTTGTGGGAACCCCGACCAAATCACTTAGCTACTAAAATAGAAACAACGTCAACATACAACGTGTCAATTAAAATATGTGTTGAGTTCAAGCGTACTAGATTCATTCAGTAGAAATTGCTGTTCATCATGTCTTCTCTCGCTGCTGCAGCCCTCGCAATCGGTTGTTTGGTTTGAAGCACGGTTTCTGAGATGCAGTCTTAGTAACCGTGGTGTTAAGTTTTGCACTTAAGTTGTGTGTGTGTATTTTTGTGACAATTTTCTGTCACATTTCAACGCGAGCATCTTTACGATGCGCTTTCACAATTTTTTCTGGTTCCGCGTGTTATTTTAGCACAGCAGACGATCGACACTAAAACAAAGCTCTCAGTACTTAGTGCTGCACAAGACGCTGCCCCCGCACCCCCGATTCTACCCTGAAGACAATGTGGGCCTTCCCCTCACCCCACAAAGCGCATCTTGTGAATACATTCCGTACAGGAATTAATGATCGTCGCCGCCGATTTTCTTTCCGCAGATGTCTGAAGAGTTCAGTAGGCATCGTGTCACTTCTCACAGCTGCAAGTCTCTGTGTATTTCAACTGTTGAACAGGTTGAAATTAAATTCATATTCGTTACTGCGAATAAGTATCACATCTTAACGTAACTTTAATATGTGCTTTCAAGAAACATTGCCACTTCCTTATGACGTTACTACCATAGCAGCTGATCAACACGAAACATGTTATTGTATCGGATCGTGACCGAAAGGTTGAAAAACACTGCTCTGTTGTATTACTGTCTGGGAATTGCGATGGTGTCGGTATCCAGCGAGCAGTGTTATATAAAAGACACAGCCTTGCATCTAGGGCTATATATTTTGGATCAGTATCGTGTGTGAAAATATAATTCCCCAACAGAACCACACTAGTCCCACTTCTGGATAAATGTGTCATTAGGTTATTTATGTAAGCCCTGTGCTCAATAATTCCATCAATAAAACATAAATCACCCACAACATTTGCACTTATACAGCCCCATGTAAGTACTGAACTTTCTCCATGTTTAACTGAGACGTCCCACTTCTGGATAAATGTGTCATTAGGTTATTTATGTAAGCCCTGTGCTCAATAATTCCATCAATAAAACATAAATCACCCACAACATTTGCACTTATACAGCCCCATGTAAGTACTGAACTTTCTCCATGTTTAACTGAGACTGCTGTATTTCTGTCTCCTAGTTCACAGTTCTTTTTCTCCAGATTGTTACTCACTCATTTGACTTAGGCGGCTCATATCGACTTTCGTCGGAAGATACAAACTTCTTCAAGGAAGCAATAACGTCGGATTTATGTTCTCTCGCCAATGAAGTTCTGTTAAATTTACTGTTGTATAGATTTATACAGGCTGTTCCGCCTCCATACCCAGCTTCATAAAGCACGTTTCTTAAATCTGTTCTGAAACAAACTTCCGTGTATGCATATAAAGTGCAGTAGCAAGTATGGGAGCGCTTAGCTTCGGATTTTTCTTGACTTCTCTAAGAACGTGTGGCTTTTTCATCTCAGATAGAACTGCAGGGCGACCGCTTCCCGATTGGTTATTGTACCTCTTGTTCTGATTGAACCTGTGTTAACCGTCTTCATTGTACTCGTAGGACTGCCAATGGTTTCACCGTTTTCTTGAAAAGATTTTACTTTTAGAGACAAACTAATGCAGAGTCCTCTCTGTTTCTTTGAAATTTCGAGACGTTTCCCATTCATATTACTTCGGAAACAGAGAGCGAACTATCTACTGCAGTGGATGAAACATAATTGCATGAGGAAAGGGAGAGGGGATTCTGCGGCACCATACTTGGGACCATGTTTACTAAACGAATACTTGTTTGACATCAACTGTTGCATGATTTTAAATAACATGGATTTATTCCAAAGTAAGCAACAAAGGAACCTAAACAACGATTTATTTCCACATGTAGGTATTAACCGATAAAAGGAAGCAGTTATTGTTCGCTCCTTAGCTATATTTTTATGACTGTGCTTGTTACATTCTATCCGCTACGGTCAGATGAATAGTTTTTGGTATCACTGTATAGTGAATTTAGTGCTGTATGTTTTAAATATGGATCCCGCATATGATATAGTGTGTTTTTTTAATTAGAAACACTATGTTTACGCAGTATAGGGTCTTGTATTATGAAATTCTGGATCACGTTTCGATGGAAACGCATGAGAGATTTCGCGATTGTGAAGAAAATTTAGATTGTTTGCCATGCCGATACCACAAAATTTGAAGGTACCACACATGTTTTCCTCATAGTGCACATGAAGACTTCTAAATTTCTATGTGCCTATATGCTCCAAGACACAACGCATACGATACTAAATCCCTGTTTTGTATGCCGATGAGAAGTACAGAAAGATTTCCACCACAAGCATGTCAGAAATTCTTAATGAGGATAAGAACATATTTACACATACTTATGAACTGTTCTTCTTTATTCTCCCAATTTCTTCTACTACAGCATCTGTGGAGCGAAGCTCTTCTTGGCTGAAACGTGTAAAAACGTACCTGAGGAGTGCAATTTCAGAAGAGAGACTTTCGTTTTAGTGAGTTTTTCTATTCAGAAGGAACTTCTAGTGCAATCAGTAAAAACACAGCCATCTTTTGGAGACATCACCAACAAATTTGCTGCCTTAAAGGAATGAAGGTTTGACTTGGGGTACAAGAAATAGGACGTACAATGATTAGGATAAGTTGGTGTAAATGTAGGCACATTTTTCTTCCCTGCTAGCTATTCACGTAACTTTCCAGCCACGAACTACCACTGGTGAAAATGAAAACAATAAAAGAACAGTTCTGCTGCTGGGTAGGAGTCATGGGAGGAGTGTGGACCAACAACTACACGAAAAATTTGGTGCAGAATACCAGATCACTAGTTTTATGAAACCAAGTGCTATTCTTAGTCACGTAAGAGAAAATTTATGACAAATGTATAATAATTTTAACAAACAATTTCAGTTTAGGATAGTTTGGAGAGCCAGAGATAGCCGTGCTAAAACGAAAGATATAGTATTAGGGTTACCTGGGAAAATTCAAAGGAGCTACTGAGCACAGAAGAGTTTTTTTTGGGGGGGGAGGGGGGTATTTCATGGCGCCAAGTCCAGCCTTGCGTTAACTCTAGTGTAAAGCGAGTACACATGCACCTGAGAGGGCTTCTTTAGATAGATATAAAATCTCATATTGATGATGTCCCAATAATTGCTATACGAAGATGGACAATGCAGTATCTCATATCGATACCACCACCAGGCGCCACACAGTTGGTAACAGAGAAGCAAGTTTTTGTTAGATGCTGATAGCATTCATATGGGATCTGGCAGACCCAGTGATGCATACCTGCACACCCGCTAAGCCACACCACTGGTGGCTCGTAAAGCTCTGTAAAGGGAAAGTACGGCCAACTTGCCAGTGGCCGCCATTTTGGGCCCACTGAGCCGCTGGTGATACATGTGTCTAAATGGCGGCCATTGGCAAGTTGGCCACACTTCCCCTACACAGAGCTTAGTGATTCAGTACCATGAGAGCCCTCTGCCGTCTCAAAATACGATGGCTAGTGACAGCCAGTCAAGCCATTTCCACTTGGAGCCACTATAACACGCTTAGGACAGTGAATACAATCCTATTTGCTATTGTACAAGCTCGATTCTGCTTCTAGTTGCATTATTGTAATGAATCTTCGTACATTTGAAGAAATGCAAGTTAAGTAAATCTTATGCTTGCTTTGTTACTCGTTCACTAATAATTTCTGCTCCTGTCCAGCTTTCCTACGATGAGAGTTGCCCCACCACTCTGTAGCCACCTCTATCCTTACCATTTTGTATGAAGTCTTACACAACAGACACGTACTTCTCATGGCTTACACCTCAATAAGTGGTGTAGGGGCAATTGAACATATAAACACACACACACACACACACACACACACACACACACATATATATATATATATATATATATATATATATATATATATATATATATATATATATAAGATAGCATAAACATTAGGAAGGCCAACAACGCACAAAAGCGAACAATTATGGTTGTTAGAGTGAGCTCAGGCACCGAAATAAGCTCCAATTAAGATAGATTGTACTAATGGAAACTAAACTGACGGAAGCTCCCAGTTAATCTTATAACCCACAACGGGTGAAATCAACTTGTTTCATCGGAGTATTACTGGGAAAAGAAATAAAGCATATGAGTTCGTTAAATTGTTTACAAGATATTAGTAGCTGCAAAGAAATTGATGTCGTTAGTCTGCCTGAACACTATGTAACAACAAGGATAAAAAACCTTTATGTTAGTGCTTGTAAGTTAGTTGCGTGTAGATGTAAATTCATTATGTATAAAGGTGTAGTTTCTACATTCATAAGAAAACTGATATAAGTACAAATACATAAAAATAATTCTGTGTAGGTCATTTTATACAAGCATGTGTTTATGAGTTGCTATTGGGACACATATCTGTGATTGTTTCACCGTACAAGGTTCCAATAGGTATTTGAGGAATTTGAATGAAGTCTAGAACTCTCTGTCAGACTGAAAGAAACGATTATTAATTTTTGGTTAATTTTAATGTAAATTTCGTGAATAAATCTTCCATAAAAGGTGATCTAGAGGTGCTTGAAACCACTTATAATTTGGTATGACTCTTAAATTTCCCTTCCCAACTGTCTTAAGACAGTAGTACCCTTATAGACAATAATAGTTATGTTACAGTGACCTGTATCACTTTACACGTAAATGTGAAAGCGAAGTATGCAATAGCAATGCCATCACAATCCAAGATGGCGTCCACTTCACCTTGAAAAGGGCAAGCATTAGTACATTTGCCTACATGCAGGGGCAGGATCAGTGATTTTGATTTTCAGAAGCGCACGTATGACGTCATCAAGCGCTAATGTGGGAAATTATAAAATTCCAGGGAAATCAGAAAATTGTCGCAAAATTTAAAAAATTGCACTCTCTCAACCAATGACACTAATGGCACGTACGTGACCCCTCGTTCATCGCACACACCCACGCACACTGCGCACGCGCGCGCACACACACACACACACACACACACACACACACACACACACACACAATTAGAGTCTTAGAGTCTTAGGTCCTCAAATAATAAATAGGCCGTCGCACCTTCACTCGCTGTCAAACTTCGTAAAGGCAGAACTGTATTCGTTGCTCAACTTATTCTCGTTTTTTCTCACATTTACTCTCCTAAATATTGCACTATTGCTCAGGTTGTAATTTTATTATTTCTATGGCTATTCAGGTTTTGATCCTGTTTCTTAAAAACGCAAAAGAAAAGAATAGTGAAGTACACGTTCCCTATTAAGAGTGGGAGATTAAGTGCTTTTCTGTAAATAATTATAATGAAAAACAAGACAAAACAAAGGTAGTATCTTTCTTGACATTGCTCTGCGCTCCAGAGTGAATGAAGTCTTACTCGTCTTAGCTTCATTACACAGAACTTAATGTATACAGGGTGTCCAGAAAGGACTCCCTGCTTTTAAAATTAAATATCTCGAAAACAAAGATCGATAGATGAATGCAGTAAACGGTATGTTTATTGCGAAAGCTGTAAGAAGTTTATACAGCAGTTTGAAATAATAGTTACAAAAGCTGCTAACAGATGGCGAGGTAATCGCCATACGTAATGCCTAGTATAAATAGTGATCCGAAGCCCAGAGCGATCAGTTCCACTATTCAAACGTGAAAGGAGGTTAGCGTACCGAAGGAAGAGATTAAATCCATGTACTCCATCGAAAAACGCGTTTTTCTGGCGCTAGAGTACCACAGGTTAGAAGAGAGTCCTATGGCAACAAGGCGAAGTTTTCAAGCACGAATCAGTGTTCCAAAAGGACCCGATGCGAAAACTATTCGTAAGCTCTTCGCAAAATTTCAACGAACAGGCAGCGTTACTGATGATCTAGTGGGGCATTTTGGCCGCAAGCAAACCGCAGTTACGACTGAAAATATCGCCACAGTTTCTTGAATTATTCAGCGAAATCCAATGTCATCCGTCCGTAGAATTGCATCTGAGACTGATTTGAAGCGTTCCAGCACGCAGGAAATACTGAGAAAGAGCCTACACATGTTTCCATTCAAAATTCAAACGCACCAGGCCATACCCGTACGAGCTGTGCAACAAAGGGCTGCCTTTGCTAATCAGATGCTCACAATGATTGATAGTGAAGGATTTGATGTTGGCTGCATCTGATTTACAGATGAAGCACACTTCTACCTGAATGGATACGTGAATAAGCAGAACTGGCGATTTTGGGATTCCGAAAAGCCATATTGGTGTGAAGCGAAACCCCTGTATTCTCCTAAAGTTACTGTGTGGGCTGCAGTATGCAGCAGAGGCATTATTGGCCCTTTTTTCATTCTAGAAACGGTCACACAGCAGGCGTTAGAGGATCAACCAGGTTTATGCAAGATGGAGCCCGACCACATCTGACCGAACAAGTGTTTCGCTTTCTTGAGGAATGCTTCGGGAATTGAGTCATTGCTTTGGAGTATCCCAAATTTATTGGTGCAGGCATGGATTGGCCTCCATATTCGTCGGATTTGACTCCCTGTGACTTTTTTTGTGGGGCACAGTGAAAGACATGGTCTATCCGAAGCATCCCACCACGCTGGACGAACTTGAATCGTCGTTCTCTGTGGCATGTGAATCCATTTCGGTTGAGACACTACGAAACGTGATGACGAATTTCATTCTTCGTTTGCGCCACCTCTGTAGTGCCAATGGTTAACATTTTGGAAACATTGTGATGTGATGGTTTGCAAAGATTGTTTTCATACGATTATTTCACTTATGTATTCTGATATGAGCTGTACAGCGTACAGCGCCATCTGTTAGCAGCTTTTGTAACTATTATTTCAAACTGCTGTATAAACTTCTTACAGCTTTCACAATAAACATACCGTTTACTGCATTCCTCTATCGATCTTTGTTTTCGACATATTTAATTTTGAAATCAGGGAGCCCTTTTCTGGACACCCTGTATAATGTAGTTAAAAGGGCAGTGGTGAAATGGTCTCGGATTTCCTGCCAGGTGGCAGTGTTAAAACATGGTGATGTTTCGATGAGTGTCATGCTCATCATCTTCTAGTGAAGTTTTGAGATATGCGGGTGCTGTGATATTTATGCTAGTGGAATGATCTTCTCTACCTGCGAACTGGCGGCCGTGCACTGTCTGGTTGGCTGGCGGGGAGGGGGATGAGGCTGCATTGGCGAGGGTAGCGGATGCTCCGTTTGAGTGTCTCCGTGAGCATTCTGGCCGTCTCTTGTGAGTTGGACGGTGCTGATGGCGCTCTTGTCGTACTGCCGTTAACACCGGTTTCCATGCCGCACTTAGTACTCTTCGCCTCTGTTGACAAGATTATTGTGAAAATGTCCACAGTACCCACACAGACATGCTAACGGAGCATCCGCTACTCCCACCAGTGCAGCCTCAACCCCATACCAGCTGATGGCCGGATACTACGAGGCCGCCCGTAACCAGGAGAAGGGGAACACTACACTAGTATAAATATCACAGCATCCGCTTATCTCGACATTATGCCGCATTCCAGCCTGTGCCACGGAAGGGGGGACACCTGGACGCGGGCTCCCGGAAGTGAGTGAGATCTTCTGCTCGCCTAGCCGCGTACATACAGATCCAGCTGTTCCAGCGAGTGCTGCTATCTTCGCTGACGGTCTCCGAAATTTAGGGTACATGTCCCTTGGGACCGGTAGGGAATTTTGTGAACTAGCGCCCCATTCACGGTCGTAAAACCCACGCTCAGAGACGCTTAGCCCTCGTCTTTTGCATCTTTCTTTCCATATGACGACTACTTTTCCTCTTCTCTGGCAGGAGACAATCCAGCTGTACCTCGAGCCACCGTACACCTACGTATTTCGGACTGGTAAAACGTTGTTGGAGGATCCCACTTTAAAAAAATCTGTGTCGTGTTAGCTCTTAAGAAACTAAAATTTTTGTGTTCGGGTAACAAGCCATGTCGTGGTTACCGAACTCCGGTTGTCGTCAATCTTATGAGGCAATGGGCGTGGAGGAATGGCGATTGACAAGAATGTTTCTGCCCACGCCCGCACTGCCGCCCCTACCTACGACGGACGCCTCAAGTGTTTCAATGGGTCGGACTGCAGAAGCTCGGCAGCTCGGCACCATGATCGCACCCTGTCGAGTGCGAGAGTTAAGCTGCAGTAGATCGTCTCTGCTCAGGTGGGCAGCTTTTCTGACAGAATGGCGACGATGCGGTGGTTGCGACTTTTATGAAAGTTGTCCCCACTGTAGGCAGGATCGTTGACACGTCAGCTGCTGACGCCGTGCCCGGCATCGCCACGCCAGGCGAATCGCGAGGCAAAGCGCGAGCCCCCCGGTCGGGTGGCAAGACGTGACGGTTGACAGGTTGGAAGACGCGGCGGCGACTTGGAAACGTACAAGCGACGAAACCCTGTCTTTGTGCGGCTACAACACACCGTCAAAGAGGTCAAGAGGCTGACAAGACCATTCCAGTAGCCATGACAACTGCCACCGTATCCCACGTAAATACGGCGGAAAATCCTGCATGCACTGGAACAAACCCTCCACAACATGGCGTGGCATAGAGATCATCCAAATATCTCGGTGGAGCCCTGCCACTACTGACGACGAAAAATTCCTCCCCCTACCCCCCCCCCCCCTCCCCCCATGCTGTCTCGGGAAGTTGAAGAGGAAGATGCAGTGTAAGGGGACAGCGCCGTAGTCTCAGTATCACCTGGATGACGACTTTGTCGTCCGTAGTCTTAAGTGCCTGAGATAATGTGATCAAGCACGTGCCACTGCAACCAGTCGAGACTGCAGACTCATATGGCAGCATATGGGAACCACCGACTGAGGAAAGCATCTCACCACCACCAGCGAAGAAGCCACCGCTCCTGATCATCATCTAGTGAACGGGGACCTACAGAATCCTCCGGGAGAAGATGAGTAGCATTGATCGTCAGTCTTAAATTCATCCACACAGCTAACCTCGATCTCTAATGGGTCCAGATGACGACGTCTGATGACTATCCGAAGGTCATGGAGCTGGTGAAAGCTGACAAGCTCCATTGTTTCACCCACAATCCCGAGCCTTTGAAGCAGCTGAAGGTAGTATTCCGCCATCTTCGTATGAAGATGGAGTCAGACTATCTAAAAAGTGAACTCGAGGCCACGAGCTTCGCTCCTCGATCCGTAGGAATGATGAAGTCACCCAGGACACACAGAGCCATTCCTCTGTTTCTGGTTGTCCTAGTCGACAACGTCCAAGACTGGGAAAATTTCTGGATAGACAAGGTCGCGGATATTTAGGTAATGTAAAATGCAAGAGAGCCTAGTGCTACTCATGCCAGGACATGGATCACATCGCTCGCCACTGCTTCATGCCTGCCTGTTGTGTGAAATGTCTAAAGTCTCACCAAAGCAAAGACTGCTCTAAAAGCAACGATGACCCATCTCTTTTGTGTAATTGTAGAGAACCTCATGTAGTAAGCTACAGGGGCTGCAACGCCTTTCAAAGACGCGTCACCAAGAGGAAGCTACCTCCCATCCCCAGATGAAGCACCAGTCAGTGCCAACCACACCACAAGACAGGCGCAGAAGTCATGGAGATCATCCTAAACTCTCCACGTGGCTGCACCAACCTGATCGTGATGGCCTGCTCCCAGCAGTCCCTGACCAAATTCAGCCCGCTGCCCCTAGCACCAGAGATGCTACCAGAGAGGAAGGTGTCAAACTATGACTGCCTTTGCAGTCCCTGAGCGATGTTATGCGCCACCTTTCAGCTCTCATCGACGCAGTCATGACGGTGCCCATGCCGCCGACATCGGCAACTACACACATCATGAATAACAGCCGTATAATATATGTGGACTAACCATATGCACGTTTAATGCTGGGAGTCTGTGGCCCCTACAGGGTGAATTTTGACAGTTCGTCTCGGACGACACAATTGATATGTGCCTCATGACAAAGATGAGGCTTAAACCCATGTTCAATGTATGAGCAGCCAACTACAACTGCTAGGCGTTTGATATAGTTCCCCACGGTCGTTTAATGAACAAAGTAAGAGCCTATGGACTACCAGGCCAACTGTGTGATTGGATTGAAGAGTTCCTAGATAATAGAACGCAGCATGTCATTCTCAATGGAGAGAAGTCTTCCGATGTAAGAGTGATTTCAGGTGTGCCTCAGGGGAGTGTCGTAGGACCGTTGCTATTCACAATATACATAAATAACCCTGTGGATAATTTCGGAGTTCACTGAGACTTTTACTGTAGTATAACGAGCGGTTGTAACAATGTAAAAAAAAGTACTGATTTCAGCCGTAAATAGAAATATTAAAAAAGGTAGGAAGATATTTCTGTTTAACAAAAGTGACAAAAAGCAGATTACAGAGTACCTGAAGGAAGGCTCAATACAAAAGTATTGTCTCCAGTGCAGATAGTGTTGAGAATCAGTGGACAAAGTTCAAAATCATCGTACAATATGCGATAGATGAGTATGTGCCAAGCAAGATCGTAAGAGATGGAAAAGAGCCACCGTGGTACAACAACCGAGTTAGGAAACTGCTGCGGAAGCAAAGGGAACTTCACAGCAAACATAAACATAGCCAAAGCCTTGCAGACAAACAAAAATTCCGCGAAGCGAAACGTGGTGTGAGGAAGGCTATGCGAGAGGCGTTCAATGAATTCGAAAGTAAAGGTCTATGTAATGAGTTGGTAGAAAATCCTAAAAAATTTTGGTCTTATGTCAAAGCGGTAGGTGGATCAAAACAAAATGTTCAGCCACTCTGTGACCAAAATAGTACTGAAACAGAGGATGACAGACTAAAGGCCGAAATACTAAATGGCTTTTTCCAAAGCTCTTTCACAGAGGAAGACTGCACTGTAGTTCCTTCTCTAGATTGTCGCACAGATGACGAAATGGTAGATATCGAAATAGACGACAGAGGGATAGAGAAAGAATTAAAATCGCTCAAAAGAGGAAAGGCCGCTGGACCTTATGGGATACCAGTTCGATTTTCCACAGAGTACGCGAAGGAACTTGCCCCCTTCTTGCAGACAAGTGTAATGTGCTGCGAATACATAGAATGATGGTTCCCTTATCATTTAGCTACAAAATAGCACGTCAGCAACTGACACAAAGTGAAATTCTCGCCTCGCCAGCACCAGTGTGTGCCGCCTCTCTCCCTCCGTTCCTAGAAACGGAACTATCATGTTGGGGCTCTTCGACTCCATGCACTTCCCCCGGATAAGAGAGCCTGGCTGGATGTGCTTGACCTTGCATTTCTGAAGGGAGTAAGTCAACACACGTTCGCCACGGCACGATATGTTCTGTCATTAGATCATGTACCTGTGATCTTTGACATGGATTTCACAGGAGCAGCACTACCACGTGGACATCGAGCACTACCAAGGAGAGGTGCTCGACCTGCTCGAGGGCACCCTTGGTCATGACGGGGTGGAAGCCGACGCAGCACTGGTCTTCCTCAATCAAAGAATATTTCGGGTAGCAGAAGCAGCTACACCGCCAACTCCCGCCTCATATAATGGAGATAATCACTGATAAAAATCGGCTGTTCCGTGTATGGCACATCAGCTGTCTAAACCGCATGAAAATGGAAATTAACACCCACAGTCAACACCGCTCCAAAAACATGGCATAACAATATACCTGACGCTCGTTCGACCAGTGCTAGAGTGTGTGGCCATCGTGTGGGGATATGCAGCTGACTCGTATATCGGAACACTGCAGAGAGTGCTGAACTGAGCTCTCCAACTCGCTCTGCGCCTCTCAAGGCTGCACCCAAATCGTCTGCTGCACGAAGACACTGGCATCCGGCGTTTGCAGGACAGGTTCCGGGAAATGGAACTTGCTTTCAACGACAAGTAGGGGCAATTCCGAAATGAGCTCATCCAGCGCCAGGTCCACCAACGACGCTGTAGTCTGACCACATGCTGGCCTGATCTACTGCGAGAACTATTTTCCCTCCAGTAGTCATAAACAACAGACACCCTCATCCCTCATCACATTCATCACATAGTCATCACCACCGTTAAGTCGAATAGAATGCCATTTTCCTTTCATGCAGGGGCAGCCAAGATTATCGTTCGCGGGCGTGCCTGGGTCCGAGTGAGTAAACACTCAGTCACCCGTCATGTTTCCCCCACCGGCATGCCATACTGTCTGAGTGCAAGGACGTGGAAGAGGGAAAAACTGTGAACGCGCCGCATTTAAATGCCAGTGTAGTCGGACTCCATACGACGTAGTTTTATATCTCGCATTTCTGAACAACATAGGTCTCAAACATAACAGTTTTATTTAACTATTTTTGCCTCACTGGAGACAAACTATAATTTTCATCTGGTACAAACTGTCAGCAGATGGACAGAAGCAGAAAATTTCACAAAGTTTTACACTCAAGTTGTCACGTAATCGTGACTTATTTATATTCATAACCGAAAAACGTTTCTACTCATCAATATGTCGATTGAAACATCGTAGCACTTTTGTAGCCTCATTATGGAGACTTGGAAACTCTACATGAGGTAAGCAATGTGGACGAACTGGATAGTTTTGCCGTAAATAGATTTTTTATTAAAACTGGTATTACATTGCAGGTCAATCAGTTATATCGGCAAATGCACAGGATATCTTTCAACAGAAACGGCTAATGGTCTCGAGAACAGCACAGAAACAGAAGTAAGATTGACACTGTTCTCAAATTCTTCATAAAACTATGGTTGTAATTCTTTCAAGGCCACAATGCTTTAGGTTTCTTGAATGACAGTGAGCTTATAGAAACGGATTGTCTTTGTTATGATGTATCCGTTCCACAAAGCGGTTTTCTTTTTAAATGCACCCCCATCAATTCAGAAATAAGGTACTCTGCAGTGTCTTACTATGGGCAGGTTACAGTCAAGTCTACTTAAAATGCGATATCTGAAATACATTCTGGATGTTTTAATTTTCCTTCCTGCACTCCATTTCCCATCATAAATTCAACAACAGTGAGTTTCACATCAAAAATCGTTCTAGACATGCACCTTGACCTTACGATTGTACTTTGCAGTACTGTATGAAGTCTCCATGCTCTTCGTTCAGTTCCATTGAGAAAGGTGGCAACTCACAAGGCAATAATGCATGCTACACCAGAAATTTTACTCTTCGTACGACCAATTTCTTCACGTGTCCCAGGCATGGAAATTAAGCACAAAGCGCTTTTTTTCTGTACAGAACAATGAGTTCCGTCTGTCGGTTGTTGTTTCATAGCAAATACGCACTACCTGTCGTTATGCGAATTGAGAAGTCTCGTCCATCTCTTCTGTCATTCCAAATCATTTTGAAGGCTTGCAACGAGAGAGCACTAGACTGCCCTTTTTTTGTGCAAACAGCCATTGGACTTATGAACGTCAATCACAACAGGAACAAAGAGGGAAAATTAAACAGCAAAAAGTTTTGGGAATTTGTGGTAAAGTCTTATGGGGCCAAATGGGTGACGTCATCGGTCCCTAAGCTTACATACTACTTAATCTAACTTAAACTAACTTATGCTAAGGACAACACACACACCGATGCCTCTTGGAGGGCTCGAACCTCCGACAGGGATAGCCGTTCGGACCATGACAAGGCGCGTAGACCACGCGGCTACATTAGACAGCAGTGCTCTGCCAAACTCAAAGAGTGTTGCCGATCGAAAAATGCCTCACCGCAATACTCATAAATATGTCGCCTTACTACGGGCACTTCCGAGAAGGGTCGAGCGAAGCCGTGTGACGGGCTATACCTCGGCCCGCCTGCAGGTCACACACGTTGCACACGTGAAGTTTGGCACGCCATGGCCACCCCTAGTTTCAGGTAAACATCACACCAATTCATCAGTGAGCAGCCACCAAACTCCGACCAACGGAAGAACCAGCAGGAGTCGCTGGTAATGAGCCTGAACTGCAAACACTACGAGCGAAGGAATGGCTCCTCATTCCACGAACGAACGACTATCTCGACACTTCATCAGGAGTTCGAAACGTCGCGGTATTTTAACGCAGCCGCCCAGATGGAAACCCCAGAGCCTTTCATCAGCAGTGTACGTCGGGAGAGCCTACATGCACATAAAATGTGCTTTGACAAAATTGGTAGTTTTAAATAATATTGTGCAATTTGTAACAATGATGAACCAGCCATGGTCGCTACCGAAAATGATTTCGTTGGGCAGTTAAGGGAAAACAGAATAAATTATTCAAATTTTCATTGCATCATTCATCAAGAACCATTATGTGGGTAAATTGTCTGAATGCTGTCCACAATGAAAACTATCACGAAAATTACGAGTATAACACGCAGAGAAAATCGATCACTATCTCAGTAAAAATTTAAACAATTCTAGGAGAAGTTGACACGTAATATGGAGACATACTTCTTCACTCTCAAAGTCGTTGGCTGACTGTAAGGAAATGTTCAGCACTTTCCTTTTTTATTATTAATGTCAGCCAGCTACACTGCTCTTCAAATGGTTTTTATCTTATAAATCATTCACGATGGGCCCATTTCGGCGTATTACCATCATCATGTGCTTTCTAAGTGATGGTCTTACTATAATGATTTGTAACTATGATCAGGAAAGTTATAATATATTCGTTTGGTGCTTTTACCTTACATGTAATATCGTTGCTGCCATGTCCTGTCATTTCGTAGAATTATTAGTTTCCCCTTAAATGTATGCTGGAGACATACATCTAACTTTAGTCGGTCTTTATGTATGCTTTTTTTCTTTTGAGAGCTCGTATGACAGTGGATCAGCGATATTACATGTTTACATAATTACCACTATAAATAAGTGATGTGTGGAAATTTGGTTGTTTTTTATTATTTTTAAAGGTTTGGTTGTAATTATGTTTTTGTCTGGAATTTGTTTTAGTTTTATTTAATAATCACATAAAACTAAAACAAATTCCAGGCCGAAACATAATTAGAACCAAACCTATAAAAAGAATAAAGAAGCGAATTTCCACACATCACTTATTTATAATAGTAACTATGTAAACATGCATTGTTGCTGATCCACTGTCATAACAGTTATCAAGAGACAAATACAATACTTAAAATTAATTTATTATTAATAAATTATGAATAAATATAGTTTAAATTAACTATTCGTAAATTCCTTACGTGATTCACTTTGAAATGCTATTTCAAAGTTCATGGTAATTTTTCAAATAAGAAGATTGAAAACTGTTGGAGTTACGGTGCGTGCCGTTTTGAAAAACCATGTTAGGTGAAAAACGCGTTTGAAGTTTTGTAATGTGTCATAGACGAGAAGAAATGAAAAAATTCTAGTTTTAGAAACCTGTTAATATCAATCTGTTATCCCAGGACTGGCCTGTAGTATTATTGCCGTTGCTATCGAAATCATATCCACTATTTACCATTTAACGATTGAAATATCGGCTGTTGCACTTCCATGAGCGCACAGAACTTTATAATTTCGTTTAGTCCTTCTACAAGCAGACGTATCGTTAGGAAGATTGAACGATTGACTTCATATGCGTTCAGTATAAACTTACTACTTGGTATAACAACTTCTGGGCAGTTTGGACAAACAATAGTTATTGTGAAGTCCAAGCATCAAGGACTTCGTTCTTGCAGTTTGATGTCTGCGCTGCACGTTTTACATTTCACGTGTTGAGAAATGACAGAGAAAACGACAAGAAAATTTCTGATCCTATAGCTCAATCCGTAATTCACATAACAATCGTGGACCGATCTTTCAGTTTCTTAGCAGAGGCACTGACTCCTTCCGCAATGCTCTCAGCCTCATATTTATTCTTTGGATGCTTTCATGACATATTCCTTCGAAGCCGCGTTGGATATGATGTTTTCGTATCTTTTCTGCCAGGGTACACATTCTTAACACTCATTCTCACTCGAAAAATTAGACTTCTTGCCTCATATTTTACAAGGTTCAGAGTATCTTTTAAGCCAATAAAAGTGATTTTTTGTAAATTCGACAGTTGAATTACCTCGTAGTGTAAATACAGCAGCTTCAGGCAAATAACTTCATAAAAATCGAAGTTTTAATAGTTTATGTCTTATGACATCCACTTTATCCATTATTACTGATAGACATGCATGCTATTGGCAGGCTTGGTTGTGGTGGGCCCGTCACGTCACCAGATCAGTAGAGTTAGAGGAGAATCACTTGCTTGATGTGACTGGCTCGCGAGTCACGCTTTGCCAGACCTGTTCTACACGATTAATTTATTTAGTTAACTGATTTTCTGGCACTTTAACTGACTATTGCCGTCGAAGAAGTTACAATAATTGTAAATAACATTGGGAAAGATGACACTCATCTGCCTCAGCCTAGATGAGTAACGTTTTCTCCATTGTTGTTTACGAATATTGTAACTTCTTCGACGACAATAGACTGTTAGAGAATGATTATGACCTTGTAGGCCAAAACTGGTTGCATCAATAAATGGATCCTGCAGAACAGCTCTGGACGAAACGTTAGGAGCTGCAGAGTTTCATGGACCACGACCTTACATCCCGGGAGGTTTACTAGAAGATATACATAAAATTGTGCTTTTCATTCATTATTATGTTGTTCTACCAAAAAGCGATGGAAGACTCATTTAACTTCATATTCAAAATTATTTCGTCAACAAATCACGTAAGCTCGCTCACACACACACACACACACACACACACACACACACACACACACATCTGATGTGTACTAATGCAGCGTGTGGTTCCTGTCCGTAAATCGCTGGAAAATACGTTGGCCACGGTCGACAGGAGTCCGGCTGCTCCCCTGGTTTGCGGTGGCTTTAGGACACCTGAGACGAATGTTTGGCACATCAGTAGTCTATAGTATCGCTTGGAATCGTTGACGCATAGGGTGGTCGGCACTTACTGAAGATGACTAACAGTGACGGGGTCGTGAACCTCGGAGCGGAAGGCAAAAGTGCGTAGAAGCTACACGGCTATCTCTTTACGTATTAAAAACAGGTTTGAGGTATTTCCTACTACTGAAAGTATCTCTAATGAGAGTAGAACAGATTCAGACACCATGCATCGGGAGAAATAGTGGCAGAATAGGTGAGGGGGAAACTTGGAGAATATTTCGCGTAAATTCTCTTTTCATGTAATAATATTAGGTATTCATTTTAAATTACCAGCAATAGAATCGGAGACTCAAGTGATTAAGGCGGGTATTACAGACAGGAATTCTGTGAAATTGTTCCATACCGAAGAGCCAAAAAAAACTGCTATACCTGCCTAATGTCGTGTAGGACCCCCGTGAGCACGCAGAAGTGCCGCAACACGACGTGGTATGGACTTGACTAACGTCTGAAGTAGTGCTGAAGGGAACTGACGCCATGAATCCTGCAGGGCTGTCCATAAATCGGGTAAGAGTACGAGGGGGTGGAGATCTCTTCTGAACGGCACCTTGCAAGGCATCCCACATATGCTCAATAATGTTCATGTCTGGGGAGTCTCGTGACCAGCGAAAGTGTTTAAATTCAGTATAGCTTCTCTGGAGCCGCTCTTTAGCAATTCTGTACGTGCACGGCGTCGAATTGTCCTGCTAGAATTGCTCAAGTCCATCGGAATGCACCATGAACATGAATGGATGCAGATGATCAGACAGGATGCTTACGTACGTTTCACCTGTTTGAGTCGTATCTAGATGTATCGGTATCCCATATCACTCCAACTACACACGCCCCACACCATAACAAAGCCTCCACCAGTTTCACCAGTCCCCTGCTGACATGAAACGTCCATGGATCCATGAGGCTGTCTCCATACCCTTACACGTCCATTGAAACGAGACTCAATCGATCAGGAAACATGTTTCCAGTCATCAGCAGTCCAATTTCGGTGCTGACGAACACAGGCGAGGGGTAAAGCCTTGTGTTGTGCACTCATGAAAGGTACACGAATGGGCCTTAGGCTCGGAAAGCGCATATCAATGATGTTTCGTTGAATGGTTCGGACGGGGACACTTGCTGATACTCAGCACTGAAATTTGCAGCAATGTGAGGAATGGTTGCACTTCTGTCACGTTGAACGATTCTCTTCAGTCGTCGCTTTGTGACGTTCTTGCACGATTTTTTCCGACCGCAGCAGTGTCGAAGATAAGATGTTTTACCGGACTCCTGATATTCATGGTACACTCGTGAAATGCTCGTGAGGGAAAATCTCCACTTCATCTAGCCTCAGAGATGCTGTGTCCCATCGTTCGTGCGCCGACTTTAACACCACGGTTATAATCACTTAAATCTTGATAACCTGCCACTGTAGCAGCAGTAACCTATCTAACAACTGCACCAGACATTTGTTATCTTATATACGCGTTGCCGACCGCAGCGCCGTATTCTGCCTGTTCACATATCTCTATATTTAAATACGCATGCATGGCGCTTCAATGTATATGACCTATTCGAAAGTTACGTTACGTTGTTAATCAGAGAACCGATTTGTAACGGTAACATTTTACACCTGTTGTTGACAAACAGACCTGAACTTTTCGACTCAGGTACCTTAGAATGGAAGTAAGTGACCATAAGACTGTTTCAGAATCACTGAGTGCGGCTGCAAATAGGAATCCAGGAAAGGGTAGGAAAACTTTTGTGCTTAGCAAGAAAAACAAGAAAGAGATTTCAGATTACCTCAGCGGTCAGCACTAACAATGCTGAGTATCACTGGATGATGTTCGAGAGCATTGTGATTTACGCTTTAGATGGGTATGAACCGACCAAAATTGTGAAGAACTGAAAAGACACGCCGCAGTTCAACAGCCATGTCAGAAAGCTACTACCGACGAAAAGAGAGTTCCACTGAAAATTTAAACGTAACCAAAGCCACACAAACAAACAAAAATCTTAAGAAGTCATGCGTGAAGTGTTTAACGGATTCAAAAATAAAATTCTGTCTTCTGTCTTGACAGAAAATCTTAAGAAGATTTTGTCTTATGTAAAATCAGTAAAGTATTGAAAATAATCTGTCCAGACACTCTGTGCCCATAACAGCATTGTAACGGAGGATGATACAGGAAAGGCTGAAACAATGAACGCCCCTTTCCAAAACTGTTTCTCAGGACCAAGTCGCTCTGTAGTATCTCCTTTAAATCCTTATACGAACGGCCAAATGGCTGATATCAAAACAAATGAGACAAGCCACTGAAATTTCTGAAACAAAGAAGAGACTACTAGAGCTGACGGGATACCAATGCGATTCTACATCAACAACACGAAAGAACTTGCCCTCTTCCAGCAGTAGTGTACCGTAGGTCTCTGGACAACGCAAGTGTTACTGGTGATTGGAGAAGCGCACAGTCCCTTCCTCTCCTCAAGGAGGGTCGTCGGACAGACGCACAAAACTATATTCACGTATCTCTGTTGTAGAATTTTGTAAATGTTCTATGCTATCGTATTATAACATTAATGGAGACACAAAATCCACTCTATAGGAATCAACATGGGTTCCGAAAACATTGATCGTGTGAAACCGAGCTCGCTTCGTTCTTCCACGAGATCTAGAAAGTAGTACACACCGGAGTCCAGGTAGGTGTCCTGTTTCTGGACTTCCGTAAGGCGTCCGGAACAGTTCCGCAATGTGTTGACAAAAAAGAAAACGTGTAACAGATGAATAATAACAGTGAGCAATATCATGTAATACAAACTCTCTTCTTAAGCATGAAAGAAATTCGCTCTGCGATCTCCCCCCCCCCCCCCCCCCCCCCGCTCCCCCACCCTCCCAAGACCCTCCTTCCTCCCAATCCATGAGTGAGATGTCTGCACACTGCGATGCTCAACAGATTATTCATCAATTTTGACTGTAAAGACTCCTTATATATTCTAATGATCCACAATGGCAGCACTTCTGATCTCGTGACCACGCCGTCACTTGTGTTCAAATAATTACTGGACTTCTATCACATGTACATCATTGAGTCTCTGATATATAGGTACACATTGTTAACCAGCTGGTTGGAGGTGTCGTATCTATAACATATTCGTGAATAACCAGGCAATATGGTATCGTATTTTTTGGGAAAGGCGTTTTTGTTTCCATTTCAGTTCTCATATCAGCGACTGACGATTCCTGTTGTTTTTCCTTGTTGCGAACAATAGATGGAATGTATAAGGCACTTCTAGAACTCTGTACGACTCGTGAAGGGATTTCCCCTTAGTCCTCCCTGCACATAATACAGCGACTGAAAACTGCAGTTCATTTCACACGCTCGCGCAGTATAATCTTTGTGCTAAAATCGGCAGAATAGATCTCTTCGGCATATTTAGATGAATTCAGAAATACCTTCAAATCGGTTATGTCTGTCGCATCGAATATTCCACAATCACTGGAAATCGAATTCTCGTTCGTCTGAAAAGATGAAATTCATATTTTTCTGTTTAGAGCTGTTTAACTCACTACGACCATGTAATAGCTTCTGGTGCAAGATATGCAATTCAATCCCAATGCTGGACTGCAACATTCGGGCTTAGACCATGTTTTAAGATTTTCCGTAATTGTATTTGCTAATTCTCAGTCACCCGCATTTCCAGTTATTCCCAGTAAACTTTTTCGATCACAATTTTCTACTTGGTGTCTTTTTTATCTGTGATAATACGTTTAGTGTCTGCTGCGTGTCATGGCAAATTAATGGCGAACATTTAAAGTAATCTTCCTGTAACCCCGTGCGAACCCAACTACCACACTGAGAGGATACAGATACCAAAATTTTATCATCAGCAATAAATTTCTTTAGATCATTTCGCATTCTGCAATGTTATTGTGTTATTTGAAGTAAAACATGCATATCCTTTCATTAGCGTTGCAGTTCCCGGATAGCACACGTTGATTTGGTTATTCAAAGGTTGCTGTATTTCCGAGAAGTGAAGGACGCAATTTTATTTAAGTCGATGTCGCTAGCTTTCTGCAGTAATGACTCATCAACTAGTCATCCTTCAATACGAAGACGACTCTCGGATGGTATTGAGAAAGTGTTTTCATTTTATATCATAAACGATATGGAGTCGCTGTGACCAAAAACCGGTTGACTCTGATGATATTCGAGTGAGTAGTGGAGTAGACAAAGAATTTTTTTTCTCACATGCAATACCGTATTTTTCGAACTATAAGATCTGTGGACTATAACTCAAGTTAATTTTTAAAATTAAAAAAAATAACATTTTTAACATTTTTATTAATAGACTGCAAAGACAGACTAAAAAAGTTTCTTTGTTTATAAAACCGGAATAACTTTAAATATCCCTGAAATCTTCGTCTGAGCATTCTTCTTCTTCTTCTTCTTCTTCTTCTTCTTAGTCTTCTTTCTCCTCTTCATTGTCATCGTTGTCCTTTACGTATATAGGATGGTATGCACTGCCATCGAGAGCGTTAGTTCTTGAAAGATTTGACAGTAATGTCTTCTCTCACTCTAGACCACGACTGTTCTATCCCCAACTCACTTGTTTGATTGTAGGTCGTTTTAAAGCCCCATTTGGCGTGAATTCATGTTGGGTCCCATCGATCGTCCATTTTTGCATTCATCTCTCGTATACATTTAAAATGGTTTATTTAACGAGACATCAAAAGGTTGAAATTGTGAAGTAAGTCCTCCTGGTATACTAGCAAGCTCTGTGTTCCTCTGTCTCAATTTCTCTTTGACAGAATTTTCAAATGACTACTTAACTCATCTACCACAGGAGGAGAACACTTCTTCAATAAAGCAACTTCCTTCTCTCCCACACTCTGTTAATCCATAATTTCATACCAGCCTCTTCCATCCAACCTTTGTCATGTACATGAACAACAGCACATGGTGGTATTTCAGAAGATTTTGGCTTTGTTTTGCAATTGAAAACGATCACTGGATTAAGTTTAGCACCTTCAGCACAACATCAAAGGACGGCAGTGCAGTGCATTTTTTAATGTCAACTTCTTTTTATAGTTACAGTTGTAGCACCTTTCATGGCAGGAGGAGATAGATAGGATGAGGAGGGAGAAGGGGGTTGGGGAATGGGAGCTGGCTGTTGGCAAGAGATCCGCTAGGAGAAGGAGATATTCAGACAGTTTTACTATTGGTGTTTGCAATAGATTTGACCAACTGTCAAAGTCTAGTGGAGAGAGGAATCTCTAGTAGCTGCAGATGTAGGAAGTATGCAGCAGTCCTCAGCAGTTACGGTGGCTAGGACAGTTGCAAAGTCTAAGAGAAAGAAGAAGGTTCTGCTGTTAGGTAGTTCTCATGGTAGAGGTGTACGCCAGCAGTTGCAGGAACTGGTGGGGAGTGAGCAACCAGGTCACCAGCGTTGTGAAGCCTAATTCAGGATTGGCTCAGGTGACTGTTAACATACCGGGGTTGTATAGGGATTTTACTAAAGAGGATCAGGTAGTGATTGTGGGTGGAGCTGGTAATAGTATTGATAGGGATGGGGAGTATGACACACATAGTGACCTGGAAGAGATAGCCACTCAGACTGGCAACACGAATCTGCATTTCGTGGGACTATTTCAGCGTCACGATAGGCCTCATCTTAATACAGCAGTCAGGCGTAATAATATGAGACTTGGGGGTGCGCTGATGACAGAAGCCATGAGTCACATTTCAGTGGTGTCGGTGGAGTCTATCAGCAGGACGGGTTTCAGGAGACATGGCCTCCACCTCAACAGAATTGGAAAGGGGAGGTTGGCAAAGCATAAAGGTGACAGCGTAGGTGGGGTGGTGGGATCACTCATGGGAAAATTCCTGTACTAGTGCGTGTTAGAGCTGCACCTTTTTTAGATTGAAGTCTGCTGATAGGTAATTCTGCTTAAGGGAAGTCTCTCTAACAAAGAAACCACTTTCGACAAAGCTTAGGTATCCGAGTACTGAGGGAATTATTATATTTCATCAAAATATACAAGGTATTAGAGATAAAGTTAGTGAACTGCCTATAGATGTTGACTCTGAAATTATTGGTATATCTGAACACTTCTTAAATAAGGAGATATTTCGGAGTCTTCCTTTACCAGGATACAGGTTGGCTGGTAGTTTTTCTAGGAGCTCTTTGCGGTGTGTGGGAGTAGCCATGTATGTGAAAAACGGTATCCCATTTCAGACAATTGATGTTTCAAAGTACTGCACTGAGTAGGGGTTTGAATGTTGTGCAGGTGTGGTTAAATTTAGTGGAGTTAATCTTCTAACAGTTGTTAGTTATAGATCCCCAGACTCCGATTTCACAACATTTTTGCTGAAGCTAGAGTAGGTTCTTGGTTCACTTTATAGGAAATACAAAAAGTTAGTTAAATGTGGTGACTTCAGTATTATTGTATAAGTGATTGTGCAAGGAAAAGGATGCCGGTAGACCTCATTAATTCATATAATCTTATGCAAACAGTATTCGTTTCAACGAGAGTGCAAGGGAACAGTAGAACAACCATAGACAACATTTTTGTTAATTCCTCATTACTAGAAGGGCATTCTGTTAGCAAGAAGGTGAATGGCCTTTCAGATCATGATGCACAAGTTTTAATTCTAAAAGATTTCTGTGCTGCAACACATGTTAAATATAGTTATCAATTTTTTGAAAACTGATCCAGTTGCTGCAGAGACCTTTGCAAACCTTATCAAGGAACAAGAGTGGCAACATGCTTATAGTGCTGATACAATAGACGATAAATATAATGCTTTCCTCAAGACTTTTCTCGTGCTCTTTGAAAGTTGCTTCCCATTAGAACTTTCAAAACAGGGTACTAGCAAAAACAGGCAGCCTGGGTGGCTGACTAGAGGGATAAGAATATCCCATAGAACAAAGTGGCAATTATATCAAAACGTTAGAAACAGTCAAAATCTAAATGCAGCAGCCCATTACAGACAGTATTGTAAGGGGGCTTAAAAAAGTTATTAGGAAGGCAAAAAGTATGTGGTATGCAGATAGAATAGCTGTCTCAGGATAAAATTAAAACCATATGGTCAGTCGTAAAGGAAGTGGCTGGTCTGCAGAGACAGGTCGAGGACATAGAATCAGTGCGTAGTGGGAATGTCCGTGTTACTGATAAGTCGCATTTATGTACAGTATTTAATAATCACTTTCTGAATATAGCAGGTGAACTAAATAGAAACCTAGTCCCAAGAGGGAATCATATAGCGCTTGTAAAAAAAAGTGTTCCGAGGCTGTTACCTGAAATGCTCCTCCAAGATACTGACAAGAGGGAGATCGAGTTAGTAATTAAATCACTAAAGACCAAGAACTATCATGGATATGACGGGGTATCTAGCAGAATACTGAAGTATTGTTCTATGTATGTTAGCCCAGTACTTAGCCATATCTGTAACTTTTCCTTTCGAAGTAGTCAGTTTCCTGACCGAGTAAAGTACTCGGTAGTGAAGCCACTTTATAAAAAGGGAGACAGGGATAATGTTGACAATTATAGACCTATTTCTATACCATCGGTGTCTGCTAAAGGTATCGCGAAGGCTGTATATACAAGGTTACTGGAGCATTTAAATTCACATAGTTTGCTGTCAAATGTACAATTTGGTTTTAGAAATGGTTTAACAACTGAAAATGCTATATTCTCTTTTCTCTGTGAGGTTTTGGACGGATTAAATAAAATGTTGCGATCCCTAGGCGTTTTCCTTGATTTAACGAAGGCTTTTGACTGTGTTGGTCAACACAGTCAAAAGCCTTCGTTCAATCAAAGAAATTGGACCATTATGGAGTAAGGGGAGTAGCTTACAATTGGTTAGTCTCTTACTTTAAGAAAAGAAAGCAGGAGGTAATTCTCCGAAATATTGAGAGTGATAGTGATGTTCAGTTGCAATGGGACAATATTAATTGGGGCGTTCCCCAAGGATCGGTACTGGGGCCACTGTTGTTTCTTATTTATATAAATGACATGCCTTCTAGTATTACAGGTGATTAAAAAATATTTCTGTTTGCTGAGGACACCAGCTTGGTAGTGAAGTATCTTGTGTGTAATATTCAAACATTATCAAATAATGTAGTTCATGAAATAAGTTCGTGGCTTGTGGAAAATAATTTGATTCTAAATCACAGTAAGACTCAGTTTTTACAGTTTCTAACTCACAGTTCAACAAGAACCGATATTTTGATCAGACAGAATGGGCATATTATAAGCGAGACAGAACAGTTCAAGGGTCTAGGTATTCGGATATATATTAAGCTGTTGTGGAAAGCCCATGTTCAGGATCTTGTTCAGAAACTAAATGCTGGTTTATTTACCATCAGAACAGTATCTGAAATAAGTGACAGTTCAACACGAAACCTAGTCTACTTCGCATGTTTTCATACGCTTATGTCACTTGGTATTATTTTTTGGGGTAATTCTTATAATTCAAAAAGGGTATTTTTGGCTCAAAAACGGGCTGTTCGATCTATATGTGGTGTAAGCTGAAGAACCTCTTGTCGACCCGTATTCAATAGTTTGGGAATTTTGACATTGTCCTCGCAGTATATATTTTCTTTAATGTCGTTTGTTGTTAGCAACGTTAGCTTATTCCCAAGAATTAGCAGCTTTCACTCAGTTAATACTAGGCAGAAATCAAATCTGCATGTGGAATGCACTTCCTTGACTCTTGTGGAGAAAGGAGTGCAGTATTCTGCTGCATCCATTTTCAATAAGCTACCACAATAACTCAAAAATGTTAGCAGTAGCCCAAAAACACTTTTAAGTCTAAACTGAAGAATTTCCTCATGGCTCACTCCTTCCACTCTGTCGAGGAGCTATTGGAAGGACTGAAAAATTAAATTCCAATGTTACATTGTTGATTTTCTTTATTTAAACTTACGAATTGTCGCCTGAATACGTTTCGTATATTACACTTTATCTGTTTCTAATATCGTGTTATAATTTCATGTAATGACTCGTTCCATGACCGTGGAGACTTCCCCTTAATTTGGTCCCACGGAGCAATAAATAAATAAATAAGTAGTTGCAGGGGCAACAGTCTTGATGATTGCCTGACCTGGCCTTGTAACATTAACCAAAACGCCCTTGCTGTGCTGTTACTGCGAACAGCTAAAAGCAAGGAGAAACTGTAGCCGTAATTTTTCTCGAGGGCATGCAGTTTTACTGTATGGTTAAATGATGATGGCGTCCTCTTGGGTAAAATATTCCGGAGGTAAAATAGTCCCCCCTTTCGGATCTCCGGAGGAGGAGGAGATTAGTGTTTAACATCCCGTCGACAACGAGGTCATTAGAGACGGAGCGCAAGCTCGGGTGAGGGAAGGATGGGGAAGGAAATCGGCCGTGCCCTATCAAAGGAACCATCCCGGCATTTGCCTGAAGCGATTTAGGGAAATCACGGAAAACCTAAATCAGGATGGCTGGAGACTGGATTGAACCGTCGTCCTCCCGTCGGATCTCCGGGCGAAGACTACTCAGGAAGATGCTATCAGGAGAAAGGAGGCTGGCGTTCTACGGATCGGAGCGTGAAATGTCAGAGCTCTTAATCGGGAAGGTTGGTTAGAAAATTTAAAAAGGAAAATGGATACGTTAAAGTTGATACAGTGGGAATTAGTGAAGTTCTGTGGAAGGAGGAGCGAGGCTCCTGGTCAGGTGAATACAGGGCTATAAATACAAAATCAAATAAGAGTAATGCAGGAGTAGGTTTAATAATGAATAAAAAATAGGAGCAAGTGTCAGCTATTACGAACAGCATAGTGAACGCATTATTGTAGCCGAGATAGACGCGAAAGCCACATTTACCACAGAAGTACATGTTTATATGCCAACTAGCTCCGCATGTGATGAAGAGACTAAAGAAATGTATGATGAGATAAAAGAAATTATTTAGGTAGTGAAACCATGGAATGCGATAGTAGGGAAAGGAAGAGAAGGAAAAGTAGTAGGTTAATATGGAATGGGGATAAGGAATGAAAGAGGAAGGCGCCTGGTAGAATTTTGCACAGAGCATAACTTGGTCATACCTAACCCTTGGTTTACGAATCATGAAAGAAGGTTGTATACATGAAAGAGGCCTGGAAACTCTGGAAGGTTTCAGATAAATTATATAATGGTAAGACAGAGATTTAGGAACCAGGTTTTAAATTGTAAGACATTACGAGGGGCAGATGTGGACTCTGACCACAATTTACTGATTATGAACTATAGGTTAAAACTGAAAAAGGTGGGAATTTAAGGAGATGGGACCTGGGTAAACTGAAAGAACCAGAGGCTGTAGAGAGTTTCAAAGAGAGCATTAGGGAACGATTGACAGGAACAGGGGAAAGAAATACGGTGGAAGAAGAGTGGGTAGCTTTGAGAGATGAAATAGTAAAGGCAGCAGAGGATCGAGTTGGTAAAAAGCCGATGGCTAGTAGAAATCCTTGGGTAACAGAAGAGATACTGAATTTAAATGATGAAAGGAGATCGATGGGAAGTTCAAAATGGCTAAGCAGGGATGGCAAGAGAACAAATGTAAAGATGTAGAATCATATATCGCTAGGGGTAAGATCGATACTGCCTATAGGAAAATTAAAGAGTCATTCGGAGAAAAGAGAACCACTTGTATGAATATCAAGAGCTAAGATGGAAAACCAGTTCTAAGCAAAGAAGGGAGAGCAGAAAAATGGAAGGAGTATATAGAGGGTCTCTACAAGGGCGATGTACTTGAGGGCAACGTTATGGAAATGGAAGAGGACGTACGTGAAAGTGAAATGGGAGATGTGAGACTGCGTGAAGAATTTGACAGAGCACTGAATACCCTAAGCCGAAACAAGGCCCAGGGAATAGACAACATTCCGCTAGAACTACTGATAGCCTTGGGAGAAACTGCTATGACAAAACTCCACCATCTGATGAGCAAGATGTATGAGACAGGTGAAATACCCTGAGACTTCAAAAAGAATATACTAATTCCAATCCCCAAGAAAGCAGATGTCGACAGGTGTGAAAATTATCGAACTCTTAGTTTAATTAAGTCACGGCTTCAAAATACTTACACAAATTCTTTACGGACGAATGGAAAAAACTGGTAAAAGCCGACCTTGGGGAAGATCAGTTCGGATTCCGTAGAAATGTTGGAACACGTGAGGCAATACTGACCCTACGACTAACCATAGAAGGTAGGTTACGGAAAGGTAAACCTACATTTCTAGCATTTGTAGATTTAGAGAAAGCTTTTAACAACGTTGACTGGAATACCCTCTTTCAAATTCTGAAGGTGAGAGGGGTAAAATACATGAAGCGAAAAGCTATTTACAATATGCACAAGAACCAGATGCCAGATATAAGAATCGAGGGACAAGAAAGGGAATAAGCGACTGGGAAGGGAGTGAGACAGGGTTGTAGCCTATCCTCGATGTTATTCAATTTATATACTGAGCAAGCAGTAAAGGAAACAAAAGAAAAAAATTGGAGTAGGATTTAAAATCTTTGAGGTTCGGCGATGACATTGTAATTCTGTCAGAGACAGCAAAGAACTCGGAAGAGCAGTTGAACAGAATGGACAGTGTCTTGAAAGGAGGGTATAAGATGAACATCAACAAAAGCAAAACGAGGATAACGGAATGTAGTCGAATTAAGTCGGGCGATGCTGCGGGAATTAGATTAGGAAATGAGACACTTAAAGTAGTAAATCAGTTTTGCTATTTGGGGAGCAAAATAACTGATGATGGTCGAAGTAGAAGGGATATAAAATGTAGACTGGCAATGACAGGGAAAGAGTTTCTGAAGAAGAGAAATTTGTTAACATCTAGTATAGATTTAAGTGTCAGGTAGTCTTTTCTAAAAGTATTTGTATCGAGTGTAGCCATGTATGGATGTGAAACATGGACGATAAATGGTTTAGACAAGAAGAGAATAGAAGCTTTCGAAATGTGGTGCTACAGAAGAATGCTGAAGATTAGATGCGTAGGTCACGTAACTAATGAGGAGGTACAAAATAGAATCAGGGAGAAGAGGGATTTGTGGCACAACTTGACTAGAAGACGGAGTCGGTAGTAGGACACGTTCCGCGGCATCAAGGGATGACCAATTTAATTATGGAGGGAAGCGTGGAGGGTAAAAATTGTAGAGGGAGACAAAGAAATGTATACACTAAGCAGATTCAGAAGGATGTAGGTTGCAGTAGTTACTCGGAGATGAAGAAGCTTGCACAGGGTAGAGTAGCGTGGAAAGCTACATCAAACCAGTCTCTGGACTGAAGACCTCAACAACAACAGCCAATAATGCAAATGACTTAGGATTCAAATTCACTGGCACCATAGACTCCAATGACGCATCATAGGCTAGACAGTGTTCTGGGTTTGTGATAGCGGCGTGGGAGGGAGACACTGTTAGCAAGCTTGTGAATCCCCGCAGCTCTTGTTCTTCGCATCGCTGCACTGCCGCTTGCCAGTTGAATCCAATGTTGCCAGAAAGAGATGGGTTTCCGCGGCATCGAATATATGGCCAGTTTTACGACTGGTGAGAATTTTAAATCAAACGCTGGACATTTTAATATTAATTTCGAGCATAAGATGCAGCTGAAATTTGGTGACAATTTTTTTTTTAAGTGTGTCATAGTCCATAATACACTCCTGGAAATGGAAAAAAGAACACATTGACACCGGTGTGTCAGACCCACCATACTTGCTCCGGACACTGCGAGAGGGCTGTACAAGCAATGATCACACGCACGGCACAGCGGACACACCAGGAACCGCGGTGTTGGCCGTCGAATGGCGCTAGCTGCGCAGCATTTGTGCACCGCCGCCGTCAGTGTCAGCCAGTTTGCCGTGGCATACGGAGCTCCATCGCAGTGGTAGCATGCCGCGACAGCGTGGACGTGAACCGTATGTGCAGTTGACGGACTTTGAGCGAGGGCATATAGTGGGCGTGCGGGAGGCCGGGTGGACGTACCGCCGAATTGCTCAACACGTGGGGCGTGAGGTCTCCACAGTACATCGATGTTGTCGCCAGTGGTCGGCGGAAGGTGCACGTGCCCGTCGACCTGGGACCGGACCGCAGCGACGCACGGATGCACGCCAAGACCGTAGGATCCTACGCAGTGCCGTAGGGGACCGCACCGCCACTTCCCAGCAAATTAGGGACACTGTTGCTCCTGGGGTATCGACGAGGACCATTCGCAACCGTCTCCATGAAGCTGGGCTACGGTCCCGCACACCGTTAGGCCGTCTTCCGCTCACGCCCCAACATCGTGCAGCCCGCCTCCAGTGGTGTCGCGACAGGCGTGAATGGAGGGACGAATGGAGACGTGTCGTCTTCAGCGATGAGAGTCGCTTCTGCCTTGGTGCCAATGATGGTCGTATACGTGTTTGGCGCCGTGCAGGTGAGCGCCACAATCAGGACTGCATACGACCGAGGCACACAGGACCAACACCCGGCATCCTGGTGTGGGGAGCGATCTCCTACACTGGCCGTACACCTCTGGTGATCGTCGAGGGGACACTGAATAGTGCACGGTACATCCCAACCGTCATCGAAACCATCGTTCTACCATTCCCAGACCGGCAAGGGAACTTGCTGTTCCAACAGGACAATGCACGTCCGCATGCATTCCGTACCACCCAACGTGCTCTAGAAGGTGTAAGTCAACTACCCTGGCCAGCAAGATCTCCGAATCTGTCCCCCATTGAGCATGTTTGGGACTGGACGAAGTGTCGTCTCACGCGGTCTGCACGTCCAGCACGAACGCTGGTCCAACTGAGACGCCAGGTGGAAATGGCATGGCAAGCCGTTCCACAGGACTACATCCAGCATCTCTACGATCGTCTCCATGGGAGAATAGCAGCCTGCATTGCTGTGAAAGGTGGATATGCACTGTACTAGTGCCGACATTGTGCATGCTCTGTTGCCTGTGTCTATGTGCCTGTGGTTCTGTCAGTGTGATCAGTTGATGTATCTGACCCCAGGAATGTGTCAATAAAGTTTCCCCTTCCTGGGACAATGAATTCACGGTGTTCTTATTTCAATTTCCAGGAGTGTATATGGTATGTAACTCATCTTCTTATGCTTCTTTATCTTCGCCTTCTCTCTCACCCAGCATAATATCGAATGAGGACTCGCAGAGGATGATAATCGTATTTATAGTACTGTGTAGTGCTGGCAATATCTGTCGACCAGAAGTCAGGATATATTCCACTTTCTGTATCTCCTTCGTCGTCGTCTTCCCCTTCTTCGTAACTATTTCTTTCTTCTCAGACACGACACGTTGCCTGAATGCGATGTCCGTAACATTTCCTAATGTGTAATCGAACCGAGATATTCGTACTGATCTCTAACTGAGATACTAAAATCCGAAACGTATGTGACTATGACTGGTAAGCAAATAATTGGATCTGATGAGTCCACAATATTATATCCAGGCGGTACTGCAGGCCAGAACTGATGAAACGTGTGTGGGATCTGCATTGTGGAATGAAGCCCCAGAAATGTTACAGTCAATGTAGAGGACGTTAATGTTCCGAATATGTACTGGATATTATGTTGTCTTTAAGGTTTCTTTTTCAAATACGTTTCTCTCAAAATCTAAGCCTGAGTCTAAACTACCATCCAGCTTAAAATCAACAATGTACATTACTCAACATCTCGCATCATTTGTGAGTTTTATTGTAACTAATGTTCAGTTTCACACTGATTTTTTTTCTTTGTCTTCTCATCATCTTTTCGCTCATTCTTGATACTGTATAACTGTGTGTCTCAAAAGGGCGGAAAAACAATGTCGTCGAGTTCGTAAGTTCCATGTTTTAAAGTAATTCTGCACAGAATTTCCACACTGCCTCTCTGAATATGAGAATTCATGTAATTGTTTCTCGATGTAACGTCTGGTATGGAATTGTACGTAAATGAGTTGAGAAACGCAATGTTGTATCCATGTTGAAATAAATGTAGTGCAGGGTTAAAACCGCCAGTTATAATCAAGTTTTTACCAGACAGGCAAAGCGTTAGACCATGACCGATGACGTCTACTGTGATACTGTCAGCATGTGCTAAGAGACTTTTTAATATATGTACAGTTCAGAAACTTTAAACAAAGTTAACCACAGCTCAGACTTTTAGGTGATTGAAAGGAATTTTAGTTATAATTTATTGTATATTTTTTGAAATACCTTTTGTTCTGTAGTAGTTGATAAATTACCGAAGCTATCAAAATAGTACGCAACATTACCATTCTTCATGTAAGAGACCCAATGTGCTGTTTCACTTTGCATCTGGAAGTTAACAATCGCATGCTCACACGTTTCAGAGGTTTTTGGTAAAGAATGTCTCATAAACACGCATCGAAAATGCTTTATTTCCAGTTTTCAGCACAGTATTCTCTCAGTATTAGTAAGCGCTCTTTTTCGAAGACTTTTTTTTGATGAAATATAAACCAAGGAAACTTTTCGAACTTGGTTCTGAGTGCAAGCCATGCCGTTTACTACGTACTGTGGTTTCCGTGGTATGATTATGTCTTTGCATCTCAGTCTATGGTTTGCGAGTAGCCTTTGCATCATTATCTACCGTAACAATACCGGCCACTCCACCAGCTAATCCCCCAAGTGCTGATATTACAGCAAATATTGGAATGAGAGGTAATACTCAACCTGTTTTTAGAATGAGTGTTATAATCTCTCTGCAGAGCGATTTGGCTTTTGGAGCAAGTTGTCAAGCAGCTTTACTAGCTATTTTCACGGTTTTTGTCGGATTCCGGCCCGGATTCGGAAACTTTAGACTACTTCGGACTAGAGCTGTGCTCTACAAAAACTACGCTTCGAAAGCTTTGGTATAGAATACAAATGACGTAGTAAATTGTAGGATTACTAATAGTACCAGTAGCACTGACAGGGAAATAAACGTAAATGAATGTGTGAGAGAGGAACTGGGAGCTGAGGACTTCTCTTTGATTTTATTTGTTTGTTTCTTTGCTTCTTTGTTTTTCACATAATGAGAACCGCACACATTCAGTGTTAGTCCATTGTGTATTTTATATCCTTACAAAATATAAATTGTATTTTATAAACAAAAAGTAGCTGCTCGCCTAATTTCTGCCCTTTTGTGTAACCATAATAGTTACTTTTATTGCATATACAGTTCACGTGCACAATCACAATAAATCTATGTAATAATTGTTGTGATTTCGCATTCAAGAGAAAGTTCTTCATCATGAGGATACAGCTAAGTTTACATTCGCAATCAAATAAATTCTATATAATAATTTTTATTTTGTACTTAATAGAGCGTTCTTCATAATGACGAAAGTTAATAGTTTCTTAAGAGTTTCCTGTTACAACTGACGAGTGGTAGTTGTTTAGCAATAACAGAAAAACATTTTATTTAAGCTCGGCGAAGTATTGAAACGATGTCTGATACGTTTTCTTTTTGCATTGTCTTAAATTTTACCTATTTTTGAGGAAATTCCTTTTCTAGAGCTATATGATAATTCTATGTTTTATTTTCTTACATTTATTATAATGTCAGCCTGGTTCACGTTACAGCTCGTAAGTTTTCGAATAAAACCAAACTACAACATGGCAGATTCAATTTTGCTATATATACTGCTTATTTTTAAGTAACGGGCAGGAGGATAACTATGCAGGACGAAATATTCAGAAAACAATCCGGCCCTTCACACATTCATCCGCCGAGTGAGATCACAGGTATTTTCTTCGTCTGCTAAAAGAGTTAATTTCAGAGGAAATAGTGTCAAATTCAAATTTTCTTTGTTTCATATATTTGCTGTAGTGTCCGTTCTTGACGCACAACTGGGTATTAGCGTCCCAGCAGAGCTCGTTCTTGAAGAACCTTCGTGTTGTCTGAAGTTCCGATCATCGCGACATAACCAGAAATTTTGCGTGACGTAAACACAAAAAATCTTAAATTTTTTTTTGTTTTTAAAATTCTGTCTTAATCACACCACGTATGTTACAAGAACATAGGTGACCGGTTTCGGTCATATCACATGACCATCATCAGACCTGTAATTTAATTTAAAAAGGTAATAGAGTCCTTACTAGCTTTACAATAAAATAAGACAAAATGCTTATGAGGGTACAACACAATAAGACGTGTTATACCCATGGCATCCTTCGAAGATGGTAGGTGGAGCACTCTTCTCAGCTGCTGTGATGTCAGCTGGTGCCTTCAAGTGACGAGCATACGCTTAAGTACGAAGATGCTCCGCCTATCTCTTCTCCCTCCACCTCACATCAACAAATCAGTATAAAACTGGGTTCACATAGTCGTAAAAACGTAAAAAAACGAAGTACAATAATAACATAAAAATATTTATGTATAATATCTCTATCACAATCATGGAATTACTTAAATTTTGTATATAATACCAATTAAAAGCTTTAAAATAGTTATACAGACGATGTATAGTCAGCGTGCCCTCTATGGGCTAAGGTGGTACTACCACAATGGTTTCAAAGTCACCGATATTTGTGGAGGTTTTAGGCAATGCGGCATAATATCGATATTTGAGTTGTGACTCGACTGCAAGTATACATCTATGCTGGATTCAGTCTATCTGTCTTTTATGAAAATTTCATAACTATTTATATAGTATTATCATACTTTTTTTTACCTTTTGACGATTATGTGAACCCAGTTTTATACTGATTGGTTGATGTAAGGTGGAGGGAGAAGAGGTAGGCGGGGCATTTTCGTACTTAAGCGTATGCTCGCCACTTGCTGGCATCAGTTGACATCACAGCAGCTGAGAGGAGTGCTTCACCTACCATCTTCGAAGGATGCCATGGGTTTAACACGTTTTATTCTATTTTATCGTTATACGCATGTTGTTGTATTGTAAATGTAGTAAGGTTTCTATGACTTTCTAAATTAAATGACAGCTCTGATGATGGACATGTGATATGACTGAAACCGATCAGCTGTGTTCTTGTAACATACGTGGTGTGATTAAGACTGAATTTTAAAAACAAAAAAATTAAAAAAATCTTATCTCTGTTCCGAAAATGTTTATTAAAATTGTGCAAAGGAAACTATCCAAGTTTTCTTGATAGCGGAAAATTCGTTAAAAAAAAAGACTGCTACTAGTTTCATCAGTGTCTATTGTCGCAATAAAAGTGTAATTAAACGTTTCTAAACCGTATTTAAGTAACACATTTCGTATTGTTTACTTGTTAGATAGATGCGATCTAGGCCTAAATTTTCCAAGTTATAAACATGTAAAAACCTCACCAAAGACAATTGATATGTAAATTCTCTAAAAGCAAAGTAATTACTACTTCATTCGTATCTCATTGTGTCTATAGATCAGTACAAAAACAACAAGCGCACGTAAGACTTTTGTGTCGTGTTTTGTTTATGCATAGTCAATCTTGCGTCTTTGACGTATTTAAAACATTCTTTAAACTTAACTATTCTTTCGAAACAGAATGAGTGAGAAATGTGGGAGCTGTTATAGGGTAGTGAGTAGAGGGGTTTGTTGCCATTCTTGTAGGAAATATTTTCACTGGAGGGTGGGGGGAAGCAGTGGGGAGTATGTTGGGAGAACAGAAGAGGCTCTCTCCTGGAACTGCAGCGTATGCAGTAGGAACCTTTTGATTGGGAAACTGGCTCTGACTGGCCGCATTGTCCTCTTCATTCTGAGAATACTTGAGGCCCTTGCCCTGCTGGGTGTGACTGTCTGGCGCCGGATGGCAGGTGGTCTAGGCAAGTTGTTTTCATAGCCGGTCCAACGGCAAGTTCAGTGCCCTCAGCTGAACAGCAGAGGCATGATTGGTCAATTTAAACTAAGACTAGTTGACGTCATAGAGCCCTGCTCGACATTGGCGGGAACGGTGGTTATTGGCGCGAATGATGTTCTGAGACAGTGTGGGGGAATTTTGGAATCGCAACTGAATGCTGATTCGAGGTTTTCGAGGAGAGTAGGGAGTTGAGCAACTCTGGCTTCGCTCTTGCGTTGCACGGACGGAGAGTTGAATTCGGGATCTGATCTTCTTCTGAGTCAGTCTAGTGACTTGGTCAACTGGTCGATAAAGGTGTGCATTTATGTTCTGATGTATAGTAAATCTCATTGTAATATTTAATCCGCATATCATTTCGTAGATATATGCAGAATTCCATTTCCTGTTGTTTATTATGATAAAGTTCTCTTTTGTTCTGCGTAGATTACGATTTTTATTAAAATATTGTGAGTGTGCACTCCATATTTTAGAAACCAGCAGGGTCGACCATCATTTCCTTCCTTTACCGTTGTGCCCATATTTAATTAGGTGGTAGATAAGGAGGGGATCGAGTGCATGTCTCGTTCTCATGCAAAATTCGTCTGAATTAGAGGTACAAACTTTTCTCCTCCTCGCATGATATGGCGACCCTTGCCTCGGTTCTTTCCAGTGACTGCTGAGACGCTATCAGGACTTGATCGATGACATTTCCCGATTAAAGGAAAACACCATAATTAATTTTCTTTGTAGTAATTAGATTTCGCGATAGAAATATTTTGCGGCGCGCATATAATACCCATTGATTTTGATCATTTATTTACTAATTTCATGTTGTTCTATGTCCGCCCCCGGTAGCTGAGTGGTCAGCGCGACAGACTGTCAATCCTGAGAGCCCGGGTTCGATTCTCAGCTGGGTCGCAGATTTTCTCCGCTCAGGCACTGGTTGTTCTGTTGTCCTAATCATTATCATTTCATCCCCATCGACGCACAAGTCGCCGACGTGGCGTCAAATCGAAAGACTTGCACCAGACGAGCAGTCTACCCGACGGGAGGCCCTCGTCACACGACATTTCATTTCATGTTGTTTTATTTTGTGTGTGTTGGTTAGTAGGTGCGGGTTCTGTACCACACCACATTACTTTCAAATTGACAGCGTAGCTTCAGCGTTGAAATTATTTTGGAGGGGTTGTTTTATCGACATCTGTACTTAATGGTTATTTTTTTTTCTTTTTTCGAGTAGGTGTCGATTAGTGCAATCTTTGTGTCAAGTGTTACATCGGTTTTTTCGCTAGAGTAATAACACCAATTGGTGGAGAGGGGACTAGTCAGCAGAAGGATTCATTATTAAAGATTTTGGGGATGGTAAAGGGCACAAAGCTGAGCCTAGTAAAGAGAATGGATGAAGTAGAGAATAAGCTACTTGCGGTTGTGAACGAAGTGAAGAGTGAAATAGCGGAGGTCGGTAAGACGAGTGTCAAGGCGAAGAAAAGTTCCGATGAAACCAAGAAGAAAGCAGAGCTAGCAAGGGTTGAAGCAGATGGCGCCAAAAAAATGGCAGAAGTCGCAAATAACCGTGCAAGAATCGCTAGGCGACTGGACACGTCAGTGCGGTAGGAATTCATGCAATAAAAGCCCAGGGGGACGAAGCACTTGAGAGCACAACGTAAGGAATGGAAAGCGTTGAAGAACGCGTTGCGGGTCCCACCCAAAGGTGTAAAACCTTAGAAGAATGTGTAGCACGCCTGGAATGTTAATTTACAAATTGGTAAATTGCATCCAGAGGCAACGACCGGCGAACATGGAAGTGTGGCACGGCGGCCCACCGCGCACCGGCTCGGCTCAAGGTACTGTACTTCCAAGAGCGCACAGCACCCCACAGAGCGCATGGATGAAAAATTACAGCCCGACCACAACAACTAACGCTCAGTTCCAGTATCATTATGGGGCAGAACTATGTGGTCAAAGCACGCACCAGGAGATGTCAGCTCGCGTCAGACAGATGGGCGAGTTTGATACTAAACCAATATAAATGTGCAAGACGGACCACAGTTTAATTACAAACACTTCTTATCGGTCCTCAAATTCCAAAACTTCCGGGAAAATGGAGGCTCACTTCACCCAAAAAATTTGGCTGTCACAATTTTCTAAAACGCTACCAATATCTTGGCCACTGACAGCAAAATTAGTTTATCTGCGGGCACATCGAGGGCACGGGAGCTGAGAAAATGCGCAGCGTTGCGGGTACATGCCGAACGTACCAAGAATTCACCGACGCGTTTCTCGGTACGCATTGGTCCCGCGAAATGCAAGACCGTATAAAACAGGAAATAATTTTGTGTCCAGATCTGGAGGGGCCAGGATAAAAGAGCCCCACCAAGCTCTTTGAGGTTCTAATTAAAAAGGATGTTTCTTGATGTGTCACACAGTGATGGCGAAATAATTAAGTTCTGTTTCGCGAAACTGCCAAGCAGCTACCAGCAAGCGCTTGTAGGAAAGTACGGAAATGTTTCCCCTTTGTTTCTACATCTATATTCCGCAAGCCACCTGACGGTGTGTGGCGGAGGGTACCTTGAGTACCTCTATCGGTTCCACCTTCTATTCCAGTCTCGTATTGATCGTGGAAAGAAAGATTGTCGGTATGCCCCTGTGTGGGCTCTAATCTCTCTGATTTTATCCTCATGGTCTCTTCGCGAGATATACGTAGGAGGGAGCAAAATACTCCTTCACTCTTCGGTGAAGGTATGTTCTCGAAACTTTAACAAAAGCCCGTACCAAGCTACTGAGCGTCTCTCCGGCAGAGTCTTCCACTCTTCCTCTGCAGTTTGTCATCTCTGTAACGACTCTGTCGAGACTACTAAATGATCTTGTAACGAAGCGCGCTGCTCTCCGTTGGATCTTCCCTATCTCTTCTATCAACCCTACCTGGTACGGATCCCACACTGGTGAGCAGCATTCAAGCAGTGGGCGAAAAACTGTACTGTAACCTACTTCCTTTGTTTGCGGACTGCATTTCCTTAGGATTCTTCCAATGAATCTGTCTGGTATCTAATTTAACGACGATTAACTTTATATGAGCATTCCATTTTAAATCACTCCTAATGCCTACTCCCAGATAATTTATGGAATTAACCGCTTCCAGTTGCTGACCTGCTATATTGTAGCTAAATGATAAGGGATCTTCCTTTCTGTGTATTCGCAGCACATTACTCTTGTCTACATTGAGATTCAATGGCCATTCCCTGCACCATGCGTCAATTCGCTGCAGATTCACCTGCATTTCAGTACAATTTTCCATCGTTACAACCTCTCGATATACCACAGCATCATCCGCAAAAAGCATCAGTGGACTTCCGACGTCATCCACAAGGTCATTTATGTATATTGTGAATAGCAACGGTCCTACGACACTCCCCTGCGGCAAACCTGATATCACTCTTACTTCGGAAGACTTATCTCCATTGAGAATGACATGCTGCGTTCTGTTATCTAGGAGCTCTTCAATCCAGTCACACAATTGGTCTTGTAGTCCATATGTTCTTACTTTGTGGGGAACTGTATCGAACGCCTTACGGAAGTCAAGAAGCACGGCATCTACCTACGTGTCTATGGCCCTCTGAGTCTCCTGGACGAATAGCGCGAGCTTGGTTTCACACGATCGTCTGTTTCGAAACCCATGCTGATTCCTACAGAGTAGATTTCTAGTCTCTAGAAAAGTCATTATACTAGAACATAATACGTGTTCCAAAATTCTGCAACTAATCGACGGTAGAGATAGACGTCTATAGTTCTGCACATCTGTTCGACGTCCCTTCTTGAAAGCGGGGATGACCTGTGCCCCTTCCTAATCCTTTGGAACGCTACGCTTTTCTTGATACCTACGGTACACCGCTGCAAGAAGGGGGCAAGTTCCTTCGCTTACTCTGTGTAAAATCGAACTGGTATCCTATAAGGTCCCGCGGCCTTTCCTCTTTAGAGCGATTTTAATTGTTTCTCTATCCCTCTGTCGTCTAATTCGATATCTACTATTCTGTCATCCGTGCGACAATCTAGAGAAGGAACTACAGTGCAGTGTTCTTCTGTGAAACAACTATGGAAAAGACATTTAGTATTTCGGCCTTTAGCCTGTCATCCTCTGTTTCAGTACCATTGTGGTCACAGAGTGTCTGGGCAGTTTGTTTTGATCCACCTACCGCTTTGACATCGGACCAAAATTTCTTAGGATTTTCTGCCAAGTCAGTACACAGAACTTAACTTTCGAATTCATTGAACTCCTCCTGCATAGCCCTGCTCACACTACATTTCGTTTCGCGTAATTTTTGTTTGTCTGCAAGGCTTTTGCTGTATTTATGTAACTCTGTTGTTGTACCACGGTGGCTCTTTTCCAACTCTTGCAATCTTGCTAGGAACATACTCATCTAATGCATATTGTACGATGGTTCTGAACTTTGTCCACTGATCCACAACACTATCTGTACTTGAGACAAAACTTTTGTGTTGAGACGTGAAGTACGTAAAATTGAAACATTAATATCCCTTCTGCGTGAGTTGGCGCTAGTTTTTGAAAAAGAAACAGCACATTGTCGAAGGAAAGGGCAATATAACCATCACAGGGGCGACTTTGGTGAAGCACCGCGCAGTAACAACCACAATGACGGGAGGAATGGGGGTGATGGAACATTCGGGTGGCAGGACTATGGGAGGCAAAATGCAGGACGGCAGAGTAACTTGCAGAGACAAAACGATACCCGCCAGTACGACTCTAGCTGGAGGTGCATAGATTCACAAGAACAACGGTATGAGTCAATCGAAATACCTGGTCCTAACCCGAGATCCAATCACCGAAGCAGAAATGGAGGGCTAGATTGAAGCCAGGACCATGCCGATTCGGCTCGTGGAAAACCCTCACAAATACTTGAAAGGAGCCGTTTATATATGTTGAAATGAAAGGAGCGCGAGAACGTAGTTTTCGTATATAAAAAAAAAAGTGTTGCCTGTGTGTGAAACAAAGGGAAACATCTGTAAAATAGACTGGATTAGAAAACATCTTTCTGTTGTGTACCTATTAGAGATGAATTATGATAATTACTTTTATTTTATTTTCTTTAACATGTATATGTATAACCTGGAGGGGCAACGAAGAGACATATGACCTTGCGTGATATTGGTTAACTAAGAAACCAAAGTGTCGGTCTAACTCACTTTTCCAGACTTTCCGTTACATGGAGGATCCACCACTCTTCCGAGTCATTGGTAACACAGACTCGATCTTCATGTGTGTTTTGTCTTTACACCATACCTGTTATTGTGTCTTTGTTGAGGAAGAGCAACTGGATGCATATCGACAGTGTTCTGGGCACGCCTTACAGCGTTGAACCATCTGTTTATTTTCGCAGTATTTGTCACTGGTGTCATGGGCACACATTTGCAGTGTTGCACCTATTTTTCCGGTGGCTTGTTGGGTACGCCACAGCGCGTTGCACCATACTCTCAGGATTTGGAGGCGGATATACAAAGGTGGCCATTGTGCCCACCCATGCCACTGCTGCTGCTCGCAACCTTCCTGGAGTGTGGCGAGTTTCTCGCACGATGGTATGTCACGTCTCTGAACGTGTGCGGTCGTCGGGATTTATCGTATGAGCGGTGTACTGCAGAAGGTATAGAATTCCTCAAGAAGTCCGGTAATTGGTGTCTTGGTGTGAGACCTAGCACACAAGAGAAGTCTAAATGTATATTTGTAAGAACTTGTTTACAGAGGCGGAGTCTTTGCATTGTAACTTGCGAATTCTGCCATGTTTTTTGTGTAAATGCTCCACCGTAAGTTTCAGTACATCCAGTTCCATCTCGGATGCGTAGCGACCAACTCAGAGTATCGGCCACGCCAGAGACAGCAACATCAATTGAGTTGCCTCAGCGGAGGAGGGGGGGTGTATGTATGGTAAACGAGTGCAGTCGATAAGTTACATATAGTATTTTTGTTAATTTCCATTACTAAGGCCATTGCAGCTAATTTTATCTCGTCTCATATGTGTTCATTGTGTATCTGAGCAGTTTCAGGGATCCATCGAGGCCTCTGGGATCAGAGACGGCGAGGGTAGTGCAGTGGCACCTGTAGATAATGTAGTTAACAAATTTAAATTGTCATCCGTAGTTGTGAGCATGCTCCAGTGACACGTACGCTATAGTTGGGATTACATATGGTAGTTTGGGGTTATGGGTAGCGTACTTCAGCTTTTCTTTGTCTGATTAAATCAATAATTACACATACCCTGGTATTAACAATCGGCCCATAGGTGAAGTCGCTATTCTTTACAATAAGTATTATAATTCAATTCTTTTATCTTGGCGGTTCGCGGATGCCCGCCCAGACGCGGGAGATTGCTGCGTTGCCAGTTGTACGCGCCAAGAGACGCAGCGCCATAGTATAGTTCCTAAACTTACGTTTATGGGGGAGCGCGCAGTTTACGAAGAAAAGCCACCACGGCCGCAGAGACGCACGGCTACAGAGACGTGCTCCCCGCATTCCGCGCTGTGCGCGATTTTGTCATCATTGCACTGCTCGCCTGTGCAGACACATGGGGTTTCGAATGCTTTGACACACTTTATCATTCAATTTTACAAAAACTATTTCGCTCAAAAATTTGATTTTTACACATCTTCTTGACTGATACCATCCCCCCATAGATGACTTAATTTTGTTTCTATGTTCAACGCAGTTATTGTGCAGCATTAGATGTAGTAAGTCATTGCACAAAATTTTGAAGAGTTTGCAGAGGTAAAAGTTCATAGCGTATACTTTCCGTGTGGTGGATTTTAGTTGCCACTAAACATTTCAAAAGATGACATTGAAACGAATAAAATTTGTCAAGTAAGACACTTGGATATTGTCCTAAAATAAAGATATTAAGCACCGATCAAGGATTGAACTCAGAAACTCTTGCTTAGGAGCCGTACACTTTAACCATTACGCTAACACAGCTCGTCGTTGTATTTATTTCCCGGAGGACTTTAAAATGTCACCCAAAATACCGACAAACACTGTTGGTATGATTATGAATTACTCACGTTTCGTCGAAGTACAATAGGAAGTAAACAATTGCCGCTGTTCTTTATTGCGAAAAAGTGGTTAGTGAGAATGATACAAACACCTTTCCTTGTTATCTCCTGAGTTATGTTTATTGCTTGTTTGGTTTAATTAATTAATAGAATATGAAGCAATTGGTATAAAGAATGCTTTTTCCAAACTTTCTATAAAAGAAAGTCTGCTATCAAGACATTGTTTTTGTTCAGTTACTTTATTTATGACCGAACGTTTCTAAAACTGAAGACACTCGTCCATGCTCTGCACTGCAGTCAAGCTCTGGCAACGTTGTTCTCTGTTCATTGGCTGACTGTGTTTCGTGACGTCAGATGCGCAGAACGAACCTAAACTTGGCCGCCTTAAATGACACGCACTTTAGTTATAAAGTCTCTCAGCAGAGTATAAGGATTTTGTAATGTATTAGTGTAACAGTTGTATTCATGTAAATATTCATTTCTATAAAAATTTTATTGAATCTACAAAATACGATCTTTACAAACTCTGAATGCTGTTTTTGTAAATAGCACACTTTACAAAAGGACTTAAGTATTGTGCAGGTACTGGGAACAACGACTGACTGCTGGACGAGAATTGACGCTACAAGGTGGTTAAGGTGGAGCAAATGAGGGTCGAGCCGCAGGGAAACGCTTGAGGGAGGCGGCTGTCAGTCACGACACATCCCATTTCTCCCCAACCGCTCAGAGGCGCGTGCCGCCTACCTGCTCAGCGCACTGAAAGTAAGGCGGCGGCTCATGTGGCGGACGGCTCTGGGTCAGCTGAGGGCGGACACAACCCCGGATTCCCACAGGGACAGGCGACCCCGTTGGCAGCTGGCCTAGGAGACAGCACGGCGCCGCTCAGTAGTGAAGCCGAAATGGGCATTCCACTGCAGAAGAGGTGCCGGACGACGAGGGCGTACTCTAACAATGGCGGCACGAAGCGTCGGAGTGATCTCTTGAGTACTTATGACGGACGCCGTTTACAGTTCCTGCACGAGTTCGCATAACTCACTACAATAGGCTGGACTGAACGCTTAAAGCAGTTGTGTGCTGGATATTGCTGTACTGCAGTCTGTAGTGATTATCTCATCTCCTACAGCGAGCAGTGCCGAGCAATCGGCCACGTTGATCGATCTGCTATCCTTGTTTCAACCTGCATCAGATGACTCCACTAGTCTTGGAGTCATTCTAAAAGTAGTATCCTGTATTGCAATTTTTTGGTCTAGATAAGACCAAGAGTCACTGTCTTCTGACAGCCAACTACTTGTCCTATGGCTCTGTCCCGAAACTTGCGGTCCTCCATACAATCAGAGCCTGTACATGTGCTTGCCATCGTACCGTACTGTACTGCACATCAACAATAGGTTGTCGTACCACAAGAGCTTCTGGTCGATGGACAACGCTACTACAGAGAGTGAAAGATGACTGGAGCTACTTCCGGATGCCGCGCCTGGTTCCAAGAAACATTAGATTGGTGGCCCACACCACCAGTCTCACTCCTCCCAGCTGGCGCCCCCTTCCTCTACGCCAGGAACCACCATCCCGCTCCACAGACGAGTGCAGTAATGTTCGTGTGTTGAGTGATTCGTTGTGTGATGTTAGCATGTGAAGGATGTTGTGGTCAACTGCCTTTTTCTTCTTTTGCTCAGACAACTGAGTGAACACAGTGAAATTCGTGCCTTTTGTGAAAACATTCTTTCTTTTGCCATCCAAACCTTATTTCAGACACTAGAAACTGGAAATACAATATCAACTACAAGTATATTGTTTTGCTTTATACATTTCAATCTTCTTTTTTATATGTACATGTTCAAGATATCCTGGTTCTTTATCATCATGTCAGTTTGGAACCTTTTTTTTTTCTTTGTAATGCACTGTGTGTTACATGATCTTCGATCACACATGTATATTCACAAAATTTCTGTCTTTGTTGAGTACACTATATCTCTCTCTCTTTTATGTTGATGGCCGTCAATTGTCACAATGTGTACAAATTTCTTGTTTGTATGTCAATAGTTACAAAATGTTATACACAATAATGTGCTACAGTCCCACGAGAGTATTTTTGTTTTTTTATGTGAGTGGTATGTCTGCAGTTAGAATTCTGGTTAGTGATGAATGGACCATTAGTCAGTCAATCACTGTGAAAGATTATCATCCTTTCTGTTCAGGGAAACGGCGTGAGTGTGGTTAAGTGTTTCAACCATGTAGCATAGATTTGTTTGTCTATTTGCCTTCATGCAGAAGTATGTATGTGTTTAAGTTGGGCACCAGTAGCTAATTCTTAAATGTACCTTAATGAGAAGCTTGTAGATCCAAAAGGTCAACATTTTATTGCAGTTTCGAACTTGGCCTTCTAACATGTGTTCAACATTTGTATGACTGTGCGAGTATGTCCATGAATGACTGTGGGCTCCCTGAGGGTGAATCTGTGTTCCGTGTGACTTAATCGTCAACGTAAGATGTTGGCAAACTCATTAGAAAAATTCCACTCTTTATTTTATCATCAATTTCCAGTATAATCTGCCAATTAGTTGTGACATTTTGGAAACTGTTTAGACCGATTCTTTTTGAGTGATTGACACACTACCTTTGTCAGGTGAGTCAACCACTATAGAAAAGAATCTAAAGTGACTGGGGGCTAATGATAGGTTCCATGCTCTATTTTGCATGTCTCCTCATTTTCATCAATTTTATCAATGTTCTATGTCATTGCCTGGTATTAACAGACCGAATAAGGTTATTGTAATGAATATATGTACTGAGAGCTCAAAAAGTACTTTTCACTTGATGCCTATACATGTTGGGTTGCTTCCCTGGGTAGCCTGTCTGAGGCAAGCATCGGAGGACGTGGCACACGGCATTTCCGGCTGGGTGCCACACCCCCCCTGAATTCTGAGGGTTTCGTACAGTAGGCTTAAGCGCCTGACGGAACGACTGACGTCGGTCGAGTTTCGCCTATTGTATGCAGGGCGAAACGACCTGCGAGATGTCTGAGTGTCGCCGCAGTTTGTGTTTACCGTTCCGGCGCGTCCAGAACGAAGATTCCTGGCAAGTTTTCTCACCTCCCGTCTAACTGTCATAGTACTTGCAGTGGATTCTCATGCAGTTTGGAATTCCTATGTGATGGTCTGGATAGATCTCTGCGTATTACACATTACGACCCTCTTCTACCGTCAGCGGTCTCTGCCAGTCAACAAACGAGGTCGACCTGTACGATTTTGTGCTGTACGTGTCCCTTCACGTTTCCACTTCACTATCACATCGGAAATAGTAGATCTCGGATATTTAGGAGTGTGTAAACCTTGCGTGCAGATGTGTGACGCAAGTGATATCCAATCACCTGACCACGTTCGAAGTCCGTGAGTTCCGCAGAGTGCCCCATTCTGCTCTCTCACGATGTCTAATGACTACTGAGGTCGCTGATATAGAGTCCCTGGCAGTAGATGCCACAAGGAACCTAATATGAGAAACGTATGTTTTTGGGGGTGTCCGGATAGTTTTATCATATAGTGTATGTATATATACACTGAAGCGCCAAAGAACTGGTATAGGCATGCATATTCAAATACAGAGATATGTAAACAGGCAGAATACGCTGCTGTGGTCGGCAGTGCCTATATAAGACACAAGTGTTTGGAGTTGTTACATCGATGACTGCTGCTACAATTCCACGTTATTGAGATTTAAGTGAGTAGAACATCAAATCTCAGACTCTCTGCAGACGGAAAAATATCTTGCAAGAACGGGACAAATGACGACTGAAGAGAATCTTTCAACGTGACAAAAGACCAACCCTTCCTCAAATTGCTGCAGATTTCAATGTTGGGCCATCAGCAAGTGTCAGCGTGCGAACCATTCAACGAAAGATCATTGCCGAAGGCCTGCTCGTGTACTCTTGATGACTGCACGACACAGAGTCTTACGCCTCGCCTGGGCTCGTCAACACCAACTTTCAACTGCTGATGGCTGGAAACATGTTGCCTGGTTAGACGAGTCTCGTTTCAAATTGCATCGAGTGGACGTACGTGTACAGGCATGGAGAAAACTTCATGGATCCATGGACCCTGCATGTAGGTAGGGGACAGATGAAACTGCAGGAGGCTTTGTAATGGTGTGGGACGTGTGTAGTTCGAGTGATATGGGACAGCCGATACGTCTAGTTACACCTCTGACTGGTGTCATGTAGTAAGCATCCTATCTGATCACCTGCATCCATTCGTGTCCATTGTGCATTCCGACAGACTTGAGCAATTCCACCAGGACAATGCGACACCCCGCAAGTTCAAAATTGCTACAGAGTGACTCCAGAAAAGCTATTCTGAGTTTAAACACTTCTGATTGCTACCAGACTCCCCAGGCATGAACAATCTTGAGCATATCTGGGATGCCTTGCAAGGTGCTGTTCAGAAGAGATCTTCAGCCCGTCGTTCTCAGATTTACGGTCAGCCCCGCAGGATTCATGGTGTCAATTCCCTCCAACACTACTTTAAACATTAGTCGAGTCCGTGCCACGTTGTGTTGTGGCGTGGCGCTTTTGCGTGCTCGTGGGGGCCCTACGCGATATTAGGCGGGTATAACAGTTTCTTTGGCTCTTCAGTGTGTAAACAACAATGTGTTTATAAACGATCGATAGAAATATACGATTTTGATATGATCGGGCTTATCATTACTTTAATTACATAACGATATTTACTTTAATTATATAATGACAAATTGTAATTAAGTATCTCGTTAGTAGTTAGTGACCAAGCAGTTATGTTCATCACATTCAAATGTTTTTAGTTTCTGAGGTATCCTCCGATGCTTCTCGGAATCCCCTCCTCATTGTAGATGATGGACATTACTCTAATAATCGGTGCAAGCTACAGCTAATTACCGCTCTAGCAGTAAGCGCACTTGTAGATCCTTATTTTGAGGATGGGTTTTTCTCGCTCCCACGAATACTTTCCTCTCCTTACACTTCTGGAATCTGAAAAAAAAGAACACCGGTCATTTTATCTACCGGATGACTATTCTGAAACACACACAATCATAACACATGGCTGACAATACAAGACAACATGGAACTCTCTGTTATCGTACTCATAACGTCACCAATGTTTTCACATAGTCTGCTTTCCGTTACTGAATCTGTGACGGCACCTTACCTCTATTTTTAAATTAGAATACTCTTCAGCAAATCGTTACGTCGATGGGAGTTACTTTTTTTTTTCTTCTAAGATATTCAGTATTACAATTACGGATGTCCTCCAGATGACAGCTGGGCCGTCTATGAACAGAATAACCAAAATGCACAAGCTAATCCTTCAGTTAAGCAGACACACATATCTTCACGTGATGTAGCGTGTTTGTAATCTAGTAATCTACCCTTCCCTTAGGCTACCAGTGGAATTTAATTAGACTAATATTTCGACAGGGATAAGAGACCGGCGAAATGTGTTTGCAGCAAATATAACTTGCTTTAATTGTGGGCTTAGCGGGCATGGGCAGAGTCACTGCCGCCAGCCAGGGAGTAATACGGGTGGTATGAACTACAAGGAGCTTCGTTGGAGTAACAATAGGGGTGAAATAACCGGCAGTAGTGTTATGGGAATTATGGAAAGGGTTGTTTAGATGGTGATAAACACCCATTAAAATCGAAAGGAAACGCCTGAACTACCGAAAGGCGCTCTCAGTAAAATCAAATGCAGTAAATACGAATGTAGAGGCGGAAAGTACTTACTGGGTGTAATAGTTTGTAAGAAGTATAATTTTTTTGTTGGACACGGGGGTTCTTGTGTCTGTGGCTTTGAGCGGTTTACTGGACAAGATGCCACTGGACCCATCAAATTACACTACTGGCCATTAAAATTGCTACACCACGAAGATGAGGTGCTACAGACGCCGTGCGGTATTAGCCGAACAGTCTTCGGAGCTGCAGTAATGGACAGTGTGGCTGCTCCCGGCGGAGGTTCGAGTCCACCCTCGGGCATGGGCGTATGTGTTTGTCCTTAGGATAATTTAGGTTAAGTAGTGTGTAAGCTTAGGGACTGATGACCTTAGCAGTTGAGTCTCATGGGATTTCACACACATTTGAACTTTTTTGCTACCGACGCGAAATTTAACCGACAGGAAGATGATGCTGTCATATGCAAATGATTAGCTTTTCAGAGCATTCACACAAGACTGGCACCGGTGGCGACACCTACAACGTGCTGACATGAGGAAAGTTTCCAACTGATTTCTCATACACAAGCTGCACTTGACCGGCGTTGCCTGGTGAAACGTTGTTGTGACGGCTCGTGTAAGGAGGAGAAATGCGTACAATCACGTTTCCGACTATGATAAAGGACGGATTGTAGCCTATTGCGACATCGGTTTATCGTATCGCGACGTTGCTGCTCGCGTTGGTCGAGATCCAATGACTGTTAGCAGAATATGGAATCGGTGGGTTCAGGAGGGTAATGCGGAACGCCGTGCTGGATCCCAACGGCCTTGCGTCACTAACAGTCGAGATGACAGGAATCTTGTCCGCATGGCTGTAACGGATCGTGCAGCCACGTCTCGATCCCTGAGTCAGCAGATGGGGACGTTTGCAAGGCAACAACCATCTGCACGAACAGTTCGACGAAGTTTGCAGCAGCATGGACTATCAGCTCGGAGACTATGGCTGCAGTTACCCTTGACGCTGCATCACAGACATGAGCGCCTGCGATGGTGTACTCAACGACGAACCTGGATGTACAAAAGGTAAAACGTCATTTTTTTCGGCTTAATCCAGGTTATGTTTACAGCATCATGATAGTCGCATCCGTGGTTGGCGACATCGCGGAGAACGCACATTGGAAGCATGTATTCATCATCGCCATACTGGCGTATCACCCGTCGTAATGGTATGGAGTGCCATTGCCTCGGTCACCTCTAGTTCGCATTGACGGCACATTGAACAGTGGACGTCACGTTTCATATGTGTTACGACCCGTGGCTCTATCCTTCAAAATGGTTCAAATGGCTCTGAGCACTATGGTACTCAACATCTATGGTCATCAGTCCCCTAGAACGTAGAACTACTTAAACGTAACTAACCTAAGGACAGCACACAACACCCAGTTATCACGAGGCAGAGAAAATCCTTGACCCCGCCGGGAATCGATCCCGGGAAGCCGGAAGTGGGAAGCGAGAACGCTACCGCACGACCACGAGCTACGGACGCTCTATCCTTCATTTGATCCCTTCGAAACCCTACATTTCAGCAGGATAATGCACGACCGCATGTTGCAGGTCCTGTACGGGCCTTTGTGGATACAGAAAATGTTCGACTGCTGCCCTGGCCAGCACATTCTCCAGATCTCTCACCAAATGAAAACGTCTGGTCAATGGCGGCCGAGCAACTGGCTCGTCACAATACGCCAGTCACTAGTCTTGATGAACTGCAGTATCGTGTTGAAGCTGCATGGGCAGCTGTACCTGTACACGCCATCCAAGCTCTGTTTGACTCAATATCCAGGCGTATCAAGGCCCTTATTACGGCCAGAGGTGGTTGTTCTGGGTAGTGATTTCTAAGGATCTATGCACCCAAGTTGCGTGAAAATGCAATGTCATGACAGTTGTAGCATAATATGTTTGTCCAATGAATACCCGTTTATCATCTGCATTTCTTCTTGGTGTGGCAATTTTAATGGCCAGTAGTGTATGATTTGTATGGGGTAGGAGATAATGGAATATGGCCACAGTGTGTAGAAGTGGAGTCTAATGTATTCAAGAGTTACAGCATAATCCTAGGGTAGGACTTTCGGCATCAGTATCATGTCATAAATGATATTCGACGACGTGCAGTGCAGCTTAGTGGTAACATATTTTGGCTAGACGAAGTTATCGTCAATGTTGATCTTTCGTGAAGAGCGTCTGTTGTACAAAGCAATGTAGTTAAACTGTGAGCAATTGCGTTAAGGATTAAATCACATGATTGTATGTCGAGTGGTACCGGGAAGTCGCTGTGAGTGACTGGGGAGCCTGACTTACCAATTGTTATGTTTTGTATGGCAGAGCCACTGTAGGGTAGTGATGTATTAGATGTAGCTTGTTGTTTACTAAGACAAACTATTGTACACATTCAGGAAAAGGACGGAGGCAGGGTGATACTTGTCAGCGTGGATCAATTTTGCTTCGAGAATGTCAAATATGTGTGAGATTGGTTCTGATCTATCTTCCTACCACAGTTGTGCAAGGACGCTGTGTGAGTGTTTCAGGGATTTGGTGTTGAGCCTACAGCCTGCAAGGTAGGAAGATAACATCTCATGCATGCAGAGTTCAGAAGAGTGCAGTAGTATGGACAGTGATGTAATCAGACAATGATCTCAGTGTTGGTTCCACTACACTCACTCTACAGAAACGTTATCACTAACTGAAATAAGTGTAGAGGTTCAGGTGTAAGTATATGTTAGCAAAAATGAAAATTTTAGATTTTCATTGTTAAGGTTTATTTTTACTCTAAGTATGACTTCATGAGATATTTTAATACATACAGGATGGTAAAATATTGATATGGGGTGTTCACAATACCTAACTATTCTAAATTTCCTATTGGTAAAATGGTTGATGATCATTTCTGGAGGTCGATAAAACACAAACACATTAAATAAAATTGGGACCAGAGATATCAATTAAGTTAAAAATTGACAATTAAAATAACCAATTAAATGGTGGGGATGGGTAAAGAGCACTCAGTAAAAAGTACACAAAAACATAATACCATGACTTAAGAGTATAAGGAACTCTATAGATGCTGATCGATTCTTTTCTTTAAATCGGATATTTCACGTTTCTGCTTCAATTAAGCAAGACAGGCATGGTTCAATGTACAGAAAAATGGGAGAGATGGAGACGACTGCAATTCTGAATGTCAATTGAATATCACTTGCTGGCGTAGCGTGAGCGTACATGTTTACCTTTCGTCAGCGGCGGCAGTGGTGGCCGTCGGTGCGAGCTGTGAACTTGAGAATTTATTCTAAATCTCTCTCTCGTCTGTTAAACCCCAGTCTGATACATTTCTTACGTCTTTTGGTGAAGCTGAGGCTCCTAGTTTTTCCCTGGCTAAGTTATTTGGCATGGTACACGCGATTTGGTTGGAACTGTGCGTAAGCCGTTGCCCTCAAATCGCCTGCAGGCGGTGCCTGTCCGTGCTTGGTGTGATTCTCTGTATAAGGGGACTTTGCAGTTTAACTGTTTACGAGTTAAGATGACACTGTGAACAAGTGTTCACATAATGGCTCTCGCAATCGTCTCAGCATAGCATGAGTGACCTTGCTCAAATACTCAACGATTTGCTTCAAGAGAAAGAGCGAATTCTTGTCTCTACATTTGTGTGTGTCAAAGCTGGTGGCCATGCGTTTTCTTTCTGGCCAACCAGAGCTTTCATACTTGTTATAGCTCTACCCACTAAAATTTTTGTAGCCTATCACAGGCATCTTTCCTTTGTAGGGCAGATTTTAACTTCTGCTACGTAATACGGAGATAACAGATTTCTCTGTCATGTGGGTTTGAACACAGGTGGCTACTATGAGTCACCAATATTTTGAGATGGGTTTTTCTGAACATTTATCTGCCATTTCCCCCCGTGATCCCGCAGGAAGGTTTTCTGCGGGGTAGTCGTTAAAATCTAGGACAAGGGTCGCTTTTGCCATTGGCTTACGCAGTGGCTCCGGTATCTCATGTCCCGCTGTGAAGTTTTTAGGCGGAATGCAGTATAGGCGTTCCGTCATAAAATTCTACTTTCCGCAGAACTGAGTCTCGTAGCTCGCGTCTGGGAAATTACTTTCACGCAATTACTAGTGTGAGTGTTAGTGGTTTATATTCACAAAATGCTGGATTGGTTATTTGATCTGCATATCAATAAAATTCGTACAATTTCATGGAACCATGTCGTGTGACATATCGATTTAACCGGCATTGTTTTATGGATTCAGTGTAAGGTGAGTTGTTTATTTGTCACCTTACAGATGCTAAGTTGTTATAAGGAATGTTAGTGGCAACAAAGTAAAGTTTGGTAGAGGAAGGTTCCTGCACAGAAAGTGTACACTATTAAAGGGCATAGGATGCCGTTGTAGCAACGAAATCTACTTTCCGTCAGTGAAGTGAAGTGTATTGTGTGCAAGTGTGGTATTATTTACATTTCAGCTGTCATTTGGTTTTCCGTACCAGCCACCAGGAGTGCTGCAATTGGCACTGAATACACCACAGCCTCCATGGAGTGTACGTAATGTTTTGAGATACAATATTTCTGCTGTTATTTCTAGTCAATTATTATTCTCTTGTAGTTACGCCTAGCAAACAGCAACATTCTTCTCAGAGTATGTAAGACTGTGAATTTATCCAATCTGTATTCGGTAATTCTTGTGTGCTTCCACATTCCTTCCCGGACGCAAATAAAGTTCAGTTCTGCAAGTCCACAATGATAATTTCTTGTGCCCTCAGTCTATGAAGAAATCGGTCATTATCGATGCATCAGTAACGTCCAAAGTGGTGACCGCAACTTGATCGAACCCTGAAAAACGCCAAGAGGAGCAATTACACTGGATAAAACATGATAGAAACGTCTGAAGAAATAATTCCGATAGTCGCGAGACTCGCTGTGCATTTACTCTCCTTCTGGCTACACAATCCGGCACTTTGCTTTGCGCAAGTTCAATCCAGCTTCCTCTGCAGCGGTATTACTATGGATTCCTCAAATTTTGCGCTGATCGCCAGTCAATTAGAACATCGTTACGCCGCAGAAATGTAAGATATAGTCACCATACAGCTGGCAGTCAACACATATGAGAGATTGAAGGCAGAGGTGATACGACGAGTTTCCACATCGGTAGAGGAGCGTATACGACAGGTGTTACCTCAAGAAGACATGGGATACCACAAACCATTGAAGTTTTTACGGCATTTGCACGGCATGGTAGACATTTGTACTGTGCCTGATAGCCTGCTGCATAGATTGTGGAGTCGCCGTTTGCCGCCACACATGCAAGCCATCATAGCATCCCAAGCTGACAGGCCCTTGGATGCAGTGACCGTCTTGGCCGACCTTAAAGTGGATGCTACAGGCCAGGCTGCTGTAGTACGTCTGTAACAGCATGCGTCGGTGGTGTCGAACAGCCTAACATAAGCCATGCTATCTACAGCTCCGACCAATACACTGGCTGTGACATTCTGAGCCTACCACCGGCAATAGCCACGTGTGTGTATCATGATAATCTGGCAAACAAACTGAGGAGTTACTCTCTCGACAAGACGACAGTAGCGAAGTACACCGCTACTGCAGGAGGTCCAGAAGCCGTTCCTCAACTACCTCTTCCACCACAGGACAGTAACAACTCTCATCTGTTGGTACCCTAAGAAATGCGGAAACCAGACACAAAAGTGTACATCTCCTTCTACATACACCAACGCCAACGGACGTCACATGTCAGATGTTGTCTCTGATTGTGAATTGTCATCCTAGTGCCTCTTCGCCAGCGACAATCAAATAGATTTATGTATTCTTCGCCGGAGACTACTACGCTGTTGCAGACCCAAACATTGTTCCATCTGTCTGCTGTCAACAATCTGTCCGTCAAAACCTATGGCACCCTGTGCATGGAACTGGACCTGGGAATATTCCGAGCATTCATGTGAGACTTTACCGCCACAGACATTACCGAGCCTATCATCGGCACCGATCTGTTGGCGCACTACAATTTACCACCCGACGGAAGGAGCGCGCCATTGGTTGATGGCGTCAGCGGTCTATTGACTTCTGGGTTTCGCCGCTACGCAGACGAGCTCTCTGCCCAAGTCATACAAGCAGCGTACTCAAACAGTTTTGGGCCGTGACCTGGTCCCCCGAGAGCACGCAAACTGGTATGTCACAACTTACGTTGTATCACTACCACAGACGGCCCATCATTCTCTTACATCCCTGCCGTCAAGTGACCGACCATTTAGCTATTGTGAAAGTAGAATTCGATGTTGTACTGAAAGAAGGGATCATACAATCATCTAGTAGTCCTTGGTCCCCTACACTTCGTGTCTAAGAAAAGAGGCGCCTGGGGCCCTGAAAGTACCAGATCGATACCCCGTGCCTCTACTACGCGACTACAATGGTGCGCTAAAAGGCGCAACGATTTTTACTGTATTGGATTGCGCTAAGGCATATACACAGATACCAGTTCCACAGGATGACATTTCGAAAACAACAGTCGTCTCCCCTTTTGGCTTATTTGAAATCAAGTACATGAAATTCGCTTGAGGAGCGCCGAGTAAACTTGGCAACGTTTTATTGACTCAGTACTGCAAGGACTGTCATGCTGTTTCGCGTATCTAGATGACGTTTTAATTTCTTCAGCGACCAGAGAACAACACGGACAACATCTGTTACAAGTTTTAGAGCAGCTCAACAAATACGCCGTAGTATTAATACTGGCAAATGTGTGTTTGGGCAGTCGCAAATCGATTTTTAGGATAGAGAATCTCTTCTAAAGGCTCACTTCCCCTACCAGAAGAAGTGGAAAGTATATTAGGAGATCGCACGCTCGGGCACACATCGTGAGCTATGTCAATTTATTGGTATGTTCAATTCCTAGTGCGAACATCTGCCAGACTCTGTTGCAGAACAAGAACCATTCACTGCAGCAGTGGCTGGTCCGAAGTTCAAGAACCAAATGACCGACCTTATGATTTCCGCCTTTGCAGTGGCGAAGCGCAACATAGCAGACGCAGCGCTTCTCGCTCAGCTTGCATTACACGCTCCGCTTGCATTAGTAGTGAACGCGAGCCAGAAAGCAATCGGAGCTGCGCTACAACAGTTCCACCAAGGCAAGCGGCAACCTTTGACATTTTACTCAGACAAGCTGTCAGAATCCCAACGTTATGGAGTGCATGCGATGGTAAACTCCTCGCGATATACGAGGCAATAAAATATTTTCAACCTCAACTGGAAGTGAGAGAATCCACTGTCTTCACTGATCTTAAGCCGTTGACATATGCATTCAGACAGAATAACAACATAATGTTCGCCGCACCACGATAACCATATAATGTTTATTGATAGTTCCGTACCGACATCAGACATGTATCTGGAATCGTCGTAACTGCCGTTTGCATCACGTCTGCTGTGCAGCGAGCTACGTTAATTTAAGTGTTAACTGTATTTTTCTTACTTGTCACTTCTTCTTCCGTGTGTTTTTGCTTTTAGGAAGCTTTAGTTGTCGAGTGCTTAGTAATAGTGTTCCACAGATTTCGTGTTTGTTTTGAATACAGTCAGAGACAGGTTGTGATATTTTCATTGTTTTCTACAAGAAGTGTCTGTTGTTTGTTGTGGTCTTCAGTCCTGAGACTGGTTTGATGCAGCTCTCCATACTTCTCTATCCTGTGCAAGCTTCTTCATCTCCCAGTACCTACTGTAACCTACATCCTTCTGAATCTGCTTAGTGTATTCATCTCTTGGTCTCCCTCTACGATTTTTACCCTCCACGCTGCCCTCCAATACTTAATTGGTGATCCCTTGATGCCTCAGAACATGTCCTACCAACCGATCCATTCTTCTGGTTAAGTTGTGCCACAAACTTCTCTTCTCCCCAATCCTATTCAATACTTCATTAGTTATCTGATCTACCTATCTAATCTTCAGCATTCTCCTGTAGTACCACATTTCGAAAGCTTCTATTCTCTTCTTGTCCAAACTATTTATCGTCCATGTTTCACTTCCATACATGGCTACACTCCAGACAAATATTTTCAGAAACGACTTCCTGACACTTCAATCTGTACTCGATATTAACAAATTCCTCTTCTTCAGAAACGCTTTTCGTGCCGTTGCCAGTCTACATTTGATGCCCTCTCTACTTCGACCATCATCAGTTATTTTTCTCCCCAAATAGCAAAACTCCTTTACTACTTTAAGTGTCTCATTTCCTAATCTAATTCCCTCAGCATCACCTGACTTAATTCGACTACATTCCATTATCCTCGTTTTGCTTTTGTTGATGTTCATCTTATATCCTCCTTTCAAGACACTGTCCATTCCGTTCAAACTTTCTATATACTCCTTCCACCTTTCCGCCATCCCTTCTTTGCTTACAACTGGTTTTCCATCTGAGCTCTTGATGTTCATACAAGTGGTTCTCTTGTCTCCAAAGGTCTCTTTAATTCTCCTGTAGGCAGTATCTGTCTTACCCCTAGTGAGATAAGCCTGTACATCCTTACATTTGTCCTCTAGCCATCCCTGCTTAGCCATTTTGCACTTCCTGTCGATCTCATTTTTGAGACGTTTGTATTCCTTTTTGCGTGCTTCATTTACTGCATTTTTATATTTTCTCCTTTCATCAATTAAATTCAATATTTATTCTGTTACCCAAGGTCTACTAGCCCTCGTCTTTTTACCTACTTGATCCTCTGCTGCCTTCACTATTTCATCCCTCAAAGCTACCCATTCTTCTTCTACTGTGTTTCTTTCCCCATTCCTGTCAATTCTTCCCTTATGCTCTCCCAGAAACTCTGTACAACCTCTGGTTTACTCAGTTTATCCAGGTCCCATCTCCTTAAATTCCCACCTTTTTGCAGTTTCTTCAGTTTTAATCTACAGGTCATAACCAATAGATTGTGGTCAGAGTCCACATCTGCCCCTGAAAATGCCTTACAATTTAAAACCTGGTTCCTAAATCTCTGTCTTACCATTATATAATCTATCTGATACCTTTTAGTATATCCAGGGTTCTTCCATGTATACAACCCTCTTTCATGATTCTTAAACCAAGTGTTAGCTATGATTAAGTTGTGCTCTGTGCAAAATTCTACCAGGCGGCTTCCTCTTTCATTTCTTAGCCCCAATCCATATTCACCTACTCCGTTTCCTCCTCTCCCTTTTCCTACACTCGAATTCCAGTCACCCGTGACTATAAAATTTTCGTCTCCCTCCGCTATCTGAATAATTTCTTTTATTTCATCATACATTTCTTCAATTTCTTCGTCTACTGCACAGCTAGTTGGCGTATAGACTTGTACTACTGTAGTAGGTGTGGGCTTCGTATCTGTCTTGGCCACAGTAATGCGTTCACTATGCTGTTTGTAGTAGCTTACCTGCATTCCTATTTTCCTATTCATTATTAAACGTACTCCTGCATTACCCCTATTTGATTTTGTATTTATAACCCTGTAGTCACCTAACCAGAAGTCTTGTTCCTCCTGCCACCGAACTTCACTAATTCCCACTCTATCTATCTTTAACCTATCCATTTCCGTTTTTAAATTTTATAACTTACCTGCCCGATTAAGGGATCTGACATTCCACGCTCCGATCCGTAGAACGCCACTTTTCTTTCTCCTGATAACGACGTCCACTACGACTGTGGCTGCCCTGGATAATGCCCACATTGAGGCTGATCCGTCACCTGTGGTAGAGTGGGAGGTTGTCTCTAGGTGTGGCAGGACGCGAAAGACATTCCGGAGGGCTGAACGGAAGGCCTCTCCAGTTTGTCTGACGAACCTGTTTCAGGCTCTGTCTCCGGCTGATACTGATCTTCAGCCAGAGATGGCTGCTTGTCCTGTTCCAGAGGTTGCCCTTCAGTCTGCAAGATCCGGGCAGTCGCAGAGGTTGGGCTTACTGGTAGTTGGGAGCTCTAACGTCCGGCGCGTAATGGGGCCCCTTAGGGATATGGCAGCAAGAGAGGGGAAGAAAACCAATGTGCACTCCGTGTGCATACCTGGGGGAGTCATTCCAGATGTGGAAAGGGTCCTTCCCAATGCCATGAAGGGTACAGGGTGCACCCATCTGCAGGTGGCCGCTCATGTCGGCACCAATGATGTGTGTCGCTATGGATCGGAGGAAATCCTCTCTGGCTTCCGGCGGCTATCTGATTTGGTGAAGACTGCCAGTCTCGCTAGCGGGATGAAAACAGAGCTCACGATCTGCAGCATCGTCGACAGGACTGACTGCGGACCTTTGGTACAGAGCCAAGTGGAGGGTCTGAATCAGAGGCTGAGACGGTTCTGCGACCGTGTGGGCTGCAGATTCCTCGACTTGGGCCATAGTGTGGTGGGGTTTCGGGTTCCGTTGGATAGGTAAGGAGTCCACTACACGCAGAAAGCGGCTACATGGGTAGCAGGGGTTGTGTGAGGTTGGCTGGGCGGTTTTTTAGGTTAGATGGCCTCGGGCAAGTACAGGAAGGGCAACAGCCTCAAAGGGTGCGGGACAAAGTCAGTAAACGCGGGGACCAAGCAGCAATCGGTATTGTAATTGTAAACTGTCGAAGCTGCATTGGTAAAGTACTGGAACTTCAAGAGCTGATAAAAAGCACCGAAGCTGAAATCGTTATGGGAACAGAAAGCTGGCTGAAGCCAGAGATAAATTCAGCCGAAATTTTTACAAAGGCACAGACGGTGTTTAGAAAGGATAGATTGCATGCAACCGGTGGTGGCGTGTTTGACGCTGTTAGTAGTAGTTTATCCTGTAGTGAAGTAGAAGTGGATAGTTCCTGTGAAATATTATGGGTGGAGGTTAACTCAACAACCGAGCTAGATTGATAATTGACTCCTTTTACCGACCTCCCGACTGAGCAGCATTAGTGGCAGAACAACTGAGAGAAAATTTGGAATACATTTCACATAAATTTTCTCAGCATATTATAGTCTTAGGTGGAGATTTCAATTTACCAGGTATAGACTGGGACACTCAGATGTTTAGGACAGGTGGTAGGGACAGAGCATCGAGTGACATTATGCTGAGTGCACTATCCGAAAATTACCTTGAGCAATTAAACAGAGAACCTACTTGTGGAGATAACATCTTGGACCTACTGATAACAAACAGACCCGAACTTTTCGATTCTGTAAGTACAGAACAGGGAATCAGTGATCATAAGGCCGTTGCAGCATCCCTGATTATGAAAGTTAATAGGAATATAAAAAAGGGAGGAAAGTTTATCTGTTTAGCAAGAGTAATAGAAGGCAGATTTCAGACTACCTAACAGATCAAAACGAAAATTTCTGTTCCGGCACTGACAATGTTGAGTGTTTATGGAAAAAGTACAAGGCAATTGTAAAATGCATTTTAGACAGGTACGTGCCGAGTAAAACTGTGAGGGACGGCAAAAACACACCGTGGTTCAACAACCAAGTTAGAAAACTACTGCCAAAGCAAAGAGAGCTTCACTCCAAGTTTAAACGCAGCCAAAACCTCTCAAACAGAACCTAAACGATGTCAAAGTTAGCGTAAGGAGGACTATGCGTGAAGCGTTCAGTGAATTCGAAAGTAAAGTTCTATGTACCGACTTGACAGAAAATCCTAGGAAGTTCTGGTCTTATGTTAAATCAGTAAGTGGCTCAAAACAGCATATCCAGACACTCCGGGATGATGATCGCATTGAAACAGAGGATGAGAAGCGTAAAGCTGAAACACTAAACACCTTTTTCCAAAGCTGTTTCGCAGAGGAAGACCGCACTGCAGTTCCTTCTCTGGATCCTCGCACAAACGAAAAAATGGCTGACATCGAAATAAGTGTCCAAGGATTAGAAAAGCAACTGGAATCACTCAAAAGAGGAAAGTCCACTGGACCTGACGGAATACCAATTCGATTCTACACAGAGTATGCCGTGTACCGCAAGCCTCTAGAGGAACGGAAGGTTCCAAAGGATTGGAAAAGAGCACAGGTAGTCCCAGTCTTAAAGAAGGGTCGTCGGGCAGATGTGCAAAAACTATAGACCTATATCTCTGACGTCGATCTGTTGTAGAATTTTAGAACATGTTTTTTGCTCGAGTATCATGTCGTTTTTGGAAACGCAGAATATACTCTGTAGGAATCAACATGGATTCCGGAAACAGCGATCGTGTGAGACCCAACTCACTTTACTTGTTCATGAGACCCATAAAATATTAGATACAGGTTCCCAGGTAGATTTTATTTTTGTTGACTTCCGGAAGGCGTTCGATACAGTTCCGCACTGTCGCCTGATAAACAAAGTAAGAGCCTACGGAATATCAGACCAGCTGCTTGGCTGGGTTAAAGAGTTTTTAGCAAACAGAACACAGCATGTTGTTATCGATGGAGAGACGTCTACAGACGTTGAAGTAACCTCTGGCGTGCCACAGGGGAGTGTTATGGGACCATTGCTTTTCACAGTATATACACTCCTGGAATTGAAATAAGAACACCGGGAATTCATTGTCCCAGGAAGGGGAAACTTTATTGACACATTCCTGGGGTCAGATACATCACGTGATCACACTGACAGAACCACAGGCACATAAACACAGGCAACAGAGCATGCACAATGTCGGAACTAGTACAGTGTATATCCACCTTTCGCAGCAATGCAGGCTGCTATTCTCCCATGGAGACGATCGTAGAGATGCTGGATGTAGTCCTGTGGAACGGCTTGCCATGCCATTTCCACCTGGTGCCTTAGTTGGACCAGCGTTCGTGCTGGACGTGCAGACCGCGTGAGACGACGCTTCATCCAGTCCCAAACATGCTCAATGGGGGACAGATCCGGAGATCTTGCTGGCCAGGGTAGTTGACTCACACCTTCTACAGCACGTTGGGTGGCACGGGATACATGCGGACGTGCATTGTCCTGTTGGAACAGCAAGTTCCCTTGCCGCTCTAGGAATGGTAGAACGATGGGTTCGATGACGGTTTGGATGTAAGGTGCACTATTCAGTGTCCCCTCGACGATCACCAGAGGTGTACGGCCAGTGTAGGAGATCGCTCCCCACACCATGATGCCGGGTGTTGGCCCTGTGTGCCTCGGTCGTATGCAGTCCTGATTGTGGCGCTCACCTGCACGGCGCCAAACATGCATACGACCATCATTGGCACCAAGGCAGAAGCGACTCTCATCGCTGAACACGACACGTCTCCATTCGTCCCTCCATTCACTCCTGTCGCGACACCACTGGAGACGGGCTGCACGATGTTGGGGCGTGAGCGGAAGACGGCCTAACGGTGTGCGGGACCGTTGCCCAGCTTCATGGAGACGGTTGCGAATGGTCCTCGCCGATACCCCAGGAGCAACAGTGTCCCTAATTTGCTGGGAAGTGGCGGTGCGGTCCCCTACGGCACTGCGTAGGATCCTGCGGTCTTGGCCTGCATCCGTGCTTCGCTGCGGTCCGGTCCCAGGTCGACGGGCACGTGCACCTTCCGCCGACCACTGGCGACAACATCGATGTACTGTGGAGACCTCACGCCCCACGTGTTGAGCAATTTAGCGGTACGTCCACCCGGCCTCCCGCATGCCCACTATACGCCCTCGCTCAAAGTCCGTCAGCTGCACATACGGTTCACGTCCACGCTGTCGCGGCATGCTACCAGTGTTAAAGACTGCGATGGAGCTCCGTATGCCACGGCAAACTGGCTGACACTGACGGCGGCGGTGCACAAATGCTGCGCAGCTAGCGCCATTCGACGGCCAACACCGCGGTTCCTGGTGTGTCCGCTGTGCCGTGCGTGTGATCATTGCTTGTACAGCCCTCTCGCAGTGTCCGGAGCAAGTATGGTGGGTCTGACACACCGGTGTCAATGTGTTCTTTTTTCCATTTCCAGGAGTGGATAAATGACCTAGTGGATAGTGTCGGAAGTTCAATGCGGCTTTTCGCGAATGCTGCTGTAGTAAACAGAGAAGTTGCAGCATTAGAAAATTGCAGCGAAATGCAGGAAGATCTGCAGCGGCTAGGCACTTGGTGCAGGGAGTGGTAACTGACCCTTAACATAGACAAATGTAATGTGTGGCGAATACATTGAAAGGAGGATTAATTATTGTATGATTATATGATAGCGGAACAAACATTGGTAGCAGTTACTTCTGTAAAACATCTGGGAGTATGCGAGCGGAACGATTTGAAGTAGAATGATCATATAAAATTAATTGTTGGTAAGGTGGGTACCAGGTTGAGATTCATTGGGAGAGTCCTTAGAAAATGTAGTCCATCAACAAAGGAGGTGGCTTACAAAACACTCGTTCGACCTATACTTGAGTATTGCTCATCAGTGTGGGATCCATACCAGATGGGGTTGACGGAAGAGATAGAGAAGATCCAAAGAAGAGCGGCGCGTTTCGTCACAGGTTTATTTGGTAACCATGATAGCGTTACGGAGATGTTTAGCAAACTCAAGTGGCAGACTCTGCAAGAGAGGCATTCTGCATCGCGGTGTAGCTTGCTCACCAGGTTTCGAGAGAGGGCGTTTGTGGATGAGGTCTCGAATATATTGCTTCCCCCTACTTATACCTCCTGAGGAGATCACGAATCTAAAATTAGAGAGATTTGAGAGCGCACGGAGGCTTTCAGACAGTCGCTCTTCCCGCGAACCATTCGCGACTGGAACAGAAAAGAGAGGTTATGACAGTGACACGTAAAGTGCCCTCCACCACACACCATTGGGTGGTTTGCGGAGTGTAAATGTACAATGTAGATGTAGATGTGTGACTGCTGTGTACGGACGCAGGAGGAGCTGGCCACTGTTCACGAACAGCTGAACGTGTTGATGGCCGCGGTCAGCCGTCTTCAGGCTGCTGCCTTGGATTGTAGCGGCAGTGGGGAGTCTGGTGCGTCGCATGGTACACCCCAGGTGTTACATGCTTCAGCTACTGTACTTGCTGTCGAGACATTTTCACTGGTACCGGGCGCGGTTGGGTCACCCTCTCCCCAAGGGGAGTGGCGGGTTCAGTGGCGTTCGCGGGGCACGAGGCGGAAGGTCAGTGTGGATGCTGACCGTGTGGGATCGCCCGCTCTGCCTGTGAGTGGGCATGTAGCCGCTCCATCAGCAACGTCCAAGCAGGCACACCGGGGGAGGAGTTTATTAGTGACTGGGAGCTCCAACGTTATGCAGGTGATGGAGCCCCATAGGGAAATAGCGGAAAGGTCGGAAAGAAAGCCAATGCTCACTCTGTCTGCTTGCCGGGGGGGTCTCATCCGAGACGTCGAGGAGACCCTGCCGGCGGCGATAGAAAGCACTGGGAGCACCCAACTGCAAATTGTTGCTCATGTCGGCACCAATGACTCCTGCCGTCTGGGTTCAGAGGTCATCCTCAGTTCATACAGGTGGTTGGCGGAGGTGGTGAAGGCGGAAAGCTAACTATTTGTAGTATCGTTCCCAGAACTGATTGTGGTCCTCTGGTGTGGATCCGAGTGGAAGACTTAAACCAGAGGCTCAGACGATTCTGCGGAGATCTGGGGTGCAAATTTCTCGACCTCCGCTATCGAGTGGAGAAATGTACGGTCCGCCTGAATAGGTCAGGCGTGCACTACACGCAGGTAGCGGCTACAAGTGTAGCGGAGTACGTGTGGAGTGCACATGTGGGTTTTTTAGGTTAAAGAATTCCCTCCCTAGGCCCGACAAGACGCCTCCTGAGAAGCGGCAAGGTAGGAGTAGGCAAAATGTAACAGGGAATAACAATATTAATGTGCTAATAGTAAACTGCAGGAACTTCTGTAGAAATGTCTCAGAACTGCTCTCAATAATAAACGGTCACAATTCCCACATAGTACTAGGGACAGAAAGTGGGCTGAAACCAGATGCCAACAGTATTTAAATTCTGAACTCAGATTGGAATGTATACCGCAGAGACAGGCTGGACAGTGAAGAGGGAGGCGTGTTCATAGCGATAAGAAGTGCAATAGTATCGAAGGAAATTGACGAAGATCCGAAATGTGAAATAATTTGGATGAAGGTCACGGTTAAATCAGGCTCAGACATGTTAATTGGCTGTCTCTATAGACCCCCTGGCTCAGCAGCTGTTGTGGCTGAGCAAATAAAGCACAATTTGGAAAATATTTTGAGTAGATTTCTCCACCATGTTACAGTTCTGGGTGGAGATTTTAATTTGCCGGATATAGACTGGGAGGCTCAAACGTTCATAGCGGTTGGCAGGGACAAAGAATCCAGTGAAATTTTTTAGGTGCTTTATCTGAAAACTACCTTGAGCAGTTAAACAGAGAACTGACTCGTGGCGATAACATACACTCCTGGAAATTGAAATAAGAACACCGTGAATTCATTGTCCCAGGAAGGGGAAACTTTATTGACACATTCCTGGGGTCAGATACATCACATGATCACACTGACAGAACCACAGGCACATAGACACAGGCAACAGAGCATGTACAATGTCGGCACTAGTACAGTGTATATCCACCTTTCGCAGCAATGCAGGCAGCTATTCTCCCATGGAGACGATCGTAGAGATGCTGGATGTAGTCCTGTGGAGCGGCTTGCCATGCCATTTCCACCTGGCGCCTCAGTTGGACCATCGTTCGTGCTGGACGTGCAGACCGCGTCAGACGACGCTTCATCCAGTCCCAAACATGCTCAATGGGGGACAGATCCGGAGATCTTGCTGGCCAGGGTAGTTGACTTACACCTTCTAGAGCACGTTGGGTGGCACGGGATACATGCGGAGGTGCATTGTCGTGTTGGAACAGCAAGTCCCCTTGCCGGTCTAGGAATGGTAGAACAATGGGTTCGATGACGGTTTGGATGTACAGTGCACTATTCACTGTCCCCTCGACGATCACCAGAGGTGTACGGCCAGTGTAGGAGATCGCTCCCCACACCATGATGCCGGGTGTTGGCCCTGTGTGCCTCGGTCCTATGCAGTCCTGATTGTGGCGCTCACCTGCACGGCGCCAAACACGCATACGACCATCATTGCCACCAAGGCAGAAGCGACTCTCATCGCTGAAGACGACACGTCTCCATTCGTCCCTCCATTCACGACAATCGCGACACCAATGGAGGCGGGCTGCACGATGTTGGGGCGTGAGCGGAAGACGGCCTAACGGTGTGCGGGACCGTAGCCCAGCTTCATGGAGACAGTTGCGAATGGTCCTCGCCGATACCCCAGGACCAACAGTGTCCCTAATTTGCTGGAAAGTGGCGGTGCGGTCCCCTACGGCACTGCGTAGGATCCTACGGTCTTGGCGTGCATCCGTGCGTCGCTGCGGTCCGGTCCCAGGTCGACGGGCACGTGCACCTTCCGCCGACCACTGGCGACAACATCGATGTACTGTGGAGACCTCACGCCCCACGTGTTGAGCAATTCGGCGGTACGTCCACCCGGCCTCCCGCATGCCCACTATACGCCCTCGCTCAAAGTCCGTCAACTGCACATACGGTCCACGTCCACGCTGTCGCAGCATGCTACCAGTGTTAAAGACTGCGATGGAGGTCCGTATGCCACGGCAAACTGGCTGACATTGACGGCGGCGGTGCACAAATGCTGCGCAGCTAGCGCCATTCGACGGCCATCACCGCGGTTCGTGGTGTGTCCGCTGTGCCGTGCGTGTGATCATTGCTTGTACAGCCCTCTCGCAGTGTCTGGAGCAAGTATGGTGGGTCTGACACACCGGTGTCAATGTGTTCTTTTTTCCATTTCCAGTAGTGTATTAGACCTTCTGGTGACAAACAGACCCGAACTATTTGAAACAGTTAATGCAGAAGAGGGAATCAGCGATCATAAAGCGGTTACTGCATCGATGATTTCAGCTGTAAATAGAAATATTAAAAAAGGTAGGGAGATTTTTCTGTTCAGCAAAAGTGACAAAAAGCATATTTCAGTGTATCTGACAGCTCAACTCAAAAGTTTGGTCTCATGTACAGATAGTGTTGAGGATCAGTGTAAAAAGTTCAAAACCATCGTACAATATGCGTTAGATGAGTATGTGCCAAGCAAGATCGTAAGAGATGGAAAAGAGCCACCGTGGTACAACAACCGAGTTAGAAAACTGCTGTGGAAGCAAAGGGAACTTCACTGCAAACATGAACATAGCCAAAGGCTTGCAGACAAACAAAAATTACGCGAAGCGAAATGTAGTGTGAGGAGGGCTATGCTAGGGGCTTTCAATGAATTCGAAAGTAAAGGTCTATGTACTGACTTGGCAGAAAATCCTAAGAAATTTTGGTCTTATGCAGAGCGGTAGGTGGATCAAAACAAAATGTCCAGACACTCTGTGACCAAAATAGTACTGAAACAGAGGATGACAGACTAAAGGCCGAAATACTAAATGTCTTTTTCCAAAGCTGTTTTACAGAAGAAGACTGCACTATAGATCCTTCTCTAGATGGTCGCACAGATGACAAAATGGTAGATATCGAAATAGACGACACAGGGATAGAGAAACAATTACAATCGCTCAAAAGAGGAAAGGCCGCTGGACCTGATGGGATACCAGTTCGATTTTCCACAGAGTACGCGAAGGAACTTGCCCCCCTTCATGCAGCGCTGTACCGTAGGTCTAGAACAGCGTAGTGTTCCAAAAGATTGGAAAAGGGCACAGGTCATCCCCGTTTTCAAGAAGGGACTTCGAACAGATGTGCAGAACTATAGACCTATATCTCTAACGTCTATCAGTTGTAGAATTTTGGAACACGTAATATGTTAGAGTATAATGACCTTTCTGCAGACTAGAAATCTACTCTGTAGGAATCTGCATGGGTTTCGAAAAAGACGATCGTGTGAAACCCAGCTCGCGCTATTCGTCCACGAGGCTCAGAGGGCCATAGATAGAGGTCTCCGCGGATAAGAAAAGTGCAATCCCAACCGCATCCGCAGCAATTAATCCACATCCGCAAGTTATGAATGAGTAATTAATAGTAATAGATAGCTGTACTTAAAATTATGGTATGCAATGACATAGTTATTGTTAGGGTGCCATTTCTGCGACAACTTAACCACTTTTGACTTGTTAAATCACAGGAAATGCCCTATACCTACTCTAAAACAGATCATTCCAAACAGGAAAGCATTGGCGCTCCGGAGCACACACAGTAGCAGCTCGGATGCCGTGAGATTGGAAACGCTATTTAAAAAAAAAATCAATGTAATAGTATTAATGATTAAAATACGTGCATAGAAACAATTATAGTTCGCTGCTCTTGTGCCAAGGCAGCTGAAAATGACGATGGTTTTAAACTGTTACTAGCACTTTGCATAATTTACCGACAGCTTTTTGTACTCACTGCTAGGATGTGTCAAATTTTGAAGCCATTCATGCCAGCTGATGATTGTATTATAGCTTACGCGTTCAGTCCTCGTCATTTCAAGGTTAAATTATTTACATTATTAGGACTTCACTGCAAAACGCTGGCGGACCTGTGAAAAAGTTAAACTGCCAATTATAATTGACGTTGTCTGGAAGAAATAATTCGTCTTCCGAAGAGTGACAACAAAATCAGTGGTTATAGAAATTAGGATTGGTTGGATGAGGTAGTAGTTCCTTAGCACTCACTGCACCGTACTTGGCCCCCACATCAATAAGAAACTGTGCCGTCTCGAGAAACCCAGATCCATACGCAACTTCGAATGGTAAAATGTCTTTGCTGACAAGATTGGTAAGTTTTTCTGTCGCGGCTGTCTTCAAATTTGGCGGAACTTCAGGAACTTTCACGTCTCTCTTGTTATTTGAATAAGTAATTATGCTACTTTGTCGAGCCTCACACCAATGTTTTAGCAAATTTGAAGTTCCACTTTTGTGTCCAGTGTAGGAATAAACTTTTTTACATGCAAACCAAGCCACTATATCTTTTATCTTTTCGTTGACATCAAATACGTATGCTAATTTTTTTCCAAATTGGCGATTTCCATTTGTTTTCCTTCACTAATGTAAAATCACCTTTTTTCACCTTACACGAAACTGTATCCATAGATATGGTCTTTATTTGAAGAAAGAACTCTCACTGATTTTTGCTACGATGCACGTTGTCACTCGGTCACTAGAAAGCGCTAATTGAAGTCAGCGGAAAATTGCAACGGGCACCTGTCAGGTAGACAGTGGCCATGTTTGCCACCCAGAGAGCACTTCACAGGCCACACAAAAGACACGGTCGCGGAAACGGATTAGGCGCAGGTCTCTTTGGTACAGCTACGTCGGTCGTAGCCAGGGGCTAAGGACAAAAAATATCCGCTCTATCCAGGCCCTGCAAGATTCCAAGAATGTGAACAGACTTGAAGTTTTGAACTAACATTGCAACATACGTACTGGGCAGATGCCTTGCTCATTATCCGCAGATGACCCGCGGATATCCGCTCCGGTCGCGATTTTATCCGCCAAGTAACAAATACCGCGGATATCCGCATCCGCGCGGACTTCTAGCCATAGACACGGGTTCACAGGTAGACGCCGTGTTTCTTGACTTCCGCAAGGCGTTCGACACACTTCCCCACAGTCGTTTAATGAACAAAGTAAGAGCATATGGACTATCAGACCAATTGTGTGACTGGATAGAAGAGTTCCTAGATAACAGAACGCAGCATCTCATTCTCAATGGAGAGAAGTCTTCCGAAGTAAGGGTGATTACAGGTGTGCCGCAGGGGAGTGTCGTGGGACCGTTGTTGTTCAGAGTATATATAAATTACCTTGTGGATGACATCGGAAGTTTACTAAGGCTTTTTGCGGATGATGCCGTGGTATATCGAGAGGTTGTAACAATGGGAAATTGCACTGAAATGCAGGAGGATCTGCAGCGAATTGACGCATGGTGCAGGGAATGGCAATTGAATCTCAATGTAGATAAATGTAATGTGCTGCGAATACATAGAAAGATAGTTCCCTTATCATTTAGCTACAAAATAGGTCAGCAACTAGAAGCAGTTAGATCCATAAATTATCTGGGAGTAGGCATTAGGAGTGATTTAAAATGGAATGATCATATAAAGTTGATCGTCGGTAAGGGGGATGCCAGACTGAGATTCATTGAAAAAATCCTAAGCAAGTGCAATCTGAAAACAAAGGAAGTAGGTTACAGTAAGCTCGTTCGCCCGCTGATTGAATACTGATCAGGAGTGTGAGATCCGTACCAGATAGGGTTGATAGAAGAGATAGATAAGATCCAATGGAGAGCAGCGCGCTTCGTTACAGGATCATTTAGTAATCGTGAAAGCGTTACGGAGATGATAGATAAACTCCAGTGGAAGACTCTGCAGGAGAGACGCTCAGTAGCTCGGTAGGGGCTTTTGTTGAAGCTTCGAGAACAACCCTTCACCTAGGAGTCAAGCAGTATATTGCTCCCTATCTCGCAAAGAGACCATGAGGATAAAAGTAGAGAGATTAGAGGCCACACAGAGGCATACCGACAATCCTTCTTTCCACGAACAATACGAGACTGGAATAGAAGGGAGAACCGATGGAGGTAGTCAAGGTACCCTCCACCACACACCATCAGATGGCTTGCAGAGTATGGACGTAGATGTAGATGTAGATCGACAACGTTGCATCGGATTGCGTGTCCCGTCGTTGTGCTACCACGAAGAACTCGGGCGTAATAAACTTCAAGAAACTCGCCGAAGCACAAAAAACAGATTGAAAACTTTTCAACTGTCTCAAAGATCCAGCGGCAAGAATCGAGCGAAAGTTAGTAGACGTACCAGGTGCCGACGTCAAGCTTTACTGTGATCTCTCGACCATTTTTTTCCAGCAGCGTGTAGTAACCCAGCTTTCGACAAATTATGCAGTCTAAGTCATCCTGAGGTCAGGGCAACAGTTCGCCTCTTCTCGCACCGATTTGTGTCGCCCGGAGTGCAAAAAGACTGTCGAGAATTGGCACATACTTGCACAAAATGTAAACAAAGCAAGATTCATCATCACGTCCATACGCCAATTGGAAACTTTCCAGTGACATACTCGAGAGTCGCACACATCCACATCGACGTCGTAGGCCCGCTGTCTCCTTCCAACGGACAGAGATACATTCTAACAATCACTGATCGACTAACACGCTGGTCCGAGCAACTCCAGTAGATAACATAACAGCAGAAACAATAGCTTCTGTGTTTACCTCGAGCAGGATTTCTTTGACTGTGCACTACATGTGATGACAGATCGCTGCCGCCAGTTCGAGTCGGAACTATTCTCTTAGACGTTTCTACCGCAGAACTAGTGTACTGCCAGACACGGCGCCTTCCTGGAGAATTCGTGGAAGCGTTGCAAAGAGAAGAACATAGCATTGAAATACTGCTAAATGGAAAACCATCTACAGTGTCAACTGATAGACTGAAACCAGCTTATGCTCCACACAAGGATCCTTCTTACAACCATCCACGGCTGCAACTTTCTGCTTAAGCACCAGCACTGCTTACCGCTGTCGCAGAACCGCCTCCGATGGTGGCAGAACCCCTGCTGATGCAGTACCACCGTCACCTCGCACAACGACATCGGGACGGCATGTGCTGCGCTTCCCTGGGCGTTACTTGGACGGAGCTCCACTGCCGCGAAGGTGCTGCTGTAGTGATGAAGTTCACTTTCCGTCAGTACAGTGAAGTTTCGCGTGTTTTCTGCGCGACCGTTGTTTTGTTTACGTCGCGGCTGTCAGTTGGTTTCCCATGCTAGCCGACAGGTGTGCTGCAATCGGCACTGAATGTTTCAGTCACCACGGAGCGTACATATTCTTTTGAGATGTATTAGTTCTGTTGTTATTTTTAGTAAATTGTTATTCTCTTGTAGTTACGCCTAGTAAAAGTGACATTGATCTTGGAGACAAATTTATCTATGTGAGGCTATCTCTCTATCAGATCCTTATTTCCTAATTTTTGTACGCCACCTCATTCCTTCGGCGGACGCAAATAAAGTTTTGTTCTGCAAGTATACAGTGATGATTTTAGCTTCGTCAGGCCATTAACAAACCGATCGTCATTCAAAGGTCAGTAACGGCCAAATCGCTAAGATTGCATTGTGTGAGAAGGTGGAGCATTTGAGGGGAATAGACAGGGTATAGAAGAAAGAACGGTTGTTATGGTTTCAAGATTTAGTCTTTCTGTGAAGGCCGTAGCCTCCCTAAAATGCCAATGGCGTTACACATGATTTCTGTGGGGAATTAAGCACCATTGGCCGTGCGGAATACCATGGTATCTGCAGCCGAGTTTAGAGGAGTTAATCAATCAACAACTGGACAACGTCATAATAAAAAAAGGGTAGTAGCCCTCGGGGCGCTGGAATTGTAATTGTACCGAAGAAGTAAATGGATGCTTCGAGCCAAATATCGATTCTGCTACGGCTACCACCGTTTGTACAGCAAGACAATGACACAGGCTTACCCTATTCCTAACATCATGGAAACAATTGATAATCTTGGGCAGTGCCGGTATCTCTCGACAGTGGGCTTGAGGAGTGGATGACATCAGTTGGTTCAAATGGCTCTGAGCACTATGGGACTTAACTTCTGAGGTCATCAGTCCCCTAGAACTTAGAACTACTTCGACCTAACTAACCTAAGGACATCACACACATCCATGCCCGAGGCAGGATTCGAACCTGCGACCGGAGCGGTAGCGCGGTTCCAGACTGTAGCGCCAAGAACCGCTCGGTCACTCAAACCGGCTAACATCAGTTGGAAGTGGCTCCAGAGAAGAGATTAAAAACTATGTTTTCATTACCTTTGGGACATTAACAATATAGAAGAATGCTGTTTCGTTTGCAGATTGCACCAGTGACATTCCAGCATTTGTTGGATGTCACGAACCCAGGGTACCAACGCGTGTATCTCTTCACAAACGTGGCGGCCGGCTGCCAACTAGCTGTTGCCAGTCTGAGTCGCTGGAATGGGGTGTGCCTGCCTCTTACTACCCTCCCCAATAGCTCCACCGAGTGCACTCTACACTCAGTATGATTCATAACACATGTAAAATAATTTATGACATATAAATTTACTCCAGCTCGTTCTTTTTCTTGTCTTCAGTATAACTTCATTGTTTCCAGCTAGCTCATTTTGTCGCACTGCGCTCAATGGTTTTCATGTTACCTTATTATTCACTACAATGCAAACATTTAACCTGCGCAGACCCACATGTCTATGTTTCTGTCACTACTAACTGCTAGTTCACTTTGCCCTACTCCCAGTATCTATAGACAACGTTCATATCTGATGCTGAACTGCGTGCCTTATGGCTCGTCCTTGCATCGCTGGGCAATATCCATTCTGCTTTCCCTTCTGTTTCCACCAGCAGAACTACTAAACTTCTCATATACAGAACACAACAGCCCTCTATTGGTTTTATTTTCAGTTCACCATTCGCACATTCGAATTCATCTCCACTGGAATCATTATCTTCCCCAGATAACTGTAACTGTTTCGAGTGGGAAAACACCTCAAAAGCTTTCCCAGACTCTGCTTCATACAGTCAGCTCCACAAGAAAGTGTACGCCATAATTTTAAATGTAACGTCCGCAGTGACATCTCTGGTAGTGGTCTCGAATCTGTAATCAGTGCGCTTTTGAACAGTGTTGGTTGGTTGGTTGGTTGTTGGTTGGTTGGTTGGTTTTGGGGAAGGAGACCACACAGCATGGTCATCGGTCTCATCGTATTAGGGAAGGATGGGGAAGGAAGTCGGCCGTGCCCTTTCAGAGGAACCATCCCGGCATTTGCCTGGAGTGATTTAGGGAAATCACGGAAAACCTAAATCAGGATGGCCGGACGCGGGATTGAACCGTCGTCCTCCCGAATGCGAGTCCAGTGTCTTGAACAGTGTATAGATAAACACTGTGAAAGGTGAATGTTTTGGTTATTTACACTTATTTTCACCGGCCAGAGTGGCCGAGTGGTCCTAGGCGCTACAATATGCAGCCGAGCGACCGCTACGGTCGCAGGTTCGAATCCTGCCTCGGGCATGGATGTGTGTGATGTCCTTAGGTTAGTTAGGTTTAAGTAATTTTAGGTTCTAGGGGACTAATGACCTCAGCAGCTAAATCCCATAGTGCTCAGAGCCATTTGAACCATTTGGACATTTATTTACAGCCAATTTAAACTCTCAAAAGTGTGAAATATTTATCAAAAAGACTTCTGAAGTCCGTTAAGAAGCTACTTGGTTCTAAGGAGGTAAACTGGATGCTTCAAGAAGATAATGATCCGAAACATCGCAGCCGTCTCTGTACATCGTGGAAACAAAGGATGATATGGAGATTCTTTCCGAGAGAATATGCAGAAAATCTCGTGAATAACATGGAAGAAAGGTGCCAAGCTGTAATTGATAATCGTGGCGACTAGGTTAACTTTTAGGGGTTTGTGCAATTAGTTATAACATGTATTTTCATGTAAACATATACGTATATATAATAGTGTCCTTTTTCATACAGCCTAACAGCGTACACTATCTTGTGGAACTATCTGTATTACGTCCCAAATACTTATAAGCACTTTCTTCAACTCTTGACAAGGGAATGGTCATGTCGAAACCTGCGTTGCTGTTTTTAACCACTGTGAGTTTACGTTGAAAAAAGTCACTAGCAATATTTTAGCTACTGTCATGACCTGGAAGCCTGTAAAAAAGCTTCAGGAAGTAAGACATTTTTCGCAGGGTTTACGCTCTTATAACTGCCTATTGTACAGTCCTGACCTTTCTCGCAGCGTTATGCCAACAACACCTAGGCACTAGGTGGCGTTAGCTACTCGCCGCTCTCGTTCCACAGCAATGTGAGAGCTGATTCGTCCAGTGAAATTGGCCGTAAGATAATTAAACATTCGATGAAAGTACAACTGATATGTTGTCTACAACACTCGCCATCTAATAGACATAAATAAATATGCGGTTTCGAACACGTCAAAATTAATTTTGTTTCATTTAACTACCGCAAAAAATGTGAAATGTTGATCCAATGTTCCAAATATAGGAGTACATTTTTTGTACGCTAAGAACTTTCAAGTAAAGACGACATATGACAGCCCTGCGAGCCACAGACATTATTAGACAAAACTGGGCCGGTGTTAAAAATCACTTAGGCCTAACATCAGTATATTTCGAGGAGTGCCATATTGAATAAAATTTAGAAACCGTGGAGAGGAAAACTATAATGTACTACTGACTGCAACTTGAGATTATTGTCACGGTGGTAGATAGAAAACTGCAGTGATCCGCACACAATAATTTTCGAACATTTATGAGCTGAACACGAATATAGAAGGAGATTTGTTGCCGCAGAACGGAAGAAAAACATGACGCATGAAAACCGTAACGTTTTCATTTCCGATTTTTCCGAATTCGATGTGTCTACCACAATATTTTCTGCGTAGAACATTGTCCTTTTGACACGTGTTCCGAAGCGTCCGGTTGATTCTTGAAGATATACGTGTAGCTTAGGCAGCAATGAGCCATCCAAACTAACTATGGGCATTATAATGTAAGAATGTGTGAGCCCAGTCGTGGACTGCGCAGTCGCCTCTGTATGTTTTTCCACTCCGAATGACAGTGTTCTTGTAGCACGCATTTCTTTTTGAAAACCAGGATGTTCTGCATTGTAAACGTAAGATTCACTGAAACTAGAGAGCTTATGCTATGCATTCGTAATGAAAGCTTGTATCATTTCGGTTTAAATCACTTCATTTTCCGACCTGGTCACCGGCCGATGTGGCCGAGCGGCTCTAGGCGCTTCAGTCTGGAACCGCGTGACCGCTACGGTCGCAGGTTCGAATCCTGCCTCGGGCATGGATGTGTGTGATGTCCTTAGGTTAGTTAGGTTTAAGTAGTTCTACGTTCTAGGGTACTGATGACCACAGATGTTAAGTCCCATAGTGCTCAGAGCGAACTGAACCACTTTTTTTTATCTAGGCATAAAGAGACGTGAAGTATAGACGTTTGCCCAGTATCAGTTATCAATTCAGATCCTGAAAATAAATGACGAAAATGTTTGTACTGAACTGGGAATCCTGTCATAACCGTTACCTTCCTGGGAACTACCACCAACGACGTTTAATACGGTGTCATTCTCAAGGAACAAGATATGCTCATGTTGAAAATTGAAATGTCATCATGTAAAGCTTATGACAGGGATGCGAACCCTGCACCTAATCGGATTGTTAACGAAATACGTAAAATAAGAAGTTAAATATCAAATGTTTTCACCAATAGCGAGATGTTGGAACCTTAAATGGCGATAGAACTGTTTTTGCCTGACTGGGATTTGAACCCAGCATCTAGTGCCGTCGTTTTGTAGCCAGGAACAGAGGATAAACAGCTATTGTTGGTTCACCAGCAGCGAGATGTGCGCATGTTCAGCTAGACATCAAGCGACGAAAAGTTCTGTGCTGAATGGAATTCAAACCCCGCACGCGTAGTCATGAAGACACTTTAACTATCAAATTCTTTTCCAATAACAGCTAGGAGTGGTATGTTTGCACTTTTAATGATGTGATGGAAAACACTGTGCTGGCTAGAAGTTGAATCCACAACATATAGTCGGTGATCACAACATCAAACCCAAATCCGTTTTTTCCAGTAGGGAAGAGAGGAATGTTTAAACTTGGAAAGCTGTAAGGAAACGTTTGATTTTGTAATGTTGTGATAAAAAGCTTATCATGTTGCTGTGAGTTGAAACGAACACGTTACAGCTGACAACCCACGAAGAGAACTTGAAAATGCAACTATTTTTCACTAGTAGTTCGGACTGCACATGCTAGAGCTTGAAACGAAATAATGAATATTTTGTGCTGATCAGGATTCGAAACCAGATAGGTGCCTTTTGAGGAGGCCTAGAAGAGTTTTCAATCTTGGGGAACACAATGACATTGAATTCGAATCCCAGTCCAGCACGACAATTTTCAACGTCTCAGTTTCAAATAAAGTAAGAGCCTTGTGAACTTACATGTTAGTTTAGCCGGCTGGGGTGGCCGAGCGGTTCTAGGCGCTACAGTCTGGAACCGCGCGACCTCTACGATCGCAGGTTCGAATCCTGCCTCGGCCATTCCTCGGGCATGCCGCTCTGCCCCAGTCGGCATCGAAGGGATGTTATCTTTACTGCGGATATTGAACTACGGAGCTTACTGGCGTTCTGCACTTGGCGTTACTAGGAGTGAAGGAGAGTTCCTTGTGTGTGTTAAAAATCTACGCCTGAAGTGAGATGTGAACCTACACGTTTTACACATCAGTACAAGATTAATCCACCAGACCAAAGAACCCCCTGCGAAGCACATAATTATGAATTGCAGAGTATTCATTTAGATGAAGATGCAGATGTCAAGGGACGGGTAACAGGAAGGAGGGCGGGATCTGGGAATGAATAGAAGTACAAAAGTGCAAAATATAAGCGTGAAATGCTTGCAAAGTATTGCTTACTTAGATGTGTGCCGCAGTTCGTTTTATCTTAGGACCGAGGGATAAGGAAGGACTGTTTCCAGAACGAAGAATGGGTTATGGGGAAGGGGACATAAAAGAATACGGTTTCATAGGTGTTGAGAGGAATGATATAAACACAGCAGCAATTAAATAGAGAAAATGTAGCGTCAATGGAAACTGCTAGATTTGTTTTTAAAGTTTTGGGGGAATTGAATAGAAGGGTACTTGCGGCGATAGTGTCAGAGAGAGAGAGAGAGAGAGAGAGAGAGAGAGAGAGAGAGAGAGAGAGAGAGAGAGAGAGAGAGAATAGAGGAGATATTAACAACGAGTAAATATAATATGAAATCACTTGCGTATTATGTGGAGGACGGAGGGTGTATTCGTGGATGGAGGGGAAGAGAGAGATGTATTTGAAATAACAAAAACTACTGTGACAGACGCTGATTAGTTTTTAAGTATCTAGACAGGGTATGAACGAAATAAAAATAGAATATTTAACAAACTGTATGTTCAAAAGAAACCCACTTAAATTAAAAAGGTAAGTCAAAGGAAAACTAACCCATATTGTATCTTTTCTTTTGCAACGCGATCTTCCACTAGCTCCCAATGAGAAAAATGACGATAAAGAAGACATAACAAAACATTTTAAGGAGTCCAATATTTTATCCAGAATCCTTCATTACTTTGTACTCCCATCATGCGTCTTGGCATAGAATGTATAAGCCGTCGGACGTAACAGCCTGAAGAAACAACTTCCTCCCAGGCTTCCAGGACGCAGTCCCAAAGAGCGTCCGCGGTAGTTGGTTGGCTTCGTGGCCAGTTCTCTGTTAATGTTCTGGCGACCTCAGCCCACATGTTTTCCATGGGGTTCATATCAGCCGCACGTGGCGGCCAGTCCATGACGTTGACGCCAATCGTGGAGAGCCGCTGCTGAACAATTGCAGACTTGTGAATGGGAGAATGGTCCTCTTGCAATGTGACATCCCCTTCTGCGTACAGCATTCGCACTGAGGGGAGCATCACATTTTCCAATATATGGGCATACTTCACGCTGTCCAGAGTTCCTTCTATTCTGTGAAGAATTCCCGCCCCTCTTGCAGAAATCCAACCCCAGCAGGTAACAGATAGCCTGCCACTTCTTCTCGTCGTGGTTATATATTCGCGTCGATGGCGAGTCCCTTGCGGCCTCAAAACGATTCGTGGACCGTCGTTACTGGTGAAAAACACCTTCTCATCAGTGAAAATGACGTTGTCCCACTACGCCCTCAGATGGAGCTCCGCAAATGCTAGGCGGTATAAAACGTTGTCTTCGCTGAGCTCTTGTTTCATGGCGGATCGTCGTGCATGCAGTCCAGCGTCCCTCAGCCGTCGGCGAATCTTGTCACTGGAGTCGGGGAAGTTGGTCTCCCGCCGCAACTGCTTCGCGTTCAGAAAGGGATTTTTTCTGCTCCTAGACACTAGGTCCCTGTCTTCCTGCTGTGAGCTCACTCTCTTCCTACCTGAGCCAGGAACCCTGTCGGTCGTGCCTCTTTCAAGGCAGATTCTACACCATCTCATTGCAGCGGTATGTGGTACGCCATACCGTAGGCCAGCTTCTCTGATGGAACATCCTCCTTTTTCAATGAGAGCGACGACTCTATCTCGAATAGACCTCTCCCAGTGAGCCATTACGGCAGGCAGCCTGATGCCTATTTTCCTTGCAGCTCTTTTACTGGTGCCATGAGAGGAGGTAAACATATTTAAGTCAAACGGAGCGACAGAGGCAGAGGCATGCGGCGCAGCCGTGTTGGCTCGTCCCTGGCTGTTGGCCCACCAACGCCACCGCCATCTAGCTCACTTCCGTCTCGCCTCGGCCAGCCTCGCTGGCCCGTAGCTCGCGAACCGCGGCTAGTACAGATCCGGGACGCAGGGCCACGATCACCCCTTGAAGGATCAAAAGTTACACCTAACTTATCCAAGTCTGTAGTATAAACTAAAGCAGCTACAGCTACTATTCTATAACATGTGCAGGCACACCTACAGTTGGCAATTCATTCAAGTATTTCACGAACAATACGTTCAAAAATAGATTCATTTTAAACATAGCTACCACAAAATATTTCACCTAGCTAGCAATAGCATAACGCAGGAAACTATTCTGTCTTGTAAGCTCTCTGCATTAGATGTAGCCTTAAGAAAATGTGTATTCAACCACCACAACTAAGCGGAATGTAAAAGTAAACAGGTTTGGCGGCAGCGTCTACAAGTAATAGTATATATGTAGTATATAATAAACGTTTTGTGCACTTGTAACACGTCCTCAGTGTCTCTGAAACAATACGTGCTGCACGACGGAAATCACTTTCTGCTGAATCATTTCATTTACATCTCAGTGATACACGACTACTAGAGAACATTGCTCTTTACGGCAGTCAATCCATTTATAAATTAACACCATGATACCGCAGATATTAGGCAACACGTTACTAGGGATGAGAAAAGCCATAAGGTTTGCAACTAAACATGCTACTCTACTGAATAAGAATTTGATTATTAACGTGTCTTCATAAACATGTATGCGGCGTTCGACTCTCAGTCAGCATAGACGTTTTCGTCGCCTTATTTCTTGTTAAACGTGCGCACATCTCGCTAATGGTGGACCAACATTGGACATTTCTCTTCTGTTCCTGGTTAGACAACGACAGCGGTATGCACCGGGTTCGAATCCCGGTCAGGCAATACAACTTCAGTTATCATTTAAGGTTCCAACCTCACTACTGGTGACAAACTGTGATATCTACATTCTGATTTTACGTACTTATTCATGAATCCGATTAGGTGCTGGGTTCGTAACTTTGTCACCAACACTACATGATGGCATTTCAGTTTTAAACATGTGCATCCTTGACAATGCAACAATATACAACGTCTTTCGAAGTTAATTACCAAGAAGTAATTGTCATGTTGGGATACCTGGTTTCGTACATACATTATCGTCATTTACGTTCAAGTTGAGAAATGATAACTGATACTGGTGCAAACGTCAATATTTGACGTCTCTTTCTGCCTAGTGATCGAGTCTCGATAAGGCACAACGCTTTGCTTGGTTAACAATGGCTTTACGTTCTGGGCGAGACCGCTACGGTCGCAGGTTCGAATCTTGCCTCGGGCATGGATGTGCGAGATGTCCTTAGGTTAGTTAGGTTTAAGTAGTTCTAAGTTCTAGGGGACTAATGACCACAGCAGTTTAGTCCCATAGTGCTCAGAGCCATTTGAGTAATGCGAACAATGATATTACTTGTGATTCGCTATTAATGTTGGGATTTCCGTAGAGTGCTTGCCGCCGTTAATCACTTTTTCTTTTAACTACTTAGTATTACATAAGTTGAGGCGAAACTGCTCCCCATTGAACGTTGAACGACATTCAACATGTGTTGGGTAAACCTTTTAGACAGCAAAGTACTCGTTTCCAACTGCCATACAACTTTATAAATCCATACACTGTCTCAAATATTTAATTGTGCCTAAGGATTACTGAACGATTTATGTGACAAAGTTAGTTGTCCCATAACGTTTGAAATGTCACTTATTGTAATTAAGTTTAGTTTAGAAACGTTAAGGACTGTCTGATCTCTTCTCTACTATCGTGGTGTTACTTAACATCTGGACGGACTGTCATGAAGACTGGTGTTCTCTAGTAGTCTCTAGCGGTACCCATTGTGTATCTTACAACGACTGTACTGTGGACGGTTGCGACGATGTGCAACACAGATATGCTATGTTGGTTGCATACATTCAGATGCAGCCTACACGTTGGAATTCAGGCGTGACCCACATTTTTTGCTGTCGAGTGTACATGAAATTCATTTGGCTGATGAAGGAGAACATTTAAAAACTCCAATTTCTTTAAAAATTGCATGGCCTGGACTGGGAGGTGGTACTGAATATGGTGAACTACAGACACACAGTTTGCTTTTTAGCAAAATTATAGTGCAAGTTAAGTTTGGCTTTTCAAAAACATTGGACAATTGAAGTTACATTAGTCACAATTGATTCACAAATAATAAGATTTAAACAGCAAGTATTATCTAACTTCATTAATCCAACATTAATGCAACTCATCAAATTGCACATAGCTCTGTTAAGAAATCTTCAAAGCATTTAAAAAAAGAAATATCTAACTAGACATTTTATCAAAACCGTTTACGTACATTCTGGGGTTACTCAACAATTACTAATTACCAGTCAACTCATCTATACTAACGTGCTGGGAAAAACAGAAATCATAATTATTTAAATCTTTACCTTCCTTACATGATGACTTCTGCTACCATGTTCAACAATATAGACATACATAAATTAATCTAATTCTTGGTGGCTTCACACAGCATACCACAAAAACTCCCTACTCCATCGTGGCTCTGAGCACTACGGGACTTAACATCTATGGTCATCAATCCCCTAGAACTTAGAACTACTTAAACCTAACTAACCTAAGGACAGCACACAACACCCAGTCATCACGAGACAGAGAAAATCCTTGACCTCGCCGGGAATCGACCCCGGGAACCCGGGCGTGGGAAGCGAGAACGCTACCGCACGACCACGAGCTGCGGACTACTCCGTAGTCTTTCCTTCACATACAGCTACCTACAACTGAGCGCGCAGCGCTGTCTTGCTCCAATGCAGTATCTTTGGCTCTTTGGTAGCGAACAGTCAGTGATCCGCATTATCGAGCCTATCAGAGACATTCATCGTTTATAGTATACTAGTCTTATTTTGATTTATTAATATTCTTATCTTATTTGGTGCGATATAAAAGTGTGCCCCAGCAGACGCCTTTCAATCTCACATTTCTCGTTGCCAGAGTCACCTGGTTGTCTTTGAAAATTAGCTTAATTTTTTGTCTAATTGCACTAACAGATATCTCTGTTTCAAGTACAACACTACTTTTTAGATTTTGAGAAAGTCGTGGTTGAAAATCACGCTTACCGTTAGGTTCCAGATAATCGGGAAGTTGGCACTGAATGTGTGTGATTGTCACGAAAAATGGGGTCTGCCACGTCCGTTACCTCTACACACTTTCTGTGTATTCCGCTGCGTTCTCTCATCCCTTGCACCCTAAACATCATCAATCCGTATCACATATATCATACATATCTTTATCAATACCGAGACTCGGCTTCCTGAATCCAAAGTGAATGGTACTGTTATATCTCCCAACTTCATATCAATTACAGGGTACGCTGTACCTTCTGTTCTCTTGTTGAACCGAGTGACATATTCCGATAGCTTCTTTTTTTAACTCTTTATAACTTGCAAGTAAGGCTCCTGGAAGCTGAATTTCGTCTAAGGGCGAGGTCGGAGCATCGGACGTCAGTCGTTCTAGTCTCATATTTCTATCTTTATCATTTCTTTGCGAATCAGGACCCTGTACCTCAATGATTTCCGCAACCTCCCGTCTCTGGTCATCGTGTCCGATGTAATTTTGTCTATCATCTGCCGTATATGGCGGTCCCCATGAACCACGAAGATCGTTCCTATGCAACTTGTTTCCATTTCTGTGAAGTAGGTGCCTCTCTCGCCAATTCACATTGAGTGGTCCCTGTTGTGCCGACTCGTAATAGTTTTGAGGAAAGTGTGCTGGTTCTCTACCATGAAATTCAAGATCATATCGAAGTTCTTCAGGTAAATGTAAGAACGCGCTTGCATCATTCATTCCCTAACAATCAGTGTGAGGTCTTTCTGAATCCTGATCGGTAACTTTGTTCGGCTGATCCATATTAACAGCTGGCTGAAGTGGCCGTGCGGTTCTAGGCTCTACAGTCTGGAACCGGGCGACCGCTGCGGTCGCGGGTTAGAATCCTGCCTCTGGCATGGATGTGTGTGATGTCCTTAGGTTAGTTACGTTTAATTAGTTCTAAGTTCTAGGCAACTTATGACCTCAGAAGTTAAGTCTCATAGTGCTCAGAGTCCATATTAACTCTTTCTGCTCAAACGGTGTCTCCAAGAAGTCGCTTCTTTCCACCATTTCCTTGAGATATTGAGTTGGACTTCAAAATTGAGGTCCTGCCCAAGGTTGCATCATGAAAATGCCTAGTTTCATGCAGTCCTGATTCTCTTCTTCCCAAAACGTATGCAAAAAGGTCTGTTTGTATTCCTTGAAAGTCCTGATTTTTTCCGCAGTCACTGGCATCATGGCGGCTGCCTCTTCCCAAAGATGCACGCGAAAAAGACTGATTTTGTATGTGGTATACCATGACCCCGGAGTCCATCTAGGAAACCATTCGATCTGTCCGGGAACAGTATGTACTTCTGTACCGAAACAAAAATGTCCTACTTTTTTCCTCTTTGACTTCTTTATATCCTATGCCTACCAGTATAGTTGTTGTGGTGCCGTCCGAAGAGCGAGATGCCATGTCAAGATTGGTACTTCACCAGCTCAGAGCCACAAGTAAATGTAAACCACGAAGATGACGTGCTATAGACGCGAAATTTAACCGACAGGAAGATGATGCAGTGATATGCAAATGATTAGCTTTTCAGAGCATTCACACAAGGTTGGCGCTCGTGTCGACGCCTACAACGTGCTGACATGCGGAAATTTTCCAACCGATTTCTCATACACAAACAGCAGTTGACCGAGGTTATCTGGTGAAACGTTTTTGTGATGCCTCGTGTAAGGAGGAGAAATGCGTACCATCACGTTTTCGACTTTGATAAAGGTCGGATTGTAGCCTTCGTGATTGCGGTTTATCGTATCGTGACATTGGCGGTCGCGTTGGTCGAGATCCGGTGACTGTTAGCAGAATATGGATTCGGTGGGTTCAAGAGGGCAATAGGGAACGCCCTGCTGGATCCCAACGGCCTCGTATCACTAGCAGTCGAGATGACAGGCATCTTATCCGCATGGCTGTAACGGATCGTGCAGCGACGTCTCGATCCCTGAGTCAGTAGATGGGGACGTTTGCAAGACAACAGCCATATCTGCACGAACACTTCGACGACGTTTGCAGCAGCATGGGCTATCAGCTCAGAGACCATGGCTGCGGTTACACTTGACGCTGCATCATAGACAGGAGCGATGGTGTACTCAACGACGAACCTGGATGCACGAATAGCAGAACGTCATTTATTTCGGATGAATCCAGGTTCTGTTTACAGCATCATGATGGTCGCATCCGTGTTTGGCGACATCGCGGTGAACTCACATTGGAAGCGTTTATTCGTCATCGCCATACTGGCGTATCACCTGCCGTGGTGGTATGGGGTGCCATTTGTTACACGTCTCGTCACCTCTTGTTCACATTGACGACAATTTGAATAATGGACGTTACATTTCAGATGTGTTACGACCCGTGACTCTACCCTTCATTGGATGCCTGCAAAACCCTACATTGCAGCAGGATAATACACTACCTCGTGTTGCAGGTCCTGTACGGGCCTTTGTGGATACATAAAACGTTCGACTGCTGCCCTGGCCAGCACATTCTCCAGATCTCTCTCCAATTGCAAGCGTCTGGTTAATGGTGGCCGAGCAACTGGCTCGTCACAATACGCCAGTGACTACTCTTGATGAACTGTGGTATCGTGTTGAAGCTGCATGTGCAGCTGTACCTGTACACCCAAATTGCGTGAAAATGTAATCACATGTCAGTTCTAGTATAATATATTTGTCCAATGAATACCCGTTCATCATTTGCATTTCTTCTTGGTGTAGCAATTTTAATTGCCAGTAGTGTAGTTAACTTACTTTGTGGAAAGGAGACTAGTTTCTTATTCGGTACCAAGTAATACATAAATGTTCAGTGACATTACAAATACTCATGGCATTCCTACGGACATGTATTGTATTAATGCTAAGAATTTCATCTTTTTAAAGATGTAATAAACTGATGTTATATTTTATACGTCATAGTATAATCTCTGCCACCTCCAGATGTAAAGCTAAGAACCCACCACTTCAGCGAGTGTTATTTTATCCGGTACAACAAATGACTATTCTGGTGGTTATATACACTTTACACTTCTCATTACAGACGGCGAATTTGTGTCCACATTGTTCCCAAGCGTTGTCCGCCCCGTGTTTGCATTATGTATTTTGATTTTTGTATGTATAATCATATCTGAAAGGGCACAGGAAGTGTCTCTAAACGAAGTTGTTTAGTTTCAGGCGCAGAAGATTGAGCGACTGCTGCTCAATGTCCAACTAACGGCTCAGTAGCTTTCGCAGCAAGCTGCACCGCCACCTGTTGCTGCACCCAAGTTTCGCCCATTCAGAGCTTAATCAGATTATCAGGCACAGATGAAAGCCAGTTTCGCTGCATATAGCATTATAGGTGCGGCGCATCTTTCGACGGTTGGGGCTGACGTCCACCGCCTGCGTTTAAAACTGTGCGCTAATAATCGTCTAGGCTGTTGAATGAAAATTATGATGCTCAGGTGCATGTCGCTGCAGCGAGGTTGAAATTCTTCCGCCTCAAGAAGCAGCCTGTGCCAACTTCAAAACAGTGTAATACCGAACAGAGAGGGTTTACAGGACATTGCAAGATTAAGGGTTCTTGCGGATTCAATTGAAGTGGTGTCATATTAGGTGATACAATCATGCGAAACGTATCAGACGCACACGATTCTCGCTGTTATTCCCAAATTGCTAGACCCCAAATCTGAAAATAATTCTGTCTATTGTGGAACTTAAAACTATTGTGAACTTGGCGTTTAGGGAGGAATATCAGGTGGCTGAGGTGTGGGTGGGAATTTGGATTGAGGAGGGAGGTGTTCTAGGGTAGTTTGCAGTTGTGCGAAGTAGCTGTACCAAGGTGACGTAGTGGTTGGATCATCTACCTACTGAGCAGGGGGTTCGGTTCCTGGCCTTGATACAAATTTTCATTCGTCAATTGAATCTGCATATATACATAATTGAAACGCCTGGTTAAATCCGCAGGACAGAACAGGAGATGGAATTGTGAAAAGAGGCCAAATATGAGCGGCAGTCAGTTACACTCGAACACATATAACTTTCTTTAGTTGACCAAACATTACAGCGCTAATTTCCGAGCTTAATTATCGACTGAATCTTATGGCTTAATAGCACAACTATTTTAATTTCAAAACGGCTGATTTAAAAACACATCTACAATAAATGTCCAAAGGCAGTAGGCCTAAAGCTTTATCCTTAAATAATTTTTTTAAAAATAAGGTGAAGTCCCAAACAATTTAAGATTTAACATGCAAGGAATTTAAATTTTAAGACAGCTGAAGGCCTATGATTAAAAAACCCAACTACAATAAATTTTCAAAAGGCAGAAAGCCCAAAGCTTTATTCAGAAAAAATATTTTAACTGAGGCTGAAGAGCCAAACAATCTAAGACTCAACAAGTAAGGAATTTTAATTTTAAGACGGCTGAAAGCCCATGATTGAAGAACACAATTCAAAAGGCCGACAGTCCATTATTTAAATCCCAACTAAGAGCATATAAATTCAAACCATCGGCTATGAGCCATTAAAATACACAATCAAATTACCATTAAGAAAAGGCAGTACAGCCAGTGGCGCTCAGATGTTTCCGGGGATCGGTCTGCACTTGAAATATTAACGTTCGCTTAGGGGAGACAGGCAGTCAGCCCAACTATATCCGATCCACCGGCAACCCAACTAAGAGACAGTCAACGGACCCATCGACAAGACGACTTGCTTTCCATCCGACCAGTACTCAAGGAACTCCAAAGCTAAAACGTAAAAGGCGTAGCCGCCCACAACCAAGTATGCATAAGCTGTCAAAACTACACACACGAGTTGGACCACGACAACACGGTGAGGAAAGACCCTGACTGAATTTTACGTCAGCGGCCAGGGCAGGTAACCGCAAAGCTAACGGCCACAAAACGGAAAATTTTGCTGGTGCACTTGGACTTCTCTCTCTGTCTTCTCAGCGATCACAGGCCCTGTAGACCACGCGCTGCATCAACGACCTGCTTTCACCACCTTCTCTCTCTCGCAGCCTCTCTCCACTCTGCGGAAATTCCTAATGCTGCAATGTCCTTCTCTCTGTCATCTTTCCACCTTGTACGAGGTCGGCCCAATGGTCTTGTTGCCTGGAGAGTTCCGTTAATGCTTTCTTGGTGATTCTGTTGTTTTCTATTCTGGCCACATGTCCATCCCATTGCAGTCTCCTACTTTTCAATTTCTGGATGATAGTGGGTTGCTTCATTAACTGATAAATTTCATTGTTCTTTCGAATTCTCCGCACGCCATTCTCCAACATAGGTCCCCAGATGTTTCTCATTACTTTTCTTTCTAAAACTTTAAGTTTTTCTCTTTCATTCTTTTTATGCGTCCAGCTTTCTGAACCGTACAGTACTATGGGGCAGATAATAGTGTTGTATATCTTCATCTTTGTGGTGATTGACAAACCTTTACTTTTGAGTAGGTTGATTAGTGAGTACAGACATCTTGACCCTGAGGCTATTCTTTCATTTATGTCCATTTTTATGATATTTTTACTGTTGAAACGTGATCCAAGGTATTTAAAGTGGAGAGTTTTTCTGAATTTAGAATGTTGGTCAATTTAAAAATAAGGATTTGGGTTTATGACTCGACCTATTTCCATATATTCGGTTTTGTCTTGGTTAATCAAAAGCCCGATTTTGCTGGCACTGTGCCTGAGAGATCTGACATGTCTTTCAGTTCTTCTTCAGTTTCACTCAGCAACACTATATCATCTGCATAAGCCAGGAGTTTTACTTCACTGTGTTCGAATCGGAGACCATTGTATAGATGTAAATTACTCTCCCGAACACATGCAGGTTTGAAGCAGACACATGGAAGAGCGTCTCCCTGTCCTAAGCCTGTTTTAATTGGACTTCAAATAACCAAAATACAGTTAACCTCCACCGGATGGGGGCCAAACTTTCGCAAACTCGAGCACTCTGTGTTGTTCACGGGAATACCCCCAACAGTCAACCATGAAAACCAATGGCACAATGTGAACAGTCTGGCTTCAGAAATTAAATCACAACTCAACTTGGATGTCCTGGGTCGGTGAGCGACGACAGCTCCTACACACTCCGACACTGCGTAGAGACAGCCAGCGGGCTCAGCCCTCTGCGCCGCGCGGAGATTTCTTGGCTGTTTCACACCAACCGACCAACTGTCGCACGCCAGCAATCTAGAAACTATAAACACCAGACCAAAGATAGTACAAGGTTCGAATATCGATAGACACCGCTGCTGCCACACGTAGAAGGAGGAAGAACCACGACATAACCGCAATAGCCGCAATAACCGCGGGAAACCAAACGCAGAGTAACAGTCAAGGTTTAAACCTACGCACAAGCCGGGGCCAGCATGGCTCAGTCATGCATGTTTGAGACTTGAAAATGCCTCTGTAACCATGCAGTTTGATATTGTGTACAGAACTGAAAGTGTTTTTGAGCGTTTCTGTTGTTAGTAGTACACAAGACACTCAGTCTAAAGCTCAGGCTAATGTTAAAGCTAATGAAAACAGAGCTGAGACTAACGGTAAATGTTGAAGTAAGAACTGTCTGCCTCGGGGTACAACAGGTGTGCCACGGAATACAGTGAGGAAAACTTGGCCTCAGTGCGTTTCAAACCATGCCAGAAAAGGTTATCCTTGTTGTGATGCAAAATGTTTGCAGAGTGGTAGTTATTACCATTTTGAAACAGTGTGTTTACAAGGCAGCCCAGGGTCGGGTCAGCTCCGGCGCCGGACGGATGCACACTGTTAACGGAGCATTCAAAACTAGTGAAAGCTCTCATTTCCATGTCGGAGAAATCATGTCGTTTAGTACACAGGCAGCAAAATAAACTTTTTGTCCAATTAAGGGTGGCTCAAAAGACTATTAAGTTTCAGTTAGACACAGGTGCATCTTTTTCCTTTATCAATAAAGACACATATGAAAGGATCGGTAGTTCACAGCTACAGAAGCTTACTTCTGTTTTGTCCGTTTATTATTGCCACTAAACACCAGTAATAGGCTTGTGAAGTTTGCCAGTAACTTTTTGGGAAGTTATGAAATGTGTTTCGTTTCATGTACTCAGTTCTAGGAACAGTAAAAACATTTTTGACTTCAACTTCTTTGAGCAAGTGGCTCAGGAACTGGAAAGGCAAAAAGACAATGTGATTATCCAACCTGCTTCTGGAAGTCAATGGACATCACCTTTGTTCATTCTCAACAAGCAAACAGGAGATTTAGTTCTGTATGCTGACTTTAAAGCAACAATAAACCCACAAACTGTTGTCGAATAATTTCGTCTCCCACTTACGTGAGACGTACTTTCAGTTACCGTTATAGTAGCAGTCCAAGAAATATTTTGTGATCAATATTAACGTGGGATTTTTACAGTTACAAAGACTTCAGTGCTTTAGCTCATGCTATTTTTCAGTGGTTCCTGGAAATATTAACAGCAAACGTACCTTCTTGCACAATATATGATGAAATTGTGGTCGCAGGTCTTATGCCTGCTGAAAATGTGGCACATTTAGACTGCTTGTTTCGAGTTCTTTCTGCAGCTGGCTTAAAGTGCGACAAGGAAAAGTGTTCTTTCTTCCAAGACTACCTTGCATGTTTAAGAAACGATATAAATTCTCAGTTTAAGATAGTCATTGCCACAAGCAACGGTGAATGAGAGACGGTGGCGTAGTCATGCCCAGAAGAGTTTCCATACAGCACCACTTCAACTCACTTACTTAGGACTGAGCGCAGTGCCGCTCAGGCACAGTCAGCAATTATCACTGAAGACGACGGCATCACCCCTCTATTCAGGCAGCAGTGCGACAGCTGTATTTGACAGAACTCTGCATAAAAGCTTACAGTCAATTGTACTCTGTATGAAGAGACTAGTAACTTGTTTTGCATCAACTGATTCCTTGATGTTCAATGGTAGTAATGAATATTTATGCTATTCCTGATTACATGGATTGTTATGAAGTTAAGTATTTCATCTTGTTCAGGCTGTGAAATAGTGGCTAATGTTTTATGTGTCACAGTATCATCTCGGACCCTCCAGCAGTAAAGCGAAGCACCCACCACTTTACCGACGAGTGTTAATTCGTCTGCTAAAACAGTAGTACATTCTCAGATGGAGGTACAGGGTCACTCCATATATGGCAGATTCTGGCTGTTAACTAACGTAATCTCAGTTCTTCCTCCTATCTATATTCTTGGCTCATTAATGTCTCTCTGATCCTCGTATTGTTTCCTGGTCTACTGTTATGTTCTCTGTCCTTAAACAATTCTACCAGCGCTTCGCCATTATGGCATTTGCTATCTGTCTTAATTTCTTTAAACTGGATCAACACTCTTATTTCCTCCTGATTTTTCAAGTTTATATATACCCACATCATTATAAAGTGATAACTGCTCTACTTTGTTTTAGCCTGCCTAGCTCACGGTTTCATATACTAATTTGTTCCTCGGTAGCCCGTTTCGTATTGTCTTCGGATTTCTTAATTTCTTCCCCGATCTTTTAATCCAGTTCCATCATCCTTTCGTCACATCCTTGTTCTTGACCTGCTAACTGCTGTTCTACTGTCCTGAATCTTCTCAATGTTGCTAGAGTTTATCCTGTCCTTTGGACTGTACATAGTTCTTCTCCTCTTGCTGTTTATTGATCAATGCGACTGCCTAGAATTTCTCTTTTTTCTTTTTCAAAAACTCTTTCTTCTTTCTGTAACGCTCAGCTGACGTTTTGAAGTTCTCTTGCTTGTTTCTGCTGCTCTATAGATTGTTTCAGGAGCTCTGCTGTCTTTTTCTGACACTGGTCTTTCTCCTTATACTGACACTTGTTTTCCAACAAAATTTTAATTAAGTGTGACTGAAGATCGAAAAGTGGTGTTGAAGGAGAATTTGGCACTCGATCGGGTAACAGCAGTGTCACGTCATCACATCCAGCAGCTGCGTAGATCTCCGTTGCCTGCAACATTCTGCTCACGCAGTCACTCAGCTTCGGATGATCCTTGTTAATCTGAATGCTATTTAATTCGCTCTCCGACTCTACTGATCCTTCCAAGTTACTCTCAATAATTTCTTTAACCTCAGTGTTCTGCGAACTTCATTGTCCAACTTCCGTATTAAGTTCACGGTCCAAACAGATGGTCTCGCTTCTTCCGTTTCAATTGTACTCACCTTTCCTGAGCTACGTACACAGGCAAGAGTTAGCTTCGGCATACACTAACACTGATGCAAATAAACACGTCCCCCTAATTACCAAATTCCTATCCAAAACTTCACACGAAACACAAATAAATCTTACAAAAAACAAAAACACTTTCAAATATTTCCTCCAGAAGTGCAACGTAGAAACTCAGGACAAAGAGTGACACTACTTACCTGCCTCCCTGCTGTAAGAAAAGCAAAAATTAACACAGCACGAGCAACTTAAAACTAATTTAAATTCTTGGGGTGTATTATGTGAGGTGTTGGTTGAGGGTTTAGCATAATAAGCAAAAAAGTATGGGTGCCACGACTCACCCGAATATATCAACAGAGAGATGGTGTTAGTGTTAAAGTTGACTGCAGTATCGGCTGGAAATTCGGACCCTTTTTATTTTGCTCTAACTCAGAGACATACCTTTCTGCAATTCTCTGCCATAACTTAAAAACGTAGACCAATTCTATTCCTTTATGTCCCTGCAGCAGGTGTTCCCTTTTGCACCCCTGAAGCGAGTGTATTCTGACTTTACTCTCTGAAACTTTGCTGGTCCTACCAGTGTTTGAATCTCTCTGGCCTATTGCAGCAGGTCTTGCTAGTCCCAACCAGTAATAATGTTTTAACGAGTTTTACAATTCCCTAGTGTTGGGGATTTGATGTAGTTGTAGTCTGCAGTCGAGAGACTGGTTTGATGCAGCTCTCCACGCTACTCTATCCTGTGCAAGCTTCATCTCCATGTAACTACTGCAACCTACATCCTTCTGAATCTGCTTAGTGTATTCATATCTTGCTCTCCCTCTACGATTTTTACCCTCCACGCTACCCTTCAATACTAACGTGGTGATCCCTTGATGCTTCAGAACATGTCCTACCAAGCTATTCCTTCTTACAGAGCCGGCCGGGGTGGCCTAGCGGTTGTAGGCGCTACAGTCGAGAACCGCACGACCGCTACGGTCGCAGGTTCGAATCCTGCCTGGGGCATGGATGTGTGTGATGTCCTTAGGTTAGTTAGGTTTAATTAGTTCTAAGTTCTAGGGGACTGATGACCTTAGAAGTCCCATAGTGCTCACAGCCATTTGAACCTTCTTACAGTCAAGTTGTTTTGCGGATTTAAGGTTAACCAATAAGGGCGTGGTGTATGAGATAAGACAGAAAAACTCTCCTACCATATGACAGAGTTCCAGCCACAACCAACCAAAAGTCTAGTACGGTGGCTCACTTCGGAAATCGTGCCTTCTACCGAATTAATTACTGTGAACCGATCGCAGAACTCCTTACTTAGATGTAAACAAATCTTCCTGCCTGGCATGGCGGTGCACAGCTGCTAGTCCCTCAGTCTGAGACTGTGTTTTCACCTGCCATTAATATCTTATCTCACCTAAACCATCTCAGAGAATACTGTTTTTGTGAAATGCAGTCCACTCTCTCCAACACTCCTGCTGTGCAGCCTCAGGAGACTGCCATTTCCCTGTTCTGTACCTGTGCAGGGACTGCTTTCAGCTAGGAACAATTTTACAACACCTAAGTCATTTTCTCTGTTGTGGGCCATCTAAAGAAAGCTCCCGAGGCTGCAGAAATAACAGGTCTCCCTCACTGTATTAAAAATAAGGGAGAAGACGTAATCAGATGTGTAATAGTTGACAGTAGTGAATATTTCTGACGTTAAATACTTGAATAAAGTGACTACTGGGACCTGCATATTATATCATGAAAATAGGGAGTAAATTGCCACGCGACATAACATAGTCCCTCTTTTCAACTAAGACGAATGTACTTTGAGGCACATATTCAGCCATATATCTGTTAGCCCAGATATGACTTTTAATGCATTTCTCTAAATGTGTATTCTAGTATGGATTGAATGCATATAATCTTCCACTTATAAGCTGTTGTGCAGCTTCAGGAGACAGCCAATTCCCTGTTCTGTACCTGTGCAGAGACTGCTTTTAGCAAGAAACAATTTTACGACACCTAAGTCAACTTCTGTGTTGTGAGCCACCTAAAGAAAGCTCCCGAGGCTGCAGAAATAACAGGTTTCCCTCACTGTATTAAAAAGAGAGGAGAAGTGATTAGCAGTGCAACAATTGACAGTAGTGAATATTTATAACGTGGCAGGTGATAACATATTAATTTCGATATATATATATATATATATGTGTGTGTGTGTGTGTATGTATGTGTGTATGCTATATTTGAGCAGTGGTAAAAATTTAGATGTATGCTTGTAATCAGTTCAGTAATGATTGAACACTGCCGTTGTCAACACTTCCTTCAATTCGATTGAACGCGAAATTAGTCCTAAATGGCGGATGTTGAAATATCAACGAAATATTAGCAGAAATCTGACCTTGCTGCGAAAAAGGCGGGCTGAAGATGACTCTGTACTGGAAAGAGAGTTTAGACCTCTTTTTCAACTACTAAAGAGCTTGGAAGAGCTGTTCCGAAAGAAAATACGTCAAGGTGAGCCTAAAGAAAGCAAATCATTTTTCAAAGCAAAAGAGAACTACAAGAACAAGAAGAAGTTCAATTCTACATGAAATTTGGTGATGGAGATGAATTAAAACTAAAAAAATTCTGCCAGAGAAATTGGGTAGCCTGGAAACATCATTTTTAGTAAAGTGCAACACTGCCACCATCGGTAGAATAGTTATCAAATCCCAAGGGAGAGGACTTGGTACGGTGGTGGAATCCGACCTTCTAGCAGCTGCATACCGCCCCATGAGGCCTGATCGTCAGCTGGTGCCCTCCCGTCTCTTTGGCACTGCTGGACTGCTGATCCTGTGTTCAAATCAAGATTACAGGGTTATACTCATTCACAGCTTGTTTGTCGTGCGGACGCACTAATTTCATGCGTGCTCGGTAGAGTAAGACTGTTTCCTGAGCATGCGGCAATGGCTTGCCTCACCTCACAATAACCCCGTTTTACTGCTGGAATGGCAATATTGCGGTGCCTGTCCTATTCTGCTTTGTACTGTCGAAACAGGCCCCTACACTGCAGTCGACTTGCTGGCACATAATCGTGCAGCGATGAACTTCCACTGGAATGGCTGAACTGTTAGTTTCTGTGGTATTGGCCGAAATTAATAGCTGCGATAAACTACCTCCCGTCTTTGAAAGACCCAGCCTCAGTGTCATTTCCTTAGGCTGGCCTGCAACAGAACTCTATATGGATGCAATGTGCAATATTGTACAAGTTTTCTCTGAAATACTAAGGACTTTGAAACACAAAGTTAAAGACAAACCCACAGTCATCCCAAGTTTACATTCACAATTAACACCTTCACGAAAGTTTTAACAACGCAACGTGCCTCTGTTAGTATCCTATTGCTTTTAGGCACATTACTATGTCCTCACGTCGCTTAATCTCAACCATGGACCCCATACCCTGAGCACTGCTTTGCGTCCTCTTAAATACTAGAGAATAAGTTTATTAACACTACTCATATTAAAATTTTCGCACACAAAACAATTATTTGTTATTTCTAGCTTACAAACAAAAAATGTTACTGTAAAAATCTTTCTCTCGTAATAAACAATCCTTGACGTATCAACTTTAACAGTTCATGGTCTGGTCACATTATTCTCTTTTGCTCAGTAACTCTCTTTATTCTACCCGAGGGTTTTTTATTTCGTTGTTTTGTAACATTATTCGTAACTTTGTCCCTGCGACAACAGGTTCCATTATGCCTTGCAAGGAATCATGTCCCCAAACCCATCCCCACACATGAATCACATGCAGTACTACTACTCACAATACGTCAGTGGGTAGTTCCATCTCTCTCTCCCACTGTAGTGCTGATCACTGGGCGAATTACGATCGAAATGCACGGCTTTATGGTATCTCTGCTCCCAAAAAACAAGTTCCTGGCACCTAATGGCACTGTATCATACGAATTAAACCATAGTGGTTATGTTCACAGTTTAATCGATTTGTTCCTCGACGAACCTTACTACAGCAAAGCACTGGCAACAGCGTCCCCTAGCTAGAGTTTGGCCCACTACGTCTGAACGTGACTTATGGATGGGAAAAACCGACCGGTTAAAACCTGTATTTTAGTACTGAATAACTGATATTTTTCGGTATCCATTTGGTCTCGGTTATAACAACTTTTTTTCATTTTTAGTAATCACCTGGTAGAAAACTCGTAGTCAATTTGTCACTGCAGCGTTGCTAAGAATTTTTGTATTTAAACAAAACTTATTTTTTACACGTGTAATGCTGATTCGTAAAATTTTCATGCTTTGCAATATAAAGTTTTTATACAGAATGGGAAAAGGGATCAGTGTTTGTTTTTAATAACAATGCCGATAATTAAAAACGAACAGCACATATATGACACAAGAATCGGTATAGCATTATTGAGGCAATGATATATCTCTTATCCTTTACTACCCTGAGGCAGTGATCCTTTCGCTTTTTAGGAGCAGAATAAATAGTGTAAGGCAGGCTTGTCATTTGTAGCCCAAAAATATTTATCGCTCCTGGGAAGTTCTGTGCCTTCTCAGAGATTGATGCTGTCTTTAAATGACTTTTTTTCTGATGAAAGGAGTCGACATACAGATCTACACAGAGTATTTAAGAACAGACTGGACAATAAATATTGGCCATTAGATTAACTCTTTAGTGAAACTTTAACTATTTTCATGTAATTGTTCCCGGTAAATGTTCTATTTTGCCTATATCCTAAAATGTTCTTTAACTTTTTTAAGGAGCGCTTTTAGCTTGGCAGCAAAAATATCAGCTTTATTCCACCGGTAATAGTGGGTGGAGCAGGCAACAGCATAGATAGGAACCCTAATCATCCAATTGAGAGTGACCTGGTAATAGCTTCAGCAACGAGACATACAGGTGTCTGTTCTGAGGCGCCATGACCGGCCTCATTTAAACTCTTCTCTTAGGAGAGTTAATTTAGTGGTGGAACGGCTGCTTGGATCAGATATGGGGTCTCATATCAGTGTCGTTCTTGTTGACTCTATCAGCAGGTGGGACTATACTAGGCATGGACTTCACCTCAGCAGGAAACAGAAGGGAAAACTGTCTGGGTTAATAGCAAATAACTTAAGGGGGGAGCTCTGTCACAAGTGGTAAATTACCAGTGGTTACAAATGACAGACCAGCAGTATTTAGGGTAGGGAGGGCAGAAACAAAAGATACTCAGAGACACGCTGAAAATGACTTACACATGGGTAAAACAGGCATCCAGAAAGCAAATTTAATGTACATATTTAATGCAGACAGACTCTGATTGAAACTAGAGATACTCAAAAATTGACAGGAAAATTAGGTTTATCCAATTGTAATTCAGCCAGTGCACAATATCAGTTATTGCGTCAGAATATCTGAGGATTAAGGGATAAGCTTAATGAGTTGCATATTTGAGTTGAGCAAACCAATTGATATTATCTGCCTCTCTGAACATGATGTGACCACTGGTATAGATATGTTAAATGTTACAGGATTGAAGTTAGCTTCTTACTTCTGTACAGAAAATTTGGAGATAGGAGGAGTTGCCACATTCGTCAGAAACTGTTTTGATTTCAATAATATTGATATTAACAAATTTTGCTCAGAGCAGCACTTAGAAGCTTGTGAAGCAGAAGTAGTATTTCATTATAAGTCCTTTATAGTTGTAGGTATATACAGATCACCTTCAGTAAATTTTAACCTCTTCATAGAAAATCTGGAAGGTCTGCTGTCCCATCTCATAGTAAAAAACAAGGAAATAGTAGTTGCTCGTGATTTTAATGTGGATTTATTGAAAAACTCTGTCAGTGAACAATTATTGCAGTCAGTAACACTATCATTCAATTTAGTTCCTACTGTGAACTTTGGAACTGGGATATGTAAATGCTCTGAGACTGCTATCGGAAATATATTCGTAGAGAAATCTTGGGAAAAAAGTCATATCACAAAACCAATAGTAAATGGATTATCTGATCATGACATGCTGCACCTTGTGTTAAATGTTGAATCTTGTCAGTATAAAAAATCTATAAAATCTGAGTACAGGAGGGTAATAAATAAGTAAAAAATTGAGAAATTCAGAAAATTACTCAAAGACATGTACTGGAGAGATGCTTACGTTACTTCTGACTCAAATGGAAAATACAAAGCATTCATTAATAAAGTTACCTCCACTTTTGAAAATTGTTTTCCCCTTAAGGCAACTCAAATCACACAGGGGTCAAAAAACAAGCCGTGGATTATACAAGGAGTAAGGATATCGTGTGGGACAAAAAGGAGACTGTATCTTTCATCTAGGAACAGCTCTGATGCTAGAATTGTAACGCATTAGAAAGAATACAGCAAAATATTGATGCAAGTAATCCAGAAATCAAAGCAGCTTTATTATGAGAAAAATATAATTATATCATGCAACAGAATAAAAACTGAATGGGATATAGTGAAGACAGAGACAGGTGGGGCCAAAAAGAAAGATGAACAGATAGCTCTAAAAATAAATTATACTTTAGTGGCAGGTACATGTACTGCTGCAAACATCTTAAACAAGTACTTCACTTCTGTTACTGAAAGTTTGGGGTTATCAGGTTTGGTGAACAGTGCAATGGTGTATCTGAGACCAGTCTTTAAAAATAACTTCAGTAAAATGGAAATGACACGTCTCCCAAAGAAGTAGCATCCGTTATAAAAGCCATAAAATCTAAGTATTCCAGTTGGTGTGATAACATGCCAATAAAGTTAATCAAAGAGTGTTCTTGAGAGTTGAGTTCTATCTTAAGTTATTTGTATAATCAACCTCTTATCAGTGGAACATTTCCAGATTGGCTAAAATATGCTGAAGTTAAGCCTCTTTAAAAGAAGGGGGATAAAGAGATACCATTAAACTATCGACCAATTTCACTTTTGCCAGCTTTCTCAAGAATATTTGAAAAGGTTGTGTTCAAGTGTCTCCTTGAGCATCTGACTGCAAATGATATGTTGTCCAAGTCACAGTTTGGATTTCTTAAGGGTTCTGGTATAGAGAAGGCTATTTACCCTTACTGTGAGAATGTACTTAATTCATTAGACAATAAATCATGGGTTACTGTCATTTTCTGTGACCTGTCAGTAGCCTTTCATTGTGTTAACCAGAGCATTCTTTTAAGTAAATTGGAATATTATGATGTCACTGGCAAAGCTGCGAAATTGTTTGAGTCTCATCTATGTAACAAGAAACAAAGGGTGTCGTTGCAAAATACCTGTGCAGTAAGCAGTCAGTCTTTATCTGACTGGTATTTAATTATATATGGTGTTCATCTTGGGTCCATTGCTTTTTCTTGTGTACATTATTGACCTCTCATCTGTTTCATTGTCAGATGCTAAGTTTGTTTTGTTTGCGGATGATACAAACACTACAATAAATAACAAGTCAAGTACAGATTTAGAAATAGCTGCTAATCAAATTTTCACTGACATTAATAAGTGATTTAAAGCTAATTGACTGTCATTAAACTTCGAGAAGATCCACTATGTGCAGTTCAGAACCTGTAAGAGATTTCCTTTCAGCATGTGTATAACATATGAAGACATGCAGATCGAGGAGGTTGATAGTATTAAATTTCTGAGATTAAAACTCAATAACAAATTCAGTTGGGAAGGGCATACCACAGAACTGATTAAGCGCCTAGACAAGTCTGTATTTGCAGTGAGAATGAGGTCAGATGTAGAAGATATAAATATAAAAAAACTTGCATACTTTTGCTAACTTTCATTCTATTATGTCATATCGGATCGTATTTTGGGGAAACTCATCAAACCGGACAAAAGTTTTTAGGGTGCAAAAATGTGTGGTGTAAATTCAAGATCATCATGTAGAAACCTGTTGGAGGAATTTTGTATTCTAATCATTGCTTCTCAGTATGTTTATTCCTTAATGAAATTTATTGCAAGTAATATATCTAACCAATAGCTCAATACATAGTATCAATTATAGGAATAAGAACAATCTACATAAAGACCTAACATCACCTTACCTCGCTCCAAAAAGGGGTCCAATATTTAGCAACAAACATATTCAATAAATTGGAACGATTAAGAAACTTCGTTTCAGATAAAGCATGGTTTAAACTGAGTTTGGGAGACATTTTGATAGGCAACTCCTTCTACTCCATAGATGAATATCTTAACAGAGACTGTTAAACCAGCTTAAGTAAAAATATGTTAGATTTAAGTTTTGACAGCACTTATTCACAAAGTAAAGATTAGGTATTTTGTGTATGATAAATTTATTAATTGTGCGTAACAATGTTTCATTCTGAGAGCGTGTTAATTCTGTAAATATTAGCTGTTCCAGTTTACCGCATAATATTGACCTATTTCGACAAAGCCCTGACAAATAATCAGGGTAGTAAGTATTATATTCAAATGTTTTCTGTTTTTATGTTATACTTTCTGACATGTTTCACATGAACGAGAATCATTTCAGTTTTTGGGTCTATCGAACGAAAACTGAATCTAATCTAAACTCCAAAATGAGGTGAAATAATGCCATCCTGTACAGTCTGCAGCAAAATCCGTTAGTGGTCTAACATCATTGTACTCGATAATGGCGTGAAAGCCGAAATGTAGATTGCACACAGGAAATATACTGAAATATAGATTCTAACGGCGGTGTATGCTTTTAAAAATATTATGCGAATTTTTAATGTGTTGCTTGGTTGAGCCACGACTGAACCCTGCACAGAATTGGTCTACACTCCTGGACCACTTCAGAAGAAACATATAGAATGCATGATACTGTTTGTGGCATCAGATTTCAGCCAACAGCAACGATGTAGATGATTAGTAATTTGCTAGTAACTTTTGAAGAGTTCGTTTAAATAATGTACTATGGAATATTCCTGGAAGTGAGAGAGTAACATCATTTATTGTTTAAATTAGACCTCCTTAAATTCATTACACACCATGAGATGTTCAAAGTTATGGCAAAATTCTCAAAGATATCAAGCTTACACGTAACGCTATTTCTCACATAAACCATTAAATTCAAACAGAGTCCCATAAATACAATCAAATCCTTAAGCTTCCGGTAAACAAAACGAGTGTATCAGTAATGAGAGATGATGACATACCTATGGGTACCAGAGAGAATGAAAAGGCGCTTGATGTTGTGATTGGAAGATAATCTCCGACAAATCGCCAGAATGTATCGATGTTCTTCACTGGAAGAATATGTAAGATTTGGTGTACTGTCGCTAGCTTCGAAAGCGCCGGGCATCAACTCATTGGAAATAATATAATACGCATTGATGAAGACATTTTCAAAGCATTGATTGTTGCCAAAAGTTCATGTCTGAAGAAAATACTAAAGTGAAAGACACAAATTCAAAATGAGATGTGACATTCCATCTGTTAGCGGACACCCCCAACAGCTCATTTCGCATATTTGGAAATAGTCCACGTAATTATTGATTTGGATTTTGCATGTCGAACTGCATAAATCGTATTATTGGAAGAGATAGTGATGAATCGTATACACTTCCACAGAAGAACTGAAAATATTGGGCAGATAAAAGAGCCAGTTTTACGTCTACAGTGCTCAGCAAGACAGGCCTTCCAACCACTCGACAGGTAAGAAGGCTAAGGTAACAGTCTGCAGCTGGTAATACCACAACCTTCTCTTTCGCAATTCTCCTTCGTAAGGCACGAACTGCAACACTGAATTGTTATGCGTTAACAAATATTTTCATTACAACATTTTAAGGCAAATTTAGAGAGAGAGAGAGAGAGAGAGAGAGAGAGAGAGAGAGGGAGGGAGAGAGGGAGGGAGGGAGGGAGGGAGGGAGGGAGGGAGGGAGGGAGGGAGGGAGGGAGGGATCCCCTTCTTTGGGAAATGTGCGTTATAAACGACAACAAGATATGAAAAGAACTTGCTGACTAATGCTTAGTAATAACATTTTACTAGCTTCCTCAGTGGGGAGATGTACCATAAAAGCAGAAAGATTTGCTAAGATGCGTGCTGAACGATCAGTAAGACAACACGCCATCATCAACGCATCTGCTGTCTTCCCAAAAATTACAATATACACTGCGGTTAGTGTGGTCACAAAATGTCTGAAACGCTTGTATTGATGTTGCAGGGCAGGTTGTAGTGAGATATGAATGGTAAAAAAAATCGATAAGTTGCGCCTTTTCCGAGTTATTTAGCATTGAAGTTAGCCAATCAGATCGTCGCGCGCGTAAATTCAAGTTTCAGCTAACGAGACAAAGCACTCGTTGGGCAACACCGCCCCTGGCAGGCCACTTGAATGCGAGCGCGCAAGCCCCGACTGGCTAAATTCTATGCTAAATAACTCGGAAACGGAGCAACGTATCGAATTTCTTTCTTAACATTTATGTCTCAGAACAACCTGCCCTGTAACATCCCTACAAGCATTTCACACATTTCCTGACTTGATAGATGGCTCTGCCGGCAAACATTCCGAACACTGTAGCAGTTCTTTTGCACACGTTGAGTAAATGATATTCATTTAAAGTGGACTTGCGTCAACCAATCGTATGCTTGCCTGTTCAGATCCCTGCGGCGACAGATCCTTTGGTCATCATCCACCTGTTTATCATATCCATGTCTCTCTTCGCCATAATACAAAACTTGCTGCATTTATTTGGACTTTTTCTGCGTCCTGCGTCAATCCTGATACGGATCCCACACCACACAGCAGTACTCCAGAAAATGGCAGCAAGCGCTGTGTAAGCATCTCTTCAGTAGACCTGATGTGTTTTCTAACAAGGGAAACTCCCCATCGCAACCCCCTCTGGTTTAGTGGTAAGATGGCCCATTGGACAGCCCGTCAAAAACTGAACACAGATCAAACATGGAACCAGAAAAACGTACCGAACTGTGGAAATAAGAAGAAAAATAGAAACAGTGAACGTTACAAACTCGATATATATGAAATATCGAACAATGTAAATAATGTGTTTGTCATGTGGTCACAGTGTTGGACGTGCAAGGGGGAGATCCAGATTCAACCCTTACTCCTACCCAACATTTTGTTTCACAAAATGACGTAGTGTCGTTCCGGTGATTCAAGTATCTGTTCGCTGTATTCAGATTTGTATATGTGTCGCGGCGTAATGTTCGCTTGCAACGAAGGGACATCCAGACGGAGGTACCTGCTGTTTGTTCTACACAGGTACCACATGTTATGCCTCTTGCATTCGGTTTTAGAAGGTTTGATTCTTGATTTCCACGGTTGTAACACAGTTCACATCCCTTTCATTGTTGTTTTCATTTCTGTGAGAGGTCTATGCAGGATCTCGCCTGCTCTCATTACTCATCACATTTACTTGCGATAGTAATATATTCTTATCACATGACTCATATTGTGTGACGAATAGTGAGAGGAAACGAGATGTCGCATAGACCTCTCTCTGAAATGAAAACAACAAAGAAACGGGTGTGAACTATGTGACAACGCAAGAATTCAGGAGTCAAAACTTACAAAACGGAACGCAAGAGGCATAACATGTGGTAAATGTAGTACACGAGACGTAGCTCCACGAAGGAGACGCATTACGACCTCAACCGTAGTATCAGGGTAGCCCATATTGCGGGGCACCCCTTCCAGGTAGTCGTGATCGACCCGACCGAACGCTTGGCTGAAGTCAAGAGCTGTCAAAAGTTCAGGCATACGACGAGAGTGAGCAAGAGCGATTATGTCCCGATAGCGGCAGAGGGCAGTGCGGATATTATTGGCACCCCCCCCCCCCCCCCCCCCCCCACACACACACCCGAAGAAGTTTGATCGGAGGAAACCACGTGCCGAGCTGTACGTTTAAGTCGCGCAGCCAACAAGTGGGTAAAGATCTTTGTGTCGCTGTTCAGTAACGTCAAGGGTCGGTAATCGCATATGCGTGAGGTAACCCGAGGCTTGTGGATGGGAATGAGGAAACCATCGAGGAAGCCGTCTCGAATCGGCAGGAAAGGTGACATAAGGTCCTCAAAAATTTCCGTCCACACTAGCGCCAGAAGTGGACGAAATATCCGATAAAACTCCAGTGGGATGCCGTCAGGGCCAGGCGGTCTGTTCGTGGAACCAGTCTGGATAGCGTCATAGACTTCGTCCTCCGTGACGTTAGCTAGTAGATCCATCGTCGCATCCACGGGAACAGAGCCAAAGGAGAGTCTGAAGGCCGGCTTAATGTTGGCAGGGTGGTGATATTGTTGAGTATAGCATAACACAATGTGCATGGAAGGCAGACCTGATATCACATTGGGTATGAACACGATGCCCACCGTCGGTCGTAAGAACATTAATCAAATTCCTCCGACGGTGGCGTCGTTCTGCCATGTCATGATTCGTAGATGGACGCTCTTGGACTAACCCATGGTATGTGCGCGCCCTGACCAGAGCTCCTTCAAGGCGGCGGCCAGAGAGGGATGTAGCCGTGCCTTGACACGATTCACCGTCGTCTGGCACTCTGGCGAATACGGCGTCATAGAATGGTGTAATAGAATTCCTGAGTTCGTCGCCGCCACGCCACAACCTCTCTTCCGTAACCAGTCAAAGCCTTCCGAAGGGTAGGCTTTCCACAGAGCACTCACCAAGACAGCACACATTGATAGACATCACTGAGTCAACGACAAGCTGCTCACGTGGTCTCGATGAGCTGCTGGCAGTCGCGTGAAGTAAGGTGGATCGTGTTTAGTTTCCATGGTCCACGGCCGCTACACACCCTTTGGCGGCAGACGTTGATGGCGCAGATATATGCGTCACGGTCAGAGAACGCATCGAGATAGACTTCAGCAGCCTGCACCCCACTGATAGTATCGCGGGAGATGTAAACACGATCGAGTTGGCTGGAAGAATGCCTAGTGAAATGCGTAAACCCCGGACGATGGCCGTGAACATGCTCCCAAGAATCCATTAATCTGAGATGCTGGAGAATTTTCACTAGCGCCGAGCGCGTAGAGTGACGTGGTAGTTTGTCTTTGGGTGCTTGGGTGCAGTTGAAAATACCTCCCTTGCTAAATTTATCCTGCCCTATGCAGGAAGTGAGGCGAGACTGTCTCTGAGAAGAAGGTGGAACGTTCGCTGAAGGGACCCGAACCAAATGGCTCCTAGACATTGACAATCATGACGCACTAAGCGTGGGAGCCATAACTCTGGCATCAGGGAGATATGAAACTGCAGCAGCAATGATACCGTCACATAAGGGGATCGCCACTCCACTACCAGTACGGGAAGCATGAGGGAAATGTGCTACAAAACCTCGGGGAGCACAGAAAGTGGCAATGTGCACCTACTGCAGGAGAACTATGTCAACGTCCACGGCATGCAGCATGTCAGAGTAAATGCAGTTTGTGGCATACCTGAATAGTGTTTACATTGACCGTGACTATGTGATAAGTGTGTAAAGTGGAAAACTGCCACCGCCAGGAATACTGGTGATTCAGACATGGGGGAAGCGCAGGGAAACTCTCTGTTAGGTCTCCATGGAAGGGCATGTGATTGTGACGGCGAGGGAGCCGACTCCACCAAAGGGGGATAGGTGGGGGTTCAAATGGTTCAAATGGCTCTGAGCACTATGGGACTTAACACCTGAGGTCATCAGTCCCCTAGAACTTAGAACTACTTAAACCTAACTAACCTGAGGACATCACACACATCCATGCCCAAGGCAGGATTCGAACCTGCGACCGTAGTAGTCGCGCGGTTCCGGACTGAAGCGCCTAGAACCGCTCGGCCATCGCGGCCGGCAGAGGTGGGGAGGGGGGTCCATCACTCTGTAAACCTCCAGAATGTCCCTCCTCAGCATCGAGATCGTCAGCCCGGGAGACAGTCTCACTGAGCCGGTTCAGTAGAACAATATCAGAGTTGCGCCCACAGGTAGCGTCAAACACAGAAAGGGAGGCAACCACATCAGACGCAGACGGGGAAGGTCGGTGTCTCGAGATGGACGCTGACTGGAGATGGAGGCGGGGGAGGACGTCACATCGTCAGATGTCAGGGCGTCAGAGGGCAGCGCACCATCAGTAGCAGGGTCGTCATCCTTTGCAGACTTACGATGGCTGCAGTCATCAGAAGGGTTACAGCGTTGTCCCTTCCTTTTCCTTGGCAACCGTTGCTTCCTAACATTCTGTTACGTGTCAGATGGCGGGTGGCTATCTTCCGACATGTGGCCAGATGGCAGAAAAGCAGAGATAGATACAGCTCCATGATCAACGAGCATGGGGTCGGAATATACAGCTTGTGCCTGCTGACGGTCATAGTTCACTTGTATTGTGTCCGGCAGAACTGTAGGAGAGACAGGCGATACGTCCATCGCCTCGTCAAGAGGAATTGACGCCGGTACCAACTGATTCAGAGGGGGCGCAGCGGGCAACACCGTCGCAGAAACGTAAGACAGAGGTAACAAAGTGGACGCCGCAGGAAGGGCGACGTGTCCGATAGGCGTCTGAACCAATCTACGTCGGAGGCATTCAGGACGGACATGGCCTTCCTCGCCACAACCTGAAAAGGTGCGCGGCTGGCCATCATACATGACGACAGCTCTGCAGCAGGCAATAACCAAATAGGAAGGCATGTGTTCCCGTAGTTCAGTTTTTCCTGACAGACACCCCTGAGGGCACGGTATGTCTTCCACATTTCAACCACGTGACTGACGACGTCGCCGTAAGGTTTAAGGCGGCCACCACTACGGCCGACGGTACTGCAAACGGGAGTTCGAAAACCTGCAACGTTCGGAGGCCAAAATCAGCGTGATCAACCACGACAGTCCCTATGCAACCGTCAGAGCATCGCAGCTTGAAAACCTTGGCGTGGCGTCGCACAACGTCGGCATACAGCTCATCATTCACCGGCATTATGTATACAGTAGTACTGAGAATCGGAAAATGAATTCCGAGAATATCTTGTGGCGGGAGACGCATTTTATCGCGTATAAAAGTTTCTGCTACAATCTCCTTGAGTCGTTCGTGATCCAATGGAAAAGATAATTTAATTGTGGCTTGGGGATAAGGAAACGCCCTGATGGTCGTGAAGTCGTACTTTGAGACAAGCCGCTACGCGGAAGTAAATAAACACGCCCTCGCTCGAAAGCAGCATAGCAGATGACTAGCAAACAACGTGTGCGCGCCTCACCACGGCCAAAGGCCGACTGATGAGCAACACATGATTCACATTAACGTTGCTCGATATAGCGTATACTAAGTTTGTAGCGTTCACTGTTTCTATGTTTCTTCTTTTTTCCACAGCTCAGTACACCTTCTTCCTGTTTTCATGCTCTATGTTCTGTTTTTGACAGGCCATTCAATGGGCCAACTTGCCACTAAATCTGAGGGGCGTGCCATTGGGAGTTTCCCTGGCAAGTGTTCTGCCAATAAATTCCAGTCTTTGGTTTGCTATCTCCACAACATTATCTACGCGATCGTTCCAATTTAAGATATACGTATTTGTGATTCCTAAACATTTAGGTGAGTTTACGGCCTTTAGATTTGTGTGATTTGTGGTACGACTGAAATTTTGAGCCGGCCGTTGTGGCCAAGCGGCTCTAGGCGCTTCAGTCTGGAACCATGCTGCTGCTACGGTCGCAGGTTCCAATCCTGCCTCGGACATGGATGTGTGTGATGTCCTTAGGTTAGTTAGGTTTAAGTAGTTCAAGTCTATGGGACTGAAGACCTCAGATGTTAACTCCCATAGTGCTTAGAGACGTTCTTTTTACTTCTCATATGAATGACTTATGACTTTTCGTTGTTTTGAGTCAATTGCCACTTTTCACTCCATACAGATATCTTGTCTAAATTATTTTTCAGTTGGTATTGATAATCTGATGACTTTACAAGACGGTAAATAGCAGCAGCATCTGAAAACGATTTAAGAAGGCTGCTCAGATTGTCTCCTAAATCGTATATGTAGATCAGGAACAGTTGAGGGCCTTCACCACTTCTTTGGGGAACGCCAGATGCTAATTCTGTTATTCTCGGTGATTTTACGTCGGTGACTACGAACTGTAGACTTTCTGACAGGAAATCACGAATCCTGTTGCGCAATTGAGACGATATTTCAAAGGAACGCCAAATGATTAGAAGTCACTTGTGAAGAACAGTGTCAAAAGCTTTGTGCAAATTTAAAAATATGCAATCAATTTTACATCCCCTGTTAATAACACTCATTACTTCGTGATAATGAAGAGCTATTTGCTTTTCACAAGGACGATATTTTCTGAATTAGTGCACTCCTATTTCCCTTCTTCGGTATTCGAGGGACTTGTGCAACTTTTCAGTCTTAAGTGCGAGTATTTCCACGAACGAGCTGTTGTACGTTACTGCTAGGTATAGAGCCATTTTATTAGCATATTCTGGAAGGAAGCCTACTATTATTCAATGTGGACTAGAGGCCTTGCCTTTACGAAGTAATTTAAGTTGGTTCACTACGACAAGGATTTCTGTTCTAGCTTACTCATGTTGGCAGTTGTTCTTGACTCGAATTCTAGAACATTTACTTCGTCTTAGTTGGTGAAGGAATTTCGGAAAACTGTGTTTAGGAACTCAGATTCAGTGCCAGTGTCATCAGTAAATTGTTATCGTGCAACGAAATTATTGGTTGCGTCTTGTCGCTGGTGTACTTTATATTCCATTATTATCTATTTGTCTTTTGTGCCAGGTTTCAAGACAGAGTTTCATTGTGGAAACTGTTAAAACATCCTCCCACTGAAGTTCGCGCTATGTTTAGAGCTTTCATAAAAATCTGTGGGGTTTTACATTCTTTTAAATTTGGCACGCTTTTTTCGTTGCTTCTCCAACAGTGTGCTGACCAGTTTTGTGTACCATGGTGGATCAGTACCATCTCTTATTAATTTGTTTCGTATATATGTCTGTAATTTGCCGTTTATACCACTTTTTGCATCCAAACCACATCTGGACTACGCTTATATAGTCACATTGTAGGGAGGCGCAAGCGAATTGGCATCTGCAGCTTTTTGAAATGGAAGTTATTTACTTTTATTTTTGGTGGATTTGGATGTTACACTATTCAGTACCACTACAATAACCTTGTGGTCACTATTTCACGTTTCCTTCATAAGACCCCCACTTTCTAAGGATTTCTTGTTGCTAAGAGTTCAACTACACTCCTGGAAATTGAAATAAGAACACCGTGAATTCATTGTCCCAGGAAGGGGAAACTTTATTGACACATTCCTGGGGTCAGATACATCACATTATCACACTGACAGAACCACAGGCACATAGACACAGGCAACAGAGCATGCATAATGTCGGCACTAGTACAGTGTATATCCACCTTTGGCAGCAATGCAGGCTTCTATTCTCCCATGGAGACGATCGTAGAGATGCTGGATGTAGTCCTGTGGAACGGCTTGCCATGCCATTTCCACCTGGCGCCTCAGTTGGACCAGCGTTCGTGCTGGACGTGCAGACCGCGTGAGACGACGCTTCATCCAGTCCCAAACATGCTCAATGGGGGACAGATACGGAGATCTTGCTGGCCAGGGTAGTTGACTTACACCTTCTAGAGCACGTTGGGTGGCACGAGATACATGCGGACGTGCATTGTCCTGTTGGAACAGCAAGTTCCCTTGCCGGTCTAGGAATCGTAGAACGATGGGTTCGATGACGGTTTGGATGTACCGTGCACTACTCAATGTCCCCTCGACGATCACCTGAGGTGTACGGCCAGTGTAGGAGATCGCTCCCCACTCCATGATGCCGGGTGTTGGCCCTGTGTGCCTTGGTCTTATGCAGTCCTGATTGTGGTGCTCACCTGCACGGCGCCAAACACGCATACGACCATCATTGGCACCAAGGCAGAAGCGACTCTCATCGCTGAAGACGACACGTCTCCATTCGTCCCTCCATTCACGCCTGTCGCGACTCCACTGGAGGCGGGCTGCACGATGTTGGGGCGTGAGCGGAAGACGGCCTAACGGTGTGCGGGACAGTAGGCCAGCTTCATGGAGACAGTTGCGAATGGTCCTCGCCGATACCCCAGGAGCAACAGTGTCCCTAATTTGCTGGGAAGTGGCGGTGCGGTCCCCTACGGCACTGCGTAGGATCCTACGGTCTTGGCGTGCATCCGTGCGTCGCTGCGGTCCGGTCCCAGGTCGACGGGCACGTGCACCTTCCGTCGACCACTGGCGATAACATCGATGTACTGTGGAGACCTCACGCCCCACGTGTTGAGCAATTCGGCGGTACGTTCACCTGGCCTCCCGCATGCCCACTATACGCCCTCGCTCAAAGTCCGTCAACTGCACATACGGTTCACGTCCACGCTGTCGCGGCATGCTACCAGTGTTAAAGACTGCGATGGAGCTCCGTATGCCACGGCAAACTGGCTGACACTGACGGCGGCGGTGCACAAATGCTGCGCAGCTAGCGCCATTCGGCGGCCAACATCGCGGTTCCTGGTGTGTCCGCTGTGCCGTGCGTGTGATCATTGCTTGTACAGCCCTCTCGCAGTCTCCGGAGCAAGTATGGTGGGTCTGACACACCGGTGTCAATGTGTTCTTTTTTCCATTTCCAGTAGTGTATTTGTGTCTAAGAGATCAAGTATGTTTATACAACCATTTACGTTTCAGTTGGATTCCTGGTGTTATTTTTCAAAATAATTTTCTGAGAACTCATTCACTTTAAACATGTAGTTTTGCCAACATATCGAGGAAAGACTGAAGTCACCACCAATATAATTGTACGAGCGGGGTACTCATTTGAAATTAGACTCAAGTTTTCTTTGAACTTTTCAGCAACTGTGTCGTATGAAGCGGGGGGTTGGTAAAAAAGAACCAATTACTAATTTGTTCCGGTTGTCAGGTGTATCCTATGCCCAGACTAACTCACAGCACCTATCCACGTCAGTTTCACTACAAGGTAGACTACTTCTGACAGCAATAAACACTCCACCATCAACTGTATTTAACCTGTCATTTCTGAACATGGTTAGGTCCTTTGTAAAATTGTCAGCTGGAACTATTTCCTGCTTTATCCAACGTCCTGTACTTAAGAACGATTTGAGCTTCAATGCTTTCTATCCGCACTTAGAGCTCTGGTTCTTTTCCAACGTGTCTGTGACAGTTTCTAACTACAGTGCCGATTATTGCTAGGTCTACCTTTCTGTGTTTGCCTGCATACTTTTCGAATGCCGCAATCTCTGTAGTTTCCCGAGACTAAACTAAAAAAACCGATCGGTCCCCTCTATACAATACCCGCTAACTGTATAGCCGCTTCCTTTCGTAACTGCCGTCTGCTTCGCGTCTGCGTCTACCTTAATTTAAGTATTAACTGTATTTTTCTTACTTGTCACTACTTCCGTGTGATATTGCTTTTAGGAAGCTTTAATTGTCGACCGCTAGTAATAGTGTTCCATAGATTTCGTGTTTGTTTTGAATACAGTCAGAGAGAGTCCCTTTAGTCCGCCATAGTGCCAATAGTGCTGGTGTTTGTTTTCAATACAGTCCAGAGACAGGTAGTGCTATTTTCATTGTTTTCTACAAGGAATGGCTAGCAACCACGGTTTAGTAAACAATCAGCCGCCTTTAGTTAATTAGCAGTCTAGTTAAAAGCTGATTAACTCTCTTCAGTAAATTGATTCCTTAGGTTGGATAGGATGTGTGACTGCTGTGTACGGACGCAGGAGGAGCTGGCCACTGTTCGCAAACAGCTGAACGTGTTGATGGCCGCGGTCAGCCGTCTTCAGGCTGCTGCCTTGGAGTGTAGCGGCAGTGGGGAGTCTGGTGCGTCGCATGGTACACCCCAGGGTCTACATTCTTCACCCACTGTCCCTGCTGTTGAGACATCTTCGCGGGTACCAGGTGCGGTTGGGACACCTTCTCCCCCAGGGGAGTGGTGGGTTCAGCGGCGTTCGCGGCGCACGAGGCGGTGGGTCAATGTGGAGGCTGGCCGTGTGGCATCGCCCGCTCTGCCTGTGGGTGGACATGTGGCCGCTCCTTCAGCAAGGTCCGAGCAAGCACACGGGGGGAGGGGTTTATTAGTGATTGGGAGCTCCAACGTTAGGCAGGTGGTGGAGCCTCTTAGGGAAAGAGCGGAAAGGTCGAAGAAGAAGGCCACTGTTCACTCTGTCTTCTTGCCGGGGGGAGGGTCTCATCCGAGATGTGGATGAAGCCGGCGGCGATAGAGAGCACTGGGTGCACCCGACTGCAAACTGTTGCTCATGTCGGACCAATGACTCCTGCCGTTTGGGTTCAGATGTCATTCTCAGTTCGTACAGGCGGTTGGCGGATTTGGTGAAGGCGGGAAGCCTCGCTCGCGGGGTGGAAACTGAGTTAAATATTTGTAGTATCGTTCCCAGAACCGATCGTGGTCCTCTGGTTTGGAGCCGAGTGGAAGGCTTAAACCAGAGGCTCAGACGATTCTGCGGAGAGCTGGGGTGCAAATTTCTCGACCTCCGCTATCGGGTGGAGAAATGTAGGGTGCCTCTTAATAGGTCAGCCGTGCACTACACGCCGGAAGCGGCTACAAGAGTAGCGGAGTACGTGTGGAGTGCTCATGTGGGTTTTTTGGCTTAGAGAATTCCCTCCCTTGGCCCGCAACACGCCTCCTGATACGCGGCAAGGTAGGAGTAGGCAAAATGCAACAGGGAATAACAATATTAATGTGCTAATAGTAAACTGCAGGAGCGTCTATAGAAAGGCCCCAGAACTGCTCTCATTAATTAACGGTCACAACGCCCATATAGTAAGTACTAGGGACAGAAAGTTGGCTGAAACCAGACGTAAACAGTAATGAAATCCTAAACTCAGATTGGAATGTATACCGCAGAGACAGGCTGGACAGTGAAGGTGGAGGCGTGTTTATAGCGATAAGAAGTGCAATAGTATCGAAGGAAATTGACGGAGATCCGAAATGTGAAATAATTTGGGTGAAGGTCACGGTTAAAGCAGGCTCATACATGGTAATTGGATGTCTCTATAGGCCCCCTGCCTCAGCAGCTGTTGTGGCTGAGCACGTGAAGAATAATTTGGAAAATATTTCGAGTAGATTTCCCCACCATGTTATAGTTCTGGGTGGAGATTTTAATTTGCCGCATATAGACTGTGAGACTCAAACTTTTATAACGGGTGGCAGGGACAAAGAATCCAGTGAAATTTTTTAAAGTGCTTTATCAGAAAACTACATTCAGAAGTTAAACAGAGAACCGACTCGTGGCTATAACATATTAGACATTCTGGTGACAAACGGACCCGAACAATTTGAAACAGTTAACGCAGAACAGGGAATCAGCGATCATAAAGCGGTTACTGCATCGATGATTTCAGCCGTAAATGGAAATATTAAAAAAGGTAAGAAAATTTTTCTGTTTAGCAAAAGTGACAAAAAGCTGATTACAGGGTACCTGACGGCCCAACACAAACGTTTTGTCTCAAGTGCAGATAGTATTGAGGATCAGTGGACAAAGTTCAAAATCATCGTACAATATGCGTTAAATGAGTATGTGCCAAACAAAATGGTAAGAGATGGAAAAGAGCCACCGTGGTACAGCAACCGAGTTAGGAAACTGCTGCGGAAGCAAAGGGAACTTCACAGCAAACATAAACATAGCCAAAGCCTTGCAGACAAACAAAAATTACGCGAAGCGAAATGTAGTGTGAGCAGGCCTATACGAGAGGCGTTCAATGAATTCGAAAGTAAAGTTCTGTGTACTGACTTGGCGAGAAAATCCTAAGAAATTTTGGTCTTATGCAGAGCGGTAGGTGGATCAAAACAAAATGTCCAGACACTCTGTGACCAAAATGGTACTGAAACAGAGGGTGACAGACTCAAGGCCGAAATACTAAATGTCTTTTTCCAAAGCTGTTTCACAGAGGAAGACTGCACTATACATCCTTCTCTAGATGGTCGCACAGATGACAAAATGGTAGATATCGAAATAGAAGACACAGGGATAGAGAAACAATTAAAATCGCTCGAAAGAGGAAAGGCCGCTGGACCTGATGGGATACCAGGTCGATTTTACACAGAGAACGCAAAGGAACATGCCCCCCTTCGTGGAGCGGTGTACCGTAGGTCTCTAGAAGAGCGTAGCGTCCCAAAGGATAGGAAAAGGGCACAGCTCATTCCCCTTTTCAAGAAGGGACGTTGAACAGATGTGCAGAACTATAGACCTATATCTCTAACGTCGATTAGTTGTAGAATTTTGGAACACGTATTATGTCCAAGTATAATGACTTTTCTGGAGACTAGAAATCCACTCTGTAGGAATCAGCATGGGTTTCGAAAAAGACGGTCGTGTGAAACCCAGCTCTCGCTATTCGTCCACGAGACTCAGAGGGCCATAGACACGGGTTCCCAGGTAGATGCCGTGTTTCTTGACTTCCACAAGGCGTTCGATACCGTTCCCCACAGTCGTTTGATGAACAAAGTAAGAGCATATGGACTATCAGAGCAATTGTGTGATTGGATTGCAGAGTTCCTAGATGACAGATCGCAGCATGTCATTCCCAATGAAGAGAAGTCTTCCGAAATAAGAGTGATTTCAGGTGTGCCACAGGCGAGTGTCATAGGACCGTTGTTATTCACAATATACATAAATGACCTTGTGGATGACATCGTAAGTTCACTGATGCTTTTTGTGGATGATGCTGTGGTGTATTGAGAGGTTGTAACAATGGAAAATTGTATGAAATGCAGGAGAATCTGCAGCGAATTGACGCATGCGCCAGGGAATGGCAATTGAATCTCAATGCACGCAAGTGTAATGTGCTGCGAATACATAGAAAAAAAGATCGCTTATCATTTAGCTACATTATAGCAGGTCAGCAACTGGAAGCAGTCAATTCCATAAATTATCTGTGAGTACGCATTAGGAGTGATTTAAAATGGAATGATCATATAAAGTTGATCGTCGGTAAAGCAGACTGAGATTCATTGGAAAAATCCTAAGGGAATGCAATCCGAAAACAAAGGAAGTAGGTTACAGTACACTTGTTCGCCCACTGCTTGAATATTGCTCACCAGTGTGGGATCCGTACCAGATAGGATTGATAGAAGATATAGAGAAGATCCAATGGAGAGCAGCGTGCTTCGTTACAGGATCATTTAGTAATCGCGAAAGCGTTACGGAGATGATAGATAACCTCCAGTGGAAGACTCTGCAGGAGAGACGCTGAGTAGCTTGGTACCGGCTTTTGCTAAAGTTTCGAGAACATACCTTCACCGAAGAGTCAAGCAGTATATTGCTCCCTCCTATGTTTATCTCGAGAAGAGACCATGATGATAAAATCAGAGAGATTAGATCCCACACAGAAGCATACTGACAATCCTTCTCTCCACGAACAATACGAGACTGGAATAGAAGGTAGAACGGATAGAGGTACTCAAGGTACCCTCCGCCACACACCGTCAGGTGGCTTGCAGGGTATGGATGTAGATGTAGATGTAGTTGCCCTCTGACCTATTAAGCGGAACCTGGAAACCCATCACCGTAGGTGCAAGTTGAGGAATCTACACCGTCGCCGAACCGTCTGATCAAACCCTCCACTGGGCTGTGTAAGAAAGGACCATAGTCAGTTCTGTCGACAAAGCTACAAACGGTAGGCTCATCCTTCATCTCACATGCACAACTGGTAGTCTGTAACACTTCAGATAGCCTCCCGAACCAGAGAGAATCTCTTCCAATCCGAAGTGACACACATCATTAGTACTGACGTGAGTACCACCTGCAGTTGGGTGCACAGTGTGCTCTACATGGCAACTGAAAGCAGCCTCTCCATATCAAGGATTCCTGCTGGTATGCACAAATGATGCACATTGAATTTCTCCCCTCCTTTGCAGCCATATCCCTAAAGGGCCCCATTATGTGCTTAACATTCGACGTCACAAGTACAAGTAATCCTACCCTCTGTGAATTCCCAGACCATTCGGGCTGAGTGCCTTCCTCTGGAATGGGGCAAGTGACTGCATCTGCCTCAGAGACTTTGTCAGCCACTGATAGCACCTGAAACCTGTTCGTCAGACGAACCAGGAGTTCCTCCGATCAGCCCCCCTCGTAAAGTTTTCGCTGCCTGCCACACTTTCGAACAACCTCCCACTCGACCACAGCTGAGGGGACATCCTCACAGCGGGCATTATCCTAGACGGTCACAGTAGTGAATCGAGCGGGGACATGTGCAACGTGCTGGACATCCCTTGGATCACCACATTGGGTCTCCCACAGTGACGCCTATTGGCAAGAACCCCAAACTGTGTGACTGAGGCCAACACCACACGGAGCTGTGAGCTAAAGGTGACCAACTCTGCTCGGATCTGAGAGTTAGGCAGACAGAAAGATAGTAAGACGAGCGTGCACACACACACACACACACACACACACACACACACACACACACACACACACACACACACACAAACAGAGAGAGAGAGAGTGAGAGAGAGAGAGAGAGAGAGAGAGAGAGAGAGAGAGAGATGAATAATGCCAGTTTATGTATCCAGCCAGAGATGTTTACATATTTATTTTGGTAATACTGTAGTAGTGAAAACTTTTTAACGCTGTTTAGGTGAACCTTATGAATTTTTTTTTAACATTGTGCCATTTAACGCAATCCAAATGAAGAAATAGTCTATATTCGGTGTGGAAATACTTTATATCTTCGGAAATGGCGCCAGTTCTACGCAGTTAAGGTGAAACTTACAAAATTTTACGTATACGTTAGTGTCCAAAATTAAAGCAACAAACCGCTATTTCTCTCTCCTGTGTCTAATTGATGATCTAATTGTACAACCTGACAACATATGTCGTTGCGATCGTGTTCTGCACGGAACATTACGTTCCGATCACAGAACAACCACGGCAGCAAAGACCTCAGGGCACCTACGAAGCGGGGTAGTGTTTCTAGGGTAGCCCCACATCCACAATATCTGTGTACACAGTTACAGACGGTGCAGAATAGCACAGGAAAATCGCCTACAGACCCTCTGCTGTGGAGGGGCATAGGAAAAATGGAAGCAGGAGAGTTGGAGACAAATGTGGCCTGATGGCTTAACGTGAATCGTTCTGTTGTTCCTCGGATGAGGTGACGGTTTATAGAGATCGAAACTGTATCCTGGAGACGAGGACAGGGTTGATCACGCTTGGCATCACAAAGAGTGGACCGTTACTTGGCTGTAAGTGTACTACGTACTGCCTTACTGCTGCACTGCAAATGACATCTGACCTCGCAGAATCCCCTGGACGTGTTGTATCGAGGTAAATGATGTACAGAAGGCTTCAGCAGAGTGGCCTTTATTGTTGGAAACCTGCTGTCTGTTTTCCTCTGGCGTGCCTTCACAGAAGGGACCGTCTAGAGTGGAGCCGTCAACATGCCACCTGGACAGTCGATCGGTAGGCCAATTTTCTTTTCACTAATGAGTCCAGATTTAGTCTAGAGAGCGATATTCGACGGATTGACATCTGGAGGGCACGTGGAACACGATATAGTCACCCAAACATTGTGGAAAGAGACAGATAACCAGAAAGATCGTTAATGGTGTGGGCAGGTATTATGTTGACTACTCGAACACCTCTTCATGAAATTGTGTGGGGGAATCTGCAGGATTTAACTGCTGTCAGGTACCGTGAGGAGATCTTGGGACATCATGCGCGGCTCTTGCGAAGTGTTGTGGGCCCAGCTTTCGTGTTGGTGGACGATAATGCTCGACCTCATAGAGAACAGGTGGTTGAGTTCCTTCGGGAACAGAACATATTGCACGCATGGCGTGGCTTGCTCGGTTTCCCGATTTAAATCCCATAGAGCATGTCTGGGATACGCTAGGAAGATGGGTTGCATCATGTCAGCATCCACCATCGACTCTCCAAGAGTTGTGAGCAGTTCTGCAGGGAAAATTGGCGTTATTGCCTCAAAATGAAATCGATGACATCATTCACAACATGCCCCGTCGTTGTCAGACCTGTACTGGTGCCAGAGGTGGTCACACCCCATACTGAGTACATTAACCAGTCGTCAGAACTCCAGCCGGAGGTTCGAGTCCTCCTTTGGGCATGGGTGAGTGTGTTGTTCTTACCATGAGTTAGTTTAAGGCAGTTTAAGTAGTGTGTAAATCTAGGGACCGATGACGTAAGTAGTTTGGTCCCTTAGGAATTTACACACATTTGAACATTTTGAGTTGTCAGAATGTGTGTGTGCAAATCCGTCAAGATGAAAAAAAAGGAAAAACATATTTGACTACCGTTATGCATGTTGCAGCTGATTGCGTTCTGTATTCTTTACATAGTTTCTACTTTACTACCGCCTTGCAAAATTTCTGCTCTTTGCTTTAACTTTGGTCACCAGTGTACATCGTAACTGGATGCCTCATTTTAATTCTTGTTGAAATACTACGTTGTGATTGTCTGGAAACTTGAGGGTAGTGGCTGTAGATGGGAATCATGGCGTTATTACAAGGAGGTATGTCTTGTCATGTGCTGATTATGGTCTCATAGGTAAGGTTGGCATGGCTTGTAATGTCATGAACACGAAATCATAGATAAGATGGCTTAAGTCGTGAAGTCACAAATGAAAACAAATTAAAACACTTTACTATGTGTGCGGAGTCAAAAAAGTGGCTCTGAGCACTATGGGACTTAACTTCTGAGGTCATCAGTCGCCTAAAACTTAGAACTACTGAAACCTAACTAACCTAAGGACATCACACACATCCATGCCCGAGGCAGGATTCAAACCTGCGACCGTAGCGGTCGCTTGGTTCCAGACTGTAGCGTTTAGAACCGCTCGGCCACACCGGCCGGATGTGCGCTTAGATATACTACTTCTGGAGTAGATCATGTATTGCCATATGTTTGACTCTGAATTCATTTTAATATTACGAAACAGGTACGTATGTATACGTAAACAATGCAATTTGACACCATTTTTATGCCAGACGTAACGAATACCTTTCAGTTTCAAGAGGCGCTTATATAATTATTTACTGCAGGCCTGGCGCCATTTTTACACGTCATTTTAATGATACGCTGTGAGTCACTGGAAACAGTAGGGGTAGAGGGTTTAAAGCACAACTGAGTTCTTTAGATTTTTAAATTTACTTTATTCATTGATTTTCATTGATTGTTGGTGTCACTGATATTGTTGATTGCCGGCCGCGGTGGTCTCGCTGTTCTAGGCGCGCAGTCCGGAACCGTGCGACTGCTACGGTCGCAGGTTCGAATCCTGCCTCGGGCATGGCTGTGTGTGATGTCCTTAGGTTGGTTAGGTTTAAGTAGTTCTAAGTTCTAGGGGGCTAATGACCACAGCAGTTGAGTCCCGTAGTGCTCAGAACCATTTGAACCATATTGTTCATTATTGAATCAGCTAATTATGTATGAGTTTAAGGTCATTAACGACGTCATGCACTACCTTCATGATCACATGACGATCATACGACAACCTTGAAGGTCATTTCCAGGTCAACGTGTCGTAGGACATTCATAAGGCATTACCCGTTGTGTAAAGAAGGGTGCGAATTTTAGGGTTTTTACTTTTCTGTATTTGTGATACGTTATTCAGTAGCGTATCAAAGATTAACGCTACAGCTTGAGTTATAACACTCAAAATAGATCAAATCGAAGAGTACCGACAAAGCACGACTGCCGTTTGGGCCGGTTAACAAACCTATTGACGCAGTATGCGTTTCTCGGATTGCTCACAGTGAAGTATTTGCTACAAAACATAGGGCTAGTGTGCTCTGCCTCGAAACAATTACCATGTATGAATGCTTCCTCAACATCGTTCTGATGGATTTGGTCTTCGCCTTGTTGCGCCTTTTATTCCATTTTCCGCAATGTTCCACATGAGTGCTCCAGCAAATAAGTTGTTAATGGTTTTTGTCATCCAATCAATGACTGCCAACCTTTATGACAGAATGTCACACTCAATTATGAAATCAAGTGACATCCCATAGATTACTAACAAATGCAAGTGGATGCAGCTCCGCGCATGGCTAACACCTAAACCTCCAGATATCAGACACTCAGACCGATACCAAACTTAGTATGTCGACAGAGTTCGTGCTATGTACTGTCGTCCAGCAGAACATGCCTAAACTGTAATTAAAAGTAACACGAGAACTACGGAGCACAGGAAAAGCGTATCTGTGAGTATTTCTTTTGTAGATCTCGCCTGGTTAAGTTGGCAGAATGTGGGTTTGCGGTATCTGAGGTCACGCGCTTGAACCCCACTGACAACAAATTTTTTGAACTGTTTATGCTCGGAACTCGTATATGGGAGAACATTTTCCTGACATGTAATAGGACTTTTCGGAATTTTTAACGATCTTCTGTTGCGAGTCTGCTTTCGCTTGCTTAGTTGCAAATAGTTGACCTACAGAGTACACTTGTATAAATAGCTGTGGTGTTCTGTCACACATGTGTTTGCTGATTTCAACTAGCTAAGTGAAAGCAGACTGCCAGAAGAACATTGCTACAAATTCCGAGAAGTCGTTTTACATGTCAGGAAGATGTTATTTCGTACAACACTTTAACGCGTGAACAGATAAAAAAGTTGTCACCAGTTTGGTTTGAACGCGAGAGCTCCGACACATCGTTCTCACGCTCTACCAACTCACCGACGCGATTTCTACAGAACAATTACTCACAGATACGCTTCTCCTGTGCTGCGTAGTTCTGGTGTTACTTTTAATAGCCGTTTATGCATGTTCTACTAAAGTACAGCACATATCACGAATTAAATCGTTGTTTTGGTTAGTACTCGATCGCCGTACAACTTTCAGTACGATCTGAGCGTCTGACATGTGCAGCTTTGGGTGTAAGCTCCGCCAGGGATTGTTTGGTAGTAATACTGGTTTTACGAAAAAAACTGGGTACTGTATGACTCCTGCCACTAAAGTTATGTTCAGTTTTCTCCCAATGGCCTCAGCTATCCGTATTACGTGTTGGAAACATCAGTGACTTGAGAGTTTGCGTTTTTCCTCACTGTAATATTAACTTCGGGACATTTGCGCTCATATCGGTTTTGGCAACTCGATGTCGAGATCATCTGTGTGCGCCAACAATTTCCTATATCGTTTGCTACTTACATATTTCTTGGCCTGCTTAGGTGTGGCACACCTAAAATTACTTCACTGTTGTTGGGGCGTTACCATCCCCGCATCCTGCTTCTCCATTTTTAATCCCTGTTGACGTATACGTTTTTCATATTACGTACACTATGCTGCCACCTACTGCCACGTACTTAATATCAGCGACCTCAGTTGCCATTAGACAGTGTGAGAGAGCAGAATGGGACGCTCTGCGGAACTAATGGACTTCGAACGTGGTCAGTTGATTGACTGTCACTTGTGTCATACGTCTGTACACGAGATTTCCACACTTCTAAACATCCCTAGGTCCACTGTTTCCGATGCGATAATGAAGTGGAAACGTGAAGGGACACGTACAGCACAAAAGCGTACAGGCCTCCCTCGTTTGTTGACTGATATGGACCGTCAACAGTTGAAGAGCGTTGTAACATGTAATAGGTAAACATCTATCCAGACCGGAATGAGATTTTCACTCTGCACCGGAGCGTGCGCTGATATGAAACTTTCTGGCAGATTAAAACTGTGTGCCGGACCGAGACCCGAACTCGGGATCTGTGCCTTTCGTGGGCAAGTGCTCTACCAACTGAGGTACCCAACACGACTCACGCCCCGTCCTCACAGCTTTACTTCTGTCAGCACCTCGTCCCCTACCTTCCAAACTTTACACAAGCTCTCCTGCGAACCTTGGAAACATCCCCCAGGCTGGGGCAAAGCCATGTTTCCGCAATATCCTTTCTTTCAGGAATGCTAGTTCTGCAAGGTTCCCAGGAGAGCTTCTGCAAAGTTTGCAAGGTAGGAGACGAGGTACTGACAGAAGTAAAGCTGAGAGGACGGGGCGTGAGTCGTGCTTGGGTAGCTCAGTTGGTAGAGCACTTGCCCGCGATAGGCAACGGTCCCGAGTTCGAGTCTCGGTCCGGCACACAGTTTTAATCTGCCAGGAAGTTTCGTGTATCCAGACCATCACACAGAATTTCCAAACTGTATTAGTATCCACTGCAAGTACTATGACAATTAGGTAGGAGGTGAGGAAACTTGGATTTCATGGTCGAACGGCTGCTTATAAGCCACACTCCACGCCGGAAAACGCCACGCAACACCTCGCTTGGTGTAAGGAGCGTAAACATTGGACGATTGAACATTCGAAAAATATTGTGGGGAGTAACGAATCACGGAACACAATGTGGCGACCCGATGCCAGAGTATATGTATAGCGAATGCCCAGTGAACGTCATCTTCCAGCGTGTGTATTGCCAACAGTAAAATTCGGAGGCGATGGTGTTATGGTGTGGTCGTGTTTTCCATGAAGGGGGCTTGCACCACTGTATTGCATGGCACTATCACCGCACAGGCCTACATTGACATTTTAAGCACTTTCTTGCTTCCCACTGTTAAAGAGCAATTCGGGGATGGCGATTGCATCTTTCAACACGATCGAGCACCTGTTCATAATGCACGGCCTGTGTCGGAGCGGTTACACGACAATTACATCCCTGTAAAGGATTGGCCTACACAGAGTCCTGACCTGAATCCTACAGAAAACCTTTGCAAGGTTTTGGAACGCCGACTTCCTCCCAGGCCTCATCTACCGACATCGATACCTCTCCTCAGCGCAGCACTCCGTGAAGAATGGGCTGCCATTCCCCAAGAAACCTTACAGCACCTGATTGAACGTATGATTGCGAGAGTGAAAGCTTTCATCAAGCAAAGGATGAGCCAGCACCATTCTGAACTCCAGCATTACCGATGAAGGGAGCCACGAACTTGTAAGTCATTTTTAGCCAGGTGTCCGGATACTTTTGATCACATAGTGTACTTGCGGGACACGGCCACAGCTCACGGCTGCCGTGAGCATGTGTACAACTGTTAGGAGTCGGCCGGGAACAGAGGTCACGCGGAACTGCAGCTGCACTCAAAATCCCTGCATGGGCACAGCTGCTTGTCAAATAGCTATGCTTCTTATTTAAGGCACTGAGGAGACAAAAGTCATGGGATAGCGATATGCACATTTCAGGCGGCGGTAGTATCGAGTACATAAGGTATAAAAGGGCAGTCCATTGGCGGATCTGTCATTTGCATCAGGTGACTAACGCGATAGGCTTTTCGACTTGACTACAGCCACACGAAGGGCATTGAGACTCTGAACGCGGAATGGTAGTTGGAGCCAGATGTATGTGACATTCCATTTCGTAAATCTTTATGGAATTCAATATTACGATATCCACAGCGTCACTAGTGTTCCGAGAAAATCAAATGTCAGGCATTACCTCTCACCACGAACAACGTAGCAGCTGACTGTCTTCACTAAACGATCGAAAACGGCAGTGTTTGTGCAGAGTTGTCAGTTCTAAGATAAAAGCAACACTGCGTGAAATAAACGCAGAAATCAATGTGTGGCGTACGACGATCGAATTCGTTAGGACAGTGCGTAGGAATTTGGCGTTGATGGGCTGTGCGCCACAGGACCGACACGAGTACCTTTGTCAACAACACATCTCCTGCAGCGCCTCACCGAGGCTAGTGGCCGTACAGGTTGGACCCTAGACGACTGGGAAACTTTGGCCTGGTCAGAAGAGTCACGATTTCACTTAGTAAGACCTGATGGTAGGATTCGAGTACTGTGCAGACCCCACGAAGCCGTGTACCCATGTTGTCCACTGTGCCAGCTGGCGGTGGCTCTATAATGGTGTGTGCTGTGATTACATGGAATGGACTGGGTACTTTGATCCAACTGAACCGATCATTGACTGGAAACGGTTATGTTGGGCTACTTGGAGACAATTTTCAGATAGACATGGACTTCATGTTCCCAAACAACAATGGTTCAAATGGCTCTGAGCACTATGGGACTCAACTGCTGTGGTCATCAGTCCCCTAGAACTTGGAACAACCTAAACCTAACTAACCTAAGACATCACACACATCCATGCCCGAGGCAGGATTCGAACCTGCGACCGTAGCAGTCGCACGGTTCCTGACTGCGCGCCTAGAACCGCGAGACCACCGCGGCCGGCCCCAAACAACAATAGATCAGTTGTAGAATTTTGGAACACGTATTATGTTCGGGTATAATGACTTTTCTGGAGACTAGAAATCTACTATGTAGGAATCAGCATGGGTTTCGAAAAAAACGGTCGTGTGAAACCCAGCTCGCGCTATACGTCCACGAGACTCAGAGGGCCATAGACACCGGTTCCCAGGTAGATGCCGTGTTTCTTGACCTCCGCAAGGCGTTCGATACAGTTCCCCACAGTCGTTTAATGAACAATGTAAGAGCACATGTACTATCAGACCAATTGTGCGATTGGATTCAAAAATGGTTCAAATGGCTCTGAGCACTATGGGAATTAACTGCTGTGGTCATCAGTCCCCTAGAACTACTTAAATCTAACTAACCTAAGGACATCACACACATGCATGCCCGAGGCAGGATTCGAACCTGCGACCGTAGCAGTCGCATAGTTCCGGACTGCGCGCCTAGAAACGCGAGACCACCGCGGCCGGCGCGATTGGATTGAAGAGTTCCTAGATAACAGAACGCAGCATGTCATTCTCAATGGAGAGAAGTCTTTCGAAGTAAGAGTGATTTCAGGTGTGCCGCAGGGGAGTGTCCTAGTACGGTTGCTATTCACAATATACATAAATGACCTTGTGGATGATTTCGGTTGTTCACTGAGGCTTTTTGAGGATGATAGTGTGGTATATCGAGAGGTTGTAACAATGGAAAATTGTACTGAAATGCAGGAGGATCTGCAGCGAATTGACGCATGGTGCAGGGAATGGCAATTGAATCTCAACGTAGACAAGTGTAATGTGCTGCGAATACATAGAAAGAAAGATCCCTTATCATTTACCTACAATATGGCATGTCAGCAACTGGAAGCAGTTAATTCCATAAATTATCTGGGAGTACGCATTAGGAGTGATTTAAAATGGAATGATCATATAAAGTTGATCGTCGGTAAAGCATATGCCAGACTGAGATTCATTGGAAGAATCCTAAGGAAATGCAATCCGAAAACAAAGGAAGTAGGTTACAGTACGCTTGTTCGCCCACTGCTTCAATACTGCTCAGCAGTGTGGGATACGTACCAGATAGGGTTGATAGAAGAGATAGATAAGATCCAACGGAGAGCAGCGCGCTTCGTTACAGGATCATTTAGTAATCACGAAAGCGTTACGGAGATGACACATAAACTGCAGTGGAAGACTCTGCAGGATAGACGCTCAGTAGCTCGGTAGGGGTTTTGTTGAAGCTTCGAGAACATACCTTCACCGAGGAGTCAAGCAGTATATTCGTCCCTGCCACGTATATCTCGCGAAGAGACCATGAGGATAAAATCAGAGAGATTAGAGCCCACACAGAGGCATACTGACAATCCTTCTTTCCACGAACAATACCAGACTGGATTAGAAGGGAGAACCGATAGAGGTACTCAAGGTACCTTCCGCCACACACCGTCAGGTGGCTTGCGGAGTATGGATGTAGATGTAGATCTTTTATGGATGACAATGCGCCAGCTGCGCGGGGTAGCCGTGCGATCTGAGGCTTCTCGTCACGGTCCGCGCGGCTCCCCCCGTCGGAGGTTCGAGTCCTCCCTCGGGCATAGGGGTGTGTGTGTGTTGTCCTTAGCGTAAGTTAGTTTAAGTTAGATTAAGTTGTGTATAAGCCTAGGGACCGACGTCCACAGCAGTTTGGTGCCACAGTTCTTACCACAAATTTTCCTTTTCCAATAATGCACCATGTCACCGGGCCACAATTGCTCGCGACTGGTCTGAAAACAATGTGGACAATTCTAGCAAATGATTTGACCACCCAGATCGCCAGAAAAGATCCCATCGAACGTTTGTGGGACGTGATCGAATTGTCAGTTTGTGCACAAAATGTTGCACCGGCCAAGCTTTCGCAGTTAGACGTGGCTATAGAGGCAGTATGAATCAGTATTTCTGCAGGGAACTTCCAACAACTTTTTGAGTCCATTCCCCGTCCGACACGATATTAGGAGGTATTCCACGCATTTTGTCAGCTGAGGGTATACTGTGGAGTTTCGACTATCCGGACCTTTGTTATACAGATTCGCGATTATTCGGATACTCAACCGCGAACAAGTATTTTTCAGTCTAGTCCGCTCGCGTAGGGAAACGTCGCGCCGGCGCTATGTGCTCACGCCCCGCCCGATCGCTGCCCTGCTTGTTTTCAGTTAGAAGGCGTGCGTTTCATTATTGATTGAGTTAGACAGTTGCCAATAGCTACGCCTCTGCGTTTTGTCGTGTCTGTCTGTGCTAAAAAATTTCAAAGCGCAAGGCATAGGGGTTATCGCTTAAACATTTACTAGACATTGTTGACTCACTAAAAGAAGGAGAAAGTGGTCGTAAGTTAGTCCATAAGCATTACCTCCACGATCAGAGATATTAAGAAGAATACCGATTCAGTTTTGAAGTACCCCTGCAAACTTGATAGTGAACACAATATTAAATATCGAATAGTAAAGAAGAAGCCGAAAAACGAACTTTAGGAAGCAGCTTTGTGTTTTTGGGTTTTACAAAAAGGTGAAACTGGGCAACCGATATCTGGTCCTTTGCTCTGCGAAAAGGAATTACAGTTAAATAAGAAATAGGGAGATATGAATCATTTGTGGCATGTAACGGATGATTTTGCTACTTCAAATCTCGTCATGTAATTCTCGAGTAGGAAACACAAGGTGAAAAAGTGTCAGCTAATGTGAAAGTAGCAAATTCGTTTAAAGGTCGTGTTAAAATAGAACTGGATAAAACTATGACTTGACCTTGTTTACAGCCGTAATGAAACTGGATGAAATTGGAAAGTAAATCGTTAGCTTATCGGCGAGAGAGTTCTGTTCAATGATATAAAACTAGTAAAGAGCAAGTAACAATATTAATTTGCGCAAATTCTACCAGTTCTCTTAAAATGTCCTTGTTACTCAACGGAAAATCCAAAAACCCCAGACGATCTAAAAAATCAGTGTTCCCTAAGTTTATAAAAAGCAAAAAATCGGGTGGATGAATATCGAAATATTGATTGGCAGGTATGACAACACTGTTATCCGTTAAGTAAAATAATTTCAAAACGGAATTGGTAAACAAGGAAAAGTATTACTTTTATTGGATAACGTGCTAACCCATTCTTCAGCTGAACAGTTAGAGAAATGTTTACAGTAAAATGTTAGCCTCCTAATGAGACATCCGTGCTATAAAGAATGGATGGAAGTGTCAATGAAGTATCATAACAACTTTATAGAAATAAACTTTTACGAACATTGTAACCTTTTGCTGAAGATAACATGGAAGTCCTTATCATTTTACGAAAAAATTAATTTAAAGGAGTGTTGTCACATGGTTGTAGATGCGCGGGATTTGACAGAAAAAGACAATTTAAACAAACCTTGGAAGAGAATACTAAAACGAGATCACGAAAATTCTCTAATCGATACGGATGAATCTGTTTTCGGGAATATAAATGAACTAATGACAAACAAACAGATATGCCAAAAATGTGGTGCCGATGATATGAAAGTGTAGGTCACTTGTGACAGTAATGATCAAGGTTTTCAGTTCATGTCAGATAATGACGAAATTGTTGAAAATATACTGAAAGCAAACGAACAGCAGAAAATGCAAGAAGATGAAACAGAAGCAAGCGCAGACGCAGAAAATTGTACAGGACCGTCTCATGCGGAAGCATTTGAAGCCCTGGAAACAGGTTCCAAATGGTTCGAAAAACCAATAGAGGGATGTACCGTTAGGTTACTACAGTTAAACCGTACTGTGATGTAGCGCCAATGAAGAGAAAAGGCTTGTTTATGTCAAATAACAATTACCAAAAATGCTCAACAAAGTTAAACTACAGTGACTGACTTAGATGACATTAGTAAGCAATTTCATGATAAGGGTCGCAGTATTTCAGCAATTGTGAGAAAATATGTACGTATGTCCGAAAACGGGTCTCCGAGTTCCTAATAAACACTGATTCTTGTTGATTTTAATGATTTTAAAGTGTTCTTTTTGTCTTGAATAAACGCCAGACATTTTGTACTAAGCCTAGAAAGAGAACCACTTGACAGCATACGTGACAGAAAATCGTACGCAGGCGACGTAAGTTATCTTTCTAGAGTTAATAATACAGAAATCGTTTTTCTTCGCATGAATCCAATTATCCGGATTTTCAATTATCCGAATGAATTACGACAACATTTATTCCGGTTAAACGAGTCTCCACTGTAGCTGAAATTTGTCAGGACAAAAATCTGAACGCCATAGAAATGTAACAGCTGGTAAGGGATGAGCCGGCTGTGTGGAAGTAACGAGCAGAACAAATTAACGCACAATATCAACTTATAACTAATCAGCTAACAAAAATTTTCGAGTAGCGGTTGCAAGAACTGAACTTTATACAGAAAGGAATTGCAGTTGTTCAGTACTCCTTTCTCAGTTTTTCCTTATGTTCTGCTACCTACAATTTTTTTTTCATACTCCGCAAGTCACCTGACGGTGTCTGGCGGAGGTTCAAATCAAATGGCTCTGAGCACTACGGGACTTAACATCTGCGGTCATCAGTCCACTAGAACTTAGAACTACTTAAACCTAACTAACCTAAGGACATCACACACATCCATGCCCGAGGCAGGATTCGAACCTGCGACCGTAGCAGTCACGCGGTTCCGGACTGAGCGCCTAGAACCGCTAGACCACCGCGGCCGGCACTGGCGGGGGGGAGCCTTGAGTACCTCTATCGGTTCTCCTTTCTATTCCAGTCTCGTACTCTTCGTGGAAAGAAGGATTGTCGGTATGCCTCTGTGTGGCCTCTAATCTCTCTGACTTTATACTCATGGTCTCTTCGCGAGATATACGTAGGAGGGAGCAATATACTGCTTGACTCCTCGGTGAAGGTATGTTCCCGAAATTTCAACAAAAGCCCGTACCGAGCTACTGGAAGTTATTGACTTGTAAAATTCAACTTTATTAAAGGTCAGAGCTTCAGTTATTTTAGCTTGCCTCAATGATATCAAAATGTAGAGAAAGAAGCATTCCCCAGGTTGCACAGGAATGCAGCTCGGATTACGTGCATGCGTAAGCATATTGTTGTGAGTAGCTATTATCTGCAATGAAGATGATAAAAGACAAAAAGTTTCATTGCTTCAGGACCTACTGTGAAGAAGACACTGTGCATCAGTATAGTAACCAATATATCGTCTGCTACAAGAGCGTTTGTCCCGCCAAAACCTGTAGAAATATGAAAAAAGTAAATCTTTTGTAAGTTGGGCGTATGCCTGCGAGAGTGGAAGCTGTCATCTCGGCTCAGGGTGGGCCAACACCATATTGAATTCCAGCATTACTGATGGAGGACGCCACGAACTTGTAAGTTATTGTCAGCCAGCTGTCCGGATACGTTTGATCACACAGTGTAGCTGACTCTGCTGTAGCGAGTGGATACAAATGAGCACAGGATGCAGTGTGCACACAACAACGATTACAGAATTCCTGTCATTTTGTTGCTGTAACTTAATTTAATTATGATAGAACAGACACGTAAAGTTTTATCTATGTAAATTTCTATTAACTTCTGTATATATTTTTCCTATAAATTCGACAAATCTAGTCAGTGTAGCATTTCTCACTCGTTATTATTTGTGAATGGTTTAATGCTGTAGGCGATGGGCGGAGCTTACAGTATATAATCTCGACTAAAGCTACGTTATTCAGCCCCCGCCCCGTCCCACATCTGCTGCCGTGTCTCCTCTATAGTGCTGTTTTAAGTGCGTGTTCAGTGTTGTGCGTCACCTGCCAGTGTTGCGAACAGACACCATACTCTCGCTAGGTGAGTTTTTAAACTGTTGCGAACAGACACCAGACTGTCGCTAGGTGAGTTTTTAAACTTTTGGAACAGACACCAGACTGTCGCCATGTTTTTTAATTGTGCCTGTCTATTTACTATGTGTTTTAATCAGTTTCAGCGACCCTTGTTCCAGTTTAAATCAGACACCGTTTTATCGCCTGTTCTTATTTTTATGGTATCTCCTAATTTTGTTTCTAACTTTTCTGTAGGCTGCAGAGCGGCATATTACGCTGCAGCCAGCCTCCCACCTCCCCCCTCGGGGCGGGAATCGAAATACAATAAAGGAAAAAATACGTTATTCAGCAGTGGTATCTTACTTCTACAGATCTTGCTCCGTCGGTCCTCACCAGCAGCTGCCATAATGGGTATAATATCGTACTTTTTAATTATTGGAGTTATGTTTTAGATGTTATTTAGCCATATTTCATCCTTCTTTACTGAATATGTATTACTGCTGTATTGCAGCGGGGAAATGCATAAAGATGGTCTTAAGAAAGGAGTCGGCTAACGAATAAAAATCTGAAATTTGAAGGAGACTGTTTTTTATTTGATTTTTAGCATTTTATACCGATCGCTTCTTCGGTACAATTACAGCATGCTTTCTAAAATTTTAAAGAGACAAAACCTTGTAAACGCCCAACCATTTGTGGTACACTGCGGCCACAGATTGAAGGTTTCCTCACGGCAAGTTCACACGGTCCACAGGCTCATATGTTGTTGTTGTTGTTGTTGTTGTTGTTGTTGTTGTTGTCGTCTTCAGTCCTGAGACTGGTTTGATGTAGCCTACCAGATGATAGATGCTACTCTTTCTGTGCAAGCTTCTTCATCTCCCAGTACCTACTGCAGCGTACATCCTTCTGAATCTGCTTAGTGTATTTATCTCTTTGTCTACCTCTACTATTTTTACCCTACACGGTGCCCTCCACTACCAAATTGGTGATCCCTTGATGCCTCAGAACATGTCCTACCAACTGATCCCTTCTTCTAGTAAGGTTATGCCACAAACTCCACTTATCCCCAGTTCTATTCAATATCTCCTCATTAGTTATGTGATCTACCCATCTAATCTTCCGCATTCTTCTGTAGCACCACATTCTTGTCCAAACAATTTACCATTCATGTTTCACTTCCATACATGGCTACACTACATACAAATACTTTCAATAACGACTTCCTGACACTTAAATCAATACTCGATGTTAACAAATTTCTCTTCTTCAGAAACGCTTTCCTTGCCATTTCCAGTCTACATTTTATATCCTCTCTACTTCGACCATCATCAGTTATTTTGCTCCCAAAATAGCAAAACTCCTTCACTACTGTAAGTGTCTCATTTCGCAATCTAATTCCCTCAGCATCACACAATTTCATTCGACTACCAACTGGTCTTCCAAGTCCTTTGCTGTCTCTGACAGCATTGCAATGTCATCGGGAAAACCTCAAAGTTTTTATTTCTTCTCCATGGATTTTAATACCTACTCCTAACTTTTCTTTTGTTTTATATACTGCTTGCTCAATATACAGATTGAATAGCATCGGGAAGAGGCTACAACCCTGTCTCACTCTCTTCCCAAACACTGCTTCCCTTTCATGTCCCTCGACTCTTAAAACTGCCATCTGGTTTCTGTACAAATTGTAAATAGCCTTTCGCTCCCTGTATTATACCCCTGCCACCTTCAGAATTTGAAAGAGAGTATTCCAGTCATCATAGTCAAAAGCTTTCTCTAGGTCTACAAATGCTAGAAACGTAGGTTTGCCTTTCCTTAATCTTTCTTCTAAGATAAGTCTTTGGGTCAGTATTGCCTCACGTTTGCCAACAATTCTACGGAATCCTAACTGATCTTTCCCGAGGTCAGCTTCTACCAGTTTTTCCATTCGTCTGTAAAGAATTCACGTTAGTATTTTGCAGCTGTGACTTATTAAACTGATAGTTCAGTAAATTTCACATCTGTCAACACCTGCTTTCTTTAGGATTGGAACTACTATATTCTTCTTGAAGTCTGAGGGAATTTCGCCTGTCTTATTCATCTTGCTCACCAGATGGTAGAGTTTTGTTAGGCCTGGCTCTCCCAAGGCTGTCAGTAGTTCTAATGGAATGGTGTCTACTCCAGGGGCCTTGTTTCGACTTAGGTCTTTCAGTGCTCTGTCAAACTCTTCACGCAGTATCATATCTCCCATTTCATCTTCACCTACCTCCTCTTCCATTTCCATAATATTTTCCTCAAGAACATCGTCCCTGCATAGACCCTCTATATACTCCTTCCACCTTTCTGCTTTCTCTTCTTTGCTTAGAACTGGGTTTCCATCTGAGTTCTTGATATTCATGCAAGTGGTTCTCTTTTCTCCAAAGATCTCTTTAATTTTCCTGTAGGCAGTATCTATCTTACCCCTCTTGAGATAAGCCTCTACATCCTTACATTTGTCCTCTAGCCATCCCTGCTTAGCCATTTTGCACTTCCTGTCGATCGCATTTTTGAGACGTTTCTTCTCTTCCTTTTCCTACTGTCGAATTCTAGTCACCCTTGACTATTAAAAGTTCGTCAGCCTTCACTGCCTGAATTATTTCTATTATCTCATCATACATTGCATCAATTTCTTCATAATCTGCAGAGCCAGTTGGCATATAAACTTGTACTACTGTAGTAGGCGTGGGCTTCGTGTCTATCTTGGCCACAATAATGCGTTCGCTATGCTGTTTGTAGGAGCTTAACCGCACTCCTACTTTTTTATTCATTATTAAAACTACTCCTGCATTACCCCTATTTGATTTTGTATTTATAACCTTGTATTCACCTGACCAAAAGCCTTGTTCCTCCTGCCACCGAACTTCACTAATTCCTACTACATCTGACTTTAACCTATGCATTTCCCTTTTTAAATTTTCTAACCTACCTGCCCGATTAAGGATCTGACATTATACCCTCCGATCTGTAGAACGCCCGTTTTCTTTCTCTTGATAACGACGTCCTCTTGAGTAGTCCCCGCCCAGAGATCCGAATGGGGGACTATTTTACCTCCGGAATATTTTACCCAAGAGGACGCCGTAATCGTTTAATCATGCAGTAAAGCTGCATGTCCTCGGGAAAAATTACGGCTGTAGTTTCCCCTTGCTTTCAGCAGTTCGCTGTACCACAACAGCAAGGCCGTTTTGGTTAGTGTTACAAGTCCAGATCAGTCAATCATCCCGACTGTTGCCTCTGCAACTACTGAAAAGGCTGCTGCCCCTCTTCAGGAACCACACGTTTGTCTGGCCTATCAACAGATACCCCTCCCTTTGTGGTTGCAACTGCGGTACGGCTATCTGTATCGCTGAGGCACGCAAGCCTCCCCACCACCAGCAAGGTCCATGGTTGATGGCGGGGGGGGGGGGGGGGCGAGACTCATATAAGGCTTCAAAAATATCCAGCCTTGTCATGTGCATGTCTTCACCACGCACAAAAATAAGAAAATAAACACAATCAGAAATCGAGTGCCAGGGCAAAAAGCAATGAAACGATGGGCGTCGTTCCTGAGTTGACTCCAGATCAGCTACTACGTCGAGGATGGACGGGCCACCGTTTGCTTCGAGAGGGTAACTCCTTCAAAGTTGTTAATTTCCTTTGAACTATGCATTCTGCTACAGCTGTCGGGTATGGTTTAATGAAAGGGACTAAAGATAATGGGTTGCCAGTCTGTTCTATGATGTGAGCAGCTTTGTAACTTGCGCGAATTAGAGCTTCATTTACATTTTCTTCAGTAGCATTAAGCTGAAATGAATAAACATATTCCACTAGTGAGAGCTATTTTAACAGTTCTAAAAATCCTCAGTCATAACATATTTTTAACTTACATCCTTCTGTCTGCTGCTTTCTCATTTTGGAAATGAGTTCTTTGCGAGCATCCCTTTCCAATTCAGTCGTAATCTAGTTCGTGAAGACGATTCTAATGGCGTTGTAAATTGTATTTCGTTGCAGTAACAAGAGTTTCGCGACACACCAGACAATGTGGACTTCAGTATCCGTTGTTGAAGAGATGCGTTTCTTTTGAAGAAGCAGGCTGTGGACTTCGGTGAACAGACAGGGTATTTCAATGCCTTCGCCCCTTTCCTTTTCTAGTCGTTAACGGTGCGTGGTGACACTTCGTATCAGTTATATTATCGCTAAATTTGCTGTAGAGTTCTTTTTGCGAATTGTGTGTATTTGGAAGCAATATGCTATTAGACACTTCGAGGAACGTACAGTCTCGGAATTTTGACAATAAACCTGACAGTGATTCTCAACGCCTTTGGTCTGGCTTCTCAACGAACTCGTGACAAAACACGCTGCTATTCTTTACATCTTCCCTGTTTCTTCTATATCTTTTAGCTATTAATAGCTCCGTATTCTGGAGCAACACTCAAGTGTTGGTCTAACGAGGGTATTGTAAGCTACATCCTTCATGGGTGAACAGCTTCTATTCAGGATTCTTCCAGTGAATCTGGTTGTCATATGCCTTTTCTTCAGTTGGTTTTATTTGGTCGTTGTAATTTAAATCGATCTGTACGTGTATTCCTAGATATTTAGTGGATGTAACTGCTTCCTGCGCTTTTTTCAGTGGTATAATCAAACATTGAGTCCTGACTAAACTCTTCTCGAGGTTTCAGCTACGTTAAGTAGTTAGATATGCATTAGCTATCGGCCGAGTGGTCCTCCGCCAGTGGCTACTGCTGTGTTTCTAATTCTTTTTTATGTTTTGCACATTTCCTTCCTAGTAAAATGTCCCACACTCGTGCTTCAGAGTCAGTCTTGCATGCTAGCGAGACAAGAAATTTCGGTATGAAATATTTTACTGTGGATATTTTTGCTATAAAATCGTTATTAAAGAATGAAAGTTGATCAACACTGTAGCCACAAGCATAAAGTGGCTAGAAGCAGTATCATTCAAATAACGTGGCTGTGTGGTTCTTGCTGTTTGATGGGACCTATTTCAGAAAAGTGTGAATTCAGTACTGGAGTGTAAGAGAAGCATGGGTACACTAAAATGGAGATGGACGAAGGTGGTATTTTGTTTCGTTTGGTGGAACAGGGTAGACTGAAGAATGATAAGCAATGATGAAATTGACCAGACAGCATAGAGTACTCTATAAAGAGAAAAGAACGAAAGCTTAAAGGCAAGAAATTTATTTAATGGTACTACAAAAGAAACGACTGTATCCTCATTTCAATCCTACTATGGAGTCATCACACATGTGTTGTATTACATCTGCTGCAATTGCTGTACAAGAATTTGGAAGTCAGATATCGTACTACTGTTCCGACGTAAAATCAAGCGCCGGCACACCGGTCGGCAACGTTCTAGCAGGGAGGATTGTGAAGACGATGTCAGCCAATTGCATGTTGACCGACCCCTTTCTAGGACGACAACAAGACAGCAGCGGCCTCTAGGCGAAGAGAGCGTAAGCGCGGCTCCAAATCGGACGCAGGGAGTTGAAGACTAGGAGTGCTACGACTTCCACAGTGGCATCAAGAATAGACATTTGTATAGCAGCGACTTTCTTTTTTTTTCTTTAGACGTCAAGTTCCGTAGGACCAAATTGAGGAGCAAATCTCCAAGGTCGTGGAACGTGTCAGAACATTAAATTACAACATAAAAGTAATAACAGATAAAAATAAAATTTTTGAACCCGAAAAAAGTCAGTCCATAATTTTAAGTAAACACAGTCAACAATAAAACAATAATTAGCGTAATTTTTTCAAGGAAAAATGGTTCAAATGGCTCTGAGCACTAGGGGTCTTAACATCTATGGTCATCAGTCCCCTATAACTTAGAACTACTTAAACCTAACTAACCTAAGAACCGCACACAACACCCAGTCATCAGGAGGCAGAGAAAATCCCTGACTCCGCCGGGAATCGAACCCGGGAACCCGTGCGTGGGAAGCGAGAACGCTACCGCACGACCACGAGCTGCGGACTTTCAAAGACATCCTCAACAGAATAGAAGGAGGGACCCATGAGGAAACTCTTCAGTTTCGATTTGAGAGCGTGTGGATTTCTGCTAAGATTTTAGAGTTCGAGCGGTAGCTTATTGAAAATGGATGCAGCAGTATACTGCACAAGAGTTAAGGAAGTCCGATAGAAATGCCGGCTTGATATCTGCCGAGTATTAGCTGAGTGAAAGATGCTTATTCTTGGAAATAGGCTACTATTGTTAACAAGAATGAGAGGCCAATGTCAAGATACAAACACTCATGAACAGGGGTCGACAAAGAAGATTCCTGAACTTGCACCACCTCTTGCTCCGACCGCTCGCTTCTGAAACAAAAATATCATTTTAGAATGGGAAGAGTTACCCCAAAACATAATACCATACGTCATAAGCGAATGAAAATTGGTAAAGTAGACTAATTTTCGTGTCGAACGATCACTCACTTCAGATACCGTTCGAATAGTAAAAATGGCAACATTAAGTCTTTGAACAATATGCTGACGTGGGCTTTCCACGACAGTTTTTCTATCTATCTGAACATCAAGAAATTTGAACTATTCAGTTTCACTAATCATATGCCCATTCTGTGAAATTAAAATGTCAAGTTTTGTTGAATTGTGTGTTAGAAACAGTAAAAACTGAGTCTTACTGTGATTTATCGTTAGTTTATTTTCTACAAACGATGAACTTGGGTCATGAACAGTACTATTTGAAACTGGGATAATGTTGCACAGGATATCCTTTACTACCAAGCTAGTGTCATCAGCAAACAGAATTATTTTAGAGTTACCTGTAATGCTACAGGGCATATCATTTATATAAATAAGGAATAGAAGTTGCCCCAACACTAATACTTTTGGCACCACCCACTTGACCGTACCCCACTGACACTCCACATCACAGCCATTCTCAACATTGTGAATTATGACATTTTGCTGTCTGTTGCTAAAGTAAGATGTGAAACAATTGTGAGCTACTCCCCGTATTCCGTAATGGTCCAAATTCTGGAGCAATATTTGGTGATCAACACAATCAAACGCCTAAAGTTTGATATACATTTTGTGTAAGCCATTGAGTACCTCATATAGAAAAGAGAATATAGCATTTTCAGTTGTTAAACGACTTCTAAAGCCGAACTATACATTTGATAACACATCGATAACTTTATTAAAAACTGATGGCATAGAAATGGGTCTAAAATTGTCTACATTATCCTTTTCTTCCTTTTTATAAATCGGCTTTACTACTGAGTTCTTCAATCGCTCAGGAAACTAAAGGAAAAATTACAAATATGGCTAAATATAGGGCTAACATGTGCAGCACAGTATTTTAATATTCTGCTAGGCACTCCATCATATCCATGAGAGTCCTCTGTCTTTATTGATTTAATTATTGAGTCAATCTCCCCCTTGTCTGACTCACAGAGGAGTACTTCAAAAATCAATCACGGAAAGGCATTTGCCAAGAAAGTTATATGATTCCTCATAGAAACTAAATTTTTATTTAATTCACTATCAATTATGACTGTATTATTAGTATTACGAATTGTGTATACTGAACAGATTGCTTATGTGGTCTGTCGCCCTTTGCTTGCGACTCATCATTGTAAATTCTGAAAGTGAAGTATTGTCATTTATTTCCTGTAAATAAAATTCATTAAGATAATTTGCTTCTATTATTATCTAGCTATCCGAGAACGCAGGTTCCCCAGCCACCCCATTTTCGACGAGTAGGCAGTACATGACAACTGGAATGGCGAATATTAGCGGAAAAACGCAAATACGTCGATTCACCAACAACTTGAATCCAATATTCCGTCTTTAGTATAACAACCAAACCATAGACATTGCACTACTTGGGTTTCGCGGGTATGAATTCTTGAGTGACGATACTTCTCGTACATACGATTGTAACATTGCGAAATTACTATTATTCGATTTCCATTTTCTACCGAAAATGGCGCAGAAAAATACTGTGTTAAATTCTTTTACGATGAATTTCCCTGTGAAAGCCGTGTGCCTCTATTGTTGTTCACCCCATTTATTGAAAATGAAGCACAGCTGTTTTATCAGCTGATCTGTCTTGTGTTTCGCGATACAAGTTGAGGACTGTGGAACATAAGCTAAATCCTGACTTGCAGCTGTTGCGTGGTCGAAAATCATAAATGGTGTGCAATGGCATATTTGTTTCTGTGTTTCGTGTGGCATTATACCCAAATGGTTACATAAGTTTTCTCAGTTCATAGTTGCAATCTCAGCCTACTACACATCACTATTAAATTTTTCTTAGTGTCATGATTAGTTTCAAAAGCTTCGGGAGGTGTAAAGACACGCAAAGGGAAAACTTTTTACTTACCTTCATTTTGTCTTGTTGTTGGCTCCACTTCTTGTGTCTAGGGGTACATTCTTGCAGCTGAAATTCTGACTTTACATTTTGGGTTCCTGATGACTAAATAACTGATGAACATTATCTGCTGCTATGATTTCCTTTTCTTTTATCCTACTCTTCTACTGACTTCACAATCTCCATTTTCATACAACCATCAAGTACATTGTTTTAGACAAAATTAAAAAACACGGCCGTTTCTATTAGTACTCACAAAATTCCAAAGAGTTTAAAAAGCAACACAGTTTACAAACTTTCTTCACAAAAGAAGAATTCTCGCGAAAATATACCACTACATTGTAAATGAGACCAGAAATAATTTTAATAATTATCGTCAGATTGTGCAATTAATAATTGGCATTTTAAGTATTAGAAATTTATAGTTTCAAACATTTCCAAAAGAAGAAGAATTTTAACTGCACATACAGAGTGTAACAATTTAATTTCTTTTTATACATTTTAGCCTGAAATATAATACATTGTATACAAAATCAAAGAAATTCTTTCAGTGAAATAGCCGAGAATGTTTACCCATACAAGAAAAGACAGTTTACATGGTTTCGGTTATTTCTATAAAAGAAAAGCTAATGCTAGAGGAGGGTATCCCATTACATGGTGCTTTACAGTGAGACTGATCCAAGCCAGGAACCACTGTCAAACCGCAGCAATGAGCCTACTGCTGTCGAATGCCTTTAGCACATTTATGCCTCTTGTTAGTAGTACATGCTCAATTCCAACTCTGTAGAACACAGTATTCTATTACCCTGCAATTAAATCTGTTTATCCTGTTTCCATTTCTCATTTCGAGTGAGTTTGATGTACCTAACTTCGCTTCACCTATTCTCTGAGGACATCAGATTAAATGAAGAACTTCGTAACGTGATATTATTCTATACGTCTATTGACGTATGATAGTACGTGACGTTCTTATATTAGTAGCTCCTGGAGTGGTGGGGATAAAGTCTCGTTGCCTCGTTTCTGGAGGATGAAAATCTCCACAAGCAAGCCTGAAAGGACCTCAAACCAACGTAGATTACTCTCGTTGCACTTAAATTAGGCTATTCTTCAGTACGCTCTTCTCGTTCGAAGTGTACGATGCAGGCAATTATAATTAATATTCATGTCACATTACAGCTAATTTATCTTAATATTGTCATCGTCCACCCAAATAATTGTCACTCAAATGACGTTCTTCCAGGTAACTGTAAACAACAGAGTATGTTTGACTATTCAAAACTTTAGGTAACGCTCATAAGTGACATTTAAAAAGAACTACCGCCTCGCGTTTTCTTTAGAAACAAAGGCTGCGATACCCAGGAAAAGCATATTCATGGGCAGTTATAACAGGTTCTTCTGATTTCAGTGTTTTCTCAATACTGCCGTCAAATTTCTTTGTGGTCGTTACTTAAATGCGAATGCAACTAACTCTCACATCTGAATACATATACCTTCATAAATTATGTCGTTAAATTTTAGATAATATTTTTCCCCAGTGTCTCTTGAAATGATAATCATACAAAAAAAAAAAAAACAATAGCGGCTTGCTAACTCTGTTAAATTTATGGGTTTGGTACACCATCAACGAATTCATGTGGGCCAAGCATATAGAATAAATTTCTGTTGTAAGTAGGTCTTCATTGGGCAAAAGCATTCTAGTTGGCGTTATCTAACGTGAGCCTGGAGCGCATGAATTAATCATAAACAAATAAAGTTTGGAGGCTGGTGTGAAATTCAACAGAAATTTTCCAGATCTCTGTATACATCATCTCCTGCTTTGGTCTTGACACTTTTACAGGCAAATATCGTATTTACAAAAGTGGAGTCAGGCATAGTCTAAAATCATGGCTTTTAATTAAACATAGTTTGGTCGATTAAAAATATAAATCGATCAATCAAATGTAACACACTGCCCGTACAAGGTGTGCTGAAAACAGGAAAAGCATGTTACTTCAAGTTTTTTTTGCGTTAGGCTTACAGTTGAAGATCTCTGGCTTCTCACCTGATCGAAATTTAGGTCAAGTAGAAGTGAAGCACTCATAGCGTACGGTATGCATATTATTCAACCCGCCAGTTAATGTTTATTCCACCTCCATAGTTGAACGGCCAGCACAGGCTGCAACCATACTGAGGACCTGGGTTCGAATCTCGGTACTGCCAAAGATTTTTTCTTTTTTGGAGGACGGGTTCAGGGGGCACTCAGCCTCATGATGCTAAATGAGGAGCTACTTGAGAGAGTAGTAGTGTCACCATGGTCTGGAAAACCTTAAAACGGCCAGGAGAGCAGTGTGCTGACCGCATGCACCTCCATTTCACATCGGCTTGCCACTGCAAGGCAGATGATGACACAGCAGCTATTAGACATCACATGGTCGTTCACAGTGCTACTAAGTGGGGTACATTTGGTGCTGTTACACACAAATTAATGACCGAACCTTATCGCCTACATAAAAAATCAGCAAACTTTCACATATTACTTGCATTGGTATACATCAACAAAAAAGATTGGTTACTGAACAAAAAATATCATAAATGGATAGCTCAAAAATTAATAGCTCAAAAGAATAACGAACTAGCCAGCGACAACCAATTTCAGTTAAACTAAAAATTCTAGATCATGTAATTCATTATTAATATTTGTAAGTTTTTTCATTCTCTTATATATCGGTTTAATATTTCTATCTTCAAAAAATTGAAAATCCAAACCACTAACTAATTTATGTCTGTTTGGCAAAATAATTTTAAATTTACCATCAGTCTCTACACAAATTTTTCACTGTAAGTTTCGATCTCGGTCGCGAAATGGAAACTACACTGAAAAGCAAAAATGTCTTATTTGCTACAGTTGGCTCCACTTTCCAGCTACTTCCCTACATATTCGCGGCTCCAGCTAGGACATCTGTCGCACCGTTATACCAACTTTTCAATACCCTCGTCGTAGAAGGCAGCCGCCTGTGCTTCCCAATTCTCTACGCTCATGTATAGCTCGTTGTCTGTGCGGAAATATTGTTTTCATATCCAGTAGTTAATGTGAGCACTGATGAAACACAGAGGCAGCCAATTACCGGCTGTAGGGCGGGTGATCAAACATTTCCCATCAAAAACGCTGCAGGACCATTTTCATTGCCTCTGCAAACTGCGACCGAGAGTTGTCGCGAAGTAGGAATCGTATGAGAGTTCTGTAATGTGGGCTGCGTAACATCAGGCGAAATCTCTCACCAGGACATCATTCTTGGCGGGAGACACTATTTTCTACGCATCTTTATTTACCCACCATGCGACCAGAACTGAAAATAGCAAAGTGATGCAACCGACAGGGATACTAGAGACAATGTCGAACACATATGTGCAAAGCTTTATTAAATTTTCACAGTGGTTTCCATTTCTTGAGCGATCGGAACTTACTTTCTGAATATCCCCCGTAAATTGTTTACTTCTAACTCACTAACCTTTTTAAACAAATTAGAACCTTTTCATTGTCAAACTTCTTTATTAGAGCCTTCACTTATACGGATTACAATTTCTTAAGATTAAAATAGTTTACTCAAAATTCGATACTGAAAATCGTTAAATTTTTCTTACCATACAGGACTATAAAGGCAAGTGTATCATTTGGAATTTTTTTGTTGAAAGTGACACACACTTTCATTGTAGTTTTCTGAGTAGTTAATATATTCATTCTCCTAGACATATTTATGACATAAGTAGGATAATTTTTAATAAAATTGAATGGACTTATATTGACATCACTATTTAATTGTGTGACACTCTTAAAATCTAGGTAAGCATCATATGCTTTTAGATACCAGTCTACTACATTTAGATTCCACATTTCTTCAGGAAAACATCATTTCATCTATTCTTTACATAGCTATTCTGTAATTTCATGTTATCAAACAAGGAATAGTGAATCAAGTGATTATTCTTTCTTTTTTTGGAAAAAATAAAAATGAAATAAGACATATCAGACTCTGCAGAATTACAGTAATTTGTGATATCTAGCTTAAAACTCCAATCCCTATGGTTTCTGATTAAAAAATGATAAGCAGATCTTTAGATTTTTATTCTTTCTGCCTCTAACTTGAGTGAATGTTCTGCTTCATACTTAACCACAGGAACTCGAATTTCCATTGATTCTACAACAATTTTACTTTCATTAGGCAGTGCAGTCACATCTTCAACACCAGCTTAAATTTGGTCACCCCATCGAACAATGGCATCTCCAGCACTTGAAGACCATCTAAAAATTAGAGGTAGATCTCCTTGCAAAGTCATTGTTATAATCCTTCAAAAATCCACCAGATTTTGCTAAAGGATAAAGTACTTTATTTTTCTTACTTTTCATCTTCCCATTATTGTGGATATGACCTTCCATGGTTAACTGATTAGCTACAGATTAAATTTATAGCATAAGGACAGATGAAAAATAAAAGTATATTCCATTATGCACAAAATATTGTTCCCTACTTTTCTGATGATAACCTCAAACTGCTTTGCCACATAGTTGTCAATCAATTTTTTATGAACATTGACAGGACTAATCCAACCATCTGCAATATTTATATTAAACTCTGTGGTCTTGTTGGAAACAATTAGGGTATCTCTAGTCTTCTCATTCACAGAGAATGAGCAAGATGATAGCTCTCGATTTTGTTCATTATTTACTAAAAATATAATTTTATTAAACCATTTCTAAAATAACTGTTACACTTGCACCATTGAAGTGAATCAAATTACCACTTTAATCAGTTACAGTTATTTGTAAGAAATAATAAATGGAATATATACAACAGAAATTGGTTCATGAATCAGCGGTACACCAATTTTAGCATTAGGCTTGAATGAAAAAGTAATATTAGTTTCTTGATGAAAATAATCAGTATGGTCTACAAACATTCCACCAGAAACATTAAAATTATATTAATTAAACCAAATAGAATAAATTTAGGCCCTTCATTAGCAACAGCTCTTATATTAGCTGCCAGCCGCGGTGGTCTAGCGGTTTTAGGCGCGCAGTCCGGAACCGTGCGACTGCTATGGTCACAGGTTCGAATCCTGCATCGGGCATGGATGTGTGTGATGTCCTTAGGTTAGTGAGGTTTAAGTAGTTCTGAGTTCTAGGGGGACTAATGACCACAGCAGTTGAGTCCCATAGTGCTAAGAGCCATTTTTTTTATTAGCTTCAATAATTTCATCATCAAATCTAAGCACACCTCAGTACTATCTTTTACATCCATATATAATTTTATAATTTAATATCGCCCTCAATAACAAATCTATTTTAAATTTCATCTAATTTAATGTGAATATTTGAATTTTTTTATGAATGCGTTTTCTAAACTTTGTAAACTATATTGGCCTACAGGAATCTGTATAATTTCTCAATTACAATATATACTGGAATATATACTGGAATAAAATCAATTTTCAGTTCAACATAATTACTAATAATTTACAAAAAGGTGCGAAACAATATACTAAAAAAACAATACGATTTGCAACTTTTCTTACAAATAATTATGAATTAATACCGCTAGATGAATGTAAACATACTTCAGTTGTTGTATTTGGCTATTTCATTTTTGAAAATCAGGGTATATTTAGAGAATATTTTACTAGAGGCAGACATAAAGGAATAGACTGTTTTTGTTTAGCTAATATATGATCAAAATTACCAAAACAACTAGTAGCAGATAATTTAATTTTTTTAAACAGTTTTAGGGAGTATTATAAAAATTTAAGTTACATGCATCATGACATAGTTAGTGGCAATTTAGAATTTGATGATTTTTTAAAAGTTAAATGTCGTATATTTAGAAATAAGGACCAATTAGTCCTTTTTTTTACAATAGACATGGTTAGGAAGCATAAAGAAGGAAAGTACAGGCATAAGATAAGAAATTTCTTAACTAATGTTTTTCACCTTTGACAAATGTTTGCAAAATACAGCCCAGAGATTGTTTAAAAAATTAGATAGAACAAACAGATAAAGCAGCAATGACATGAGAAATTTAGAAAATGGAAGACACGTCCTAATATAGAGTATAAGAAATATAAGAAAGAGGATCAATTTGTTACTGACACAATCGAAGGAATAAGAGATAAAGTTTTGAGAGCTATTGAAGGAAACAAAAAGGTCAAAAAACAGATGGTTCGTTATTAACACTACTGTTAATTTGACTAATTTGGCGACATGCCAACAGCTAAACAGTGTGAAAGTCCCCCAGATACCTATCGACTAAGCGAATCAGAAATACAACCTGTGTTGACAGAACAGCAAAAAAATAGAGAAAATGTTAAAAATATTTATAAATAAAATAATGCTAGAATACATCAACTGTAGTGAAGAAAAATTTTTTGGATGAAGGCCTGTGGCCAGACTTGAATTTGTTTGTAATTTACCAGTAATATTTGATTGAGATAAGTTAACAGTTTATGATAGGGCATATGAAAGTAGAAATGGGATGATGACTCCTTTAATTTAAAAACAGATTGCTATGGATGATATGAGTAAAAAATTAGTTGCTGTTGATTTACAAAATTATGTAGACTTATAATATCATTCAGGAGATTTCTCTTCTGGTAATAATCCAACTAAAATGAAAACAATTAGAGGTAATAAATTAAATATTTAATAAAAAAATTGGTTGAAGTTTACTTTCCATAATTAAAAGCAGATTTATATCAAGTTTCAATTAAAAAGTGGCTGAAGATTTAATACAGAAATATACAGAACAAACAGTTGAACTAGTTTGGATGAAGGATGCCATCAATTAACCAACAAAGAGTTAGCTGGACATAAAAATTATCACAACATAAAAGTTGGTAAAATGCAAACATTAACGATAAATGTAGTTACTTGATTTTCAGTAGTCCAAAAGGAATTCCACAGTTGATTAGATTGCTCAAAAATATTCTTCACATATTTTGGGAAAGTGAAAAACAAGGAAAAGTGTTAGTCAATTTGGCTTTAAATTATTTCCCATTGTCAGAGATGCATATAATAGGCTATGTGTATTGCAGACCTTATACTAAACTAGATGAAACATTAGCTAGAGGTGATCAAGGAATAAATTCATTAGACGAAGCTCATAACAAACATGATATTGCACACAGAGATAATAAATAATTAGAATCTAGACATTAGCTGATTAAGATCTATAGTTAGCTACAAAGGAGACAATGTATGCTTCACCTGACGAAAAATTGTCAGCAATTGCTATTTGAGGACTAGTATAAGGAAAGAGAAAAGCGGGCATGGGCCTCAAAGAAAAGGTTTGGGACTGTAGTAATATTAATTCTCATAAAATTTTTATATATATAAATGAATTACTTCAGCACTGGTTATACTTTGCTACCTAGAGGCAAACCTAAACCACAATCAATTAAAATTGAACTCAATAAATAACAATGAAATACTTTAAATGCGAACATTTTTAGGTTAGGCTTTACCGTGACTGTTACTGACATTAAATGAAACAACAAGTTTACTGTTACCAGTCACCATTTTATTTTTTCCGTGACGAGTTTCGAAGGTTGAAACCTCCATCATCGGGTGGATTTACATTAGTTAGTATTAGATATGTATGCATGTTTTGTTATGATTTGGAGGAACTTGTGGCACTGCCTCCAGTGGTCACAGGTTCATTTTGCTGTTGTAACACTTCACATGTATGTGAATATAATAATTGAGATGTTTCCTCATGCATTTAGTTACTTTGATATAGAAAAATTTGCTAAAATATTTAGTATTAAATACTCTTGTGGTGTATTCATGACTGATGAATTACTTAAGAAACCAAAAATTTCCTGAAACACATAATTTTCATAGAGTCACAATTAAAAACGTAAGACTAAGAATTGAAGGTCTTTGCACACATATAAAACTTAAAGAAGTAAACTTGTTTAAGAAAATTGTTGGTGTAGAGTTGGGCAAATCAATTACCGGTAAGATTCATGAAGAGAGCACTAATGAATTACATAAACCAGTAAGAAAAAATCTGAAATGAAGAAATGTTGTTGCTTTCGATGTAAATGTTGTGTGGCAAGCTGATCTAGTATAAATGGATTTTGGGAACTTGAAAGGTATCTCCAAAATATAAAGGATGTAAATATTTACAAACTGTAAATGATGTTTTTTGAAAATTTGATTGACTTTTTCCAGTTAAAGATATGACAGGTAAAACTGTGGCTTATGCTTTTGAAAAATTTTAAAGCTAATACATCAAAGAAATATGACAGAATATGTTGGAGAATTCTATTATAAACAAGTTCAAGAATTTATGAAAATATTTAATATGTATCATTATTCAGCTTTTTCAGAGTTGAAAGTGTTAGCTGATAAATTTGAAAGCATACTTAACGGAAAAAAACGTGCAAAAAGTGATTTACAAGGAAATCATAAATGGGTTTTAGTAATAATCTAGTTGATGAATAAAATAATACTAAACATTCAATATTGAAAATGGATCAATTAGATGTTAATGATAAAAATTATAAACCAGGTGTCGTTGTATCTAATGATAAATCCAAATACAAGTGTGTGATAAAGTGAGAATTTTTGAAAAACGATATACATTGAATTGCTCAAGAGGAATTTTTGGAACTAGAAATGTTATTCATTCTGATCCAATCAATGCTTAAGGCATTGGATGAAGAAGAAGGAAAATTTTATGAGCAAGAACTGCAGAAGACAAAATATTCAGATGTCTACCTTTTGCAGAAGATCCTGAGCAAGAAAGAAGATAAGGCATATGTTAAATGGTTGGGTTTTCCTAACTCACACATAGTTATGTAGATAAAATTAATTTTTTGATAAAAAATTTATTTATAAATGAAATTTATTATTGAAAATTTAAAACTGTTTTTGCTAATCACATAATTACTAATGATTATTGTTTTATTAAAGAAGATATAGTTTTATATTAAAATAAAAGTTAAAAAACATATAAGATTTGAGTTATTTGAGAATTTTAAGTTGATTGAATCAGATGGATTTAGTGGGTTTTCTTTATTAGATGTACATAAAAAAGATTATGAATGCTTTATACAATTCAATTCTGCAAAAGGTAATTGGATTTTCAAATTATTATTGAAAAGTTATTATACCATTAATCAATTCATCTTGTTTGTAGTTATGCATAAAATGACAATAATTGTGTGAACAAATAATATTCTATCTTTTTCTGATTCTCTGGTACAAGTTCATTGAACTAAAACCATAATTAAATATCGTCCAAATTTAGGTTTTGCAACTAGTTTTGCCAATTTCTTTTTTTATTCTAATTACATAATAGTTATACTCTCGGTTAGCATTGAATAATCTTTAAGAAGAAAAAAAAGGAAAGTAGGTCTTAAATTCTGATTGAATATTTGAGGGACAACAACAGGTAATAGTGTACCTATTTCACAGTTACTGTCTTGTATTCTTTCCATAGCACTGAATGTAATCATCTTGAAGTCTCTTTAAATTTTCCAAGTGAGTTATTTGATCTTGCTAGATGTCTTTCAAATCTTCCATTATATTATTTTTAATCTTATACTCTCTATGTTCTCTTACTGATGGCAAGACTTCTGCATAAGCTAAGCCTCGTAAATTTTCTGCAAAGGGCATCTAGTATCTCATAACTAAAGAATATAGACCAGATTCATTGATAAAATGTGTTCATTTTTGTATATATTTACATAGCAAAGTTTTACCACTACTGGAATTTTCATATTGTTGTAATACTTTCCATTAACAAATAGTTTTACAGCATCTCAAGAACTAGAATACCCTAAAAGGTCTGATTTGTATAAAACCAAGGATTATTCTTTACATCAGGTACCATATATGTATGCCAATTATTGTATGTAAGATTGTTATTAACAAGGTCTGTGGTCGACTCCAATAATACAAAATAAAAATATATTACATAAAATATGTTTGGACTAATTCTATAGCAAGCTCAGTGAAAAATTCATCACAAATATTTTATTTCTTATTTATTTTATTGACAATAACAATGGATCGGTCACATAATTTCTCAACAAAATATGACAGACTGTTGAAGGGAATATCGTACATTTTTTTATTTTATTTACTTTTTGTACACCAAAATAAATATTAAGTGTATGTTCTATTCACTTACAATCGGTACATTAATATTTTCTATCAAAAAATATTTTATCCTCTTTAGATCTTCCACTATTATAACCAGATACTATTCCTGAGAGATGTTTTTTAGACTGCATATCACCAACATTAAAATAATTTTTCTTGGAATACTGCTTGGATGTGACAATGTAAATAATTGGTTCTTTCTTCATCTCTACTACAACAGATAGTATATTTTGTGGTTGTAGGCATTCTTTATCTTTTTCTTGTAGTTCTTGAGCTTCTGTTTATGTTTCTGTTGCTTGTTGTTCAGTAATTTTTTGATATTGAATGGCTTTATATTCTTTTGTGTATTTCAGATATTCATGAAATGTTCCCTCACGTGTTATACACTGAAGCTCCAAAGAAACTGGTAGAGACATACATATTCAAATACATAGATATGTAAACAGTCAGAATACGGTGCTGCAGTCAGCAACGCCTATATACGACAAGTGTCTCGCGCAGTTGTTAGATCGGTTAGTGCTGCTACAATTTCAGGTTATCAAGATTTAAGTGATCTCTGAGGTAGTGGAGATTTTCCCATAGGATCATTTCATGAGGGGACCACGAATATCAGGAATCCAGCAAAACACCAAATCTGCAACATCGCTGCTGCCGGATAAAGATCATGCAAGGACAGGATCAACAACGTCTGAAGAGAATTGTTTAAATTGACACAAGTGCAGCTCTTCCGTAAATTTCTGATGATGCGCCCTTGATGAGTGAACGACACAAACCTTTACGCCTTTCCTGGGACTATTAACACCGACATTGGATTGTTGATGACTGGAAATATGTTGCCTGGTTGGACGAGTCTCGTTTCAAATTGTATCGAACTGATGGACACGTACGAGTATGGAGACAACCTCATGAATCCATGGACCTTCATGTCAGCAGGGGACTGTTCAAGCTGGTTGAGGCTTTGTAATGGTGTGGGACATGTGCAGTTGGAGTGATATGGGACACTTGATACTTTTAGATACCACTGTGACAGGTGACACGTACGTAAGCATCATGTCTGACCACCCATATCCATTCGCGTCCACTTTGAATTCCGACGAACTTGGGAAATTCCAGCAGGACAATTGACACCCCAATTTTCCAGAATTGCTACACAGTGGCTCCAAGAGCACTTTTCTGAGTTTAAACACTTCAGCTGGCCTCCATACTCCAGACATGAACATTATTGAGCATATTTGGGATGCCTTGCAACGTGCTGTTCAGAAGAGATCTCCACCCCTTCGTACTCTCACGGATTTATGGACAACCCTGCAGCATTCATGGTGTCAGTTCCTTCCAGCACTACTTCAGATATTCGTTGAGTGCATGTCATGTCTTGTTGCGGCACTTTTGCGTGCTCGCCGGGGCCCTGCACGATATTAGATGGTGTAGCAGTATCTTTGGCTTTTCAGTGTATAAAAGTTGCCACATGGGACTCTGTACGTGAAATTCCAGGATAGTTGTGATACTCCTTAGCACCACGCTCCACAGGATTGTCCACAGCTACTAAATTTCCACACTCAATCCCAGACAGACGGCAGTCGACGATGATCATCTGTCATAACAAACAGCTTATATACAGTAAGATAGTAAGTACAGCACGGCGTGTCGATGCCAGTGTGAGATATGACGCAACAGCACAACATAATCTTTATTCAACTTACTTGACAATGGCAATATATATCGTTATTGTCACAGTTCCAAATTTAACTTCTGAGGGCTAACCAAGTCCTTTGCTATGCAACTGTACATGGTTCTTTCACCCCTGAGGTTGAGATGCTTTCAGCTACATTGTCTGATCTCAACCAACACCCCTTGCTATGTGCCTAGAACAAGGGGATACTAGCCCCATTCGCAAATTTTTCTTATCTTATGATCTCAAACGTGTTACTATTCTTAACAGTCATAATTAAGCTACTTTTGTGAGTCAGCACAGTAACCCAGAGTTATACGCACTCAGATCCCATCTTTTAATATATTTAGCACTGATCTTTTTCTCGTAAATCGAATTTTTCAGGAAGGGCTGTTTCTGTTCTCCTATCCTTAAGGTACAGTGTCGAGTACATTCTGCTGTTGCCAAGGGCTATCTTTCCCCTCAAACTGTGACCTGGTTTTTAGTTTCGAAGGAAGTATTCCTACCTCAGTATTCTAGATTTTAACAAACGCCTCTTTCTCCCGTGTCTAGGACCCAGTTTTCACCCACTTTGAGTGATTGCGCTTCTGCCACGACCGCTCGTCGACACTTCCGATTACGTGGCTGTCGCTCACCTCTCATAGTTATGATGCTCTGCTGAATCAAAATCACATAACATTCGAACCACACTTCGAATTTCGACGAGGGTTGCCTTAATAAATAGCACAATTCTAGCCACGTGTTTTATTATCGCTGTACAGTAAGTTATGCTTCTTCTTAATTTAAGAGTTTACGTATTACTGGTTTCGGAAACGAGTGTAGACAGTGAAATAACCTCTCAGTGCCACGCCTCACTTATAATGTATGTACACAAAGTAGATACTTTTAAAGTGACCACAAGTACTTATTCTCAAATAAATTTTTGATCCCTTATTGATTTCCAGTTTTATATATTTTTCAAACTATCCTAGACCTTTCTGGTCATATCAGATAACATTTATCCTATTCTTATTCGCCGCCAAATAGGAGCGACATGAGCAAATACTATTTATTAAAGAAATTTAAAAATAACACATCGACGAAAGGAATCAGTTACACAATCAATTATATCAATACCACTTTATTTTCTCCTGTTCACTTTTTAAAATTTTTTCGTACTTGAAACACTCACAAAACCTTTCATACGGTGATGTCGATGGTCTGTGGATTAGGGATGGTAAGGAAAGGCTATAGGCTTTAAGACAATCGCTCTTCTGGTTGGGGGGGGGGGGGGGTAATACTCTCAGATACGAAGAGTGTAGAGAGAGTGTGTGTGTGTGGGGGGGAGGGGGAGGGAGGGGGGGTGGTACCGCCTGCAGCTGGTCGTCCATACCGCCCCCCTCTTCCGTAGCCAATCTCACACGTAACACAGCATCTGCCTTTCGTCTTACGCAACTGAAGAAGTTTACAAACAACGAGACTAAAATTGTTGGAGTGTCCTAGCTCCACCATTTTCCTGCCGTTGTGAAACATTTCGATGTAGCCTGCCCATATCCGGCTTTCTTTTAACTTACATGTGAGACATCAGCGTTTTTATACTTCCACTTTGCCTGAAAACTTTGGAAGCCTTTCCATCCATTCGACAATGTTTATGGGAATGAAAATTAACATAATATGCCATATTTGGGTATTTTTATATGTGGTAATGTGTATCCCACCTTCCATGTTACCACTTTCACCTTGACAAGTCCATAATTTAATGCACTTAAAAGCTTTATATATAACACTAGCACTTGTGGTTGCTGAGTTCTTGTGCTTCCAAACAATGCTCGAAAAGTAATTTTCTTTTAGACTTGCGCTCTTGGCAGTTTAATCCATTTTACACCATGCATATCCTTAACACTTCTCTCTATATATCACAAGCGCTATGTGCCTGCTTAGTTGTTCTCTTATAACCAGTTTAATATACACTGACGGAAAACGACTCAGCACCGAAAAATAATTAATGTAGAATAATGAAATTATGGGAATATATTATTTTAGGTAATACATTTCAGTGATGAAAATTCCAAAATCATATGATATTATTGTAAGCGCGAGATAAGCCATTGCTAATGTGAAATACTGGTACTTTAATAATCGGTGTAACCATCAGAATGTTGAATTCCAGCATGCAAACGTGCATTTATTGTGCTTTAGAGGTGCCGAATGTCAGATTGTGGGACGGAGTTCCATGCCTGTTGCACTTGTTTGGTCAATACAAGAACGTTTTCTGTGGTTTGTGGATGTAGGCATGGTGTGTCTAGCGCGCAGATAGATTGGTTGCAGGTCCTCAACTAGCGACCTCCTGGCCAACATACAGCCATCATTGGAATCAAGGCAGCTATCAGTCATGCACGATCGTCACATTCATGCCAAGTCTTTCTGCGATATCGGAGAAGGAACATCCAACTTCTCGTAGCACTATTACATGACCTCGTTCAAATTCGGTGAGGTTTGATAATGGCGTCTTTGTCGCCTTAAAGGCATTTTCGACTACCTTGAACTCACTCCTCCTACCTCAAAGATAACTAACGCTCACGACCGTTACAACGTGTCTTTCAAGCAAATCTGATTTGCATGCTCATAGTGGTTGTACTAGCGCCACTATTATGCTACTGGCGCGAAACTTGAATAGACATCATCTTACAAATGTAGAGTGTCTCCTACCAACTTTCGTTTATGCAACACAACAACATCCTATCTGATGGGCATCTCGGACATCAGGTATGAATTGACATGTTCTTCTGGGGACACGTGAAGATCCTAGTTTACAAGATTCCGGTTGACACTCACATGGACCTGGTTGCTAGGACTGTCGCAACCAAGGTAGTAGTACGTCATACTCCTGGGATTCTTGAGTTCTTAAGACAGTTGACACACTCTGTGTGATGTTAGTGACCGGCATTTTGAACAGTACCTTAAGAGATCAGTTCTACATTTGTTATGTGCTGTAATGTAAACAGACAGAACAGATAGAGCACACTGTGAAAAAAATTTACGTGTTTCGTCTGAGACCTGTTGCATTATGTTTTGTTGTGTTGTACGTTTTGGTTATTGTACCTTACGAGCTTCTTCACTGTTGTGAAACTACTTTCACAGAAACAAGGGTGTTTACCGTAACAAACCGAATAAATCACAAATAACAATCTTACTCTGTAACGAGCCAACGGAGACAATGGGTCCCATATACCAAAATACTCAAAAGGTATCTCTGAACAACCGCTAAACGTTTGTTAGTGTTCTGATTCACCCTGCATCTGTACAGTTCTGTTGTTTTATTTACAGTATTTCAATGGTGGACATAAAGTAAATTTCGTTTTTACAAACAGGGATGCTTGACGTCAGCAACGCTATACAAGGGAGACACCTCACTGGCGCATGGTCTTTGATGTGTGCTTCGTGGTTGCGGTCTGGATGATGTGTTTGGAATAGGCTGTTCTGGGCATGGATTTTGTGCGGTGTATCGGCTGTGCCGCATGTGATGAACTCTTAAATTAATTCATCATTCGCGGGTGATATTTGTTGGTACACATCGAGAACTTTATCTTTCGAAGGGTGTTAGAAAGTGAGCTAGAAAGTTACGTTTCAGAGTTTGTGTGTTGCAATGTACTGCAGTGAGTTGTAAAGCCTGTTTAAATTAATTTCTGGTGACCTAGTATCGCTAAACAGAAAATAAACTAACATCATACGACGTTCTTATTACCTGGTTTCTATGACCACAGAATCAACTAACAGTCTATAAGTTCCGATTTTTCCGAAGTTAAGTACTTCCGGACGTTGAAATTCGCAGTTGTGAATACATTTAATATATCTCTTAGCTATGCTATACCAAGCCAAAATTCTACCACTTTTCACCTTCATATGACCCACTATATCTTCGACTGGAATTTTTAACATTAATTTTATTAGTCAAAAGAAAGTAGGCAGTTTTTGTATGGAGCTCGTTTCCAGGATTATATTATCTCACTGAATTATTCGAAATTTTAAAATGAAACTTAGTAATCGGCAAATTGGCATGGCGTCTCCGAAATAATTAACTGTGTAGCAGCCAGCAGCGATAGTAAATAATCAGCGAAAATTAGGCGGAGGACAAGAAAATAAGATGTCATTTCGAGGGCTCCATCTTCATTCTTCACATGTGGTTCACGTGAAAACAACAGCAGCAACGACATTAGTTTTCAGTGGAACAAAGGCAATCAGCATGGCGCAACGGAAAGAGCTTTTGACCATTTGCAGTACTGTTGAAGTATGTGCATTTTCGGGTCTACCTGTGGATGAGGAAAATGTTGAATTCAAACACTTACTGAGCCTATGCGGTTCAGACGGCATTGGCGGCCTTGAGGTTTCAGAGTAGGATAGAGAAATTACTCAGGAGAATCGAGTGATGTTCATCTTCCAAAAAGTTTCAGAGCAATTAAAAATTTAAGTGGGAGTCTGAGTTCAAAATCAGATGTCGGAGATATGAAGTCTGAGTTAAGTAATATGAAAACTGATATAAAAACTGATAGAGGTAAACTGGAAACAGCTATCGAGCGTAATAATAGACGATAAGTTTATGACTATTAAAGCAGAAACTAAGAGCATTCATGAATCTGTAGGAAAAACTTGTGACAAAGTTAACAAGGTGGAAAAATGTGTGGGTAAAAAATCAGTAACCGAGGCCACAGTGGCAGAAGTGAGAAGTGAGAGTTAGAGCAAACTAAATTTGTCAAAGACACAGATGCTAAATTCGGCACTTTGATCGTGGTTGTTTCGGAGTGGCAAGACGAAAGAAAGAGCAACACATCTCCATTAGAACGGGTATTCGGGAAGAATCCGCATCTCGCAGGCAACCGTTTGATGAAATCCTTGCCTGCTGGATGCTGAGCAGGGTGGGTGAGTATCGAAAGAGAGGCGACAAAATGAAATAGTTAATCAGAGGAAAATACAGTATATACTGAAAACACGGTACACAGAAGGGTTCGTCTTGTGGGGGGACATGAACGTTGACTGCTAGCCCAGGGCAGCGTGACAAATATAAAGTGAACAGGAAACAGAAATCGTAGCGGTCCACTTTCATGCGGCTGCTGGTCGATCCTGATGAGCAGAGACAGAGGTAGACGGTATCAATCTGTCCGCTCTGGTTGAGGTCTGGATTACAAGAGCATTCCCTCTGTCCCTATCTGGCTTACACCAGAGCGAAGCAATAGATCTCAGCACCCCAGGACCCTGCAGCTACACCACCAGTGACCCGCCTCCCACGCTTCCTATAGGCTAAACAGAAGTATGGAATCGCCAGTTTATTCAGCAGAGAGGACGGAACATTAGAGTGATGTCGGAGTCAGCAACTTAAATTGGACTCAAACGCCTCAGTCCAGAAAGGGAGGCAGGCTTCCTCATAGGCATAAATTGAAGATAAACTGGGACAGGGTTTGCAAAAACTTGGCTGTGGCCTTTCAATATAAAAAAAAAATCCCTTAATATATACAGACGGCACTTGCACACAATTTCCCCTTCCGTTAGAAATGGTAGCTTACAGAGCCTTGAAAACAGGGTGAAAGTCACACCCTCAAAAAGTGAGTTGGCGTGGTAGATGGCATAAAACTAATGGAGGGCACTTTTATAGAGTTTTGTTTGTGTAAATGGGAAGGGACTTACACGAAGTGCCATTTGAAATGTGGAAACAAATTACCCCAATCAACTGATGTTCCAAATATCACTCTTAAGTTACATGGTATCCAACAACAGAACTTTTAAGCAAAATTTGTGAACCAATCCTAAGAAATTAATGCCAGTAATAGCAGTTAAGGTCATTTTAATGAACTTCAATAAAAGGCAAATGCATGTTTATTTATAGCGTTCTCAAATAATGTGACATATGGTCAGTGTGCAATCAGACCCATGTCATATGTCTAAAATAAAATCCCTATCTCCATTCCGTTATGTCAAAAAGAGAAACGACCAATGGACAACAACAGCTACCTTATAAAGGACTACTTTCACATACGTAAATATACACAATGTGATCAAAAGTATACGGACACCCCCAAAAATATACGTTTTTCAGAACAGGTGCATTATGCTGCCACCTACTGTCAGGTACTCCATATAAGTGACCTCAGTAGTCATTAGACATCGTGAGAGAGCAGAATGGGGCGCTCCGCGGAACTTACGGACTTCGGACGTGGTCAGATGATTGGGTGTCACTTGTGTCATACGTCTGTACGTGAGATTCCGCACTCCTAAACATCCCTAGATCCACTATTACCGACGTCATAGTGAAGTGGAAACGTGAAGGTTCACGTACAGCACAGAAGTGTACAGATCGACCTCGTCTGTTGTCTAACAGAGACCGCCGACAGTTGAAGAGGGTCGTAATGTGTAATAGGCAGACATCTATCCAGACCATCACACAGGAATTCCGAACTACATCAAGATCCACAGCAATTACTATGCAAGTTAGGCGGGAGGTGAGAAAACTTTGATTTCGTGGTTGAACGGCTGCTCATAAGTCACACATGACACCAGTAAATGCCAAACGACGCCTCGCTTGGTGTAAGGCGATTGGACAGTGGAAAAACGTTATGTGGATTGACGAAACACGGAGAACTATGTGGCGATCGGATGGCAGGGTAAGGGTCTAGCGAATGCCCGATGAACGTAATCTGCCAGCATTTGTAGTGCCAACAGTAAAATTTGGAGACGGTGGTGTTATGTTGTGGTCGTGTATTTCATGGAGGGGGCTTGTACCTCTTGTTGTTTTGCGTGGCGCTATCACAGCACAGGCCTACATTTATGTTTTAAGCACCTTCTTGCTTCGCATTGTTGAAGAAAATTCGGGGATGGTGATTGCATCTTTCAACATGATCGAGCACTTGTTCATAAAGCAGGGCCTGTGGTGGAGTGGTTACACGACAATAACATCCCTGTAATGGACTGACCTGAACCCTGTAGAGCACCTTTGGGATGTTTTGGAACGCCGTCTTCCTCCCAGGCCTCGCCGGCCGACATCGATACCTCTCCTCAGTGCAAGACTCCGTGAAGAATGGGCTGTCATTCCCCAAGGAACCTTCCAGCACCTGACTGAACGTATGCCTGCGAGAGTGGAAGGCTAAGGCTAAGGGTGGGCCAACACCGTACTGAATCCCAACATTACCGATGGAGGGCGCCACTAACTTCTTAGTCTTTTTCAGCCAGGTATCCGGATACGTTTGATCACATGATGTAGTAAGTAGCATGTATGGGAAGAAATCATCAACAGATAAGAGAATTTGGATGATTTCTTTAAAAGACCTTGAAATTACAGTTTATATGATAACCAAAATTAGATTGTAAGGAAAGAGGCAGAGACAGTATTGTGTAAGCACAACAGTAATAAAATGATAGCTAATGGAAACTAAGTAGATCTCATCTTGGGAAGGTCTAATGAACGATCTCCTCACCGGACTGTGAAGGCCTAAGGGAAGTCTACCGGCCACCGTATCTTCCTCTTCCCTCTGTCCTGCTGCGTCATGCGGGTGCGCGATGGAGGCCGTGTGGTAAGCACGCCGCACTCCCGGCCGTTTCTCCGACTTTCCAGACAGTGGAACCGCTACCTTTCACCCTAGTAGGTCCCCAACTGGTATCACGAAGATGAATGTGCGCCGTAACAGTCCTCTAGACAAGGAAAAATCTTTGACAATACCGGGAATCAAACACGGTCCTGCACATGGCAGCAATTACGCTATCCACTCAGCTTGGGAAGCCGACTAAAAAGGGATAACCCGGTTTTGAAATTAATAATGTGGTACAAAATAGATTCCAAGATAAATAAAATTCAAAATGATAAGGCTAACGTCTTACTGTTTATAGTAGTCCGCTTCCAACAGGAAAGCCACTGGAGAGGAATCTTAATCGGACACTTCAATAATCTTGGATGGGTAGACGAAAGAGGAAAATTGTTACTCTCGTTAGGGCTCAGCCTAAACTACCCTCCCTCAATTGAAGAAAAACTAAATGACAACTTCTGTAGCACAGTAGATGGAAAGAACGAACAGTGGCGGCCAAAAGTAAGCTAGGTTAGGTCAGAGGCTACACCCACCGAAATAGACGGAACGGGCTATGACCGACTATCTGACTGCCTGAACAGCATAAGTACTGTGCTCCAGAAAAATCATCCTGATGGCAATATGAGAGGCAGACATGGCAATCGATGCTTTAAATTAATCGATTTAGGTAGAGATAATCAAAAGGGCTGAGCAGCAAGAGAGATGCAGAACAGGATCCAAATGTAAACGTAAAAGAATTCAGGATAAGAAAATACTAGGTTATAATGTGCGGAAACTGGGGTTAATTTTAAATTATTTGTCATTTAGTAATATATACTCAAAATGAAATGCAAATTCTTACAAAAGATGTGATAACTTTGTACGATGGGTTTTCAATAAGTTATGCAACACTTTCTTTTTTCCTGAAAGCAGGTAGGTTTTATTCGGGATACCAGTAAACGATATTATTTACGACACCCTTTTGGTTACAAAGTCTTGTTTTTCAACATAATCTCTGTTCAGTGTGACAGCCTTACGCCACCTCACTGGGAAGGCTGGTATTCCCGCATGGTACCACTTTACTGGTCCATCTCCAAGTAAACGTATTGGTGCACCTGTAGCCTCCCCATCATCCACGTAATGTTTCCCGCACAGTGTATCCTTCTTAGGCTAGACAGATGGAAGTCGGAGATCTGGGCTGTATGGTGTATGAGGAACAGTCCAATGACGTTGTGCGAGCCGCTCTGGGGTTAGTCATCTGTTATCATGGAGAAGGAAGAGATCGTTTGCATTTTTGTGGCGACAAACACGCAGAAATCTTTTCTTCAGTTGCCTGAGTGTACCACAATACATTGCAAAGCTGATCGTTTTATCAACAGGGAGGCCATCAAACTGAATAATCCCTTCAGAGTCTCAGAAGGCTGTGGCCACGACTTTACCGACTGAGGGTGTGGCTTTGAACTTTTTCTTCAGTGGAGAGGTGGTGTGACGCCACTCCATGGATTGTCATTAGTAGTGGGACAAAGCACATCTCAGCACATTTTGTCATTGCGGGTTGCCTACATCAGGGGCAGGTAAGGACTTACAGGCCAACCTATTGTTCTCCTTTGATAGAGAGGTCATGAACCTATTGTTCCCCTTTAATTGACAGGTCATTAACCCACTGTTCAGCTAAAAGGATCCTTCCTTCTGATTAACAGGTCCTCAACCTATTGTTCCCCTGCCCCCTCCCCATCTCTCCCAACCCCTCAGGAAACCTGCCCCCTCACTGCTATAGCTACACTGTCACATCTGGGTAATTCGAATAGCCCTCTCTCACTCTTGTCAATTTTATTGACTATATAATTAAATGTATCAATTAATTAACTCCTCAATTTCTGGTAAATACCCCCCCCCCCCCCGAAAAAACTGGCAGGGAAAGGACTCAGTTGATTGGTCATTGTAAGAGAATTCGATTGCACTGTATGAAATATTGTTTAAATAATTCAGACAATGCATGGAATATTGTTTAATCATTTATGGAAATTTATAGAATATAATTTATTTATTTAGTTAAAGAATTTGTCAAGAAATCGATTGCACATTAAGTAATATTGTTTAAGCAATTTAGACAATGTGTGGAATATTCTTTATTTAAACAATTTAGTGGATTCAAGGCAGTGTATGGAACATAGTTTATTTATTTATTTAAATAATTTTTCTGGGAATCGATAATCCCCCAACCACCCCAACTGCCCCTCACTTCCCTATTTTACCAGGAAACAGGTTGCTCTGCACTGGAGAGGATGGAACTCACAAAGGGACATTTAATAGTGTATTGTTTATTTATAAAAAAAATTAGTTTCTGGTGGTTTGATTTCTCTTACTCATCATTCTTTGCTGTTTGAAAAGATGCATGTCTTGTAAGAAGTAATTATATCTATCGCCCTTTTTTTTATCCATCCTGATCATGATAGGAATACCATCATGCAACACACATCACACATATTTCACATTTAAAAACCTTTCGATCGCGTAGCACGCACTGCCTGCCGACCCCTCTCCACTGGACCGCACAGAACACTACTGCACATGCTCCCAGGAGTCAGGATGAACCATCGGTCCTCGCAAAGTGACACGGCTATTAGCTGCCGAACCATGCGCAGCTCTCCGTTGATGTCCTGCAAGCAAGAGGTGGCGTCATCCCTTTCAGTCTTGACACCTAAGAAATTCCTGTCAAAACACATGTCTAACTAGGGAACGTTGTTGGCGCGATGATACATAGCCTTTTTATCTGCGGTCCAGTGTCAGATTTGCTTAACAGATCACCCTCGCACGTGCAGCTGAAAGGTTGTCGCTGTTATACTCACGTCATGTGTATTTGTAAATAACAGCCAAGTCCTCCTGTGGATGGTCTATAAAAATATTTTTCAATGCTTCCCAGAAGAACACAGGATGCATTCTTCCTCGCGATCCTAACAGGTCAGCCTCTACGTTACTTAATAGTCCCTTCTCGGAATACGTAATGTGTTGCAGAAATAGTTAACGGTCGCTTCTGTAGGAGCTATCGTGATGTCGCAGCTTGTCTACATGGAAATTTTTGTCCTAACAGGATCTGCTTACGAAAACATCTCAGAATAATACTGAATGCATTCTTCCTAATGGGCCTAATGGGACAGCCCATCCGTCACTGAATTTACCCATCAAACTGCTGCTGCTGCCAGTGTGGGAGCACTGTTTGCCATTGTTTTCTGCAGATGAGACTTTCACCAGCAAAATTATCTTGTACAGGTCGCCATATTGCACTGACAGTTAAACCCCGCAAAACTGGTTTACAGATCGTCAAATACATGGCACGTACTCACTGCCACAGAGCAGCGCCGACGGAGGAAACTGCCGCCATAAACGCAACTCATGTGCCACAGACACAGAAGTATGTATCAGACAGAGAGAGGTCAGCCAGTCATGGACGAACCCCCCCCCCCCCCCCGCCTCTGCCCTCCCCCCTCCTTCCCCCCCCCCCCCAGCCCCCCCAGAAGGACCACAGTGGTAGGAGTTCGAACGCTATCAGTACTGCCCGCAAAATCAATTGTCATATTGAATCTTCTCAAATTTCTGCAGAATATACACGCGACACACACGGTCCCGAAGGCCACTCAACAGAAACGGGATATTAGTTCACCATTCACCAGCATAGGGGGAGCCGCGAGCTAAATCATCATAAAATGGAAACTTTCTCGAACTCTCGGAACTGCTTACTTGCTGCTGTGCTTTCTATGGCCATCTCCAGACTCACAAGATTGTTGGAAACCTTGCACATAATTACCAGTGTAACTAAAATGAAATAGAATTGCTGCTGCACTCTGACGCGTATCAATGTACTGGAAAAGGCTCCTTCTGATGGACATGGTTCTGGAACGAATCCCAATATCTATAGTTCACATAATTTTCTAAGTAAAGGGAATCTTTCACTCCACTTACGGCTATTGATATGCTGAATCTATACCTCCCTCACGATAGGACACACACTCATTTTCTCTGTACGTACCGGGACATAAGATACACTAACTTTGCACTGCAACATACACATTTCTGACAAACAGTGCAGTTATCGTTTATATGTGTAGAGATCCCGAAAAAATTATGGTATGCCCACACTCATGCCAGCTTCGTGTCACTTCTCTCTTGACTACAGGAAACTATTTGACGTTAAAGTTGTCCAGTCAGCGCTTCCAGAGGGTGTTGCATCCGGCCAAGACACTTTCAAACAAGTGTTATGAAGCACAGGCGTCTGGCATTATATGGTAATCAACAACGCTCCCGAATACGAAAGGGTTCATATACATCATCGATAGTGGTTTGTGTACTGTAATATACGTCGGAGTCGATGGTACAACAAAGAAAACCCGAGAATAAGCTTCGGGCTGCCGATGAGAGGACGTTTTGTTACAGCCATATTGCCCGTCCTGTTTGTACACTATAGCAAGTCTAGTTGAACCATTGCTTTGCTATACTGTGCTGCTGCTTACTAAATAACCCTATCATCCCTTACGTTCCAATATACTCCCCAGTGCGTTGAAATCACAATAAACCACGTCAAATTTATCCTTCACATATGACTAGACATAATTTCTTTTCCTACGGGAAGAATACACTCCTGGAAATGGAAAAAAGAACACATTGACACCGGTGTGTCAGACCCACCATACTTGCTCCGGACACTGCGAGAGGGCTGTACAAGCAATGATCACACGCACGGCACAGCGGACACACCAGGAACCGCGGTGTTGGCCCTCGAATGGCGCTAGCCGCGCAGCATTTGTGCACCGCCGCCGTCAGTGTCAGCCAGTTTGCCGTGGCATACGGAGCTCCATCGCAGTCTTTAACACTGGTAGCATGCCGCGACAGCGTGGACGTGAACCGTATGTGCAGTTGACGCACTTTGAGCGAGGGCGTATACTGGGCATGCGGGAGGCCGGGTGGACGTACCGCCGAATTGCTCAACACGTGGGGCGTGAGGTCTCCACAATACATCGATGTTGTCGCCAGTGGTCGGCGGAAGGTGCACGTGCCCGTCGACATAGGACCGGACCGCAGGGACGCACGGATGCACGCCAAGACCGTAGGATCCTACGCAGTGCCGTAGGGGACCGCACCACCACTTCCCATCAAATTAGGGACACTGTTGCTCCTGGGGTATCGGCGAGGACCATTCGCAACCGTCTCCATGAAGCTGGGCTACGGTCCCGCACACCGTTAGGCCGTCTTCCGCTCACGCCCCAACATCGTGCAGCCCGCCTCCAGTGGTGTCGCGACAGGCGTGAATGGAGGGACGAATGGAGACGTGTCGTCTTCAGCGATGAGAGTCGCTTCTGCCTTGGTGCCAATGATGGTCGTATGCGTGTTTGGCGCCGTGCAGGTGAGCACCACAATCAGGACTGCATACGACCAAGGCACACAGGGCCAACACCCGGCATCATGGAGTGGGGAGCGATCTCCTACACTGGCCGTACACCTCAGGTGATCGTCGAGGGGACATTGAATAGTGCACGGTACATTCAAACCGTCATCGAACCCATCGTTCTACCATTCCTAGACCGGCAAGGGAACTTGCTGTTCCAACAGGACAATGCACGTCCGCATGTATCCCGTGCCACCCAACGTGCTCTAGAAGGTGTAAGTCAACTACCCTGGCCAGCAAGATCTCCGTATCTGTCCCCCATTGAGCATGTTTGGGACTGGATGAAGCGTCGTCTCACGCGGTTTGCACATCCAGCACGAACGCTGGTCCAACTGAGGCGCCAGGTGGAAATGGCATGGCAAGCCGTTCCACAGGACTACATCCAGCATCTCTACGATCGTCTCCATGGGAGAATAGCAGCCTGCATTGCTGCGAAAGGTGGATATACACTGTACTAGTGCCGACATTGTGCATGCTCTGTTGCCTGTGTCTATGTGTCTGTGGTTATGTCAGTGTGATCATGTGATGTATCTGACCCCAGGAATGTGTCAATAAAGTTTCCCCTTCCTGGGACAATGAATTCACGGTGTTCTTATTTCAATTTCCAGGAGTGTAGTTTGATTACGTCTCACAAACGTCTGGTGATACATCAGAATATAAGCCACAGAAACTTTACATTGAAGCAGCGGCATAACATTTCTGACTATCAATTACAGATTTGTAAAAAAATTAAGATACTTCCACACTCGCACCAACTGCGTGAGGTTTTCACAGTGCAAAAAAGCAGTAAGTTCCATGCATAGCGACCACCACCCAAATCACACAAATTTCTCCTGACTAAGATATCATTGTGAGTGCAATGTATACCAGGTTACGTCCATTAAGAGTTAATTTTCATGGGCGGAGAAGGTGGGTCAACAAACCCTTTAACTGTTGTAGTCTAAGCACATTTTTGAGGTCCTGTTGCTAAGCATCATACTTGTTTAACACTCTGGAGCAGGAAGAGGACCACCGAGAGACGGATCTGATGTTGCAGCTGACAAAACTGAGTTTGTTACGAAAAATCAAAAGAGCATGTTAGAGCGCCATACAAAGATATTGTTTGTTACATGTGCGAGAGACGGCGACAGAATGATATAGAGCTGTTTAGATCCTGCAACATGTGTGTGCGGGAGCTGAATTTTCAAAAAGGAATACAATGTTATGTTGAAACTTATAGACCTGAATTCAAAGAATGCTTTATTCTATGCTTACAATAGACATCTGTTGTCCCTTTCGGCGCCCCAGCTGTATGTAACAGAATAATCACTATGAATCCATCGACGTTCAGTTATTCAACTTCAATTGTATGCAGAATGTCTGTGAATAGGGTATTGCCGGAGTTCTGAGGAGTGGTAATGAGTGTATTGTAGAAAGTGTTGTCATGATTAAGTTACGCTATTAAAGGGGGAAAGTGACTGTATAACTCTGCTTATTCAAGAACAGAGCTGCAGCCACACATTAGAAAGAAAAAAAATTCTAGAGCTCTTGCTACCAAAATATGTTACGACAGTGAACCTTGAGGCATAGGGATTCGCAGGAAATAGAGAATGTTATTGCTTACAGTTTATTTGGGGGGGAGGGGGTGAAACGAAGATATGTGTGTAATGTCCTCTCGTATATTTATATGAAACTGGTAATGAGTCGTCACCACGTGAATACTTTTCATTAACACATGTCCCCCACACAACATGTACCATTACTATGTGATACAGTACTGGCTATTAAAATTGCTACACCAAGAAGAAATGCAGATGATAAACGAGTATTCACTGGACAAAGATATTATACTAGAACCGACATGTGATTACATTTCACCGCAATTTGCGTGCATAGATCCTGAGAAATCATTACACAGAACCACCACCTCTAGCCGTAATAACGGCCTTGATACGCCTGGGCATTGAGTCAAACAGAGCTTGGATGGCGTGTACAGGTACAGCTGCCCAATCAGTTTCAACACGATACCACAGTTCATCAAGAGTAGTGACTGGCGTATTGTGACGAGCCAGTTGCTCGGCCACCATTAACCAGACGTTTTCAATTGGTGAGAGATCTGGAGAATGTAGTGGCGAGGGAAGCAATCGAACATTTTCTGGATCCAGAAAGGCTCGTACAGGACCTGGAACAAGCGGTCGTGAATTATCTTGCTGAAATGTAAGGTTTCGCAAGGATTGAATAAAGGGTAGAGCCACGGGTCGTAACACATCTGAAGTGTAACGTCCATTGTTCAAAGCGTCGTCAATGTGAACAAGAGGTGACCGAGTGCGTGTAACCAATGGCACCTCATATCATCAAACCGGGTGATACGCCAGTATGGCGACAACGAATACACGCTTCCAATGTGCGTTCACCGGGATGTCGCCAAACATGGATGTGACCATCATGATGCTGTAAACAGAACCTGGATTCATCCAAAAAAAATGACGTTTTGCACCCGGGTTCGTCGTTGAGTACACCATCGCAGGTGCTCCTGTCTGTGATGCAGCTGGCCGTGCGGTTTTAGGCGCTTCAGTCTTGAACCGAGCTACCGCTACGGTCGCAGGTTCGAATCCTGCCTCGGGCATGGATGTGTGTGATGTCCTTAGGTTAGATAGGTTTAATTAGTACTAGGTGACTGATGACTTCAGAAGTTAAGTAGCATAGTGTTTAGACCGATTTGAACCATTTGTGATGCAGCGTCAAAGGTAACCGCAGCCATGGTCTTCGAGCTGATAGACCATGCTGCTGCAAACGCTGTCGAACTGTTCGTGCAGATGGGGATTGACTTACAAACGTCCCCATCTGTTGACTCAGGGATCGAGACGTGGCTGCACGATCCGTTACAGCCATGCGGATAAGATGCCTGTCATCTCGACTGCTAGTGATACGAGGCCGTTGGAATCCAGCACGGCGTTCCGTATTACCCTCCTGAACCCACCGATTCCATATTACGCTAACAGTAATTGGATCTCGACCAACGCGAGCAGCATTGTCGCGATACGATTAACCGCAATCGTGATAGGCTACAATCCGACCTTTATCAAAGTCGGAAACGTGATGGTACGCATTTCTCCTCTTTACACGAGGCGTCACAAGAACGTTTCACCAGATAACGCCGGTCAATTGCTGTTTGTGTATGAAAAATCGGTTGGAAAATTTCCTCATCTCAGCACGTTGTAGGTGTCGCCACCGGCGCCAACCTTCTGTGAATGCTCTGAAAAGCTAATCATTTGCATATCACAGCATCTTCTTCCTGTCGGTTAAATTTCGCGTCTGTAGCAATTCATCTTCGTGGTGTAGCAATTTTAATGGCCACTAGTGTATATATTTTATTAGTCCTCTGACGTATGTGCAATGTACGAGCTCCGCTTGAAGCACTATGACTCTAATGTGCGATGCCACACTAATGAACCACCATCAGCGTCCCTTATGTCATTTTTTAAAAGTTTTACAGCTCTTGTTTTCTGAGTCGTATGGCGGTTAGTTCGTTAATATTTTGTTTGACTGCTTCAAGTGAATTCAAAGTGCGTAAGAGGAAGTGTTAATTACAAGAAAAACGAGGGTACGTGACTATGAAGCAGAATGCGGATGGTAGAATAGCAGATATTATGAATCTTACAGTTGACGATAACACAATCTGGAAGGACTTAAGTAAATGGACTGTTACTTTCTTTCAAATTCATTCTAACAGGAGCAATTAGTGACAGCAGCGAAATGATAAATTTGCTGTCATACCGTTAAACATCATCATGTCTTTGAAATCAGTGAACTGTACTTTCACGCAGAGCTCCATAGTGTTTAATGTTCCCAAAGTCGCAACAAATGTGACGTTGGGCATCACAAAATCAACGGCAATTGTAAAATAATTCTTAGCACCTGACACTGTCAATGAAATACTTGGTACAGCTGTTCGCAACTAAAAACAACCTTTTCTATAATCTTTCACTTTTTTAAACTTGAGAGAAGCAGCCCGCTTCGCCCTGATTCCTCCTTCCCAAATTGCGTCCGTTTGTAGTCAATTTTCGGGAAATGTTCCGATAAAGAAATTGTGGCAACACTAGATACATACACTCCTGGAAATTGAAATAAGAACACCGTGAATTCATTGTCCCAGGAAGGGGAAACTTTATTGACACATTCCTGGGGTCAGATACATCACATGATCACATTGACAGAACCACAGGCACATAGACACAGGCAACAGAGCATTCACAATGTCGGCACTAGTACAGTGTATATCCACCTTTCGCAGAGATGCAGGCTGCTATTCTCCCATGGAGACGATCGTAGAGATGCTGGATGTAGTCCTGTGGAACGGCTTGCCATGCCATTTCCACCTGGCGTCTCAGTTGGACCACCGTTCGTGCTGGACGTGCAGACCGCGTAAGACGACGCTTCATCCAGTCCCAAACATGCTCAATGGGGGACAGATCCGGAGATCTTGCTGGCCAGGGTAGTTGACTTACACCTTCTAGAGCACGTTGGGTGGCACGGGATACATGCGAACGTGCATTGTCCTGTTGGAACAGCAAGTTCCCTTGCCGGTTTAGGAATGGTAGAACGATGGGTTCGATGACGGTTTGGATGTACCGTGCACTATTCAGTGTCCCCTCGACGATCACCAGAGGTGTACGGCCAGTGCAGGAGATCGCTCCCCACACCATGATGACGGGTGTTGGCCCTGTGTGCCTCGGTCGTATGCAGTCCTGATTGTGGCGCTCACCTGCACGGCGCCAAACACGCATACGACCATCATTGGCACCAAAGCAGAAGCGACTCTCATCGCTGAAGACGACACGTCTCCATTCGTCCCTCCATTCACGCCTGTCGCGACACCACTGGAGGCGGGCTGCACGATGTTGGGGCGTGAGCGGAAGACGGCCTAACGGTGTGCGGGACCGTAGCCCAGCTTCATGGAGACGGTTGCGAATGGTCCTCGCCGATACCCCAGGAGCAACAGTGTCCCTAATTTGCTGGGAAGTGGCGGTGCGGTCCCCAACGGCACTGCGTAGGATCCTACGGTCTTGGCGTGCATCCGTGTGTCGCTGCTGTCCAGTCCCAGGTCGACGGGCACGTGCACCTTCCGCTGACCACTAGCGACAACATCGATGTACTGTGGAGACCTCACGCCCCACGTGTTGAGCAATTCGGCGGTACGTCCACCCGGCCTCCCGCATGCCCACTATACGCCCTCGCTCAAAGTCCGTCAACTGCACATACGGTTCACGTCCACGTTGTCGCGGCATGCTACCAGTGTTAAAGACTGCGATGGAGCTCCGTATGCCACGGCAAACTGGCTGACACTGACGGCGGCGGTGCACAAATGCTGCGCAGCTAGCGCCATTCGAGGGCCAACACCGCGGTTCCTGGTGTGTCCGCTGTGCCGTGCGTGTGATCATTGCTTGTACAGCCCTCTCGCAGTGTCCGGAGCAAGTATGGTGGGTCTGACACACCGGTGTCAATGTGTTCTTTTTTCCATTTCCAGGAGTGTAGAAAGCTGAACTTAAAGTTATGGCGAAATGGGGCGAGCATTACCTACATTTGATCTTACATTCGGTTTTATCGAATAGAAAAAAATCCGACAACCATTTCGACACAGTAGTGCTCGTAGATCAGCACGAAAGTGTCCAGTGTGGTCAGACCGGGACAGACTTGACCAGCGTGCTCAGACCAGCATTCATCTGCTGGTAGGATAGAATGCTGTGTTCTTATTGGCTGCCTGAGGGAAGCGGTGGGTGGAGGGGGGGCAGAGGGTATATAAATACCACTCCATCCCTCAGTCATCCTCATTCTGTCGTCAACTGCTATAGTATGAAGTCAATCTTCTTGCCCTCGATCGTGCGTGTAACTTTGCTCCTTTGCTGCTTGCGTGTGACCAATTTACGTGAATAAAAAAATGAAACGTTCAGCAGCAGCATCAAGCGCCGTCGCTAGTGCCAATGGCGGGAAACGGCAGAGACCGTTACAGCAGGATGGGGAACTTCCTGGTGTAATGGTACGTGAATTACGTAACCATTACGGCACCTCACCTCACCCTCTCGGTACCAGCAATATTCTACTGTGTTTCTGTAAAATAGTTAACATATATCTATGACAACATTCAGATTTGATTTCATTAATGTAGAGGTACTTCGATACATCGATATGTTTATATTGGAATGATATTATTCTTATGTGTATTCTTTCTTTTGTCACTATGATGTTTGTCGTACTTGTAACTCTGATTTTTGGGTGCTTAAATGGTTACTGGAGAGTCAAGCTTTGGTCGTCATGTTAAAAAGACGCAAATTGTAGTCAGTTTATGAAATGTGAACTTTAGCAGTGAGGAAGAAGTTTTCAAGTATGTTTTATATTGTGAAGTAATGTTTTGGAACGAGTTACGTGATATTGCAACAAAAGTAATAAAAAAAGATGTGTAACTAAAAATCGGGGTGCTGATTACTTTTTTACATCAGCATTGTCCTAACTTGCAAAAGTTTGGTCTTCAAGAATGGTTTATAAAACACATCTATAAAACTTTTGAATATCACAGAATAACACCTAGGCCTCTTTGCATGCGAGCTTGGAATCATCACTACCTAGATTTTCGACGATTGAGCCATGAGTTCACAACGAGGCCAGCGTGGAAAACACCAAAAGATGAGTGCCTAGTTTATCCATTACTTCAAGAAATGACTTTATTAACTGTGCTCTAATGACACCTGCCACATAATATAACTTTGTTGTTGCCCGAAAATGCAATATTTAGCAGCGTGAGCAACACTAAAATCGTAATTAATTTTTGACCTTTGTTGTGGTTGGGTCGTTAGACTGGTATATATAGATTCAAATCTCTAACTATTACTTTTCTCTTCCACTAAGAAAAAAAATTAAAAGGTCCAATGACATTGTCGTTCAGGAGGCTCAAAGCGTGAGAGTTTGGCCGCCGTATTGCAAGTCCTTTTTAGTGAAAGCGACTTGGGCGGATTGCGGGTAAATGCCGATGAAGGACACACAACAGCCCATCCCCTGCCGGGAATCGAACCTGGGCCCCTTGAATGGTAGGCGGAAACGCTACCACTACACTACTGAGACAGACTTCCACTAAGAATTTCATAGTACTGAAAACACTGCTTCTTCTAAGTGCTTAAGCGCATTTCCACCAGCACCAAAGCGTGGATGAGATGAATCCTGTGATGCAAACAGCAGAGACAGTGGCATCAGCATTAGCAGCTTGGGGAGCATTGTAAGTATAAATTCCATCTTTACACTACTATAGTGACCAGCAAGTCTGGAGATGATTTCAAGATATCAAAATCGATGGTTATAACACTTTTCACTAAGAATTTCGTATTGAATACATGTCTTATTGTTTGAGCATAAATCCAGCGGGTAATTGGAGAGGGCGAGAGGCTACAGCTGCAGGAAGAGCAACAGCAGTGGCAGGAACAGCAGTGGTTACAGCTACACCAGCAGCAGCAAGAACAACAGTGGCATCAGCAGCAGCAGCAATATCATTGTAAGCAGTATATAAATCTTTCACCAAATACACAATATGCTGCGACCAATGATTATGGGGTTGTTGTAGATGATTTAGAGGAACTACATCTACATCCATACGCCACAAGCCACCTGACTGTGTGTGGCGGAGGGTATCTTGAGTACCTCTATCGGTTCATCCTTCTATTCCAGTCTCGTATTGTTCGTGGAAAGAAGGATTGTCGGTATGCTTCTGTGTGGGCTCTAATCTCTCTAATTTTATCCTCATGGTCTCTTCGCGAGATATACGTAGGAGGGAGCAATATATTGCTTGACTCCTCGGTGAAGGTATGTTCTCGAAACTTCAACAAAAGCCCGTACCGAGCTACTGAGCGTTTCTCCTGCATAGTCTTCCACTGGAGTTTATCTATCATCTCCGTAACGCTTTCGCCATTACTAAATGATCCTGTAACGAAGCGCGCTGCTCTCCGTTGGATCTTCTCTATCTCTTCTATCAATCCTATCTGGTACGGATCCCACACTGCTGAGCAGTATTCAAGCCGTGGGCGAACAAGCGTACTGTAACCTACTTCCTTTGTTTTCGGATTGCATTTACTTAGGATTCTACCAATGAATCTCAGTCTGGCATCTGCTTTACCGACCATCAACTTTATATGTTCATTCCATTTTAAATCACTCCTAAAGCGTACTCCCAGATAATTTATGGAATTAATTGCTTCCAGTTGCTGACCTGCTATATTGTAGGTAAATGATAAGGGAGCTTTCTTTCTATGTATTCGCAGCACATTACACTTGTGTGCATTGAGATTCAATTTCCATTCCCTGGAGCATGCGTCAATTCGCTGCAGATCCTCCTACATTTCAGTACAATTTTCCATTGTTACAACCTCTCGATATACCACAGCATCATCCGCAAAAAGCCTCAGTGAACTTCCGAAAACACGGCATGTACCTGGGAACCCGTGTCTATGGCCCTCTCAGTCTCGTGGACGAATAGCGCGAGTTGGGTTTCACACGATCGTCTTTTTCGAAACCCATGCTGATTCCTACAGAGTAGATGTCTAGTCTCCAGAAAAGGCATTATACTCGAACATAATACGTGTTCCAAAAATCTACAACTGATAGACGTTAGAGATATAGGTCTATAGTTCTGCACATCTGTTCGACGTCCCTTCTTGAAAACGGGGATGACCTGTGCCCTTTTCCAATTCTTTGGAACGCTACGCTCTTCTAGAAACCTACGGTACACCGCTGCAAGAAGGGGGGCAAGTTCCTTCGCGTACTCTGTGTAAAATCGAACTGGTATCCCATCAGGTCCAGCGGCCTTTCCTCTTTTGAGCGATTTTAATTGTTTCTCTGTCCCTCTGTCGTCTATTTCGATATCTACCATTTTGTCATCTGTGCGACAATATAGAGAAGGAACTACAGTGCAGTCTTCATCTGTTAAACAACTTTGGAAAAATACATACAGTATTTCGGCCTTTAGTCTGTCACCCTGTGTTTCAGTGCCATTTTGGTCCCAGAGTGCCTGGAGATTTTGTTTTGATCCACCTACCGCTTTGACGTAAGACTAAAGTTTCTTAGGATTTTCTGCCAAGTCAGTACATAGAACTTTACTTTCGCGTTCATTGAACGCCTCTCGCATAGCCCTCCTCACACTACATTTCGCTTCGCGTAATTTTTGTTTGTCTGCAAGGCTTTGGCTATGTTTATGTTTTCTGTGAAGTTCCCTTTGCTTCCGCAGCAGTTTTCTAACTCGGTTGTTGTACCACGGTGGCTCTTTTCCATCTCTTACGATCTTGCTTGGCACATACTCATCTAACACATATTGTACAATGGTTTTGAACTTTGTCCACTGATCCTCAACACTATCTGTACTTGAGTCAAAACTTTTGTGTTGAGCCATCAGGTACTCTGATATCTGCTTTTTGTCACATTTTCTAAACAAAAAATCTTCCTACCTTTTTTAATATTTCCATTTACGCCTGAAATCATCGATGCAGTAACCGCTTTATGATAGCTGATTTCCTGTTCTGCGTTAACTGTTTCAAATAGTTCGGGTCTGTTTGTCACCAGAAGGTCTAATATGTTATCGCAAGGAGTCTGTTCTCTGTTTAACTTCTTAACGTAGTTTTCAGATAATGCACTTGAAAAATTTTCACTCGATTCTTTGTCCCTGCCACCTGTTATGAGCGTTTGAGTCTCTCAGTCTATATCCGGCAAATTAAAATCTCCACCCAGAACTATAACATGGTGGAGAAATCTAGTCGAAATATTTTCCAAGTTATCCTTCAGGTGTTCAGCCACAACAGCTGCTGAGCCAGGGGGCCTATAGAGACATCCAGTTACCATGTCTGAGCCTGCTTTAACCGTGACCTTCACCCAAATTATTTCACATTCCGGATCTCCGTCAATTTCGTTCGGTACATATTATGTTTTCACTAACTATTTCATATTGTTGCATTATATGTTTTGTATACATGGTTTCTTTTTAAAATGTTTCAGCGTTTACGTAATATCTTGTCGCTGGTATCGTCGTAGGTGATTTCGAGGATAAAAATCGATAAACGTTACGAATACTATGTCATCTAAACGAGGTCCCGTGCGGTGTGCTTCGCCGGCAAGAGCGCCGCTAGTCGCCGTGCGGGAAGCCGCCCCCCGCCCCTGCCTCCACCGCTACCCCTACCACTGTCGCCACAGTATCGCTCTGGCATCCATAGGCCGCTCTCGCTTAGGCTGCACGAACCAGGCTGCTCTCGGCGGGCCCCCTTCCGCAACGTCTCCTCCTCCTCCTCTTCCTTCGACGTCACGTCCTCGCCGATCACGTGGGGTACGGAACATACCCCTGACCACCTTACCAACTCCATCGACTAGTTGTAATTATAGTATTAGAGAAGATCCTGTGGCTAGTGACAGTTCTTTTTCCCGTCATTTCAGTGAAGGACATGTGGTCAGTGATACTATGCCTTAGTAAGAATACTCGGCGATTGCAGACGCCATTGAGGAGCGAATCTCGTTCACGAGGATCGCTACTGCTGCAAGGAAAGAAAGAATACTGATTATTCGTAAGCAGAATGAGTATATATATTACCTGTTTCACTCTGGCTCCATGACATCTCGTCACGATGACAAAGGTCTCAATCTATCTCCCAGTGTGATATTTCGCCCTCGCCTTAATTTGTGAAGATCCATCGATTCATTTCCCCTATATCGCCTGCAACATAATGATTTAATAATAATAAAACATAGAGACACAGGAACCACAGGAAACAGAAAAAAAATATTTTCTAAGAATATACACTCACGTGAGATCTGCGATGGCTGCTCCACAAATCCAGAACATACCCCTTCGTATCCCTCTTCTTCAATGTTAGGAAATCATCTACAACAACAAATAATATACACCATATTACGTATACGATGAAATTTAATTACATACACACAGTACTGTGGATATATATATATATACTAAAACATTATTATATTCTTAGTGAAATGAAAAAAAGGAGTAACTTTTATTGATTCTGATCCTCTAAATCATATACTGTAGCACCAGTGACAAGATATTATGTAAACGGTGAAATTTTTTTGAAAGAAACCATGTATACAAGACATATAATGCAACGATATGAAATTCTTATATATCGATTTAGTCCCTCTAAATCATCTACAACAACCGCATACTCGTCAGTCGCAACGCATTACGTATTTGATGAAAGATGTAAATACTACTTATGATGATATTGCTGCTGCTGCTGCTGCAGTTGTTGCCACTGCTGCTGCTGATGATGCCACTGTTGTTGTTGTTGCTACTGCTGGAGCGGCAGTCGTTGCTGTTGCTGTTGCTGCTGATGCAGCTGATGCTACTGAGAGAGGACAAGTTACTCTCTCCCCTATTTTTCGCATTCCGAAAATTATTAAAGATTTCATTACAACCAGACGCACCTTGAGCAAGACTCTAGAAATTTAACAGCATGAGCAGTCGTTGATGGAGCCAGATAGGGCACTAAAAGCATGAGGTATTTTTGTGATTCTTAGCTCGTAGTAGCGGCATGTTGGGAGTTGAAAGCAACTGATGGTGAGCCCATCCCTTAGTAGATCTTGCCGCACAGGTCCGCAACCATACAGGGCAGACAGGTCAGCATCTCGTTGAGCGGGGTCTCCAGCAAGACGTTACCGCAATTCCTGCCGTGGCGCCAGCCGAATCTTGGGCTGGGGGCGTCTGTCTGAAGGAACGCGTCTACACAGTGGAGTCGTAAAATGGCTCTGAGCACTATGGGACTTAACATCTGAGGTCATCAGTCCCCTAGAACTTACAACTACTTAAACCTAACTAACCTAAGGACATCACACACATCCATGCCCAAGGCAGGATTTGAACCTGCGACCGTAGCAGTATCTCGGTTCCGGACTGAAGCGCCTAGAACCGCTCGGTCACCGCGGCCGGCAGTGGAGTCGTAAACCAGGCACTGTGTGCAGAGCCGCGCGTAGAAAAATTTCACCAGTTTTCGTGTTCGCCGATAGTGCAAATAGGCCAGTGAACCATTTCCTGGCTGCCTCAGTTGTATAAGGAAAGGATCCGGCGTCTGAGAAACGGTTGGAGATGGAATCTTTATTTTTTTTTAACCTCATACATAGGACTCACAAGCTCAAAGACACAGCTGATTTAGATAAAGATCTTCAAGACTGTTTGTGTTAGCTTGTTGCCATGGGAAGCGCAGGACGTCGGAGAGAATCATCTTTCGCCTGTGCGAAAACTTAAAAAAGCCAGTAATTGGCGCTTTCTTTTTTTTCAGAGACACAGGTTTCCTAACTCTTGCCCTGGTCCGACGTCAGTTTGTGCTGATATGTTGAAGGGGAGATTTAGCGCCTCTAGGGCCCTGTGATTGGCTCAAGATGGGGTGAAGGTGGTGTCGTTCATGCACTTGGCGGAAAAATGGAATTTTTTTTCTGTAATGGTGCAAGGCACTCGGGAACGGGGCTTTGGTCTGGGAGGCTCTTCTAGTAGAGGCTCGGGCATTTGTGGTTGGTACTTGAAACCTCTCCTCAGACTACCTTCACTTATGAGTAGTTTAGACTGGGGAGCCTGTGGTGAAGTTTTTATCGTACGGACAATGTGACTTGAAATGTCTCGGACGGCTCTTTTGCCGAGGGTACACTTAGTCTTTTTTGGTTTACCAGTCTTGACGTTTGGTATCCTTGTGTGCTCTGTCGTTTAAGTGAGCCAAGATGGTCCTTGGTACGACCAGCGAACGGGTGTGTCACACACTGAAATCTATCGTGATTTCAGGGTTCTGGCAGAGAGTAAGTTGTGATCCGTCTGCCTGTTCGCTAGAGCGTGATAATTTTGAATTTCTTTCGTGGCTGTGAACGATTTAGAGGTACCGCCTCAGCGTCTCACCCCTGCCGCACACCTCTCGCCAGCTGCAATTTACATCGCCGCACGAAGCAAACAGGGTAACGTAAGGCCGCTCCGGCATTGTCAGGGCCTGCAGATCTCAATCGCCACTTGCTCACAGCAGTACCTATACAGGGTGGTCCATTGAACGTGACCGGGCAAAATATCTCACGAAATAAGCGTCAAATGAAAAAACTACCAAGAATGAAACTTGTCTAGCTTGAAGGGGGAAAGCAGATGGCGCTGCCATAGGTCAAACGGATATCAACTGCGTTTTTTTAAATAGTAACCCCCATTTTTATTACATATTCGTGTAGTACGAAAAGAAATACGAATGTTTTAGTTGGACCACTTTTTCCGCTTTGTGACTTAACTGCTTATGGGACTTAACTGTTAAGGTCATCAGTTCCTAAGTTTACACACTACTTAACCTAAATTATCCTAAGGACAAACACACACACCCATTCCCGTGGGAGGACTCGAATCTCCGCCGGGACCAGCCGCACAGTCCTTGACTGCAGCGCCTAAGACCACTCGGCTAATCCCGTGCGACTACGGTATTCAATCAATGACTTGTTTAGCATAATTTATGTCTGTTTTTTTAGAAAAAATAAATGTTGTTTGAACACTAAAATTATGCCAGCACAATCTATCATTTAAACAGTCCCTACTAGCGTTAACTTCCATTGTGGCGATCCTGCCAGTACCTCGGATACATGGCTCCTTCTGTGACCGTCAGATCGTAGATAGTGTTCCCTAGTGAAGTTTCTGTACCCCATGTTTATTATGGTGCACTGGGTAGAGTAGATTCACATTGCTGCGGCCTAGACATAGCACTAATATTTATGTATTGTATGTGTGTATTTTCGTCTTGTGGTTGTATCTTCTGTGTCACTTGATTGTTCGTTTCTGACGGCGAACGGCGTTGTGCTGATTTGACAGAATGGATTAAGATTTTAATTTGTCAGCATAGACAAGCATGCTGTTTCCAGAATGAGATTTTCACTCTGCAGCGGAGTGTGCGCTGATATGAAACTTCCTGTCAGATTAAAACTGTGTGCCGGACCGAGACTCGAACTCGGGACCTTTGCCTTCGCGGGCAAGTGCTCTACCAAGTGAGCTACCCAAGCACGTCTCATGCCCCGTCCTAACAGCTTTACTTCTGCCAGGTTCGCAGGAGAGCTTCTGTAAAGTTTGGAAGGTAGGAGACGAGATACTGGCAGAGATAAAGCTATGAGGACGGGGCGTGAGTCGTGCTTGGGTAGCTCAGGTGGTAGAGCACTTGCCCGCGAAAGGCAAAGGTCCTGAGTTCGAGTCTCGGTCCGGCACACAGTTTTAATCTGCCACCAGGAAGTTTCAAGCATGCTGTTATTTGAATTCGTTGTCAGGAACTAGGAATCAGTAGCTCACAGAAGCGAAATTTAGAGTAAGATCTGTGTGCATACAAGAAGCGAGGCACGTTTGCTACAGAGTAGCGGAAGTAATTGTGTTTGGTTAACCATGGATGCACTTCAGATTATTAGCAGTGACCAGGCAGATATTACACAGGATTCTAAGGGGATGCAGTTGCAGACCGGGCAGAAATGCTGAACATAAACCTGGGGAGCATGAAGACATGTCTCAGTCAGGTGATGGAAGTGAACAGGAGACCGCAGCAGAACGAAATATGGCGCTGCTGGTACGAGACGACCATGAGAGACACTGGTAGACCAGAATCACGAACGAAACGTCACAGAATGATTGAATCTCGTTCATCTAGTCCTGGAGGTGCTGGCGGTGGATCTCAGTTTGGGGCACTTATGCAATTCATGCAAGAGGCAGTTAAAAAGAGACGAAAGGAAGAGGAGGAAAGACACAAATTAGTTATAGGAACGGTCACAGACGGTATATATGGAGTCAAGAAAGAGATCGCAGGAATCCAAAAAAAGTTAGAGAATGTCAAGAAAACGACACGAGAAACGCTTGAGGTCGCGGACCAGGCGAAGCGCGATGCCAAAACAGAGCGGCTGGTAGCGCAAGTAGCACGATAAGGACGCATCACTGGCAAAAGAACAAGTTAAAATGGCAAGAACTGAGGTGTGTATGACAAAAACGGCATTTGCAACTCTCCAAAAGCAAATAAAAAATTAGTTAAACAAACGCAGGAAAAAATGAGCGAAGCTGCGAAGCGACTGAAACAGACAGAAATGAAACAGGCCGAAATCTCTGAAGTTAAAGATCAGCAGACCGGAGTCGCCGCGCAACAAAACGAGTTGGCAAAGGACGTAGGGCAGGCACATGAGCGGGACGCGCACTTTCAAACACAATCACGTCCGGTAGAGTGCCATCGAGAGCATCACAGAAGTGAAGAAAATGTTTTGCGAGTCTCTGAACCGCTTTATGAAGACACATCCCCTGCACATGGGCGAATGGAGCAGGAAATTGCTTCTGCTGCGGCGAAACGCGTAATAGAAAATGCTCCGTCGGTAACACGCAGAATGTCAGAGACCGAGACGGAAAACAATGGAACACGTCTACGGAGGTCAGAAACGTTATTACTTGAATCTGACAACACGAGGGGATACCATAACAATGCATGGGGATCATTGGGGCACGGATACATGGAATCACACGCTGCAGACGAGAGGGAAAATTCGTATGGTGGATACGTCGTACCTTTCGACTACAAACTTTCCTTGAGCATCCAGAATTTTCAAGTGTACAAGGAGGCAAACACCGCATTACACCAAAACACCTAGATGACACAGTACGATCACGTGCTACTAGAATCCTGACAACTGAAGTAAAAGCTCCAGTTTGTCTGTGGTTTCTTAGAAGGGTGGATTGCAGAACATAAACGCGTAGTTGCGGAGAGTTGTCACTCCTGCTAAGAAGTTAAGGTCGCATTCCTTAGCACATACTGGTCACAAGGCACACAGGAAAGGATAAAACAGAAGATCATGTTAGGAAAGAACTTACAAGTGTCTGGATTCCGCAGTCCTGTCACATTCTTCGAATCCCTGGTTAAGACGAACCGATTCTTGGATCAACCGTATAGTCCCAACGAAATTATAAGGTACGGCTACATTAAATTACCTTTACGTTACCAGTAACTGCTCACCGGTAGATGCAGCGATTCAATTGAAGCTTTCGAGAGTGCCCCGTGCGAACTCGAGCAGGTGAATGAAATTCACAGCTCGCGGGGGAGAAGCGGAAGTAATGACCGTAACTGCCTGGATACGCCAGAGAGAAATGGCGATCAACGAAATGGGTGAAAACATTGATCGAATCGAAACTAAAATTCAATATTCAATGGGAATAACCAGCCCTCATGGGAAAATAGAAGAAGACGAGGAAATTATAGCCATAACAACCACAACAACTACCGACGAAACGGAAACAGGAGAGAGCAACGGAACTCTAATTATTATCAACGGGATTCTAGGGGCCAACAGCAAAGCAATAGCAGGACATACAACGATCAAGGTCGAGGGAATGACCAGCTGAGGAAATATGTGGAATTGAGGCCACCTGACCCATCGCAAGGGTCACGCAGAGAAAATTCAAACGGGAATTGATACACAGCCGAAAACAAAGCCGCAGCAACTATTGGAACGAGCGATATTAACATTTAGACTACTAAGATACAAGAGAACTTCAACCGGAGGAGAAGGTGCAGTAAGTAAATAGTCTCCGTGGATGAACTATTTAACGTAATTTAATGTTGGTATTGTGTTGCTTAGCATAATTTTACATTTTTTCTATTTCGGTATTATTTTGTTTGTTTGTCATTTCCATTAGTTTTCAGCATGAGTCCTTGTTGAACGTGGTCAGTTTCAGTGTGTGAAATCTTATGGGACTTAACTGCTAAGGTCATCAGTCCCTAATCTTACACACTACTTAACCTAAATTATCCTAAGGACAAACACACACAACCATGCCCGAGGGAGGACTCGAACCTCCGCCGGGACCAGCCGCACAGTCCATGACTGCAGCTCCGCAGACCGCTCGGCTAATCACGCGCGGCGAACGTGGTCAAATGAGTTGCGTATTTATGACGTCTTCACTCGAACATTCACTGGCAGGTGGTAGATTGAATTCAAATTCAGTTGCAAATTATATCTAATCAACAACTGGCAATTTTTGTGGCATACCAAACCATTCACGTAGCAATACAGAATACTCCAAAACAACTGAGTTCTGCTGTTATTTCTTTGGACCTCACAACTGTTGCCCGATTTCGACTCCCACGAGAGCGAAGAGGTCAGTGGAAGTTGACCACAATTGAGCATTGTACTCTGTCATAGCATTCCCGTACCACCATTGTCACTGAAATTGTTTCTGTTGACTTTCCGTGGTTTCTTGTACACTGCCCAAGGGACGGATGTACGTCACTTTATGTTTTTCGTAGTGTCAAGACGGTAAATCGTGCCATAGTTCATGTGCGTCTCGATTTTCGGATGTGTTTCGTATGGTGTTAGCGGTACGCTGGCCGAGGTGGCCGAGCGGTTCTAGGCGCTTCAGTCCGAAACCGAGCGACCGCTACGGTCGCAGCTTCCAATCCGGCCCCGGCATGGATGTGTGTGATGTCCTTAGGTTAGTAAGGATTAAGTAGTTCTAAGTTCTAGGGGACTGATGACCTCAGAAGTTAAGTCCCATAGTGCTCAGAGCCATTTAAACGAATTGTTAGCGGTCCCCGCTTTAGGCACTTGTCGATTCTAAGACGCGGTGTGTTATGAGACATTGCCTGTTGTGTGATTAGCTTTCTTGTGGTGAAATTTTGCCAGCACCATGTGAGCGCTGTCGGCGAAATATTGCGCATGGAAAATTAGCAGGGAGAAGTGCAAGTCACGGTAGAGTGGTGAATCCCAGACCCGGAAATATGACGCAGAAACGAAATGATGGACCATGGATGAGACTTACATTAGAAAAATATTTATACATATACATAATGCAGTGTACCTGTGTTTCATTTCAGCAGCAGCGATCCTGACAGAGGAGACCGGAGGCATCCTTGTACTGTGTAAAGTTACGTGTATATAATGATAAATGCCACTACAAAGATTGCAGACAAACCACCAGCACTTGAGTCAGTAGACGCACTTCTTGACCACTTCAGCATCAGCAGACAACACCGCCAGACATAGAAAAATAAAGGAGGCGTATATAAGGATTAAAATGCATGAAAATTCGCTTTGGTAGTATTAGCAAAGGCATAGGGTAGTACAATGAATTGATATTTAGTATTAGGAGAAGTCTGCCGATTTGGTGGAAGTATAGAGACAGCGCCAGCGTAAAATTCGGGTGCATGACAGGAGTATAACTAACGAAAAACACGTGCACACAAACAAAGAAACCTCACACCACATAATTTACGTCCATACAACGTTAACAGGGCACTGCAGTCATGAAATTTATTTTTGGATTTGCGTCCTTAGTAATAAAATAAATAAATATATTAAGTAAAAAAATGTACTCATCATTATTTTCTTTTCTGTAAATTGAATATATCGATGTAATGACATTTGTGAGACAATATGGCACCTGACTACACTTGAGGATTGTGCAGACTCTGGATCCAACACTACAGACTCGACATCACACCACAGGCCAGCCAGCGAAAGGCGAGCAGAGCGAGCAGCCTTAATGACGTCACGCAGCCCCACATCTATAGCCAGCGCAACAGCAGGACGCCACCAAGTGCCGACAACAACCCCCTAGCGGCCAACGACCCTCCAGACCGCTAATTGAGGGACAAGCGAGTCGCATATCAACACAGTCGAACCGAGCGCCCAGCTCAATCGACTCAGCGGGGTGCCGAGAGTGATGTGTCCCATCGACAACAGCGAGCTAATCCGATGCCCTGCGCCGGCATTCGTGTTACGATGTAGAGGCGAACAGGAAGAACAGGCCTGTCCACATCCCACTAACACTGAATGGGTTTCTACACCACGGGGCGGATTGCACGTCAAATGCAACGCTGCCACGCCAGTTCCTGGCGGCTGACTGTGGCCTGACCAGGACGAGGCCAAGGGTCCTGCTGCAGCCCGTAAGTTGGCCAAGATTCCGTTTGCTGACCAGACACCAGATGCTGCAAGACGAGAGGGAACACAAGAGACATCTGCCGCTACTTCTGCCATGTCATGTGCAGGGTGAGAGGCCATTCCACTCTGGTGCAAATTGCTGCTCCTCAGTCCTATCAATCATGGTTTGGGTGTGTGCATAGGTGCCATGTTCTCAATTTGACATTTTCAATTGTAAAATTTGTCTCCCCAGGTACTGTTGTGGAGGGAGCGATATGATACCTTTCTGTAGTATCATTATGTAATATCTTTTTGTGTTTTTGTATGTATCAATTGAACTGTCTTCATTGTGAGGGCTATGTTTATTCTGTATATTTATTAATGATCTGATTATGTGCCTGTATTTGTTTTCATGTTGTAGGAAAGGATACAAAATCTACACAACGTAGGTAATAAGACAAACAGATTACACATGTAATTTCCTTGTTTACTGAGAATTTGAGAATGTACGTGTTTGATGATTGAGACCAAATGAGTGATAGAGCAGGGGTACATGAAGGAGCAGAGAACAGTTCATAGTCCAGGACATTGTAAATGATTATGGACATTAGACATCTCTGACCTCAGGATATGGTATGAATGGGTATATTTATTTGCAGCAAGGCCTTTTAACCACCTATCAAATGTTTAACTGAAATCTGTGATGTAGCAATCACCCCTGGGTCTAATGTAATTCATACTACTCCCAACAGTGTTTTCATGTACTCTTGCTGGCTTGCTGCTTCATGTGAGTGAATAAACCCTGGAATGAATGAGGTCAAGCTAAGATGTGTTATAGCAATGGACAATCCTGATTCACAAAGTTACGTTTTTCACATATATATTGGTTATCAGGATGACACTCTCCTACTGTTTTCAATTATTTCCTCTGGTTCGTGTCACACTAAACAATATTGTAGTAAGACACTTTCCATGGAGAAAGCAACAGCAGGTGGAGGACAGTGAGAGAGGACCAGTTACTCCTATTTTTCCATATGGAAAATTATTAAAGATAGAAAATTACTCGCCTGAGAAGACGCTGATAGGCCCTGGTAGGGAGATAAAAGCATGAGGTGTTTTTATGATTCTTAGCTTATAGAAATGGCATGTTGGGAGTTGAAAGTAATTGGTGGCGAGTCAATCCCCTAGTAAATTTTACCAGCTCGGTTCACATATATACAGGGAAGACAGGGCAGACTCGTTGAGACTGGTCTCCAGCACAACATTGCCGCAATTCCTGCTGTGGCACCAGCCGAAGCACGGGCTGGGGACGACAGTCCAAGGGAATGCATCTACACAGTGGAGTCGTAAACCAGGCATTGTGTGCAGAGCTACGCGTAATAAAAATTCATAAGTTTTCGTGTTCGCTGATAGTGCAAATAGGCCAGCGAACCACTACCCGGCCATCTCAGTTGTATAAGAAAAAATCTGGCATCTGTGCACCAAGTCACAGGAGATTGAGATAAAGATATTTAAGATTGTTTAAGATTGTATGTGTTTGCTTTTTGCCATGGGAAGCCACACAACTTCGGAGAAAATCATCTTCCCCCTCTGCAAAAACTTAAAAAAGCCAGTATTTGATTTTTTTTTAAGAGACGTAGGATTCTTAACCCTCGCACTGGTTCGACATAAGTTTGTGCTGTCGTGCTGGAGCGGAAATTTAGTGCCTCTAGACCCCTGTGATTGGTTTAAGACGGGATGAAGGCAGTACTGTTCGTGCACTTTGTGGGAAAACGGGATTTTTCTCCTGGAATGGTGCGATGCACTGAGGAGGATAACTTTGGTCCGGGAGACTCTTCTAGTCGAAGCTCTGGCATGTGTGGTTGGTACTTCTTTCATTACCACGATCAATTAACTGGTGCGGCCTCAACATCTCACTTATGGCGCACACATCTCGCCAGCTGCAATATACATCGCCGCACGAAGCAAATAGGATAACGTACTGCCACTCTGACATTGTCAGGGCGTACAGTTCTCAATCGCCACTGACACTCAGTTGCACCTATATAGAGAAACTTCAGTAGATTGAATTAATCAAAGTCTGCTGAGCGTCAGGTAAATTCAGATTGCATCATCCACATTTTTAGGTCCAGACTTAAGCCGTCTTTGTCAACCCAGGATCCTTCTCCACTGTAGTCTTAAACCACCTGTTAGCTGTTTACAGTATTAGATCAATAACTTGTTTAGAATAATTTATGCCTATTTTCTTAAGAAAAAGCAAATGTTGTTTGAACACTAAAATTATGCCAACGCAAACAACCATTTAAACAGTCCCCACTAGCGTTAACTTTCACTGTTGTTTTTGCTGTTGCTGGGTTGCAGCTGCAACAATTGCTGTTGCTGTTGCTGCTGGTGGTGAAGCTGCAACCACTGTTGTTGCTGCCACTGCTTTTGCTGTTGCTGCAGCTGTAGCCTTTCGCCCTCCCAAATTACCTGATGGGTGGATGCTCAGACAATAAGACATGTATTGAATACGAAATGCTTAGTGAAAAAATATTATTTTGATCTCTCGAAATCATCTCCAGACTCGCTGGTTGCTTCAGTTATGTAAAGATGGAATATATACTTACATTGCTGCCGATGCTGCTGCTACTGATGCAGCAGCTGTTGCCACTGTTTCTGCTGTTTGCACCACAGGATTCATTTCATCCACGCTTTGGTGTTGGTGGATATGTGCTGAAACGATAAGAAGAAAAAATGTATTCATTACTATGAAAATTTTAGTGAAAGAGCTAAGTAATAGTTGTTGTTGTTGTCTTCAGTCCTGAGAGTGGTTTGATGCAGCTCTCCATGCTACTCTATCCTGTGCAAGCTGCTTCATCTCCCAGTACCTACTACAACCTACATCCTTCTGAATCTGCTTAGTGTACTCATCTCTCGGTCTCCCTCTACGATTTTTACCCTCCACACTGCCCTCCAATGCTAAATTTGTGATCCCTTGATGCCTCAAAACATGTCCTACCAACCGATCCCTTCTTCTAGTTAAGTTGTGCCACAAACTTCTCTTCTCCCCAATCCTATTCAATACCTCCTCATTAGTTACGTGATCTATCCACCTTATCTTCAGTATTCTTCTGTAGCACCACATTTCGAAAGCTTCTATTCTCTTCTTGTCCAAACTAGTTATCGTCCATGTTTCACTTCCATACATGGCTACACTCCAAACAAATATTTTCAGAAATGACTTCCTGACACTTAAATCTATATTCGATGTTAACAAATTTTTCTTCTTCAGAAACGCTTTCCTTGCCATTGCCAGTCTACATTTTATATCCTCTCTACTTCGACCATCATCAGTTATTTTACTTCCTAAATAGCAAAACTCCTTTACTACTTTAAGTGTCTCATTTCCTAATCTAATTCCCTCAGTATCACCCGATTTAATTTGACCACATTCCATTATCCTCGTTTTGCTTTTGTTGATGTTCATCTTATATCCTCCTTTCAAGACACTGTCCATTCCGTTCAACTGCTCTTCCAAGTCCTTTGCCGTCTCTGACAGAATTACAATGTCATCGGCGAACCTCAAAGTTTTTACTTCGTCTCCATGAATTTTAATACCTACTCCAAATTTTCTTTTGTTTCCTTTACTGCTTGCTCAATATACAGATTGAATAACATCGGGGAGAGGCTACAACCCTGTCTCACTCCTTTCCCAACCACTGCTTCCCTTTCATGCCCCTCGACTCTTATGACTGCCATCTGGTTTCTGTACAAATTGTAAATAGCCTTTCGCTCCCTGTATTTTACCCCTGCCACCTTTAGAATTTGAAAAAGAGTATTCCAGTCAACATTGTCATAAGCTTTCTCTAAGTCTACAAATGCTAGAAACGTAGGTTTGCCTTTTCTTAATCTTTCTTCTAAGATAAGTCGTAAGGTCAGTATTGCCTCACGTGTTCCAACATTTCGACGGAATCCAAACTGATCCTCCCCGAGGTCCGCATCTACCAGTTTTTCCATTCGTCTGTAAAGAATTCGCGTTAGTATTTTGCAGCTGTGACTTATTAAACTGATAGTTCGGTAATTTTCACATCTGTCAGCACCTGCTTTCTTTGGGATTGGAATTATTATATTCTTCTTGAAGTCTGAGGGTATTTCGCCTGTCTCGTACATCTTGCTCACCAGCTGGTAGAGTTTTGTCATGACTGGCTCTCCCAAGGCCGTCAGTAGTTCTAATGGAATGTTGTCTACTCCGGGGGCCTTGTTTTGACTCAGGTCTTTCAGTGCTCTGTCAAACTCTTCACGCAGTATCGTATCTCCCATTTCGTCTTCATCTACATCCTCTTCCATTTCCATAATATTGTCCTCAAGTACATCACCCTTGTATAAACCTTCTATATACTCCTTCCACCTTTCTGCCTTCCCTTCTTTGCTTAGAACTGGGTTGCCATCTGAGCTCTTGATATCCATACACGTGGTTCTCTTCTCTCCAAAGGTCTCTTTAATTTTCCTGTAGGCAGTATCTATCTTACCCCTAGTGAGATAAGCTTCTACATCCTTACATTTGTCCTGTAGCCATCCCTGTTTAGCCATTTTGCACTTCCTGTCGATCTCATTTTTGAGACGTTTGTATTCCTTTTTGCCTGCTTCATTTACTGCATTTTTATATTTTCTCCTTTCATCAATTAAATTCAATATTTCTTCTGTTACCCAAGGATTTCTAGCAGCCCTCGTCTTTTTACCTACTTTATCCTCTGCTGCCTTCACTACGTCATCCCTCAGAGCTACCCATTCTTCTTCTACTGTATTTCTTTCCCCTATTCCTGTCAATTGTTCCCTTATGCTCTCCCTGAAACTCTGTACAACCTCTGGTTCTTTCAGTTTATCCAGGTCCCATCTCCTTAATTTCCCACATTTTTTGTAATAGTTACCGATTTGAATCTATACTTACCAGGTAGTTCCCCATCCTGCTCTAACGGTCTCTGCCGTTTTCCGCCACTGGCACTAGCGACGGTGCTTGATGCTGCTGATGAACGTTTGAAATTTTTTCACGTAAATTTGTCACACACACGCAAGGAACAAACTTACGTGCACGAGCGAAGGCAAGACGATCGACTTCACACTACGGTGGTTGTGACTGAATGAGGGTGACTGAGGAGTGGAGTGGTATTTATATATCCCCTGGCACCCTCCACCCACCGCTTCCCTCAGGGAGCCAATGGGAACACAGTATTCTATCCTACCAGCAGGTGAATGATGGTCTGGGCGCATTGGTCAGGTCGGTGTTGGTGTCGGTCTGACCACGTTGGACTAGCCTGTGCCGGTCTGCGAGCACTGCTGTGTCCATCTGGTTGTGGGATTTCTGCTATTCGATCAAACCGAACGTGAGATTAAATGTAGGTAATGCTCGCCCCATGTCGCGATAATTTTTAGTTCAGCTTTCTATGTACCTACGGTTGCAACAATTCTGTCTGACAAATCGGAACATTTTCCGAAAATTGACTACAAACAGACGCAATTTTCGAGGGAGGAATCAGGACCAAGCGGGCTGCTTCTCTCAAGTTTATGAAATGAAAGATTATTGGAAGTGCTGCTTTTAGTTACGAACAGCTATACCTATGTATTTGTTTGACAATGTCATGTGCTAACAAATATTTTACAATTGCTGTTGATTTTGTTATGCCCAACGTCACGCTTGTTGCGGTTTTGGGAACATTAAACACTATGGAACTTAGCGTGAAAGTACAGTTCACTGATTTCAAAGACATGATTGAGTTTAACGGTATGACAGCAGATTGGTAAATACGCTGCTGTTACTAATTGCTCCTGTTTGAATGAATTTGAAACAAAGTAACACTCCATTTCTTTAAGTGCTTCCAGACTGTGTTTTCGTCAACTGTAAGATCCTTAATATCTGTTATTCTACCATCCGCATTCTGCTTCACAGTCACGTATCACTCGTTTTTCTTGGAATTAACACATCCTCTTTCGCACTTTGAGTTCACTTGAAGCAGTCAAACAACATATTAACAAACTAACCGCGGTCCGAATCAGAGAACTAGAGTTGTAAAACTTAAAATAAAGTGACATAAGGGACGCTGATGGTGGTCCACCAATGTGGCATCTCGATTTAGAGTCATAGTGCTTAACGCGGAGCTCATACATTGCAAATACGTCGGGATACAGACAAAATATATATGACATAGTAATGGTTCAAGTTGTGTAGGGGACACGTGGTGATCAAAAGTATTCACGTGCGACGACTCTTTATCAGTTTCATATAAATATCCGGGAGCACATTACACACATATCTTCATTTGACCCACTCCAACACGCTGTAAGCAGTAACATTCTCTATTTCCTGCGAATCCGTGGGCCTCATGGTTAACTGTCGTAAGATATTGAGGACGTAAGAGCTCTAGAATATTTTTTCTAATGCGTGGCTGCAGCTTTGTTCTTGAATAAGCAAGGTTATGCAGTCACCATCTCCCTTTAATAGCGTAACTAAAGTATGACCATACTTTGCGCAATACACTCAGTACCACGCCTTAGAACAATGGTGATACCTTATTCACAGATATCTTGCATACAATTGAAGTTGAATAACTGAATGAGGACGGATTCATAGTGATTACCCTGTTACATACAGCTGTGGCGCGGAAACGGACAACAGGTGTCTACTGTACGCTTAGAATAAAGCATTCAGGCCTACAGATTTCAACTTCATTTGATATTCCTTTCTGAAAATTCAGCTCCCGCACACACATGTTACAGTATCTAAACAGGTCTACATCATTAAGTCGCCGTTTCTCCCACATGTAACAAACAAAATCTTTGTATGGCGCTCTAACCTGATCTTTTCATTTTTCGTAAGAAACTTAATTCTGTCGGCTGCAACAACAGATCCGTCTTGCGGTAATCCTCTTCCTGCTCCAAAGTGTTAAACAAATATGGTGCTTAGCAACAGGACCTAAAAATGTGCTTAGACTACAACAGTTAAAGAGTTTCTTGACCCACCTTCTCGGCCCGTGAAAATTAACTCTGAATGGACGTATTCTAGTATATATTGTACTCGCAATGATATCTTAGTCAGGGGAAATTTGTGTGATTTGGGTGGTGGTCACTATGCATGGAACTTACTGCCCCAAATCCCGACTTGGCGGTCTGAATAAATAAAAAAAAAACATGTGTGTTTGCTGGATTTAACAGTATCGAAAACACGACAAAGTTTCGTACAAGTGTTGAAATGGATAAGGCGAAATTTCGCTAGGGGCTTTTATGAATTGTAATTATATCCTTTATCCGCGGCAAGTTCGTGGTGGTGGGAGACATTTTGCAGTGTGAAAACGACAGTCAGATGATGCGAGTGTGGAGGTGTCATAAGTTTTTTACACATCTATAACCGATAGTCAGAAATGTTATGCTGCTGCTTGAATGTAAAGGTACTGTGGCTTATGTTCCGATGTATCACCAGACGTTTGTGGGACGTAATCAAACTACTGTTCACGCAGGAAAAAGAAAATTATGTCTGTCATAAGAGAAGGATAAATTTGACGTGGTGAATTGCGATTTCGACGCATTGAGGAGTATATTCGAACGTAATGGATGATATATTCATTTCGTAAACAGCGCACAATATAGCAAAGCAATGTCTCAACAAGTCCTGCTATAGGGTACAAACAGGACGGGCAATACGGATGTAAAAAAAAACATCCTCTCATCGGCAGCCGGAAGCGTATCCTCGCGTTTACCTTGTTGTACCAGATAGTGAAGGGAGACGTAAATTTAATAGTCATGGGTGACTGGAATTCGAGTGTAGGAAAAGGGAGAGAAGGAAACATAGTAGGTGAATATGGACTGGGACTAAGAAATGAAAGAGGAAGCCGCCTGGTAGAATTTTGCACAGAGCACAACTTAATCATAGCTAACACTTGGTTTAAGAATCATGAAAGAAGATTGTATACATGGAAGAACCCTGGAGATACTAAAAGGTACCAGATAGATTATATAATGGTAAGACAGGGATTTAGGAACCAGGTTTTAAATTGTAAGACATTTCCAGTGGCAGATGTGGACTCTGACCACAATCTATTGGTTATGACCTGTAGATTAAAACTGAAGAAACTGCAAAAAGGTGGGAAATGAAGGAGATGGGACCTGGATAAACTGAAAGAACCAGAGGTTGTACAGAGTTCCAGGGAGAGCATAAGGGAACAATTGACAGGAATGGGGGAAAGAAATACAGTAGAAGAAGAATGGGTAGCTTTGAGGGATGAAGTAGTGAGGGCAGCAGAGGATAAAGTAGGTAAAAAGACGAGGGCTAGTAGAAATCCTTGGCTAACAGAAGAAATATTGAATTTAATTGATGAAAGGTGAAAATATAAAAATGCAGTAAATGAAGCAGGCAAAAAGGAATACAAACGTCTCAAAAATGAGATCGACAGGAAGTGCAAAATGGCTAAACAGGGATGGCTAGAGGACAAATGTAAGGATATAGAGGCTTATCTCACTATGGGTAAGATAGATACTGCCTACAGGAAAATTAAAAAGACCTTTGGAGATAAGAGAACCACTTGTATGAACATCAAGAGCTCAGATGGAAACCCAGTTCTAAGAAAAGAAGGAAAAGCAGAAACGTGGAAGGAGTATATAGAGGGTCTATACAAGGCAATGTCATTGAGGACAATATTATAGAAATGGAAGAGGATGTAGATGAAGATGAAATGGGAGATATGATATTGCGTGAAGAATTTGACAGAGCACTGAAAGATCTGAGTCGAAACAAGGCCCCGGGAGTAGACAACATTCCATTGGAGCTACTGACGGCCTTGGGAGAGCCAGTCCTGACAAAACTCTACCATCTGGTGAGCAAGATGTATGAAAAAGGCGAAATACCTTCAGACTTCAAGAAGAATATAATAATTCCAGTCCCAAAGAAAGCAGGTGTTGACAGATGTGAAAATTACCGAACAATCAGTTTAATAAGCCACAGCTGCAAAATAAAAACTAGTAGAAGCCGACCTCGGGGAAGATCAGTTTGGATTCCGTAGAAACACTGGAACACGTGAGGCAATACTGATCTTACGACTTATCTTAGAAGAAAGATTAAGGAAATCAAACCTACGTTTCTAGCATTTGTAGACTTAGAGAAAGCTTTTGACAATGTTGATTGGAATACTCTCTTTCAAATTCTAAAGGTGGCAGGGGTAAAATACAGGGAGCGAAAGGCTATTTACAATTTGTACAGAAACCAGATGGCAGTTATAAGAGTTGAGGGACATGAAAGGGAGGCAGTGGTTGGGAAGGGAGTGAGACAGTGTTGTAACATCTCCCCGATGTTATTCAATCTGTATATTGAGCAAGCAGTAAAGGAAACAAAAGAAAATTTCGGAGTAGGTATCAAAGTCCATGGAGAAGAAATAAAAACTTTCAGGTTCGCCGATGACATTGTAATTCTGTCAGAGACAGCAAAGGACTTGGAAGAGCAGTTGAATGGAATGTATAGTGTCTTGAAAGGAGGATATAAGATGAACATCAACAAAAGTAAAACGAGGATAATGGAAAGTAGTCGATGATGCTGAGGGAATTAGATTAGGAAATGAGAAACTTTAAGTAGTAAAGGAGTTTTGCTATTTGGGGAGCAAAATAACTGATGATGGTCGAAGTAGAGAGGATATAAAATGTAGACTGGCAATGGCAAGGAAAGCGTTTCTGAAGAAGAGAAATTTGTTAACATCGAGTATAGATTTAAGTGTCAGGAAGTCATTTCTGAAAGTATTCGTATGGAGTGTAGCCATGTATGGAAGTGAAACATGGACGATAAATAGTTTGGACAAGAAGAGAATAGAAGCTTTCGAAATGTGGTGCTACAGAAGAATGCTGAAGATTAGATGGGTAGATCACATAACTAATGAGGAGGTATTGAATAGGATTGGGGAGAAGAGGAGCTTGTGGCACAACTTGACCAGAAGAAAGGATCGGTTGGTAGGACATGTTCTGAGGCATCAAGGGATCACCAATTTAGCATTTGAGGGCAGTGTGGAGGGTAAAAATCGTAGAGGGAGACCAAGAGATGAATACACTAAGCAGATTCAGAAGGATGTAGGTTGCAGTAGGTACTGGGAGATGAAGAAGCTTGCACAGTATAGAGTAGCATGGAGAGCTGCATCAAACCAGTCTCAGGACTGAAGACCACAACAACAACAACCACTGACTCCGACATAGATTACGGTACCCCAACCCCTATCGGTGAAGTATTTGAACTCTTTGGTCCTCAGGAGCATTGTTGACTATCATATAGTGGGAGATGCCTGTACTTTATAACACTTGTTTGAAACAGTCTTGGCGGGATTCAGCACCCTCTGGTTGCGCTGACTGGAGATAACTGCCCTGTTTGTCTGAAATGTGTATATGTTGCAGCGCAAAATTACTGTGGCTTATGTCTCGGATTGTCCATAGAAAATGATTGTGTGTTCCATTGTGAGGGAGGTATAGATTCAGCACATCGATTGTCGTAAAGGGAATGAAAGATTTTTTTTACGTGGAAAATTATGTGTCCTATAGATATTGGGATTCATTCCAGAATCATAGCCGTCAGGAGGAGACATTTCTAGTACATTGCTTGATGCCAGACTTGTGAGTCTCCCGAGGAAGCTTCCGGCTTATGACGATTTGTCTTCCGCCCCCCCCCCCCCCCCCCCCCCCCCCCCTGGGCTGGTGAATAGTGAACTGATATCCAGTTTGCGTTGAGTTACCTTCGGGACTGCGTGTGTCGCGTGTATATTCTGCGGAAATTTGAGGAGATTCAATACGACGCATGTTTGCGGTGGGAGTATTGACAGCGTTCAAACTCCTACCACTCTGGTTGCTCTGGGGAGAATCGTCCACGGCCAGCATGCCTCTCTCCGGCTGACACACGGTTCTATGGCTGTGGTCATGGGCCGCCTTTACCTCGGCGTCAGTTTCCTCCGTCGGCGCTGCACTGTGACACGATGAGTACTGGGGATGTATTTGACGATCTGTAAACCAGTTTTGCGGGCTGTAGCTGTCAGTGCAATATGGCTGCCTGTACAAGATCATTTTGTTGGTGAACGTCTCATCTGCAGAAAACAATGACGGACATTGCTCCCACACTGGCAGCAGCAACAATTTGATGGGTAAATTCAGTGACGGGCCGGCTGTCCCGTTAGGACCACCAGGAAGAATGCATTTGGTGTTATTCTGCGCTATTTTCGTAAACAGGTCCTGTTACGACAAGAATTTATATCCAGACAATCTGTGACATCACAAAAGCTCCTACAAAAGCGAACGTAAACTATTTCTGCAACACTTCATGAATTCCGAGAAGGGACTGATAAGTAATGGACGGGCTGTCCCATTATGATCGCGAGGAAGATTGAAGTCTGTGTTATTCTGGGAAGCATTTCTACAGCTCACCCAGATAAGGGCTTGGCTGTTATTTACATATACGTGTGACGTGAGTATAACACTGACAACCTTTTAGCACCACCTGCAAGCGTGATCCATTATGCAAACATCTCACTAGACTGCATGTGGCACCCGAACTGAGATCTTCGCGTGGTTCGGCAGCTGGCGGCCGTGCGTATGTTTGCGGTGACCGCCGGTTCATCCTGACTGCCGGGAGCGTGTGTGGTGGCGTTCTGTGTGGTCCAGTGGAGAGGGGACGGCAGGCGGTGCGAGCTTTGCGATCGAAAGATTTTTAAATGTGTAAATACGTGTGATGTGTGTTGCATGACGGTATTCCTTGCATGATCGGAAACAAACGAGGAACGATCGATTTAATTACTTCTTACAAGACCTGCATCTTTCCAAACAGCAGATAATGATGAGCAAGAGAAATCCAACCCCCGGAAACTGATTTTTTGTGAATAAACACTATACCCTTGAATTTCCCTTCGTGAGATCCTTATTCTCCACCTTAGAGCCGCCAATTTCCAGGTAGAGGAGGGGGGGGGGGGGGTGAGCTGGCGGATAGAGTGGCGGGGGAGGGGGAGCATCGATTCCCTGAAAAACTCTTTAAATAAATAAGTAAACTATATTCCATACACTGCCTTGAATCCACTAAAGTGTTTAAATAAACAATATTGCACACATTGTCTAAATTATTTAAACAATATTCCATAAACTGCAATCGATTTCTTGACAAATTCTTCAACTAGATATATAAACTATTTTCCATAAACTGCCATAAGTAATTAAACAATATTCCATGCATTGTCGGAATTGCTTATACAATATTTCATACAGTGCAATCGAATTCTCTCCAAATGACCGATCAACTGGATCTTTTTCTTGCCAGTTCCGTAAGGGGGGGGGGGGTATTTACCACAAGGGGAAGGGTTAATTAAATGATCAATTTAATTAAGTAGTCAATGAATTTGGTAAGAGTGAGAGGGGGCTATTCGTATAACTGAGACCTAAAAGTGTAGCTATAGCAGTGAGGGGGGGGGGGGGGGAGGGTTCCTGAGGGATTGAGAGGGACGTGTAGGGGCCTGCGGAACAATAGGGTAAGGACCTGTCAATCAAAAGGAAGGATGCTTTTAGCAGATCAATAGGTTAATGACCTCAGAATCAAAGGGGAACAATAGGTTAATGACATGTCAATCAAAGGAGAACAATAGGTTTGCTCCTGAGTGCATACCTGCCCCTGATGTAGGCAACCTTCACTAATAAATTACCCATGAAACCAACTTTTTCCCACTACTGTCGTTTTGTTTGCGGTTTGAAGTGATAAACCCATGTTTCATCGCTTGTGTCGATGTTCGACAAAATTTGTCATGATCAACTTCGTAACGCGCAAGCAATCACACACAGATAGTCATTCGTTGGTCTGTATCATCTTCCGTTACTTGGCGAGGAACCCAGTGGGCCTTTGAGTACGCCAGCTGTGGGACGAGAGTGTCAGCACTATCAACAGAGATGTCCAGTTTAGCACTGAGGTAACTCGAATGAGAGTATTCGCCGGTTCCGACACTGCAGGAGTCATAGCTGTTTGCGGCCAGCTGGTATGCGGGGAGTGGGCAGGTCTGGGCGATCTTGTTGTGATGATACACGCCTCGCAAAACGACTCACTGTGCTACTTTCACTGTCAGGTTTCCGTAAACCTTCTGCAAGAACCTATGAATATCTGTGATACTGTGGTTTTTCCTGAAAAGAAACTCAAAGATATCTCTCTGCTTGGAATGCACCTCCGTTACAGACACCATTCTGTAAGCTACGTATAGCGCCGCCACCAACTGGAACTTCATGAAACTACAGAGGCTGAAGCGGGAATATTGCACGATGTCCCACAACAAATTTCGCACTTGGCCTACAAATAAAATCTAGTGCATTACCTGCATTACTTATTGAAGGTCCCTCATAGAGCAGTTGTGTACGTTGCTAACATTCCAGTTCACACAGCATCAGCATTAAATGAAAGTCTTTAAAAACGTAAAGTGAAATGGATAATTAATATATTCCCTTACAGCACTTGCATAACAGAAATAATGTACTTTGTAGTCAATACGCAGAGTCTATTTAAAAAACCATCATTAACATTGAGGAAGACACAAAATAATACAACCACTGTAGAAAGTTAACTGTACATGTTTAACTAAATTGAAACAACATAAAGCTTAAAGGCCGTCAAATGGTGCTGAACATACAGCCTCAAAACAAATACAATAATCGTTATCCTACTAAAACACACCTACAAAAACAAAAGTACACAGACAAGATTCTAGCTATAAAAAGCATTGATGGGGTAGTTACATTTTGCAGTTAACTATTCAGGAGCTGCACTAATAGTAGTTGAAAAAGCACGAAAAGTTATTGTAACTTTCAGGGACTTCACCTAACTTGAGCGCAACATTACAAAAATACCAGTATAGTCAAATATTAGAGAAAATCTCGGGGTATCAGTATTTGTTATGCTTACTATCAACCAGCTAGATTATCAAGAAAGGGGAAATATAACAGGTCTGGCAAAAGTTTTATGCCCATTTTCAAGAACAACCTCGACCAGCAATTCAGTACATGAAGTGATACAAAATGAACTAGTAAATCGCTAAATTAAAATGGCAGAGGTAGTTATCACATAATGTGCTTGAAATACTAGTCAGCTCTTAAACTCATCATTACCAGGATTGTGCTATACAAGTAGGGGAAATACAAGAAATCTCAGCATGAGTTTTGGAAGCCCTTGCCCTAAATCTGGCCACCCTTAATTCAGTAAAAGAGTTTAACACAAAGCACTTAGATCTCCAGGAAGTTCCACAGTTAACACAAGAGCAGTAAATACATTAGGCATCACTCTGAATAACCATAAATAAAGCTGAAGTTAATAATGTATATAGATTTACCCCACCAGGACAAAACGTATATTCCTTTTTCCGCTGAAGTTCCTATGTAAGCAACTGCCTGTAAACAACTGGTTATCATAGCTGGAAGTGGCTTAAAGGTGTGCTGTGAGATTTTAGCTATTGGCTGTAGAAGAGTAAAACGTTTATCCTATCATCACACAATGTTCTATTAACCCATCACCAGGATACTGTAGAAATGCAAATTAAATACCGCAACTATTTCTAAAAATTTTAACACAATAAGATGGAAAAGAAAGAATGCGTTGCATTGAGCTTAAGGGCAACATGCACAGGATACAATATGGTAAACGAGCATCAGACTGACAAGAAGCATCCACGTGTATATCTAGCATGGTAGAACGGTGATAAGCGAAAGGATAATGGTCGCTTCTAGTAAGCTTGCAAAGGATGAGAGGGAGGTGGGGTGCATCCTGTGTAGTAAAGCACTGGTGTCACGTGTGAGGGGAAAGAGTGGGGGAGGGGGTAAGTGCTATTAGGCGCGGCGGTGAAAGGGGAGAAGATGAAGTAATGCAGTGGCAGAGGGGTGGTACAGCGGTGCTTCAGGAGACGGTGGCGGAAGGGGAGAGTGGGGGGGGTAGACCTTGAGTGACCAGTGGCGTGTAGGAGAGACGCCACATCCAGCGCTAGCACAGACATGTGCCCTGGCCGAAATGGCCTTGAAGATGGCATAATACGTTTTAAAGCTCAGGTGGTCACGTGTACCGGCTGCATGCCACCAGCTACGCATTAAACAGAGTACGACAAATTTGTTAACTGAAGGTCAAACACCGATAATAATCATCACAGAATAACACCAGTTTTGCTTGTGAATTAAAGAATCTTAATGTTTATATGACAGAAGAGCAAATGCTGGTGTTCGATTGTACAGATGTACTCGAAATCTAGGACAAGGCGGCTTAGTAACATCAATTCGAAACAGCGTATGAGAGAAATAAGGTGATATATTATATATCTGATTTGAAGTTTTTAGGTTGTCTTACATCAGATCGACAGTACGACTTTATATCGATTTTAAACGGTAATAGCAGGAATAGGCCGTAGAGTGTATGAACTCGACGGTGTCTTAGAGCTTCTCCACGTCGAATTTAAGCAAACAAGTGGTTCCAAAAAAAGGGCTGTGGCTACAAAACTTCAGTATGAAAAGACCGCGATGTGTAATACTCGTAGAATAAAGTGACTTATATTCGATTCCACGTCAAAGTCTTCTAAGTGAAACGAGAAAGAAGAAATAGATCGCACATTAATTTCACCCGTCACAGGATAGAAAAATATGGTAAAGGACTGCAGAAGGCAAACGGTACATCCAACATAAGAGTTAAAAATATGGGCCATTGTTTTGAACCCTCATTTATGACGTTTTGAAGGGAAAGATCGGAAATTAAAGCTTCTAAACAGGAGGTAAACTTCAAGCATCTGCAGCACAGTGCGACGTTTCTTACGAAGAATAAACTTCAAGTTTCACGCAGAATGGTCCATTGGAAAGTAAGAGCAAACTGAATTATCAGGTGGAATTGTATAACGCAGTAATGTAAAACAACTTGGTTAGCAATGCGGGCTTAATAATAACGGAAAAAAGCAAGAAACAAAAGACGTACCACGAAAGATTGAATAATTTATTCAAGGGAAAGAGCTTTACAAATTGAGCAAGTCATTGACGCTATGGTTCATCTCTGACCCATATTCAAGCAGTTATTTGGCTGGGGATCGTCTGACAGAGTTGTTGGATGTCCTCCTGAGAGATATCATGATAAATTGTTTCCAACTGGAGGGACAGATCGTCAAAATTGCTGTGCTGTAGCGGACGACATCAAAGGAGTCCTGCTATGAAAAGAAATGACACTCCAGACCATCACTCTTGGCTTTACGGCCGACAGTCGGGTTGGTATCCCACCTCTGTCCAAGGCATCTTTTGACATTTCTTTGGCCTTGAATCTCATTGACGTGAGTAGAACTGTCTTCAGTGATGAGTCTGTCGACGAACGGAGCCCCAATAATCTGCGAAAACATGCCTAGAGACTTCTCGGACAATGATGGAATATCAAGCTGGCTGTCTCCCGCCACACAGCCCGACAACCAACACTGGGGATCCGGGATGCCACTTATTTTCATAGCAGGACCCCTTTGGTTGTAATCAATTTGTAAAGCTCTTTCTCTTAAATAAATCATCCTTTTTCTCTGAAATTGTTGACGTTTCTTTGACTGTGCATGTACAATTGACAGCAAAAAATGAGACACTGCTGAATGCAACCAACATAATGTTGCTCGTCGCACGTCCTTTAAACCCCGAAAACCTGTGGAGTACGGTTCTTTGACTGTACACAATGGTTACCAAGAGAGACCACTAGAGAAAAATGCTAATTATGGCAGTCAGTCCAGACATAAAATAATACCGCGATACAACAAATAGTAGAAAAAACTTTATTAGAGACGAGACAGTCCTTACCGCTTGTAAATCAAACGTTGTAGTGACCCTTAGGAAGTCTTATAACACTCATTAAATGACATGACTAGTTTTTGTTCGTGATCTGAATTTGAACCCACTGTTAACTAAATAAAGCTTGCATGTCTGGTCGAGACTCGACTAGGCATAAAGAGACGTAAAGTATGTAAGCGCTCACCAACATCAGTTTACAAGGCCGAATCTCCGAACCTGGGAATAAATAACGATACCTTTAGCACTGCACCGCGGACCTGATGAAGGTTATGTTGCCCCTCAGAAGTAACCACAAAAGGTATGTAATAAAGTGCAATGCACAACAGTGAAACGCTGTGAAGGAAAGTTTTGGTGTTGGATGGCGACATGAATCCAGTACTTATTGTTAACTAATCACAATCAAATGTGATATATACTCTATTAGCGTAATACTGCAGTCTGAAAATAGGACACAAATGATTTTTACCTATCAGGAATTCGAAGCCGGCACCATTCGACATCCTTTTGCTATTGTCCTATGGCTCCGAATAGACATGAAATACTTTTTGTTTCTTCATCATTAGCGAGATGTGTACATCTTCTGCTTAAGGTATCACAACAAATAGTTCTGTGCAGTCTGGGACTCTTAACCCTGTGTAACCATCGTTGTAAATCCAAGACGCTGAATTGTGAATTATTAAATTCCCTTTCGTTAGTAGTTCAGACCTTGCCATTTGTACATATCTGGAAAAGATTGGCATCGTGAGGAAATAACGAAATGATGAGACAGTGTCATCTCGAAGGGCTCAAATAAAGAGAAAAATTAGAAGCAGAACCCGAATCCCATTCCAGTGCCAAAACTTTTCAAAATCTCAAAGTCACGTATAACAAGAAATGTAACTCCTCTGGCGTTTCATGACGAATGATTCATGAACTAAAAGAACGTTACTAGTGTTGTAACACCCCCCCCCCAAATCACTTATCTTTTCCCCTCGTTATCATTTGCACTTTTATGTTACACGAAAACTCAAAACCCAGGTAACCCTCCCTCTCAATAATTAGATATCGCAAAACATATATCAGGACACAAATTGATACACTGGGTGTGAGCTGTGACCCGACAAACAGTTCATGAAGGATTCCCCCAAAAGGGCTAGTACTAATGATTGTGTTCTGTGTCCTCAGCATCGGCTAATTACGGCACTGCACATCATAAGTACTCCAACAAATCACAAATACACACAAATACAATGCATAGGCACCTATAAATGTCAATTTGAAAGGACAGCACATGAACAAGACAATGTAACTTATTGTAACTAATGCTACCCATTTTTCTTTCAGTTAAAAATGGCTAAACATGGATCACGTGGAACAATTTCCTTCTTCAAGACTACTTCCTAGCAAATCCCGAAGTATCGTATCCTGGCATGGGTCAGCCATATGTAACACCCCACCCGTCGTTTATCTGGTTTTGGCGTGTGTTCACCCCAGCTAATTAACTAACAGATCAACAGAGAGTGCAAAACTGCCGCAATATTGGATAACGCAAAGAAAGTAATAAGGCCCTGTGACTCCTGATTGAACTGCAGTGGCAGTGTTGACATTAATAGATTCAGAATTGATCACTTTTAATTAAAAAGGCGTGCACATTAATGTTATATTCAGCTACTGAACAGCAGATGCATGTGTTGAACATAAAATTAATTAAGAAAGTGACTTGGGATTTCGACTACTTGATTGAAAACGGATGCAGTCGATTCGCACAAATTTATTTTAACTCCCGATCTTCAATCATTTCATTACATGACGCTCCTAACAGGCAGTTGTAATAAATTGCGTTTACGTGGAGTAAAGTGCGATAAATCAAAATTAATTCCTATCGACTGACCCAGGCGTAAAGAGAAGTGGGAGAAGAATTCCACAATACACGGCCCATGAAAACCTCGTGGAAACTTTTCCGACGTGATCCAACAAATTAATCAGTGCCAGAGCAGGTGCAATATCACTGAATTCAGGGCAGCGGGGAGGCATCGTTGTGAGGACGTCTGCCGGACTCATGGTGCTGCAAGGCTGCGCTCGTCTATTCACTTCTAACTATCTTGCTCAGACATAGCTGAACCAAAACTTTCTATCTCCAAGCTCAATCGTTCCGTTTGCTAAGTCCTAAACAGCAGAGATGCTCACTCTCCCTCAGGCAAGCTGAATAAAGAACGCCACGTCCGCACTCTAGGCAAGTTGGGAACAGAAGAACACTAAGGAGACTTCTCCCAGTCCATTCTTCGACTCGGTTTCCCCTCCAGCAAAATCACTTACGCCAATTGCAGCACAGGTCGCGTTAATTATGCATCGCTTCCCAACGCCGACCATTGCCTGCTTTGGGAAGTGAACGAATTCCCACAAAATATCCCTTCCTCTCAACTTCTGCTATTTAGCTCCTTCCAGGCCACCCATCAAAGTTATCGTCTGCACAAAACACCAATTTTCCAGAATTCTGACTCCCACGAGAGTACTTAAAATTTCTTAGTCCTACATTCCCATCGGAGGCAGGCGTATTTCATTCTGTCGCTCATCACCTGATTTACTTCAGACTCTGTGGACTGTGAATTCAGCGTGAAGTTGCTACAGTCACAAACACACATATTTTGGCCTCTGTTAACCACTCCACCGTAGCTTTGCATGGCTTTCTCGTATGTTTCACTGAAAATGGGACGCCGGACATTTATCAACAGGCGTACAAGTTTTCCATCTGCTTCCCAGTACACGAGCATGGAGTCAACCACCCACTCACTGTCACTCATCTTAAGGCAGCTGGAGGCCACGCCCCGTTACCGCTTTCTCAGAGCTTAAGCCGCCCTAAGCTGCCTATTGTCACTTCCCTTTGCCGCTCCCCAGCTGGCCATGACGTCCATATTATATCCTCTACAAGATGCATTGGGCCTTGTCAGTCATTTTTGTTCGGCCCTACTGTTCGCTCAACGTGAGTTAGGTGATCTTTAATGACTTCATGTAAGGGGCATAGTTCTTGCCCTCTTACAGTGTAAGAGGGCTTACTGGAGAGAGAGAGTTGTGCAAGCAGCGACTTCCGCCTCTGACAACCAAAACCATTTCGACTCTATCGCACTCAGTATCGAATGTACATGTTTGATGGCCATAGGAACCATGCCAGAGTCCTGCGTTCTTTACTTGGCATTACTGGAGGTGAAGAGTGTATGTTTATGGCTGTTAAAAATTTGTACCACCAGCGGGGATCCATTCCACATTCTAGCTATTACAAGCTAGTCTCACTCCAACCAACCACCGAATTTCATATGTGTACCATCATGTACTTGTTGTAATGGGGTGCGCAGCACACAGATCGAGAAGTGTGATCTCCATTTGAGGTGTTGGTCTATTAGTCAACGTCACACAGTTCAATTGCAAAGTCGTGATATCAAACCTATTCTTTTCCTATCCTTTTTAAGCCATATTCATTCTGTCTGCAATGAGCATCAGTCTGACAGAAGGTCAGAGACAGTTTCGCTCATATCCTAACTAGCCAGTAATAGAAAACTCTTCTGAAAACGTGTTTGTGAAAGGGCTCGTGGGTATCTTCCATGGTAAGGCTAATTTCAACGCCATCTGCAAGTGGCCGCTTGATAGAGACCAGAATCCGCCCAAGTGATCGCGACGAATGTGACATGGAGCCCATTACTTCCATTTGACTTTTTGTGCTCGAATTAGCAAGTATGACGTAATGTAACGTTGCCTGTGATATAATACTATGTTTCAGCATACTCTGTGACGATCTGGTATGGCATGTTGCTATAAGTGTGTTTCACTATGGTATTGTTTTGTTTAAGTTTGTATTATAACTCGTGCGGTGAATATTTCTCATTTTTGACGTTATGAGGAGCGTCGTTTATACAAAACGGAGTCTATAACGGGGTAAAGTCCAACATTGGTAACATTGTGTTTGTGTATAATAAGAGTGTGAAAACAGTGGAGTCAATGCGATGCACCTGTGCTGTGTGTGGAGCGAGTGCTACCAAAAATGTGTGTGAAATCTTTTGGGACTTAGCTGCTAGGGTCATCAGTCCCTAAGCTTACACACTATTTAATCTAAATTATCCTAAGTACAAACACACACACCCATGCCCGAGGGAGGACTCAAACATCCGCCGGGACCAGTGAGTGATAACGAGAAAGTCAAGATGTATCTTGTCAAATGCGATCGTTTTGCGATAAACAGAAATATCGCCTGCTCGTTCGCTTCGGTCTCGCCTCGGCATCAGGCTGCAGCTGGCCGCCTAGCCCGTCAGTCGTCCTGCCTGTCTGGTCCGTAGTATGCGACCTGCTGTCATTACAGGCCCACGCTACGAATCCACGATAACCCTTTGAACGATTAAGCGTTTCATATACCCATCTGTAGTGTAAACTAAAGCACCTAGATCTATTCTGCTAGAACATGAGCAGATACATCTGCTTTGACATTTCATTCAAATATTTAATGAACAATAAGTTTAAAAAATGATAAACGCAGCTGCCACAGAATATTTCAATCGGCTAGCAATCGCACGACACTGGAAATTATTCATTACTGTACAGCTTCAGTTTCTCACCTTAAGACAATATACACTACTGGCCACTAAAATTGCTACACCACGAAGATGAATTGCTACAGACGCGAAATTTAACCGACAGGAAGAAGATGCTGTGATATTCAAATGATTAGCTTTTCAGAGCATCCACACAAGGTTGGCGCCGGTGGCGACACCAACAACGTGCTGAGATGATGAAAGATTAACACCGACTTCTCATACATAAACAGCAGTTGACCGTCGCTGCCTGGTGAAACGTTCTTGTGATGCTTCGTGTCAGGAGGAGAAATGCGTACCATCACGTTTCCGACTTCGATAAAGGTTGGATTGTAGCCTATCGCGATTGCGGTTTATCGCATCGCAACATTGATGCTCGCGTTGGTGGAGATCCTATGACCGTTAGCAGAATATGGAATCGGTGGGTTCAGGAGGGTAATACAGAACGCCGTGCTGGATCCCAACGGCCTCGTATCATTAACAGTCGAGATGACAAACATCTTATCCGCATGGCTGTAACGGATCGTGAAGCCACGTCTTGATGCCTGAGTCAACAGATGGGGTCGTTTGCAAGACAACAACCATCTGCACGAACAGTTCGACGACGATTGCAGCAGCATGGACTATCACCTCGGAGACCATGGCTGCGGTTACCCTTGACGCTGTATCACAGACAGAAGCGCCGGCGCCGGCCGTGGTGACCGAAAGGTTCCAGGCGCTTCAGTCCGGAACCACGCGAGTGCTACGGTCGCAGGTTCGAATCCTGCCTAGGGCATGGATGTGTGTGATGTCCTTAGGTTAATTAGGTTCAAGTAGTTCTAAGTCTAGGAGACTGATGACCTCAGACGTTAAGTCGCATAGTGCTGAGAGCCAATGGTGGCCGAGCAACTGGCTCGTCACAATACTCTTGATGAACTGTGGTATTGTGTTGAAGCTGCGTGGGCAGCTGTACCTGTACACGCCACCCAAGCTCTGTTTGACTAAATGCCCAGGCGCATCAAGGCCGTTATTACAGCCAGAGTTTGTTGTTCTGGGTACTAACATCTCACGGTCTATGCACCCAAATTGCGAGGAAATGTAATCGCATGTCAGGTTTAGTATAATATATTTGTCCACTGAATACCCGTTCACTATCTACATTTCTTCTTGGTGTAGGAATTTTAATGGCCAGTAGTGTATATTCTACCAAAATAACTAAGCGGATTGGAAAAGTAAACTGTTTTGGTGTCAACCTTGGCAAATAACCGTGTGTACTTAGTATATCATTCAGCTTTTTAGCACTTATCAAGTGTACTCAGAGTCTCTGAAAGAATAAGTTCTGCATGATGGAAATTACGTTTTCCTGAGGCAGTTATGTGTTTTGTAAAGGGTACAGAGAACAGCTTCAATTTCTCGAACGTTCCACTCGCATACATCAAAATCATTATTTGCAAGTTCTAATTTCTCTTATGTTATTACAGTTGTGACATCCTTTGTACGTCGGTGGCAAAAAAAAAAGTGTTTGCACTCGGAGGAGAAAGATGGTGGTTGAAATTTAGTTAGAATAACGTGACGCAGTAAAAATGCTCTCTTTTTAATGTTGCATCCCCAACTCGTCCCCCTGCTCCCTCATACCTCCCCGCTCCAACCACAAGGCAAAAACAAAAAACATCTCCCGCACTCTATCATCTAGTTAAAAAATGGTCCAAATGGCTCTGAGCACTATGGGACTTAACATCTGAGGTTATCAGTCCCCTAGAACTTAGAACTACTTAAGCCTAACCAACCTAAGGACATCACACACATCCATGCCCGACGTAGGATTCGAATCTGCGACCGTAGCAGCAGAGCGATTCTGGCCTTAAACGCCTAGCACCGCTCGGCCACAACGGCTACCCCAGTCATCCCTCCCACCCCCCACCCCCCAGTTCGCTATACTACAAAATCAGCTGCTTTCTTGCAACGCTGTAGAGGTCCTCCGTTAATTTCGTCAGGTAATGATCGCACAGTGCTCAGCAACATTCAAGAAGAGTTTTTTTTTTATTTCTTAAATAATAGAACCCAGTATGTCGTCCTCGGCGGCGAGTGTTCATTTGACACAAAGGTATCCTCAAGAGTGCCCCAGAGATGTGTGATAGGATCGCTGCTGTTATCTATTTATGTAAAAGATTTGTCGGGCAGGCTGGGTAGCAGTCTGCGTTTGTTTTCTGATGATACCGAGGTGTACGGTAAAGTTGTAACGTAGCAAATTATTACAGAATAACGTTTATTGCAGCAGTAATATGTGCAAACATGGAGCCGGTGGCTGAAAGGAGGCTGCAAAATTGTAGCTTAGCGATGACTCCTAGCTCAGCTGTCGCTACGAGCCAGCGTGAGAACGGGCTACTGTGTCATCTAGTACAAATGTATATTCATGCCCCCTATGAATCTAAATAAACTATAGTAAATAGAGTCCAATCGGTTTCAAACTTGGTATTCTACTTTTTGTTATTCAGTAGATCTCGTCAAAATTTCAGCTTTTTGTCTGTTATAGTTATGGAGTTTGAAAAAGTTTCTTTAAAGTCATAAAACTGACACTCAGTTTACAAAACTTCGTTAGGAATAACAGCTGGTCTTTCGTTATCATTTGAAATCATTACTTGAATTTTCAGGATATAAAATAATTTAATGGGACTTTTTCTTTTCAAAAACTTTAATTACTTTGTATTCCGTAGTATAAAATTAATGAAAAATTAATAATTGGTTATAATGTAGTCGTGTGAATAAATGGGAATGAATGAGAGTGTGTATGTGGGACATACGTTGAAATTAAATATTATTTTCTGTAAAACTTGGCGAAACTGGACCATGGGAAAGATGTATTGTACCCAAGTTGCTGAAGACGTATGTCCATGTGTACGTGCTTTTGTAAGAGAGCGGCCAGAATATCAGTTGGAAGTGTAATCGGTTTCTAAATTAATTTCAAGATTGTTCTTCGTTTAGATCTTTTTTTATTAAACATTATATTAATATTTGCATTTTCGAATGACATAAATTACATTCTGAAGAGTGATTGGCTTTAGGCGGCCGGCCGAAGTGGTCGTGCGGTTCTAGGCGCTGCAGTCTGGAACACTACGGTTCACTACGGTCGCAGGTTCGAATCCTGCCACGGGCATGCATGTGTTTGATGTCCTTAGGTTAGTTAAGTTGAACTAGTTCTAAGTTCTAGGGGACTAATGACCTCAGAAGTTGAGTCCCATAGTGCTCAGAGCCATTAGAACCATTTTTTTGATTGGCTTACGAAAGTTTTGCCTCGAGAATGATCTAGAAGGATCATTCTAATTCGTGAGTCAGACTGATCAGCCAATCAGAATTAAGAAGCTCCTGTATATGGAAAATAGATGGGCAGACAGAGGGAGAGTCGCTCGTTAGCTATCGGACGTGAAAGGTCATGTTAGATGCCAAGGTGGAAATTATATGAAAAAAGAATTGTTGAGTTCTTTGCGTTTAGGACTAGTCGTTCCGTGCGAGATTTCAGTTAAAAACAATATGAGTAAAGTTTGATGTGTTTGAGTCTATTGGTTGAAGAGTTATGAGCGTGTGATATTTCGGCCTGTATTGAAAATTCGCGTTGCATATTCCGCATTTCATTATGGAATATTTGGCGAGCATTTCTTTTATAAAAGCCCACTGATAAGACCGAATGTGAAACTCAGTTATAATAGTGGCTCAGTGACTGTGTGGTCGCGTATTCAATCGGGTCGGACTGATATGGAATCTGGCAGCTTTTGCGCGTGAAACCTGTAGTTGTGACTGTGCATTGTGACTGATAGTGTCGTATATCTCTAAATAAGGACTTGGTAGCCATTTCGTTCTGTTTTATAAGCAATAAACATACTGGTCTTGGAATTTTCGGACGCTTATTTCAGTCAAAATTACACCATATTACCACCCGAAATCTTGGTAAATAGGAACTTTCAGGGACTGTTTCCACCACTAGAGATACGCGGACTCTGCTGGGTTGGTATTAGGGGACGTATTTTTCAACGCTGCGTTTTCGTCGTCTATTAAGTACCTACGATTGCAGAGTGAAGGGACGTCGAGCGGAAGCCGTACTGACCGTAGGTGGACATTATAATAAGAGCCGTACGAGGGACGAACCGACCCCACCCCGCCGCAAAGTGTCGAAGCTGAGTGGTTGTAGCATGATACAAGACGACTTAGACAAAATTTCCAGTTGGTGTGACAAATGGCAGTTACCCATAAATGTGGAAAAATGTAAGTTAGTACGGATGAGTAGAAAGAACAAACCAGTATTCCTACTGTCCAGCTTGACGTAGTCAGTCATTTAAATATCTGAGCGTAACGGTGCAAAGTGATATGAGGTGGAACGAGCATGTGAAAACTGTGGTAGGGAGGGCAAATGGTTGACTTCGGTTTATTGGGAGAATTTTAGGAAAGAGCGGTTCTCCAGTAAATGAGACCGAATATAGGGCGCTGGTGCGACTTATTCTTGAGTACTGCTCGAATGTTTGGAATCCGTACCAGGTCGGACTGAAGGAAGACATCAAAGCAATTCAGAGTCGTGCTGCTAGATTTGTTACCGGTAGGCTCGAATAACACGTAAGTGTTACAGAAACGCTTCGGGAACTAAAATTGAAATCTATGTAGGGAAAGCGATATTCTTTTCGAGAAACACTATAGGGAAAATTTAGGTAACCGGCATTTGAAGCTGACTACCGAACGATTCCACTACCGCCAACATATATCGCGAGTAAGGGCCACGAAGATAAGATACGAGAATTTAGTGCTTATACGGAGTCGTTATTCCCTCACTCTATTTGCGAGTGGACCAAGGAGGGGAAATGACAAGTAGTGGTACATGGTACCCTCCGCCACGCATCTTACGGTGGCTTGCGTAGTGTTTATGTAGATGTAGATGTAGAACAACCCTATTGCTTGCAGTCTTCTTAGTAGACGTCTTGGGCCACCTAAGGGTTGTGCAATAAACCAACATTTGTTACACTTTCTCCACAACATGTGGTGTTTTCCAGTTACGCTGTTTATATTTGTAAACCCTAGGACTTTCGTTAGATCTGTAACCCTCAAATATTTTTAGTTACCGTTTTCTCGAAGCTTTAAAATAACTTCTTAGTAATCATGTGGAGAACCAAGCACACTTTATTATTTAGGGTCAATTCTTACGTTTTGCACCGTGAAGATATGCTTTTAACTTAATTTTGCAATCCGCTTCACTCTTCTGAGGAGATAACTAGACAGCTGCATTACTTGCTACATATAAAAGAGAAATGATCTGTCTGCTAAGTAGTTTATATGTACACTCCTGGAAATTGAAATAAGAACACCGTGAATTCATTGTCCCAGGAAGGGGAAACTTTATTGACACATTCCTGGGGTCAGATACATCACATGATCACATTCACAGAACCACAGGCACATAGACACAGGCAACAGAGCATGCACAATGTCGGCACTAGTACAGTGTATATCCACCTTTCGCAGCAATGCAGGCTGCTATTCTCCCATGGAGACGATCGTAGAGATGCTGGATGTAGTCCTGTGGAACGGCTTGCCATGCCATTTCCACCTGGCGCCTCAGTTGGACCAGCGTTCGTGCTGGACGTGTAGACCGCGTGAGACGACGCTTCATCCAGTCCCAAATATGCTCAATGGGGGACAGATCCGGAGATCTTGCTGGCCAGGGTAGTTGACTTACACATTCTAGAGCACGTTGGGTGGCACGGGATACATGCGGACGTGCATTGTCCTGTTGGAACAGCAAGTTCCCTTGCCGGTCTAGGAATGGTAGAACGATGGGTTCGATGACGGTTTGGATGTACCTGCACTATTCAGTGTCCCCTCGACGATCACCAGAGGTGTACGGCCAGTGTAGGAGATCGCTCCCCACACCATGATGCCGGGTGTTGGCCCTGTGTGCCTCGGTCGTATGCAGTCCTGATTGTGGCGCTCACCTGCACGGCGCCAAACACGCATACGACCATCATTGGCACCACGGCAGAAGCGACTCTCATCGCTGAAGACGACACGTCTCCATTCGTCCCTCCATTCACGCCTGTCGCGACACCACTGGAGGCGGGCTGCACGATGTTGGGGCGTGAGCGGAAGACGGCCTAACGGTGTGCGGGACCGTAGCCCAGCTTCGTGGAGACGGTTGCGAATGGTCCTCGCCGATACCCCAGGAGCAACAGTGTCCCTAATTTGCTGCGAAGTGGCGGTGCGGTCCCCTACGGCACTGCGTAGGATCCTACGGTCTTGGCGTGCATCCGTGCGTCGCTGCGGTCCGGTCCCAGGTCGACGGGCACTTGCACCTTCCGCCGACCACTGGCGACAACATCGATGTACTGTGGAGACCTCACGCCCCACGTGTTGAGCAATTCGGCGGTTTGTCCACCCGGCCTCCCGCATGCCCACTATACGCCCTCGCTCAAAGTCCGTCAACTGCACATACGGTTCACGTCCACGCTGTCGCGGCATGCTACCAGTGTTAAAGACTGCGATGGAGCTCCGTATGCCACGGCAAACTGGCTGACACTGACGGCGGCGGTGCACAAATGCTGCGCAGGTAGCGCCATTCGACGGCCAACACCGCGGTTCCTGGTGTGTCCGCTGTGCCGTGAGTGTGATCATTGCTTGTACAGCCCTCTCGCAGTGTCCGGAGCAAGTATGGTGCGTCTGAGACACCGGTGTCAATGTGTTCTTTTTTCCATTTCCAGGAGTGTATTAGAAATAGCGGAAGGTCTACATATCATTACTAGCGGAACACGCTCATCACTTCCGTTTCACTGTGAAGTGTGATCTTTCAGATAGGAAAATGTGAATTCAGTCGCACAACTGAGACGATAGTCCATAGAAAATCAACGTGGTTGGAAGCCGCTTGTGAGCAGTGATATCAAAAGTCATCTTGGAACTCTATAGTTACGCAATCAATTTGAGAGCCCCTATACATAATACGTGCTAGCTGTATCTCACAAGAGTGATGCTTTCCAAATTCAAGCTAGTTTGATGTCAATAGGTATCACATTTGGGGTATTTCATAACACTGGAACAAAGTACACTACTGGCCATTAAAATTGCTACACCAAGAAGAAATGCAGATGATAAACCAATATTCATTGGACAAATATATTATACTAGAACTGACATGTGATAACATTTTCACGCAATTTGGGAGCATAGCTCCTGAGAAGTCAGTACCTAGAACCACGTCTGGCCGTAATAACGGCCTTGATACGCCTGGGCATTGAATCAAACAGAGCCTGGATGGCGTGTACAGGAACAGCTGTCCATGCAGCTTCAAAACTATACCACAAGAGTAGTGACTGCCGTATTGTGACGAGCCACTTGCTCGGCCACCATTGACCAGACGTTTTCAATTGGTGAGAGATCTGTAGAATGTGCTGGCCAGGGCAGTAGTCGAACATTTTCTGTATCCAGAAAGGCCAGTACAGGACCTGCAACAAGCGGTCGTGCATTATCCTCCTGAAATGTAGGGTTTCGTAGGGATCGAATGATGGGTAAACCCATGGATCGTAACACATCTGAAATGTAACGTCCACCGTTCAAAGTTCAATCAGGGCGAACAAGAGGTGACCGAGACGTGTAACCAATGGTACCCCATACCATCTCGCCGGGTGATACGCTTCCAATGTGCGTGCACTGCGACGTTGCCAAACACGGATGCGACCGTCCTGATGCTGTAAACAGAACCTGGATACATCCAAAAAAAAAAAGGACGTTTTGCCATTCGTGCACCCAGATCGTCGTTGAGTACACCATCGCAGGCGCTCCAGTCTGTGATGCAGCGTCAAGAGTAACCGCAGCCATGGTCTCCGAGCTGGTAGTCCATGTTGTTGCGAACGTCGTGGAACTGTTCGTTCAGATGGTTGTTGTCTTTCAAACGTCCCCATCTGTTGACTCAGGAATCGAGACGTGGCTGCACGATCCGTTACAGCCATGCGGATAAGATACCTGTCATCTCGACTGCTAGTGATACGAGGCCGCTATGATCCAGCACGGCGTTCCGTATTAACCTCCTTAACCCACTGATTCCATTTTCTACTAACAGTCATTGGATCTCGACCAACGCGAGCAGCAAAGTCGCGATACGATAAACCGCAATCGCGATAGGCTACAGTCCTATCTTTATCAAAGAAGGAAACGTGATGGTACGCATTTATCCTCCTTACAAGAGGAGTCACAACAAATCGGTTGGAAACTTTCCTCATGTCAGAACATTGTAGGTGTCGCCACCGGCGCCAACTTTGTGTGAATTCTCTGAAAAGTTAATCATTTGCATTTCACAGCATCTTCTTCCTGTCGGTTAGATATTGAGTCTGTAGCACGCCATCTTCGTGGTGTAGCAATTTTAATGGCCATTAGTGTATTTGTTGACATGTCCTGCTACATGTCGAAGTTAATGAACTAGATCAGTAACTCAGCTGATTATGTTTATTTTCTTTCGTATGTATTAAAATGGTCTGTGCAACTTTCCATTCTTCTCCTTTATCAATAATACTGAAATACTTCTCATGACGTTGTAAGAAAAGTAATTAACCTCTGTGTCGTTGTTGCACAAAATGCACTCCTGAACTGTTAGTCCCACTTGAGAAAGACATTGCCCGTAGAAACATAATTGTCCTGATACGACTATGATAGGTTCATGACCACATAGTGGAATATGTCTGGTCAAGCTGTGATAGTTTTGTTACTTCCTGGAATGACAGAGATTTATGTTGCAAGATTCACTTTATATATTCGTGGTATAACAATCAAATGCCCGAATTAATTTCACTTTAGTGTGTCATTGACTTATCAAATGTATGTTTACAGACAGTGGAAATTAGTTTCATGTAACAACTCCAATTATCGGTATCAGCCATCAGAAGGACATTGAGGAAGCGATGAACGCTGCAGTTGGTGGCTTGCTCCATGAAAATGTCGACGCACTGTAAAAGAGGCAGTAGCTCTCAGTTTCGAAACTTCGCGAGAGTAGCAATTTAACTCCTCTTTGACAGAGCTACAAACAGCTACTTTGTCAAGATAAAACATCTCGCTACGTTCAGTAACCAGTAGATCGAGAGGTAAGAAACACAATATCACTATAGAACTGCCACAGGAAATACACAAATGTGTTAATGAAATCGTATCACTGAATTTTCTGTTACCCGTGTTTCATTCAGTAACTACTCTCACAGTCACATTGTTGTATTTACGTTGTAGTTCGGTAAATCTACTTGAGTATGACAAAAGACTTCACGTTTAATTAATTAGTTGTATGGTATTATGATGAGTAACCAGTTGTATTAGCGTAGTGCATATTAATAACGTTTCCCATTAGTTTACTGAACAAAATAGACAAAAATATCCGACAAACTGTCAACAATATATTAAACCTTGTTATCGAAAACCGTCTGATGATGTACATGTAGTTTCTCGATCCCATGCATGCAGCCACTTGCTGATTCTGAGATAAGCTACGTTTAAAGTGCAATCGCCAAAACAAAAAAACAAAAACGAACAAACAAAACAAAAACGAACTTTCTTGGTGGTTTATCTATAAAGGCGAGACAGGAAAACACATGCCGGTGGCAGATTGGGAGACATGGGGTACATGTGTTTGCCAACCAAACACTTTGGTGCTGTTTTCCAGGTTCCATTTGTTACTCTGCAACAGCAAGGCACCTCGTTTGTTGGCAACAAGTGTCAACGGCAAACAACACATCCCTGTGAAGCAGATCATAACACAAAAAACCTTTTTTTGCCATAAGATGTATATCAATAACAATACATTTTGTGAATGCATACAGGCCATTGTTTGAGATACGGCATACCCACTACTTTCCCCGTATGAAGTTACCATACAATACTTCAAGCCGCACTGATTTACATTTACGGTGGCGTCCTTAAATCTACACAAATGTGTGTGAGATCTTATGGGACTTAACTGCCAAGGTCATTAGTCTCTAAGCTTACATACTACTAAACATAAATTATGCTAAGGACAATCACTCACACCCATGCCCGAGGGAGGACTCGAACCTCCGCCGGGACCAACCGCACAGTCCATGACCGCAGCACCCTAGACCGCTCGGCCAATCCCGCGAGGCTTAAATCTAGACTGGTGTCCAAAATTAAGGCACAAACGGACATTCTGTAAGGTAAAGTAGAAACAATGTAAAGAATACAGAACCTAAACATCTTCAACACGCATAACGGTAGACAAAAGGGTTCCTCGTTTTTTGCAACTTAACGGATTTGCACACACATTGCGACAACTGGTTAATGTGCTCGCTATGGGGTGTGACCGCCTCTGGCAGCAATACAGGCCTGACATCGACAGGGCATGCTGTGCATGATATCATCAGTCTCATGTTGAGACAATAACGCCCATTGTTCCTTCAGAACTGCTCGCGATCTTGGGGAGTGGTTGATGGATGCTAACGTCATGCAAGTCGTCTTCCTAATGCGTCCCAGACATGCTCTATAGGATTCAAATCGGGAGAGCGAACAGGCCACGCCAAGCGTGCAATATCTTCTGTTTCCAAGAAAACATCAACCACCCATACTGTATGAGGTTTAGTATTATCGTCCATCAATACGAAGACTGGGCCCACACCACCTTGCAACAACCGCAAACGAGGTCTCAATATCTTGTCACGATACCTGACAGCAGGTAAGCCTTGCCGATTCACATACACAATTTCACGAAGAGGGTTCGAGAGGTAAATATAAATCCCTGCCCACAACATTAGCGGTCCTCCACGATATCAGTCTCCTTCAATAATGTTTACATCCCAACGTGTTCCACGTTCCCTCCAATTGCGAATCCCTTGAGGGTCACTCTCTAGATTAAATTGAGACTCAGGTGTGAAAATAACAGTGCCCTCTGTTCGACCGTCTAGGTGATGTGTTGATGACTTCACTCTAGACGCTCATAAACCAGTTGCCACGCAGTACTAAGGCGGTAGTTTCGCAGCTTTGCAGCCAAATAACGGTCCTCTCTTCTGGAGTCTCTTGCGGTTGGTCCTGCCCTGGTCCTCGGGATAGTTTCGGTCACTATAAACTGTCGCCACATCCGAAAAGGAACACAACGATTCACATTAAGCCATCGGGTCAACTTAGTTTTCGACTGTCCTGATTCCTTTCTTTGTATGGCCCTCCACCGCAAAGAGTTCGGTTGGCATCTTTTCTGTGCAGTACTGCATCGTCTGCAGCTGTGTACACAGCGTTGTGGATGTGGGCTACCAGGCAAACACTACATCGTTTCATAAGTGCCCGATGTCATCGTTGGCATGGTTGTCAGTTGACCGGAACACTATCTTCCGTGCACAACACGAACGTAATGACATTTGGTTGACAGTTTTAATGATTATATCGGTAATTAGACATAGGACGGGGAAATAGCGGTTTGTTACTTTGATCTTTCACACCAGTATATTTCGGAAAATGCCAGTATAAATCCTTCTAAAGGGCATAGACGACTTCCGCCCCCATCCTTTCCAGTTCAAAATTCTGCTTTGCGCCTAATTTCGTTTTCGACGAGACGTTGTACCGCAACCCTCCTTCCTTTCTGGTAGCCTCAATATGACTACTGAAGGCAAGTATCGCACGAAAGTTAATTGGTCGTCGGATAGAGTGTCATTGACACTAGTAGTGAATCGCAGAAACGTCCTTCACCAGCTCCTCTTTGTCTTCCTGAATGTGGTGATCAAATTATAACAGAACGATAGTACTTGAAATGATAAAACTTGGCTTTCTAGATAGCGCTCACTCCATAGAGGGCATATGTGGTTTGAATTGCCTCCATTACTTTCACCCTTTTTTTAAACATAAACAGAGTACAATGTTACAAACGTAATACTTTACTCTGTCTTAGACTCTATTTTCTAATGCATAAACGACGCTCTTCATAACGTGAAAAATGAGAAATATTCGAGTTGTCATGGCACGAGCTATGCTACAAAGTCGAACAAAATAAGACAATAGCCAAATACTATTATGGCAACATGCCATACCAAATCACCACGGAGCATGCTGAATCATAGTATTACATCAACCACAGCGTTAGATTTTGTATTACATGCTAATTTGAGTACAGAAGAGTCCACTGGAGATCGTAGACTCTATGCCCCATGCGTCGCGATCACTTGGACGGGTGCTGGTCTCTACCAAGCGGCCTCTGGCACATGGCGCTGAATTAGTTCAAATGGCTTTGAGCACCATGGGACTTAACTTCTGAGGTCATCAATCCCCCAGAACTTAGAACTACTTAAACCTAACTAACCTAAGGACATCACACACATCCATGTCCGAGGCAGGATTCGAACCTGCGACCGTAGCGGTCACGCGGTTCCAGACTGTAGCGCCTAGAACCGCTCGGCCACCCCGGTCGGTGCTGAATTAGTCTTATCCATATGACCACCCACGAGTCCTTTTACAAACATGCTTTCACAAGATTTTTCTATTACTGGCTGGTTATAAAATGAACGAAACTGTCTCTGACCTTCTTTCAGACTGATTTTCTTTGCAGAGAGAATGAATATGGCTTAAAAAAGAAAAGAAAAGTATTGGTATGATATCACGGCTTTGGAATTGCACTGCGTGACGTTGACTACTAGACCAACAGCTCAAGAGGAAGCCAGCACTTCTCGTACTGCGTGCTGCGCACCCCATTACGACAAAAACACGATGCTAACACATATGAAATTCGGTGGTTAGTTGGAGTGAGGCTAGCTTGTAATAGCTGAGGTGTAGGTTCGAGTCCTGCTTTTGGTACAAGCTCTTAACAGCCATAAACATACCCTCGTCACCTCCAGTAACGCCAAGTTAAGAACGCAGGAGTGTGCCGTGGTTCCAAATGGACATCAAACTTGTCCATTGACTACTGAACGGAACAGAGTCCAAATAGTTTTGGCTGCTAGTGGTGGACGTCGCTGCTTGCAGGAACTCTGTCTCTAGTAAGCTTTTTTACACTGGTAATGTTACTTTAGTTCACGAACCATTCATCACGTAAGGTCATAGGTCCTTCATTTCTCATTAGAAGTGACGTTGAGATTTTGAAAATATTGGCACTGGACTGGGATTCAGGCTCTGATCCGAATTTTTCTCTGTATTTGAACCTTTCGAGATGATACTGTCTCATCATTTCGTCATTTTCTCACGATGCCAAACTCCTCCAGCTCTTTACAGACAGCACGATATTAACTACTAGCGGAAGGGAATTTGACAATTCACCACTCTTCGTCTTGGATTAACAACGATGATTACACGGGGTTAAGAGTCCCAGACAGCACAGAACTATTCGTTGTGGTACCGCTAACAGAAGATATGCACATCTAGCTACTGGTGAAGAAACAAAAAATATTTCATGTCTAATCGCAATTGGGAAAGGATATCGAATGGTGGTGGGGTTCGAATTCCTGCCAGGCAAAAATCATTTGTATCGTCTTTTCAGATTGCAGTATCAAGCTAATGTAGTACATATTTAATACGTAACAGTTGCTTGTGACTGGTTAACAATCCATATAGGTACTGGGTTCTTCTCGCCGTCCATCACCAAAACTTCCCTTCACAGCGTTTCATAGTTGTGCATTGCCCTTTATTACATACCTTTTGTTTTACTTGTTAGGGTAATACAAGTTTCATGAGGTCTCCAGTGCAGTGCTAAACGTGTCAAAATTCATCTACAGGTTCAGAAATTTGGCCGTGTAAAGTGATCGGGTGAACACTTCGATATTTTATGTCTTTATGCCAAGTCGAATCTCGATCAGACATGAAAACTTTGTTTGGTTAAGAGTGGGCTAAAATTCAGATCACAATCAACAACTCGTCATAAATGAAGTTTAGTTTACAAGCGTTGAGGACTGTCTAATCTATAATTACGTGTTATTTAATATTTGATGTATGGCGGTATTGGTTTATGTCTGAACTGACTGCCATAAAGAGTAGCGACCGGTAGTAGTCTCCTGTGGTAGCCATTACGTATAGTAAGCTCTGGTATGTTGGTTACATACAGTCAGGTACACTGAACACGTTGGAATGCACTTTTTGTGCTGTCGGGTGTTTATCACATATTCCGATTTCCTACCCATTTGGATAATTCCATCACGACGCCTAGTTTTTTTTTTTTTTTTAGATTAGGGTGTACGTACTTTCAGTTCCAAGCGGTTTTACATTGCACAACAGTAAAAGACTGAAGGATACACCTTCTCACTTCAAGACAGTATACTAACGCTGATTTGTTGTGGTAAAACGGCACTCTACTGTGTCGCTTTGTCATTTTAGCATATACAAAAAACTTGTGATGATTCCTTTAAACACCTCAACAGCCCTTAAATTCTCTACAAAATATAAATATATATGTATCCGAGCTGTCATTCTCACAAAGACCATAAACATATACAGCCATCAAATTTACGCAAAATATAAATGTATGAAATGGATGAGTTATATCTATTTCGTATACCGTCAAAATATTGGGTCAAGTAAATACAATGATAGAAGTCTGACAAGTAGAATACTGCCGAAGAATTAAATACAAAATTAAACCAACAACACGTAAGCAAAATAGACTAAAGAGTAATCATTTTCAAATTCTGCCTACTACTTCTGCACCAAAATCAGGGTCCAAAATATAAACTGCTTAAAATGAGAAAATGGCAAGAAACCAACACAGTAAATCAGTGTAGTATCTTTTAACACGTAAAAGCCTCAATAATCTCATTGAATTACACGCGCAAGGTTAAAACAGAAATAAGAAACCATCAGTGGGCAGAGGCAGGTCGTCAATCCTACAAAAAGATCGTTAGAAAAAACTTTAACATAGTAAATATAAGTCCATAAAATGAGTTTCCTTACATTGCAAAAATTCTTTCGAAATAAGCCAGGTAAGGTTTGTGACACGATACTGATGTGGAAGAAACAGTCGCAAACATCCTATGTAGGGAGTTGGGGAGACTCCGTTGTTGCCAGCCATGTCATGATAAACACAAGTTCCCGAAGATGAGTGAAACTCTACCCAAGAATCATAAAAATCATGTTGTTAGACGTGCTACAAACAAATTCAAATATTTCCTTAAATCATACTCTCTATCTCTGCATGTTTGAATCAAATATAATCGCTGACGTCAACAATGGTTAGTAGCAAGCTCAGTAAATAAAGAGTAGTTGGCATCTGACCGCGATGAGCAGGACGCCCTCCTGGAACGACGGTTCTCACTTTTGATTTAGTGGCACATAGTATTGTTAAATAAGGTGCATTCTAGAATGTTTATGTGATGGAAACATGTTTGATAGTAATAAAAAGTTTAAAATAGAAATGGAGGCAATAAATTTTTAGTGGAGGAAACACTATTCGTTGTAATCAATGTTTAGCAGTCAAAAAAGTGAAGTAGGATAATTATTACTACATTGTCCAGCAATATTAATGTGACCACCTGTCAAAAGCATAAATAAGCATCTCTTTCAGCATGGACCCTACGAGACGTTCAGGAAGAGAGTGAATGAAGTTCTGGAAGTTACCGACAGGGTTGTGGGGCCATGCCCGCTTCAGTGCCGTTGGCATGTGTCATAGGTTTCTAGGTTGAGGGTCCATGGCGCTCACAGCCCGATCTCTGTTTTTGTGGCGATTCCTGAACGATTTCGTCATTCTGGAAGGCACAATGGATCAAAGGAAGTATCCATTCATTATTCGGGATATTGTCCACTCATATATATAATTGGTTTTTCCTCAACACGATGGCATCTACCAGCAGGACAATGGAACCTGCCACTCACCTTGCAGTGTACAAGTGTGGTTCGAAGAGCACCAGCATGGGTTTACCGTACTCGTCACTCACTGGACGTCCAGTTAGGGTACTGGCTAGGAAATTCGAGCCTTTGTCGCCGATGTATAGCAGGTTGCATGGGTGCATGAACCAGGCACCTGCTCCCGAGGCTCACATGCAGCAACGTTCCTGAACACTGGTTGAGGAGACAGTGATAGTGGCCGCCTGATTCATCTGGGTGGCCACTTTCTCAACAGTGGCGCCTCTATTCACCAGTACAAATTTTTGCCAGTGTCGTTCACCCTAGTCAACTGTGGACCCTTGTGCACCAAAGTTACCTTGGCACTCGGTTTGATTTGCAACATTATGCAGTGCATGCTGTACTTTAACTCGGCAGCATGTGAACTACACTCCTGGAAATGGAAAAAAGAACACATTGACACCGGTGTGTCAAACCCACCATACTTGCTCCGGACACTGCGAGAGGGCTGTACAAGCAATGATCACACGCACGGCACAGCGGACACACCAGCAACCGCGGTGTTGGCCGTCGAATGGCGCTACCTGCGCAGCATTTGTGCACCGCCGCCGTCAGTGTCAGCCAGTTTGCCGTGGCATACGGAGCTCCATCGCAGTCTTTAACACTGGTAGCATGCCGCGACAGCGTGGACGTGAACCGTATGTGCAGTTGACGGACTTTGAGCGAGGGCGTATAGTGGGCATGCGGGAGGCCGGGTGGACGTACCACCGAATTGCCCAACACGTGGGGCGTGAGGTCTCCACAGTACATCGATGTTGTCGCCAGTGGTCGGCGCAAGGTGCATGTGCCCGTCGACCTGGGACCGGACCGCAGCGACGCACGGATGCACGCCAAGACCGTAGGATCCTACGCAGTGCCGTAGGGGACCGAACTGCCACTTCCCAGAAAATTAGGGACACTGTTGCTCCTGGGGTATCGGCGAGGACCATTCGCAACCGTCACCATGAAGCTGGGCTACGGTCCCGCACACCGTTAGGCCGTCTTCCGCTCACGCCCCAACATCGTGCAGCCCGCCTCCAGTGGTGTCGCGACAGGCGTGAATGGAGGGACGAATGGAGACGTGTCGTCTTCAGCGATGAGAGTCGCTTCTGCCTTGGTGCCAATGATGGTCGTATGCGTGTTTGGCGCCGTGCAGGTGAGCGCCACAATCAGGACTGCATACGACCGAGGCATACAGGGCCAACACCCGGCATCATGGTATGGGGAGCGATCTCCTACACTGGCCGTACACCTCTGGTGATCGTCGAGGGGACACTGAATAGTGCACGGTACATCCAAACCGTCATCGAACCCGACGTTCTACCATTCCTAGACCGGCAAGGGAACTTGCTGTTCCAACAGGACAATGCACGTCCGCATGTATCCCGTGCCACCCAACGTGCTCTAGAAGGTGTAAGTCAACTACCCTGGCCAGCAAGATCTCCGTATCTGTCCCCCATTGAGCATGTTTGGGACTGAATGAAGCGTCGTCTCACGCGGTCTGCACGTCCAGCACGAACGCTGGTCCAACTGAGGCGCCAGGTGGAAATGGCATGGCAAGCCGTTCCACAGGACTACATCCAGCATCTCTACGATCGTCTCCATGGGAGAATAGCAGCCTGCATTGCTGCGAAAGGTGGATATACACTGTACTAGTGCCGACATTGTGCATGCTCTGTTGCCTGTGTCTATGTGCCTGTTGTTCTGTTAGTGTGATCATGTGATGTATCTGACCCCAAGAATGTGTCAATAAGGTTTCCCCTTCCTGGGAGAATGAATTCACGGTGTTCTTATTTCAATTTCCAGAAGTGTATTTACAAACTTCGCCGTCTTGGAATGGCTTCCACCGTTGCCCGCAAAGCCAAAGACCATGCCCTTTGTGACACCAGGTAAATTGTCCCATTTCCGCATTACGACGACGACTACCATTTTTCACACTCCCCCGACAGAGTTAACATACCCTCCACTGGTAGTGCTGCCACCTGCCGTCCATGGTGGTTGACGAACGTTGATGACAAACATAGTAACATTAGTGTCAATGGAGTGTGTATTATCATCAGAAGGGTTTTCATTTCATTTGCAACGAAGCCCATATCATTACACCTTGGAAATATCGTTACACATACTGTAAGGTGGCAGATTAAATAAAAGTCAATTTCGCACCTTACTTGAGAGTCTTATACATTGTATCGGGAAAGTGAATGTGATGCCTAACTTACTTCAATGAAAAAGATCAAATTTTCCTGTAGTATATAATGCAAAGGGATGACACTCAATCCACAGTATTAACGAACTGATCCTATATAATGCATTGTTATGAGCAAAAGGTGAAACAAGCTGCTGGAGGAAATGAGAGGAAACGTTTTGTTTGGAAGCATGAGCGTGCAAGCGCTAAGGACGCACCCCGAGCGGTATAATGTAAAGCTCGTAGTGGGCGTCACGTGGCCGGAGTCAACGAATAGGCAGGTGACTGATGCAGGAGACCAAGTAGCGAGCTACCAGAAGTGGGATGGAAAGAACCTTTATAAAACTGCGTTTCGAAATTTCCAAGTAGATACGAACGAACCAGTGATACAGTTGACCACGTGAACAGCGAGTGGTACACATATGATGTACGTATGTGACTTTTAGGCGTCTGGAGCGGGCACAAAAAGTCGGAATGGTTGAAACGAACTAGAAAAGAGTAAACTGCTGAGATTTCGACTCAGTTTAATGGTAGGGCCCTTGCGATTGGTAGAGAGAGTTTCCACTAAAGTAAGAGGAGCACTCATATTGGTAGGAGAAAGCGGTGACAGGGAGCACGAAAGAGCCCAGGTGGGGAAGACAGTTTTGCTATGAGAAAGACAAGACCAACAATTTTGGGGACTCTCCTCTGAATTGGTGTCAAGTGTAGAACGGGGTGCATCATGCTCTGTACGAAGCAGAGGAGAATTTTATGTGAAGACTGCATTCACTGCGCCCGACATTCAGCTAGATACCTGTATTAGCTGTAGCATCGTTGAGTTCCGACTGCGGAGAAACGAACCAGCCACTTAGATATCTGTTTTTGCGAGAACTGAGAGGGCAGTGTAATATGCATGCTGCTCTCTCTAGTCATGCCCGTGCATATTACCATATTCCAAGACTAGGGATGAGTACATGTTTTCTCGCCTAACGATAAATATAGGAGAGCTTCTGCTGAAAGAATCAATAAAACCAATATGATTACGGATTAAACAAAGTTGTGCCCTGTCATAGAATAGGGATCCACCCTATACGAAGTGTTACAATGGCTATCACTCGTTACACATGTTGGCCGTTACAGGACCTATGCAACCAGCACAATCCTTGCAGGAGTCCGGAAAGTCAGTGCAGAAACACACTGAGTGCACAACCTGTTTGAAATAGCAGTACTTCATGTAGAAGTAGATGCAACTATGTTTTGGAGTGGTCGGGAGAGAAACTACAAACTGTGTTAACTACTTTTAATCAGTGCAGGAACTTTCAAATGATATAGAGTCCTCGTTTTATGATAAATCAATTCCAGTAGCTCCAATGAAACTTTACTTACTTTGTATTTGGAGATTTCTGTCCTAAAGCTTGCCTGTTTCGGCTTACGGTGCCATTTTCAGGCGCACCTGAGCCTTTGTGAATAATGGATCATATTTACGGCCTCATCATGATAGTTTATTTTTATCAATTAAATTTGCGTCTTGGTGGAGTTGACGATCATGAGACATCCAGGGGCCAACTGTAAGTTGTTTTGTACTTTTGTAGTACGAAATTTTTCGTGATAATTGTTTGAAAGCTGTTTGAAGTTAGATTCCTTAGTTGCTGTATGATTACAGGTCTTTTATATTTGGGAATCACTGTTGATGTGATTGTTGCATAGATACACACATCATAAAAATTTTGCATCTCCCTGGTTCCCAGAACTCCTGAAGATAGACGTTGACTGTGGATATTGTATCACAGACACAGTCCCCTTGACTGTTCAGACATGTCATTAAACCCGTCCAAAGATGTAAACAACCATTTATGAGCATCACTAATTAGACGGAGGGGGTCCGGAAGTCGATCAGTTCCAGTGATTCCACCAGGAAGGGGGTACACGGCTCATGTTATCTATAGTTCCACCACGCCTAGACGGTCAATACCAAGGTTCGATCGCGTCCGCTTTGTTACTTTGTGCCTGAAAGGTCTCTCACCAAGGGGAGAGTCCAGGCGTCTCGGAATGAACCAAAGCGATGTTCTTAGGACATGGAGGAGGCACAGAGAGACAGGAACTGTCGATGACACGCCTAGCTCAGGCCGCCCAAGGCCTACTACTGCCGTGGATGACCGCTACGTACGGATTGTGGCTAGGAAGAAGCCTGACAGCAACGCCACCATGTTGAATAATGCTTTTCGTGCACCCAAAACACGTCGTGTTACGACTCACACCACGCGCAATAGGCTGCATGATGCGCAACTTCACTTCCGATCTCCATGGCCAGGTCCATCTTAGCAACCACGACAACATTCACCGTGGTTCAGATGGGTCCAACAATATGCGAATGGACCGCTCAAGACTGACATTATGTTCTCTTCGCCAATGAATGTCGCATATGCCGTCAACCAGACAACCGGCGGACACGTGTCAGGAGGCATCCCGGTCAGGCTGAACACCTTGGGCACACTGCCCAGGGAGCGCAGCAAGGTGGAGGTTCCCTGCTCTTTTGGGGTACAATACGTGAATGCCACCGACTGACCGATAGCGCAACCAACCATATCGGCAGCATATTGGCGAGGCGTTCGTCTTCATGGACGAAAATTCATGCCCCCATCGTGCACACCTTGTGAATGACTTCTTTCAGGATAACGACATCGCTCGACTAGAGTGGCCAGAATCTTCTCCAGGCATGAACCCTATCGCACATGCCTGGGGAAGATTGAAAAGGGCTATTTATGGACGTCGTGTTCTACCAACCACTCTGAGGGATCCACGCTGAATCGCCATTGAAGAGTGGGACAATCTGGACCAACAGCTCCTTGATGAACTTGTGGATAGTATTCCACGACGAATACAGGCATGCATCAATGCAAGAGGACGTGCTATCGAGTATTAGAGGTACCGATGTGTACAGCAATCTAGACCACGACCTCTGAAGGTCTCGCTGTATGGCGGTAGAACATGCAATGTGTGATTTTCATCAGCTATAAAAAGTGCGGAAATGATGTTTATGTAGATCTCTATTCCAATCTTCGGAACAGGTTCCCTAACTCTTACTATTATTGTGTATGTGTTATCTCTGACTTCTTTCCTTTTCCTTTCCCGTGGTCGAAAATTTCAACAAAATTTTCTAAGTTGCGCTTTTGTATAGACCTCAGTTATAACGAACAGTGACTCTTGTTAGTCGTATTATTATTAATGGGTAAGGACAGTTGGACGTATCAGTTAAAATGGAATAGAATTTTGAACTTTATAATTCCGAAAATTGTGTAACAGAAGATAAACAGAAGTTGGTGATTTAGATTCTACAATGGTTAGTTCAACACTGGCAATTAGACTGGAGTGGGAAGGAACCTACTAGTAATAATTTTGATGTTGCTGACATTGCAAGAAATTAAACAAGAGAAAACTTTGATCAGAAAATGGATCAAGAAATAGAATAATTTCATCAGGAAACTAAAAACTCGTATCAAGAAACTAGTCAAGAAACCAGGACCTCTCATTAAGAAGCGAGTCAAGAATTTCAAAAAGAAAATGCACAACGACTTCAGTGAGTTATGTGATGGACTTAGCAATTTCGAACTGAGTTTACTAACATATTTAATTAAGAACATAATAGACTCGGAACTGTAATTCAAGACCTGAAGACAAAGATTGCCGAACGAAAAAGACAATGCTAAGTGGAGTGTAGAAAATTTTGGGACACCAGACGTGATTAATGATAATGCAGTTAATTCATGTGGTAACTATGCAGAAATGGTGTTATCAACTGAGGCAGATGATTTTAAAACTGAGTCTAAGTTGTCAAATGTAGGCGAACTTTTGACGAAATGTAATGAAAACATTCCGATAGTTATTCCATGTGAGTACCTTGTTTGACCAATGGCTTTGGATTTGTGTAAAATAGCTTCTGCATGGTAAGGACTGTCAAATATTTGTCAGCAAATGCAACTGAACTGGTGGAAGGCGTACTGGAACTAATTCTTCCAGGATTTTCACAACAATTATAATAAATTTAGTGGTAGTATAACAAATAATGTGACTCAAGTGAGAAATTACGTAAACGTACTCTGCCAATATTATTACGAGGAGATGTAACAAAAATATATGAAAGCCGAGTTTTTTTTTTTTCGCTGTTCAGAAGTTGGACAGTTTTCATTATCACGTAGAAGTATGTGTAATTAGATGAATGACGAACACTAACTTCACTTAAGGAAGGTTTATTCAGCACTTGCACATACAAGAGCGCGGAGCGAACTGCTTCCGGCCAGAACACATACAGTATGTATACAGCTACAGAACATTACAGTATAATGATTCTTGACATTTGTGGATATTTATAGAATGTACTCAGACCCAATACTGAAATTATAATTGTACACACCAGGTGAGTTTCGAACTCACGACTCTCTCTGAAACAGTTTAGTATCATAACCACTACACCACTGTACTGCTGAGCTTCTTCTCTGACATTGATCCCTGCGTAAGAGAACAGCATCTTGTTGTTACGTCGTCCTAGTCCAGGAAAGAGTCGTCGGTCTTGCATACTACGACTCGCGATGACTGATGCTCGTCCTGGCGGTGATCTTCTTAGGACTTGAAACTTCTTGGCAGATTAAAACTGTGTGCCGGACCGAGACTCAAACTCGGGACCTTTGCCTTTTGCGGGAAAGCGCTATACCATTTTTTTTTCTTTTTTTAATAGTAAAATATCAAACTGAAATATTTTTTTTAGATACGAAGGAAAAATAAACATTTACTCCATTTTGTAATGAGAATAGAATGAACAAAGTATATAGCATTTCCAGGCTGCCGTTGCAGAATATAAGAAATGAAATGTCTTGAAATGAAATGTCTTCTTGAAGAAAATTCTATGGAGCACAAAGGACTATCACTTCATTATTGAAGGAAAGTTGCTTCGCTGCTCTGTGTGAGAAGGAAAATGTTAAAACAAAAATGGGAAAGAAAAAATGCCTTCTGCATTGGTGAGTGTCTGGATATTATCTTAAAATTCCGACAAGAACTAAAGTCCCAGGAAGAAATTAGGATTCATACATACAGATCACTGGCAACCTCTGCTCTCCGAAATGTTGGATTTGAAGTATTCAACCGTTAATTATGATTTTCAGCATATTTCCAAATATCCTCGTGTAGTCACAATGTTGGCTCATTTTAAAGTCTTCAATTGCTATGTAAGAATAATAGTCTAGGAAAGTAGCATGCCTATTCTGCATAATAAACGATGCTGTGTGGCCCATGATCCACGTTGCAGCGTTTTTTTTTTGCTCGTGAATGTCTCAGTTTTTGTGGTTGAATGATCTCTAAAAGATATACACCACTAGGCGTCGTACGGTCTATCACCGACAATCGTTGACGAAGAAATATTGTTATTTCTTCTGCATGTCCGCACGTGAGCCTATGAATAAGCGTATCGACTCTTCCGCATGTGTCACAGTTGGGCGTTGGATGAAGGCCTATCTTATGTAGATTTTCATTCGTTGCTACTTTGTCGTTGACTGTTAGATACCAGTCGGCTATGATGCGTGATGGTAACATGTCGCTGTGCACATTCCGCTATACTATACTCCAATGTGTATGTGGATGTTTTTCTTCGAGACGATTTCTGTGGTTTGTTGTCATGAGAAGATCATAAAGTGTCCTGTTCGTCAGGCTTCCATTATCGACGATGTCGTGTCGAATGTAGCTCATTTCCATGTAGTACAGTCGCACATGTCGGTAAGAAAGTGGAATGCCGGTAACATTAACGGCTGGGTCAAGGCTATGAGGCTTTCACTGCTGAATGAGGTTTGTGATGATGCTGGTCCTCCGGGTACGAAACTCCTTCCTGGTGCGATTTAGGAGCAGAGTGACACATTCTTTTGTACCTTAATGAGGTTAAGGCCACCTTTGGACGAAGGTAAAATTAAGGTATCGAACTGAACTCTGAAAATGTGTCCTCTAAAAAGAATCCAACATAACGCTTGTTGTATACTCTTGGCTAGATGGTCGGAGATTGGAAGAATTTGCGCCAAATAATTCATCTTGCTTGTAATGGCGATCTCTATGGTCTTAACTTTCTGTAGTATGTTCAAGTCACGGTCGGAGTCAAGTATCAAAGGAGCACGTAATTTTTTAAGCATGTGGGACCAGTTCTTCGTCAGGAATTTGTCTAGTTTGGCCTCAAAGTTAGCACCGAGAGTTGTGTGATAATCCTTGAACTTGCACCAGGTTATGGCATATGTCTCCGATACCGCCTACGATCTGCAAAGCTGTGGTTTTAGTTCTATTTAGTATTGCTCCTGAAAGAAACGTGAATGTTTGTAAAAGACTTTCTGCTGACAGAAGTTGTTGCGCTGATGACACAGTTACGCATATATCGTCAGCATACGCAGTGCATTGGATGGTGACAGACTCGACGCTAAGACCGAGCCTGCTATGCGCTAAGTTGTTCAGTAGCGGCTCTACTGCAATGGCGTACAAAATCATTGACAGAGGACATCCTTGGAGGATTGATTGCCCAATGGAAACTTCTTTTGTAAAATGGCCATTAATGAGAATTCGTGAAGAGGCGTTTGTAGTAAGTTTGCGAATTAATTCTATGAGATGAGGTCCAAATCCTAGTTTCTTCGTGCTTTTAAAGAGGAAGTCATGACGTACAAGGTCATAAGCTTTCTCAAAATCTAGAATGATCAGCGCGCCCTGTCCTTTGGTTTCAGCATATGAGCAGATGATGTCCCTCAAATCGCAGGCAGCTGAGACAGCACTTCGGCCTTGCACTGCACTGTACTGGTAACTGCCTAAAACCTTGTTCATAGAGGTTTGCATCCGTAGCTTAATCGATCTGGTAGTGATTTTGAAATCAGCTTTCAGGAGTGTGATGTTTTCGACCTTCCTGCTGTTACCTTTTTTCGGTAACGGCAAGATGATACCTTCCGTAAATGCCTTGGGTATTACTTCCAGGTGCCAGATTTGATTTGCTATCTCGAGGTGTGTCGGACCGAGGAGGTTCCAGTATCGCTGGTAAGACTCAGCGCTGAGACGGTCGGGTCCTGGTGATTTCCCTTTCTTTGCACTATGGACCGCCAGTCGGATTTCGTCCTCAGTGAAAACAGATTCCAGATTTGCATTATCCTGTTGCGACAAGCGCCAGATCAAGATCCTAAGAGAATCGTCACACGGGTGTTCATCAACGGATTGCTTCTTGTAAAGTTGACTATAATAGTCGTAGACGTGCGAGATGATGTCACGTTGCTTCGTGATGGCATTCTCGGCCTCATCAACGACTGCTTCAATCAACATGGCTTTACACCTTTGCGTCGTTCTCAGGATGTGGTACAGAGAGGCCCGTTCTTAGGCGGCAACGTCTTTGGGGTGGGCTCGCACGATGATCCCTTGCATTCGTTTGCGTTGTATCGCCGTGATTTTCGCTTTATATCGTTTGATCTTTAGATCGCTATCGCGATTAGATTTGGTAGTGTGACTGTACAGTTCTCTCAAACAGCGATAATAAAATTCAATAGTCAGTTTCTGCCAAACCTGTTTTGTCGGGCGTAACTCTTTACGCTTGGCACACTGAATCCACCACTGTAGAAGGCTAACGTAGCGACGTCGGTGACGCTGGAGCTGTTGCCATGTTTTGTTCACCTCCTCTTCAAGTTGGGCATCCTGCAGAAAGATGACATTCAATTTCCAGTAGCCTTCCCACGGTAAATTTTCTGGCGTTGTAGGTTAAGGTAACACTGATATGCACAGTGGTCGGAGATGTTCGCAGGAACTATGTCATAGTTCACAATGTGTCCCTGGAGGGCATCGGGCTCATAGATCCTATCCAGCCGACTGGCAGAGTGACTGGTTACGAAGGTGTACCCTACCAGATCACCGTGCAGTTGTTCCCATGTATCGTGAAGATGCATGCCATGAATTAAATGTTCAAGTTCGATACATCTGTTCGTGTTAGGAGTTTCGTCTCGAAGAGAAATGCCACGACCACTAGGCAAAATGGCTCTGAGCACTATGGGACCCAACATCCAAGGTTGCCGTGCGGGTCTAGGCGCTGCAGTCTGGAACCGCGAGACCGCTACGGTCGCAGGTTCGAATCCTGCCTCGGGCATGGATGTGTGTGATGTCCTTAGGTTAGTTAGCTTTAACTAGTTCTAAGTTCTAGGGGACTAATGACCTCAGAAGTTTAGTCCCATAGTGCTCAGAGCCTTTTGAACTATTTGAACTATCCGAGGTCATCAGTCCCCCAGAACGCAGAACTTCTTTTGCCGCTAGGCTCTTCGTCACCTTTCCGCTTGTTGCCTGTTGCTGGAGCTTCCAATTTACCCTGGGTATGGGGATCCGTTGAGGGCTTCATTCGAAGAACGTGGACCGTTCCTCTGATCTTTCGTCGTCTTACGTCGTGGTCGGTATCTTCAACTTCATAAGTAACATCAGACAACTGTCTAACAACCTTATAAGATCTAAAGTAGCGCCTGAGGAGCTTCTCAGAGAGAGGGAAAAAAAAGGTTCAGACGGCTATGAGCACTATGGGACTTTTCTTCTAAACTCACCAGTCCCCTAGAACTTAGAACTACTTAAACCTAACTAACGTAAGGACATTACACACATCCATGCCCGAGGCTGGACTCGAACCCGCGACCGTAGCGGTCGCACTGCTCCAGACTGAAGCGCTCAGAACCACACGTCCACACCGGCCGGCACCACTAGGCAACCGCTGCACGTCCGTAAAGGGTATACCGACGCGCAGAAGTATGGCAGTGCCTACAGCATCCTATAGTTCAATTCTTTTATCTTGGCGGTCCGCGCATGCCCGCCCAGATGCGGGAGATTGCTGCGTTGCCAGTTTACGTGCCAAGAGAAGCAGCACCATAGTTTAGTGGGGAGCGCGCAGTTTATGAAGTAAAGCCACCACAGCCGCAGTAACCCTTTCTCCGCTACAGAGACGTGCACCCCGCTTTCCGCGATGTGCGCGATTTTGTCATCATTGCACTGCTCGCCTGTGCAGACACATGGTGTTTCGACTGCTTTGACACACTTTCTCATTCGATTTCAAAAAAACTATTTGGCCCAAAATTTGATTTTTACACATCTTCTTGACTGATACCTTCCCCCCATAAATGACTTCATTTTGTTTCGATGTTCAACGCAGTTGTTGTGCAGCATTAGATGTAGTAAACCATTGCACGAAATTTTGAAGAGTTTGCAGAGGTAAAAGTCCATAGCGTATACTTTCCGTATGGTTGATTTTAGTTGTCACTAGAAATTTCAAAAAATTCCATTCAAACGAATAAAACTCATGAAGTAAGACACTTCGATATGGTTTTTAAAATATAGAAAATATTACGCACTGATGCAGGTTTGAACTCTAAACCGTTTGTTTGCCAGCTATACATTTTAACCATTACGCTAACGCAGCTTGTCGTTCATCGAGTCTCCTGGAGGACTGTAAACGATCACGCAAAATACCGACAAACACTGTTGGTATGTTTATGAATTACTCGCGTTTCGTCGAAGTACAATAGGAAATAAACAATTACCGCTGTTCTTTATTGCGAAAAATCGGTTAGTGAGAATGATGCAAACACCTTTCCTTGCTATCGCCTGAATTAGGAGGCTTATTGCTTTCTTGGTTTAACTAATTAATAGAATATGAAGCAATTGGTATAAAAAATGCTTTTTCCAAACTTTCTATAAAAGAAAGTCAGCTATCAAGACATTGCTTTTGTTCAGTTTATTTATGACTGACCGTTTCTAAAACTGAAGACACTCGTCCATGCTCTGCACTGCAGTCGAGCTCTGGCAACGTCGTTCTCTGTTCATTGGCTGACTGTGTTTTGTGACGTCAGATGCGCAGAACTAACCTAAACTCGGCCGCCGTCATAAATGACGCGCACTTTAGATATTGATGTTATCAATAAGAACGTAACCGGGCGCTTGTAAGACTGTGTACTACACCGCACTTTGAATCCTATTGACGTTAAGTGTTGTAATATTGTAGGTTTGGCAGTCACACATGATGGCTCAGAGGACAATGAGCTCTGAGTGTTGGGATCGTCCTTCTCGACGCCTTTGAACCAAACTCGTTGGTAACGTCTGGAGTATGAGGCGAAACGTCAAAGCCATCACGGGTCAGAGAGTGGAAAAGGTCGCAGCACGACGGTCATGAACGAGAGCTGGTACTGCTGCATCTCCTCGTCCTGTTGCCACCACGGCTCGTCGCTGTCGGGGTGCTGGACGATGCGGGCGTAGCCCTGCCCGCCACCGCCGGCTGAGTCTGTCAACGTGGTCGCATCCGCCTGGCCACCACGCGGGGCTGTGACTGACATCAGCGAATTCCTGCAGGAGCGCTGCTGCAGCTGCTCGCTGCTCTGCTCGTTCTTCCTCTTAGCTGTTGCGGTGCTCTGTTCCCTTTCAGACCTCAGTAGTGCCTTCAGGTGCTTAGTTTGTTCACGAATGCATTCTTGCCTCGCGGTGTTCTCTCAGCGCATTGAGCAAGAAAATTGAGTTTCAGTTTCGCTGCCACTTTCTGACATGTGTACGGGTCTCAAATCATCCGACTTTTCCTCTTTGCTACTATTCCTTTGCTTCTCCTTCGGCGGCCTTTCTTCGTTGCTGCTGCAGTCTCTACCGATAGGAGTGGTTCAGGCAAACTGATCTGCACCCACTGCTGTATCTCACACGGCTTACTTCCAGAGGTGGCTGGCGCATCGTTGGTATCTACCAGTAACTGTGCCGGCGAGGATGACGGGGCCGAATTGACGTCAGTCCTACCGGGAATGTCTTTGACACTGCATTCCATCTGAACTGTGCATCTCCGCCTCGTAAACATGTTCCGGCTGCTGGGGTTGTTGTACAGTCTCCGCGACTACCTCACTCAGTAGCGGAACAAGCCTTTCACTACCGTCTGCAGGACGTTCCCGTGGAAGCTGAAAAATGGACGTCGGCGTGGGCAGTCCATCCATACATGTTCTGTTGAATGGTAGATCGAACAGGTAGGGGGTTGTCCAATGGAAGTTACCTGTGCACGACATCCGCCAATGACAACATTCGAAGGTATATGCTTTTTTAACTATACACCTACACTTCGCACGCCGCTGTTAACTTGGTAGCGATATGCACTCGACCATTTTTCATTGGTAACTGACAAAACAGCGACGTACAGTGACAGAGAACGTGCAATCAGATCATTAGGGCACTCAGGTGGCACATTAAATACCCTGACGGTTCTCATTCCGTATCCCGAAGGCACGATTTAGACATTACTAATACTGCCATCATTATGACGAAATGGTGTTACGCCAGCATGCTCCTCAACGAATTTCTCCTAGCCCGCATCTCGTGGTCGTGCGGTAGCGTTCTCTCTTCCCACGCCCGGTTTCCCGGGTTCGATTCCCGGCGGGTCGGGGTTTTTCTCTGCCTCGTGATGGCTGGGTGTTGTGTGATGTCCTTAGGTTAGTTAGGTTTAAGTAGTTCTAAGTTCTAGGGGACTGATGACCATAGATGTTAAGTCCCATAGTGCTCAGAGCCATTTGAGCCATTTTTGAATTTCTCGTAAGTGTCACTCGAAATAAAATTGACAAATAACGAGTACTACACAAAGTCCAACTGGAACGTGTCGACTATATCCTCAGGCAGTTTCAAATCTTCAAATATCCACTCGTGAATTTCAAACGCCGTCGGTCGCAATGCAGCGCGATCGCCGCGCGGGATTAGCCGAGCGTTTTTGGCGCTGCAGTCATGGACTGTGTGGCTGGTCCAGGTGGAGGTTCGAGTCCTACCTCGGGCATGGGTGTGTGTGTTTGTTTTTAGGATAATTTAGATTAAGTAGTGTGTCAGCGTAGGGACTGATGACCTTAGGAAGTAAGTCCCATAAGATTTCACACACATTTGAACATTTTTGCAGCGCGATCGAAAACACACTGCACGCTATTCACTGTGCTAATTGTCGACATCGTACTTACAACAGTTATACAGAAACAAACGTTAACAGCGCTCGCACACGGTGCTCAGCTCTCCACCTCAGCACTGCTCGAGACGTAAACACTGGACCGCGCTACCGCCCGTCACCATGCGATGTGCCCTGGCCGAGTGCCGGAACACGACTGGCTATCTGAGCTACCCAAGCACGACTCATGCCCCGTCCTCACAGCTTTACTTCTGCCAATACCTCGTCTCCTACCTTCCAAACTTTACAGAAGCTCTCCTGCGAACCTTGCAGGGCTAGCACTCCTGAAAGAAAGAATAGAACTTCTTTTGCAACTAGGCTCTTCGTCACCTTTCCGCTTGTTGCCTGTCGCTGGAGATTCCAATTTACCGTGGGTAGGAGGATCCTTTGAGGGCTTCATTCGAAGGACGTGGACCGTTTCTCTGATCTTTCGTCGTTTTGCGTCGGGGTCGAAATCTTCAACTTCATAAGTAGCATCAGACAACTGTCTTACAACCTTATAAGGTCTAAAGTAGCGCGTGAGGAGCTTCTCAGAGAAAAAAAAATGGTTCAATTGGCTCTGAGCACTATGGGACTTATCTTCTAAGGTCATCAGTCCCCTAGAACTTAGAACTACTTAAACCTAACTAACCTAAGGGCATCACACAAATCCATGCCCGAGGCAGTATTCGAACCTGCAACCGTAGCGGTCGCGCAGTTCCAGACTGTAGCGCCTACAACCGCTCGGCCACCCCGGCCGGCCTTCTCAGAGAGACCAGCCTTCCGAACAGGAGTGAAGATCCAGACGAGGTCACCAGGCTGGTAGACAACAGTGCAGTGTGTCGCGTCACACCTTCGTTTTCTTGAGCGTGCAGCGTGCAGAGTCGAGCTAACTGCCGAGCTTCCTCAGCTCTGATTAACATCTGGCCGATGTAGTCGTCGTCCATGTCATTAGGATGGAACGGAAATACACTGTCCATCGTCGCAGTCATCTCACGCCCATGCACCAGGAAAAATAGCGTGGTGTCTTGTTTGTCGGTAGGCAAACGTCACGAAAGGTAGCATCTCATCCCTGTTGCTCTGCTCAACATTGGCGAACATTGATAGCATGTCGCCGGCCAGTGTGGCCGAGCGGTTCTAGGCGCTTCAGTCTGGAAGCGCGCGACCGCTAGTGTCGCAGGTTCGAATCCTGCCTCGGGCACGGATGTGTGTGATGTCCTTAGGTTAGTTAGGTTTAAGTAGCTCTAAGTTCTAGGGGACTGATGACCTCAGATGTTAAGTCCCATAGTGCTCAGAGCCATTGGAACCATATGATAGCATGTCATCCAAGGTCTTATTAAGGCTTTCAGTAAGCCCGTTAGTTTGCGGATGGTAGGCAGTCGTCATGTGATGAGTAATGTTGCACCGACAGTTTATCTCTGTCACAAGATTCGATTGAAAAACTTTCCATCGATCCGTAATTAACGACCTAGGGGCCCCGTGTTGTAATACAATGTCTTCCACGATTAATTTGCCTACCTCGAATATCTCGACTGTTTTCACGGCTTTTGTAATGGCACAACGTGTCAGATAATCAGTGTAAACAATAATCTCTCTATTGCCACTAGCAGACGTTCGAAATCGTCCGTGGAGGTCATTCACAACACGCTGGAAAGGCGTTTCGGTTGTTGGAATTTGTATGAGTCTGCCAGGTGGTTTCTGAAGAACCGCCTTCCTCCTCTGACACTCACTATAGTGCGACACATACTGACGGACACTCCTAAATAAACCTGGCCAGAAAAATCTCTTGCGGACTCTATCGCATGTCTTAATAAATCCTAAATGTCCGTTCTCAGGTGTGTTATAGAATTTCTGTAGAACATCTGAGCGCATGTGTTTAGGAATAACTGGTAGCTACTTCTTTCCAAACGGATCAAAGTTTTTGTTGCAAAGTAATCCATTAACTACCTTAAATTGTCCTTTCACATCCTCTGATCGATTTAAGGCAATCGTAATTTGAGATATCTTGGCGTCCATCTTCTGCTCAGCAAAGAGATCCTGGAGTGCAGCGAGACAGACACTATCTTCATCAAAGTCTTGGTGGTATTGCACGGGGTTTTTTGAGAGACAGTCGGCATCTTGGTGTTTCCTTGCACTTTTGTACACTATGGTAATGTCATACTCTTGAAGATGTAGTGCCCACCTGGGTAGTCGTCTCGTTCGATCCTTAAGACCTGTCAGCCAATAAAGTGATCGATGGTCTGTAACAACTGTGAATGGCCCTCTACAGATATACTGTCGAAATTGACACATGGCCCAGATCAAAGCAAGACATTTTCTTTCTGTAGTTGAGTAGTTGCTCTCAGCTTTTGTAAGTGTCCGAGAAGTGTAGGTTATAACCTTCTCTTTTCCATCAGAAATTTGCAACAGAACAGCACCGATCCCATACCCACTGGCATCCATGTGTCGTTCTGTAGGTGCTCTCTCATCATGCAGACCAAGTACAGGGTCAGTCGTCAAGTATTTCCCACCACATCGAAAGAATCTTGTTGAACACCACCCCGGATAAATTTAGCATCGGCTTTTAAGTTGGAGTGGCCTGGCTTTGATACAAATGTCTTTGATAAAACGACAGTAATAAGAACATAATACGAGGAAGTTTCTCACATCTCTTATACTTTTAGGAATAGGGAATTCTGTTATAGATCTCACCTTTTCTGGGTCTGGCCGCACACCTTAGTTTGACTCAAGGTGTCCAAGTTTTTTATTTCTTTTGGTCCAAAGAGACACTTTCTTGGATTAAGTTTCAGTCCGCCTTGTCGGAGACACTTAAGAACGACCCTCAGTCTTTCTGTATGTTCATCAGATGTCTCTGAGAAAACTATAATGTCATCTAAATAACCATAGACATATCGTCCACTTCAGGTGCCTTACAAGATTATAAATCATCCGTTCAAAAGTTGCTGGTGCATTACACAAACCAGACGGTATTACCTTAAACTCATACAGGCCCTCAGGGGTGATGAATGCGGTTTTCTCACGATCAGTCTCATCTCCTTCGATTTGCCAGTATCCCGAGTACATGTCCTTGGTTGAGAAAAACTTAGCCCCTTTCAGACTATCTAGTGTATCGTCAATTCGTGGAAGAGGGTAAAGGTCATTTTCACTTATCTTATTAAGCTCCCTGTAATCAACACAAAAGCGCCAACTGCCATCCTTCTTCCTGCCAGGGCCACTAGTGACGACCATAGTCTCTGTGAAGGCTGAATGATGTCGTTCCTCATCATTTTCTCTACCTCGTCGCCAATTATTCGACGCTCCGTTGCTGAGACACTGTATGCTCTCTGGCTTATTGGTTGGTGGTCTACAGCGCTAATCTGGTGCTTCACCGTCGATTTGTCTAATTTGTTCTTCACCTGTGGACTGAAGCATTCAGAGAAATCTTGAAGAATGGCAAGTAGTTTCTTCTGTTGTTCCGTAGTGAGATCTGGTAATAGTAGAGCTAGAAGATCATTTCTCGTAGTGGTAGCGCTAATTTCGCCCACAGACTCGGCATGGGAGGTTTCTATGATGCTCAGCTGTTCTTCAATTAACGGCTCAGCGTTTGCTACGCACAAGCATCTTGGAAGGATCTGCGGTTCTCGGTGACAATTAACTATTCACCATTCACCAAATCCGTTCTAAAACGAGACGACAGAAGCTTGGGTGACCAAGTTATTCTTTAGCCGTATGCTTCTCTTACATTCCACTACAAGGTCCATGGGTTGATACATGGCATGACATGTTACCTTTCTAGCGCTAACTGCAGGAATAATCACTTCATCTAGCACGCATATCCTCCACACTCTCGGATGGGCATCTTCCTGTGCACAGTATATCTCATCTAGTCTAGCATAATCTTCGAGCGACTACAATCTATAATTGCCTGAGAAACTTTCAAGAAGTCCCGTCTGAGAATGACTTCATGCCTACACTCTCGTAAGCCGATGAATTATAAGGGTTGTGTATGACCACTTATACCCATACGATTGGTACATCTTCCTGTAGGTTTTACATATTCCCTATTAGCCACCTTCAGCAGAGATGGTTTGTTGTTGACGAATACGGTTTTGCGCAACTGGCGACGGTACTTCTCCGAAATGACTGAATATGATGATCCAGAGTCCACAAGAGCTTTGGCTGGTCGGCCATCCATGAGGATATAGACGTAGTTTCCTAACATTTTTGTAATGATCTACGGCGGACGATTTTGCTCTTCGGTGGTCTCACCTTCAAGGAAGGTCGCACCCTTTAGTTTTCCAGGTTGCGGCCGCTAGGTGAGTTTAGTGAGCGTCCTCTCCAGCGCCTAGCTTGAGGCGATGGTGACCTACGTCGCCCTGCACCCACATCTTCTTGTCCATCTTCGTCGTCCTGGAGTTGGCGTCGGCTAGGATTGGTCTGCTGTCTTCTGGCGCGGGCGTCATAAAATATACGCCGCCTTTCTTGACAATAGCGCACCACATGTTCCGGCCGTCCGAAGTGGAAACATACTGGTTGGATATCCTGGATCCAGCAGACGTCAGTCTTTCTTGTTGCCCAAACAGATACCTCTTGTGGCGTTGTAGGAACATAACACTGCCTAGGTCTCGACTTTTTCACCGTTTTAAAGGTAAAGGGAGGACGAGAGATTGGGTTCAATGTCTGTTCCATTTCCCCCCTTATGACCTCTTGAAGTATCTCTGTTTTTTGCTTCCCGTGCAATCCAAGTACCTTCTGAACTTCCTCTCTCACTATCTGACGAAGTCACAGACATCCATACGACGTTTGGAAGCTGTACAAACTTCCTGCGTGTAACTCTTTTTTGATGCATTGTCTCGAGTTACTGGCACCATGTTATGAATTCGTCTGCTGTCGAGACCTCCTTCAGTAGTAGGGCTTGATACATGTTCTCAGCAACACCCTTCATGAGATGTGCAACCTTTCCTTCCTCCTTCATTCTAGATTTACACAGCTCCAAGACGTCTTGAACGTAGGATGCTGTAGCTTCTCCTGGACGCTGTGGCCTGCACTTTAATTTATCTTCAGCCTTGCACTTCTGTCGTTGTGTGTCGCAAAAATACTTGCGCAGTTCCTCCTGAAATACTTCCCAGCTTGTGAACTTTCCTCACTGTTCTCATACCATTGCTTGGCAGTGCCCTCCAAGTAGAAAAATGAGTTAGCCAAACACACGGTGTCATCCCATTTGTTAAATTTGGGTATACTCTAATATACCCTCAGCCATTTGTTTGGGTCTTGGCCTTCGTCACCAGAGAACCCGGAAGGATGTCTCATGTGGTGGCACACAGTTGCTGTCATCGTAACGTCTTCTTCTGTGTCCAGTAGATTGCGATCCGTTGAATATGGCTCGAACTCGGGTTTCTCGCCACGTAAACGGCGGCTCTGTCGTGGCCTGATGGGAGTCAATGTGTCGTCGATAATGTGCGCTATGACAAGTTCCAATACCCAGCGCCTGCCCCAGAATAATGTCACGGAGAAGAAGATGGTATTATGGTTCAAATGGCTCTGAGCACTATGGGACTCAACTGCTGTGGTCATTAGTCCCCTAGAACTTAGAACTACTTAAACCTAAGTAACCTAAGGACATCACACACATCCATATCCGAGGCAGGATTCGAACCTGCGACCGCAGCAGTCGCACGGTTCCGGACTGCGCGCCTAGAACCGCGAGACCACCGCGGATGGTATTAGATGGTATTAGATGAATGCCGAACACTAACATTACTTAACGAATGTTTATTCAGCAGTTGCACATACAAGAGCTCGGAGCGAACTGCCTCCGGCCAGAACACATACAGAATACTCCTATATACAGCTACAGAACATTCCAGTACAATAATACTTAACATTTGCGGATGTTTCTAGAAGGTACTCGAACCGAATATAGAAATTAAAGTTGTGCAGTCCAGGTGCGTTTTAAGCTCGCGACCCTCCAGCAAACAGTTTAGTATTATAACCACTACACCGCGGTGCTACTCAGTTTTTTCTGCGACAATATGAGAGAGAAGAAGATTTGCAGCGAAGTGTTGAACCAGAATTACGTGTAACCAGCGGAAAAATGTTCCAATCGGAGCATAAAAATGAGGAACATTCTCCTGTTAGTTAAAAGATTCTGATCTGAAAGTGCCTTATTCTACCTTCGACAACATATTTAAAAATGTTCTCAGAAATCTTGGCGTGCGAACATATTCTCGATCGTGTTAACATGCAACTCATCTTATTCAACTCGTCTCTCACATTCGCAAGCTTCCGTAAGTACAGCTCCCTCACACCACTTTTCCATCTCTGTTAAGTCGGTCATACCGATCCACTCCCACCCAAGAATTGAGTGCCGGAAAAATCCCATTTTTATACGCGGCGTTTTGAAATATATTAGGCAGCGTACTCTCGCGAATTCGTACCAATAACACGGTAAAGATACCGCAAATCATATTAAATGAGAAACCACGGAAATCTCCAGGAATATTAGTCTGGTATAAACTTCAGAAAACAAGTGTGATGTTTTGTATTACTGTGCGTTTCATAAACAGACAATAGCAAGCTGCTGTTGTGACTATTCATGTGGCTGTAATGGTTAGCAAAAGAGAGCTGGTGATAAATATACACTTGAGTGCTATGTCGGCGCTTGAAGAAGGTATATTTTCGTACATTCTGCACCAGAACAACAGCAGCGCGTGTACTGAGTATTTTGTCTGTCAAGGACGCGAGGTTCTGCACGCCTAGTGTCATTTGTTTTGCTGCCATCGTTACCGTTATGTTTTTGTATTTTCATGTGGGGAGGCATCCAATGGAATTCGACGGAAAAGTGTGGGCAGGAGCGCGGCACTCAATGGACAGGCGGGTCCGGTGGGCGACGCGCAGCTGATGGGCGCTCCCTTTGTGCGGCGTGAGCTTCAGAGGGGCCGTCGAACTATAGCGTGCTCATGCAGCAGGCGACGCCCCGCTGGGAACACATCCGCAGTGTGTGTTTTTGCACGACCCGTGCGTGCGGATGATTTAACGACGGGACGGCGCTCGGCGTTGCAGCTGTCAAATGCGGCCGGTGCTGCGCAAGTTGGCATGCCTCGCGCGCGTGGGTGGCTGCGCTGACTGGCAGACGGGCAGTGGCGGCGTGGCAGCGGCGGTCTCGAGCCTGGCGTTGCCGGAAAGCGCAGGTGTAGCTCTCGCCTGGCACCAAAGGCAGCGCTAGCGTTGGATTCAACTTTCCTTCTCTTTCATAAACTAAAACAGAACATGGAAATGTGAAACTTCATTTCAAACAAATTAAATACAGTCCGAGAAAAACCGTGAACACAGGAAAAAGGACAGAATTACAGTCGTAGGGACATAAACTAAAGACAATTGTTTTAAATTCACAAAACATTATTACATTATTTTGCATCAAATAAGTAACTCAGACTAAAAATCTGTTAATTTTAAAGGCTGTTCCAAACGGCCACGACACACCCAGAGGCTCCGCATTATGCAAACAGCGGCCGCCTGCCGTATCGTAAACACTGTGACTACAGGTTGATACAGGAAACTTCTAAAACATATACATAACAACAAACATAACGATCTCACAAGCTCACAAGCCCCCCTGAGCTCGGAAGTTTAACACAACGGCAATAACTAAAATTAATAACATATTTTCATAAATTAGAAAACTTTAAAACCCAACTTCAAATAAAATATTTACGGCGTCAGTTAATGGTGCCGCAAATTTACTTTACTTGAAAAGGCAACACACATTGTACCAATAACTGTCCAACAGCAAACAATTAGCGAACAGTCGCTGTGATAAGCTAATGAGCCAATGATTGCAAATCAAATGCTATTAAACAAGAGTGTATTTCCGACAAATTGCGCCCACTTCAGATAATTCAATAAAATGGAAATCACACAAAATGTTTAAAAGGAACGTTACACACATATGGAAATGAAACAACTTCCTGGGAAAGTGACCATCATATTGACATGCCAAATTAACGAAAAGCTAATAAAGCTCACGGTAACAGAAAAGGCTAAAACACACTAAATATCGAACGCACGGACAATGAACGAAGTTTTATATATTTAGAGATGCTCTCGTATCATGGCGAAGCAAAGCTGATTTCCGTTCGCCCAAATACAATAACATTTCATTAGCTCACAACGCCTTCCCAGCGTGACACCGGCTAAAGGCGATTAGTACTGATGGTATTCCAATTTTAATGAGCCACCAATACCGCCTTCCAGTACGCTTGTAACGGCTAATTCCACCAGTTACACCGAAGAACTTCTTTCACGCCGGGCGCGTATCTCCACGTAAGCCTGCATACAATGGCTTAATAACACGTCACGAGACTGCTCAGTTTTCACAGCTGTGTACTACAACTTTTAAAGTATGCTTCAACACCACACCACTCCGTGACTACCATCAACTCAGCTTCGGGCAAGTACTGCACTCCACTCGGTGGTAAACCACCACATCCACTTGCCCGTCCATAACTGTCTCCAACAGTCCGCGCTTTCTTCCTTTAAGCCTCGGTGTTGCACTCTCGTCACATCCCTGCGAGCGCTACATTGCAAACAGATGCCAAGAATCTGTTGCCTAATACGGACTGTCTCAGGATGTGAATCGGAAGTTTAACGACTTTCCATCGGACCGAAAGGTCAGTTAGGATCGTGTCTTAGGTCAATTTGTACAGAATCGAAAGGTGGGTTGCGTACCGCATGTGACCCAGTTTATACAGACTGCGAAGCGGGATGTGTGAGCGTAGAAGGGAGGAGGCGGAATGAAAGAGTCAATTAGAGGAAATCAGAGTATATTTTGAACTTGCCGTATATAGAAGGGCTCGTCCTAAAAGGAAGAAGGAAGATTGGGTTAAACGTCCCGTCGACGTGGAGGTCGTTAGAGACACAGACACGGCCTTGTCCTTTTAAAGTTGAAGGTTGACTGTCAGTCTAGAGTGGCGGGAATAAAATAAAAGGATTAGGGATAGGAAGTGACAGCGGTTCACGTCCACGCGGGTGGTGGCCGGTCTGGATGAACAGAGACAGAGACGAACAGCAGCAGTGGACCTTCCGCTCTGGTCTGGCTGAGGTCTGGATTACCAGATCGTCTTCTTCGTCCGGCGTCTGGCTTACCACAGGATGAAGCTACAGCTCTCGACATCCCAGGACCCTCCAGCGACCACACATGTGAGACGCGTCCCACCCCCCATATTGCCTAAAGAGTGGGTTGGAATCGCCAGTTTATTCAACAGAGACACTTGAGGAGTTGCGTGAAATCGGATACGGTAACTTACACTGGATTCAGTCTGCTCTCCCTGAAAGGCAATCAGGCTTGCATGTAGGCACTGTTCAAAATGTTCAAATGTGTGTGAAATCTTCTGGGACTTAACTGCTAAGGTCATCAGTCCCTAAGCTTACACACTACTTAACCTAAAGTATCCTAAGGACAAATACACACACACCCATGCCCGAGGGAGGACTCGAACCTCCATGTAGGCACTGGTTAAAGATATACTGGATGAGAGTTTGAAAATATTTTTTTAAACTAAATCCGTAAATATTCCCAGTCAACAACCAGTGAAATTGTTTCTGGACCAAGAGTAAGTGTATTAGGTGCGTCTATGTATGCGCTCGGTAGTTTAAAATGATTTTCTTGGCATGAACAGTACCACCAGGCGGATTTCGTTGCTACATCTAAAGATTATATCGTGTTTGATATAAGTGATGGCGTAAAACTTAAATTCGCTAATACTCATTTGGAAGGGATCAAACTTTATTGGGGTAATCAAATGTGTGAGTCATTGACCGATATTAATAGTTTGGAGAAGTGATTTCTTAACACGTTCTGAGGGAAAGCCAAGCAAATCAGGCTTCAAAACGAGTTTACGAATGGATCAGTCTGTAGAAGTGGGCCTCAGTCATTGTGTGAAAGAGTGGAAACGATTACAACACATCAACAGGCGAGCGGTCTAAAGCGCTACAGTCATACACTGTGCGGCTGATCCCCGTGGAGGTTCGAGTCCTCCCTCGCGCACGGGTGTGTGTGTTTATCCTTAGAATAATTTAGGTTAAGTAGTGTGTAAGCTTAGGGACTGATGACCTTAGCAGTCCCATAAGATTTCACACACCTTTTTTTTTGGACATCAACAGGACGTTGGGTCCGTTAACCGATATTTACACATTGAAAGGTAGTTAATTGTCACCAGAACAGGTCACTTAATTCTCGGAATCGGCCCAGTGAATAATTTCCAACATGGTCACAAAAACAGCCACAACGATAATGGGAACAATAGGTCGTAGAACGCTCACCATTATAATAATCAGAATATAGCAAACAGAACAAACAGAACAGGTTTTATTCAGGTTTTATTCACAAAATAGGAATTATAGCGAGCAGAAAAACAGATATGTGGGTTCTATTAACAAAAGATGGCAGCAACAGGATTTCTGAAAACTAGAAGACGTCGCGTCCAGACAGAAGGAAAGATGGACTAAGATTAATATAGAATCAATTGCCATGGACGAAATCCTACGTGACAACATGTGGATAGGATGGGTTGAACATTACAATGGGGCTGAAGTATCTGAGGAGAAAGTGCAGAATTTAGTGGTAAATGAGGAAATAAGTAACTTTACTGACTTAGGTTATCAGTGTGGCGAATCGTCGAAATTGTTAGACTGAGGGCCCCTGCCAATTTACGTCGATGAGTGAGACGAAACGGGTCGATTCATAAGGCGGGTGAGCTGGGTTGATCTGCAGTAGTAACGGTGATGATGCACGAGACGAAATACCAGGAATTTTAGCTGTTGCTGGTGTTGCAGCCACAGGAGCGTCAGCTTGAGATGAGATAAGCCTAGTTGTCAAATGGGATAGACTGCACATACATTGCATCCGGAAGTCGTGCGTTCCGATCCGATCCAGCACCGCCTAACGCAGGAGTAGAGAACAAACACCAGGTGGCTAATGAACGTGCCTAAATTGGAGGGAGACGTCGTGCGGCACCGGACTGCCCAATTGGCCGACCAAACAGGATTGTTTCCAGTCCGGCAGTGCAGTCCGGCGGTGCACCACGAACGGGATGATCGACAAGGAATTTCTAATTCATCTCTTGAGGAATGAGCCTCGCTAGTGGAACAGGAGGATTAAATGCTACCATAACCGGTATATTAAGCGAGAACTGTGGCAATCTATTGGGGAGCAACTATCAGTCAAAGGTAAATATCGAAATTATGTTGCATTAGTTTTACTGCTTGCTTTCAAATCACTACATGTTACTACATATCAGTACTAATTTCAATCATATTACTTCTAACGTATAATTTTTTTATCAAACTGTCAAAAAAATAAGTTTTTGATTGCGAAAATACTACGAGATGCCTTTGTTTTGTCATGGAATGACGCCAATTCCTCTGAACTATGACTTCAATTTCTCTCTGATAAATTGAGCCTGTTGTGACGGTCTGTTGAACGTTCTTGAGAAACCACTTTCTCGACGTGGTGATGCACTTGCGTCTTCTTCTAAACTTGCGGAGTTAAAGAAGTCACCACATTCTCGGTCAATAATTGTGTTCTGCAGTATGCAAGTACATTTCACTATCCTCCCCGCTTTGCCAGGTTCTGTCTCAATACACTTTCCCAGTAAAAGCCACTTGACAGTCATGATACCGAAGGCAAAATCTACCGATCTTCTAGCCCTCGATAGTTGTAATTGAAAACTTTTTCTTCGTGTGAAAGCTGTCACTTGGAAGAAGATTTCATGAGGCAAGTTTTCAAAGGATATGCATCATCTCCAAGCAAGACAAACAGCATATCGGTAGTAATTCCTTCGACAGGTGAAGGTTGCGGTAGCGAAGCATGACAGTTCTCCAAGAGTGCAGGCAATCTAGAAGCTGGAAACGTTCCTCCATCACTCTGTTTTCCATAACCTCCCACATCTATAAAAATAAATCGACAACGGTAGTCCACCACAGCTAGTAAAACTATTGAAAAAAACTTTTTGCAATTAAGAAACATAGTTGCACTTTGTTTTGGACATTTAATTTGGATATGTTTGCCATCAATGCATCCAAGTGTGTGAACGAAATTTCACTGCTCCTGGAATACTCTCGCTATTTCTTCAAAAATTTTTTCGATGCAAAACTGGTAGATGTCGCTGACAGAAATTCCACCATGTCGCATATATGCAACTGCCCAGACACAGTTACCTACTGTATTATCACGTTATAGGGGAGAGAGTGTGGCAGATATGATACACGAGTTGGGATGGAAGTCATTACAGCACAGGCGGTTTTCGTCGCAGCGAGACCTTTTTACGAAATTTCAGACACCAAATTTCTCTTCCGAATGCGAAAATATTTTGTTGAGCCCAACCTACATAGGTAGGAATGATCATCAAAATAAAATAAGAGAAATCAGACCTCGAACAGAAAGGTTTAGGTGTTCGTTTTTCCCGCTCGCTGTTCTGGAGTGGAATAGTAGAGAGATACTATGATTGTGGTTCGATGAACCCTCTGCCAAGCACTTAAATGTGAATTGCAGAGTAGTCATGTAGATGTAGATGCATAATCACTCAGTCGAAATGTTAGACCCAAGGACTGAAAAGACATACCTGTTGCTAAATACCTGAAAGAGTGAAATGATAATGGAATATTACTCAAATGATGTGGGTAGCCTTTGTTAGAGATGTTTTAAGAATATTAAACATACATAAACAGTAACAGAACATTTGTTCCAAGAACGGATTACACCTTCTATGCTGATTTTGTGAGATTTACGTTTTATTTTTCAGGTGAACAGGCTTGGATAACGTGGCAGAACTTGCAAGACCCTTTTAGGAAAAATATAAAATACACATTACTCCAAGAGCAGTCAGAAAGCTACTGCATCTGATAAATGGCCCTATTTAAAAAGCATGCTGTCTATGAAAGACATTATAATACCTGGGGCCAGCTCAGAAAACTTGCCTGCCACAGAGAAAGAGAATAACCCTTGTCCACGTGATCGAAGTCCCACCACAGCAAGTAGGAAAAGTACGAATGATGGTGAAATGTGTATCCCTTCAGAGAAACGAGAGATGTCTGCTTCTATGTCGTCTTCTGTGAAAGCAGACAGAAACGTGTCAAAACGTCATGTAAAAGAATGTGATTATGATTCACTGGTACTGGACATTGAGAAAAGAAAGACCGATATATTTGAGCATCATGTTTCTCGAAAACAGAAATATCAGGATGATGACGATTGTTCCTTCTCATGAGTTTACTGCCATCAGTCAAACAACTGGATCAACTGGAGAAAATGAGACTAGGTATAAAAATCGTGGGGGATGTCACGGAAGTCATAGAAGCTCACAGCTTCAAAAATTATGAAAGATCCTCTAGTTTTGTATAGGAACGCACTGGATGTCCTTTACCATCGTAACTATCGTCATCTTACCCGTCACCAGGTACATCCAATTATGCCCAAGATTCGACTTCCTTTGTAAAAGTACTTCAAATGCGTCCTCCTGCCCAACAGCCTGATGGCAATTCATTTTAATGGGCTACCCCTAATGTACTGTTAATATGTTTTTATGTATAAACTAGACGTTTATTTTCTACAACTTTCTCATCACATTCAACACTGATATTTGTAAGTCTTGAACCAAACGACTGTTTCTTTGTGATTTTCAGATCATACATAGATACTTGTTAACAGTTGCCTATTTGCTAATAATATCTAATATTACTGTGAAAGAATGTTAACAAATAAATGTCTACATTAAAAAAATATTTTACTGTAACTGATGCCAGAATTTATTTATAAGATTCTAATATTGTTTGACCAGTTATGCCACTCACAATAACAAAAAGGCTATCAGCTGCTTTTAACGTTGACTTACCTGCTCGTGATAGTAAGTTTTTCTTCTGGAGTTATACATTCCCTGAAGCTGGAATGCCCAGTTATATCGTCTCTTATGCCTTCAAGTATACAGTTAAACGTTTGTATAGACATGCAGCGGTAGTCTTTGAACTTGTGTGAAAAATTTTGAAGTGACTGGCAAGATGTAAAATACAGTCCTGCAGATCTGTCTTCATTAAAACGATGCACCCAAGTTCTTTTCCTACGTCTCTTAAGGCGTATGTTCTTGTCTAAATGCACCCAACTCAAAAAATCATCATCCTAATCACTCATGATAGCTTCTCAACAACTGCAACTGCTGACCTATAACGTGTAACTGGGTACATCTCGGAAAGTCATGAATGACGACAGTACACTGGGTTGACGCTCAGTGTAATCGGTTCCCGTCCCACTTGCGACAGCGCCGTTGCTATTGCCGGAACGGCTCGGACCCAGTGTAGGCATTCAATTCGGACGACGCCGGGCGGCGTTTATTGCCCATTCACCAAACCGGATGGGAACGGACGACTTCTGGAGGCAATCTAGATGCAGCCATAGGTGTGAGACGGAAGTGGCAACCAAAATCGCACTTCATTCGATGTTCCTGCACTGGCCCTCTGAGTGTAGTGGCTTGCATGTTCAAGTGATGATGAGAGCTATACCACGTGCAGTGCACCTACCAGCTCGGTCTCCAATGTCGAAGCAGTCTCAGCAGATGAACCAGACGAAGTGAGTCTGACGACGTCCCAGCCCTCTCACATCTTGTCCCACAAACCTTCCCCCGTTCCTCAATTACCCAACATAAGGTGTGATGCAATCCATACAGAGGGGTGTGTGCCACATGCAAAGATGTGCCATGAACAGAACCATAGGGATACGGCACTGCCTCCTTGAGTAACTAGCCTTGCGCTGGAGCTGGGTTCCATGGTTAGGACCTGATATATCCCAATTCTTCTGAGACCAAAATCGGGAAAAAAGCAAACAACGTACTTGATGAGACTTCAGAAACACAAGCATCGGGGCTGGAACCTGTGGAAGTTCTTTCCACAACTGTATTTGGTGATAGACCACTCGGGGCGGTGGGAATCGTCACTGAGGAGTTGCACAACCTCAAGACAAAATTCTTATCCAGAGATAAGAGGAGAGAACTTTTCAGAGACCAAAGAGAACAGAAAGGAAAATGACTTCCTAACTCAAAATGGGGGAATTACAAAATCTTCAACCTAAGACATTCAATAAAAGACTGTCTCAGACTGAAGGGAGTCAACAGACGTATTCTACCTCCAATACAGAGAACAAGGAAGGAGTCTAATACTGACACTTCTGAGGATAATCGGATTCTGAGAAAGTCAAAGCAGGAAGCAGGGAAGCAGATAATACTATTGTAGTCTTAGTTGATGGAACACAAAATATCTATGTAGACGGAGGTGAAGCTGCTGGTCATGATAGTAGCTAATCTTTTCTGGTCAGTACCGAAAGTTCTTAAAGACATTCCTCCAAAGGCACACCTCGAGGAAGTTCGTGTGCAGAACCACAAGGTCTCCACAGGGAACTGGAGGGTAGTCAGTCAGAAGATTTTTTCTGATAGTCAGATCCTTGTAGTGGAAGTCAGTGACAAATTGCTGAGGGCAGTGCGATAACAGGATCTGAATTTGTATTTGTGGTTCTAGCAAGTTACCATCACGATAATATAAAAATCAAAAGCAATTATTATTATAAGTAGGCTGCTAAAAGTTTTGCAGATAAACATGGAACCAGACCACTGTCGCCATCGATCATGTGCTGGGAAGAGAGATGGTAGTAGAAGGTAGCAAAATAAAAAAAGATGCTGAAGTTTAAATTTCCCATGTAAGAAATCGTTCCCGCAAGAAAATCGTACAAACATACCATACTTTGACACTCTTATGGAATCCCATATCGAATACATAGTAATAGGCAGCAGTAGGATAGTTTTGTATGTTCTGCCGCAAAAATGCAATGTTTAATTAAATTCTGTATTTTATATATAAAACAACCGATTTTACAAAATTAGAAACAGCACCAGAAAAATTTGGTATATTTAATTAAAACAACTGATTTTACTAATGTTAACGAAATACCTATTTTTCCAAAGAAAATTCCGCACTGGTTCTATCAATGATTTTTATTAAATCTGTGACTGGTATTACACCATTTATCGGTGCATACTGAGGCAATATACATAATTTATAACATGGTAATGTTGAACATTGCCCAGCAGCCACTCCACCATTCATGCCCAATATACCATCATGTAGTAAAAGCAGTACTTAAAATTTTGTTAAATGGTAGGAGTGGCAATGACCATGCAACATGAGAAGAGCTGCGCAGTAGTGGACATGTAGTCAGGCAGTGTCGGCGGCTGTGGATTTCAAATTGCAAAAGTTATAAAAATTTACTTTTTCAGAAATCTAATAAATGTTTTTAAATACAAATGGAGCAATTTCAACAAGATTGTTCTATTAAAATTAAATGTTGTAATACAGAGAAATGAACTGATAATTTCACTTTACAAAAATATACAAAAAATTGTTATAGACCATATGTAGGCCAGGTATAAATGGAATGAACCAGTCGGTAAAGCAGATGCCAGACTGAGCTTCATTGGAAGAATCCTAAGGAAATGCAATCCGAAAACAAAGGAAGTAGGTTACATTACGCTTGTTCGGCCACTGCTTGAATACTGCTCAAAAGTGTGGAATCCGTACCAGATAGGGTTGATAGAAGAAGTAGAGAAGATCCAATGGAGAGCAGAGGGCTTCATTACAGGATCATTTAGTAATTGCGAAAACGTTACGGAGATGATAGATAAACTCCAGTGGAAGACTCTGCAGGAGAGACGCTCAGTAGCTCGGTATAGGCTTTTGTTAAAGTTTCGAGAACATACCTTCACCAAACAGTCAAGCAGTATATTGCTCCCTCCTACGTATATCTTGCGAAGAGACCGTGAAGATAAAATCAGAGAGATTAGAGCCCACACAGAAGCATACCGACAACCCTTCTTTCCACGAACAATATGAGACTGGAATAGAATACAGGTAATCAGGGTACCATCCGCCACACACCACCAGGTGGCTTGCGGAGTATGGATGTAGATGTAGTTGTAGATATAAGTAAATATCATGTAAAAATTAAAAAAATTGAATTCCTTGTCTATGTGGAAAAAGTGTTGCTAAATATTATTTCAAAGAACATACAAAAATATTATTAACAATGGATAATTAAGAAAAATCTACATATACAAAGAAAGATGAAGATGTGGTAACTGAAGAAACAACATCATCTACACAGAAATGTAAAAGATGTCATGTGATAAAGATTTAAATTGTTATTACACAACTCCTTCACATAAATATGAACATAATAATAAATGTAATGCTGTAATTTAAAATATATAAAGAATAAGAAAGCTAAAGAAGAAGAAGAAGCATCTTGAAATTTGTGATTAATTATTTAACAAATAATAATAATACTTTTTGAGTAATTAAATATATCATTAAAACTAATTCTTTAAAAACTAACTGATTGTTAAACTAAATAATAATCTAATTGATTCTTAAATTAACAGTAAACAAATTCTTTTAAAAACAAATCCTTTTTATTTTTAACTATGATTAACAAATGTTTAAAAATAATTGTTAAACTAAATAATAAACCAATTCTATTTTTGATTAATTACCTAATAGATACTAGTCCTTATCCATAGATTAAGGATTTATCAGTTTATTACAAATTATTTTTAACAAATCTAATGAAATTTTTTTGTAATAAATAAGAGATCAAAATGGAAAAATAAATTGCTGCTCAGCTAGAACAATTTAGCATTGATTTATTTCATGAAATTTGAAAAATAACTAATTTTAATGAATAATCAAACTTATGTAAAGCAGAATTAATTAAATTTATTATTAGAAACAATAGAAGTATTGCTAGAAATAATACACCTGAGGTAAGCGATAATTTTACAAATATTGTTAAATATAATACATCTGAATTGAGAGAAAATAATAGAAATATGGTAAAAATTAATAATAAATATGTGGTAAGTGAAAATTATAAAATTTATATAAATGAAGTAAGTAAAAATTACACAAATATAGTTAAAATTAATATTCCTGAAGAAGTAAGTGAAAAACAAACAATTATTCTAAAAATAATAATAAATCTGAATTAACTGAATTACCATATAGTGATATTTATGATGTTTTTTCTAACTAAAGAAGACTACCATCAAAATTATTATTTCCTTTTCCTACAAATAAATTTGTAAAACTGAGTTAGAAAATAAATTAAAGATAACTTACTTGAAAAAATTTTGAAAATAGATTACAAACTATACATTTTGATAGTAGTATAGATGTACTTGATAGTAATCATTTTTTAACTACAATAAAAACAAAAAAAATAATTCTCCTAAAGGTTATTTGACAGAGCATCATGGTTTAAAGATAAATTTTAATTTATATTGGATTATAATCTACAAAATGATGAAATAAATGAAAAACTCAAGAAATTGGACAACAAATACGAAACTGTAAAATTTTTAAAAAGAAAGATTTTAGTAAAATAATTAAACAAGGTAAAAGAACTATTTTAGAACAAATATCTAATTTTCAAGCACAAGGATCATGATGGGCATTAAATTGATTTATTGGTTTACATGTGGCAATTAATAAATTATTCCACTAAAAGGATCACCTTATATTGATTTACCTAAACTCATAAAAACCAAAAAAGATTCTATTAATATAAAAAATATTTTCAATGGGCTATTACTGCAGCTTTGTTTCCCGAACTTAAAGATGCTGAAAGAATAACAAAATATAAAAATTTTGGTCTTGTTCTTGATAAAAAATTTGAAACTAAGGAATTTCCTGCATTACTTGATCATATTCCAAAAATTGAAAATATAATTAATGAGTATGATGATGAAATATAGCAAGTGTATCAACAAAAAATTACAAAATTTACAAAAGGTAAACATTTTAAAATGATGCTATTTCAAGAAAGATTATAATTGAGTCTATTGTTACATATAGAGAATTGTAGACTTGTATCAAGTCAAATGACTAATACTGAAGTAAAATTTATTGGTGATTTAAGTTTACTACATAGTTGATAATCATACTCCAAATTGTTTAACTAAAAAAAAACCACTGAAAGTTGAAATGCCTAATAAAGGAGAATGAGTATATTTTAAAAATAATCAATGTACACAAAAAGTTTCAATTTTTTATTTATGCTGATTTGGAATGTTTACTTTTAAATGTGGATAACTATGAACCAAATCCAGAAGACCATATACAATGATATATATCGAAAACATGAACCAAGTGGATTTTGTTACTGTATAAAATACATTTATTGAAATTATAAAGATTTATGATACTTATTGAGGACCAAATCCTCACAAAAATTTACTAACTGTATAAAACAAGAAGTTGTAGAAATTCGCCAAATTTACTCTGAAATTGAAGAAATGAATACTCTTACAACTGAAGAAAATAAAATACATATTAATTCTATAGTTTGTACACTATTTTAATGTAATTATACAAAAAGTAATAAAAAAGTAAGACATCATGATGATCTAACTGGTAAATATATTGTTCCATTATGAAATATTTGCAATTTTAAACTAAAACAATAATAAAATTAGGTCTATTTATTTACATAATTTATCTGGTTATTATTCTCATCTTTTTGTTAAAGAACTCGGTTTTGATAAAATGAGAAATAGAACTAAAACCATACAACGAAAATAAATACATAAGTTTTGGTAAAAATACCAAAAATGTAAAACGAGATTTGTTGATACATTTAAATCTATGCCTTCTTCACTCTTAAAGATTCAACAAATTTAACAGAAAATCCAATTTAGAATATTAAAACATATTTTTCTCAAGAATTGTTTAACTTAATAACTAGAAGAGGTGTTTATCCCTATGATTATATGGATTCCTTCAAATATTGATGAAATGCAATTACCAGTTGTACAGCATATTAAATGAGTGTAATGTAACTGATCAAGATTATAAACATGATAAATTAATTTGGAAAATGCAATATGAAAAATCTTGGTGAATATTATGATGTATATCTTAACACTTTTGTACTACTATTAATTGATGTATTTGAAGATTTTAGAAAAACATGTATACAAACAAGACACTTCTTGGTATTTTAAAGCTCCATGTTTATCTCGGATGCAATGTTAAAAATACCTGAGCAATAATTTGAATTATTTTAGGATTGTGATATGGTTTTAATGGTATAAAAAGATATAAGACGAGGAATTTCACATGTTGTAAAAGATATGTAAATCAAATATTTAAAAGATTTTAATGATAAAGAAATATCAACTTATACCTAGCATCAAATGCAAGTAATCTATATGGTTATGCTATGAACCAATATTAGCCATATGATGAATTTCAAAGGGGTGACCCAAATAATTGTAATTGTACAAAAATTAATATATTTTAAAACAATTTTGAAAATGGTTATATATTTGAAATGAATATTAAATATCCAAAAATTACAGGATTTACTTAAAGATTTTCCAAACATCCTGAATCAAAACTTGTTCCAAGTACAAATGAATGTAGATTAATGTCTACCTAAGATAAAAAACATAATTATGTAGTACATTATAGATATCTTAAACAATATTTATGAATGCAAAATTACAAAAATATAATAAGTTATAAGATTTAAACAATCTTATTGATTAAACAACTATATATAGATTTAGACACACAGTTAAGAATAATGTTTCAAATAATTTTGAAAAAGATTTCTATAAATTAATGAATGTTCCTACATTAGGAAAAACAATGGACATTTTAAGAGACAGATAAGATATAAAATAAGTTTCAAATAGTAAATTTTGTTTTTATATATTCTTTAGACAAGTCAAGTATACTTAATCGAACTTTAATAGGATTGTCATATGTTTTTTAATGTAATTAATAAGAATAGGAGGCAGATTCTTATTAAATATTGTTATATAATTAAACATTGGTTTAACTGCAAGTGTAACACAAACTTTACTATTTGAAACTAATTATATATCTTATCTGTCTCTTATAATGTCCATTGTTTTCCTAATGTAGAAACATTCATTTATTTATAGAAATCTTCTTCAAAATAATATATATATATATATATATAACACGGGGCGAATATTGCATTATATTATCAACGTACAGATAGTTATATTTATATTAATACAACTGAACATTTCTATCAAGGTATACAATCAATGATGGATTATTTTGATACAAAGGATTATCAAACTGATAAGATATATGTTATTCTACAAATAACAAAACCTTTAGTGGAAAACTGAAAAGTAATTGAGGAATTTTGTCGTTTAAGAGCAAAAATGTATGCTTATAAATTTGGTGACAAAATAGAGAAAATACTTACAGGAAATAAGAAATCTTTTGTTGAAAACACAACAGGTTTAGAAAATTATAAAAATTAGAAGTGAAAATATAGTATTTGTGCAATTCAAATAAACATAAATGCACTGAGTCCTCATGACGATACAAGATATGTATTGGATAGTAAAATAGATACCTTATCATATGGTCTTTATAAGTTATTAAATTAATATAATTATTTCAAGATAAATTTAATGAAATATTTTTATTATAACATTTTCTATGTAAATGGAAAACGTTTTGCAAATATCAACAAAAATTTTACAAAGATCAAATAAAACAAAGATTATTGTATACTAAAACCATTACAATTGAATAAATGAAACAATGAAATAACTAAAATACATGAGTATATAATTAAGAAGTAAGATCTAATATTTCAGTTATCAGATGAACAATTAAAATGAAAGATGAAATAATTTAATTAAGGTATAAATAACTAAATTATAAATGAAATAATTAAAGCAGAAAATTTTCTAACTCCAAATTAAATGGGAATAGTCGTTACTTTTTTTAAAACTGATTGACTGTTGAACTAAATGGTAAACAAAATTCTTTATAAGATTAATTGTTTTAAAACTAATTGATTGTTAAACTTAATAGCAAACTATTTTTTATAAAACTATATTATTTTTATGTAACTACTTTATCGGTGTAGAATATCTTTATCTTTATTTATTCAACTGTTATGTCAATTATCAGAACCTACCCACTTAACATAAATGTTATTACTATTCTTTCTTAAAATTTTTTTCGTAAGTATACCTTTGGAAAATTAGTATTATGTAATTCTTCCTCATAAGTTGTTCCTTTTATATCTTTTAATTTATATGTTATTTGATTAGAATTAATAACATCTTCAATTTCCAAAATTTCTGTTTGCCTGTTTGCTGTATTACCCTTACTAAAACATTTTTAAGTTTACTAATTAAAACATAATAATTTTTTTCAATTTTGCTGGCTCATTAGATATAATTTCACATATTGTTAAATTTTTTACACTGCATTTGTTGGTATAATTTCTAGAGAATAATGTTTTGTATTATTTTATTCATCAATTAAATAATGTCTAATATTTCTACAAATTCCGATAATGATTATTGTTTTGTATTTTTAATTCTTAAAATTCTTTTTTATAAAGTAATTTACCAATACCTGTTAGTACATTATTTGTGTACTAACTGTGAAATTTGTTTTTCAAAACGCTATCCATATTTTAGCTGTTTTATCTTTAATACGAACACCAAATGCATACTTTGAAAAAACATGAATTGTTGTTAATAAATACTTATTACTTTTAAATATTTTCTGAAATTCCTTATAAATTGCCAGAAACCATTTCATCTAAATCAGTTTGCCATATACATCTATTTTAAAAGTAACATCATTACTGGTTTTAAAAAAATTCTAAGTGGTTTATGTAGTTTGTTGATTATTTTTTCACAAATATTATTATTTAAACCCACACCTAAAATATATTTTATCCTATTTTTTCTAGATTTACCTTCAGTCCATTGCTTTCCATTTTTGTTTATTCTCTACGAGGATTATATGTTTCAGTAAACGTTTTACACTTTAAACAAGACATGTGACATTCATGTGAAGAATGATTTACTATTTATATATGTAAAAAACTAATATAGACTAAAATTTTATATTAAGTCATTATTAATCTAATGATTTCGATACATCTAAACCTTTACCTAATTTTTTATGCAAGCTTTAATTCATTTCTAATTCGAATGATTTGACATAACTTATACTTCTATAAAACATAGTTATGTTAAAATTCTTGTGTATTCTTGTTTTGTAACAAAATTTGATAGTTCACTGACAAAATAATATTTGTTAACTACAATTTTTTCATCCATTGGATTATTTACATTAACAAGTGTCTTATTTTGGAAGACTTTTAGTTTTTTTAAAAATAGTATTAAACTCTTTTTGAACCTGTTTAATTGCGCTAGTTATCATTGGATGATTTGATATCTGTATTTGTTTAATACTATTAAATTTTTATTCTTTTTTCCTAAATTGAATGTAGTTTTATTAAGTACTTGCTGGGTTTGTTAAGTGAAATGTATCATATTTCTAAAACTGTCCAATTTTTGAATGAAAAATATCATTAAAGTTATACTTCTAAGCTAGCAATTTTAATGCAAATTAACATAAATGACCACATATTACTTCCTAAAAGTTTTGTATGATTTAGGTATTGTAGTATAATTCATTTTTCCTAATTAGTTAACTAATTGTTTTGGTATATTACCACCAATGAATACAAAAAAATTTTACCATTTTTTATTATACAAATCCATAACCAGGATTATCAGATGTATTTAAACTTACTATACCACATTCAATTTTTAATGGTTTATTTACTAATTCATCAATCATGTATACAGCACCGAAGTTTTCATTTATTAACTATTTAGTACATTTTCCAATATAAAATTACTTAATGCCAATGGATACTTACCTATTACTTTTTGAAATTTTCTTTATTTTCGATATTCCATTTCCTGTTTTTTCCATTTTTGTTCTTCTAATTCTTTATAATTTTTCCTTTTGTTTAAAACTGCAATTGTAATTGTTGCAGATACTCCAGCTAATGAACCAATGTTGCTAAAATAGCAAAGCAGCTAATAGTAATATAAAAACCCAATTAATGTTATGTTATTCTTTACCAACTTTCTTTTTTGTTACATATTAAATAATATTTTAACAACATGCATAGCTGATGTAAGAATTTAATTTATACCAATATTCTTTTCCTTTATTCTCCTTGAACATCTGTAAAAATAGTTCATTTCGATTTAGTATTTCATTAATTAATTTATCAGATTTTCCTTTAGTTTTACCACTAGCTAGCAACGTTTAATCAATTGCGAAATTATTCATTTATGTAGTTAAAAACTTTATAAAAATTTATTATATAATCTAAAATTTATATAGCTGAGTATATATATAGTTAAACATTTTATAAAGATATTTTATTTTGCTTAAAATGTATAAATATTTTTCATATGGATTAAAAATTCTGAAGATTTTCTATATAGTTGTAAATTTATAATTATTTTTTAATAGTTTAAAAATGTATATAGATTTTTATACTCCCTACCATTTTCATCAATATTAAAGTTAAATAACATATGTAATTTTTTTCCATACATTATTCCTCTAACTGCTGTTGCTGCTATATGTCTTTCTTTAAATCTTTATTATCACTATAAGCAATATCATGTTTTTTACAAGCTTCAACTAATGGACTTATAGCTTTATCATCTGTACATAATCCTCCTTCTAATTTTGTGCCTGGACTACAATAATTATAACCTGGTAGATGCATTTCAAATGGTAATTTGTTAATTAAACTATTTCTTAATCCTTTTTCCATTTTTATCACTTTTCCAAAATAAATGTCGAAGGTTATTTAAAAGTCAAATGAAACATGGAATTCCTTTAGGATTATCATATTTAAGATCTTTAAATTTGATTGTTAACATTTGTGCAATAATATATTTTTCATTATGATAATTCTCATTTCCAGCTATTGTTCACCATGAATTACAACTAACCTTATCAATTAATTGTCTAACATCATTTACCCAAACATATTCAATTTATTTATCTGTATACAGGGTGTTACAAAAAGGTAACGCCAAACTTTCCTGAAACATTACTCACACACAAATAAAGAAAAGATGTTATGTAGACATGTGTTCGGAAATGCATAATTTCCACGTTTGAGCTCATTTTAGTTTCTCCCACCTACGCTCAATGGGACACGTTATCATGATTTCATACGGGATATTCTGCCTGTGCTGCTAGAACATGTGCCTTTACAAGTACAACACAACATGTGGTTCATGCATGATGGAGCTCCAGCACATTTCAGTTGAAGTGTTCATACGCTTCTCAACAACAGATTCGGTGACCAATGGATTGGTAGAGGCAGTCCAATTCCACAGCCTCCACGCTCTCCTGAACTCAACCCTCTCGATTTTCATTTACGAGGGCATTTGAAAGCTCTTGTCTACCCAATCCTGGTACCAAACTTAGAGACTCTTCGTGCTCTTATTGTGGATGCCTGTGATACAATACGCTATTCTCCAGGGCTCCATCAACACATCAGTGATACCATGCGACGGAGGGTGGATACATGTATCCTTGCTAACGGAGGACATTTTGAACATTTCCTGTAACAAAGTGTTTGAAGTCATGCTGGTCGTTATGTTGCTGTATGTTCCCATTCCATGATTAATGTGATTTGAAGAGAAGTAATAAAATGAGCTCTAACACGGAAAGTAAGCGTTTCCAGGCACATATGTCCACATAACATATTTTCTTTCTTTGTGTGTGAGGAATGTCTCCTGAAAGTTTGGCCGTACCTTCTTGTAACACCTTGTATTTATTAACTAAACCTTACAATATTTTTTGTTTTTCAGGTGAACTACAATCTGAAGAATCTATATTTTATCTTCTAAAATTTTGAAAATAAACACTATCAATTGTTTTTATTAAATATAGATATTTATTACCTTTACTATATCTTAAATTATTAGTATTAATATCAGAATATAATACTTCTTCATTTAATAATATATTTGCATAATAATAAATCTACTACATCAAAATTTTCATTTTAATCATCTATAGTAATTTGCAATACAGTTAAGATTTTCATTATTCCATCTGGACCTTCATATTTTTTTTACCAATTTTTAGTTTATCAGCATATATTTCTACATGTAAATAACCAACATATTTGAACATTTTAAACCAATTACGTTATCTTCACAATGATTTAAATATTTTCATTTATATAATTACTTTTATTTTCCTCTTCATATTTGTTAAATATATCATTAATATTTGTTTAAATTAATGTATAAATATATTTTCGAGGAATATTAATCTGTTAATTTTTTAATTGGTGATAAATCTTCATAATATTTTTTTCAGTGGGTTTTAAAACAGTACCATCTGTACCTTTAATACCTTGTTTTAATTTCTCAGTAGCATCAAGCACAGGTTGATCTTCCTTTTAATATTTTTCATATTTGATCCTTGGTTGATTTTTTCCAAAGTTTAAATATTTGTTTAAGTTCTCTCTATATTGTTTAGATTGCTAAAAAGCTTTTCATCATTCTTTGCATACAATTATTAACGAAGAAAAAACATGAATTATGATTATGTTTCTGTTTATTTTTATGTTTATGTATATGTAAATGTTTGTGTTAATGTTTTATGTTAGAGTTAATGTTAATTTTAATGTTAAAGTTAATGTTTAATGCTATTATTTAATGTTTGTGTTGTTAAAAACGTTATATTTTATTATTCAACTTACCTTCATTTAGTTTTCTTGACATATCTATTGTTAAAAAATGAAATTCATAATTCCAACATTTACTACACATTTCTTTAGAATTACTATATTTTAAATCTCTACCAATAAATTCGTCATAAATATGATTTACATTTGTAACATCTTCTCTAAAACTATTACAAAATTTAAATTGTCTCTAAGTGTGGTTTTTGTATTTTTTATACAATTGTGTTAAACAAAAGCAAAATGTATCTTTGCATCTCCCTGTAGTAAAACATTCTCTTACATAACCTTGATTATCTATAAGAAAATCATGAAATACAACAACTAAATTGTCTTCACATCCACTTAATGGAATAATTTCTATATTATCTTCAATAAAACTAACATTGTTCTCATTAATTTTATTTTTTAACATTGTTACATTGTTTCATAATTTCTTGATACTTCGGTTGTTATAAGCTTTTGAATAAACACCGAAATGTTTAAATTCATGCCAATTTAACCATCCTGGAGCTTAAATATTATTATCAATCATCAATGTTCAACTTTGTCGAATTATTGCACATCTTGTAGAATTTGGTGAAAGTTTATCATGTTTGCCCTTTAAATTATTTCGGGAATTCCTGCTTAAGGTTCCGAATCTCATTTATCAATAATCTTTACATTTATTTATATTTTTTCATGTATTAATAACTTTTCAACTGGATATGCATAGATTATTTCAACTTGGTGATGTATCTTCTATACTTAGAAAAAGATTAACTGTTCCATATGTGATAATTATACTTAAATTTCATTAGTTAATTATTATTCAACTTTTTTAACAGCAAATAATACAAAATTTAATGAACTTTATGGTGATGGAGGAACAACTGGAATTCTTTTTGGTCAATAGAGTTTTATAAATTTAAAAAAATTATACATTTGAGAAAATCTAATACTCACATTAATGAAGATGAAATTTTATTTAGAATTGTTATTGAAAGTGATGTAAAATTGTATTTGGATACAGCAGATAGTATTCGATGTTTACTCGTTTTTAATAATCACGTTGTTCAAGCTAACAAAAATCTATAGATGAAGTTTGTAAAATAATTCCTACTGAATTAATAAGTACAAGTTTTAATCTTGGTGATGGAAAGCGTGTAAAACATAATGATTATTTTAAAAAAGAAACTATTATTATTGTTTCATTTACAAATAATGCAGGATTTGGTGAACCAATAATTTATGGAGCAAATTATCCTGTAAATGTTCCTATTTTTAATTCATTCAAGACTTACAAGTGGAAGAACTGATGAATATGTTAATTTAATTGACTTTAATGGTGCTACTGTAACATTTACTTGAAAAATACCTTAATAAATTTTTCCATAATAAATAAATTTTTGCAAAAAATAATGAATAAAATGGGAAGTTAAAAATTTTGTTCATTTTGTGTTAATGATAAAACTTAAAATAATCTTATATTTTCGTAACGAAGATACAGATATTGAAATAAATGTTGGTGATGAGTGGCTACATCCACATCATGCACATTTATATATATGTAATAATTTAGTATTATTGAAAATAACAGTACAGATTATCCAACTTATCATTTAAAATCAAAGAAAAGTTTAATTGATAATTAAGTAAATAAATTGTTTGGCTTTATAACAATAAAATAAGTTTTATCTACAATTGAAAACCCTTTTATGTCGCCAACAGTTTTATTACATTTAACTCTATCTGTTAGTATAGAAGGACATATTCTTATTTCAGGAAAAAAAATAGTATAGGAATTGAAGTACTTTATCCATCATCATTACTTGGTGATTTTCTTAACCATTATAAGGATATTAGGTTTGAAGGAATCTTAAGTGTAGTTTTTACACATAGCTCATCTTCAGGAAATGCCATTCCACATTGTTTTCATAAAAATGGTGCTTGTGTTGTAATAAAAGGTACTCTTCCTAAAGAAGAATAAATAGTTATAGAATCTATGGAAGCTCGTATACCAGGTTTTAAATATGAAACAAATTATGAACATGAACAACGTGAAAATATTTGAAACAATCCTAAAGTACCTGTTTCTTTTTATAAACTTCAAACAGAAGAAATTGCTGATTTATCTACTAAACATAGTTTTGAATTAGATATTACACATTAACATTACTCTATAGAATTTGATGTGTAACATTTTGTTTTTGTTTGTATTTCAAAGAAATCTTAAAAATGTACAATTAGTTGGTTCATCATTATTTGATCTTGTTAAACTAAATAATATAAATTTAAAAATACTAGAAAAAAATGTGCAATATTAATACACCATTGGTTTTCCTAAAAGCATATGATGCCTTTCTAGATTTTAAAAGAATTACTTTACTAAAATCAGATATTGATATTAATCCATTCAGTTTTATAACTAATTATCCATTTTATGTAATCAATATGACATATAGAAAAAATGTTGTAAATAAACAAAAACAAGTATGAAAATTTTGTACAACTTCTAGAGATAAAATTCCAAAAGATTCACTTGCTTATATAATTCTGTATGGAAGAAAGAATCTTACATATGATGCAGAACGTAGATTGTTTAATGAAAATTTTTAAAAAATAACTTTTGCTTCTATATGAATGATTTAAAAACCTAAAAAAAATTATAAAAATTTCAACTTCATTGTTATATACATTTCTGAAATATTGTAAGCAATACAGAAAAAATAAAAACTTTAAATTTTAACATAATTTACTTCAGTTAAGTAATAATATTTATTTATTTACTTACCTTCACAATGTGAATTTTTAAAAATTATTTTATCCCATTAATTTTATATTCTTGAAATGGACAACACTAAACCACAGTTAAGACACTGTAGCGAATGTATGATTTCATAAAGATAAATATCGAACACATAGACATGGATATGTATGAAAAGAATGCTGCAAAGTATGTCACAAAATTTAAGTTAATTGTGAATTTGGTAGAACTATAAAGAAGCATAATCTCATAATACATTTACAAACAACAAATCATAATAATCTTATGGCTTCTAAAGCAGAAATCAAAGAATTTTATACAGTTACCTTTTTCTAAAATTTCTTTCATTTGCAATGTTAAATTTTTAATATAATTTACTTATGTTAACTAATATTAACTTACCTTCACAAAGTGATTTTTAAAATAAAGTATTGTTATCGACTAATAAATTTTTAATATTTACTTACACTCACATTGGATGTGTGTGATGGCCTTAGGTTAGTTAGGTTTTAGTAGTTCTAAGGGACTGATGACCTGAGATGTTAAGTCCCATAATGCTCAGAGCCATTTGAACCAACCAGTCTCAGTTCAGATATAATGAATATCCATGAGATGAAAAAGCTTTTGTTCGCAAATCAGTGTGGGTTTAGAAAACATTGTTCGTGAGAAGCTCAGTCTGCCCTTTTCTCACATATTTTGTGAATCATGGGTGGAGGACAACAGGCAAATTCCATATGCCTTGATTTCCGAAAAGCGTTTGACTTTGTGCCCACTACAGACTGTTAAAGAACACACGAGGGCATGGAATAGGTTTTCACAAATGTAAATGGTTCCAAAACTTCTTAAGTAATAAACCCAGGACGTTATCCCCAATAGCGAGTGTTCATCAGACACAAGGGAATCATCAGGAGTGACCCACGGAGGTGTAATAGGACTTCTACTCTATGTCATCAAAAGTATCCTAACACCTGGCTGAAAATGACTTACAAGTTCGGGGCTCTCTCCATAGGTAATGCTGGAATTCAATATGGTGTTGGCCCACCCTTAGACTTGATGACAGCTTCCACTCTCGCAGGCATATGTTCAATCACATGCTGGAAGGTATCTCAGGGAATAGCAACTCGTTGTTAATGGAGTGCTGCGCTGAAGAGAGGTATCGAAGTGTGTTGGTGAGGCCTTGCACAAAGTCGGTGGTCCAAAAAAATCCCAAAAGTGTTCTATGGGATTCAGGTGAGTCATGTGAACATGTCGCGGAAGTTGAAAGATGTACAAGACCTCAGTGTTGCAGACTAGGGGTCTTGTGTCTTAAAGAACAGGGCTATAGTGCCTGATTGGTGGGAAGACAATGAGTATAGAATTGTTAGAAAGTATGAGAAGAACAGGGGTGATAGTGATGTGCAAGTAGTATTCAATGAGTTGTTTAGGAGAGTGATGAGTTAGTTCTTACAGTTTTTGATGAGACATGTGTAATGCAAGCATATATACAAGATTTCGATATAGAAAACGATGTACTGGAGGAGCAATGTCTGGAGAGAAAAACTACTGTGAGCATCCAGCCTGTCATTCACATTTAGGCAAATGGAGTATGAGTAGAAGCGATTTTGGATTGGGGGAGCAACTTGTTTGGACAAAATAAAGACCAAATCATTCTTCTATTTGAGGGAATGAAATAAAGAACAGCAACAATTACGTTAAGTATGCCTCTTAAATGGAAAACTTTGTCGGTATTTACCAGCGATGCTATACAATTTTGCATTAGCTGTTTTCTGGTGAGTTAATTACCTCAAGAAGTAATTCTACGCACAGACAAATACAAAATTTTCCTGAAATGTGGGGAGAGGTACCTCGAGTTCAAGAAGGAAATGAATAGAGGCTGCCCAAAATTTAAGGACATCCTTTCAGGTAGAAAGTATATCTCACATGTGGGGAAGAGTGAGGACAAGTCTGAGGAAGAGAATGTGAGGGAACATATCATGATCAATCTTGGCTCAGTACATAATTTAATGGGGTCCCAAGATGAAGAACAGTGTGGGTTACTTAATAATTATGAGGATGTTTTCTAAGAAAACCATAATAGAGTGATGTATTTCGAATGTTAATGTTATCTGTACTTTGTAAGAATGAATGCTTGCTTAGGCATTTAGTAAGGAACTTTCTTTGTGTGTAGAATTTCCTGCTGTGTAGCTTTACTCTCCTGTACTAATCTATTTTCGTTGTAGTTTATATGTAAAGATTATTTATTTCTTTGGTTAATGCAGCGTGCGTAGCTGTAGAGTCATAGGTACACTAATCCTGTAGACTGAATTATTTAGAGGAATAGGTCTGTTTGGTGCATGGGATTGGTAACTGTCAGAAGCATTTTATATTGTATTATGTGCAATTATTTTGTTAGTTTAGTTTTGGGGTAGTTCATGTTGTTTTCTTTTAATTTATTCATTTACTAGGTTATCTTTATGGTATGGTGTGCAGATGATATTAAAAAGACATTTTCAACTAGAATAAGTGGGTAACACTAATTAAACTAATCAAACTCTTTTTAGCAAGATATGTGTATCTGGCTTCAGAGGCTATTGTTGTTACGAGGGCTATCCACAAAATACATTACGTTTTCGTTGTGTCCGTTAGGGGCGGGGCGAGCGCGGCCATCTTGGTGTCATGGTATTCCGCCGCTCAGTCGGCATCCTGCCGTGCTAGTGAGAGGTTCGTGCTCTATTCCGTTGAGTTACTGTGACAGTTTGAAATGTCAGCCTTAACTGAAAATGCCGCGAAGTGTGAAGTGCGTGCTGTAATAAGGTTTCTGACTGCAAAAACTGTACACCGATAGAAATCTATCGACAGCTTTGTGAAGTGTATGGGGACAACATAATCACTGAAGGTGGAGTGCGTCAATGGGTCATAATATTTAAAAATGACCGAACTAACGTTCACGACGTAGAGCGAAGTGGAAGACCCAGCATAGTGACTGCCGAACTTGTCGAAAAAGTCGATGCCTCGGTCCGTAAAAACCGTAATTTCACAATAACGGAACTCTCTATGAGTTTTCCACAAATTTCACGAAGTTTACTGCACGAAATCATTACCGAAAAGCTTGGTCACCACAAGTTTTGTGCAAGATGGATACCAAAAATCTTGACAGAGATTCACAAAAATCAGCGAATGGCAGCAACGTTAACGTGTTTGGACGCTTACGAGAAAGATGGCGACTCATTACTCGATCGTATCATTACTGGTGACGAAACACAGGTTGAGCATGTGAACTGCGAGACAAAATTGCAGTCAATGCAGTGGGGGCACACAAATTCCCCCCAAAAACCCAAGAAATGCATGCAGACAATGTCGGCGAATGTCTTTTGGGACAGGAAAGGTGTGATTTTTGTGGATTTCCTGGAAAGAGACACTACAATAAACTCTCAAAGGTATTGCCAAACTCTGCACAACCTCAGAAAAGAAATACAAAACAAGCGCAGGGGAAAGTTGGGCTGAAAGATCTTGCTGATTCACGACAACGCCCGGGCCCAAATGGCAAATGCCACTCGTGAAGTTCTTGAATCTTTTAAGTGGGAGTTGTTTCCTCATCCGCCGTACAGTCCCGACCTGGCAATGAGCGACCTCCACTTATTCCCAGCAATGAAGAAGTGGTTGGCTATGCAGCGTTTTGATGATGACGCACAGCTTCAAGAAGAGGTACCCACGTGGTTGAAGGCCCAGGCGGCCGAAGGAATTTCTAAGCTCGTCCATCGCAACGATAAGTGCCTTAATTTAAATAGCAACTACGTAGAAAACCAGTATTTAAGTGTGGCTTTGATCTGTATATAAAAAATTCCAATACTTTATTTATTTTTAATTCCAAAACGTAAAGTACTTTGTGGATAGCCCTCCTATAATAACAGTCTAAGTACTTTGCGTAGCTATAAGCTACATAGGCCCTAAATATAATTCAGAGTTTTGGCGGTTAATAACCTGGAGTTACAGTAATACTTGCAGCCCATTTCTGTTAAGTCATTTTTATAGTTTTCTAAATTCATCATCAGAATGCTTGTATAGAAGTGCGCTAAATTCATGTAGTTGGAAAATTTAGTGAGAACTATTTCCAGAAGATGTTTAGCGTATGTCTATAGTTTAAAAGTGAGTTATTTATGAGTGTAGTAAGTCTACACTCATTTTTCTTTTGGTTGTCATTTGTGTCCCGCTCATGTTACGTTTCCACTGGGGAACTGGGATCATTATTACCTAGAGAGATGTGTGTTCTTTGGCACTTCAGCTTGTAAAACGCCGTTGTGTTTTTATAATTAACTCTGCACACGTATCCCCCCTGGGTAGTAGTTGGAGACACATACGCTTTTCGTTTGGTTGTCATTTGTGTCCCGGTCATGTTACGTTTCCACTGGGGAACTGAGATGATTATTAGCTAGAGAGATGTGTGTTCTTTGGCACTTCAGCTAGTAAAACGCCGTCGTGTTTTTATAATTAACTCTGCACAAGTATCCCTCCTGGGTAGTAGTTGGAGACACATACGCTTTAAAGAAGATACTAGGGTGCTGGTCGCCCGCTGACGTCTTCTGCCGGCGTCCTAGATCCTACATCAGTGAATTATAAAGTGCCGACTGATCTATGGTCACCAGGGCTGGACAAATACTAAATGTGTTGATTTATGACAGCTTAAGGATAAAACAATGTGAAATCCATAAATTTATAAAGTGTTCGCGGTCTTGTCTCTCTGAGCTAAGTCATTAATACAATGCTCTTTCAGTAAACTCCTATTTTAATATTCATTAAATTCTTCTTTCATAGTTCATTGGCCTTTTATTACTTACATTGATTATGTTATTTATAGTGTAAGATTTCCTTGTTAAGTTGTAAGTACTCCATTAAATCGTGTCAGAAGTGATTTGCTGCATCTTGTCGCCACAGAGTATTCACACGAAATATTCTCGTCTTCACTTTACAGTTAAAAAATGGTTGAAATGGCTCTGAGCACTATGGGACATAACATCTGAGGTCATCAGTCCCCTAGAACTTAGAACTACTTAAACGTAACTAACCTAAGGACATCACACACATCCATGCCCGTGGCCGTATTCGAACCTGCGACCGTAGCGGTCGCGCGGTTCCAGACTGAAGCGCCTAGAACAGCTCCGCCACAACGGACGGCTTCAAATTAAAAATAGTTTACTGTGACGTCTGTGACATATTTTGGTGCCCCGTAAGATGCTTATTACACGTCATACCAGCACGCCTGAAACAAAACGGGTGTCATGACGAGAATACTCACTGAAATAATATATGCCTACGCAAAAATTTCGATATTTACGAAGAGAACACGGCAAGTGCCATAACCCGATGTCCCAGAAACTTCGCTCAGCGGAAGAAGATTGAAAATAAGATAACATGTGTTTCACATTCGACCAGAATCTCTTAGGATTTTCTGCCAGGTTTCGAGACAAAGTATCGTTGTGGAAACTGTTATAAGCATCTCGCATTTAAGTTGGCGCTAAATTTCGAGCGTCTGTTTAAATTTGGCATGTTTGTTTCGTTGTTTCTACAACAGTGTTCTAACCCGTTTTGCGTCCCAAGGAGGATCAGATCCGTCGTTTGTTAATTTATTTGTTATAAATCTCTCAATTGCTGCCGATACTACTTCTCTGAATTCAAGCCACATCTGGTCTACACTTCTATCATTAATTTGGAAGGAGTGGACAACGTCACTCAGGAAGATGTCAAGTGAATTTTTATGTGCTTTTGGAATAGCTATATTTTTCGTTTATTTTTTGAGGATTTGTTAGTCACAATATTCATTCTCTCTACGACAACCCTGTGTTCACTAATCCCCGTATCCGTTTTGACGTTCGTTATTAACTCAGGACTACTTGTTGCTAAGAGGTTAAGTGTGTTTTCACAACCGTTTGCTATTCGCGTGGGCTCATGAGCTAACTGCTCGAAATAGTTTTCAGAGAATGCGTTGATCTCAATTTAGGATGATGTTTTATGCGTACCTCCGGAATTAAACACGTATTTTCGCCAACTCATCGAGGGTAAATTAAAGTCACCACGAACTATAATCTTATGAGTCGGGTACGTGTATCATATCAGACTCAAGTTTTCTTTGAACCTTTCATCAACTGTATCATCTGAGTTGAGATATCAGTAAAAGGATCCAATAATTATTTTATTCCGGTTGCCAACAATGACCTCTGCCCATACTAACTCACAGGAACTATCCACTTCAATTTTGCGAGACGATAAACTATTCCTAACAGCAACAAACACGCCTATCCCTTCGGAACACCGTTAGGTTCCTCGCAAAAATTACGGCTGAGCTTATCTCCGGCTTTAGCAAGCTTTTAGTGCCTGCAACGATTTGGGCATCAGTACTTTCTATCAGTGCTGGGAGCTCTGGTACTTTCTCAACACAGCTACAACAGTTTACAACTATTTTACCGATGGTTCCTGCATCGACGTTCTTCCTGTGTTCGACCTGCACCCTCTGTGGCTGAAGCCATTCTTGTGTTTCACCGAGACCATTTAATTTAAAAAACCGCCCAGTCCACACCACACAGCCCCTGCTACCCGTGTACCCGCCCCCTGCGTATAGTGGACATCTGATCTCTTCAGCGGAACCCGAAGCCCAACCACTCTTTGGCGCAAGTCGAGGAATCTGCAGCCTACACGGTCGCAGAACAGTCTCAGCCTCTGATTCAGACCTTCCACTCGGCTCATTACCAGAGCTCCGCAATCAGTCTGGGATGACTGTGCTGCAGATGGTCAGCTCTGCTTTCATCTTGCAAGCAAGACTGGCAACCTTTACCACTTCTCTTACCCGCTAAAAATTAAGGGAAGTTGATAAAAGAAACGTATAATCAGTTCTTGGATAAAGTTCTGCAACCGTATGTTAAAATGAAGGCATTCTTGTTTATTCATGCGGTGGCCAGAACGATCCTTCGTTAAAGACGAGAAATTCATGGAGGAAGAAAGTAGTTCCTCCGAAGTGTACGCCGCTCTGTCAACTCATTCATGTATTCTTTTCGTGGAAAATAAAACAGTTCATCCAAACACTGAAATAGTGCTCTGCGCTCATTCAACAATAAAGAAATATCTCAACTAGACGCGACGCAGTAACAATCCATGCATACATTCACAATAAATTGCAAGGGCCAGTTCTCGCGAAAACGATTCGTTATGAGTCGTTTACCCCGAAATTATTGTCAATGAGTGCAGTTCTCAGCAGTGTTAATTAGATTTCTTTCCTGAGAGAAATCCATACTAAGAAATGTGATGATGACAAACTTACTTTCACGCGATGTTCATAGTGTTCATTTACACGTATATTATACCATAAATTTAAAACCATTATTGTGAAACCTAGTTGTAAATTCGCAATCAGTATAACGCCATAACTCGATATGAAACATTCGTGTAGTAATCTTCTACGGACATGGGTAGATAAATGAAAAATTAAAATAGAAAATAAAGTAGAATAAAATAAAAGCAGTGTTACGACTTCGAAGACGTGGCACATAACTGTGAAGACGCGACACTAGACACCTCGTCATTAATTCCGGTGAACTTATTGCGCGCTACGAGGCATCTAAGTTGCTCCGCAAACTTTGAGCGTCGTTTTCTCAGACACGGTCGTGTATCTACGATTAATCCGAGACACGTGTTCGCGTTTTTTTTTTATTCCTATACTATTATACAAAGTTTCTGGGAAATCGTATTAGGCACTTGCCGAGTTCTCATCAATATCGCACGGTCAAGTAACGCTACAATAATTCAAAATCTAGCACACTGAGTGTGCTGATGATACGAGTCCATCGCCGATAATAATTTTTATACACCAGAAACTACTTCCGATACACCAATATTAATAATTATCATTTACACCAATTTCTTGAAAAAATAACTGTATGATAAAGGTAGGTGGTGCGCACTCAAACGAGGTGGCAAATGAAATACACGAGGGCTGTTTGGAAAGTAAGGTCGTATCCGTCACGAAATGAAAACCTCAGTGAAAATCAAAAATTTTATGTTTTTAACAGTTAGCCTTGCCTTCCAGCTACCTATCTAAATAGTCACCGCTCCGACTTAAACATTTGTCGTGGCGTTAAACAAACTTTCCAGTAATCTCGTCACAGAAAGCAGCCGCCTGTGCTTTCCGCCAATTCTCTACACTGGTCTGCCTTTCGTTGTTTGTGCCAGAATGTTGACTTCGTAGTCAGCGGTTCATGTGAGCAGAGATGAAGAACGGAGGGAGACAATTAAGGGCTGTATTGTGAGTGATCAATCACTTCCCATCGAAAACGCTGAAGGAGCGTTTCCGTTGTCCCTGCAGAAAGCGGCTGAAAATGGTCGTGAAGAAAGAAACGCATGACATATATATTATATGGGCAGCGTACCTCCAGGCGAAATTTCTCACCAGATCTACATACTTGGAGGGAGACACTTTTGTTTTAGGATTTTCTACGTGAGCACTTTACGCTCTGAACTGACAAGAGCGATGTGAAGTGATCGCCTGGCACACTAAAGACGTTGTCCAGCACATCTGTGCAAATTTCCATCGGATTTTCGCAGTGGTTTCCATTTCGTGCCTAATCTGACCTTACACTCCGAATCCGCCTCTTACTTGTTTATATTATAATCTGTGAGCGCCATAATTTGATGTACTAAATAGTTTTAGAGTCACAAGTAACAAACTGTCTTACAGCTAAACAAATTAAGCCACAATATGCAACTCTTCACAGTAATACGTATTACGAAGTCAGCAGCGCGTAGGCACTTCCATTATCTACTTTCTGTCATAGTTATTTTACTATATTCAGTGTTTTATGGTTATATTAAATTTATTTGAATCCACCATACATTTCGCGATTCTCTATAGTGCATATGTTGTAAATTCTGAATACATTAGGTGAACGAGAGTCAAAAGCCGATTCGAAATAAGTGGATATTTTCTTCTGTGTGAATGTTGACTCTTCTGTACTGTTGACGGAAAGTATCAGGTTTTCAGTCGGATGCATTGTTAAAATGCAGCGACATTTCGAAGACTGTCATACCCTTTCAACAGGGAAGTAACCGATTTTGTGACTTTTACAAGTTCCTAATAAGAAGTGAATCTTATAATATCATCTGTGTGCTTTAATAATTTAGTTTTATGTGTTTCCGTGTTCATTTAATATCTAATAGCCACAGTTCTCGCGTTTTCCTTTGTGTCGGACAGTAAATCGATTTTGTGGTATATTACAAGTTCCTAATCGGGGTGAATTATTTCCGGCGAAGTGTGGAGATGCGTTTCGCTGTCTGTGTTTTGTCCCTTGGAAGCATCGCAGGGCTGTGCCCATCTGACTTCGCTTATGGCCTAAATGATTAAAGAAAAATGGAAGTGATTATATATCTGAATGATTGTGTGCATGTGTAATTCTTCGTCTATGATTTGTTAGAGCTTAAATTGTCTGTTGATTGTGGATATATGCTACTGGCCATTAAAACTGCTACACCACGAAGATGACGTGCTACAGACGAGAAATTTAACCGACAGGAAGAAGATGCTGTGATATGCAAACGATTAGCTTTTCAGAGCATTCACACAAGGTTGGAGTCGGTGGGAACACCTACAACGTGCTGACATGAGGAAAGTTTACAACCTATTTCTCATACACAAACTGCAGTTGACCGGCGTTGCCTGGTGAAACGTTGTTGTGATGCCTCGTGTAAGGAGGAGAAATGCGTACCATCACGTTTCCGACTTTAATAAAGATCGGATTGTAGCCTATCGTGATTGAAGTGTATCGTATCGCGACACTGTTGCTCGCATTGGTCGAATTCCAATGGCTGTTAGCAGAATATGGAATCGGTGGGTTCGGGAGGGTAATACGGAACGCCGTGCTGGATCCCAACAGCCTCGTATCATTAGCAGTCGAGATGACAGGCGTCTTATCCGCATGGCTGTAACGGATCGTGCAGCCACGTGTCGATCCATGACTCAACAGATGGGGACGTTTGCAAGACAACAACCATCTGCACGAACAGTTCGACGACGTTTGCAGCAGCATGGACTATCAGCCCCGAGACCACGCCTGCAGTTACCCTTGACGCTCCATCACAGGCCGGAGCGGCTGCGATGGTGTACTCAACGACGAACCTGCGTGCACGAATGGCAAAACGCCATTTTTTCGGATGAATCCAGGTTCTGTTTACAGCATCATGATGGTCGCATCCGTGTTTGACGACATTGCGGCGAACTCACATTGGAATCGTGTATTTGTCATCTCCATACTGGCGTATCAACCGGCGTGATGGTATGGGGTGCCATTGGTTACACGTTTCAGTCGCCTGTTGTTCCCACTGACGGCACTTTGAACAGTGGACGTTACATTTCAGATGTGTTACGACCCCTGGGTCTACCCTTCATTCGATCCCTGCGAAACCCTACATTTCAGCAGGATAGTGGACGACTGCATGTTGCAGGTCCTGTACGGGCCTTTCTAGATACAGAAAATGTTCGACTGCTGCCCTGGCCAGCACATTCTCCAGATCTCTCAGCAATTGAAAACTTCTGTCAATGGTGGCTGAGCAACTGGCTCGTCACAATAAACCAGTCACTACTCTTTATGAACTGTGGTATCGTGTTGAAGCTGCATGGGCAGCTGTACCTGTACACGCCATCCAAGCTCTGTTTGACTCAATGCCCAGCCGTATCAAGGCCGTTATTACGGCCAGAGGTGGTTGTTCTGGGTACTGATTTCTCGGGATCTATGCACCTAAATTGCGTGAAAATGTAATAACATGTCAGTTCTAGTATAATATATTTGTCCAATGAATACCCGTTTATCATCTGCATTTGTTCTTGGTGTATGAGATGGTGGGGCAAAGTGAAAGCATTCTCATAGAGGTTATCACACTTCTTCCTTGCGAATGTGAAGATGGATGGTTCGTCTAACAGGTCCCTAATATGTGAGGTGGGAATGTATCGGTCGGCGTCTGCGATGATGCGAAGGACATTGCTCTGGAAAGACTGCAGTTTGTTAATTTTCATACTCGCTGCCATGGTCTTTATCTCCGATCCGTAGAAGCCCGGTAGCAGGATTACACTCGTGTACAATGTCAAAATCTTAGTTTGGTGTCTGTCGGTAATCCCTCTTCCTTTAGGAGCGGATACAGTTTGTAAAAGGCGGGACAAGGATTGCTTCTCGCCCTGTTGATCCGTTTAGCGAACACCAGGTGCCTGTCTAGCTGTAAGCCCAGTTGTCTCGCACTATTCCGTCTGCCAGCAACAGAGACCTGTCCGGTGGGAGGGGGGGAGTTATCTTCTTCGCCAGCACGACTGCGATCTCTCTGATAGAGTCAAAGTGTTAGTGCAGCATCAGAGCAATGAATTTAAGTTACTGTTACTTTTATACACATATCAAAAATAGTTTTACATAACCCTGGTTCCCAGAACTCCTGAAAATAGTCGTTGACTGTGGATTCTGTATAACAGACACAGTGCCTCGGACTCTACAGAAGTGTCACTAAACCCCGAAAGGTGTAAACTACCCTGGATGAACAGCACCTACTAGAGGGAAGGGGGTCCTACAGCCGATCAATTCCAGTCATTCCACCAGGAATGAGGTACACTCCTCGCGTTGTCTGTAGTTCAACTTTGCTTAGACGGTCAATACCGTGGTTTGATCGCGTCCGCATTGTTATTTTCTGCCAGGAGGGCTCTCAACAAGGGAAGTGTCCAGGCGTCTCGGAATGAACGAAAGCGATGTTATCCGGACATGGAGGATATACAGAGAGACAGCAACTGTTGATGACGTGCCTCGCTCAGGCCGCCCAAGGGCTACTACTGCAGTGGATGACCGCTACCTACGGATTATGGTTGGGAGGAGCCCTGACGGCAAGGCCACCATGTTGAATAATGCTTTTCGTGCAGCCACAACCGTCGTGTTAGGACACAAACTGTGGGCAATAGGCTGCATGATGCGCAACTTCACTTCCGACGTTCATGGCGAGGTCCATTTTTGCAACCACGACACTATGCAGCGCGGTACAGATGGGCCCAATAACATGCCAAATGGACCACTCACGATTGGCATCACGTTCTCTTCACCAATGAGTGTCACATATGCCTTCAACCATACAATCGTCGGAGACGTGTTTGGAGGCAACCCCGTCAGACTGAACGCCTTAGACGCACTGTCCAACGAGTGGAAGTTCCCTGCTATTTTGGGTGGCATTATGTATGGTCGACGTACGGCGCTGGTGGTCATGGAAGGCGCCGTAAGGGCTGTAGGATACGTGAATGCCATCTTCCGACCGATAGTGTAGCCACATCGGCAGCATATTGGCCAGGCATTCGTCTTAATGGACGACAATTCGCGCCTCCATAGTGCACATCTTGTGAATGACTTGTCTCTGGATATCAACATCGCTCGACTAGGGTGGCCGACATCTTCTCGACACATGAACCCTATTGAGAATTCCTGGGATAGACTGAAAAGGGCTGTCTGTGGACGACGTGTTCCACCAACCACTCTGAGGGATCTACTTCGAATCGCCCTTGAGGTGTGGGACAATCTGGACCAACAGCGCCTTGATGAACCTGTGGAGAGTATGCCACGACGAAGACAGGCATGCATCAATGCAAGAGGACGTGCTACTGGGTATTAGAGGTACCGGTGTGTACAGCAATCTGAACCACCATCTCTGAAGGTCTCGCTGTATGGTGTTACAAAATGCAATGTGTGGTTTTCATGAGCAATAGCCGGCCACGGTGGCCGAGCGTTTCTAGGCGCTTCAGTCCGGAACCGCGCGACTGCTGCGGTCGCAGGTTCGAATCTTGCCTTGGGCTTGGATGAGTGTGGTGTCTTTAGGTTAGTTAGGTTTAAGTAGTTCTAAGTTCTAGGAGACTAATGACCTCAGATGTTGAGTCACATAGTGCTCAGAGCAATTTGAATCATTTGAACCATTAGCAATCAAGAGGGCGGAAATGATCCTTATGTTGATCTCTATTCCAATTTTCTGTGCAGGTTCCAGAACTCTCGGAACTGAGGTGATGTACAACTTTTTTTGTTGTGAATATCACTGCGTCGTCTGTGTAGAAGTCAATTCAACCGCCCGTCAGGTTTGGCACGTTATTGGTACAGAACGCGTAAAGTATATGATTGAGAACCAACTACTGCGGGACCTCGGCCACAGCATTCCTGACAGTAGTAACATGTTTCCTGCAACTAGCAGAGTACTGCCACGCTGTCAGCAACGAATCAGTCATGGTGATCGTGTGTCCTGGAATATCTAACTGAGGCAGTTTTTAAATTTGTTGAATGCTTTCTCGAGGTTGAGGAAGAGCGCTTCTGTACTGTGTTTCCTTATCCCTCGCAGTCCATATGTGCTCCAGCATTGAGAAACTGAGTGAGGGCTCTGTGGATAAAACAGCCCTTAACTTTCCCGAGAAAGAGCCGAACTGAAATGGGTCTCTATTTTTAGGGAAGGGTGGCGTTTTAAAGAGGTTTAAGTTGGACTGTAGCCTGAGCAATTTTTCGGGCAGTTTGGAAGTGGGTTAGGAAGAGATATTGGTTGTAGACTGTGTTAACGTAGGTGACTGCTCAAGGAGGTAAGCGTTTCAGGTGAAAGACGCGGACCTTGTAAGGAACGGTGATTTTTTATTCCCTAGATGTCTAATCTAGGCACACACAAGCTGATCAGAAACCGGCGTGAACTCTATTTCTCGTCCAATCTGTCCTTGTTGAACCACTCATCCGTCCGGCTTTCTCTCCTGCCTTCACTCTCTTCATATTCGATGAGCTGATTTCCGAATTGTGACTCTAATTATGTCCCCAGTACTTCTGCTTTTTCCTCTTCTTCATAAATTAATCAGTTTTGTCTTTGGAATGGCCTCTCTACCATTGGTGTAGCCTTCTCCACTTTCATGCTCTTCCATATGCTATTCGTGATTTCTTCCACATCTCTGAGTCTTTCTTTCCAGAAGAGGCCTTTGTGTTCTTGTAGTGTTTTCTTCACCTGGTCTCGAGCAAGCAAACGACTATCGACGCGATCGCGATAGCTCTGCCACTCTCTCCTCACGCACACCGTAAGTGTCAGATGTCAGGGGACAGGTCTCTATCACAACGTTCAACGGTCAGCCTGGTGCTTGTCGCTAGAGTAGAGGTCTGGATAACGGTTTTAAAACGTTCAAATGACGAGTCCACCTTTATTTCGTTCCACATTTGCGGTACGTCCTCCACGTAGAACTCTAAAACTACCGTAGACTACAGTAAGTAAGCGTTGACTACGGCAGTTTTCCTAGTAGCTTTGGTCAGTTAAGATCTTAAGCGCTTCACCTGTACATTATGTGTGTTGCATACATATTGTGCGTTACCTCATTGGATTGCTTTGTTTGCATATTCGATCAGTATCTCACTAGATTCCCCTAGGAACTGGAAGAGGTGTACTACGCAGAAAGTGAATGAGGATGTATAAAGGACCATATCACCTAACGGATAATTTTTGTTCCAAACAGCTATCCTCCAGTCTGTTACTTAAAAATAAACAGTACAGAGGATGGTCCATTGATAGTGACATGGCCAAATATCTCACGAAATAATCATCAAACGAAAAACTGCAAAGAACGAAACTCGTCTAGCTTGAAGGGGAAAAACAGATGGCGCTATGGTTGGCCCACTAGATGGCGATACCATACGTCAAACGGCTATCAACTGCGTTTTTTAAAATAGTAACCCCAATTTTATTACATATTCGAGTAGTACGTAAAGAAATATGAATGTTTTAGTTGGATCACTTTTTTCGCTTTGTGATACATGGCGCTGTAATAGTCACAAACGTATAAGTACGTGGTATCACGTAACATTCCACCAGTGCGGACGGCATTTGCTTCGTGATACATTACCCGTGTTAAAATGAACCATTTACCAATTGCGAAAAAGGTCGATATCGTGTTGATTTATGGCTATTGTGATCAAAATGCTCAACGGGCGTGTGCTATGTATGCTGCTCGGTATCCTGGACGACATCATCCAAGTGTCCGGACCGTTCGCCGGATAGTTACGTTATTTAAGGAAAAAGGACGTGTTCCGCCACATGTGAAACGTCAACCACGACCTGCAACACATAATGATGCCCAAGTACGTGTTTTAGCTGCTGTCGCGGGTAATTCGCACATCAGTAACACACAAATTGCGCGAGCATCGGTTATTTCAAAAACGTCGGTGTTGAGAACGCTACATCAGCATCGATTGCACCCGTACCATATTTCTGTGCACCAGGAATTGTATGGCGACGACTTTGAACGTCGTGTACTGTTCTGCCACTGGGCACAAGAGAAACTGCGGGACGATAACATATTTTTCGCACGCGTTCTATTTTGCGACGAAGCGTGATTCAACAACATCGGTAACGTAAACCGGCATAATTTGCGCTACTAGGCAACGGAAAATCCACAATGGCTGCGACAAGTGGAACATCAGCGACCTTGGCGGTTTAATGTATGGTGCGGCATTGTGGGAGGAAGGATAATTGTCCCCCATTTTACCAATGGCAATCTAAATGGTGTAATGTATACTGATTTCCTACGTAATGTTCTACCTACGTTACTACAAGATGTTTCGCTGCATGACAGAATGGCGATGAACTTCCAACATGATGGATGTCCGGCACATTGCTCGCGTGCGGTTGAAGCGATATTGAATAGCATATTTCATGACAGGCGGATTGGTCGTCGAAGCACCATACCATGGCCCGCATGTTCGCCGGGTCTGATGTCCCCGGATTTCTTTCTGTGGGGAAAGTTAAAGGATATTTGCTATCGTGATCCACCGACAACGCCTGACAACATGCGTCAGCGCATTGTAAATGCATGTGCGAACATTACGGAAGGCGAACTACTCGCTGTTGAGAGGAATGTCGTTAAACGTATTGCCAAATGCATTGAGGTTGACGGACATCATTTTGAGCATTTATTGCTTTAATTTGGTATTTACAGGTAATTACGCTGTAACAGCATGCGTTCTCATAAATGATGAGTTCACAAAGGTACATGTATCACATTGGAAGAACCGAAATAAAATGTTCAAAAGTACATATGTTCCGTATTTTAATTTAAAAAACCTACCTGTTATCAACTGTTCGTCTAAAATTGAGAGACATATGTTTGTGATTATTTTGGCGCCATCTATCACAAAGTGAAAAAAGTGGTCCAACTAAAACATTTATATTTCTCTAAGAACTACACGAATATGTAATAAAAATGGAGGTTCCTATTAAAAAACTCAGTTTATATCCGTCTGACCTAAGGCAGCGCCATCTAGCGGGCCAACCATAGCGCCATCTGTTTTCCCCCTCCAAGCTAGACAAGTTTCGTTCTTTCTAGTTTTTTCGTTTGACGCTTATTTCGTGAAATATTTGGCCCGGTCACGGTCAATTGACCACCTTGTATTTAGGAAAATTAAAATTGCCAATGTTTAATTCAAGTTTTACTCGGAAATTGTTGATTAGTAACGCGAAACAGAGGGACGTTGTAATAAAAAAATAAAACAATATAGAAATTGTCATATAGCAATCGAAATCACAACTTCCTAAAGAAGGATGAAATTTAGAGGAAATCGCAAAACACAAGCATTTGAGACATCGTCGCTTCAGTAACTTCGGTGAGCTTGCATGAATCATGTGAATTCTCAACTTCTAGCGGCGTAATGAATATTCCATTAAATTTCGGGCATGCAGCAGAGCAAGTAAGTTTCCTCCCCTGATATTTCGGCCGTGCATCGTCTGGCCATCCTCAGAGTGAGTCACAAACTGACGACAAGATGCCAAGCGCGGCCTTATATGCTCCACCGCGGCGGTACTGCAAATGCGGGTCACAGATGCTGGTCGGCGCCAGAGACATACGCTTACACATGCGCCGCCTGTGCCGAAGGCGTGCAGACATTCGATTCACTTATCGATGTATGTCCGCGGGCGGTGATACCATGACGACTTCTCTGCAGTTTAATTACGCCAAGAGCTGAATTCCATGCTTTGTCCAAATTAAAACCATGATTTCTACTTATTAAATTACTAGCTAATCTAATCTATATAGCTTACTTGAAGATGGATTCCCAGTGTTCGGCCACAGCTGACTTGTCTGGGTGTGATAAGGGTGTGTACCTTCGATGCTCCACACATCTCTCATCAACGGTGCCTGTTGTTTGACCTATGTATGACTTCTCACAATTTCCGCAAGGAATCTGGTACACACCCGCTTTTCGAAGCAGGAAATCGTCCTTTACAAAGAGGAGTAAAGATAAAAGATAATTTGAAAGAAGAGTTCACATACCTCAAGAGCATTTTTAACGGGAATGGATTTTCTCCGCAATAAATTCTTAGAGCATTCAATGCAAAACCTAAAGTGCAGGTATGTGATGGGGAAGAAGATAGTCCTTTTTCAGATGAAGTACGTTTTTGACCTATGTGGGTGTTCTTTCCTCGAAGATAGGGCGTATTCTTGAGAAACACTGTGTTAAGTTGACCTTCAGGACATTCACGAAGATTACAGCTTTACTCGGCTCTGTAAAGGACGATTAACTGGTTCATAAAGCTGGTGTGTATCAGATTCTTTGCGGTAGTTGTGAGAAGTCATAGAGTCATACATAGGTCAAACAGCACGCACCGTTCATGAGGGATGTGTGTAGCAACGAAAATACACACGCTAATCACAGCCAGTCTAGTCAGCTGTGGCCGAACATTGTATTGATACAGGGCATTCCATGAATAACAGTGATGTCAAGATGTTAACATCCACCTCTTCCTTTTAGGAAACTGCCTTCAAGGAAGCTAGAGAAATTAGATTAGCTAACAATTTAATAAATGGAGATAATAGTTTTAATTTGGACAAAGCATGGAATCCGGCTCTTGGGGTAATTAAACTGCAGAGAAGTCGTCATGGTATCACCACCACCGAACATACATCGATAAGTGAATCGAATGTCTGTACGCCTTCGCCACAGGTGGCACATGTGTAAGCGTAATTCTTTGGCGCCGACCAGCAACTGTGACCTACATGCTCAGTACAACCGCTTTGACTCATATAACGCTGCGCTTCGCATCTTGTTGTCAGTTCACACCTACAAATCCTTGATCTGCGCCATCCTCTGTTATGCCAGCGTCGCTTGGATTTCCACCCCTCCCAGGTTCTGTAAATCCCTCCAGATCATAGAACGTCATGCACTCTGCCTCGCCTTCCGTATTCGCCTTCCATTCCCCATGCGCATCCTCTACTACCTCATCCCCTTCCCCAACCTTCTTCTTTTCCTTGAACACATGCGCACCCTGTACATTGTCTGCCGACTCGATCCCCCACCCCCTGGTGTCTCCCTTCCTCTCCACCCCCAGCCCACTGCCGTGCCTTTACCGTTGTGTTCCGCCATATCACCATCTCTGTCCTGACGTCTACCCCTTCTACCAACTCAAACCCCAACTTCCTCCTTCCTCCCCCCGAGGGCTCCCTCTCTTCCCCCTCCCTTCTCTTGAGCATCTTTCCCCCTCCTTCACCCCTTCCCTCTCCTGTGCTCCCCTTCAGGGTCTCTGCACTCTCTCCTGCCTTGTCTTCCCTCTTCATCTCCCATCCTGCCCGTCTCCTGCCTCTTGGTGCTCCTCCTGCCTCCTTTTCTTCCTCATCCCCCTCCACCCTCCTAGCCGCCCAACCCCTGCAGTGCACCTTCCTCCCATCTTTTTCCCTCCTCTCCAGTCTCCAGTCCCTCAGCAGGTCTCTACCAGCGGTCTTTTACTCCTCACGAGTGCTCCGTCGTTTCCAGTGTGCCTTTTTTTTTAAGTGTCTTGCTCTGTGGGATTTTTATCCTGTGGCTGACTTTTAACTTGTTTCCCTCCAGTGGCTTTTAAGTGCGCTTTCATTTGCCAGCTGTGTTCTTTTGACTTTGTGTCGACTTTTTTAATTGTCTCACAGTGCATGTCCCCATCTTAGTTTATATTTTAACTTCCATCATCTCCATCTACTCTGTTTTTATTACCCCCTTTTTATCCTCTCTCTTTATGTAATCATCCTTCTGTATTTTTGTAAAGCCAATTGGCTGAAGAGCAATGGACTGTGCCACTGCCAGCCTTCCCCTGCACATATAGGGCAGGGGAATGAAATTACAATAACGAAAAAAAAAAAACTTGTCCTCAGTCTCGTGACTCACTCTGAGGATGGCGGGATGATACACTGCCGAATATCAGTCGAGGAAATTTTATTTGCTTGGCTGCATGCCTGAAATTTCAGGGACTATACATAAATCATGTTTCTGTGCTATTCATAACCAACTTTCGTACTCGTCAATAATAACAGGAATATCTTGCCTTTAATCATGATGAAGAATGTTATATTCAGTACAAAATAACAACAATAATTACATAGATTTTTTATGTATTGTGCATGTAAACTATACTTGCTACAAAAATAATTCTTTGATTGTGTAAAAACGCAGAAGCTACGCTATCAATTAATTTTATTACTTACCAAGTGCAATTTCTATTTTATAATGATACAAAACTCACACTGGACTGACACTGAGTGATGTGTGGTTCAGCTTACGTGCCAAACAAACAAAGATAAGCCGTTGGATCCCACATCTCTCACACGTTCATTTATGTTTCGTTCCCTATCAATACTACCAATAATATCGGTATAAAATGGGTATACAGCGTTAATGAGATATTCGACCGCCTGATGCTACTCTTTTTATTCGACGCCGCCTTGGGCGTCGATGATAATGAAATGATGACAACACGTGAAATTCTCTGTCGGTGCCTGAGAGTCTCGTTCTGTGATGTAGGTATGGGGAGAGTTGCATATTGAAACTAAGGTGAGTATACGGTTACCTATTTTTAATTCAGTACCGGCAGCCTCGACAGTGACCACGTTGACAGTATCGATTGATTAATGGCAAATTCTGCGACTGACAAGGACCATAGCTGTGACGACCGAGCCTATACACCCTGCAGACGCAATAATTGCGCACCTTGAATCCATTGGTCAGTGATAGATGTGTCTCTGTAATGCAGGCAACATCTATAGCATACCGATCTAGAAATGAATGCAACTGTAATTTCTTGTCAGAAATGCCACTGCCATTCCAATTTAAGATACAGAGTTTTCTGTTTCTAAGGACCATCACAGAGTGACATTACAGCTTCTGCAATCATCACCACCTTGATAAATTTACCTGACTCTGTTCTGACCACTGTTATGCTCTCCCTGATTTTCTTGACAATGTTGCCTAGTTTACACCCACCAAGCATTGTCCTCATTTCTTTCAGTTCGCTCATCAAGCTAGAGAGCTCGTCCCCTTTCCCCTGCATCTCCTGGGATGTTGACAGTTTGGGCTGTGAACGACAGTGAACGTGATACTGCTAGTAACAGCCACCTGGTGGAAGCCGTGTACTTGCTGGAGAGGGTGTAGCGGCGCGGTTCTTTCCGCCTCTTTACGACGTACCTACACCTACCTGTGAACATCGTCTCAGCATATCATCAGTAGGCAACCCGAGCGAAACCTACTGTACTTCGACGTGAACCAGGCTGCCATGAAAGTCACTAATCTACGTTTCGGGAGAAAGTTTTCGCACGAAATGAAAGGTTGAACATTTTGTCCTTAATTAATATATTCTGAAACTTAGTTGAACAAGTATCACTGCCAAGCCCGTGCTAGTCTTAACACAGTCACAATACCTTTCACTCACGTTAGCAAGTTTTTGGTGTTGCATTTACCGAAAACGTAAGAGCTACAAAAATACGGTTTTTGATTGAAAATGCTCACCAAATATTAAGTCTGTCGGTACCAAATGCAGTCACAGTTTTTAGCCACCGACCTGCGCAGTACGGCACGCGGAATATGTCTTTTCTCGTCACAAAATTCACTAAAAAATTCCGACATTTCTACACGCCGATCTGAATAATTATGCCGTCACTTTACCACACTTTTGATGTATGAAACACGGCTAGATCCGGCAACTTATCATTTCCATCGGAACTACTACTACACACGTCCGAACTGTTTCATGGCTTGGCTCCGACTCTTCTCTAGAATACCCTGTCTTCTCTACCAGCAGAGAAAGGCGCGCGAAGAATATTGCTCTACCATTAGTCAGTTTACTCAACAGCCAATAGCAAAACAACATTCTCCCGCGTCAATCCGCGCTTTCCATCAATAACCAATCGCAAAATAGTAAACCTAACGACTACACTTTTTACCGACGTAATTATCTAATATTCTGAAGTTTTGCTTATGCATAAAGTTATTTACTATTTTTATTTATACCTGAATTAGCTTTCCCTTTACCATAAACGTACTTTAAAAACATATTCTACAAAAGTCGCATTTGTCCATATCCACACTTCTTCGAAATGTTCCATACTAAATCCTACTACATAACTCGTTAAACAATTATCTTCATATCAACTTGAAACCACACTCACGCATAATTCGTACTGCTAAATCACATTTATAACATTTTACATCCACAAAAAGACATAATAACACTTTATGAAAATACTAGAACAGTTTATGAAAAACATTCTATTACTTTAGTGCACTCTAGTGGGCACAATCAAAACTAAAATCACAGTCCCCCTAACCAATATTGTCCTCTATCGGCTGATACATAAACTACGTGCGCGTCCAGTCTCGCGTCACCATCTGTCACTATCCAGCTCTAAGACACATCTCCCACTTACCCGCCTCCAAGGCAGGATCGTTATACGGAGCTACGCCTCAAGAGTACCGCGGCAGTTGAGTGAAGGGAGGTCCACGCATTTTGTGTAGGCCGGTGTGCTGGAAATTTCTCTGGTTCCATTTTAAATTCTGGTTGTCGGCGAAATTACCGACCAGATGCAGCAGTGGCTGTGGGGGCTGTTTTCTGCTGCCTCTGGTTGCGCACCTGTTTCTGATATGCCTCGTAACCTCAGTAGCTGGCTGCATGTTTGCCCTTACAATTGGCTGGAGGGGAGTCGATTTACTTCCCCTGCTTGCACAATTTAGTCAGATGTGGACTGGCACATTTGACATATCGTGGCTTCAAACTACAGTTTTGAGTGGTATGAGTGAATGTCTGACAGCGGTGCCACTGCCCAGGACCTTAAGTCATTGTACTTCCGAATCCTGACACGGAAACCGAGAATAAACGCCGTGTTGAGCGCTCTGTCAGCCTCGTCGTTGTTGACGATTATCGCCAGAAAGTTCAGCTTCCTTACAGCCGTCAGAGCAGGGTTTGTGAGCTCATGTACACTGGTCACTGTAAACCACCATGTGATCGGTTCGTCCTTTATTTCGCTGGCATCGGCATCGATCGGAAGGTCTTTGACTCACACACCTAAGGCTTGTTTAATTTCCGCCGCGTATGAGAGGAACGGAAACTCTCGCTTCTTCAATTTCTCCTTGATTGTAGGGTAGGTGTCTTAGTCTACCACTGATACTGACTACAACTTGGTTGCTGTAGAGCGTTACACAGCAGTGAGTTTCACTAGAAACCCATCTGCATGTTCCTGACCAAAGTTGAAGTTCTCCGAGTTATTCAGTACCCGCTCCTCCTTTTTCCTGACCACCTCCATCTCCACCCTCCCCCCCCCCCCCCTTTTCCATCCGTCCACCACGCCTTCCGCTTCATCGCTTACCAGAGATGAAAACGAGATAGAGACCGACACATTGGCTACCACTTCCTGTGCTCCTTTAGACGGATCTGAGTCTTCACTGCTCTCGTCGATTATCAGCCTTCCCCCATCACAAGAACTGTCGTCTTCCTCTCGCAACGACGCTTACCTCGCCCTGTCGGTGTCAACTATTGTCTCTGGTGGTGATGATAATGATGATGATGATGATGATGATGATGATGATGATAACGCTACCACCCTTCTATGGTTGCGTGCATTCCAACAAGCACTGCTACTGCCTGTGACTGAGGATTCTTTCGAAGTTTTCGTCGAAGCCATGCATACAGTCGGATGCTTAATGAAGCATAATGGGTCATGTGTGGATGCTTGGTTCTCACCTTTTTAACTAATTGACAGGTATCTACCTCAGAGTCAGAACTAAGCCTCAGAAAACGCGGGTATCGATGTAGTACAACGGGCCCCGGCTTTCAAATGCCCTATAGCGTGGAAGGAGCAGGGAGGGTACACCGCGGCAGCAAGAAAGGACACTGAAAAAGCAATTCCAGAAAGACCACTTCAGCTCCATAGTGCTGATCCGCAGCCTCCGCAGTCACCAGTGGCAGCGCTACATACGCAAGCTACGAATATGATAGTCTTGCTCCAGAGCAACACAGAAGCATAAAAATTGCGTCAATTCGGTGACACGTTCCGGAGGAGAGCCGTAAGGCAGCAATATGAAGTTGACACTCTGCGCAAATGCGTCTGCTATGTCGGCTACTTGCTCCGCACCTCATATCGAGATATTGGGGATGCTGTAATATTTATCCTAGCAATGTCACTCCCTCCTCCTGGCTACGGGCGGCTGGGTGGTGGGTGTAGCCGTTGCTCATTTCACATCTCTGCCATAGCGTCTCGCAAGCTGGTCGGACATACCGCGCGTGGTATTGAAAGTAACTTGGGATTCAGTGCCGCACTTAGCTGGTGCGATTCCCTTGAATCCGTATTTCATTGGATTCCTTTATAACGCTTCCCAAATAGCTAGTTGCTAGACACAGCACGTTGGTTTGTGAAAGTCTTACTTGATGCTATGCTCTGCTATCGTTAATTACTCAGTTTGTCCCAGTCGCACATGTCTGATTTACTCCTCACAGCATTTTGAAATACAGCGCTGCGTTTGCCAAAAGTATTTTTGGCCATATTCCTAGGCGATACTGCATATTCCAGGCACTTTCAGTTTTAGTGGCGTCTACACAGATCCAGTCTCGCTCATTTCCGGCTGTGATCGGTAGATGGTTTATATAATGAATTTTTTGAGTAGGTACGTAATTTTGGCTGAGGGTGGTCCCACGTAAGAAAGGCAAGTGAGTCTCTTATCTTCGTCTTCCTCTCCTGGTTTCCCGCATTTTGTCTATTCTTGAATGACCTACTATACCCATTTCTACCGAATACATCCTTAAGGTGTTGTAGTTCATCTGTAAGGCTTTCTTTCCCGCAGATGACACTCTTCCTTTTTGCCGGGATAGTGAGCACTGTCTACCATTACTCTGGATGGTGGCAATCAGATACTCACATGTAGTGGATACCATTACGAAGGTCTAGAATCTCATTCATCACTTTTTTGCGTATGGCAATACAGCGACAATATTTTATATAAGTACAACAAAATGTAAACAAAAAGTATAAAACAAAACAATGTGTAAATATTACGTGTGTAAAAAAAAAGCAATAGCACAAAAGGATAAAGTACAAACGCTCAACACAAAATAACTACACGTTAAAAGCTTGGCAAGCCTGACTAGAAACTCATTCACATATTTAAAGCTCAATATCTAGATTGCACACGCAATCCAAAGCAGAGGATTTCACATATATAACCTCAGAGACAGGTCTGGCGTATCTTCTTCAGGGGCATTCCTCAATAATATGGCGGTCGTTTTGTTCTGGTGCTCCACAGTCACAGGCTGGTGAGTCGCTTAGACCCTACTTTTACTTATATGCATTGCATCTTGCATGGCCCGTTATGATACGGTTTAATTTAGTCCAGGTACATCTTTTCAGGTCCAAGCCCGGTAATTCCAGAGTAGGATCTTGGATACCTTGTTAATTAATTCCAGAATCATTCCAAAAGTGCCGCCATTGCCCCTTGATGTCAGGTTGATGTTCTTGTGTATTAACCCATATAGGCTTCCGTGAATTCAAGCGGGTCGATGGTATTTCGTTCGAAACATCATGGATTGGTAGATTCTGTGGGTAATCAGAGTCATGAATTTTTGACCACTCTCTTGCTGCTGCTTCTTGCATTCTCAATTGTGGAGCTGGGATATTGCTTAGAGCATGCAGCCATGGGACTGGGGTGGATTTAACAGTACCCGTTATCATCGTCATACACTCGTTCAACTTGACTTCGCTTTTCTTGGTATGAGTGCTCGAATGCCAGATAGCAGAGAAATATTCGGCAACAGGATATACCAGAGCTATGGCGGCAGTACGTAAGGTGGATGCTTGAGCTCCCCAAGTCGAGCCAGCCAATTTTCTCAGGATGTTGTTGCGACTCTTTAGCTTTTGGCTTACGTTTCCTAGACGTCTAACATTCTCGAAAACCACAAAAGTATCGTCTACATAGCGGAAGAGGTGCTTTTGTTGCTGACGATCGATTTGTAAAGCCAGGTCCTCAGAATGTTCCAAATAGAGGTATACGATCTCTGGAGCCTATGGATATCCCTTGGAAATCCGTCCATTTGTTCGTAAAGCCGTCCTTTGCACTTTAAATTGGTGGTCGTCTGAAAGAGTTTGACTACTTGCGTCTCGAAATGTTGAGACAGCGGTACCAAGAAGGCAGAGGTTCTTCATGAGTAGCGATGTATTGTCGTATCTCACAGGTAGGTCGTTTCTTTGAAGTCTCATATCCTTAATAACATACGTGAAATCTGCTGAGATCTTAACATGGTGACTACAGTGTCGCACAAGACGCTAAAACTGTCACCAGATATATTTCCAGTCTGTAATTTTGTGAATTAATGGTGTCGATGGGGAGTACTCCATGCTTGTGGGTTTTGTATAATTCATACTGGCGTAGTGTCCCTGACGTCCTGGGATACAAGTTGTTCTTCATTACCTCTGGTAGATATGAGCTCTTCAGCAGAGCCACCGTTTTGGTGCTAGTCCTCGATATTGGAGCTTTCTTGAGCTTCCTGTAGGCAGGCTCCTGTTGTAGCTAGCCAATTTTATGACGGTAGTCAACGGTACGCATCAGCACCGTTATATTCCCTTTGTCTGCTGGGAGAACCATAGTGTCAGAACCATCTCCTAGTGATTGGACAACGTCCTGTTCCTCCGCAGTCATCTTCGCTTTCGGAAGTCGGGACCTGTCGATGACCTTGTAGGTTTCCCGCCTGATCTCCTCTGCTCCTTCCCTAAGGACGTACGACAGCAAAATGGTGACATGTTATGAGTTTCGACGTTACATCGCCATCACGAAAGAAGCTCTACAAGACTCCGAGGTGCTGTTGCCTCAACGTTTTGAGAGCTGGTTTGGTTTCTGGACCACCTCAATGGCACCCCTCAATGTATTTATATTGAAACTTCTTTATTTAAATGAGTGTGTTTGTACTGAAATTGCAGAATCTATGAGAAGATGAAACTTCTACGTTATTTGATTCTGAAACATCTGATTAAAACTGAACGTACTGAGCCTACTTTCTCTTTACTTTTTCTTATCATGTCATCACTGACGCACAACATTCTAGCGCAGCGCAGTCTGACTGCTCAAAAATATTACAACCTGACTTCAAATAATTAATTCAAATGAATGGCCGTTACTGAAAAGAAACCTTAAAAATAACCTCTGCATTTCATTACCTCACAAAAATCTTCATTACGTGAACTACTGCAATAAATCTTCATTATGCGAACTACTGCAATAGAGCGAGCGTCAATACTGCCAGCTAAATAAAAGTTTCTACTAAAGCCATTAACTACTAATAGGCATGTGATTAGTAAAGGAAAGATTTTGTTGCAAACCAAATAATGTATTTTTTATCTTAATAATGTGACATCCAGTTCAAACACGAATATAAATCGTCACTGGCATCTAGTACAAAGGTGTATAATCACGAATAATATTCAATCTCCAAGTCGAACATGTATAGATCGTTAGCCTACGCTAACATTTCAGACTTCTACCCTCCATCAATGCTAACTTCTCACATCTAACATCCATCACTGCTGGTTGTTCACCTCCAGCTGCCCAACAGTACTTCCATCACTGCTGGCGACTAACTTCCAACTGCCCAATACTACTGGCGATTAACTTGTAACAACGAGCCCGACCAGCAACAGAGTATCTTACAAAAAACGCGCAGTCAGAGATCCAATGCAAAGCGCTACACAGCGCTGCCAACACAGAAGCAGCCCACTTACAATATCACTGCGGAAATAGAGGTGAATGGTTATCTTCCTTCTTGGACTTACTAATAAGGAAGAAGGCAGATGGTACACTAAGCCATTCTGTATTTACGAGGAAGAGCCATGCAGAACAGTGCCAGCACGCAACGAGCTGCCACCACCCAGCTCAACGGCAATCACTGCTGACCACCCTGGTGCACAAGACAAGGTCATTTGTGATAAAGAAATCCTCCCAGGCGAACTGCAACACCTGAAGGAAGTATTTGGCAGAAATGGGTACAATGAAACACAGATCAATAGGGAGTTCAGGAAGAGGCAAGATGCTGGAAACCTGGGAGAGGAAGAAGACAAGAGACTTCCTTTCCTTTCTTACCTGGGACCGCTCTCAGTCAAAATTGCGAGGGTATTCGGAAAATCCAACATAAAGGTTGTCTTCAGATCACTGCCGAAAACTAAAGAGTGATTAGGCTCTTCCAAAGTCCTGACGAAAACTGAACGTACTTGGAATATACACCATCGTCTGCGAATGTATCCAACAATACATTGGGCAAACGCAGCGCTGTACTTCGAAAATGTGCGAGGAGTACAGCGGTCATCTGTGACTGGGACGCAGAGAAATCAGCGAAACCAGAGCGTAGCACCGCTCGGGATTAGCCGAGCGGTCTATGGGCGTTGCAGTCATGGACTGTGCGGCTGGTCCCGGCGGAGGTTCGAGTCCTCCCTCGGGCACGAGTGTGGTGTTTGTCCTTAGGATAATTTAGGTTAAGTAGTGTGTAAGCTTAAGTCCCATAAGATTTCACACACATTTGATTTGAGAGCGTAGCGTCAAGGAGAGCTGCATCTTTGACTTTCAGAACATCAAGCTGCTTTGCCGAACACCCGTCTCTTGGGGATGTGTTATAAAGGAACCCACTGGTATACAGATTCACGAGAATCTAGTCGGACGAAGTATACAAGTTGAGGGCTGCATAGAATCCCCCGTTGGTGGCAATGCGACGAGAGCGCGCCCAGCACCGTCCAACTCGCAAGACAGAGATGCGGACAGCGCTCTTACTAACCCACCCCCTCCATTCCAGCCTCAACCCCCACCCCGGCCAACGGTCGGACAGTACCCAGTCGCCCTTAGCCAGCATACCCTAGAATAAATAGTATAGCCTCCGCAATATCTCGAAGCTTCGTCAGGAGATCGTTACTACGACAATCTTCGAAACGTCGGGGTATTTTAACACAACCATCCAGCTGTAAATCCTAGAGATTTTCATCTACATGTTTTCTTGTGTAAACCAATGTCGCAAAAATATTTCAGTACATATTTTTTATGACAAGGAAACCAGTAGAGGTATAATATAGTTTGTAGGTAGCAAATGGCCACTAGATGGAGGGATACATTATTTATTTATTTACTCGAATAACTCTTCCGGATGCTACGATAAATAACTTTTGTTTTGCTTTTTTGTATTTAATTTTCGTTGCTCCCAGACCTCCTTCATCCTTTGCGAGTGTTGTTCCTTTTCTTCCTGGGTCCCCTTTCTTCCTTTTGCAGATACCTTTCTTTCCTGAAATCCTGTCACTTGTGCTAATTCTCTAAATACTGTACTGTTATCTGTTATGTTTATTCTGATTCTTGTGTTTTTCGTATCTTTGTCAATTTAGTTTAACCATGTGGGTTTGGATTTGTGACTGTTTAGTAAATTGAAGACCTGCTTGGGTAGTCTCTTATTATCCATTCGGTTTATGTGGTCATAAACTGCAGTCTCTTTTTCCTCCTTACATTAGTTAGCTTTTGCATTTTCAATTAGAAGTCTCTGGTTGATCTTAATTTTTATTCAGCATTAGTATTACCTTTAGGTCCCAGTATTTTCCTTAGAAGTAGTCTTTCAACTGTTTCCAGTTTTTTCGAGATCCCCAAATCTTGTTAGTTTAACTGTTTCTGCTGTATACAGTGTTTTAGGCCTTAACACTGTTAGATAGTGTCTCACTTTTCTGTTTCAGCAGAAAGTTTTTTGTTATATGTGTTTTTATCGTTTGGAATGGCCTTTCCATTTTATGTACTCTATCTTCTATGACTACATTTTCTTTTTTGTTGCTTGTTACCCATTCTCATAGGTATTTAAAACAGTTTGTTTTAGATATTATGTTGTAATGAATTTTAAGATTTGGAGGCGCATCACTGTTATTTGTCATAAAATATATTTTTTTTTCAAATGATACTTATGGTCCCATTTTGTCTGCATGTTTCTGTAATTCTGTTATTTGCTCTTTGTCACTACCAAGTGATTCAGTAGATGATGCCATATCATCTGCAAAGCTAGATAATCAAGGGTGAATTTATTTGGGCTTCTTCCTAGCTGAACGCCCTTAGTGTTGATGGGTTCTCTCCATTCTCTCACTATCTTCTCTAATGTCCAGTTAAAAAGTAGGGGTGGTAAACCATCTTCTGTTTTGACAGATCCCCCAAATAATTTACTTTTGAAGTTGTGTTTGTTACAGTTCCTTTAAGTGTTTCTGTCGTCTCATTGTTGAGTCCAAATTCTTTTAAAATGTTGATCAGTGCATTTCTATAAATTGAGTCATATGCTTTTTAAAACTTTACAAAAGTTCTTACGTATTTCATTTTTCTCATAGTCCTCATTTCTAGTATGTTCTTCAGATTTAGTATTTTCTCTGCACAAGACCTTCCCTTCCTAAATCCTGCTTGATACTGCCCTAAATGTGTGTCGAGTACTGGTGAAAGTCCATTCTTATGGTAAACTGTTTGTTGTCTAAATTTCATAAATGATTTCTGTTAGGCATAGAATAATGTTGTCAGTAGACATTTTACTCCAAGTCTGGTACCCGAACATTTCTGGTACGTCTTTCTTGATTTCCTGATCCCTGAAGCCCCCGTCTCACACAAACGACGAAACACAGATGCAAACATTGAATCCTGTGGTGGTTGTCGGCGGGGATAGGTGTCCTGACACAACCTTGCTGCCCGCCGCCCGTTGCCATTTACCTTTACGTAAGTAAACACCACCTCGGCAAGCTGCCGATTCGAATATAGAACCACTGTGTACAACGCTGTATCACTTCCACTACAAGGTGAGTCAGCAAGAGAAGTGAATCGGACACAACATTACCTATTACTTTGGCAGGAGAGCGCGTTAGGGCATAGCGTATTGGGGAACACTACCACACTCTAGGAGGAAACCCTGCATACTGCAACTGTGGCTGCATGGTATAGCGCGTATTAAACCGCTGTCTCTGTAACAAAATATCATTGACTAGATGGTCTCTAGCATGGAAACCATGCATTTTCGCACATAACTTCATTGCATCTCTTTTGTTCCGTATCCTCTCATCGACCAATCTCTAGAGTTTGTACACGGTGGAAAAAGTCACCCCGTGTATATAGCTTTATGTACAATATTTGAATGTTGGCCATAAAAGTAAATTTCGTTGTAACGAACAGAGAAGTGTGGCGCCAGCAATGCTGTATAAGAGACACGTCTGTGGTGCGAGGTCTATGGTGCAAGATTTGTGGTTGCAGTGTGGCGTTATGAGTTCGGGTAATGCGGTGCTGGACATGGATTACCTGCATAATATCGGTAGCAGTATATGTGAAAGCTTTTTTGCTGTCGGTTACGTGTTGAACCCTTGTCACCATTTACAAGTGATAGTTGTACACTGTTGTACACTGAGAGATCTGTATCTTTCTATGGGTGTTAGAAAGCGACCTGATACGCTACGTTTTGCAGTATGTGTCGCAATGTGCTACAGTGAACTTTAAAGCCTGTTTAAATTAATTTCTGGTGACATAGTATCGCTAATAGAAAATAAGTAGGTATCATTCGATATTTTTATTACCTCTCTTCAGTGATTACAGAATTAAATAACGGCCTAGAATTTCAGTTTTTCCTTAAGTTAAGCGCTACTGGACTTTGAAATTGAGAGCTTACGTGGGATGTTCACTTGTTATGACAGGTCGCTTTATTAGGATCAGATGTACTGCTGGCTTTACTACACACATTCGTATATGAACCTTGCAGACGCAGTATTCTTGTCAGAACTGTTTTATTTTGTCTGTATTATTGTAAGGCCACCATTTAGCTATGAAGTCAGTTTTATTAAATATAATAAATTTATTCAATTTAAATAATAAATACCTGTCGTCTTCAGGTACTAAAATTATCTATTTGGTTAATTTATCTGCAAATGTTGGCATATTTCGCAGCTCTTGTCATCTGGTAGAAAACTGAATTATATCTATCCTACAGCCAATTTTGCCAACGGGTGATAAATGGAGCATGTGCCACCACCCTTTAGACATGTTATCGGACCAAAATTCTGCTAGTTTACGCTGTACTGACCCTCTAAAATTTCGACCAAAGTTTTTAACATTAGTCTTATTAGCCGAAAGGGAGAGGCCAGCATTCCATTTCTGTCTTCCCAACTGTTAGAAATTTAGGTGAAGAAGTAGTAAAGTAAACACAGGATACCGTATGTAACTTATTCACCAGTCAGTTAATGTTCATGAGTCGATTTCTACCAGTTAGATGAAAAGCACGAAACGTGACACATCTCTGTGAAAAAGAGCTCGCTGCAGTGCTGGCTGGTTGAGTTACAGGTGCTCCAAATACAGCGCTACCGAGAACTCACCTGTTGCTTTCCGCCACTCAGGCCGGTCCAGCAACACTGCGTTGGTAAAGTAGCGGAACTTCAAGCGCTGATAGAAAGCACCGAAGCTGAAATCGTTACAGGTACACAAAGCTGGCTGAAGCTAGAGATAAATTCTGCCGAAATCTTTACAAAGGTACAGACGGTGTTTAGACAGGATAGACTGCATGGAACCGGTGGTGGAGTGTTCGTCGCTGTTAGTAGTAGTTTATGCTGTAGTGAAGTAGAAGTGGATAGTTCCTGTGAATTATTATGGGTGGAGGTTACACTCAACAACCGAGGTAGGTTAATAATTGGCTCCTTTTACCGACCTCCCGACTCAGCAGCATTAGTGGTAGAACAACTGAGAGAAAATTTGGAATACATTTCACATAAATTTTCTCAGCATGTTATAGTCTTAGGTGGAGATTACTATTTACCAGATATAGACTGGGACACTCAGATGTTTAGGACGGGTGGTAGGGACAGAGCATCGAGTGATATTATACTGAATACACAATCCGAAAATTACCTCAAGCAATTAAACAGAGAACCGACTCGTGCAGATAACATCTTGGACCTACTGATAACAAACAGACCCGAACTTTTCGACTCTGTATGTACAGAACAGGGAATCAGTGATCATAAGGCTGTTGCAGCATCCATGAATATGAAAGTTAATAGGAATATAAAAAAAGAGAGGAAAGTTTATCTGTTTAGCAAGAGTAATAGAAGGCAGATTTCAGACTACCTAACAGATCAAAACAAAAATTTCTGTTCCGACACTGACAATGTTGAGTGTTTATGGAAAAAGTTTAAGGCAATTGTAAAATGCGTTTCAGACAGGTACGTGCCGAGTAAAACTGTGAGGGACGGGAAAAACCCACCGTGGTACAACAACAAAGTTAGGAAAGTACTGCGAAAGCAAAGAGAGCTTCACTCCAAGTTTAAACGCTGCCAAAACCTCTCAGACTAACAGAAGCTAAACGATGTCAAAGTTAGCGTAAGGAGGGCTATGCGGGAAGCGTTCAGTGAATTCGAAAGTAAAATTCTATGTACCTACTTGACAGAAAAACCTAGGAATTTCTGGTCTAACGTTAAATCAGTAAGTGGCTCGAAACAGCATATCCAGACACTCCGGGATGATGATGGCATTGAAACAGAGGATGACACGCGTAAAGCTGAAATACTGAACACCGTTTTTCAAAGCTGTTTCACAGAGGAAGACCGCACTGCAGTTCCTACTCTAAATCCTTGCACAAACGAAAAAATGGCTGACATCGAAATAAGTGTCCAAGAAACAGAAAAGCAACTGGAATCACTCAACAGAGGAAAGTCCACTGGACCTGACGGGATACCAATTCGATTCTACACAGAGTACGCGAAAGAACTTGCCCCCCTCCTAACAGCCGTGTACAGCAAGTCTCTAGAGGAACGGAAGGTTCCAAATGATTGGAAAAGAGCACAGGTAGTCCCAGTCTTCAAGAAGGGTCGTCGAGCAGATGCGCCGCAAAACTATAGACCTATTTCTCTGACGTCGATCTGTTGTAGAATTTTAGAACATGTTTAGTGGTCGAGTATCATGTCGTTTTTGGAAACCCAGAATCTACTCTGTAGGAATCAACATGGATTCCGGAAACAGCGATCTTGTGAGACCCAACTCGCTTTATTTGTTCATGAGACTCAGATAATATTAGGTACAGGCTCCCAGGTAGATGCTATGTTCCTTGACTTCCGGAAGGCGTTCGATACAGTTCCGCACTGTCGCCTGATAAACAAAGTAAGAGCCTACGGAATATCAGACCAGCTGTGTGGCTGGATTGAAGAGTTTTTAGCAAACAGAACACAGCATGTTGTTATCAATGGAGAGACGTCTACAGACGTTAAAGTAACCTTTTGCGTGCCAAGGGAGAGTGTTATGGACCCTTGCTTTTCACAATATTTATAAATGACCTAGTAGATAGTGTCGGAAGTTCCATGCGGCTTTTCGCGGATGATGCTATAGTATACAGAGAAGTTGCAGCATTAGAAAATTGTAACGAAGTGCAGGACGATCTGCAGCGGTTAGGCACTTGGTGCAGGGAGTGGCAACTGACCCTTAACGTAGACAAATGTAATGTATTGCGAATACATAGAAAGAAGGATCCTTTATTGTATGATTATATGATAGCGGAACAAACACTGGAAGCAGTTACTTCTGTAAAATATCTGGGCGTATGCGTGCGGAACGATTTGAAGTGGAATGATCATATAAAATTAATTGTTGGTAAGGCGGGTACCAGGTTGGGAGAGTCCTTAGAAAATGTAGTCCATCAACAAAGGAGGTGGCTTACAAAACACTCGTTCGACCTATACTTGAATATTGCTCATCAGTGTGGGATCCGTAGATCGGGTTGACGGAGGAGATAGAGAAGATCCAAAGAAGAGCGGCGTGTTTCGTCACAGGGTTATTTGGTAACCGTGATAGCGTTACGGAGATGTTTAGCAAACTCAAGTGGCAGACTCTGCAAGAGAGGGGCTTTGCATCGCGGTGTAGCTTGTTCGCCAGGTTTCGAGAGGGTGCGTTTCTGGATGAGGTATCGAATATATTGCTTTCCCCTACTTAAACCTCCCGAGGAGATCACGAATGTAAAATTAGAGAGATTAGAGCGCGCACGGAGGCTTTCAGACAGTCGTTCTTCCCGCGAACCATACGCGACTGGAACAGGAAAGGGAGGTAATGACAGTGGCACGTAAAGTGCCCTCCACCACACACCGTCGGGTGGCTTGCGGAGTATAAATGTAGATGTAGATGTAGAGCAGCCGTCACCCACCTGGTCTACACGAATTCCGACATTGCGCCCCAGCTGAAAGTACACCCGCAGCCTTTGAATGAAATGGTGTACGGTGGAAGAGGTTTGTTGGCCGAAAACTAAGTATCCAAGCATCTGGTAAAAACACACTATGTTGTTGAGACCCTGTTTCCTCCAGTTAACTTTACGTACATCAGAATCAGTTTCAAACTTAAGAAGTCGTTTGAACCATTTGAACCCAATGTAACTTCGACGAACTAGGTGACCATAGTGGGATATCACACAAAATAAACTGCCGCACGGAACTTCATACGTGAAACACCATTATAGTTCTGAGGCTGCTTAACATTGCACACCACAAGATTATCCACTAATATTAGATTGCCACACTCAGTCGCAACCGGAATACCATCAGCAATGATTATTTACCACAACACTGAGCATTTACGCAGTAGGATAATAAGTGTAGCCCTTCTTACCAGTACCCGTGTGAAACATGACTTAACAGCGTGACATAAGCTTTGGTCATCTGATGTAACCAAACCTAAATCTGCAGTTTTTGTCACCTTTTAGCATCAATGAATTTATATTCCTTACGCGAATGTACATAGCTATACTGGTAGAGGTATTTTGATATGTTGTTAACTGTTAGTGTTTTACTGAGTGACTAACGGCAAAACGGATATTTCCCAATGAATAAACAATCATACGATTTGGCACAACTCAACCACGGAGGTAACGTAGTGGAAGTCACACTAGGTTTATCGGAATGATTTGCTTTGACTGGAATAAATACTGACGAGTAGAACGGGTGAGTGTATGGGTGGTAGCAAAATTACTTTTTTAACCAGCAGAATTCCTTTTATCAACTATGGCGACAATTTTATTCATCTAAAGAGAGACAGTCACCACCGACAACTCTTTCAAATACGTTAGTTCAACAAAATTTGCGTCATAAACAGAAGCACGTTATCATAATAAATTATTGACTAGAGAGTGCCTTAACATATTGTACGAGTAATAGTGAAATTATTTCGGCACGTGCTTCATTGGGATTGGATTCAGCCTCGGACGAGAGACATCTGTTTTATCTGCTCGTGAGTACATTCACATAATTCACTCTCGTACTCATAAAGTGAAAATAGGGGACCATGGTTCATTCGACTCTTTAGTGTTAACGAGACAAGCGGAGTGGCTGCGTGGTTTGAGGCGCCATGTCACGGATTGCACGGTCCCTCCCGCCGGAGGTTCGAGTCCTCCCTCGGGCATGGGTGTTGTACTTAGTGCAAGTTAGTTTAAGTTACATTAAGTAGTGTGTAAGTCTAGGGACCGATGACATCAGCAGTTTGGTCCCTTAAGAATTCACATACCAACACAGTGGGAAGTGTGTATCATCATGTCAAAGATAGGTGATTGCCAAGATTATATAAAAAAATCAGAAAAAGGATTGCTGTACTATAATTCTCGACACATAAAGTTAATCGTTTGGTACAGATGTAGCTTAGTTGGCGTCAGATCGTGAACACGTGTGGTTCCAATAAACAAAGACCATTCTACTAGGCACAAAGAATCAATAATTGAAATAGCATTAAACTTGACACAAAATTCTCCATTCGATACACGAGTTAATGATAGACTAATTTAACAAACGTTAACCCCACAGTGCTTAATATATCAGATTATATGAGCACAAGACAATGGCTCCAATTTGAACAAAGCAGTGGTCATCAAATTACAGTCTGGAAAAATCTAATAAAATAATCAAAAGAGGGTCGTCGAAACGTTTCCGTAGGATCAACGCACCTGCAATAAGACGTGTTCAACATTTATGCAGCCAAGCTAATACTTAGAAATATCTGCGTCTTCTATCGAACTAGACAGTTCCTCAGAGCTTCTCTGGCCATTTAGTCAGGCGCAGTCGGGATGAGAACCATGGTGCTCGCCGAGAAACGGCTCTCCTTTCAAACCGATGTTGGGAAGAAGAGGTCCTGCTAGGGCTCACCAGCTACAGCATAAGAAATTGTACGTATTTCCTTGGCTCTACTCTCAGCTTCTTATTTTTCTAAGACTTCCCTCAGGTTAGGCTGCCAAGAGATCTATGTTATATTGCTACTCTGGCTGTCGGCGTAAACACCCAAATTCCGGATACACAAGTATTCACTCACTCATGACTTCTTATAGGAAACATGGGCCTGAAAGAAGGTATATATGTAAATAAACCAAAAACTCAGCCCATTCCTCTAGCAGATGCTACTGGTTGGTTGTGTATATAAATTTTCAGCAAGAAAATCAACGTTAATAGTATGCAAAATGTGACGATATGCGAGAGTAATGAAACGGTTTTGATTGCTGTGTTTCAATACTTCATAAGCATCGCATGAACTAAGAATAAAGCTCATTGTACCCCTGACGTTGAGCTGCCACCAGCAACATGATCTGACCGCAGCCAACACCCATTACAATCTGCTTTTAGAACACGGAGCCACTACCCCAGTTTGTAGCTTTTTCCCACCCCATGGCATCAGACACATCACTTTCCCTAATAATCATAACTGAGCTACTCTTATGAATCACTATAATAATACACTATTATACTTACTCGGGTCCCTCTTGTGATGATTTTAGGACCGATTTGTTTCATACCAAACGTGTTTCTTTGGAAGGTCTATTACTTTTCTACTGCCCTGTAGGGGCAGCCGATGTTGACAAGGCTCGTCTTTCCGCTCAAACAGCGTCTTAATTTTTAGATTCGACGGAAGTAGTCCGACTCAGACTCCTAAGACATTCTAGATGACTCTTACCCTCCCTCTGGGATACGGTATCCACCCACTCGGAGTGATCACACGTTTCCAAAAAAATGTGTATGGATTCCTAAGGGACCAAACTGCTGAGGTCACCGGTCCCTAGACTTACACACTACTTAAACTAACTTAAGAACAGCACACACACCATGCCCGAGGGAGGACTCGAACCTCCGGCGGGAGGGGTCGTCACACGTTTCCTGCAGCTGCACCTCGTCAACTAGAGTAAGAATGGTCAAACAACCCTGTCACTCGCCTCCACGAATACTAATTTCCACTACATTAAAAACTCACATAATATTCGAACTGAACATCGGATTTGGATGCAGGTTGTATTGTATGTTAACTGGGGACCTAGAAACGACGGAGAGGCTCCGTCCCCGCCACCGCCGCAGTGGTCCAGAACCGCGCGACGACTACCGCTGTCCACTTCACCCCTTCGCCACCCCGCACCGAATCCAGGGTTATTGTGAGGTTCGGCCCCCGTTTGACCCTCCAGGGAGCGTTTCGCACCAGACGAGTGTAACCCCTATGTTTGGGTGGTAGAGTAATGGTGGTGTTCGCGCACGTGAAGAACTTGTTTGTGCAGCAATCGCCGACATAGTGTAGCTGAGGCGGAATAAGGGGAACCAGCCCGCATTCGCCGAGGCAGGTGGAAAACCGTTTAAAAACCATCCACATACCGGCCGGCTCACCGGACCTCGACACAAGTCCACCGGGCGGATTCGTGCCGGGGACCTGGCGCTCCTTTCCACTCCGGAAAGCCGTGAGTTAGACTGTTCGGCTAACCGGGCGGGCTTGGATGCAGGTTACTCAAATAAATAGCAAAAATTTCAGGGGAGGTGGAGAAATTGGCTGTGGCAGAGCACGCGATGTGTGAAGCCGACCAAATAGTAAAAGTCGCCGATACGGAAGTTCTGGCTGTAGAGCAGAGCTTGTTCAGAGAAGCTATAGATATACACAAACGTGAGAACAGCTTCAACAAGAAAGAAGAAAGCCTCAAAGTAAAAGGATCCAGGATTCCTGCGCTACAGCGAACGACCGTTTCCGGTAGTATGAGAAGAAAAACTAAAAGACTAAACTCCGCCCGAACAGGCCTTGGATAGCCCAACGGCGCCGACCGGCCACCGTGCCATCCTCAGCCCCCAGGCGTCACTGGATGCGGACATGGACGTACATGTTGCCAGTACACCGCTCTCCCGGCCGTATGTCAGTTTACGAGACCGGAGCAGCTACTTCTCAATCAAGTAGTTCCTCAATTTGCCTCATAAGGACTGAGTGCACCCCGCTTGCCAACAGCGCTCGGCAGACCGGATGGTCACCCATCCAAATGCTAGCCCAGCCTGACAACCCTTAACTTCTGTCATCTGACGGGAACCGCTGTTACCACTACGGCAAGACTGTTGGCAGCTTTGAGGAGGAGCGCACCGGAAATTACCACAGAAATGCCCTTGTACGTTGGTGAGCCAGATACATATAATATGTGGCCGCGAGTTCGACTGCTGTCCATCACCATCAAGGGAGGGTAAAGCTTTGACAATGACAGCCACTCGTGCTGGCGAAGCGTCAGAAAAATCATGAAACAAACGTCGGCCGAAAAATCAGAGACAGTAGCCAACAGGCAGTTTGTCAAAATTCCATCCGCATATCTTATGATCTATTCTACAACAAGTTGTAGTATTCTTCAACGTATTGTTGCGTATTATTGTGTTCGTAAACGAGTATCGACACGAAAATAACCGGTCACGTAACATGTACGGTTGCAACCATCATAAATTGTCTGATGAGGCACTAGCAAGATCAAGTCTGGAGTTTTAACAACTTGTGCCTTTTTGCATTACACTGCAATAGTGGAGGTTCGGCTGAAAGAGTAACTATTCAAGTATATAGTTATAAAAGTGACGATTAACGCTTACACACTGCATTGTTCGACAGATTTATTTGCCCCAGCTCCACGTTACGGCAGCGGTTGCATAATACAACTTGTTTGTCAAATACTAATTTTGTCAGATACTAATTTTAGACATTTAGCATTTGTGAATTAATTTCTGATGAATTACAGCATTTAATTTAACAGTGTACTTTGACTACTGTTCTTATTAGAACACAGAGGAGAAGACATTGTGATATGCAACATGATCCAGAAACTCTTTACTCCTCTGTTGTGACTCACTTCTTACAGCTCTTCATAGAACAAAGATCAAGAGAATCAAGCAGGAACAGGACGTACCACCATACCACCATTAAACTATTTCTTTTGTGAAAGGATCAAACTGTCCTCTGTTGACACTGATATGTGCATAAACCCACAGTCACATCAAATCCAAGGTGCCCCTATGTATCCTTGGAGCATTATGTGTGGTTCCAAAGAGCATTATTGAAGGCCAAATAAAAATCAGTTGATTTAGGCTCAGAAAACGCGTAGGCCAGAGATTTCCTACCCACCTATCACGGAATCTTTCTTTCTTTCTTTCTTTCTTTCTTTTTCGGGCCTTTCTCCCGCTCCAACGCGGGGTCGGCTTTGTTATGACGGATTTGGCAGTGTTAATGGCAGAGGGTGGCCGGTGCCCTACCTGACGCCACCCCGAACCCCACGGGAGGGAAGTAGTGTACCCCAGCTGTCTGCATCCAGTGTAAGTCATGAAATAGTGTATGTGAGCCTTGTAACTGAGGCGGAACTTCGAGACCAGCCCGGTATTCACCTTGTGGGATGTGGAAAACCGCCTAAAACCCACATGCAGGATTGCCGGCATACCGGCCTTCGTCGTTAACTTGCCAGGCGGATTCGATCCGGGGCCGGCGCGCATACCCGAGTCCAGGAAGCAGCGCATTAACGCTCTCGGCTACCCGGGCGGGGCAAACTATCACGGAATCTCTGACCCTAGAGACTACTACTTAACCAGTTGTGAACCATCTTTACGTCAAATTATTTCTGTTTCTGGAAATTTGTGTTAAGGCCTTATGGAATCAAACTGCTGAGATTATAGGTCTGTAGGCTTACACACTACTTAATTTAACTTAAACTAACTTACGCTCAGGACAACGTTCACACGCATGGCCGAGGGAGGACTCGAACCTCCGACGGGGAGAGCCGCGCGGATCGTGACAAAGCGCATATAGACCGCGCGGCTACCCCGCGCGGCAAATTATTCCTACGGTGCCTTGTTCATGCCCGAGCATGTTATATGCCATGCTCTATCAAACTACTGATGTGTAAGACACATAACATCTTTGTACCAACACGTGGTCTAAAAAGTAATACTGTCCAATAGACTTTCCTCAAACTTCTAACCATGTAAATAGCTACGGGTATTCGGACGAATATTCGTCGACCGCAGCCACGTGGTGAGGCTGCTGTTGCCACCATTACTTCATGCGACTTTGTTGGCGTCGATTCTAGTGCCATAAAAGGTGCTGTTTTCGTTGCTTGCACGCCGTGCTCGCCGTGCCCCTGCGACAATGGGGTTTCAAGCTTGCAGCTAAGCACAGTTTGCGACCTGACCATCGGAAGCTTGCGGGGGCCGTGGGCGCGAAACCAAAACATTACGTTATGTGGGACTGGACTCAGCACCAGTGTTTTCAGATTCGGAAGCACAACTGTGTAATGACGGCAGCAACAACTACATGACAGTCACCACTAGACAAGGCCAACGAGCACTAATCTGAGAAATCGTGGATTTTCAACCATTTGACACAAAAGGAATATGGAAAATATTATAACGTTACACCTTTGCATTAAAAGTTTTACGTCGTTGTTTCCAATTATTTCTTCATTGTATATATTATATATTGCTATGACACACCACTGGCCATTAAAATTGCCACACCACGAAGATGACGTGCTACAGAGGCGAAATTTAACCGACAGGAAGAAGATGCTGTGATATGCAAATTATTACCTTTTAAGAGCATTCACACAAGGTTGGCGCCGGTAGCGACACCTACAACGTGCTGACATGAGGAAAGTTTTCAACCGATTTCTCATACACAAGCAGCAGTTGACCGGCGTTGCCTGGTGAAACGTTGTTGTGATGCCTCGTGTAAAGAAGAGAAATGCGTACCATCACGTTTCCGACTTTGATAAAGGTCGAATTGTAGCCTATCGCGATTGCGGTTTATCGTATCGCGACATTGCTGCTCGCGTTGGTCGAGATCCAATGACTGTTAGGAGAATATGGAATCGGTAGGTTCAGGAGGGTAATACGGAACGCCGTGCTGGATCCCAACGGCCTCGTATCACCAGCAGTCGAGATGACAGGCATCTTATCCGTATGGCTGTAACGGATCGTGCAGCTACGTCTCGATCTCTGAGTCAACAGATGGCGACGTTTCCAAGAAAACAAGCATGTGTACGAACAGTTCGACGACGTTTGCAGCAGCATGGACTATCAGCTCGGAGACCATGTCTGCGGTTACCCTTGACGCTGCATCACAGACAGGAGCGCCTGCGATAGTGTACTCAACGACGAACCTGGGTGTACGAATGGCAAAATGTCATTTTTTCGGATGGATCCAGGTTGTGTTTACAGCATCATGATGGTCGCATCAGTGTTTGGCGGCATCGCGGTGAATGCACATTGGAAGCGTGTATTCGTCATTGCCATACTGGCGTATCACCCGGCGTGATGGTATGGGGTGACATCGGTTACACGTCACGGTCACCTCTTTTTCGCATTGACGGCACTTTGAACAGTGGACGCTACATTTCAGATGTGTTACGACCTGTGGTTCTACGCTTCATTCGATCTCTGAGAAACGCAACATTTCAGCAGGATAATGCACCACCGCGCATGTTGCAGGTCCTGTACCGGCCTTTCTGGGTACAGAGAATGTTCGACTGCTGCCCTGGCCAGCACATTCGCCAGATCTCTCAACAATTGAAAACGTCTGGCCAATGGTGGCCGAGCAACTGGCTCGTCACAATACGCCAGTCACTACTCTTGATGAACTGTGGTATCGGGTTTGAAGCTGCATGGGCAGCTGTACCTGTACACGCCATCCAAGCTCTGTTTGACTCAATGCCCAGGAGTATCAAGACCGTTATTACGGCCAGAGGTGGTTGTTCTGGGTACTGATCTGAGAATCTATGCATCCAAATTGCGTGAAAAAGTAGTCACATGTCGGTTCTAGTATAATATATTTGTCCAATGAATACCCGTTTATCATCTGCATTCCTTCTTTGTGTACCAATTTGAATGGCCAGTAGTGTACAAATGCAGAATATTGCGTGAAGTGGTTTCCAATCTTCTAGGCCATGTCTAGTTACTATTTTTGTCGTAATAAAACACTTATCGCGAAACGACTGTAACGATGACGGCTACCACCGTGGCTTCTCCAAACCGGGTAAAAGAGCGTCCTACTGGACAAATTACTAAAAGTTTTGGATCAAACTTACATAACTACTCAAAAGTGCAAAAATCTTAATCCTTTTCGTTATGATGTTTTCTCAGTAAACACTTGGAGTTCATGCGTGATCAATGTGTGTCCGCCAGTGCGAAGGAACAGCTTCGTTCTAGGTGCTTTTGCTTCACAAACGGCCTCTCCGTCAGAGCTTAATTGTGCTTTAGCAAATATTGACTTTAAACTTGGCGACGCTCAGCAAGTTTACACACCATTAGAGATATTTGTCGAGTTAATGCGTCGATTTAGCCGTCAGCTTGTGTTCTTCTGGCAGTGAAATGAATTGATGAACAGTAGCAGACCTTCTGACCCACGATCATTCTTTAGCTGCATCTAGGCAGAATTTGAACTTAGTTCTCCTCAGAGCAGTCCCACACAATGTATAAACAGTCTCCTTGCAAAGAGAGAAACGCTGCCGGTTTCTTAAGTGAGTATGAAGTACTTCTATGTTTCTTACGTGAGTATAACGTATTTCTGTTTTCTAGGTTATCGCTGTACGGTTTTTTCCTAAACGCTCGTGATATCGAAACTAAGATTTTGGCAAATAATAGTACGCAGATGGGCATCCAGTTTCATTGTACGGTTAATGCTATTTATTCTTGTATTAACTCTGGTTTGGAGAAGCGATGGTTTTATTTAATTCGAATGATAAGCTTTTTAAAGACATTCGAATGCTCTTTAAAAGACATGTACAGTGAAATAGCTCGCATTAGTATTGAGGCAGGAACTTTTCGCAGAGGTTTCTGAGAAGTGT